>NC_140035.1:6881015-8340559 GCF_963513975.1 Fringilla coelebs
TGATACAGTGAATAATCTATGCCAGATAAGCCTTCTAGCTGAAAAGTTCAGAAGAAGTTCTTAATTGGAAGGAGCAAGGGATATAAGTGGGAGTTATGTGTATATCATTAGGAAGAGAACAAATGTCTCCAGCTTTAACTAATGTTGACAACAATAAATTAAAATAAAAAGGAACAAATTGACACTTGATTTGAAGCCTGAGATGAGTGTTAATTAGAATTTCCTTGATGTACCTGGCTTGTTTCATAGTCTAGGGATTACTTAATTGGACACTTTGTGCTTTTTTAAGAAATGTAAGGTTATTAAAAATTACAGAACAAAACAACAAAAAAACCCCAACCCTAAACAAAAAAACCCTCAAATCTCTTCAAGTCAGATACTGCTAGAATTTGATATTCTGTGACTCTGAATAGGGTTTGACTCACCCTACCAAACATCCCCAGCCCAGCCTCAGCTTTTTTCTATTCAAGCATTGCTTTCAGCTCTTCCTTCAAATAAGTGTCTGCTGATGGGTACCCTATGATGCCTCTGAGGTGAACATGTTTTTGAGGGTGACTTGCTGCCATGGCAGTTCAGCTTTTTAAAACTGCAGAGTGGGTGGGGGAGAGGATTTGCTCAGCTGAAACTTAAATGCTGGTGGTCATCCTAGGAATGTGTATATTGTTCTCATTTACTGATGCTCGGCTTTGATGGGAGGGAGAGATATGGAAGGCAGGGAAGGGAAGGCAGGAAGGCAAGGCAGGGGAAATATATTTGAATTTGAGCCCAAAGTCTTGACTCTGCTGTGGTCAGTACAGCACTGTATTATTGTACATTGTCGAGACATCTCAAGAGCCTATGTGGCAGTGCTGCTTAGGCACCCATTGAAATCTGTTTTAAGGAATGCCAGAGAAATGATAAGATGAATTATACTCAGTGAAAGTACAAGGATAGACCACTCAGAGTTTGCTTTTTCATATTCCAGTCAGGTAAGAAACCTCATTTTCTAGTGGGAAATAGAATTAACTTCTCTAAGACCTCTTGAAATCTCTTGTTCATTCTAAGTTTGTATTGTCTCTTCCCTGATTTAGTGCTCTCTCATGCTGAAGTTCCTCTCCTGCTGTGGAGAGGAAAATACAGTATTTAGGGAGAGACTTTAGATTGGCTCTTAACTCTTCATGTTTGGGTAATTTGCAGGTTGAAATGCTGCCGTGTGTACTAGCCAACATTTCTCATCTCAGGCTTTTTCCTCACTGGAGCTGTTCTTACCTTTTCAGCAGAACACATATTACAATCACATCTGATTGTGGGTATAAATCTCATGGCTGCTTTTCCCATAGATAATCTGAGCAACTTGAATGTAAATAATGTCAAAAATGTGACCTTTTTTGCTAATCCTGCCATTTTGAAAAAGCATTTTGGGGGATGTTTTTAAATGCAACATTTCTGTATCCTACAGGATTTTCAAATTTACAGTTCAGTCCTTGCTTCCATAAACTTTTAAAGCAATAGCATTGACAGTTTGAGCAAGCAGAGTTATTCAGTTCTGTGCAGATCCTGAGAGTCAATGAAATTATGATGTCAGGAACATTCAAGCCATGATTTAGTCAACCAAAAATAATGACAGAAAACAAATAAAATTCAATTTTTCTAGTGAACCCAACCATTTTATCTCATGCATCCAAGTGTTGCTCTTGGATATGACAATGTGAGTTGAGAATATTGTTTTATCAAATACTGTTCCAGCTGTAGAATCCCATACCCTGCAACTGAAAGCACCTTTAATGTTGTGATTTCTTGCAGTTTTCTATGATGCCCACTGTAGGAAATATTTCTGAGGTAAAGAAGCAATAAACCTGTCACTGAATGAATTCTGTTTGTTCAAAGAGACAATGACTGTCCTTGCTGCAAAAGCTGTACATTCACCTTTGCAAAAGATGAAACTGCAGGAAGAGAAATTGCACTCAAAATACATATCTGGGAGCACTTGTATTAAACCTGAGTTTTTCTCAACTGTCTGGGACAAGTACAGCACTTCAGAATATTTTGTTTCTCTAATGATAGAATAAATAAGTAAATGAGCACAGCTTGAAATTCGGAAGCTTTTCACATCTAATTCATTTAATGTATTTGTTTAACATATCAATGTATTACAGCTGAAACTGTGGAATGCTTGATGGAAATTAGTATTTGGATTTCAACATGCCTATAATTAAACCAGAATTGATGAGCTTAAGCCATGTTGTCACTAAGAGCCATGGGAGGGCAAAATGATAAAAATTATGTCTAAATCCATCTTGTAGAGACAATGACACTTATTTGCCGGTAATTCCACTACAGCTTGAGAAGATATATTTCAAATTGTGCCCATTTTTAAGAAAGTTTTCAAACTATAAATTAAGTAGGGATTATTTGGAGAATGAGCTTCATTCTAAGGTGCACAGATGGGCTGGGGCTGGAGTCTTTTAACACTTAAACTATTTTGCAAGCAGAGGTGACAGGTTGGCATGGGCACCACTGGACAAAGCAGGCACTTACACGTGTTCCTCACCTAGCATGCTTGGTAAGAGTTTAGGTGTGTGATATTTTCATTTGATCCATCAGCATGTGCTTAACAGCTTCATGTGTGAAAGCAATCAGGAAAAGAAAACAAAGCATCCAGCATCTGTGTGGGGCCTTTCAGGCAGCAAACAAATGGCTATTAAAGCACTGACCCAAACCAATTGCTGCCAAATGGGCACCCACAGGGCTTCTGCACAGCACAGGATGGAGAGAGGAAAGCCACCTTTGTCAAGCTGCAGCATTTCCTCACATATAAAGAAGGAGGTAACTGCAGTATTTTAAATATCATTAAGTTCCAGTTTTATGGAAGAGTACAAGCCTGTGAGTTACACAGGAGGCACATTTGATATGGTGGAATGTATCATTTGGTCAAATTAGGATGCCTGGGGCATGACCAGTTATCATCAAGGCCTCTCTGAAAAGAAGTGAAATTAGGTTTTCTCAGGAATCCCCTGAAAAAGTAGGACTGTCAAAGGAACCACCAGCACTATCAGGAGTGACTCCCACACTGCAGGAGGATGTGGGACAACATGGGCCATGGGTTTTGAAGGATTTTGATGCCTGGGCAGAAAAAGAGAGATGAGAGCTGTGGGATTGTCTTGATTTCTTGTGGATATCCTCACTGTAGCTTTGGGGTGTTTTGGGAATGGACTCCTCTGCTGGTCCTATAGCCAGAAAATGTCCCCAGCCTGGCCACAGTGAAGTGACTCAGAAGAAGCCCTCCAGATGGGAATTAGGAGAGATCTGCAAGAGAGGGCTCATAATTGGGGTAGCATCTGTTGCAATGGGCTACTGTTCATTTGCTTAAAATGCAGACAAATTGCAGCTTGTGGTGAAGCTTCTCATATGATAGATTGGCCCCTGTTCTGGATAGTTTGGCACTGACACTTCTGTTATGTATTTTTCTGAAGGAAGGAGATAATGCTGTGGGTTTTACTGTGATTTCTCAGCTGTAAATTTGATGCTATTACTGTTTTCTTGTTTTTCATTCTGCTCATTTGGCATTGTTGAATCCCTTTGAAATAAGGATAAAAGTAATCTTAGAAGTGAGGTTTATGCATTGTTTTTCCAGTATTTGAGATAAAAAAGCCATGCTAAACTTAATTTCAGACTGTTTTCTTCCATTTTCTCTCCTTTCTCTGCTGATGTTTCTAGGCATTATAGAGCTGTAGAGCAGCAGTAAGAAAGGCAGTGTGGGTTGCACCCCCAGCAGTGTTTTGATCTTTTGCTCTTTCTGTACCTGTGAATAACACACAGTTTACTTTTGTTGATGACAAACAGGCACCATGGGTTACCCTGGAAAACAGACAGGTGTTGGGCCTGGCCTGAGAACTCTGAAAACATTCCTCTTTATATGGCATTTTCTATTAGATCTGTAAACAGCATTAAATTCAAATGCAACTGTCAGACAACCTTCTTGCACATTCTACCAGTCCCAAATTGCCAAACAATGTCAGGAATAGAGTAATTCAGAATATAAGAGTGAATTCATAGGGCAGCTGGCCTTTGTCTCTGCACGAGGCTAACCCAGATTTCACATTACCAAGCTGAGATGCTTCAAGTCATATTAGAGATTTCTAACATCTTTAGTCAGACCTTGCATCTCTATCAAAGATGTTTATTTGAATGTGGCCATCTGTGAATTGCTGACAGACTTTCGGAGCTCACAGCATATGTTTGTGCAAACAAATATAAAATAGAGCATAGAAAAGCCTGTATTGGAAGGGGGGTGGTGAAAGAAATTCCTCATTTCTTGGTGAAGGCTCCAGGACTGGGCTGGATTGGGAGCTTAGGTTTGAGCAAATCTGCTGTAGAGCTGGTCATAGCTCAGGGCTTTAGGGCAATGGCTCTGTGCATGTAGATACAGCTTGGGAGAGTTGATAAATGAGGAAAAGGGCTTGTAAGCAAATTCTGCCCATTTTTAAGTGTGGACAGTATAGAGTTAACCTAGCTTTAACTGTCTGGAATGGAGCAGCCAGTGGATATCCTCCTTTTAACCTTACAGCTAGTCTCAAGAGCTACTTCAGCAGGCAGAATCAAGCATCCCATTAGTTCCCTCCTCTGACTGGATTACTGAATGAAATTCTGTGGCCTTCATTATTCAGGAGGTCAAATTTGAAGGTAATGGTGGTCCTGCTGCCTATGAAATCCAGTACTTCTGCAGTTCTAGAGGGTTAAGGATCAGGAGCTGGATTTTGGTGTCATGCCCTGGCATTATCTGTCCTTGTTATTCAGCTCTGTAATGCTGTGAAGCCACACTGTTACTTGTGTGATTCCCAGAGGGGAGAGTGATTTGCAGCATTTTATGATTCTTTGCAAGCCAACAACCAGAGAAAGCAAGATCTGGCATAACTTTTCAAAGGTGATGGACAAAATGGAAGTGAAAAATGCAAACTGGTAATTAGTTGCTGCTTTCAGTGATAGCTGTGTTTTCAGGGTGGCTGATTCTGTGTCTCAGTTTCATTTTCAGCCCAATGGTGTATATCTTTCCTGAAGTGCTTTACAATGCTGTGAGGGTGCTCTGGAGGACAGGGTATCATTATGGGTATCACTTCTGTTTTCTGGGTAGAAGTGACTACCAATAGTTTGACAAACTTCCATCATCCCCAGTGAAAGGACTGTGTACAGAATACCTGGAAGCAGCATAGAAGTGGCAAGGGAAGCAGGATGGAGGGAGGCAGGGCAGTTCAGGGAAGAACCCAGGCACAATTGTTTCACCATCCAGTGCAGCAGCCAACTGCCTTGAGCTGCTCTCCTTTCCTTGGTTTATGGGATGGAAGGAAGAGCTGCTGTACTTTTAATAGAAATGACCAGCTTTACAGTCACTTTGCCCTTTTGGCCAGAGGAATATGCTGTACTCAAAACACTAATTTAAAACCAAGAATTTCTAAAAAAATGTATGAATAGTATGAATGAGAGGGCCGTTTCAAAGAACAAAGATGCTTTTATATTTATTTTTGGTTTAGCTTGTTTGTAGAAAATCTATCTGTTCCTGTTCTCTCTGGACTAATACATCAGACTGTGACTTGTCTTGTCTGCTTGCATTAATAGCACTGCTTTCTGATAAATGTTATAACACAGTGTGACTCAGATGAGTTTCCTCATGCCTTCAATGCAGGGCTGTCACAATGAAACCTTAAAGGATGTGCATCTTTTGATTCACCACTCCATCAGCACTGTGCTCATCCTCCAGCCATTTTTAGAGCTATTTGTTTTATCTTTGCCATGTATTGCTTTGCTTTTGCTTTTAGAATCCCAATGGAATTTTCAAACTGATCTATCAAAGGCCAAGGTGAGATCTGGTATGAATAAAAGAAAAGAAATAGGAAGAAGAAAAGTGGGACGTTCAAAACCTGTCATATTATTGTATCATGTTCTTCACATTAGGACCAGAACTCAAGAAAAAAAGTTTGATTTTTAACAGTGGTTTTTCCAGGACAAAGAAGTATTCCAAAGGAGACCTGGGATACTCTTTCTGAGAACTGAACCAACCAGTGCAGACCACATAAGTCTAAAAACAATGTCTTTATCATTCTTTTTTTGGTATCCAGTAGAATAAGAAAACATAATTCCCTAACTCTCTCATAGGATATAAAAAGCAGAAAATTTTCTTGCTAAAATTTATCAGATTTTCATTTAGAAAGGTCTCTGGCATTTCCCATATCAGCATAGGAAAATTCTGAAATGTGTTTTGAGACATTTCTTGCCAAACTCTGTTTACCTCTATTGTGGGATATCTTGGATTGTGCCACTGACACATCATGGAGAAATTGCCTTTTCCTAGAAGTGGCATAAATGGTGGAACATCTCCTGAAATGGGAAATTTCTTCAAAGAGGAGCTATAGGGCATGAGGGAGGTGAGCACAGAAACAAAGCTAAGAGCTTGTTCTAGCTAGAACTTTCATATCCCAGAAATAGTAATACTTAACCTACCAGGATTTGTGAATCATATTGGAATAAAATTGCAATGTATGAATATTGTGCCAAATTTCTATTAGCTATTTTGAAGTTATACATTTTTTATCATCTAAAGTACGCTAAAATTGTTCCTGATCTCCTGCCTGCCTGTTTAATTTTAACTAATGTTGACAGCAAGAGCTGGTAGATGCATTCTGAATTAAAATTAAAAGTCAGTACAGAAAAAACCCAAATTATTTTTGTAAAAGAATTACATAATTTTGTTGAATGTACTCCATTTGCAACACATCTAAGCCCTGTTAACAAGAATAACGATATAGTAGATCTCCATAACATTCAGACACCTGAGGCAGGCATTTCTTTATAAAATTCAGGGACTAGACTGTCCTCTCATATTCTGTCTCCTTCACTTTGTGTATGTGCACACAGACATTTAATTAAAAATGACACGTCATTTTTTGAGGGCAGAATTTGGTTCTGAGTTAGCTACAGGTGTTTGTGGAACTAATAGCTATAATATTTCTTTTGAAATGTTACATTCTTTCTCCTGTTTCTATTCTTTTTGCCCTCTAGGTAAGCAAATCCATTTATGGTCAACTGATATCAAGTGAGACATGACTGTAGTGATTGTATAAGTTAGGAAAACTGAAAGTTGAAGTTAAATTTTTTAGATTATCCTCTGCCCAGCAGTCAGTGCATGTACTATTGACAAAAGAAGAAATCACTCTGCAAAAGGAGAGACATATATTTTGGTTAAAAGTCTTGTATACACACAAAGCAAGCATGGAAGTGGCAAAGAACTTAATTTTAGTGGCAAAAATAGTAGTTTTGCCACAAAAACTTTAACATTGAAGAGATACCATTGCTCAAAAATCCTGTGTGTTAGACTGATAATGCTTGTGTTAGACTGCTAATGCTTCAGTAGTAATATCTAAGGGTGAAATGAAAATCAAATGAAAGTGTGTATGGAGCCACTCTAAAGATCTGTTCCTCTGTCTGTTAGAAATGTGATTCCCCATACTGAAGAAAATACACATCAGTGTCATTTCTGGTGCCCTTCAGGCACTGAGTGTTACAGTGGGTAGTAAAAGGTCTCAGAACTGACTGAATAGAAAATTCTGCTGTGTTTTACAATCTTTGTGCTCTTCCCATTTTTAGATGCAAGAATAGGAGAGATACATGATAAGAGGAAGGGAAACCAAGGGGTATCTTGGTTTCTTTGTGACTGTATGGCTTCAGGTGTCATTGTCCTGTGCTAGTTCTAGTCCCCATCTGTGTCTGGATGTGCTGCCTTTGGTATTTATGCAGGCTAGAACAGCGAGTCATGAGCTGCTGGGACTCAGAAAACCCATTTTGTCACTAAGTAAATGTGTTTTCTCAAGTGGAATTCAGCTCACAAGTGGAAGGGATGCCAGGCACTTGGAGACACTGTTCCCTGAATCCTTCTCTCCCCAGCTGTGTTTCCTTCAGATGTGTGGAACTTATCCACAACACCGTGAGAGAGAGGAGCAAAGCACGTGTAGGAGTTATGAAAAGTTCTCACTGTGCCTTTGAAGGGTGTGTGGAATCTTGTGCTTATCTTGACCTGTCTAGTTTATTTACCAGATCTTTAAAAACTAATTCAGCATTACTTAGATCACTTCTTAGTTGTGCTGGAAACGTCTGCATTTGCATTTGCTTTATTTAAAAGATGTAAATCCATTAAATTCAGCAGACTCTAATAGAGGGAGAGGACTTTTGAATCCGACTTAAACTAGTCTAATATATTTTTTTTTTCTTTTTTATGATTATCTGCCTCCCTGAAAGTCCTTTTGTATCCAATAATTTGTAACTCCTGTCAAGATACACTGTCCATTGCCTGGGAACAGAAGGCACTGGTTTAGCAGAAGAGCACAGGCTGCCATCAGAGGCTGTGCAGCTGAGAGCCAATAGCCTGGGAGGCTCAATCTGGGCTGGATTCTGGGCTGAATCTCCTTCAAGGCCTGGAGAAGTCCTGTTCTGCTCATGTGTGTTGTGCCCATGCTGTTGCATTGACGTGCTGCTGCTCTCTGTGCTGAGAAATCCTCTCAGGGATTCACCTGCTCAAGGCAGCAGTCAATGCTGGTTTGTTCCTTGGCTGATAAATTCAGTCCCCCAAAATACCACAGAAGCCCTTGTATTGGGTTGGAGGCTTTCCAGTGGGGTCTGTCAGAACCTTCCAGTTTCCTCTCTGTAGCTAAGTATCCCACAGTGGGGTATTCCCTCAAAGAAAAGGAAATGGATTTTGCAAAGATATTTTATGATAGGGGGAAGTTCTCCTTGGGACCTCAGCTCCTACGGCTTTAGGCTCTGTATAAATAAATTCAATGCCAGCCCAGCACACACCACATTCATTATCCAAATAATCCAAAGTCATCCCTCTCTTTTAAACTCAGTTTGGTTTAGATCTTATTTTGTCCCCCATTCTATTGAAAGATTCTGCATTTCTGAACCAAACTGTGTCAGGGGATGCCACTCCTGGCTTTGGCCCAGGTTCTTCACTCATGTTCCTTTCCCTGTCTCTGTAGAAGGCAGCAGTGCTGTGGCTCCTTCTGTATCTGATATAAATTTTTCATTTTTGTTGTCTGGTACAGAATGAAAAGAAGTAACGTGAAATACAGCAAACTCTTTCTGTTTCACTAGGAAATTATTTTGGAAAAAGCTCATTATTGCTTATAGGAGAGGAGTAGTAATTTAATGGGAAGGAATTCTTTTGACTTATAGTTTAAAAAAATCTCAAATTAACACACATTTGAGAAACCCTCATTTTTTATAATTTATTTTCTCCTCTGGATACAGATCCTGAGACCATTGTTCTACAACAACATCATCTTTGTTTGGGAGATGTCAAGCAGTTGAAGATATTTTAAATCTATATTGTATAACTCTCTTTTTGATGAGAAGGTGAAATGTGTTTTCTAAACAGATTTTTATCTCAGATTTTATTTCAATCAAGCCTACAATTTCATGCTTTTATCAAATGGATGCAAACTATCTGCTAATTATTCTTCTTCCTGTGGGATTAGTATAATACAAAATCTTATTTGTATTCAAATAGTAGCTTCTGGTGTATCATTTTTACAGAGGATTAAACTTACTGGAATTCTTAAGCCTTGGAGTGTGAGAACATACATTTAAAGATACAATGCTGTAGAAAACTCCTACTTTAAAAGATAATTCTCACAAAGCTTCCCTGTGATAATGGGTGATATGCAGGGTTCATGGAATTATCTCAGATCTAGAAAATGCAATGCCAAAGGCCCTGCTTTTGTCACCTATCCTAAGATCACACCAACCAGGGAACACAAACTGTCTTCCCCTGCCCACAGTCCTCCAAACCTCCCTTCCCCCAAATTGCTCAGTGGAACTACAATATTTAATAGTATTTAATTGTATTTTTATACTTTTTCTGTTTAAAGATTTCTTCCTCTGGAGCAGCAGTTTCTGTTTCCTTGAATTGCTGGTTAAGCCTTGCCTGCTCAGCCTCCCAAACACTGATTTGGCTTGCAGGCTGGAAACCAGGGGGATCTTCCTGGCTTGGGAGGCTGTAGAAGAGGCTGTGCTCAGGTTTAGTGATGCTGGGCACAGCTCCCTCCTGCTCTCTGGGAGGACAGGTTCTGTACAGAATTCCTTGACACCCCATGCAGCCCATAACAACTGCCAGAGCTGCACAAACATGGACAGAAACTGGGGTTCTGACTTGAGAAGAGGCTGTCAAAAAACATGGTAAAACTGCATTATTTTCAGAGAATCAGACTTCAGTGAGAAGTCTGGAGCTGAGCTGAGCCATGGACTTCACCCTCCTCTGGCTTTCATTGAACTCCCACTGAGCTTCTCATCACCTGCTCATGTTTCTGCTGCCTGGGTGAGAGGGAAAATATTGTTATGGAATAATGTATTGTAATTCTTAAAGGAGAGGCTTTGCTTTAGGACAGGGTGTGAGATAATCAATATTTCTGATACACAGACTTCCAGATGATATACAGAGTTTCTGGAGCTGTATTCGTAAAAAGTGAAGGACTTGTGTGAGGAAACCAAAGGTTTAGGAACTGTAGGTTAGAGCTTTTCTGTAAAATGCAGAAAAGCTGCAAAGTCCTGTCCATTATACACAGATTTCAGGGGTTTATCCACTTACTTAAAAGAAAGGCAACAGTAATTTTAATTTGTAGCCAAAATGGGAGAATGTTGTAAATTAGGCAAGATTTGATGTATGAAGAAAAATATTTAATTCAGTTGGTGCTATGAAAAGCAAATAGCTTATTAGGGAGGAGAAATTACAGGAAGCAGTCTCTAAAAAGAATACAAAATTGGAAAGCTTATAATATCTTTTCAGCTGAAGTGACTGCTGGTCAGAATGAATCAAGCAATGGTCAGGAATTCACAGACCTGTGGCAGATGTAATTTCTGGCTCAATTTGTAAAAAAATCAAGCCGGAAATATGTGTTAGTTTTGTGCATTTTCTATAAGAGAAAAAACCCCAAACACTGAGGATTTGCATCATCTCTTACACTAACCTGCCAATACAATAGTTGCAAGTGATGGGATTTATTTCTGGTGAGCCATCTATTCATTGCAGGGACAGTAGCTGCAATTTTCTGTGGTTTATGACCTCTAAACACTCCTCTGCTGACATTATTGGGATCTATTCTTCACTCCAGCTTAGCAGTTCTTATTTCACATGAATTGAGTTGCTCTTTTAATCAACCCTTTTACTCTTCTTCTTTAAAACCATATTCAATAATTTCTTTGTAAATAGATTCAAAGCAGGAAAGCAGATGATTTCTGAGCAGTTTGAAGTATTGATTCAGTAAATTCCTGGCACAGCCACAGCTTGAGCCTGTGGTCCTGCCAGTGGCCATTTCTTGAAGGCAAGAAACACTGACACCAGTTGAGAAGGAGAGTTTGTTGAGCCTGATATCTTTTAAGTCAAGGCAGTTTATTTCAGAAATATTGCCCAAAACCTGATAAGCTTGAAAGCCCATTTTTGCAAGTGAACTCTACAGGATAGAAAAGAACTGAATATTTTAATGAGCCTTTCTGTGGTATAAAATAATTGTGGAGAACTTGTGAAGAACATCACAACAATCTTTGTCCAAATGTATAAATTATCAACTCTTAGCACATAATTATGAAAAAAAGTAATTGGCCAATGCAATTTTTATGGCTCTAGGGACTCTTCAAAATTTGTGAGCATATCAAATGTCATTAATTATCTCCATGAACTCCTGGGACCTCAGCTGCTCTCGTGTCTGCAGGAATAGACTTCTAAATCTGACTGCTGCAGAACCAGGAAAACATATTATTCTTCACCCTTTCACCCCAGTTTCAGATCCGTGTCTCCTGAATGTTTTTGTGTTATGGTTTAAAAAAATAATAAATAAGATTGATAATATAATTCTTGGACTCAATGCAGACTCTTCCTCCCTTTAGTCATTAGGAAAATATTTTCTCTAACTGATCATGTTGTAAAACATGTTATTTCAAACCACAGATATTGACAATTATTATAAATCAAGCTGAACAGACATAATTAAAATTTAATTTTAAGTTTGTCAAGGTCTTTGGAAGCGTATCCTACGGGCCATCTGTGTCTAGCTTGTGGCTTGTTTCCAGCTGTCTACGGGCCAAAAGTTGACATTGTTGTTGAACCTTCTTTCAGAAACAATTCCCAGGCACTTCAGAGGGTGAGTGCCCGTTAAGCTGAGTGAAAATTAAATGGAGTTTGCAGAATTTGTCATTAAATATGTGGGCAGAAATGGTTCTAAGAATTGAGTTACTTTTAATCAATATTGCTGCCTAATTGCTTCTGATTTCCTCTCCAGTGCTGACAAATTCAGTGCCTGGCGTTGCCACCGTGCACTTCTGACAGCCCCACTGAGAATGATGAAACACCAGAGGGCCAATGTGACTCTCTGGGGGCTTTTCACATGTGCATCAGCTTGGTGGTCATGTGGAAAGAGAGCGAGGCTGTATTTGAGGCTAGGCTTGCATTCTTGAATTTGCCATGCACTTGTGCCATGAACTCATGCAGCTTTCCCGCTTTGTTCCTGAACAATGAGGTTTACAAAGTGTCAAATGCTCTCAAACTGCACGTGGGAATGTACATTTCTAGTGAATACCAAAAATCTATGAGGTGAAAGCAGTTTCCCTAGACTCTCCTCCTCCAAACCCTTCTTTATATTTCACTTTTTATTCATTGTGTCTTTTCTCACAGACATCAGCAGCCTGTTTGCAGTACACAGCAAAGCATGTGCTTCAGCCTGCAAGTTCAAGGCTTTACTGACTCCAGCACAGTTGTACAGATATTCTGAGCAGGACTGGCACTAGGTCAAAAAATACTCAAAGTGATTCATTGTAAGATAAGGCCTGAGCTGATACAGCCTCAAGCTAGTATAGGTAGATGCCTATGTCGTTACTATAGTAATTTATTTCTGAAAATTACATAAAGCCAAAAATCTTGCCTACTTTCAACTACATGTTTACTCTTGGCAAGCTGGAGTGTTGTAAATTTTCACTATGAATTTGCTTAGTAACTCTTACAAGATAGAAGTAAATTAATATTATTGTTCTTTCTTTCAATATGGGCACAATCTGACAGTTCTGTTAAAAGGAATTCTGCAAGCAGAGCAGGGAGACAACTGCTAATGTCAGTGCACATGACCAACAGTATTTAGCAAGTCATGTCTTAATTATTTTTTTAAATTTTCCTTTTGGTTATCTTATGTTTATGACACACAGTCATAAAAGCCAGGAATTACCCAGGAGTTAATAATTCTAATGCCCTTTCTGTGATTTTGGTGGATAAAAAGCCATCAACCTCAGAAACCAGAACCAAAGCCTCAAAATCTTTAGAATATCTCTGTCTTTTTCCTTTCAAATGTCTGAAAGCATCCAGGAGATCATTGCATGTATTTACTGATTAGCTATATTTCATAACTGTATTTTAATTTTTTAAATGATGATTGCTCTAGGGGCTGGTGATTAGATAAGTGTTCAATATGTTCAATATATTCAGATGGGAGCTAAGTACTACTGTTCACAGATGAGGCATTATGGTTACTATAGATAGTTTAATGAAAATGTCAGCTCAGTTTTCAATAGTGCTCAAGAAAGATAATTGAATTTAGGAATTACTGGGGAAGAAATTGAGACTAGGACTGTCTGAAAGTGTTCTGTGAAAGCATGACAATACACCTGCCATCCTCTTAACACTTTCACTTTGTCAGCTTCTGTTGGCCAGTTTCAGAGCCCTTGATCTGACCTAGTTTGGCTGTTCTTTCCCTTTCTGATACTTGAAACTCAGACTGTGCTTTGTCACAAATCACATTGCTCTAAGGTGTTTTTATCATACAGTGAAAGATTTTCTCTGATTCTTTTTTCTTGATCTATTAAAAAAAAAAGATAAAGAATGCTGAATGCAAGGAGGAAAGGGGATATCTCTTCTGGAAAACTTATTCCTAAGTATCCTGTAGCAATTCTATAAGTGAAAAGCAACAATTGAATGAGAAGATAATTGTACTCTGTAATCAGCCTGATGGAAGCCAATGAAACTTTTCCAGTGTGTAATATTTGGCCATTGCTTAGATGTCTGTAGCTGCATAAGCTTGTAGAATGCTTTTCATTTACTAACAAATAGCATTATATGCTTTTTAAATGAATTTGTGCACATTTTGTAGGCAGCAAATATATTATTTAACTGGAAAGTCATCATGTAGTGATGAGCAGTCTTTACACTTTGCATTTAGATGTAAGTGCAGCATGAAAGATGCTCTAAAGCAACTGCTGAATTGGTTCCTTACACCCTGACTGTCCTTCTGCCCTCAGTCACAATCTGTAGAGCAGAATGTTTTTGGTAGGATGGGGTCAAACAAATTACCCTTAGAAGATTAAACTTTAATTATTTTGATTGAAGATGAAGATTAACTCTACCATAACGCCAATTGTGTTTATTAATTGTGATAAAATATCATGTGGGATTAGGAACCAGTGGCTGCTTCTGGTTCTGAACGAAAAATAATGACTGAGTACATATTTGAAGATTGATTTCATTAATAAAATCTGTCACCAGTTTAGCATTAATACTTCAGGAAAGAGAAATTGGTGTGGCACAATATTACTTATCCTGCATTGATAACTGTATTTGTAACCTGAGAACTTTGTCAGTAGAATTGACAACTTGTAATTACATTGGCATGGCAATTGGAGTGTTTGAGTGTCAGATGATTAGAATTGATGAACCCTGATTAATGAAAAGCCCTAAAGGTTAGTCAGTTGTATTTATATAATTGAAGACAATCTCAATTAACTGATAACAGTACTTTTATTTTTAAATTTTATTTTATTACTCAGTTAAAGATAAGAGTAAGATTTCCCTTTTGTTTTCCATTCAGTGAAGAGCTTTATTTAGGTGGGATCAGTGAATTAGTGAATTTGACAGTGTTTTCCACTCCCTCAGTCATCCACTATAGAAAGTTTGATTATATCCTCACTTACACCCTGCATCACACAGTGACCACCCCTGGACTTCTCTGGCTTGATGAATTTGTAAGTAAAGGAAGAATATGGCTTCATAATAAGAATCCCAAACACCATATTAGCACAGCAGCTAAGCTGGCTGTCAAAGCATGGGGGTGTTTGAGGCATTTCATTTTGTTAACTGCTGCTACAGGAACAACAGACATGGAGACAGTAATTTTAGCAATTAGGATGGTCTGTATGTGAAGTGATTCATAATATGCTTGTTTGTATCTCATCAAAGCAGATACTGGGTGTTATTATCTGTGAATGCTAAACACAGTGATTAATTACACTGATGTACAAGAAAACAAGATAACTTGCATTTTCATGATAAGAAAATGCTGATTCCCTTTGTCACTATAATAAATGGTTCTGTCTTCCTTTGCTTGCCTGTTTAGATGTATAGAGATAATACTAATTACTTTATAATTAGCTATGTGTACAAATGAATATAGCCCAACAAATGCATACATTTTAAAGAATTGCATTTCAGTCTGCAGGGAGCAAGAATTTGGAGCTATTAGTCTGGATTCACAGTGAAAGAATAGAGAGCCTAATACTTTTCCTACAGTGCAGGGACTCCTGGCATATAATCTAAGCCCCTGAATACTGGAAAAATTAGAGACAGAAAAATGTAAGCCACCTCCTGTTTTTCATTAAGCCGTTTAGAAGTGTTAAGCTTTAATCACTTTAATCCCAGGGAGCTGAATCTGACACAAAGTACCAGATACTTGTGCCAGGCTGGCAGAAGGCCTCTCCAAGGACCATTTGGGAAATCTGGGCCCTTCAGGCTTTTCTAGAGCTGCACTTTCACAACCAAATTTCCTGTGACTGAGGTAGCTCATGCTGCTGTTGTACAGGGTTGTGCAAGTTCTGCAGAACTGACTGGGACACTTGTGGGGAGCTAAATTAACTCTATGGGGAAAACAATTGACATCTCTCTACTAAAGAGATTATGGGCCTGGTTAAATTTCCACCCAAAGAAGTGTTATTTTATTTTCCATTTCACACAGGTACCTCTCAGATAGGCTGTTCAGCCTTCACAGCCTTTGCCATGCAGAGGGAGAGGAGCAGCCCAGGCTGTGCCCACCAGTGTGCTGCACAAAGCCTGCCCCACACAGAAAGAGTGTGCAGCTGCAGTTTTGCATACTCGTTAACCGTGTAATCTTTAATTTCATCCATCCTCTACCTCCTTTAAGAGGAATATGGGCTCGAGCTGGTCTTTGGAAGGAATGCGGTTAATGCTGTTCTCATGCATCATTGTGGATGTCCATGGGAAGCACTTTCATTTCTATTCTTGTGGCCAGATATGAGTTGGGTGATTTTTTAGCAGCACATTGTCTGTGGAGGCCAATGTTCCTCGGGAAAGTTGACACTTCAGAATTTCATTGTCTCTTGGAAGGTGACTGTCTCTGGATTGCATGCACATCAGTTTGAAATACATCTGAATCAATGCTGATCTTAATAGGCATTAAAACCTCAATTTTGGTTTTATAACTATGAAACTGAGGGGAACAATAAAGAAGCACCACAAGCAGCAAACAGGCTATTTTGGAATGCGTGTGATGTGAGCATGTTCTGCAGACTATGTCATGCCTCTACTGAAGACAAAATGGTTTTTTCAAAATATTTCTTTTAAAAGAGAGAGAAAAATATGCAAATGAAGTCTCAGCAAGATGACTAGCTACTAAATGCATGCTATCAATTTCTATAAAATATATGTATAGATTTACAATAATATACTTGCACTTGCAATAAAAGATAGAGTGGCTTGAAAGATGACTGAAAATAGAATATGATTAGGGGAGTTAAACCCTGAATTTTAGATGTACTAAAAAAATGTAGTGTATGCTCATTTATGTGCAAATGTAATGGAAAAAGGCTGTAGGTAAAGTGGCGAAAGCCTAAACAAAATAAACACTTAATTTTCTTTTATTGTACTTTGTGACTATTAATAATATTACGGTACTAAGGCAGAAACATTAAACTAAGCAGGGGACCAATAAATGTTCCTAGACTGTGCAATGCTATTGATATTAGCAGCTAATAGCTCCAGAGCTGGCATAAAATGCAGATTGAAGTACAAAGAAGATGTTTAGTGAAGTCAGCAGTGGCAGTGAACTGTTTACAGGTGAAACTAATAACCAGAGGGCAGGCACAGCAGGGCATTTTCTGCTAAAGATATTGAGCAGGAACTTTTGGAAATACTCAATCAGACTGTTTCTGTCCTCAGGGAAGAGATTTGATAATCCAAATTTATTTCTCTTCAAAACTGTCTTCTGGAAGCATTAATTATCATGTGCTATGTTTCCATTTATAAATATCCTGAAAAACGCAAGGACTATAGGGTATGCTGATCTAAAAGAAGTTCACATTGATTTAAGAACATCATGCTGAAGCTATGAGAGATGATTTGATACCACACTGTTGGGAACATGAATGAGAAACTGGATTTGGAGTTAATGAACCGTAATTAAGTTTACTCACTGTGACACACAGAAGAATGCAAGACTCGGCAGTAGCCACACTGTGCTTTGTTTTGCCTTGCAAATCCAGACACAAACTGTTTCCCACATCTTTATCTGAGAGATCATAAAGAAAATACTGACTGCAGAAGAAATAAATAGCTGTATGTTTAATTGAAGAAACGAGATCTCCTCCTCTCCTGTGCCCTGCATGCTGAATGGCAAGGGGCAATAAAAGTACAAAACTGACAGTGTTAGACAATGTGCATCTTAAGAGTGATGCATTTTACCAGTGTCAGTAGAAGAACTAAAATAAGAATGGGTGACTAATTATAATAATGTGGAATAAGATCATTCAATCTACAAAGAAAAAAATAAATTTGAGGAAATACTTTTTTCTGAAGGGTTTTTTATTCAAAACGGTGTATAATTATTTTCATTATTATTTTATTGTAAAACGTGTTCTGCATTTCTAGGAAAAATTGAGAGAGTATAGTGCTTTTGCCTGACTTTGATCAGCTTATATATTTATCCAATTTTCCCTCCCTTGATTTGATTTATGATTGGAATAATATGATAGGTTAGCAGAGTTATTAAAATATCTCGTTCGTGTGCACATGGCACAGTAGATAATCACTGATTATGGTATCTCTCCAGGTGTCTGTTACTTCAAGATAAAGAATATAGTTTGGGATGAGACAATTAGCAATAACTAAAACAAGAATGAGACAAACAAAATAAAATGTACCATTTATTTATGGCTCTACCCAGTTCTGCAATGAGCTGCTCCGCTGGGTTTCTCAGTGTGAGAAGGAAGCAGAAACTCAAGCAGGGGATTTCCTCAGTGAACAAAGAGCCAGGGTGCAATTATCCTCTGAAGTATCTCTGTCTGCATTCACATCTGTCTAGGAAGAATAAGGAAGACTGCTGGTAGTATTTGTCATATTTTTATCTCAAGGGCTAATTAACATGGCTTTACCCAGAACTAGATATGGATAGAAATCTTTTACAAAATAACTTGATTATGTTTTAAGATACTAAAAAATTCTAGGCTTCCTTCTGCTGTGGCATTGAACCTCAGGGTAAAACTGCAAGGCTTGTCTCCAGAAGACAATCTCAGAATTAACTTTTCAGGACTCTGAGAGGTTTCCTTCTAACAGGAGCTATCTCACTCAAAGTCCTGAGGATCTGCTCTGATGGCTGAGCCATTGAGCAAACTCTCAGCATGTATAATGGTGGGCACCCAGTGAGAGAGTGAAATGTGAGAACTTGACTGGAAGAGTTTTCCCTAAGCTGGTCAGAGCATGCAATGAAGGCCAACTCTGTTTTCTTCACTAATATATTATCCCAGAATCAGAGGATCTGTTAAGCAGGTTGGATGTAAACATCACTATTTTAAGTCTGTTGAAGGGGGAGACACATTTTCCTGTCTGCTTGCTTGTCAAGCCATCTCTCACTTTGTGGTCCTGTATTACCTCACCTTTCTCTTAATGCATTTTAGGAAATTTACCTCTCAAGCCTCTTGTGAAGAGCTGACTTGGCCTTCTGACCCACCATTAGTGTAAAACTCACCACTCTGCTTGAAGAAGTGTCAAAAGACATTCTTACTATTTCCCATGTCTTCCTCACTCTTCAGAAAAATATGTCATTAGTAGCCAAAAGATACTGCCCTTCTTCAAAAACCTTTAAAACACATCTTTAATGCAACATCTATTAAAAAACAAAAAGGTTAAGGTGACTCCTATTCTGAAATCCCTGCTTTTTCTCCTGCCCCAAACCCACCTTTTACAGAGTATCACTAAGTTGCCCTCCTATATCAAAATCCCAGCAAGAAGGATTAATAGTAATTTCATACAGCAGAAATGGAAACAAGATTCTACACGGTGAGGGGAAGGATTCCCATCACTTTCAAGATCTGGATCATCATCTTTTGGAGGCAAGAGTACATCCTGATGACCAGTATTTAGTGTTTCCTTAGTGGCAGGGAACTCTTCCCCCTTGCCTTTCAGAAGGTGCTGGCTGTTATTCCTGAACCTCGTGGTGCAGCTGCCATCCATGAAGTTTTTCCAGCAGGATAGCACATAGCATCTCAGAGCTTCCTTACATGTTCTGGCAAAGTTCAGTTGCCTGGAAACTGCTTGTGAATTTGGGTCACATTTTCCTTCTCATTTCAGGGAAAAAAAAAAAAAGGCCAAACAGCAAAAGACCTCTATTATTGAGGGAGAAGGAGATGATTTTGTCCTGCTTTTATGAGGCTCAGTTCTCTCCTCTGCCTCGAGAGCATTGCAGCCTCCAAGCAATAGGTCATTATGTTGCATGGGGCATTCACAGTCCCTTTTGTTGACTCTTTTCTACTTTGTATAAATAATTGACTGTCCACTGGTACAGGAATAGGAATCTAAATCTCTCACTACAGAACAAAAAAATCTTTCTGCCTAATTAATTATTCTGTGCAAAGTGAGGAAGCTTCCACACAAAGAGAGGGACAGACCCATTCAGGAATCACTTATTTCAGGCTCACTCAAATTGGCAGCTGCAGTAGCATCTCCTCAGTTCATAACTTTTGTCCAAACCACACTTGGGTTCCCAAGCATGGGATGTCTCCAGCATTCTGGATGTTATGCTTTCTTTTATTTTACTCAGGCTGTTGGAATGAATTTCTGGCATCGCTGTCTGGAGAAATGAGATGCTGACAATTGTAGGCAGCTGTGATGAACTGTCACATCAGTACAAGAAAAACCCGAGTAAAATGTAATATTCAATGAATATTCAACTGAAAAGCAAGTTCAGCTTGGCTGGCACTGTACTAAAAGACACTTCCTCAAGTCCCAGAACACGTTATGTCTGAATAAACTGGAAGCTGCTTGGCCTGGTATAGCTCAGGATTTCCGATGCTGTCAGTCTAAAAGAAACCTGTGAGCTTTTCAAGTTTTTATGAGTGTATTTATGACCACATACAAACCATCCCTTTCTCCAGGTCATTCTTTTAGATTACTGAAATAATACTTTATGAGCAATGAATTAACTCTGCATTCATTTATATTCTTAAGCCATAATCTGTCTGGTATGGTGCATTTTATACCTTTATTTTTTAAATATCTTCTTATCCTGGTTACATGATTGCACTTGAACTGCAGGTTGTATTCATAAAAGCAGGAAGCATTCCAAGAACATTGGCACTTAACACATTACAGGTTACAGGTTTTGATTTTAAGCCAAACTATTGTTTTTGGCAAGTCTGTTTTTCCCTGAACCTGATGCATTTGGAATATCGATGCAGAGGAATTAACCGTGGGGATCCAGATCAAGACTTATTCTGCTGTATCACCTGCCTAAAGGTGGTCCTTCCTTTTTCATCTCATTAATGATGCAGGACTTTCATGCACAAGTCAAGAGTTGCTTTGACCTTCTTTTGCCCTCAGCAGTGCACTCTGAATTTGTGTAGAATCAAATGGGTGCTCCATGTTGAAACAGAGATATTAACACACTATTTCTGTAAATGACACAAATACTGATAAATTTTAATGCATCAAGTTGTGAAAATAAAGCAGTGATGCTTGTAGAGCTCATTGTGTTCTGATACTCAGGCAAAGGATTCATATCTATTTCATCACTATTTTCCACCATCAATTTGATTCTTTTGACAGCCTCCCCATAAATCGAATTTCAGAGCTGACAAATATATGTTGTCTCTCCAACAGGGACAAAAGCTACCATAAAAAAATTTCCAGCAATATTTTTGGTCTTCCAAAGAGAGCAAAGTTAAATTCTTTCCTGAAGGACTGTTGGCCCAAAGAGTTAAAAATAATAACATACATTTTTCTCAATTACAGGTAATTGAGAAATTGACTTCAGATTTAATAATTGGATATGTAATTCTAAACAATGATTCTGATCATGAACCTGCACTTCTTTGTTGAAACGTCTGTCCTAAACAACAATTAATTTCCCAAGTGCTTTCCAGGACAGAGTTTTGAAGGTATTTGACCAACTATTAAAAAAAGATAATTTGGTTGTCTGTTTGATACAATATATAGAGTCTTACAGAATAGAAAATTTGGAGAACAGAGCTTGATTCCTCTTTTGTTTATGTTTTCATCTCTGAGTCCACCTGTCCGGCGCAGCACTTTGAATCTGTAGGTGCACAGCTGTGTTTGGAAGTTAGCACAAGTGTGATTTAATATTTATTACAGGTACAGGTTCTGTTGGATCTATCTCAGAACTGAAAATAGGTAGGAATGGAGACCAAGGCTGTGGGATATGACTGTGCTGTTTAAGTGAAATTCATCCCATGGTGAAGATGAGAGGTACAATGTCCGTGAGCCACTTACACCCTGCTGCTATTCAGATCTGAGGACAGAAGGGAGAATTTAAACACTTTCCTGCTGGCTTTTGTTATCATTCAATTTCTCACAGCTGTGGACTATGCTGAACACATTCATCATTTGGCTCACAGCTTCCCTTTCTACTGAGGCTTCTTATAATACCACACTGCAAAGAAAAGCACCAAGGGGTTAAGCATCAAAGCAGTGCAGTAGAGGAGGAGGAGGAGGAGGAGGAAAGAAGTCATATTGGAAATTACAGATGACTGGAGCCTGGAAAAATGAGACATAGCAGATTATTTATAGTTATGCAAAACTGGAAGTCAGAACATCCAGGACTCTGCTGTAGCTGGCAAGGGAGGGAAACAGGACCTGACCCTGCCTGAGCAGAGCACGGGATCCCATCACTGATTGAATTAATTCGCATTGCTAGAATGTGGGCTGGCTGCAAAGTCTTTTTTAATTTTGCTCTTGGCTCTTTTGATGTCTTATGAGTCACAAGTCTTTTATTGGCCTTGTTTTACAGATCAGAGAGCAAGGGAGCCACAGTGTTTACCTATCTCATAAGGAAAATGTGAGGCTTAATTAAGGTTTGCAAAGACCTGGTGGATCATCCACCAGAAATTTTACATCTGTGCTGTGTTAATCTTGTCCATTGCAAAAAGTTCTCCTCAACCTCTTCTCTCCTTCTAATGACCTTTTAAATCTGAGACAATATTATTGCAAATGGCTCAGGGCTTTATTTAATATGGATTACATATTTTTCAGGGCAAATGGTGCCAGGACATATGTCACTTAGGGGCCCAGTCAACTTCCCTTATGGTGCTTTCTTAACAAGTACCATAGGTTGTCCAGCCCTGCATGAATTGCAGGATGACACTTGGAAATGAGGACACAAATTTCAGGAAGCACAAACTTGTGACTTTGGGCTCACAGTGTACGAGTTGGACTCCAAAGGCTGTGAATGAGAAAAGACATGTTTTCAACTCCTGATGTATCAAGGCTGAGCTTTTTTTTCCCAAAGCATAGTAGAAAACAGGAAATTTTCATTGATGGAAAGAAATCCAATTGACATTACTGATATCTTGTGGAATTACTTGAATTATTTACGACGGTAAAATAATTGTTTATATTGTACTTACAAAATGAAGGCGAGGAAGGAAACATGAAGAACTGTGCTCCCTATTAGACACAATTGCCATCTATTTTTAGGGAAATTTTTAGAACTCAAACCCACAAGGTCTTTATGCTATATTTATATATCCACATGTATGGCTCAATGCACTAATTAGCAAGCTCAGGAAGTGGTGCAGAAGAGATAGGGATAGAGATGTATGTATGAAAAACCTAAAAATAGGGTGAGCTACTCTCTATACACTTGTTGGTACTGTACAGAAAGGAGAACTGTGCTTTTTTTTTGCAGCTGCTCAGTTTGGAATGCACATTCTGGGCGTTTGTACCATTCAGTGTTGTACCACAAGATTTTCTAAAACTCACAGACCATGATTTCCTAACCTCCAAACATCTCCCTTCCCCAGCGTGAAGTGTGTCGATTTTGGATGTCATTGTGCTGTCATTAATTACTGTGTGGGCTGGGAGCTGGTGTTTGCCCACAGCCCAGTGACCAGAACCTAATCACATTCACTGTGCACACAGCGGGGCCAGTGCCAGGGCTGCATCACGTCAGTGCAGCTGAAAATTGTATCTCTCATGGATGCTGGAGTGTGAAACTCTTTTGTTACCAAGAAAAGCTGCCTAAACAAGCCGAGGGCAGGGCTGGTTGAACCCAGCAGAGGAACCTTCAGACAATGAAATTAAGCTCTTCCCAAGTGTTGTTTTTTGTTCTGGCCTTACCAAGTCATTCCCCGTGACTGAGCAGCTAAAACCACTGGATTTGTGATCTGCCTCTGTAAATACTTGTGTTGCAGAAGTCAGCCCTGCTCTTTTTTTTTTCTCCTAAGTGAATGAGCCCTCTGGGCCGTCTCCAACCAAGCTGCCTGTGAAATTATTGGACTGTAATCTTTCCAGCTGGTTCACAAATCTATGAAGTGCATCACTGTGCACCTGCGTGCGGGGCACCTCGTGTCCCCAGCTGGATTTGGGAGGAAAGTGGAAGGAGGAGAGCCCTCTAAAGCTGCTCCTTCCCCTGTGGTGACCTGGCATGGGCTCGTGGGCAGGAGGAGCTGCAGGAAGGCACAGCCTGCAGCTTTCTTCTCTTTATTTTAGGTGTGGGCCTGTCTGATCCCTTTTCTCAAGCAGACTTCAGCCTTTTCTTGTCTTGTGGCTCTTCTCCAGGCATTTGTTGCCTTTGTGTGTTTTTCTTAGATGTTAGCACATCTCCTAAGACAAATGCAAACAAGTGGCTTAAAAGGGCACAGGTATTATAACATAAAGACCTTTAGCTGAGTCCATGTAAATGATCACTGCTGCTTTGTATTATTTAATAGGAAACACAAGAAAGGGTGTCATGGTTACAGGCTGGGGATCCTCACACACTCAGGAGACTAAAAGTCTGTGGGGATGGGATTGCCCATGGACTTGCTTTTCCAAACCCTGAAAAAAAATGAGCGTTATCACACATTCATAGATTATTTAAGCAGATTCCCCCTGTGATTTACAAACCTCTCAGAAAGTTCTGATAATTAATAAGCTTCCAAAGAGAAATTGGGGGAAGTATCTGCACAGAGCATGGCACTTTTCATTATCCCAGTATTTCTTGGGATGTGAATGATGGCTTGCTTTCAGTGAGGAGCCACCAGAGATAAATTCCTCCCATCTCTGTGAGAAAGAGCAGAGTCTGTTAAGTAGAACTTCATTTCCCCAGAATGGCAATAAGGGCGTTTATGAGCTAATCAAAGGCAATGCATCTACTGCCCTTTATTGAAATCCTTGATAGCCTTGCAAAACAGATAAATTTTTCTTCTCCTCTTCATGACACACATTTTTTCCCATCCATTTGATGTAGGCAATTTCCTTCAGCACAGATGGCAGTCTCTGAGTGTGTCCCCACTGGCAATGTCCATTAGGCTGTGTCCAGAATCTGGGCACTGAATGAGGGGCTGACACACTCTTACTTTCACTGCTGTCACTGCTGGGTGAACAGAAAGGACCCCATCACAGGCAGATGTAGCAAACTGGAAATGGGAGCAGGAAAATGCATTTTTTATCTTTTATTGGAAAAAAAAATCCCAACGTATGTGGCTGCTGTCAAACCTGGGGCTAATGTAGCTTTTGTCCTTTTGGTGGGGTAACCCCTTAGTAAATGGAGGCTGGAATTTGGTGCACAAGAGCACTTAAGGCCAGAGTTAAGTAGTCAAGGAAAACAGCAACAATAAAAGGTTACAGATTAAAAGAGGTGATTCTCTTTTCTGAGCCCTGAGGACTCGTGATCCCAGTCTGTACTCATTAGGATACAGCACAGTGTGAATTCTCAGTGAGGAGCTTTGATCTGAGGAGGTTTTGATGGCCTTTGAATGAGCAAGCAGTATTACAGCTAACAATAACATACCTGTCTTCTGTGATCTTCCAAACACCCTTTAAGGAAGCAAGCAATTAACCAAGACCTTTTGCCTTGGCTACAGCAGTTAGTGAGACATGATGAGAGCAGAGGATGGTACATTGATGAGCTCTAAATCAGTGTATGTAGCAGCATATCACTGACAGAGCCTGCAAAGGAGCAGAGTTCAATCCTGAGAAGCAATTCAGAGCCAACAAGCTCAGTATCAGAGAAAAAAGGGCAATTGCACAGGATAAGATTTTTCCAAAATTTGCAGCAGAGTTGGTATGCTGAAAGTAGCGTATCATGATCAAGACAGAGCGTGTTTCAAAGACAATTCAGATTTTTGGTGACTGTAGAGATGAAAATGGATTCAAGAAGTTGAATTCTTAAGTACAGATTTGTACTTTACTGTGCTTGTAGTCCTGGAGCAAGATTGATCTTATACATCTACTGCAGAAGATATTTGATGCCTCCTTCTTGGTTACAGAAAAATCCTGTTACTATTTTAATGTTTAAAAAATACAAATCTTTCAAATATTGCCATATTTTGGAAAGAATTTGACGAATGTTTGTGATTTGCCTTTTCTTCCTAAGTTCCTATAAAACATACTTAGTTGGTCAAATAAAACACAAAGCTCTCAGAAGAGTGGAACACAATTTTCACTTCAGGCATAGCAGTAAGGATTGATTTCCATTTCTTGAATCAGATAAATGACTTCTTTTTTGAGAGGAAAATGATTCTTAAATATTTTGTCCAGCTTTAAGTATGACTACAGGGAATTTTTTTTCTTGCATTTGTGGAGAATACTCACTAGTTTGTATGTGCTGCAGCAAGCACGTATAAAAACCAGATATTAAAAACCAAATTTTAAAGCAGCTAAGAAACCTTTTGACTGTATTCTGCAGTAGTCTCAAATAGAGCTCTCAAATTTGATCACATAAAGGTTGAAATAGAGGCCTTCAGGCGCTCCAAACTCAACTGCTTTGGGAAATGCCTCGTGAAAATTCTTGTTTAGTCCAGGAGGCCAAACACTGAGTCAATATTTAGACTGAGGGCTGGGTCTTTAGCTGGCACAAAACCACTTCTTCCACTGATGTGAGCTGGAGATGGACAGACTTTGCAGCCACTATTTCTTCTGGTTTTGTTACTTGCCTTGTGGTGTTGGGTACAAGATTTTCCTTTCATTCCCTGTAACCCAGACTTGGGGAACTACATGCAGTCTCCATTTGCATGAAGATGAAGTATGACTAAGTCTCTTGCCTCTCTGATGTTGGAAAAAGCCTGGAAAACAATAGCCTGGAGGCTCTTAAACTGTAAGGCAAAGAAAACAGATTTATCATTTCAAATAGTATGGTTTACACAATGATGTCAAGATTTTTTCAAACATAGACCTAAAGATGCTCTAATTTATCCCAGTGGAGAATCTGATCCTAAATATTAGTCAGGAGACAAAAATGAACTGTTTATGCAGTAGGGATAACCTCCCTCTCTCTTTTTCACTCTCTGTGTGTCTCTGAGCTGACTGTTCCTATGGAGATCGCCAGTCCCTTCTACAAGCTCATCTTATATTCTGTCTTGGATGGCTGCTTACAGTTGAGATCCACAGGATGCTGGCTCGTTCCCATTTGCTTTGGAGACAGCAAATTTTGGCAGCAGAGCAGCTTCCAGTGCCAGCTGGCATTAGGCTTGACACAGCTGTAGTAGTGGGACAAGAATTTACTTACAAACAAATCTCCCTGTTTGAACCCCGCGTTACCATCCTGACAAACTGTGAATGCGCTGAAATGTGTTTGCTGAACTCAGAGGATGCTGCTGAAGCTCAGAGTTGTGCTGTTCAGAGTCCAGGAGGCAGCCAGTTAACTGCATCCTTTCTCCTCACTGCCCTTGACAGCCTCTACTCAATTCCCATTCCCCTCCAGAGCGCCCTTCCAGCTTGCCCAGTGACCTCCAGGAAAAGTAGGTGTTTGCTCCATGCACTTCTGTGGGCTCCCTGGAAGAATCACAGTTTCCTTCTGATCTCAGGTGCTGCTGCTCTTAAATATTTGTTAGTTACTGGTGGGACCTGCAGGGGAAGGTGGGGTATTATCAGGTTTTGCCATACATGGCTACATTTTGCTATCTGACTTGGATGTTGCAAAGAACCTGATGTTTAAAAACATGCAGAAAGGGGGCTCTTCCTGCTTAATTTCAAGAATGGAATGTAGAAAGCAAAGGATGTAAGTCCATGCATAAGTGATCAACAAGAAGGAGAATATTTCCTTTATCAAAGTCAGTTCATGTTCAGCTTTCTAAGGGTGTTCAAAAATAAATATCTGCTTTACCAGTACTGGTATAATGCATGTATTTTTCATTGCTGTGGATTTATCTCTCTTCTGTTGGATTTTCTTCTAGAAACAAGAGATTAAGAGAATGCAGCCTTATTTAAAACCAATTCCCAGAGCTCAATCTGCCCCTTCTGCTTTTGCCCATTGGAAAAACCATTTGTAATCTGGTAAAGCAACAAGAGAGCCTAAGCAGGGAACACATTTTGTGTAAAACAGTATATTCCATCCTCAAAGCTTCTGTAGCTCTCAGTCATTAATCACTTTCAAATCAATCCTTTTCTCTGACTTTACAAAGCAATATTCCAACACCCACTTCTTGACGTGGTGGAAGCAGTCGTGCTGCAAGTGCTCTCTAGAGATTTGCAAAAAATTGGAGTAGAGCCTCCCAAAAAGGAAGACAACAATAGAAGCTGAAGTATTTCATAAAAAAGGGTTCAAATTTAGGAGAACTGGATGGAATAATCAGTTTTCTACTGTATATCTGCATGGACAGAATGAGGAATAGTCATATTTAACATTACCATGCCAAAAATTATAAAATTGTTCTACAAAATATTTGACATTTGTCATGCATGCCTTGTTGCTCAGACCCTTTGCTTTGTGCAGGGATAGTTTTATGTTTGCTGAGTCCTGAGAGCCCCAGATACTCACGTGCCTCCCCAGGAAAGCAAGCAGAGAGCAGAGGAAAGGCAGCTGTCACTACCCAGCTCCAAGCTAGGAATGATGCCATATCTGTGACATGTGCTTCCTATGGTTTTGGAGAATAGTTTGGTTTCAAAGTCTTCAAAGAGTTCTGAGCGGTCTTGATCTGTGCTGCCATAGTAACAATAGTCTGCCAGCTGGAGCCCTTTTTATTTTATATATTGGATATGCTAACAGAGACCTGTCAAAAGTCTGTCTAATGGAGGTCTAGTGGTTCCTCAAGTCCCAAGAAGCCCATTTAAAATCCTGTTTTACAGCTTCTTGATTCCTCCCTCCCAAGGGCAGCCTAATGGTCAATGTGAAGTATATCATAATGGATGTTTTCCTTCAAATCCTTCAGCTTTAAATCCTTTCTTTCCCTAATTCTAGTGTGAGTTCATCTGCACTTCCCTTTTTGTGCTTGTCTGCTGTCTGTGGAGACCTAGATTTGATCTAGGAAGAAAGTGCTGTGTGTCACAACAGATACTTTACACATCCTTTAGGCTTCTTCTTGGCAATAAACAAATAAATAAAGTCAGCATCAGAAAAACTTTGCAGACAAAACCAGTTCTATTTTGTTTTCCTTTTAACTTTACAAAGAAGCCAGGGAAGATAGTGCAATAGCAATGTGTTCATAAATATAAACTGTTCATAAATATAAATATGAGTATTTATGTGAATGTACTGAATTTGGTAATTTCTGCATAGAGGCACTTTTCTCCTCAGATTTTCATACATTTTTGCATCCTTCCCTGGGGCCAGATGTAATAGATGCTTCTCAGTTGGCCAGTTTTGGACTTTTATGATCTTTCCTACTGTTTGGTAGCTATGAAGGAATATTATTTCCCTGATAAAGTGTGGAGTCACAAACTCAAACACCTTCCAAAGAAGTTACTTTGTCCTCCAGCTATTCAAGTGCACATCAGCATTTCATTTTCTGTAGCTATCATGGTGATTTTCAGCTCTGACCAAGAGGTTCAGCCTCCCTGAGTTTATTTTGCTAGCTTGTAATGTTAAACTAATTTATCAGGTAAAGTTTATAATCTTTTGTCTTAATTATTGATACAGAAGGCATACCTTGGTCACAGACAATTTTGTTATGGATTAAATGTCTTTTTCTCTGTTTTATTTAAATCAAACAAATTTCTACTCATCCAGCAGTGGAGAAGAGAAAAAGATTGGTATTTGTTCTGCCAGTAAGCCTGTTTTGGTTCATGCAGGAGACAATGGTCAAATTCCAGATCTGTTTATTCAGAAGCTGTTTCATCCCCCAGTGACCTGAGATGTTGCACAGCTGAGGGTACCTGCACTGAGGTACAGCAGAGCCTCCTCTGCTGCCTCAAGGAATTGAAGCCTTGCAGAAACAAACTCCACATCCCCTCCAGCTCTTGTCAAAGGTGACTATTCACAGTCAGCAGGCAGCCCTTTGACAGTAAGGAGTTTCACATTTCTTGAACTCAGCTTACAAAAGCTTGCAAAGGATCCAGAGCACTCCAGAAAGTTTGGCCCTTTTATAATGTTTGTGCTGCAAGTGCTCTCTCTGGTCGCTGGATAAGTGATATGTATTGACAATAGTCACTCCAATCAACAAAGAGTTTTTGTTGTTGTTTCTGGTAATTTATAGTCTGTTACTGCTTTGCTTGCATTGATTGGGCTCACCATAATACTCAGTTAATCCATTTTCCTTTTTTCAAAACAAAATATTTTAACTCTGTGTGGTTTCCTCTTGGTCCACCGTACCTCCTGCTGCTGAGTATCAGCCTTTCAGAGCAGCCTGAAGGAGAACTAAGGGACTTTCTTTCTTTAATGACCTTCAGCTGACCAATGTTTGATTTAAATTATATGGGTATAACATGTTGTTAATCGCACAGCTATTTGCATTTATGGCCTGCAGCCATCCTTCCCTGGGCTGTGATCTCTTTCAGTCTCACACTGAGCCAAGCTTGGCTTGCCAATATTTGGATGTTAGATTTTCCAGCATTTCAATGTATGGATAGCACGGGAAAGGGTGTTCGTGGCTCTTGGGTGACACACTCACCTCAGACCCACTGCAGAACCCCACCATGAGCCAATACCCAGGGCACTAGCTGGGCTGTTATCTCAGGCAAGATAAGGGGACTATAGGATGTATAGGGGGAGGCAGTGAGGAGATAAGATTTTGCAAGAGCTGCTGTGACTGCTCCTGGGAAAGAGGGAGAGAGGCGGGGGAGAAGGGAACAACACATTTCCTCTTCATTCTCCCTTGGCATCCATGAATGAAGAAAAACTGAAGGTAAGGTCAAAGGAGGGTCTTTTCTGCCTCGAGAAAGTTAAGTTGCCTTCTTATGGAAGGCAATGAAGGTCAAAGATTAAAAGAAGTTTCCACTCCTCAGGTTATAGTTTGGGGCAGGAGGCAGCAAAAGTTTGGAAGGGACGTGGTGATGCTCTGAAGGGAAGTTGGCAGAAGAGGAAAGCAGTTTCCTTGTTTTCTGTTTAGTTTAAAAAAAGCTTAGTGACCTTGCAGCAAATGTCCTTGCACAGAGGGATGACCTTCAGGTCACTGGGAGCTGCACAGGGAGAGTGTTCCCACTCATGGGAGGGAATGCTGGGCTGCAGGACTAATTACCCTCTCCACATTGTGTGCTATCAGTTTTATTAACAGTGCCACATTCAAAAATATTTGATGGTTCAGAGACCTTTTGTTTCTTTCTGAAAAGATCCAAATAGAGGATAGAGAGAAAATTTATTTCTGAAAAGACTGAACTGCTTAACGCATTCTGCGGAAAGCAGGTATTTATTTTTTACCCCAAGGCTGTAGCTGTGTGTTGCACAGTAGTGAGGGTTTTGAATTCTTTCATGCCTAAAAAAGTGAAGTATTGTTGTCAGACAATGCTGTAAACAAGATATTGGGGTGGCTGGTGCTACTATAAGAAAATCAAAATATTTAGCATAAGTGACATGTAGTCAGTGTAAGTGATATTTTAGTTTATGTGTTTTTTTCAGCCATACAAACTGAAAAAAAAACTTTAATAATTGATGAACATTTTTTATTGTTTCTCATTAAAAAGTCATGTCTGGTTTGTTGTGTGATGGGGCAGACATGGCAGTGGTGGCATGGCAGTTATGTCAGATGTTGTGTGCTGTACACTGTTCAAATTTTAATGAACAATTCTAAGAGATTCTAAGGCAAAGGCAAACTTTATGAGCTTATAAAAAATTGTATCTTCACATTCAGCCTGTGGCACTATACTCAATTTATATAAGTGACACTGAAAAACAATTGCATTCCTTCAGTCTCTTCCAACATCTACTGCAAAAAATGCATTGCCAATACATGTGGTGGGAGAAAAAGGTTTGTAACAGTTTTCGGAAAAGTATGTTGTCTGATATGTAAAACCTGCATACTTGGATCTTAAAATGCTTAATATGAGTTTAAATCTGTTCCCACTGAGGTCAATGGAAGTTTAATCACTGACTGATTTCATTGGGAACAGAGGCCAAAAGTAAGCACCTTTTACAATCCCACACAACAATTCCTGGCACACAAATGTGGCAGCTACCAAGACAGTTCATTTTTCAAACATAGAGCATGGCCCACAGTTTTCTGGGGTTTTTAAATTTAATTTTGGACAAATTTCCACTGGGGGCAATGGGAGTTTGACAGAATTAGCTCAGTGGTCCCTGTGAGACAGTGAGACCTCAGCTGACATGTCTAAGATTCAGAATGAATCTGTGGGTTCCATTTGTTGCAGTGTGTACCAGCAAATGTTCCCCTTTGCGCATGCAAAGTCCTGAATGTGCTTAAGTGGGTTTCACGAAAAGCATGACAAATTTTCACTGAGATCTAAAGGTTAGAATTTAGTCTCATTCCCCAAACAGTGCAGAATTTGAGCAATATAAATATACCCTTTAAGGTCCCCATTTCACTTAAAATATTATTTAAAAATGCCGAAATGGAAACTTGGGATGGAAGCAGCAGGTAACTCCTTGGTGTGCCTGTGGCACGGGCAAGTTTTGGAGGCAATTGCCAGAAGCCACATGACCACTGAAACAGCTGCTTTATTCTGTGCTGAAGTGCTCCACAGACCCATTTATTAAAGAGCTAATTCTGCTCTATGTGAAATTTTTGCTCTTCAGCTCTGAATGCCATCAGGGGAGACATCAGTTGGCAGCAGATGTGGAAAGCTATTCATGTTGGCAACCTGAATAGCATGGCTGGGGAAATTCATGTAATACTTAAATAAATAAATAATGGATAAGGAGTCAGAATTGCATTAAGTAAACAAAGGTTTTCCTGTACCAGGTTTGTAGCATTTTCTTCCAAGGCTCATGGTATTTATATTACTTAAAATATTAGGCAGATTGTGATTATTCTCAGGTTTTCTGCACTCCTCTTTATGTTTGCAAACTTTGAGTCAATTTGTTTTTTAAAAAGCAGAAAACACCCGAACTTGAACACAACCCTGAAAACATTAAGGATTTCAGCTTCATAGTAAAACCCCCCACATTCTCAGCTCAAGAATGTAGTCTTTTCTAAAGACTTTCTGATGTCTAGCGATCTTGTTGAGACCTGCAGATTTCAGTTATTAAATAATTTTCTCTGAAGTTACAGCCAATGATAGTTTTTTGAAAGCAGCAACTCAGTCACACCGAAGGTGACCTCATGACCTATCTCTGTGTGTTATCTTGTAATCCCTGCAGCCAGATGAGCTCTGTCACACAATATCCCTGTGACAAAACTCCCCTTACTCAGTATCTGCTCCCTCCCTCTGATTGTGCTGACAGAGGTGAGACTGCAGAGTTTCCCCAGTAAAGATTAACAGTTAATAAGGCATAATTTGAATGCTTCCACTTTTTCCCATTTTAACCAATTAAAAGTATGTTAAGAGCCACATTCAAATCTTCTGTCAAGTGATCTCCAATGCATTTCCTCCTCTCCAGGCCACAGGCAGTAATCTTGTGCTTGGTGATCTTGTACTGGGTCTGAGCAGGAGTTTTGCAGCAGGATCCAGCTCACAGCCCCCAGCAGCTGAGTGCTTCTAATGATAGTGTCAGGGAAAACTTCCACTAGTTATGAAATATGGGTCAGCTGCTTTGGCTATGACTACTGCATGTCAGTTAATATTTATCAAAGACCAAAATATCTTGCTGCAAGAGAGCAGCATTTGTTCCACTAGTTTCAGAGGCCAATTGTGCGTGGTTTGGTTTTCAGAGTACAAAATCGCTTCTGACTGTTTGAGGCTCAGCATCTATGCCAGGGCAGGCTGAGGGTTTCAGAGAGCACTGGGGAAGGGGGTGGGGAGTTAAGTTGCTCAAGAGATTGTATATGTAGGTTAAGAACCCTTTTCTATCTGGAATAACCATCACACATATGATTTCCCTGGCTGATAACTGTCCCCTGAGGGTTCGTGCCCATCAGGCTGAGAGGCAGATGAGAGCCTCTGCTTCTTTTGGTGATCTGAAATCATGTCATGCTGGACAAGACCCTGTACACTGACCTGAAACAGAGAGCTTGTTCTCTTAGAGAGAGAGGTAAGGGAATGGAACTAAGCAACACTGAGTGCCTCCTGTGCTTGTGGGCTGGTGAAGCCTGGCCCAGCCTGCAGGTCAGAGAATAGCAGGAAATCTTCCCAATTCTTCATCAGCCTTTGGGTCAGGCAGAGTGACACAATGATTTTGATCTGATAACTTATTATGGGAACTCACTCTGTACATCCATGTGTACAGAGATATTTTCAGATCTGAATTAGTCATTAATAATGAGTAGGTTACATTAAACAATGTTACAGGGATGTAAACAATCTGTATTATCAAAGGCATGGGAAAAGTTGCCCAGCAGCCACAAAATTCCAGAAGTTCAGCTGGGGAATACAACTAGGTAGATTCCACCTCTTGTACCTCTACTGCTCCTTGCAGTATGGTGGTGTGAATCTCCATCATTTGGTTGAACTGGTTTCTTTGGCTCCAAATATACTTTTATTTCTTTTTTCTTTTTCTTTTCCTTTTTTTTTTTTTTTTTTTTTTTTGTGATAAAGCTTAGAGGGAGGATAGGGAAAAAGAGATCTGTGAGGAATATTTTTATCTGCTATTTTGAAACCTGTAGCCTATTTCCATCCCATCTCTTTTTGGAAAGAGCAAAGTTCATTTTTAAAAGTCAGCATTACCTGCCCCAACCCACTCCCCAAAAACTTCCTAAACAAGAAAGCAGCAAACTGAGACATTGTGACATTCCTTTAAAAAAATCTACCTTCTGAGACAAAATGTTGCAGTGAACTGGTGATAATTGACTTTTTAATGTTAACTACTGTAGCTTGAAGCACTATACAGGTTTGGCATCATTGTTTTTGCTCCTTGGTATTATTAGTACCTCTTAATTTGGAAAGCAAAATTGTGTTCCATTGAGAACAGTGTTGGCAGATTGCCTGTGCCTAAGAGACGCTCTTAATGTGCAAATAAATGCACATAAGTGGTGCAAACCATGAATTCACAGGAGCCTGTTCACAGTAGTGGGTGGCTGCAGCTCCAGCAAGTCCAACTGAACTGGTTTGTTTGCAGACAGCAAAAACAGCTCTGGCCATGCTGGAGTAGTTGCAGGGAAAAGGCAGCTGCAGCCACATCTGAGGGTGAGATCAGCCCTAAGGAAGCACTTCCTTCAGCCTCTGCTTAAAAAAATGTCTGAAAAAACACATTATTTTATACTAGCTTGTTGAAAAGTGTGTATGTATTGGAATTCCTCTGATTATTGGGAGTGATGCTCTCATTCTGCAGCCAAGAGTGATCAAGAAATGCTGAAAATCCAACAAAGCCCTTGTTTTTTGTGGGTGTTGCTGTGGAACACAGAAATCATGGCTGTTTGATCACCATGGTTGTTCCTCTGGTTTCTCTGGTGCATTGGTTTGGAACTGCATCACCTATATATGAAAATGCATCCAGGAAGAAACCTTCCAGGCCAAACAAATGACTTTGATAAGATATCAATACATGACTAAGAAGCTGCCTTGGAAGCACACCCACTTAGTTTGAATTAAAGGAGTAGGATTTAGGACAGGAGATATAATGCAACTTGACAAACTAGTTAAATATTGACAAGAAGCAGAAAGGCAGCAGTGCTTGTGCTGAAGAGAAGAACATGCTTCTGCTTTTCTGATTGAGCACAGTCAGGATTTTCATACCCACAATGGATGGCAGCAGGAACCCAAAAGATCCAGCCCAGTGCAATGCCCTGCATGGTTTATCATTCCTTCAGTTGTTAAAGGTAGGTTTGCTTGCCCTGGAAGCTCCCACCTTGTGAGGGAGCAGGGTGGGGACCTTAAAGCTGCTTTACCTTCAAGGAGGTATTTTTATTATGGGTCACACGGTTGCATGCAAGCTTACACTATTGAAAATTTAATGACTGAAAAATAGGCAGTGGAACATAATGCTGTACATGTTCTGCTTTGTAAATCGGAATGGTTATGCACATGTGTATGTATTTTTTTTTATTTTAAAATGTTTATTTAGTTAGTAGAATTATTATAAGACTGTTTTAAACCAGCTATTAGCTAATGGAGAGACCTCATTGCCAGGGGTATTAGGAGATTATGGCTTCATTTACCATAATGCACAGAGATAGCCCAAGTGTTCTGCTTTTTATTTGTGTTTGTTTAAATTTATATACATACTTTAACTCATTCCATAGCATTTTGTCTTTCAAAAAAATACTCCTATAATCCAAAAGGCTGAGCAGACATGCTGCTCAACATGATAATTGAAGAGTTATGTAAATAAAACCTGACATATTAACTGCCTTAGATTCCTGTAACTTCATATTTGGAAATAAGAAAATGTAGTATAGATATGAGAAACAGCCATGTTTGCTTTTCCAACAAGGTAAATTAGTCAGCAGCTGGAACTTCTGAAACAAAAATACTGGAGCCATCTCCTCTGTATTGCCCTAGCAGCAGTGAAATTAGGGCATGGAGGAAAATAAAAAATATGGTTGGGTTATTAGCACAAATGGTTTTATAAACAAATAAAACATAAACCAAATTGTAACAAGCACAGGAGAGAGAGAGCAATAAAATATTGACTGTTTATTTTAGCATGTGGTCTCCCTGGGAGACATTTCACAAACACATGATGATGTACATGTCAGAAAGTGATTGTTCTGTACCCCCATAACTGCAGCATTGTTCTGTACAGTTCCGGGGAGCCATATGGCCTGAACATACCATACAATTCATTAGTGAACATGTTACAGCTTTATATAGCCTCAGAGAAATGTGGCAACACGTGATGTAATGCTCATGGACAGTAGTTTGTTGGCCCATTTACCAGTGCTTCAAATAGAACTATGCTGGGCACATTAAATTTTATGGCTTTGCTTCTACAGCTGGGAAAGTCCCTGCACTCTTTCTTGTTAGCAGTCCCTCTGTATGAAGTGTTGCAGGGAAAGGGAGTTGTGGAAAGAGGAAAGCCTAGCATTTATATGCAAGCTGATGTGCAATGGGCATGACACTGGGAGCCATGCTGAACCCTAGTTGTGCTCTTAGGCAGAAATCACAAGCACGTTCTTGATAAGAAAACTTGGATCCTGGCCCACGGTGCTACAGCCAAGGCACCAAACAGAGAAGAAAGGCATATGTGACACTATTTGATTAAGGATTAATATGCTGTGGCTTCATCTAATCAGGCATGTTTAATCAATTTTGCCTCCTTACAACATGATAACCTTTGGTATCTCAAATACCTTCGAGTCCTGATGTGTATGGATCACTAACATTGAAATCAGTTCTCTGATTTTTGCTTTGAATGAGTTTTCTAAGTGTACCTTGGCATGCTGAACTCCTGTTCTGCAGAGTAGTGCAGCCAGCATTTGGTAAAAAAATGAAAAGCTTTCATTGATTACTCTTTGGTCACATCCAGAAGCCTTCCACATGCAGAGCTGCCTGGGTGTGACTCACTTTTGCATTAGTGGGGTTTTCTGCTGCTGCAGCTTTATTGAGATCAGGGGAGTTACTGCGGCTTAACCCAGAATTGCACAGCGGTGACATCAGCCTCGTTAATCCAGGAGGGAATTCTGCACATGGAGAGGCATCCAAAGTGAATAGAGTTTTTCAGAAAGGAAAAATGGAGCTAGGAATCCAATCCAATATAAGGAACTGAGATTATTACATGTAGCATATAGTGGAATGATATCTGGTCCACAAACAATTCTGTGAGAGAACATTTCTCCCAAATAGAGCCTGGTCATTTTAGATAAATGGTTCAAATTTGCAGGAGTGGGGTCCAAATCCCTGTTTCTAAATAAAGGTGATTAAAGAAACAAAGAAGTCAAGTTTGCTCTGAGTTTGCTAGAAATGAAGGAAATATCAGGAGATTTGTGTCAGAGCAAGAATCTCACAATAAGCACTGCTAGGAACCTCATTCCAGGCATACTTGAACGCTCGCTCTGATTTGGCTTTGAATCCAAATGCAGACTTCGTTCTCATGCTGGATCCAGAGCCCAAATATATTTTCTCTCTCCCATTTGTTTTCCCAGGCATTGTTAATTAATAAGATCTGTGTGCATTCCAACCCAAGTTCCAGATTTTGACATCTTAAGGACTTCAGCTATTTAAAGCACAATTCCCATGCATAAGTCATAGTAAACAAGAGTCAGCAGGAAGTTATCTTTCATTGCTCAAAAAAGTAGTGAGTGCTAAATTAAATAAATAGCATGTCTTTTTAATGTTCTCTCACACAGACTAAAATGAGATAGAGCTTTTATTGAATCTGGCCCAGAGGTTACAGAATAAAATAAATATAATGAAGTTGATTGAATTCTCCTGTTTGTTTCACTGTAGTTGGAGGAAATATTTGCCTATGGAGGGGAACAGTTTGAACAAATTCAGAAATACTCTTAATTTGCATCTCAGAAACTTGTAAGAAAGTGTTATATTGTGGAGGAAGCTTAACTTTGAGTGATTAGACTTACATTATTTTTCAGTGCATTGTCACTTAATGTCATACTCCTATTTATGCAGTGAAAACCCTGGAGCTACTCTGTGTGATTGAGCTAAACCAAATGTTTGGCAGGAGAATGGGGATTTTCAAAATTAGAAGTTGCTTCTTTTGGTGTCTAGTTTTGTTTAACTATGGAAACAGAAGCTTAAGGGTAAGAAATTTTGCCATGTGATTAAATGGCTGGAAAAAAATGGCATGTAAAGTCTCCTCCATGAAGTTAGGTAGCTGAGTTTTCATGCTAGTTTGGAAAGGAATACAACATCTGTTTTGGTAATGGTTTTTGTGGTATTTTTTTTATCAATTTAAATAAAAACCAAAGAGAACAGCAGAGAACAGACTTCTAAGCCAAGTTCACAAATTGGCTTTAGAAGTGATTAATAACCACTCAACATAATCAGGCAGCATAATGTAATCACACTTGGGAAAGAATGAGGAGGTTCATCAGGCTCTCCCTGCAAATGCTACAGAAAACAGTTGTTTAGTTACATTTTGTGTTTCAGGTGAAGTTCCCTTTAGCAGGAAAGGAATTTTGCCATGGAAAGAAACACAGAATTATCCATGAAGGCAGTGTGTGATCCTGGTTCAGAACCAGTCACCTTCCCATCAATAAGCAGGGATGTCCCTGCTTCTTTGGCAGTAATACAACAGTGGTCCCGTTGCTGCACTTGATATTCCAGCACTGTGCAGTTCTCCCTAATGATAATATCTCTGTGTGGGATATACTTTCAATTCAGGCTGAATTTTGAAGAAAGAATCTTGCAACTTATATTTTCTTTGGATTGTGTTCTGATCCTTGGCCCTGCCTAGGACAGAATTGAAATTGCTTGGCAGCTCCTCCCTGAGACTGGGGCTTTAAAATCCAATTTAGAGATTTTAGATTTGAAATGTGACTTGAATCCTTCTCAAACTTCTCTATCTACTGTGTTCATTTCTCTGTGTAATCCACTCCTCAGGCTCCAAGATGTGATACAAAATGGTATTTTTAAAGACATATTATGTGGAATATGTTGAATGTCTTCAAAGGATATTAATAGGAGAATAAACTCTGGAAATAGCTCTGTGTTTTTAGAATCAAGGTCAGAAATGCAGTGTTTCAGCAGTGTATAGTAAAAAATTATTTATAAAAATAAAAATTATGGAAGATTTTATTTATTTATTATTTGTAAATAAATCTTAGCTCGTACTATGGACTCTAAATATTCTGTATTAAAGTAAGGAATGACTTTGTGAATTATGGTCTAGTTCATGGGAGTCAAGCAGCACCTTACAGGTACAACTGTTGTCACAGACAACAGGCAGAGCCTGCCTGACCCTTCCCTGTGCTCACCCTGGATACTCATGTCCTTCCCATGTGCAGTTTGCTGGGATTCCATATGGTTCCTCTGCAGACTGCCAGACATGTGGGAAAAGAAAAGCCTGGATTGCACAGAGGATGACAGGCCAGCTAAAGCCTTCAGATATTCTGCACTAAGGTCCAGTTGGCTCAAAGGGTTTGTTTTTCTCCCTGTGGCATTTGAACGTGCTGATAGTCAGGTGAGCACTGCAGGCATTTCCAGCCTCATCCACTCCTTACTGAACTTCTCTTTTTGATTCCTAGCTATTCAAAAAGCAGAGGAGTTATTTATAGTATGCAGCCACAGGCACAGAAATCAATCTGGTTCCCCAATAATTTTAAACAAACAAACATCTGTTTGGCAAAATATTTACTAGTCAATGCCAGAATTTAATAAAGCACACACAGAAAACACTGATAGAAGGAATTAAAGGAAAAACAGGAGGAAAAAAAGACACTCAGTGAATGCATCTGCCAAAAGGTGGATATTCCCTGTAACTGCTACTGGAGGCTGGAGACAGGATTTTAAATGTGCTTTGGTAGCTGGCAAACTGTCTTAAGGATTCTGCTGGATTCCTGCTGGATGGGACTCAGTGACACAGCTGCTGCCTTCAGGAACAGTGGTGCTCCGTGTCCTGTGTGTGCTCAGCTTTACCTGCACTTAAGTATGGTCCTTTTTTTTTCTCAGAACTGAAATTTTGCTTCACATAATATATATACATGCATTCATGGAATTTGGTACCAATATTATTAATTTTCTAGTTCCTTCTACCAGTAGCAGTGGTTTTCAGTTTTGTATGCAGTGAACTGAAGTAGTGTGAGGTACAAGTCTGTTCTGCAGAAGCTTGGAAGTCTAGAGGAAATAGGTCAGGTAGAGAGACATGACCTGGGCAAAGGAGCCCCCTAATTTAAAACATTTTGTAACTAGGAGAAAAAGCCCTTTGCTGGCATGTTTGCTGGAACAATGCTCAAAAGCAGGCAATGTAATGCAGACAGGGAAATCTCCTCTGAATTATTTTCCGCTCCAGCCCTGACATGCATCTCAATCCTGAATTCATTGCTGTTTTATAACGTGTTCTCAAGAACTTTGGTTTTTTTTACTTTTCTGCCTTTGCAGTGTAACTTCCCCAATGTTCCTAATGCCAGCAGTTGCACCCAGACCCTGCTGGGTTTCTGGGTGTAACAGCAGGGACTGCACTGCACTTCAGCCCCTGCTTCAGACACCTCACTTTCACACTTGGCACATGATATCTTTTATCTCTCATGCTGTTCAATACTTAATGCTCTTTTTTCAAGGACTTGGCTGCAGTTCTGTGGGATTGTTTTTAAAATTTGACATCCTGAAGTTACATATCTGACATCAACAAAAACTCTTTGCCCAATATCACTGTACCCACCAGCATGGAGCTGTGTGTATTTCTGTGAACTATTTTGTCATCTTAATCAGAACTTCCATATCTTTCTAAGGAGGTATTAGGAAACCCAGCAGATCTGCTAATGTCTGGGTATTGTGTTGTTTGAGAGATGAGTTAATGCAATGGCATTTTAAATGTAATGACCTAAATACTCTTTCAGCTGACTGTAAAGTAAATGGACAAATGAAGCACACAGTTGTTTATGCTTCATTGTGTAATGTTTTAACAGTCTGTCATGCTTGGTGACAAGGACTTCATCTTAATCCATACTTTTGATGACTTTGTTGGAAATCTTAAATAGAATTTTATATTCCTGAGGATAATCTCTCAGGTGGCTGGTTTGGTTTTTTTTTCCCCCAAAGTTCTCTGAACCTGCCCACCTGGGACAAAAGTCAAGATAGAGCAATTTGCTCTGCAGTGCTCCCCAGTGCTTCTGCTGGGCCAGGATAAATGAAAGGCTGAGCTGGAGCTGTACCTTCCAGCTGGCTCTCAGCACTCAATGTCACCTTTCTGCCACCTGCCTAGGATGATGCATGTTTGCTCTGCTGGCTCCTGGGCTGAAAACCTAACCCTCAAGAAAAGGCCAGCAGTGTTTCATGTCTTAGGTAGGGAAATGCCTTATTCAGCTCCTGTTGCTCCCTGAACCAAGACTGCAGCCACAAGATCCTACAGGGATTCATGAGGGCAGGGGAAGCTCTGTTGGGTGAATTCTGCTCCATTCTCCAAGAAGGGCCCATAGAAGTCTCCATGGCAATGGAGCTCAAATGCTGGCACAGCAGGGGTGGGTGCTGCCTTTCTGGTGCATTTGGAGCCTTCCCATAAGATTTATTAACTTCTGCCAGTATGTAATGGGTACTAGGTACATTCTAGCTCAGCTGTGGAGGATTTTAAAAATTCAGTTGTTCCCTAAAGCAAAGAATATGGTCCACTCTGTGCAGCAGAGCATCCTGCAGCTTAGATCCTGCCAAGACAGCAGTGTTGCACACCAAATTATTGTCAGACTGAAGATTCTGGAGAGTTTGGTAGTTTGTGGGTTCACCTATAAGTTTTAACCTTGGCAAATGCCTCATGGATTGTAGTGAGGGAACAATTGGTGTAAAAACTGTGGAGTTGGGGTCCTGCAACAAAGATTTGTGTGAAGTACAGAACTTCAATTGGAATGTTAAAGATATATATAGCTATAGCTAATGCATAGCATTTATTGGAACACGCCTCAATAAATCTTCCTTTTATAGGATAATTAACTACAAGGAGAAGGGAGAGTGGGAAAATTATAAGTGGAAAGTCTTTTATTTGCCAAAGCTCTGTGTTTAAGACATCTTACATAGTCAGTTATATAATGTGCAAAGACAGACCAGGGATAGAAAATCCCACTGGCATCACTAGGGTTTTCTGTTCTTGCCTGACATTAATCTCTGCTTTCTTTACACTCTGATTAACAGTTTTCAGTTACTTTTTGTGGTCGCAACTTGGAATTAAATGAGACAAATTATGTTTAAAAATCAGAATGCATTCTGGCAGGCAGATTGTTGGCACTGGTTACTCTTTCTGTGCTGTGCACGAAGCTGTGATCAGGATCTCCAGTGAGCAGAACTAAGGCCACAAGTGGATCTGTGCAGAGGAGGATGTGAAGTTGAAGATGCTGCTAGTTTAGGACCAGAAAATAACGTGGCATATTAATTACATTGTTTCATATTTTATTAATAGTTTCCTTGGTTCCCTCTTAATTCCACAAAATAGTCACACGTTTTCTGGCCCCCCACTCTGCAGAGTAACTTACAGGCATGCACTCTATTAGACTCCTTCAAACTCTGCTTCAGGAGTAAACAAATGGTGGCAGCTTTATAAAACCCTTGACACTGTTCCAGGGTTTAAAACCTCTGTTTATCCAGGATTCAGCAATGACAGAAATGACTTTCACAACAGAACTCTAGTAAGGCTCCCTGCTAAAGCTCGAGTCCTTGAGATATCATTCATTAGCTCTCAAATTTATGCTTGCTGTATATTGTCTGCAGGCAGAATAGTTCTCCTTTTAATGAAGGAGGACTGGGTTTTGCTCCTTGATCCATGTAAGTCAGCATCTGATGTTATCTTGGACATAACTAACAAACCTCGAGTTTAAAATAGAAGGGCAATGAGCTGCTCCCCCTGCGTCAGGAAGCCCTCCAGATCTTCCCAGGGTGCTGCTCTGCACCAGGGGAGGAAGGAGGGACTACACTTTGGTGTGAATGTAAATATATCCAGGGAATTAGAAAGAAGAGGAAGTTTAAATATAAACAAAATAGTAAGAACAGCACAAATAACACAGTGAGCTAGCAGGAAGTGACAAAACTTCCGAAGAGAACTGGAAGGAAAGAGATGGAGAGGGCACAGATGAGTGCAGTGAGTCCGTGGACATGAGTTCCTCTGGGAAGGAGGGACAGGGTGGGATGGGAGCACTGAGTCTGACCCTTCCGCCCTGCCCATCCCAGTGGGAAGCTCTGCACATGGAGCACTCCTGGAAGCCTGCATCCTTGCATGCTTTAGAGAAACTTGTTTGGCTTTGTTTTACCAAGAGAACCCTCAAAAAGATGTGAAATGAAACCCTAAGTAGTATCAAGCTCATGAAGGACAGCAGACTAAAATGAAAAAACCACAATTTCTGGTTTTGGTGTGCTGTTTCCTGGTTTGGAAGTCTTTTGGCAATGGTTTTAGCTTGGCTGAGGCCAAGGGCCTCACTGTAAGGGGCTGTGTGTCCTGTCACTGCAAACACAAGATTCAAGATTCTGAGCTCACAGAATTGTGAGAATATTCTCAGAAATAAGAGATTCCAGACTGAAGAACAATTACTACTTGTCATATTTCTCCTCACAGCTTGTACTACACTCTCAGTATTTTGCAGTTCTTAAATTTTTGGCCTGCAATGATTTGCAGTTTTTCTAACACGAAGGACAAGTGATAGCTTAGAAGTTACCTAATGAGGAATTGTCTTATCTGCATGCAGGGATTCAGCTCTTGCAGCTTCAGATTGCTTAGACCAGAGGGTTTGGGTACCCAGGTGCCCACTGCCATGTGTTTAAATGAGTAAAATGTGTTGCTTTGGCTGGGTGGCCATAGAGCCTCAGTGCATCACTGACAGTGACAGTTCTTCAGTCACCCAGTGAAGGAATTAAATACCAGGTGTTATGTGACTGTAATAATTAGTAACATGTACCAATTCAGATTAAATACACAAAGCTTGATTTGATGGAATATCTAGGTAGGGGCAAAGGAACTCAGTTGTACCACAGACTGTTTTGTAATGTGCCTTTACATGACTACCACATTAATTCATTAGAACTTTTTCTTTTGTTATAGCAAGGGATGTATCAGTCCAGCTTTGAAATAGGCACATTTACATACTACCAAGAGCTCCAGCTCATGGGCAGTGACTTCCTGACCTCTGTTGAGCTTGTCTTCACTCAAGAAAGGGCATAACTAAGGTTTCAGAGCAGGCAGGTTTTGCTGTGGCAAAGAAAAGCACATCTGGATGTCCAGGCCACCTTTATCAGTTCACTGATCTGTTCTAACCAGAATAAGGAGAGGGTACAGAATTAGACTGTCTTTTATAAAAATAAGCTACTCCCTGATGAATGGATTCTCCCTCCTCCTGCTGTAGATGAATGTCAGCAGAGCATCTGCAGCATATCTGTGTCAGTAAACACTCTGCTGATGACATCCTATGGAGGCACTCACTGAGTCATCTCTTCACCTTTTCAAGCAGTATTTCACACACAAGCAGGCAGCTGTAGTCTGCATTACTGAGTCAGGCTTGGTAGATTATTTTCTGGAGTAAATCAATTAGACTGCACTGATCTGCAGATGAATTGTCATAGTGGGGCCTGTCTTAAGCAAGGTCTGCAATGAGAATCTCCTGGAGTGTGTTGTTGTCTGCACAAAAGATGAGACCTCCAGAGGAGCACAACAGCTCCACTGAATTTACATATTGCTTATTTAATCTGAATTAATGTGGCCAAGTATGCAGGTACACTGAACAACCATGTAATGCTCTCTTAAAAAGCAGTGTATAGGTTTTGTCCAACTCATTTTGGTGTAGGAGAAAGGAGGCACATGACTTTGGCTGTTCTATGTGCCCTGAAAAGATACTCTGAGAAAGCAGGTAGACAAATCAGAAGTGTGACAGAGCTTTTATCCAAATGCTGTTTGGATTTTTATGTGAACAAAAGTTTGATTGGCTTGGGGTTTTCATTATTTGTGACAAACAAAGCTCAGATGCTGTGGTGTCCTGCAATTGCTTGGCTGTCTTTATAGGGACATTTGTGAGCTTGGCACATCTTTCATTTGAAATGAAGTGGAAAATCTCCAGCACTGTGTCTGGTGTTGGGTTTCATCACATAACTTTCAAGCAACCATAATCTACAGTGAATTTTCACTAAAATAAGATACATATTTCCTCAGATTTTGTGAAAAGAGTAATAAAATGTGGATTAGCTGCTGAAAACTCTTATGAAAACATATTTTCAGTATGTGAAAGGGGAAGGAAATGATTTCTCTGTCTTCACAATGAAATGGAGAGAAATCATTTTAAAATCAGTTCAGTCTCTTTTTCACTGCCTAACATCTATGATGCTCCACGCCCTTTGTACTGGTGTCAGATAGAGAAAACTCATGAATGATGCACCTTTGTAGTCACAGCTGCAAGAGCTTCAGCCCTACACGTTTTCCTATGAAGGTTAAATAAATAAAACAAGCAGTTGGTAGGTAGCTCTTGAATTCCTGCTGAAATCCAAGATTTAACATCCTTTCAGCAGGGTAAGGTTGAATTTATTGCAAAAGAACTCCATGATAAAAACCCTCAAACTTTTCTCTGAACTACAGAAAATCAACATTTTTCAGTTTCTCAACTTCTTGTAAAGTCCTTGCCCACCTTGAGGAAGCACTGGGCAAGGTTCTGTGTTTCAGCTCCTTTCAGTTTTTTAAGAGATGCTTGGATTACATATTGCACCTAGAATTGTGGTGATGGTGGCCACATGGCATTAAAATAAAGCAGCAGCTCAAATTTGGGCCATTGCCCCTCACAAATCAGGTGTCAATCTGCAAACAGCAGAAGGTGAAAAGCCCTACTGAAATTCTTTTTGCTTTTCCTGTAAGTTTTTGTGGTTTCCTGTTTCTTTTTCTTTTTTCCTTTGCTTTTTTGTCCTAAAATCTCATAAAGCACTTCCTGGCAATGACAATACAGTTACAGCACACTTGTGTGGAATATCAGAACAATATCACCAGACTTTTGTGTAGCCTATCAAAATTTCCTTGGTACCCCTTTACACTAATTATCTCTGCTAATTCACTCCAAAGCATGGAATAATTGCACATTTCCATGTGTCCTGATATTATGGGTCACTACAATGTTCTTCTCCTCCCCAGTGTGTTTATTAGCCCTTCAGCTTTGTTTGTGAGCAAATTCAACTGTGGTTGAATTTATATCAAAAGGAGAATTCAACAAAGCTCTGTTGGTTAGCCCCTAACTTGTTGTTTGTGAGTAATGTTGTGAGCAAGGAGAAAGGATTTAATCAGAAGCTTGAAAGGAAAGGAAAGGAAGATGGAATGATAAAATTTTGTGACTGACCAGAGTCTGAGACAGCTGGACTGTGATTTGCCATTAATTAAAAACAACCACATGAGACCAATCACAGATCCACCTGTTACATTCCACAGCAGCAGATAATTATTGTTTACATTTTGTTTCTGAGGCCTCTCAGCTTCTCAGGAGAAAAATTCTAGCAAAAGGATTTTTCATAAAATATGTCTGTGACACCATGACTCACAATATTGATTATTGCAGAGCATTGCATACAGGAATGAAGCTGGACAGGCTGAAAAATCAACAAGTGGAGTAGCAGTCCACACAGCATCAATATGTGATTGTGGGCACTGTCCTGGTTCTCTGCTCCCTTTGCTGACTCTCTGTTGAACAGACAGATCAGTGCAAAGTCTCAGCCCCTCATATTTAAAAGCCATCAATTGACTGGCTCCTGATACCTTTGGGATCTCTTCTCCTTCCAAACACCTGCATCCCAAACAGCTTCCAAACAGCTGCATTCCAAAAAAAAAAAAAAAAAAAGAGAAGCTGCATTTTACTGTGGGAAATACAATTTTTTTCCCAGAAGTCATGTAAAGTAAACAGAATATAAAAGAAAGAAAATATCAATTGTTTCCAGAATTGATGGTCAGATTTAGACTTCCATCAGTAATTCCATCCCACATGTAACCTACTCTGCTGGCTCAGTTGAGTGCACAAATGGACACACAGTAAATTGGGCTATTTCTCCTGTAGAATGAGAAGGGAAAGATAAAATAGATGCTTTATTATTTCTCCTTTTATGTGCCCTAGGTTTCTTGAATAAGCTGATGGAGTGGACCATGCAGAATAAAATTTAAGGAAGAAAAAGCTGCACTTGGGTGGTTTTCTTGTTCCTACCTGTCAGTCGGCATATGTGCATGTATGGGATGTGAATAGGAGATACTAATGAGTCTCAGTAGTTTTTTCATTTTCTCTTTTGTTCTTTCTGCTTGCTGTGATGAAGCAATCTGGGCTGCATCACCGAAGACAAAATTATCATGCCTTGCAAGTGAATAATAAATGTAATCTATTAATTTTTCTCAATTAACCCCAAAGACTGAACTGTGGCAATCCTTTCTCTCCTGGTGACATTGATCCAAGAATACCACTACAGTCCTGACTAGTACAAAATCTCAATTTGGTTAGAAAATATTTAATGAGATCACTCCCCTCGGATCCTCATCTCTGGGAAGTGCCAGGCAGGACTCAGCAGGGCTGCCACCTCCCGAATAACAGGGCTGCCTATCACCAGGTGCTTGGTGCCACACTGCAGCTGGCATTTCAACATGAGCCTGGCTTTGAAAATGCCAGTCTTGGCAGAGTTGCCACTCCCAGAGACAATTCTGTTTGGTATAAATATACCTATATAGGTAGGAACACAAAAGGATGATCAAAAACCCATGTGGTGGGCACGTGATGAGTTCAGTGGAGTTCTAATGTTCATTTTTGGGTGGCTGTGTTAGAGCTTGGCATAAGTCAGTTGGAAACAGAGGTAGTGGGTGCCTGTATATTTTGAAAGTAGGGTGCACGTGTGGTGTAGGGCCTTGGCTGAGCCTGTGTGACATGTGCAGTTTTCTTTGCTGTAACTTTGATACTCTGAGGCTTGGAAAGCTGGCACTGAGGAAAGATGATGTATCCCAGAGTGTTTGTTCTGTCATGAGCAAACTAAAAGTTGCAAGATGTTATTAAAAGCTATGCTCATTTCCAGGTTGACTTTTATGCACATGCAATATGATAGCCAAAACCTTTAGCTCCTCCTTACTGTGTTCAAAGCACTGAGCTGTGAAATAATGCTTAGAATTGATCACAGATCCACAACACAGCCCACCTAATGTGATAAAAATCCTTTAGGTATGAGGCACAATTAAACAGGATCTGAAGGTGAGCACATGATGTGTGTACTTTATAAATTGTATATTAAATTATTTTTATTTGTTACTTTCAGACTCTTGTGTTATTCACAATGTCTATTGATCTTAATGGAATAAATGTAGTGTCTAAAGGTGGAGAATATTAGAGCCTATGTTGGCATAAATTGCTTGATTATTGGAACTTCCTATTAGAATTTCCTGTAAAGCTCATTAATGGAAATAATTAGAAACAAACTCTTCAGATCCACTTTGCCAGACTAATCTCCTTTACAAATTGCCACTCCAAAGTAATTGGTGTCTCTGTGTTCTGAGAAACTTTATCACAAGGAAGAAATGCAGTATTAGGTTTGAAAATTAATACACAATAATCTTCTGATGAGTGTTGGACAGCACATAATGAGCTTATGCTTTTGCAAGTAACTGAGTGAGGAGAATAGTGCTGGAATGAGGGAGGAGAGCTGGGATGGGTCTGAATCCTTTTGAATTAAATTTCTTAGAGGATAAGTAGAGCTGTGTTATTTGCTTAGCAGCTGGACAAGGTAAACAGTGCTGTGACTCTTTAGAAAGGAATAGTCAGTTTTTAGGGAACTGGATTTAAATAGAGACAATCAGGAGTAGTTATTTTAGAGACTTGAAACAATACTTGAGTGCTGCACCCTGGCTCAGACTGAGGTATGATAGAGCTGTAAGCACAACATGACCTCTTGTCACCTGGCAGAAAACCTCCACAAAAGTTGCTAACTGGAAATGCTGGACACTGGAAATGTAAATGTAGGTATTAAGTTCACAGACTTTGCCATAGATGGGATACTCATCAGCAATTTCACATGTCCTATAGTTTATTAAATATCTCTCATGGTAAATAATTACCATTTGCTGCACAGCAAAAGGAAGAGATCTAATATGCTTCTTGACTGGAAGAATTTCAAATATAAGTGAATATATCTCTTGAGGAGGAGAAAAGATCAGCAACCAATATTGTTTCTCTGTGCCTTTCAGAAAATTCATGAATCTGTGAGGTCTCTCCTTGTTAAAAGAGTGGGTCTGTGATTGATGTCAGCTGGTAACATCACTGCCAGTTGCACTGTAACTTAAAACAGACATCACCAGAGGCTTTTAAATGTCATTTCTGCAGAGTCAGATCATGAAGCCCAATCCCTTGCAGGACAGCATGTTTCCCTCTTCACTCTGCTCTGGCACTCTTGCAGTATAGCTACTGTAAATCTTTGGCACTTCAAATTCAATTTTTTTTTTCAAACCAGAGTATACTTAAAAAGAGATAAATAAAAAATCTTGTGCAATTTGCAAAACATTTCACAAGTAAAAGTGCTCCAGAACCAAAAGCAGCCTCATATAAGTGTGGTGTCTGGTGAGACACACTCAGGATGGCCCAAAACACCTGAATTCACTCATCAGAGATGAGTGGAAAACTGAGGTTATAAATACACCCTAAATACCAGAGTTATTAAAGGTGATGTGCAGGAACATTCCCCACACTGCCTCAGTTCAGACCCTCAATAAAAAGCTCACTTGCTTCCAGGGCTGAAGTGAGACCTCTCTTTTCTGACAGCCCCAGTATGAGCTGTAAACAACTGTCTGAAAACATTATTTGTGGACAGGGAGCAAACACTTCACAGAGCCACAGAGCAAATGGGTCCTGCAAGGTCCCCTCATTACCCACCTGCTGATTTCTGGTTTATCCTGGAGGCAGCTGCCTGTCTGTCCTCTCTCAGCCTGGAACAAACTTTGGAGCCTGGACAGCAGCTTCCCTAGAAGAGCAGAGGGTGAGGCTGTCCCTGTCACTTTAACCTGGAAACTACTGCACCAAATGAACTCAAAAGGGCAGGGAGAAAGGGGATGGGCCACAGCCAGTACCTGAAAATGACAACAAACCTTTCCTGCAAACAGATGTTGATGCCAATCACACATTTTTCTTATTTCCCAACTGTAGAACTACCCATGACTTGGGTTTCATTATTTCCGACCATCTGTAGATACCTCTTGTTTCATAACTTTATTTTCTGCTCACAACTTACTCTTTTAATTATTTTAACCATCAAGTGACCAGGAATTATTTCTTGGAAATGCACACATAGTATCTGCTGCTTAGAGAGAAGTGTAGGAGAATTTCTACTCATTACCTAATTTCTCCATTGCAGATCAATATGGATCTGTTTGTCTAAACGAACATACTAAGATGTAAAAATATTCTGAAGGTATGGATATACGTTACAGTTCCCCTTTGAATATTTCTTTAATGTTTGGCCAAATATGAAGCTTTTCCTCAAGGATTTTTTATTCCAATAAAATGACAGTAATAGAATCTGATTACTGGAAGCAGTAGATCCTTCTAGCAGGCTTCCAAGGGCTGCAGAGACACGTTTCTCAGTTGGTACAGATATAAATGATGACTCTGTGCTTCTTATAGGTTTGTGTATTTGTACCACTGAGTACTCTACAGGAATGAGAAACTCACAACACCATTCTAAAATCCTGCAGAAAATACAATTTTCCATTAAATTTCATGTTTTTTTCCAGAAGAGCTCATTTCTTAAATGGGGGGCAGGTCGAAGGAATAAATAGTGAAAGGGAGCATTAAGACCTCTTTAGAAAATTAGACTTCACAGAATCAAATATACATTAGTAAAACTTTAAATTGGCTTCATTAACTTCTCTAAATTATGCATGCATTAATGGGATTCTTATTATTAATTCATGCAATTGTTTATACTACCTTTTTGATAGGGCTTTATTTATTTATTTATTTATTCCTGCCATTCCAGCACTGCATTGATGAGACTCATTAAATGTAATGGCATTTGGCAATTTATCACAGAGATTAAAAGCCCTTTCCAGATCACCTCTACTCACCCTTTCTTTTGGACAACATTTTTGGCATATATCTGGGAGGCAATGAATTGCACAATTTTCTTGTATGCAGCAGTTCAAAACCTGTATGCCTGAGCAACATAGTTGAGTTTTCAACCATCATTCTTTCATTTTCTCTCATTTATTCTTATTTTAAAATAAGTTTTTCAGACTTTAATGTTAATTCTAACCACAAAAAAAAAAAAAAAGCTTAAAAATGCATAGAGTAGTATAACAGCTTGGGTAAAGCCAATAATGAGCTTTACCTGACTGTATTTTATCAACTACATTCAAAAGGTGCTGGAGAAGAGCTTTTTAAATACTAAAAAGCTCTATTATTTAACACCATTGTAACATCACTAATATATAGAATAATGTATTCCCAGTAATGCATAATGAGGCTGTAAATTCCTTCAGGGGTTCTGGCAACATTATGAACCACCAGAGCAAACTTGGATTTTTTATTTTCTTTTTTATGTCACCAGAGTAGGAACAATCAATTTATGCAGCTTTTGAAGCAGATTAGCCCTTCAGAGCATGGTGGGACAGCAATCAAAGTGATGCAAACCCCAGCCAGGCTGGATGGCAAGGGGGCAGTGCAGGGGATGGGAGATGTGAAAGAATCATCCAAAGTCCTGTTGCTTCTGAAGTGTCAGCCACTGAGTGACAGGGTGGCACGTGGATATTTTTTTTTCAAAGGCTGAGCTGTAAGAGTTTCTTACTGAAAGTCAGGTTTTAATTAAAGAGTCTCCATTTCAGATGTATTCCTGTGCTCACAGGCAGCAGTCCTGAGCAGGAGGTTAATACAAGATTATGTGAGGAAGCCAGCAGTTGCTCTGCATAAAGATACATACACCTCAGGGTGTGTTTGTCCTTCTGTTACAAGCTCATCTTAATGTTTTTCTTCTATTACTGGTGATTTGAGAATTGCTTAGGCCAGCAAACATTCATCAGTAATTGCATAAAAATAAAATTTACAAGGTGATCTGTTGAAGGGTAGTAAAAATGGTGAGGGTCATTTATGAGGAATGAAAGAGTGGCAGAGGATGATGAATGTTTTGAAGTTTTTAAAGATCTAATTATTTTTCTGCCTCTGTAGTTTTTGTCCCTTCCTTTCCATCCTGCATTACCAGGGTAGTAAAGGACATCACACCTGCACCAACTTAGTGGGAGCCACATGATGATGACCTGAACTGCAGAGTCTGTGACTGTCCAAAGCATTAGATTTTATTTTGGAGTTCTCACACAAACAGGCTTTTCTAAAACAGCTCCTTGGATTGCAGTTTCCTTATGAACATCTTGTTTCTATGAGTATGTTTCTTTGCTCCCTGAAACTTTCTGGGTTTGCACTTTGTCTCCATCTGAAATGGGAAGGATTTTCCTACCAAATCCCTGTGATTTCTTTAGCTGGATCTTCCATGGTGGAAAAGCTTGGCATGTTCCTCTTTTCTTGTCCACTTGTTATGCAAATATGTGTGTTTTGTGGGACAGTCCAAGCCTGAGGAAGGAGGGAAGTTGCTTGCTGGTGTGGGGAAGGGCTAACCCATGACCTTGGCTGAAAGCTGTTAACCCCTGGTTATTGTTATCCAAGCTGGATGGGCTGAATTGCTTGTGACAGATGTGCAGTGATCAACCACAGTGAGCTTGCCCAGCTCTGAAAAGGACACAGAGCTAAGGATGGACAAGTTAAGTTTCAAAGAACTGTTGTCTACATAATTTTCAAAGTGCTGTCCACACAATTGTAACTTGTTTGAATTTATACCATATCAAATCTCCTTCATGGGAAATCATGAACATTGGCTGGAGGCATTTTCAACAAAGATGCTTTAAAAATACCTCTGATGCATTCTTCAAAATATGTCCATCAACATCACCCTGCACTAGTTCATATCCATCTGCCTAAAAGAGGGAACAACCTTGTCCTCTGTACAGTGCACAAACTTGCTGTTTATAAATCCTGTTTGGTTTGTAACATCCTGGCAGGTACTTTCTCCTAACCCCTGGGGCAGTGGAGAGGAAAGATGCAGCGGTCACTATTGTGCAGAAATATCTCAAACACAATAGATTTTCCTCATGACAAATCACACATAATCACCATAGCAACTGCACATAATTATGCACATGATTTTAATGTAGCAACAAAAATAAGTGTGGCAAGAATTGTAAAGAATAGTTAGTGTGAGACAGATGTGGGAGTAGATTATGTATAGAAGACTGAAACACAACTGTTCTCAGATGTAAAAAAATGAACAAAAGACAGAATGATTGCCTACTTTGTATTTTGGAGAGTGGTGATTAAGTCAGTGTACTATCTGGAAATTGGAGATGATGGGCTCAAATATCTCCTCATAATAGAAAAGTTCCTGATAGTGCCACAACAGTTTGAGGAATGCCAGCAGCAGTCTTATCCCACTTTCATAGGATTATTACAGCCAAAAAAAGGATCTCTGAGTTGTGAATTGGCATGCAAGAGTTCAACGTAGCAGGGTTTGGTTGTTGGGGGTTTTTTCCCAAATTTTGTTTCAGTCTGTTTGTACAGATTTGTTAGAAGGAGTTAAAACTATTATGGGCAGTTTTGTCATCATCCTTATTTATTTATCTACATTTACATAATCTCTGTCTAATCTATCAATCAATCAGTCAGTCAATCAATCAATCAATCAATTTGTTATCTATCTGCTCTTTGGAACTCAAAGGCTGGTGATATCTTCCACATGAGCAGATTTCTATGAAAGAAGGACTTAGCTTTTGATTTCAAAACTGCACAAGGATTTAGGGAGAAAATTGGGGAACAATATTTAAAAGATTTTTTATGCCTCATGCAGTGTTTTTTGTTTCTCCCAATGCTCCTGGCACTTTGTACAGAATCCTTAATTAACAGCCAGCCCACCTGTGAGCACATTAGCAGTGTAAATGCAGCACACAGATTAAATATTCTGCTGATGTCTTCCCATGCTGACGAATCCAATGATCTCATTGTTGGAGCCTGTCCATCTCAGAAGTGGGGGCATCTCAGAGGCCCTGAGTATTTTGAGCTTCAATGGTATTTGAGGATACCCAGCAGCAGATTCAATAATTAAATTCACACTTCAAGGGCAATAATTCTGTGTCAAGACGTATCTCTGATTAAATCATTCTGATGGTGATTTTCTTTTAATTATCATGGCCTGATCCAGAGCACCACATTTAACCTGGCTCTTTTGAACTCAGTCAGGTTGTCTCCAGCTGATTTTGACTAATGCCGTAAAAACACTGATATAATTACATTAATTAAATGTTCAGCTAAAAATATGGGGGAAGAAGATATATTAAACCAATCCATAAAATTTCATTCAACTATTTGTATTCAGCTAATGTTATGTGCTTCATTCAAATTCAAGGATTTATTTCGATCCAGAACAAAATTTAAGCCATAGCAATGGATAACTTATTACTTTTACTATTTTATGCAACTTCATTTCAAGTCTATCTTCCTCAAATACCAGATCCCATGGATAGCAGAAATAGGTTTGGTATTGCCAATGGTGGTCTTGGTTTTACTAATGTGCCTTACTGAAGACTCCCTGTTTTGTTCATAGATGAGAAAAGATAGACCAAGAGCTGACCATCATTCCTAATCCATGAGGTTTTTTCCCCCTGCAACATTCATAATTTTTAATTGGAATAATTTTTAATGTGGTGTGAAACTCCCAAGACGTCTCTCTGCTCTTGTACCTTCTTGAGAGATCATATTTTCCTCTTTGGATCTCCTGGACATTTCCTTTATTTAAAAACTAAAACTCTTGTTTTCCAAGAGCTGGTAAATACCTCCACTGTCCTTCCTGGCTGATGGCAGGCCGTGGGCCATCGTTTTGGGCACCTCAGGAACAAATTAGGGCAAAAGTCTGTGTTTGTGATTCCTCCTCCTCCTGAGAAACAAAAGGTTTGTAGGAGTGAAGTGTGCAGTTCAGAGTGGAATGGCCCTGGCTTGCCAATGATGAGCTCTGCTAAATCCAAGCAAGGTTTACCCCAGGAGTCTCTGGCTTTTGAGTCCACTGACTTGCACTGATATGAATTGTTTAGAATCTTCCTTAATAGAGCATTCAAGATGATATTACCTTCTGTTTTTAATTTATGTCACTGCTATTCAATTGGTTTATTAATGTTAGGTATTAATGAGTTTTAGATTTTTTTCTTGCATTCAGTATATGGCTTTTTCTTACAACACAATTAAAATCCTTTTCAAATGAAGCAAAGGTGACTACAAGAAAATAATTGAAAGTTTGACTAAGATTTTCTAGAAACAAGGAAGCAAGCACTGCATCCTGTCGAGGTCTATTAACATTTCCTACCACAAGATGTTCTGTCTGCTAATATAAAACATAATAAGATGATTTGTCAGTAGATATATGCTGAACTTCTTATTCCACTCTCAGTCCATTTTATTTGCATATAAAGTGGCACATTTAAACTCAACAATAACTAGTCCTGAAGGAATGATATTTAAGGGGAGAATATAATTAATCTATTCAGGTCATAAACATTTTCTTCAGGGCAATGGGCAACCATCTAAGACAACATTCATAATCATTCATGGACATTACTAAAACACTTTAGAATGAGCTGGCAAAGCTGAGGATGGGCAAAATATTGCCATTTTCTTCCAAGGACATCTTTATGTTTGTCTTATGCAGCTTTTTGAGGATTATATTAATGAAAAAAATCCTTTCTATTTTTTGTATTTGCCTTTGTGTTGATGCTGCATTGTGTTCCACAGAGTGTTTGAACATGATGCAGTTATTGTGTTTCCCATCTTTTTATGTCATAGCTCAAAAAAGCATACAGGAATTTTGCTATTTTTCAAATATTATGACCCCCTTAAATGGAAAATAGTTACAGAGCTTTTCAGCAGGTCTGCCAAATAAGAAGGCATTTTTCAAGTACATTTCCATGCTACTCCATCTTGGATGTCTTGGCACATATTTTTCTAAACTCCAAATATTTCAGAATTCTTTGAAAGTTACCTGGATTGAAGAGGAGAAGGAGGAGAGGAGGAAATTGGACACTCTGGTCTGCTGAATATTGTAGCACCATGCAGGATTCTTCTGTCCACTGAGTATATAATCTGGAGGTGCAAGGGGGGTTCATGTTGGTACCAAGTGAAATCCAGAGGATGATGGTGGGTCAATATGCAAAAGCTGTGTGAGAAAACGTGGGGGGAGCCTGTCCCAGCTACCTGAGTTCACATGTGCACTCCTTGTGACATAGTAATTTTAGAAAAATGAAAGATAAAAGGAAAACAATGCTAAGCAGTCACAAAAGCCCACAGTCAATAGCATCTGCTAAACCACTCTGTTGCTGTGGCATAGGCTCAAGCCTGTCTACCCAGCTCCCTTTAATGGCAATGCATGTTTTTAAGGCAGCTTTATTAAAGAAATGTTTTACTTCAAAATATACTTTCGAAATTAACTTTATTTTATTGGGCACAAAAGGGCCAACAGGTAATGTTCAAGCCTAGAAAGGAAGTACACTGAGACACTTGTGAGGCATTGTATTACCCTGTGATGAACTGGCTTAACCACACACAGATGTCACAGAAAAGTGACAGTCACAAGAGAGAACCTGAAATAACTGGTAATTACTGATCACAGTACAATGCAAACCTTTCTTATGTTGATTAACTGTAACTAATTTATGTGAGTTTATCATCTTTATAATTGATTTTAGCTATTTGGTGGATGCTGCTACAGCCCACGTTTACCAGGCAGGAACCACTCAGTTATTGTAGATGCAGCAAGTGATTCAATTTGGTTTTTAAAGTCCAGATTTGCTTTAATCTCAGCTTTAATTTGTTCCCAACAAATTCCAGCTGCTCATAGAGCAGTATCGAAGGACTGGCCACAGCAGATGATCAATTTGTCATGCTCTTATTATCACCGCGCTTCAACTTGGAGGAAAGCAGAGTTTGGTTTGAGCTTGATAGACAGAGGAACCAAAAGCTGCATATCTCTGTCATAAGGCAGATGGGTTGGTGTCAGTGTGTGCATTTTGCTCTGGGAGAGAGGGAAAAACTGTGCAGCCACCCTGCATGATTCACAGCATTTTCCTCGAGATTGGATTTTTAATAGTCAGACATGTAATTGGCCAAGCAGACGGCTGCTCAGACAAAAATGAGAAGGCTGTAGGGGCAGAGCTGTCTTTCTGAAGGCCACACAACTATTTGGGATTTAGGCCTTCTCTGAAAATGTGTTTCTAATTTTGTCATATCTGTGGGAAAAAAATTCTGAGCCTAGGCGGGATGGAGTGAAATATTTTTCTTTATATATATTTATATATGGAGAGAGAGAGAGGGAAAGAGGGGGTTCATGGTCTTAATGGCTTTTAAAAATGTAATCACATTTATCCTGTGAGCTCTTCATGTTGTCTCACTCTTGGTTTTCTACTGACACCTGTTCAGCTGCGTGCTCAGCACCTCTCCCTGAGCAGGTGAGCAGTTCTGACATGGCTTATTGCCATCCATGGCTTATTGCCTCACCTTGTCTCATCCTCTCTCTGCTCTGCCCTCTGTGATGGGTTTTTACCTTTCTGATGAGAAATCAAACCCTCAGAGTGAATGCAGTGGGGCAGCTTGCAGGAAGCAAATGGCAGAGCTGGCAAGGCTAGGGTAACAGGATTTTCCATTGGCTCCATCTCTGCAAATTTCCACTGGGATAAAGAGAGTTGCAGCAGCAGTAAAATTCATTGCATCTGGACCAGCTCTGTGGAAGGGGGCTTTCTGTCTGTGGTGTGACAGGAGAGGCATGGCCTGGAGAAAATCAATGATGAGGCAATTGAGAGCAGTGAGCTGTTCCTACAAAGTGCAAACTTTTCAATCACCATTGTAGGAAGATAATAAGAATCTTTTCATATATACTGTAGAAACATGTTCAAGGCAGCAGCAGAGGTGTAATAATAGACTTTGCTTCTGGAGCTGACAGCAGGGGATTGAGATAATCCTCAGGCAAATACTGGTCTCTGTGATTTCCCCTCTCACTTTATGAAAGGTCCTATTTCTTTCCTTAAATCTGAGTCCTGTTTGAGCTTCCTGAAATCTCGAGCCTTCAGTGAAAGAGCTGGATGGAGCCAGGAGTTCAGGCACCTCCTGCCTAAAGCCTCAACCTACCCCACACCACTGGCAGGGACAGAGATTATAGAAGTGGGATTTTACAGGAAAAGGCCATCCCCAGCTCCCTTGATGGAAGCAGTGCAGGCATATCCAGTGCTGCATTCCCATCTCCCCTGTTCTGGTCCTGCTAGAAAGAGACAGCAGCGCACTGGAATGAACAGAAAATGTTAAATGCTTGGATAAAAGGTAAAATTCACCTGTATTCAAACTACCTTTTGAACATCATAAACCCTGAGAGAAATTGAATGGCTGTTTAAGGGACTCAGGTATTTCTCAAAATCCTGCAGTAAAACTTATCTTCTGCAAGACCAGTACCACTGAAATGAGAGGACCCTGAGTTCATCAGCTCTGTTCTGTCTTCATCACCATCTTAAATGTTTTTTACTCTGAAGAAATGGGAAGATATCATCTGGTACCTAATACTTTGGGAATGTAGGAAGAATAACTGTTAGGTTATTCTGCTTGGAAGTCTGGGGACTGCCCAAGATTAAAAGCCTTCCAGGAGAGGTCAGCTGTGAAGGGTGTGCTCACTTGTCATGGAGTTCTCTTGAGAAATTTAAAGTCCCTCCTGGGACCCTGATGATCTGCCTTCAGTGTTTCTTTCTGAATGCCTGCACTTTATTACCTCCTAAGGAGTTCCCAGGGCGCCCAGTGAAATTTGTTCAAGTGTTTGCAATCACACCAACCCACCCAGCCAACCCCATGAAGTCATGCTCCAAAACTGCAGGATGTCAAGTGTCCTTGGCATTCCTTCATTGCCTCTGGAGCCCAGGATCCTCCTGCTAGCCCTGACCCAAGACCAGGCTTATTTATGACTTACAACTAGAGCAATGTATGTGGTTTTTATTAAGCAAAAGCCCAGGGGACCAGTTTTTAAATGGAGCAAAAAAATGCACAGGAGCCTAAATATCAGTCATTTCTGTAATACACCAGGCTCTCCAGCAAATCATAATGCAACTGATGCATAGCACAGTTTGTGCTACAGACTAATCATGTCAAGGTGACTGAAATGGGCTCTTCATTCATTTACAGCCTTTTCAGTGTTGTCAAGGATCTAATGCATTCACTTTAACTATAATAAGGATGAAATGCATAGTTATTTTAAATGGAAAACACTTTTGTGTAATCAAAACCCTTTTGATAAAGTAAAAATTTTGAAGTGTTTATGGTCCAGATGAACTGCATGACTATTACTACTGGTCTTGCTGTTTCAACCATTTTACTGACTGTGGCTGGTAACTCTTGCAGGCATGAGGCTGAATTTTGCCTTACATCACTGGAGTTGACTCCTGGACAGTTAATGATAAAAATTTTACTGCAATGACATTGTCACTTGTAAACTAACAGAAATGTTCTAAGTAACACCCAACATCATGTGAAGGTTTGAGGTTAAGCACCCACTTATTTTAACAGCTTTATTTGTTTCATTGAGCCCCTAGAAGCCATCATTGACACTGGACCATTGCTTTTAATTGCCTCACTTAAAGAGCACATTTCAAAGTCTGTAATTGTTTATAGGGTTCATAATTGTTAAAACATTGCTTGTACAACTGATATGAAAATTTTTTTTTTTTTTTTTACACTTTTTGGGTTTTCAGCCTGGCAGGTAACAATAAGTAACACTCAAGTGAGCTGTCCCACGGAAAACAGATTTTCATAGCCAGTTTTCTTATGCAGGGCAGAGGCAGAGAATAGCTGTGGAGTCACTGGTATTTAATGTGAGCTGGCAGGAGCACAGCTGGCCCTGCCATGTGTCACAACACATAGACCCAGCACGTGCATGGAAGGCAGCTCTAGTGACTGGGGAGGTTCAGTATTGAAACAGGCTTTGGCCTCTTTATTCTCTCTCTGTGCATCTGTTCTTGGCATGAAGGTGTGTTTAGCTCCCTACAGAAAGGGCTAGGATCCTTTCATGAACATATTTTCACTCACTGCCCTGGGACATAGTGATCTCTTTCAGGAAAATGCTGTTTTTTTCCAGCAAAATCTATTCTCACACAAACCTGTACATAAACTGCCTTTATTTACATACACAATCTCTAAATCATTTTGCTCTGCCTAAAGAAGAGTAAGTTCCTTTAAATAGAAACTTGTGTTTATAACATCTTGGATAAACTCCCTGCTTGAAAATTCCTGCAAAATACCAAAATACACTGAGGTAATATGAACTTTTTCATTTACCTGAAATAATGCAAGTGGAAAGTTCTTGATAGCCAGTGTCAGGCATAAAATGCACTCAGGCTGCCAGCTGTGCACCTGCATCCACAGGGGACACCTGTGGATTGCACAGCCACTGAGATATGTCACTCCAGCTTTCTGTGGAATTATTTTCCCTTTCTTGGAACGTGGAAATTCTGTTGACATCTCTAACTTTGTGAGTGTTCTCATTTCAGGCCCTGCTCTCATTACTTATCACCATTTATTTGGGTAATTTAGCAGTAATTTTGCAATGAAAACGGGTGCACTGGGTTCTATGGGTTGGGACAAGGGCACATTGATTTGAGAGACAATAATCCTGAATTGGTTAACAAAAAACCTGCCAAACACCAGCAGCAGGTTCTTGGCAAGCAGAATGGAGTATGGAAAACCACAAGGATGTAATTTTTCCATGGCTTGTCTTCACCCTCAAAGGTAGGGGAAGCTAGCCCTTGAAAGAACCACCATGAAGGTGAAGTTTGTTCCATATTTACCCTGTTCTGGGCAGTCAGGCAACAGGAGGTGTGCTATGAAATCCTCCATTAAATTAATCTTCACTGGCATAATGCTTCCCTACTCTTTCATTTCTCATCCCCTTTGCAGCCTGCTTGTTTCCATGTATGCAGAAGAGATTCATTTACGACATGAGAGTGAAATGCAAAACTCATCAAAGCTCATGCACTCCCTTGCATCGGTACCTCAGACCACTAAATATTTAACAAATAACACTGTGACACTGGCTTTTTTCCTTTTGGAAAATAATTATTAGAAAGTAAGTTCTGGTAAAAAACTCTCAGATTATTTGATGGACCAAGATTTATAAGGTAATTTAGGGATGTAAAGAACTGTATACATTCTAAGTGTTATTATTCGTGACTAATCAACCGAACAATTAACATAAAGAATGGCAGTCCTCTTACTTGCACTTTTGATGTTTAATGAAGGGAGACCAATAATACATAATGAATGAAGATAAAGCCAAATGAATTTCTGAATTTTGTTTGTAGATGAGTACATACATCAAACGGCCATCTGCCCACAGAGAAAGGATTAGAGGTCTGCTACCACTTTCATTCACAGCTGACAAAGGAAGGGAAATACAAAATTTCTCTTCTGTAGTCTCAGTACAAATCTGTTGTAGATATGAATGTGATATTTCTTGTGACTCAACCTTAGAAGGCCATAAAAAGTTAGAAACCGAGGATAAAAAATGCCATTTCAAGAGCCATAGTGAACCTCATGAACTTTCACAGGACAGACTGAAAGGTCTGTGATTCACTGATCAAAGTGGCTGTAATACTGACTCTGGAATTAAAGGTCAGCTTTTCTAGAGAGTTTTAGGAAAAGGAAAACAGAAGAGAAACAGAATATAAACAATGAAATGAAATGAAATGAAATGAAATGAAATGAAATGAAATTAAATTAAATTAAATTAAATTAAATGAAATAAAAATATATCCATATGCTATAGATTTTGGCAACTCACATCCAAAATGATTTGGAATGGAGAAAGCCTTGCGTGCACATTATCACTGAATCTTTTGGTACATCTCAGCAAAGACCATATGCTGTATCACAGCTTAGGAAAGATTTTATAGGTCAAGCTGTTAAATACCAATTTAGTTCATAGGCTGCAATTTTGAACAGTTACCTCTGCAGAGTGTTTCAATCTCATTAATAAACTAAAAGCCCTTGTTTCTAGCAGATCACATGAAGGAAAACATTTAGTCTGTTCTGCAATGTTCCTTCTTCACCTCAGATAAATTCTTGGCTAGCAAGAACTAGTGTATTTGGGAAAGTGTACTCTGAATGTTCATGCAACACTCTGCACACTTGTGGTAAAACAAAAGTGAGGAAAGGCTGTCCATGATACAAAACACAAATAGAATTTGGGAATTTTTTATTTTACCAAGTGGCACAAATCTAGTTTTCTTCACACAATTTTCCTTGCATGTTTTTGTGTTGTATTTTCAGATTTAAATGCTAAATTGCAGCCTACTATGGATGTTGTACATTGTGTAATACATGTCACCTGCAGCCTTCAGAACTGGAGGGGGATTCAGGTCCTTTCTGAATTCTGCCAAACACTATCAGCAAGTAAAAAGGCATTGCAACAGCAATGACAGGTGACTGGCTCTGCACACTGGGTCTGAGTGGGGAAGGTGGTCAGAAATAAGGTCACTTATTTTGGGAATACTTGATATATATATTTGAGAATACATTCTCAATCTCTCTCTTTAAGTTACATTTTCCTAATGTTCATTCATTGAAAATTTGTGTGTTTTTGTTAAGATATAGAAGATGGGGAAAGTATGAATATAATTATTACCTGAATAAAGAGAATCCAGACCTTTGTGATCTATCCAACATGGTTAACATAAGACATATACTTAGAAAATGCCTATAAATTGAGAGTTCTTTTCTAGTATTTTTATATTTTTCACTTTAAAAATATGGCTTTGCTGCTTGCACTTGCGTGCTTTGCTAGAAATAAAAAGATATATAAAGGTGTGTTTTCTTTTAAAATCCCACAGTTGCATAGACAGTGCCTCCTAAAGTGTTGGTAGATGATCCTTATTTAAATGTTAAGTAACTGTTTAATTTATCTTAGGGAAAATAATTCTTCTTGACTGTTTTTATGATTATTGGCTGGGATCATATTGTAGTAAAAATTGCGAACTCTTTTCTTTTAATTCCTGAAACAATGCTGATCCTTTCACTACAACTGATTTGAGATCCTCTTCTCTAAATCTTAGGATACTGATCAGTACTGTTAGAAACTTCCTTTCAGAATTAGTGGAAGATTAATTTATTGATTTCTTTCTTAAATTTAGTCATAACTCTGCCCTTTTCAAGTGTTTATATATGTTTTCTTCACTTCTGTGGGAAAAAATAATTTTTAAATAGTAACAGACTCATGAGAAACAAACTTTGTACATTAAGAGCTACTGTCTCTTAGCATGCACTCTACATCCTTTTGTGTGTATGTGTATATATATATATCTATATATCTCTCTCTATATATGCAGTTTGTGAGTTTGTTTCCTTCATTACTTTTGGCCAGCTGCAATGTAAAAGTCCAGTTGTTTTAATTCTCATTTCGATTCTGAGACTTTTTCTGTTTGATAACTGGAGATTGCACAGAGAAAAAGCATCTGACAGTGTGCAAATAAAATACCTGTCCCTTTGTCAGACAGGTTTACAACCACATAAAAACACACAAAAGGAGTGAAAACAACTGCTCAAATGTAGAGCAGAAATAAATCTTGTTTCAATAAAGCTGAAAAGTATTAACTGACTCCTGGAGTAAGGGGGGAGAGGGAGAACATAATGTTTTGAGGTGTCCTGTGCTGGAGGTGAGCATTGTTCACTTTTAATTTCCAGTGATCAGACACAGTTATGGGAAAGGCACTCAGGTTTGGCATCTTTCCCTGTGCTTAGCAGGCACTGAAGGTGACATCCAGGGGGATCCCAGCTGGGATTCTGAGTGTCTAACCACTTACACTGGCACAGAGCAGGATGTTTATTATTTTAAGCTCTAAAGCTCTACACAAATAGGCCGAAGATTTAGCAAGGACACAATAATTGCTTTTCTTTCAACAGCAGGTGACATATTTCCCACTGAGAAAAATATAAGCCTGCTGCTTTTAGTCATAACATGAGCAACAGGAGGAAAATAGATGAGAAGGTGGGAAATGTCACCAGTTGTGTCTTGGAAAACATGTTTGCAGGCATGAGCCAGCCTCTAAGTGCACCAAATTAAAACATTAAATGACAGGTCTGTGTTTATTGTTCATGAGCCAAAAGTCCCACAATTTTATCATTTAATTATAATAATTACCTGAAATTTTTAGATTTCAGAGAATGGTAGGAATTTTTTCTTGTTCCTTTTCTTGCTGTGTGCAGCACACCTTGACTGAGCAGGGAGCATTTTTGTGTGCCTTGGGTGGTGTGAGGACAGGCAGCAGCCCCATGGGCTGGTCCAGGGAGGGAGTGGGCTCAGAAAGGGCTTTGATGCTGCTCTTCATGTTTGGCAATGCAGACACATACTGCTCTCTCATCTTATCAAGGTGATGAACAGCAATAACACTACACCTCTCTGACTGAATCTCTGATATTTGTACCACACTGCATCCCTTTCCCTGCTGTTTGCACTCCCTAGACTTGGAGTTCATTTACAAACTCAGTCCTCCCTGCAGCCTTGTTAGAATGAGGTTTTCCTCTGGCCTTGGGTGGCCAAGGCAGGGACAGCAGGGTAGCTGGGCTCCACATCTGACTGCCTCTCTGGGAGCTGATACACAGGGATGGAAAGAATGGTGTAAATTGGTGGTAGAAATTGTGAAATCCAGCCTAGAATTGTGCTCAGGTGTCACTGGGACTGCAGTGCTATCCACTAGAAAACTTTCATGAGGTTTTAAGGGCATACAAATAATCATTGTGAGATAAATTAATGCCCTCATATGGATTATAGGTTAGTAAATACTTCTAAGTTTGCAGTCATGTTCAAGAATTTCTTCTTGATGGATTCTAATATGTGCCTCATGTCTTTTTCAAATAGAGCAGTTAGAGCATATCAGTGCCATAAATTAAAAATCAGATGTGGAGGAAATCCTCAGATGTCCCAGGAGAATAGTACATCTCCACATTATTCCAAATCCAAGCTGCATTTATTATATATTCTATTGGCTAAGAATTGAATACTGCCTTTCTTAAAACAAAGGTTTTCCCCATGTAGCACTAATTATGGCTAAATGCATAATTATTGACTTGTGGAAAGCAGAAAACTCAGCCATGATTAATAACTAAGTCCTGGATTTGAAAGCAGAGCTTTAATCAGGAGCATTTTAAGAGACAAATAATCTAAAGGTCTTTTTCAGCAAAATTTGAAAGATAAAACAATTCAATATGGCTTGAGACTTATCAGCTGATACATATTGGCACAGGAAATGTAATCTGCCAAAGAAGGAAAAAATCATTTGTGCCTGAGATGTCTCTAGAGCTGATTGTGTGACTCCCTCATGGAAAGGGGCTCTTCAGGTTTCAAGGCTGTAAGATTAAGTCACAGGATCTGAACTAAATAAACACTTTCTGAAGTAGCTGTTTTCCCACATGTGTGTGTGTAATACACAACCACACCTGGCATGTTTTGGATGTCAATTAGGATGAAACCAGGCTCAAGGACCAGAAGGACTGAGCTTGTCTAGTTTTCACCCATGGTCCTGCCAGGGTGACTCAGAGGATGGGACTTGTTCAGTGACTCAATTTACCCCAGTATGCAGATCAGTCCAATAATCTCTGTGAACTTCTTAACTTTTTTTGGCATTACACGAGAGCCTGAAAATTTTGCAGTCTGAAACAGCAGACTCGTCTGCCTTGTCTTAATCCTCCTGTGCACCATATTTACTTTGTGGCTAGACAGATACTCTCATATTCAGCATGTCCTTCTGGCCCCAGGCATGTGATGCATGAATGCAAAGTAATATAAGGGGAGTTCTGCTATTCACACAAGTGATTGAGTCTTTCAAATATGTACAGAGGGAATTTTTCTTCACCTTATTCAGTATGAATGCAAGGAAAGGAATTTATAAGCTTGGCTTCCTTGCCCTCCTCCTCTCAGAAAATGAGAAGCAAAGCAGTGGGATACACAGGAAGGAATGGGGAGACAGTTTTTAAAATTTACCAAAAAGTCAAGAGGCATTTCAGAAATCTCCAAGGAAGCAGAATGAGCACATTCCCATTAAAATCTCATCAGGTTCCTATCTATGTCTTTAGCTGTTTAAATGCTCCATCTAAAACTGTGTTGTTTTTATTCCTTTGTGATTTGTGCTTCTCCTTTCAAAAACTGGAGTGACACAGGCAAAAGTGACTGAAAGACCCAGGCCATAATGAGCCCTGAAATTTGTTTGTTTAAGTAAACACTGCAGGCTTAGGCATTGTCTGAAATCCTACCCCAGCATCCTCATCAGGAGAGGCTCAGCAGGAGAACTGATCAGGATGCCAGGTCACATCCCAGGTGCACGGAGACCTTTCCTGTGAGGCTCCATCCCATCACTGCTACACAAAAACCTTTGGGTGGAACAGTTTTGTTTTACAAGACTCAGGCATAAAGGGTACTTGGAAGGAGATGAGACAAGAGAAATGGCTCTGCTCACCTGCAAAACTTTTGAGTGCCCTACAAGTCCTCAACCATGAAGTGTTAAGGCACCTTCCTGCTAAGAGCTCTTGCACTGCTGTCAGTGTGCCACTGTCTCCACATCCAAGCAGTGACTGTAGAACACTTTTTTTGTGACAAAATATTCAGTGAGTTCCATGCAAACATGATATTTCTGTTGTGTAGTGCGGTGTCTGGTCTAAACTGAAAAAAAAATTGGAAAGGAGAAGAGGAGAAAGGTTGGTTTTCAGTGTAAGGACTTTTTCTTCAAGAGAGAAATTGCCCCATGATGTGCATTTTTATAGAAGTAATTCAAGAATTTTTGCTTTTCTTCTTAAAGCTTTTGCAGATGATTTATGAAAAGTGTTATTTCTATTATTCAAGCATATGAAAAGAAGCAAATTAACTCATTGCATTATGTGGACGGTCAAAAGAAGAGTTAAATGGACCATACAACTTTCCCTTAAAACATTAATTTTCTTGTGTTGTCTTTGATTTCCTTCATAATGAAATGTTCACAATAGCCACTGGGTATTACTGTATGAAAGATAAATTAGATCATTCCTATTAGATGTAAATCCTTTTCTAGACTTGTCATCAGGACACGATTATTGCAAATTTCTCTATACATGTTAAATGTCTCTCCCTGAACACATTTCCTGTTGGAAAACAAGAGATTTTCTGAGTCTTTTCATTTATATACTGTCAAGTTGATGGCTATGGAAATGCTTTTTAAATGAATGATTAAAGACTGTATCTAAAGTTTTGAAATTGGTTTTTCTCCCCTGAATAAGTTTAATTCTGCAGCATCAAGACCTGCAGATGCTCAGCACTTCTCACAGCAAAGCCACACAACATTACAGGGGCACAGCTCAGTGGAGGCAGCAGCTCAGTTTTGTGACTCTCTGGATGTCTGTAACATCTGAAAACCACACTTAACTGGTGGGTCTCTCTTTATGTGAGGAGTGAGACATGAGAAATTCCTACCACTGTGACTTCTGATGGGAGCTGGGCATCTGGGAGACCTTCAACTCTTATCAACCCTTTCAAAAACAATGGCTATGAAGGGCATGTTGGTGTAGATGATGCAGATTTGAAAGGGAAAGAAGCACTTTGTGGGCTGGAACCTCTCTTAACTGCTAAAGTGTCTTGAAGCTGTTGTTTTGGGGTTTTTTCTCTGATTTTATGTGAGGTGAGAATTTCTGATCCAGACTATGCATGCAAACATCCGAAGGCTTAGGAAATTCATCTAAATCATTAACTCTTGTGAAAATCATACAATAAACTTTCTGTGAGTCATGCATGGAGCACCTACACAGTTCAGATGCAGAATTTCAGCCTTTCTGTTGTACATCAATTATTGACACTAGTTTTGAATACTCAAAAACATGAGATGCTTAACAAATGCTAGATAATAGCAAGAGGCCAGTACATTCCAGAGTGTTTATGTACAATAATTACCATCCCCAAATGAAACTTTTTTAAACCAGTGTTTGAAAATCTTTTGGTCCAATTACTCTAAAGATCATCCATTAACAGTAGAGAGTGAAACCTGATTACTTTCAGCATCTTGTTTATGTCAATTTTGGACTGACATGGCCTCAGTTAATTCCCTCATGGTCAGCCTGATTCCAGTTGAAGCTGGCCCATAACGCCCTTACACACTGGAAATGCGATGTCATCTTCATGTGAAAAAAATGCTTTTAGGTACAGGATTGATACATGGTGGGTTTTTCAATTTGCTCTCTCGGCCTCAGTACAATGAGAGCCAAGGCTTCTGCAGGAAATTGTGTCTCTGCCTCTGGTTCCCAAGACAGAGACACTGTTTAAACATCACAAATTTGGCAGTAGAGTAGCGGGAAGTAGCAGGACTCATCACTGGTTGCCACAGATTTTCCAGTTGATGATGATAAAGGTCTTTAAAATGTAATTTAGTTAAATATCACAAAGAACTTTTCCAGTAAGCTTCAGTTAACGACAAGATTGTATTACCAGAAATATAAAGATTTATGCTTATATTTCCACTTTTAATTCCTATTAAGTTTCGGGTGGATTAAAGATTCATGTGTAAGAAACACGAACAGCTAAGTATATCACTTTGTATAGCACACATAAAATTAAAGGCATTTTTAAAGTTACATTTTGAATGCTAACTGGCAAGATGGTGTATAAAACAAAAAGCTATCATGTAATCTGAATTGTGTCTATATATCCTGCATAGCAGCCAACAATGAATATTTATCTAAGCAAATATTTTTCAGCCTTTCATGCTACAGTTTGTGTTTGTTTCAGTCTGATTTGAATAAACAGAATGCTCTGCAATAACTGTAACTAATATCTTTAGGCACATAACATTTGAGATGGGTCTACAATTCACTGCAGCAGTATTCAATTGCAGAAAAATTATTAGCTTTAACCAGGAGTTAAATTACAGCTCTGATTTCACTGGTACTGCATTGTACCTGTGAAGTCTATAATGCTGAATGAAATTAAAGTTTCACTTTAATTTTTATGAAAAGAAAATAGATTCTTGTTAAATTGAACAGCATCATTATGTTTGTTTAGTATCTACCATACATGGCATAATGGAGTCACAAGTGTTCAGGAGACAGAGCATAATAGTGCACCATGTCAGTTATGAAAGCACAAGATAATAATGGTTATTAAAACAACTGTAGTATACAGGATTTGAAGAGGGAGTTTTTCTTTGCATCATAAGTTAAAGGGAAAACCTACCAATTCCTATTTTATGAAAGGCTTTGTATTAGGCTCAGTAACCCCTACACATTAAATTCAACAACTGACATCCAAATTCAGCCCAGGAAATGCACCCCAGGAGCTCTCCTGCTGCCATTGGGCATCTCCCACTTAGCCCATGGGTCTTTTAATTGTGCCAGTGCAAACTGCCACCATCCCAGACTGGTACCTAAGGCTGTGAGTTTTCACAGCCTTGGTGGGGATGACAGGGTTGGAGTTGCAGCCCAACAAGAAATTGTCCTTGCAGTGCTTTTGTGCCTTCAGTTCCACACAGATTTGACTTGGAATTAGTGTCTGTAACTAAAGGCACTGCTTTGGCTTAGGTATTTAACAGGCCTACACAACATAAGTGAATGCCTGTGTGCTGTTTGCTGACACAAATATTCCAGTTCTTTTTTCCTTTCTGGGATTTTACTGAACCCTCTGCTTATAGCTTGCCATTAAAGTGAAACATTTTCCTTCCACTAAATCCACTTTCACTAAATCCCTGATACACTAAAAGTTTATCTCCAGCCAGGATCACATGATGCTGTCTAGCCTACACACCACTTAGGAAATGCCAAACTTCTTATGATTAATCCCCTGACCCAGAAAGTCAGGTCCCATTGTGCTGCCTGCCTGTCCTGCATGGGGACTGTGAGCTCCTCACAAGAATCTGCTTTGCAGAACAGTCCACCTTCCTCCCATGTGGAACTGAATAGTTATTTACAAGAAAATATATTGAATGTTGCAGAGGTGTTTTTTTAAAATTTTCCTTCAAATACCTGTGAGCAGGGCCAGTCCTGTTGCATTAATGAATGCTTCTATTTTCTTGGAAATCTTGTGGAAATTAGTCCATGAGCTGGACTTGAAGAGTTGAAGAAAAAGTGTGATTTGGGCACCAGTTTACAACTGATCCATGCCTAGACTCAGTTGTGCTCTACAATCATTCAATGCCCAAAGCTGAACCTGATGCAAGTCCTGGTAGTGACAATAAATGTTTCAGGCAGAGTTGACAAAGCTCCCTATGAGCACAACTCCTGCTTTGTTTATAATAAACTATGAAAATTTAGAGGTATATTTTTGTGTTAGCTTCAGATTAATTTCTTTTTTCTCTGTGCACAGAGTGAAAAATGAACAGGGGATGTTTAGGAGCATATTTATTTGCTTGTTCCATCATTTTTCTGGGTGTTGGTGTTTATGTATCATGCAGATGAGATGGATGGATGTAAGTAGTCCCACTAAATTCAGCAAACCAGGAAGGGGTGGAGTGCTGGAAGCAGCTTCTGAGATTTCCTGAGCAATGCCACATTATTAACTCAGAGACAATCTTTTCTTGACTATAGATATGCACAGGCAAGACATTGCAAACAGAGCCATCCATACAGAGATTAATTTTCAAAACGTGCTATAACCAGTTCCCTCCTCTGCGTGAAAATATTTGTGGTTAGAGCAGAGCACAGTGGCAGGTGGGCAAAAGAGGGGTGGTTGGTGAAAGCAAGTGAAATCTGTTTGGAAAAGAGGTCCCAGCCTGTGGTGCTGTACATCATCTGCTCATCTCCAGATTCTCTGCTTTCCATCCATACAAACCCCAAAGGGTTGGTAATTTGGGGTTTGCTAAAGCTCAAGTTACCCTTGTCCTTAGAGTGCAGGTCAGAATCAGATCCTCAGAACTTTTCCTCACCTTGTTTTATCCACTGATGTTTGGACATATTTCAGCATCATCAGATTGATGTTTCTGTAACACTGTATTGGATTTTTAACCTTATATAGGGAATATAAGGTTATACATGGGAATGGAGCCCACAAGAAAGACAGAGATGGCTTTCTCACAAGAGCAGGGAGTGACAGGACAAGGGGGAAGGGATTCAAACAGAGAGTGTTGAGATTTGGTATTAGGAGGCCCTGGCACAGGTTGCCCAGAGAAGGTGTGGCTGCCCCATCCCTGGAAGTGTTCAAGGCCAGGCTGGATGGAGCTTGGAGCAACCTGTTCTAATGAAAGGTGTCCCTGTCCATGGCAGGGGAGTTAGAACTTGATGGTCTTCAAGGTGCTCTTCAATCCAGGCCATCCTATGACTATTTCTAGCGTATACTTTATAATTTTTGCTGTTGACTTATAATGATTGAAAGAATGACCATCTACTCTGTTTATTAAGCTGTTTTTAGTAGAAACAAAACCATATGAAGATAGGCTTGACTTCTGTGTGTGTATGTATGTTGTTCCTCATCAGAAGCTGTCAGAAGAAATGTGAGGGCAAGTGATAACAAAGCAATTACAGAAAATGGTAGAGAAAACCTCAGGTCCTGATGTTTGTTCTTGGATAGATGGCAGTGGTTATTGAAAGTGAGTTAAAAAGTCTGATGCATTCTGAGAATAAAGCATCTTTATCTGTGAATCCCAAACATCCCTAATAAACTCAGAATTAAATTTTCCCAAGTCTGCAATAGATCCCATGAATGTTTTTCTATCCTTATTGTAACTCCTTGTCCTCTTTAGACAGTGGGAGTCATATGCAAGTGCCATATGTCTGAGTAAGTCAAATGCCTCCCACCAGCAGTTCTTCCATGTGTTGTGGTTGATTTATATTCCCAAAAAGCATTCAAGAAATGATTCAGAAATTGTAATTACTTGGTAATGTCAGGAATTGATTAATTAAATGCTCCAGTGTTTACTCTGCATTTTTAAGGCTGCTAACATTTCTGGGCATTTTCTTACAGCATCAGAGTGTTTGCTGGGTGAAGTTTATTAATGTAAATTGGATTTGACATAAACAAGACTACAGCTAATTATTTCATGTAAATATACACACTGTGTAGCAGCAAACTCATAAAATCTGCACATCTTCCTACTTTTTTTTTTTAACTCTGGATGTCTGTTTTAGCTAAATAGCAAATTGTCTGTTTTAGCTAGCGAATTCATGTTGGCTTGAATAACACTGTCACCTTTTCCTTCATGGAATTGCTGGGCTGTAAACATTTGTGTCTCTCTGAAACCTCCTTAACTTACACATGGTCATCAATAACTTCCAGCAACCAGGAACTCTTTCATGTACCATTATGCTAAGCTTCACTTTCTCTGTTCATTTTATATTTCTCTGTACAGAGAGTTTAAACTCAGTGAGGACCAGAACTTTCCATAAGCTGCAGTGAATGGGAGAGCACCCCCAAACCTGCCCAGGAGACACAGCCAGGGTGCTCTGACACAACCTGCTTGTCCATATTCATTCCTCTTCCTGGCCAAAAGGCATATTTTTCCCATTTCTTGCTGAAATGGGAAAAATTTGACTGGTCCAGTGGTCTTGTTGACTTTTTTGGTAGGTTAGAAGCTCAAAGGGTTCTTGGCGGTTTCCTTCCCCTGGGACAAGCCCTGGTGAGTGCAGTCCATCCTCTGCACCACCACCTGCATTTGCTGCAGTTCCTGCTCTGTCACTCAGGGTCAGGCTCTACCCAGCCTCTAGAACCTTGGGATTATAAGCTGATGGGGAAAAGCATAAAGCTGCAGCATTCTCTCTCTCCCATTCTCTTCCCTGTGGGGAAAGAGCACCAGCATCAGTGTCACTGAGTAGCAGAGTACCCACACTGTGATCCCAGAGACTGAACTCCTTTAGGGACACACTGGCAAAACCCAAACACAGCAGGGCTCTGTGTGCCAGCTGCAGATCTGAACAGCATTCCTCTGAGAACTCTCCCTGCATCCCTGTCCTCAGAGAGCACAGGGTGCACAATCTGTCTCTCAGCCAAAATGCTTGTGCTATTTCAGGCTTTACTAAACTCTGCTGTGTCTGTGGATGGTTAATAGGGTGCAAAGTGGAAGCCAAGCAGCAGCAGCAGGGGAAAACCCAGCTGATTGTTTATGAAAACAACTGGCTTCAGATAAATTGGTAAATCAGTTTTAATCACTGCAGCTGAGATGTAATACGAACTGTTCACTGAAGCCTAAGTGATTTTGAACAATTAAGAAATTTGCTTGATATATTTATTAAAATAATCATTACTGCTTTTTCCATAGTGGTGTAATGTGCACAAGGGCTCTTGCCAGCCTCCTGCTCCATTGCAGAGGCTCTCAATGTAGACTTTCATGCCAGTTGTTAATAAACCTGACAATTAAAATATTGACAATTAAATCAGCAATAATGGCAGTTTTAAAAGATATTATTTTCTGCAAGCCACATGGTTTAGCTTTCATTGTTATTTAGGACCAAAAGTGAGTAGTCTAGCCAGGTGTGGTATTGAAAGGAGTGAAAAATTACTAATCCTAAAGGGTTTTATTTTTTTTATACCCGATTTCTTTTTAGTGTGCAACAGAAAGCTCTCTCAATTCTCATTGCTACTGCTTTTGGATATGAAAAACATTGTCTAGACAAGAACACATATATATATAAATATATATGTGTATCCTCTTAGGCTGCTGGAAAAAAGTCTATTTTCTATCAAGGGTTTATGCAGCAGGATGAAAACAAAAATAAATATTTTACAAAAGTTATAATATTCTCTGAAGTCACTCTCCCTAGATTTAAAGCTTTACCCCAGGGCACTCTTCCAAGATCCTCCAAAAATTACTCATGTCTCCACACTCAGTGTAACAGCTTAGAGTCCCCCTTGTTGCTTTGCTAACATCATTTCCTAATTGCAACAGTCTGCTGTTTAGCTGCAGACAGCTTTGTTGTTGTTTGATTTCTGCTAACCTTTCCCTGTGAAAATGTGACTTCCTGAACTGCAGCAGATGATTGTGGGCTCTCCATGGAGCTCCCTGTTTCCAGGGCTGGATGGCTCCAGACTCTCGGAGGATCTTGGCTGTGCCCTTATCCCGTTGTTCCCTCGGTGTTTCGCTGCTCCCCAGTGACCAACATTTTCCTCTGTGGGGCACAGGAGCCTGAATCTGTGCTGAATCCTGCCTGCTTCCAAATACAAATATTAGGGGAATCAAGGGGTAGTGTTGTGGAAGAGTGGGCTAGGGCTGTGTGCACAGAGCTTGTTCCAGCCGAACCAGGAGTGCAATTAGATGGGCCAGGGGAACCTGGAAAGCTTTGGGTTGTGCAGGGCTGAATATGATGTCTACCTCCCAGCCCTGCTTCAAAACTGATCTGCAGGAATATGAGTGCCAGCCTGGTCTCTGTCCCAGTTCCCTGTTTTCTGCACAGCTCAGACATCTCAGCTGTGCCCGAGGCCCTTCGTGGGAGCTTGCTCAGGACAGAGAGCACTGGCAGGGGGACAGTGGCCGTGTCCCCATGAGCCTGGCTGAGGTGTGTGGCTCTGGGGGAGCTGGGGTGCCCATGCTGCAGAAGGGGCCAGTGTCATAGTTGGGAGTGTTGTTTTGTCACAAAACAAAGCAACACTCCATTGTCAGAGGGCTTCAAACCTATTTTTATTATAGCATGCATGCTTTTTATCCATTCTTACAAAACTCCTCAGTTTGCACTTCACTCATTGGTCCAGAAAGACAAAGTGGTGATTGGAATAGACATTTGCAGGTTTCTCTTATTTTTCCTCCTTCCCTTCTTGGTTTCTACATAAATGACCTTGCTAGAAAATTCTTTCAGGGGTAAACATGGATCCTCTTATCACACTTCTCTCTGGCTCTCAGAACTTGCTGTAAAACCTCTTCCACAGGCCATTCCCACCCATGGCCCTGCTGCCCAGGGCAGCCCAGGCAAGCCTTCAGCTTCTGAGTGGCCCTATTGAATTAAGTACGTAATCAAGTGATTTGCTGGTATCCTTAATCCTTTTCACATCTCACTAAGCTCATTAAACTCTCTTTGATACCAAGCTGTGCAAGTTCCTTAAGAGAGGCACAGACTGTGTGCTATTCCTTTGGCTTGAATTTATCACCTCCAGCTTCCAGTGAGGGACTCCTGTGCTGGGAGCCTAAGGTTGCTTGAGGGGTTTGCTCAGTAACAATGGATGGGAAAATGTTCTGTGTGCTGGATAATTTTTGATACCCTGCCCAGCACAACAACAGGGATATGCCAGAACAAATACCCAAGTAACCAACCCAAATACCGAGCAGTGGATCCCGGGCCTCAGTGGAGGCACTTCATTTCCTTTCTCTTCTCTGTTTTTTCCTGACAGCCATCCAGCTAACAAAGAAAAGAAAAATAAAACCCTAAAAAACTAGCAAAAAAATTAAGCATTGCAAAGTGAGATATTTAGTTCTGTGAAAAAAACCCCCATATTTAGGTGTGTTTGTAGGCTTGTGCTTCGACTCAAATCAGCAATAATCTGGGTAAAGCAATTCTCTAATGCTCTCTAAATTAGATGAGCTGGTATGTGACATTTGCATGCCATCTCCTCCTGCATGTCAGAATATATGCAGCTGTTAGATTTTCTATTGAATTTAAACATATACAGAAGGATTTTTTCTTAAAACAGTGCTATCACAGGAGGATAGATGGAAAAGTGAATTTCTCATGGCTGTAAGGTAACTAATTCAGAAGGGACAGATTTCACTCATTATTCTGAAAAGGATTGAAATTTTTTGTTTGTTTTTTTTTAAAGTTGAACTTCTCAGTAATCCTGCAAGTTGTGAGGAATGGCTGGAGGTAGGAGGGGGACTCCAAGCAGAGGCAGCAGTGCAGGCTGCTGAGGTCTCGTCCAGGTGTGGACAGCAGCATGGATGGCAAGGCTACCATCAGCACAATTGCTATGGAACAGTATCAAATGTACATAAATACTTTAATTTGGAGTCTACAACTTCAGATTAAAAATGCTGTGTCATTTCAGAAATATTGGCTTGGCATTACACAGCTTTACCCCCTCCTGCTCTGCAGGGCCATTGTTTTAGGGGGAGCGGGAAGAACTGTGACCCCCTTTTGAAACCCTGGGGCTGCTGTGCTGTTACAGCCTTTCTCTCCCCTTTGACTGGTCTGTCTCATTAGTATCTGTTATGAGTACCATCATGTCTGCCTAAATGATTTTTATCCTTACATCAGAACACAAGGCTCCACATAATCTTTCACACTCCACAATTTTCTGCACTACTCAGAGCCTGCATGGCACAAGCATTCACAGGACAGAGCTCCAAGGAAGCCACAAAATACTTGTATTTCCCCTCTAGATGTGATCTATTGGGCACTGTGAAGTGCTTTAATGGACTGAATACATTGTCTTGTTCAACATAAAGTCAGAGAATCATTTAGGTTGGAAAAGACCTTTAAGGTCATTGAGTCCAACCATAAACCAGTGTGATTACTTTGGGGTTTTTACTCACATTTTCTGCTGTCACTGAATGTGCCAAGCTATTCTAAATCACGAAGTTGCTCTAAATCTCAAGTGACTGTTTGCTATTTGCTTCACACTGACAAAATGATAACGCTGGGTCCTGATCCAGGGATGGCAGAATTTGTCTTACTGGGACAGTTGATAAGAGAAGAGAGCAGAAACCTGGGCTTAGGGACAGAGGCCTTGTCTGAAGCAGATGGCTTGCTGCAGACACAGCTGGCACATGAATGTGCCAGGAGAAAGGAGGTGCTGCTAACCACCATCAAATCATGGCTAATTTTTTTACATCAGTTTTGCACACTGACAAGATTACATACTCCCAGGTGCTGGCTTTTAAAGAGAAACAGAATAATATTTCTGATCTGTCACAGGAAAACCTTAACATTTCAGCAGTCATATAGGATAAACACAGGGCTTTCTTTTCCCCATTGTCCTTATTTCCAGAAAACAGTTTTAGGAAAATTGCTTCAGACTGAGGTTTTTATATTATCACGGTAGAATTTATGCAGAATAAAACTGCTGATCCCATCTTTGCCTGTAGGGCAAAGTGCACTGATGAATAAATCAGGAATATTGTTTAATATTACATTAAAAAGATGTAAAGGTATTAATACTAATTTATGCCAGATTCATTGTAGTAAAAAATATAAACTAAAATAGGCAACTTGTTTCAAAGAACTTGGTACTGCAACCAATCATCATTATATATTTGAACTCTAATATATGTGTATTGCAGAATGAGTTTACTAGAATTAGCTTAGAAGAAGCTTCCTGCTTAATTGCCACTGAAGTTCATGGTGTTTCTCAGGATTTCCATTATTTAATGTGTTTTGAAAGAAACAGCTATGTAATGCTTCTATTTACAGCAGTTAGAAGGAAATTCAAACTTGGGGCAACCACAGAGTTTAGATGGAACGTTTTACAATCCCCAAAGCTTTTCAAGCCATGCAGTTTGAACAGGATATGGCTGAGATACTTTTGCAGAGGCTCCTTGGGAGCTGAGTCCTACTCTTGCTTACTGTGGACAGAAACATAGAATCACTTGGAACAATTCCAGTCCTGTAAAATAAACATGTACATTTATATATAAATTATTATCATTAAAATCAGCTAACATTTATCTTCACCTTGAGGAGACACAATGATGTACAGTCTCTGTAGTGGCTGTCTCATATTCCTGGTCATGAAGATAAATGGCTCAGAAGAACAAACTACTTTGCAACAAAAATCCATATTTGTTCACAAAAGAAATAATACTAGTAAAGAGACAACTTTTAATACAAACAGGGACCTCACAAAGTGGTTCTGTGATGAGTCCAAAGGTAAAACAATGGAGCTATAAAGATGGAGCTTTTGTCTCCAGAAAGTGAAGATAGATTCTTTGCTCCAATATTTGCAATTTCCTGCAGTATGAAGTTTAAGACATATTTTTGCTGTGGTGAGATATTTCAGGACAGTTAGATTATTACTGATAGACTTTCAGAATAATAGTAATGTGACTGTGTTGGTACTGCTGTCATCCAAATATATCATATTGTATCATGCTATTCTGTGGGCTCACTCTGAAATATTTTATATAAATAACACTGATGTTGCCTTCCTCCTGGAAATGAGGTGGTGTATTTCTATTACTGACAGATTTCTCTGCTGGGAATAAACATCATCTCTTTGCATTAAGTTAAAGAATAGGAAAAAATCCAAATTTTTCATCTGGTCAAGATTATTTATCAGAAGTTCTGTCTAGACACAAGTACAGGAGCTTTCATAGAGCTGATATTTCAAGTTATTGCATCTGCAAAAGTTGGACTGGAAAATAATATAGGGGCTGAGTTATAGCTTCATTTTCAAATAGGGTACATGCTATAGTATTTTTCATACTGTCCATAAAATAAATATTTGAGTCAAATATTCAGTTCACTTTGATTAATATCTAAAGTAAACAAAATGTGCACTAAAACCAATGACTGCACTGCTGGGCAGTTATTTTTCAGTCTGGATCCACGGAAGATTATTCTGGGCTTGGAATAGGGATATGAATTTATATGTAGACTAATTTATTTGTGCTGCTTGTGTATCCTCAGTGCCTCTTGTCTTCCCCTCAAATAATCTCTGAAGTGTGCATTAGGCTACTGGCCTGTTCATGTAATATGAATCCAAATGTGAATTTAATCTAGATTTTTACATCACTGTGATTTCTATGTGCATGGGATAACTTTGGGAGCAAAATCAAAGTGCACTCAACAAACTGATTCCGACTGGTTTTTACTCAAAATTTTACAAATACTTTGAACATTAAAAAACTAATATTGTAATAATTTTTCATTTAGGAATATATGGACTCCAACAAATACATAGAGCATTTAGTGACTCAGCTGGAAGAACAACGCTGGAATTTATGGAGGCAAGTACTGTGCCACACATGTTTATTTATGTTGCTATTTTGGAAATGATACTGCAATCCATAGTTCCCATTTTTGAGTTCAAATGAATGACTGGCTATTCAGTTTCTCCATTTTTTATTTCTTTGCAGACTAGCAAATCTTAACTCATGAAATAAGCAGGGCAGCACACACGAGTCCAATCACGCCTTTGTTAATCAGGGCAGTTGCACAGATGCACAGGTTTATTCATGTTACAGTTTTTAGGCAGTGGATGCTAACTCCTACTTCTACTTCTACTTCTCCTTCTCCTTCTCCTTCTCCTTCTACTCCTACTTCTACTTCTACTTGTTTCTTTCAATTTGACTGAATTTCAGAAATTGTCTTATATCCCTTAATATAAGTGTTTTCATTGAATGGCACACAAAATCTAGCCAAAATATCACCATAGCATCATGACCAATTGAGAGTTTGGAAATTAAAATAAATACAGTTTTACAATTTTGCAGTGCTCTTGATACTCTGGATTTTCTATATCTTCTCTGTTCATGCTGCCCAGGCTTCACCCTGGTTTAAGCAAAGCAGGGATTGCCACATGCTGGTGGGTGTTTCTACACTGCCTACAGCAAATTTGGTAACTGCTCAAATCCTGTCTAACATAACATTTAATACAAAGGAAATGGGATAATAGCAGTGATAAAATTCCTTCAACATTCACAGCAATTTTTTAATGCAATATTTAACTTTTTTTTTTTTCTGAAGACATATGAACAGTGACAGTCTTTTAAAACACAGTCAAATATAAAAGTATCTTCAGGGAATAATTTAATGTTCATAGACTGAAACCTATTTCACCTTAGTTCTGATCAAGTGAGAAATAATGATCTGTCTGATTTTTCAGGTGAATGCCTCTCATGTACAAAAAAAGAGCAACTTTGCACGTGCCAGTATTAGTTCTGCACCTCACAAACTTCTTGACCTATACAATATAAAGTACTATAACAGCATTTACAGCTTACAGCATTATGATATTGACTCTTACTTATAAGCAAACTCCTAAAGTTTGTGCTTAATTCCCCCTTTTCTTAAAAAGTAGCCAAATATAATTGGCACAAAAAGTTGAAGTTTTCATTTAACATTACAGAGTTCAGGAGACTAACTTTGTAAGAATGAAGGTTATAACATTATATGCAGATGACACTACTGTGATTAAATATAAATGAATAATAAAAAATTAAAATATTTAAAAGTCTTTGAAAAGTAGCAGGGGTAGTGAATTTATTATAAACAGACGTACAGATGTGTTCTGAAAATTCAGTGGTTTTGAAAAATTAAAGCCATTAACTTATCCTTAACATTATTTATTTTTATTATTATTTTTATGGTGTGTTTGCATAAAAAGTTAAGACTGGTAATGAGCACTACAAGAAAAACCCTTCTGGTTCAGCCAGTCTTCTTTGAACACTTTATTTCTCTCTTCTAAATCTCTGAGAAGTTTCATGGTGAGGATTATGCTAATAGCTGGCACTGCACAGGAGCAGTGCTGGGCTGTCTTACAGCCAGACAGATGTCCTAATAAATCAGCAGAGCCCTCTCCTCAGCCTTCATTGTGCTCCTGATTTGTGGCTCCGTGATCTGAGCCCAGTGGGTCAGTGGGCGCTGAACCTGACATTGACCGATAACCCCGCGGCATGGGGCCAGCCCATCAATCTGACACCCACAAATCCTGCCCCTCTGGCTCCTCCAGCCTCACTCACAGCCAGCACAGATTTATAGTGCCCAGGCTGAGGCACAGGAGACTAAACCCACTGCCATGGTGTGCATATCAATGTTACATTTCCTTTACATCTCCGCGCGTACAATGGGGCCCTAAAAGACATGTGGGGGCCAAAATTTCTTTTCAGTTTAGAGGACAACTGTTTATATACGGCATTAGCATCTGCTGTGGAACATTTATTGCTGTAATTGCTGTCCCAGGAGGACTGGCAATGGTTGGGTCCTGTTTTATGGCTTTCCACTAAAGCAGACCTCTAACCCATCTTCAAACTTGACTCTACCTCAGTAGTTAGTGATGATGCAGATTTTATTAACACAGCTTTTCTCATACTGGACATTTTACAGTAGTTATTTTCACATCACTGATAGCATATTTGACTTGTCAATGGTTCCCCTATTTCTCAGGTTTTAAAGTTGATCTCAACACATTTACCCAATCTGAGACAAATTTGACCCTCATCGATGTAAATCACCAACATTTACCATTGGAGGTGATGCAGTAGTGGTTGTGCATCTCCATGTATCAATTAAAAAAAAAAAAAAGAAAATATTATTCTTATTTCTCTGCCCTGTCCTGTCTGAAAATAGCTTTAAAGAGGACAGAATTGGGACAGGTGACTGGAATCCCCTTGCAGTGTTTTTTCTACCTCGTCATTTAATGCTTAAGTTCAGCTAATGTATAATTTTTATGGCAGAATCTCATGGACAAAAAAAATGAGAAGCAAAAATTTGCTCCTGTAGTTTTTGCTAATTGACTTGATGGTAGATAACAATTTTTAAGTCTTGACACACCGATCAGTGGCAGCAATTACTAATTCTCTTAACAGCAGAAACAAGTCATAATTCAGCATAGGATTCTTGTCTGAATAAGCAAAGGTCAGATCCTGGTCTTGAGACCTTTCCAGGGAATTTTATTAGTAGTGCTGCTGGAACTGGGACCAACACTTCAGTCTGCCTTGGTGAAAGCCTGAGGACATGCTGCAATTCAGGCATGACTAATATGCAATAAGTTAATGAAGGTCAAACAGCACTTCCTCACCTTACTACAGAAATGCAAAACACAGAGGGGAGGGACCAGAGCTGCACATGAGGATTGCACTGCATTTCTGCTATGCTGTATATTCAAAACAGAGTTTGTTAAATAGATCTGCTCTCCTTTCATCAGCAGCATTAGCATGCTTCTGTGCTCCTGGTTTTAATGCCTGTGCACTAAAGAGGTGCCAAGTATTAAACAGGTTGCCTTTGCTGTAATCATGAACTTCCATTGGGAAGCCTTAATTGCTAACAAGCAAAATAGCTCAGTGAGAATTCTTAATGGTGAGCACAGATTAAAATAACAACTGTGATTAGCTTTAAACTGCTTGACTAGAAAAAGACTAATCTTAGGGGAATAAATTGCATGGCACACAAAGGAAAAAACCAGTGTATGATATTACAGTAATGAAGGCTGAGAAAAAAATCAAGTGCTACCCCAACTAAATAAGGTCATGCTCTGCACAAGAATCTTTTTCTTCCCAGGGTTTAGTAACTTGGCCTGAGGGGAATGAAGGTTTAAGCAGCCAGGTCTTGGGGCCAAACCCCCATTTTAGCCCATTCTGGAAGTTCTCATAACAAACATTGCCTCTGGTCTATGATGCTAATGTGAGTCATAGACTGTATTTGGAATTAATTATCTTCCAAAATTGTTTTTTGTAGTCTATGATTAGGGGTTGGTGTGGTGAGGTGTGGTAAGAGCACAAGGCTTCCTTCTAATTTGCTTCTTGATCCACCAGTCTGGTCATACCATCTTGGCATTACACAAAGCCAGGAAAAAGGTGTTTGGTGCTATAAGCCACTAAAGCCTGCCTCTTGTCTCTCCATCAGTCTTTGGTTTTGCTGGGGTAATGTTTTCTTGGGGTGTTTTTCCCTACATCTCTACAGCACTGCTAGGTGCTTATGATAAACTTGTAAAACCCCTGCAAACATTGATTCCTTTTAGTTTCCTTAATATTTGAATGAGGTAGAGTAGAACTGAGATTGGCAATTAGGAGTCATTTAGTCACCAGAAACTAATTCAGATTCTTCCAACTAACATTGTAAAATACATATCTCTCTAAAGCTGAGGTTTCTGATTTGTGACCTTATATGTGAAAAAAACCACACCAAAAATGTAGATAAAACCATATAAAGCTACAAAGTTGTATTACAGAGCTCACAATACTGCTTCATTTCTACAGAGGATTGGTGTTTAAATATTCACCTGTGGATACCAATTAAAAATGTATTTTATTTTTGGCCAAAAGTGCTTTTCTTTAGCTGAGTATAAATGTGGATGGTTCAGTGAGCAGTACAGATGTGGTTACAGGCCACAAAAAGCACTGTCATCCTATTATCTGTGAATGAGAACCCTTGCTTCCTCTGGCTCCCCAGTACCATGCCCATGTCACACCACAGCTATAAAAGATACTTCAGAGCCAGGTTGGGTGACAGCAATCTGAATAGTGAAAATAGAGAAAAGCAAGTTTTTTACTGTTTGCCTTTTAGATTGTATTTTTAATAAGGTCACAGAAAAGTAAGAGAGGATAGTTTAAAGATTACAAAGGAACCTGATGGACTTTGTAAATCCACTATAAATACTGAATATGTAAGCACAGGAAAAGGCTGAATAGCTGCTAGAACTCTTGTTGCAGTTGCAGTGGAAACAGTGCTTATTTGAGTGCTTATTTATCACAATGTTCAAATCAAGACTTATCACTGTCTTTCAAACAAATGCTTCACAGAAGTTTATACCTGCTCAGATTTTTTATTACTTCCACTAATTAGTCATATAAAATAATTGTCCTCATCTGATTAAAGTTGACAGCAATTTTATGAGCAGCTCTTTACCAGATCAATAAATAACTCTCTTTCAGCAATGATCCATTTTAAATCCAACAGGGCATATTTTTGCGATGTATTTACTAAGCTGACTTAAAATTAAACTCAACTTGATGTGCTCTGGTAATGAGAAATATGATTGGCATTATATATTCATAAAAGTATTAATTTTAAAGAACATGACTCTCAGCCTGTTTCCTCTAATTGGAAAAAACTCCCATTAACACTGCTCATCAGTGCTGCATGAGTCAGGAGTGAAGTGTCAAGCCTCAGTACTGAAGTCATTACATAAAGGACAGAGAACCATCTGAACAGAAAATAATCCTGATACAAGCCAATATCTCTGTATCTATGCTAAACTACCCAGATTTCAGAACTGCATGCAAAAGATGAAAAAGTGATCCATAAAAAGTAACTTCATATGGCTGTGTTTATGAAATTAAATAAATGAACCAATGCTAAATTATAAAATGTTAATAACATTCTGTAATTAATTAGGGATTGGGGTAGTTTTGCACAGATGTATACTTGTCATAATAGCGAGACTGCCAGAGCCATGAATTGAATTTGTTTCCCTTAAATTATAAACTAGAAGGCCTTGAGCAAAATATATTCTTTAGATATATTTGGTAGAATAAGGATCACAAATGTTCCCTACCAAGTTGAAAGGAAAAAAAACTCCAGCAGAGAAGTATGTGGAAGGTCTATTTGGCATATGGATGTTTGTTAAAAGCAAAATGCATGAACAGCCCAGACTAAATTAGCTCCTCATTTGTATGCTGGGAAATGAAATGTATAATCCTGGCATGGGTCTGCATTTGTTTAAGATTTTTCCTAAGAACAAACTCTTTTGTGTATGCAGATATACATATTACTGTAGTGGCTATTTAGGGTTAGGGAAAAAATAAAAACCCCTGCTGTGAAGTGGTTTTGTCTGACGCTGAGTGCGAGTGGCAGCGTTCTGTCTGTCCCCTGCAGGGCAGCCTGGCCCAGGTAGCAGCAGCGGGCGCTGCACAACTGCTGCATCACTGCATGGGGGAACAGCACTGAGCCCAGCCCAGCCCTGCAGGGAAACCTCAGGGCAGCTGCTCCTGTGAGCCAGCACCCACAGGGGAAAGCGAGATCACATCCACACAAGGATCCAAGGAAAGGAACACACAGTTATTGGGTGTTGGTGCTCTGAGATTGCCTCGCTCTTCTTTAGAAATCAAACATTTCCAAAAGGAAACTGACCCCAGTCTCATTTTATTATTTGGTGCTGATTTACTCTTCCACTAATGTCTGCACACAGCCATGGTTAGTCAAATTGAATCATATATCACTCTTCAGATAATCCCAATTATGTTATTCACAGAGCAAAGAATAATTTCAATGAGTAATAGTGGCATTTCCCTGAAGTCTTCTCTAAGACTGAACAACTTATCTTTACATTGATCCCTGGCTCCTATTTGGCAGAGGAAAACCTATAGATTTACATCAAGGCAACAACTAAGAATTCAGGATGTCAAAATGTATTATAGAAATAAGTACTGCACAGTCACAGGCTATGAGATGGTGTATTAGATGGCATGGTGGGTTTAAGAAAGAAAAGGAAAACGCATAAATTTGCTATTTTTAAAGTAAAGGTACCTTAATGATCTGACAAAGTTTACAAATAGGGCACTGCTGATGGCAGATGTAGAAAAGTCAAGGACAAATTGTATATGAAGTCAGGTTAGCACCTTTCCTTGTGAAAGAGAAGTTAAATAATAAGAATAAGCATTTCTTTTTCATTCTTTAATGCTCAACCTTTTTTTTTTTCCTAAATTATATTAAAGCAAGAGTTTAAGACCCCAAGTGAGAACAGGGCCTCATTGTTCCACACAAAGTGTGAAATGGTTTTCATCTCCTCAGCTCTGAGGATGCGACAAGAAATAATATAATTCCCTCTTCACAAAGAAATTTAATGGAGCTTGTACAAGAGATCCATGTGTAAGGCACAGTTTTGCTGTGCTCAGTCACAGCACTGCACTGTCAGCCTGGTCAGTCTTGAGGGACGAATTTCCCACATCCCTGCTTGAATCTTTAAAATCTCCATGGCCCAAAACACACTCGGTGGCAGCCTTGTCCCATGCTGCGTGATGAGAGAGAGTTTTCTTGTGTTCATGCCATGGTGGGGTGAGGAAGAGGTGACCTTTCTTTGGATCTCTCCTCTCCTACTCCTGTCCTTGCCCTTGCCACTCCACCCATTAAATTATGTCCCCTCTCAGGGGCTTGGCAGTGGCAAGGGGAGCAGAAGAGAAGGGCTCTGTCCTGTTCTCTACAGGCAGTTCTTTTAAAGTACATGGATGTCCTGTGCTGATGAAACCACTGGGTCTCACACATAGAGAAAACGTGGATGTAGACCCTGTGTCATGTGGCTGAGCCTGTTACAAGACAAATATGGCTTGAATTGAAAGCACCTGTGCTGCTCTAACACCCCTTATTCCTGCTATTTAATTGAGTGTTGATCCATCACTGTCTTCCTGCTTTTTCTCATGACAGTCAGCACCTCTGTCCAGGCTTTGTGTGACAGTGGCACTTGAAGATCCAGTTTCCCTGAATTCTGTAGGACTTGGCTGATTTCCAGTTCCCATGTGGTGTAGGAGATTCAGGGTGCATTCTTTATCAATTCAGCCTGCTGCAGTCTTTTCTATGTTAACAAATTATATTTTTCATTGCTTCATTTGTTAATAAAAGGGTGTAATTGTGCCTATAGCAATCCAGATTCTGGGATATCACCCATTCACACTTTTTTTTTTTTTAATCAGGAGTAAATTCCAACATATTCTGGTGTAGGGAAAATATCATGCATTTATAGCATAAACCTGTATAAACATTATTGTAATAGGTTCCACTGGGGACAAGGTTTCAAATATAAAGCAGCATTCATCACATATTAAAGACATGAGCATATTTTTTTCTTACTTAAATCTGTGTAGCTCACAATTTGCTAACTCTTGCTTATGTAGATACTCCCCTGAGATTTTCAAAATTTAATAAAAGCTTGCAAAATGCAGGGCTCTTAGTTTTATTACCACCTGATTAGCTAAGCAGAATTCAGAAAGTATAACTCAAATAAACAAAAAATAAAAACCCCCGACTCAGCTCCACCAAATGCTTTGCAGTAAGGAGATGCCAGCTTTTGCAGGGTATTCAGTTTGCTGTCATTTATGTAGCACCTTTAAAGATGGCAGAAGGAGAAGCTGATCTGCTTCCACACCCTGCTCAGGACAGGATCCTCCCACCCTGTACTGAAGAAGTGTGATACTACCTTACAAATTCTTCCCAGTTCAGTTCTCGATAGTGCTGTAATAAATCCATTCTTGTTCTTCATTCAGTAGATTCTTAGTCCTCTGCCAAGCAAGCCAAAAGCCTCTGAAGCCCTTTTGAAAGTCATAAGTATGTATGTTGTGGCTCCTACTTCCTGCATTTTAATGATCTTCCACTCCTCATAGTGGGGAGACTTCAAATGCCAAGGAAGCATCTGTCTTCCTGAAGAGCCCTGGGAGAAATTGGTCCAAAAACACACCAGAGGTTGTGAACACTTTCAATTCCTCTAATAACAGCTTTAAATTTTGGAAAAACTGGCCAAATGCTGTGTCCTTGCTGTGACAGTAAAGTCATGACTTCACTTCTGTTCTGCAATGTGGAAACGTGCAAGTGGCAGCGCCTGACCCTTTATTTAGCCAATCCAAAAGATACTCACAATTCCCATGAAGAATCTACATTCTAATTCCACTGAGATCCAGAGAAAACTTTTATGGAATCCCTCTTGGTTTGAATGTCCCCATTGGCAGCAGGAGCTGATGCTAACACACATCAGCACGAGGCAGCAGCCAGCCTGCCTGCCTTCCTGCAGCTCTGCTGCCCTGGGAAATTCCAGCATGTTTACTGGGGACCACTTTGTTCTGCCACCTCTCCTCCAGTGACCCATTTTTCCTGCCAGCACAGGGCACTCCTTGAGTGTCCCTGTCACTCCTGTTGCACAGCTTTTGTGCAAGAGCCTGGCCTGGCAGTTTTCCTGGGAGTACATGCAATGGTCCCTAGAGCTGAACTGAAGTCCTCAAAAGGGCAGAGCTGCCCCAGGTGTCACTGAACAGCGCCCTGTGTCAGGCTGAAAGAGCAACTCTTTCCATTCATGATGTCAGCTCACATGATTTCTACCCTGCTCATGTTTAAGAGAGTCCCAGAACACCACTGGTGTAACCTTGTGGTAGAACATCTGAAAATCTGGTCTTACATCACCCATACACAGCCTCAGTCCTGCGTGAGCAAATAATAGAAGGACAAGAAATGACTGAAGTTTATCAACCTCACTCACTTCACTCACTTCATTTTGGGAGTTTTCTTCCCTCTCCCAGATTTTTGACCATGTAGTTTCTCTGTGAAGCAGAGACTGTCTTAAAGGTTCCTTTGGTTGTTTCGGCATTATTGACTACTGTGCAAATGTGTCACCTCCAACCTGCCAATATTCCTGTTCTTTCCTAGGTCTCTCCCATTTGGAAGAGCTGCTGAATGCAGCAGTGAGCAGAGGTACATCAACTCCACATACATGCACATTATTCCAGCTGAGAATCAGAAATAATTTTAAGAAATAACTGTTCCTCCAATGGTAGCTTGGCCTCTGTGAAAATGAAAAAAAAAATCCTCCAAATCATGCATTTTCCCATGCCAGTTAAGTTGGTTAATTTAAAACTATGGCTAGCAGTAATGTATTGAGCTAATGCTATCATCTACTTCATTTTAGTGTTTTGAAGTATGAACGCTGCAATTTTTTGTATCTCTCAGAAGCAATGGTGAGCCAATTTGTGAGTTTTGTTTGAAGATTGGTGTATTATCTTGTAAATGCCTATGCTAGACAAAATTGTGCAAGCCTAGGGACAAGAAATAATGATTTGGAACATATACTTGTATATGTGTATGAAACTGAGATACTACTAATCTTGAAGAGACACAGAACAGTATCTCAGCAGTCAGATACAGTGCAGCTCCATATGCATAAAGAACACTTTAAAGTTGTAATTATAGCTTTAAGTTGTAGATAAATATTGGTTCTTTTCAATTCTAAATCACTTCCAGTTACAGAGTAAGAGACCAAGTCCGTCAATCTTGATTTCAGTGAATGTAAGCTTAGGCCTGAAAATAATTAACAAACTGTCAATATTTTTTACAATTTTTTTTATCCCTTTTGCTGCTGTTAATCTAGCAGATTTGGTGAAACTATTCCATGTTTTCACTAGGAATTGGGAAAGGTGAATAATGGAAAGACAAGGTCTTCAAATAGAAACTTTGTATGCAATAATTTGCAGACTTCATAGAAAGACTTGACCCTGACTAGAATATTTTAAGATCTGCAGTTCCACCCCTAGGAAGGGACCATGATGATGCCAGTGATTTTACTGCATCTTGAGTAACAATTGCAGTTCTTGTCCCCCACTTCAGAAAAGGTGCAAAACAACTGGGTAAGTTCAGGGGAGGATAGAAAAGGGTAATCATAAGCAGGAGTTGGTTTCCATTTGTGGAACAGCTAGGACTCTTTGGTCTGAAACCCAGCAGGAAGCCAGGCAGGGGAATGACAGCTAAAATGTGAGCAGCATGGAGAGGAGCTGCCTGTACACTGTTTCTTTCAGTGAAAGAATGTGGGATGAAAACCTGCAGCACATTGAAAAACAAATGAAAGGAAGACTTTTCATGTACACAAGGATCAGAGCATCTGCAACATGGTACCATGGATTTTAAAAGTGTACGTGGGCTCAGTTAGGAGCTGGGCAGCCATGGAAGGGAGCTAGTGAGATGTACTGAACACACAGTGGACAAGCTTGGGTCAGGACATCCCTGAGCTCCCAGGGGGCTGGAGAGAGGTGAAGTGCTGGATCTTTCCCTGGATATGTGGGATTTGCCAGTGAAATGACACCAAATTACACAGACTTTCTGGACAGATCCAGTGCAGCCTCTCACATGTTAGCCAGGTCTCAAAAACCACACTGCATTTGCAGTCTCAATCACTAATTACAAAGGAGAAACAGGCATTATAGTGTGATTACATTTTATTGGGATTTTTTTTTAATTTAAACAGAAAGTTACCATATCTTCTACTCAGTAGGCAAACTGGCTCTTACAAGAGTTGCTCAAGGTGTTTTGCTACGCTACAAAGCAGTTAAAATACAAATCAGCAGACAGGGTGATGGTTTAAATTATGAAATCATGTTTGAAAGGAGAATAAAAATCTTTTTAAAGACCCCAAATTCTACTGTACTTGAAGAGGACCTCTTGTGTGCCATGATACTTAGTTCCTGTCCCATGCTTCTTTGCAGCTTTCTGTCCCAGAGTTTTACAGTATTTAAGAACATCACTGTATCATCTACTGATGATCTACTGATTCACAATACTCCAGCTCACTACAGTTAATTAAATCCAAGATCTTTGACTAGCCCAGGACCCTATATCAGCCCTCAGAAAATGAACAATTATGTCTCATTACATGAGAGCAAGGTGCCTGTGTCCTGGAAAGGACAAACTTACAGGTTTGACAGATTCAAGTAATTTTGGAGGTTCTCATTTTACACTGGGAAAAGGAATTGCCAACCTGAAAGGAAATCTGCCTTAAGTGATCTGGCTATGGGTTTACTCAAGACCCCACAGCAACACATTTAGCTGAAAAGACTGTTTTCTGTACCACCACAGGAAGAGATTCCTTCTCCAACTTACTGCACTGTCTTCAGCCACAGCTAATCTGTTAAATAAAATCTGAGCATTATCCAATGATTTGTTCTGAGCTCCTCTGCTAAGAAACCTCCAAATTCAAAATCCAGAAAAACTTCTGCGACCTTAATTTTTGAAGTTCTGCTTCTCCAGTACTTGTCTTTGATTCTCAGATGGAGCTCTGCCTTTTGCTTCTTGTCTCAGCACCATAGATGAGGATTACTTTGCACCCTGGTTCCTGCACTCTCTTCACTCCAGTGTACCCACTGCCTCTCATTTGCATTATGTCAGTTTTTATCACCCTGTTTCTATGATCTCTCACTTTCTCTCTTTAAACTGGGAAATCCTGCCTGAACACTTGCTCACTGTTCACTTAGGTTCCCTCACATTTGCCACATCTTAGGTTCTCTTACACACACTGTGTATCCACAAATAACTGGATCACATACCAGTTAGATTTTCTTCTAACCAGGAAAAAATTTTTACTTGCTATTTTTGGATTAACAGATGCCAAGGCTTTCAGCGATTCTTTTGGAACTGCTCTTTCATATAGTACGAGGTTTAAAAGCGTGCCTGTGAGTCTCCATCCATCCGAACTCTTTCACCTGTGTGTCACACACCGGGCCCTCAGAGCCCTATGGGCACAGCCGCTGCCCCTTGGCGCATCCAACTCATCCCGGGCCCTCTCTGCTAACTTTCGAGGATAGCTGGGACGGCATCGGCTCCGGCCGAGCACTGCACCCGGGGCTGTGCGCAAGGAGGGTTTTCCCCACGATGTTGAAGCCCGCGGGCAGCGGAGCGGCAGCGCTGCCCGGCCGCGGTGAGGTGCGGCCAAGCGGAGGCTGCGCGGCTCCCGGACCCCCCGGCCCCGGGCAGCCCCCGCCCGCCGCCCGCAGCCCGGGGGCACCCGGGGGCCACCGCAGACAATGGCCCGGCCTCCCCCACCCCCCCGCCGCGGAGAGCCCCTGCTGCCGCCGCAGATTTGCCGGAGCCATTCAGTTGCGACCGATTGCGATCGCGGCAGATGGGCTGGATCTGACAGCCCCGCTCCTCCGCGGGGCCGGGGGCGGAGGGGCCCGGCCGCCGCGCTCCCCGCCCCGCCGAAAGTGCCACCCCGGGCAGCCGCCCGCCCGCCCGCCCTCCCCAGGCACATGTTACGCGTCCCGCGGCTGCGGCGGCAGCGGGAGGAGAAGCCGCCGCGGCGGAACAAAGCGGAGCAGGCGAGCGGCGGCGGCGGGGCGGCCGGCCCGGGGGGCGGCAGCCGCTCTGCCCAGGCGGGGGGCGGCGGCGGGGGGCTCCCCGGCCCGCCGGGACGCGCGGCCCCCGCCCGCCGCAGGATGCGCCACCGCGCCCCAGGTAAGGAGCGGCCGCTCCCGCGCCTCCATCCATCCATCCATCCATCCATCCATCCATCCATCCATCCATCCATCCATCCATCCATCCATCCATCCATCCATCCATCCATCCATCCATCCATCCATCCATCCATCCAGTCTTCTATCCCTTCCTTCCTCTCTCCCTCCCTCCCTCACCTGCCCGCCGCGCCTCCTGCCCGCCCCGCCGCCGCCGTCTCCTCCCCTTCCCCGGCGCCCCGCGCCCGCCCCGGCGGCGCCCGCCGCTCCCCCGCCCGGGGCCGCGGCGCTGCGCGGAGCCGGGCGCGGCCCGCGGGCGGGGGGAGGCACCTGCCGCCGGGTCCCACCGCCGGCCCGGCCTCCTCCCCGCCCCGCCGGCCGTGCCGCAGCCAGCGCCGGCTGCAGGCCGGGTCCCGGCGCGCCCGAGCGCCGCGGGGAGCGAGCGGGCCGGGACCGGGCCGGCCGGAGCCCGCACCGCCCCCTGCGCGCCCGGCCCCGCCGCGGGGCTCAGCCCCTCCTCAGCCCGGGGGAGAAGGGCAACACGCCTTTTTGCTGCCTTTTCCTTCCTGATCCGCGGGCAGGGAGCCGGCAGGGTCTGAATTCGAGCCCTGTTGCTTCAGAGGCAGCAGATTTTGTTCCCGTTCTGTGCCTCTTGAAGGAGAGTCCTAATGAGTTTTATTTCTGTTTTAATTTTATTCCTGATTGTTTAAGGCTTGACCTCTCAACATTGCAGTGATGGCTGGATGCAGACTGTCCCCATGGAAGAAGTCTATTAGGTAGAGAAGAGGTCTGTCAGAAATGAGTTGAGATACACAAAGCTGTAGGGCGTGAGGTAAGCGCAGTGTTGAGTGACCCACTGCTGGCCATGAGGCTTTTAGCTGTTGATTCTTCTTTGTAGCTGTGGTAGGATGTCAGCTCCACTATCCATCTACCGAGATGGGGTGACCCAGGGAATGACAGAAATAAGGTGGAATAAGCGTGAGTGGGCCTTGCAGCAGGAAAAATGCAGAGCCACATAAATACCATATTGTTGCAAACTTTATTTTGCATGCTAACAACTCTTTTTCTCCATGTAACCACACAGAGTCCCTTATTGAAATGGTTTTGTAAGTGTCCACTGCCCATCCCTTATAAACAGATATTCCAGATAAACCCCCTGTTTATCATTAGGAAGCTAGCAAAGTTTGAGCAAGGGAAGCATCATGAAATAGAGAAGTGATTTACATCGGAGGGGCTGGCTGTATACATTACTGGATTGCAGATAAGCTATGTAAGTAAACAGAAGCGCAGTGCTCTGTTATTGTGCATGACTATGGAGATATCATGGGACTCTTTTGCTAGTTAATAGCATAAGGCTTCGTGGGAACTGTTTGATCTGCAGGACTTTTGCTTGGCAGTAGTTTACTTAAGGTTATTACACTCTGTTTGGAGACTTGTATTTGTTAGCCATTATTGCATTCTTAGCTCCAGGCTTCCCAGAGTTACAGGTTAGTAGGTCAATAAAAATTGCACTGAAATGCTGGAATGGGCAGTCTAGAGTTTTGAATGTGTTTGGGGAATAACTAGGCAGTAATCAGAATGCTGAGGTTTTTTTTTTTCTGTACATTTTTATGCTGGTCATTGGTGGTGAACCAAAAATACTTTTTTTTTTTAGCCATGAATACCACAAATGCTTTTCCATTTCTTGTTAAAAGAGGAAACAAATCATACAAGCTAAATACAGAATTCCCTTTCAGCACAAAGCAATGAGTGCCCTTGGTTGAATTTACCAGGACTTAGTCCCTTTTGCTAGTGAACACTGGGATTAATGCCACTGGCGTTACATGGGGCTTGCCAGTAGCAAGAATAAAAATGTCATCAGGTTTCTGCTGCTATGGATTTACATGCTTCCTTTAGAACCTGCAATTTGCTGTGCCGTGGAGGGAAGCAGTATGGAAAAGTCCATTTGTGGTACAAATGCTGCAATCAAACTTGGAGCTATCCAGGTTACAGCGCCCGTTGTGACCCGCTGGATTCCGGGTGTGCGGAGCGGGGCTGAGCAGGGCTGGGCTGCCCCTGCCTGAAGCCCTGCCTGTTCCCAGAGCAGCTGCAGCCTGTGCTGTGATCCCCATTCCCACCAATCCTTGGACATGGAGCCTGCCTGTGTCCGTGGAGCAGTCCCACTTGTGTCACAGCACACAGTTTAGAGTGAGCCATGTGGTGTGTCCCCCCACCTCGGTGGTGAGCTCATCAGGGAGGATGGACTGGATGGTTTCAGCATCCCTCATGTACTTTCCCCTTTCACTGAACATCATGGACAGGAAGATAATATACTTTAGCTCAGAAATATTGTGTGTTATTGTATACATTTGTATTGTATACATAAATATTGTATGTATTGTACTTTTTGGCTTTTTCAGTGTGGTCTCTTTTTTAGAGTATTTCCTAGGAAATTGATTCCCACTTCAGCTTTTTCTCATCTGCATTTTTGCAGTTTGTTACCTGTAGCATGCACTTATTGACAAGTTTTTCCTGCTGAAGTTCTTTAGCAAAGAACTTCCCTTTCTGTAATAATTATTAATGGTTAACTCTTCTGTGGCATGTAGAGCTGGTTACAACAGTTGTAGAGCATTATTGCTACACCACTGCTTGTCTTCACCAGATAAATCCCTACACAGATAAGCCCAGCAGCAGCAGCAGCCAGGTGTTGTGCATAAATCCACTTCTTACACTAATTAATTTTCCTTTTAAGACTCTGATTTTGCCACCAGTTAGACACCTGCTTAAGCTTGGAGTTACAGCAGTGAAATAGATAGGCTGGTCTGCATGCAAAGCTAAGTGTGTGTGTTTCTGTTCACTTGTACCTTGCAAAGAGGTGCTGTACAAAAAAAACCCCAAAACAACCCAATCCACTTTGCTTTGCTCCAGTTCTCAGGAAGTGCAATTCAATAGCTGCTGTTAGATTTAGCTGAAACATAATCCCATCAAGTGATGGAACTGACCTGAGACTGGTATTTAAGACACAGGCATGGTGTTTCTGCTCTTGGCTGATGTTTCCATGGATGTTTAAACCCTGTTTTTCCACCTGAAACTTCACCATGGTGAAGTTGAGGCTATCAGAGCAGTAATGCAGAATTTCCACTGCTCAGAAAGGAGGGAATGAAAGGGCAGTTTTAATAATATTTGTGTAAAAAAATCAACCAGAAGGTTGATGGTATGATTTGTGTTTATGCTTTCATTCTGAAGAAGGTCTGGAGGGATTATTACAGCAGCAAAATTCTGTTTCTTGGTTATAACTATTTGATATTTAAATGTTGTATAATGGAAACTCCTAGGAATGACAAAAGAATTGATAGTATTGGAGCATTAGGTGATGGTTACAGTCTCAAGCTGATGTAAGTGGAATTTTAAAGAATGTACATATAGTTTTGATGTATTCAAATGATTTAAACCTTTAGAGAAAGTTATGCAGCAAGACATGTCAGAAACCCTCAAGTTGCCTGTTTCTTTCAGAATTTATTTTTCTTCTATACTTATCATTTGAAATGAAAATAGGAAGCTGCTTTTTTTTTCAAAAAGAATCTTTAAAGTACAGAAATTAGTGGCTCAGAAAGGAGAATCAAGTACTTTTGTATCTTGCTGTGGTGTGTGCACTGACAGTTGGCATCTGAAACATAAATTATTCCTCAAAATAATCAGAATGAAAGTAAGATCATGAAGGAAAAACCAATGTGTGGGGAAAAAAAAAGTTTGATATATTACAGAAACAAAGTTCTCAACACTGCTGTGTGCTGTGAAAGAACAAAAGAAGTGTTCTTTTCCCTGTCTCTCTTTATAGGACTTCTCTTAAATCCATGTGGTTCCAAGTGTCTGAGCCAAACATATACCAGTTGCTGTCCATGTACATCTTTTTTCCACCTTCTAATAACTTCCCTTGCTTTGTGTGTAAACCCCTCTAAAAAGGCTCTTGGCTCCTGATGGCCTGTGTTGTTCTAAATGGACAATGCAGCTGCTCTCTCATTATGTCCACTTGAATCCTCTCCGTTCTTCTCTGTGCCAAGGTTTTACCCATGCTCTTGATCTAAGCCACTACAGGAAGCTAAAATCCTTATCCCATTGTATAGTTGATGATGATAAAGTAATTTGTGCCTGAGAATACCACATCCTTATTCTGAGTGGGTTTTTTTATTCTGAAGATGAGCTAAATGCTTTAAGCATTTCAAATTATAATTTCAGGTTTCATTGCCATAAATAGTCATTTCTGTGGCAAAAGACATTGATCTTTACAGAACTTTTCTTCCATTTCTTTCCCTTTCTCCCCCCTTCTTTGAATTGGCTGCCTGCGTACCTCTTCTCCATGCCCACTGTGTATGTCTGCATTCCAGTGGATGTTCCTAGTCTCAGGCACAGGAGCCAGCTGGCATTTGTAAAATGATGAGCTCAGTGAGTTCCTGCACCCTGAAGGGCAGCAGTGTCCTGACTAAGAGCACACCTGTGTGACATGTGGTCAGAGGGGAATGTAGGCCAAACCCAATGCAATAAATGCATCTTTCTGTTGAGTTTGGGAGAAGACCAGAGCTACCAGTGGAGCCACAGTAACCATGTGTTGTGTCCTTGCCTTCTTGGCATCTGCAATAAAGCGATTCCTGGTGGCTACTCAACATGAGATTGAATTGCAGTCATTCCTGGTGGTGTTAATGGGAATCTGACGTGCCAACCTTCAAGCATATAAAAATATTTTTTCATGTAAATAGCACATGTGGTAGCAGAGAAGACTGCTGGGAATGCCTCTGGTCTCTAAGCTCTAGGTGGGTGTTTGTAGTTCATAACACAGGAACAATTTGCTCTAAGTTTTGCTACAGGGCTCTCTCTCAAGTGACATTGGCTTTACTCCTAGTGCTAGAGCTTGTATCCTGGAGATGAGTGAGTTACCAATTTTCAATCTTACCTAATGGAAATTAACAATTATAGTGTCATTGTATATGGCTACGGTTTGATTTTAATTTTTTTTTAATGCTCACTCTTGTTAAATAACTTTATTTACATTTGCTTTGGCACTGTAGTAGAGCCTAGACAAGGAGCATTGGTATTACCAGCTGACATGGCACAAATGAGAAAAAACTTGATTATTTGCTGTGATCCCTGGTGGCTCCAGGACCACACCTCCACTTCATCTCCCAGCTGGCCCAAGGAGATTGCAGCAGCTGCTTGTCCTGGGCATGCAGCAAGGAGTCAGCTGCTGGAGACCTTGCATCTGTGTTATATCTGAGGTGCTCAGGGTGGTGTCCTGGAGCGCAGCTGCAGGGAGAAATCAAGGCATGCTATCATGAATTGTGGGCCCAAAACCTTAAGTATCAACACATCAAATTTTCATTTGAGAAAATGCCCCTCTTCACATTTAATTGGCACTGCAAATGCACCTAATGTCTTAAAATATGATCACAAAGAATGTCTGTCTCCCAAACTTGACATTGTATGTGTGAAACACAGCTCAGCAAATGATGAGAGAGTTAGACTGCAGGACTTGTTAGTAAGAGAGCAAGAATAGATTTGTTTTGATGTCAGGGGTTCTGTTTGTTCTCAAAGCCTGACATTCTCACTAGGCTGGATATCTGAAGAGCTGCTTCAAAACTGCTCTGTGGCTGGCACTGTGTCTTACAGGTCCAAATGTGACTGGTGGGTAACAGGAGCCTGCAATGCTGATGCCTTGGGCTGCCTCTGCCCAAACTCCATATCTGAAACCCAGGAAGTCCCAGCACATCCCAAGGTTTCCTATTCTGGACTCCATGTAAAGCAGCTCCTGGTTTGAGAGGAGGAGGCTTCATGGCTCCCTGATGAGGAGATAGGAGTTGGTTCCTGAGATTGCAATTCACAGAGGGTCAAACACCACTTCTGGTATTTTGATAGGAAAGACATGGAAGAAAAGATGAGGGTGAGTGGCAGTGTGGTTGTTCAATGTTCAGAGAATGAAGTAAAGTCAAGGATGGCTGTTGTTTTTAAGCCAGGAAAGACTGTAATAGACCTGTGTGGCAAGGATCTGGAATCAGGGACAGCAGAACTCTGAGAGTAAGGAGACCAGGTGAGAGGAGGGACTGAGACATCAACATGATCTTGGCAGGTGAGGAGGAAGGAAATTGCCGTCTTGAATTTTGATTTGCTTCCTCTTGGAAGAAAATTGTGAAGTTGTGTTCAGGAAGAGAATTACATGTTTGCATGAGTTAATCAAAGGCAGAAAATACTTAACTGCAAAGGGATATTCTATTAAGTTTGAAAAGCTGAGTTAGGAAAGTGTCAGAACTAAAGAATAAAAAAAAAGCAGTAGAACAACCTGTTCAGTCTCGAAATTCGTGATACAGGTGTTGCAAGATGTGAAAGAAGGTGTGGAGAAAGATACTAAGCCTGCATTTCAGTGAGGGGTGAAACCAAGCATAAAACTGTTGGAGAGTAAGTGTGGCATTAATGGGTGTTAGAAATCTTTCATTTTACTGGGACTTGTTTTCTAGGGTGGAGCTAATTGTGTCAAAGAAGAAATCAGATTTTTCCTAACTACTTAAATATTTTCTGTTAAAAGCCAATGCTCTTTACTTATTGGTGTAGTGTGCACTGTTAAAGCAAATGGTGGCAGTGGTCCCTGATGGATTTACTTCCTAGAGTAATGAAAACATGCTTTGTTATTTACTGTGCTTTTTTTTTTGGTCTGATTCTGGGTTTTGTGCAAGACTGGAGGTTGAGTAGTTTGGGATGTATCAATATGTGAGCTCATCTCTCCCTTGTCATGTAAAGGCTTTTCTAAGAGAGATATTTTTAGCAATACTTAGATGAATATTATTAGAGCCTGGATTAATCTCCCGACATCTCTACTCGGCAGCACGTAGCTGTGATAGTCTTAAGGACGGTAGGCAAGACAAGGTTTTCAGTCATGGGTGTCTCTGATGGGATTAACACAGGAAAAGATTCAGGCTTCTGGCACACAAACCCTATTGTCCCTCCTTTCAGTTCTGTTAATCTCCTCTTTTCTGGTGGCAGCATGGACCACGTATTTTTGACTCAGATCCAAGTTAGCTGAACCATAACTTGGTTTGTTTAGTAGTAGCTGGTTCAAACCAAGTGTGAGACATGTAATAAATAGTTCTGGTCTGTTTTGCTGCAATTTTCTGCTGATATAACCAACTAAAGTTAACAGGTGAATTAATGAGAGCTGTTGTTAGGTTTAAAATATAACCCACAGTTCCAGCCAGGCATGGATTTATGGATGGCACTGGGGGTATCTAGGCATGGCATGATCCTCCTCCCTCCAGTTACCCCAATCAATATGTCAGATGCAGAGCTCCTACATGACAGGATGAAATCACAGCCCTACAGCTGTGTTCCTCTTCCCATTTAAAGAAGTAGTGAATTTCCCTCTGCCTGCAGAAAACTTGGCCCTTTTTGTTGTCAGGTTATTATTTTTCTTTTACAGTGCTATTACAAATTATCCCATCAGTGAGGTCTGGATAGGACGTGTGAAAGCTCCTTTTCCAAATGGTGAGGCACTCAGTCAATCAGTGAAATAGTTTGGATTAAGACTGCATTGAAGGTCTTAATTTATTTCTTTGACTGTCTAATAGGTAGTGTAAGTAAATAAGTGTTTCTGAGACACTGCATCTGCTGCTTTAAGAGAAAGCTGCTCAACACTGCTAACTTATTAAAAATAAGGAACAGGCATGTATTGTTAGACCTGCAAAAAAACACAGCTTAGACATCTTCTTTCCTCTATAAGAGAAAAAGACTGTCATCTGTGGAAAATCATACAGCACTTGCAGGATTATTAAAGGTTATGACTAAGGTTACAAGGAGACAGACCAGGGTGAGTGGAAAATAATGTTTGGGTTTTCCCTGGGGCTGCTCCTGGGGTCCTGTGCCACCTCACCCAGTCAACCCCAAAGGGGAGGCTGTACCACCCTGATGAGGGACCTGCAGGGGTCAGAATTGGATCATTTGTTGTGAGCAAGAGAAAATGCAAGAGAAAACATGGTCTTGACCTACTTGTTATTTATAGTAATTCACATTGGTTTAAAAGCCTGAAATTCACCTACTTTGCCTCAATTTCGAGTGAGCTGGCCAGTTGGGTTAGAGGATCTTCAGCAGGAAAAATGGGGCTACAGCAGCACAGGCTGCTGTGAATCCAGCCTGCCTGCCTGGGTCCCAGCTCTTAGAGGCAGATCCTGGTGAGCTGAGGAGGAGATGGATCACAGCTCCTCAGTGGAAGCAGCAGGATGGAGATGCAGGCATAGGTGAATAACATCAATGAAATCTGTGAGCTAAATTGAATTTTAAAGTTGTCTGAATGTCCTGTATTTTTTAGTACATTTTGTTGTTACTCTCTGCCTATAGGCATAGACTTTTTTGAATGAGGCCATCATTGATTTGTGGGTGCTGAGAGGTTACCAGGATAGCAGGCTGACAGCCCAGTGCCTCAGACACACTCCTGTTTGGTTTTGTAGAGCGTGTTAAGGTCCCAAGGTTTCAAGTCAGATCCTTCAAGAGGTACCATTTGCACAGCCCCCAGCAGACCCAGCCAGTGCAGTGTGGCACTGGGGAGAATTGGGCTCTTGACTGGACATAAACCTGCTCTGTATAACTCTGCCCTTCCTGGGTAGTCTCCATAAGCCTTTTAAATAAGAATTGTTGGTGTCAGAGGAGGATATCCACAGTGAGAGAAATTATCCACTAGAGAATGCCACAGAGTCACAAAATTGTGTGGTTGAGTGAAATACCAACCTCTGCGGTGCTGCAATTGTGTATATACTTGATGAGTATTTATACTCCAATTTCTTCCTTATAAGTGAGTTTCTTATTGCCTGAAATCTTCCTGCTTTTTGAGCACTGTTATGATGGAAGACACATTTCTTCAAAGGTTTGAGTCTCATCAGTGACCTGTGACTGCATTTCCCCAGGAATTCTTCTGTGGTTGGCACTGAAAGTTGCCGCATGCATTTGCAATAATGAACCTCTGGCTCCTTTGTGTCTTATCTTTTTAGGGAAAAATCCTTCATAATCTCTCAACATTCATAAAAAATGATGATTTTGTCAGACTGTATTAGGAATCACAGCTTTTGTTCAGGCTAGCTATATGGGATAAAGCCCTTCAGAAAGGAGAAGTTTCAGTTAGTGAAATGTGACAGTTAAATAGCATTAGAGATTTCCTCTTCATCTGCAAGTATTTACCTGGGTATTTCTATCATAATAAGTAATACAATATTTTCTGTTAAGAGATTGGATGGTTTTCACATGGATATTTTAGACAGCTATTTTGACATGTTTTTATGCAATTTTTGACAGTTTATCAGAATCAGTATGAGATCAGTTTATAAGGCTCTGTGTTATCCAGATCTGTAATAGTGGTATAATATCAGCTTTGCTCCCAACAACATCAACCAATATTTTGCTGTGGCTAATGTGCAGCAACATCATAGATGTTGATAATTATGACTGGTGCCACTGACTAACCCTCTAAAAGTAGCATTTTGATTTTTTTGTGCTGCACTGGGATGGCGGCCAGTTGGCCTCTGAAGATAGTTTCCATAGCTACTGTCCTACAGAGAAAGAAAATGCTGCCACAGCATTTTTCCTTTGCACCTTTATAGTTTTTATGCAAGCTGTCAAGACAATTAATTTTCATCAGATGTATTGGTTATTAGCTGTTGAACGCAGGGGGGCACGGGTTGGTACATATGATGAAAAAGAGCATTGAACTAAGTAAAACATCAAGAGATTTCTTTATGTACACAATATGAATGCATTTCAGATTTACAAAATCCCATTACTGCAGCATCTGATATGCCAAAATGCAATCTATGCTCAAATGACAAGGTCCTGAGACTGCTCAACTTTATTTCTGAGAATAAGCAAGCCTGGCACTGACTTCCACTGTTGTTTGTTGTTGGATGTTATGATCTAGATTTTTAATTCCTTTTAAAAATGAAGTGAAAAACAAAATCCTTGCCTCTCAGGAAAGCTCTCAAAGTTTGTCTAGTTTAAAATAAAGACGATTTTATGTGCTTCTGTGCATAGAAGAGCATAAGAAGGGCAGTAAAGAGTAGAGCAGTTTGGTGTGTAACAGTGAGCATTGAGTATGAGATTATTTCTTGTGGCTGTCATGGGTAATGTCTTCATTTCTTTCTGCAGTGAGGCTCAAGGCATGTTGTTTCAAAGTTGGGCTGGTTCTGGGAGTCATTAAATGTGGTTCCATTGCCACCTCAAACTGCACATTTCCTGTAGAGTGCTGAGGTAGAAATAAGTGTTTGAGTACACAAATTGTAATATTTGAGCAATTTGTGAAAATTTATGGCACCTTTTTTCATTTTGTGTAAAATAACAGGAGTGGCTCTGTCAGCTCCCTGCAATTACTGATCCTGCTGCTTTAACCTCTTCAGAGATTGTAATGTTGGCTCTCCCCAGGTTTGTCCTCTTCTGTGATGTCCAGGGACAGTACATAGATGCTCCTGAGTGGCTCTGTCCGTAATCATTGACTTCAGGATCAAACCAAGTTTGCTTAGGAGAACCAGCACCAAAACACATGTATTAGAACTGGTGAGAACTCATTGACTTCAGCAGTGTTAAAACCCTAGTGAAAAGCAGAGTGCTTCGTGGAAATACAGAAGGAGAGGGGTGTGGAGGGAATTAAAGCAGGTATAGAGAGGATGGGCATTGAGGGGTACAGTTAATAAATAGTTAAAGGATGGCTCTTTAGTGGGACTGTTTGCTGGTTGACCAGGGAATTCCTGGGAAAATCCTCTGACCATTGAGGAAGGAGCAGATTTATAACGTAAATGAAAAAGTCCAGCCAGAGTGTGACAGTGCCTGGAGGTCTCTGCTGAATAGGCTGAAAGTCTGAAGAGTCAGAGGGAATTTTGCTTTGTGGCAGGGACACCATTTTATTCCCCTCCCTTTGCAGCAGATCTCTCCCTGTGTGGCTTTTGGCTGACCAGCTGGGCCCTGGCAGACGGATGTGTGTCCTCCAGGATGGCAGGAGGTGGTGGAGCAGAGGGACTGTCATTTAAAGCCCATCTGGGGGATTGTGGCTGGCCCTGGAGGAATGTCCTGCAGGTCCTGCTGGGGCTTCCAGCAGGTGCCTGAGTTGTCCTGCTGGCACAGGGAGCAGGACTGAGCCTCTGGCCTGCCAAGGGCTGGTGAGCCCCAGCTTGAAGTAATTTCTAAGCCCTGCTGATCTCCAGCTCCAGTTACCCCACTCCAGCATAGTCCTGCCCCTAGAAATCCATGCTGCTTGTTTGTCTGGGGTAACTCAGCTGATTAAATACATGTCAGTGGGAATGGGCTGACTGAAACCAGCCATCTGGCTGCCTGTTTAAAGTGTTAAATTACTGCTTGGTGTGATGGGCATCATTTTCTAGTGGTCTTAAATATTCTTCTTCATAAATACTTTTGACTATCAATACTTGTCTGCACTGAGAAACATTTTCCTCATAGAAGAAAAGTTGATTGGTATTGTTGCAGATAATGCTCCAAAAATATTGCTGCTTTTAAAGAAAGTATGTCTTTGGGAAACTGTGTAGACTATGATCTGTGTATAGGGGAAAAGAGAAATTATTCCCCACCTATCTAGAAAATAAATTGTTTTTCTATCTGTCACTTGCAGCTCTGAGAAATTGGAAGCTCAGGATTTTTAAACAAAGCTGTAGTTTTTGTAGATGCATACAGAAGCACTTTCTATATGTAGGTACAGTTTTTCATAATGGTTTCACAAGATAGTGCTGGGGGAAAGTACCTGTTGATAGACCTCATATACCTTGAGAATTTATCCTTCCTTATCTTTATCTGAGACTGGGAAAAAAACAGCAGTGTGCTAACTAAAATAATTTTGAATTTAGCATGTGGCTTTATTGCCATCTAGCACATTGGGACGTTGTGTTGATGCCAAGAGCTTTGCAGACAGACAGAGGCCAGGAAAGAGCTGCTGGTGCTGGCTTTACCTTTATAGGGTGAAGGCTTTGACTAAGGGCAAGGCAGCACCTCTGTGTCTGGGTCATGCCTGCTTACCAAAAACGTTTGATGAAGGGATGAATATGTGGGTATTTTGTGCAGAGAGCTATCCTAGCATTTCATTTCCATGGGAAATTAGATGATAACAGCTTTCAGTGTCAGCTGTGAAAACTGTTTTTGTGGGGTGTGCAGTAATGAGTAGGTATAATAGGGAAAGATGCACAACCTAAAAACATATGGGCTTTTTCTGCTTCACTAAAAAAATCCTTAACTTGTCTTCTAGATAACCTCCAAATGGCAGATGAAACTAATTAAGACAATATCTTGTTAAGGAAAATATGTCAACATGGAAGTGTCTCAGCATATCAGTCTGCTGGTTCTTGCAGCCTGGTGAAAAAGGAGAAGCAATTCTAGTTTGCTTTGGGGACTTTTGGGGAGGAAAGTGAACCCAAACATCTCTTAGATATTGATCCTCTGAGTTCTGACCACCTGTATAACAACTTAGACCATTAGTAACGTATATTTCTGTACAGACAAGTGCTTCCAGCTCTTTATGCACTCTTGTAAATCACTGTGAAAAGCCACAGTTACAATTTTGCTAATGAACCCAGGGAATGTAGGAGTGTTCTCCTGTTGATTTTCTCTAAGACAATTGCTGGTTATTGGGAGTGGATGTTAAAGTAGGTGCTTGTTGCAGCTTCATTCTGACCCTTTTATTATTAAAATAAGGTAAGGAAATTAAGGTAAGCTTGGGTTTAAGCAGAAAAACCTCAAGGTACTGATGTATAAATTTTCTGTCAGTTTTGATCTTATCTGCTAAAGCTATGGCCATGATGTGGGAGGTTTACCTATAAAATTAATTACCTGTTTTATATGTGTCTGTTTTAATTCCTACTCTAATAACCTGGACACTTAAAGTGGAGTTCTACTTTATGATCTCTAATACCAAAGAAATTTAAAATCAAGATTAGGGTCACTTACTTAATTGGAAAATGCCCTTTATTGGATTTATTTTCTTGTTACAGCTTTTGACTGTGGGATTAAATTCTGAAATAATCAATACCTTGATTTGAAATGGAGCTTTTCCTGATTCTGTAAATGAAGTAATCCTTGTGCTGATGCTATGTGAGCGCTGTGTGATTTTTATTTTGTTTTCTGCCAAAGGTGATGTAGCTGGCTGTGGTGATGACTGTAATAAGTTATTTCAGGGCACAGTTCATTACCCAGATACAATGCATCTGCTGTGGAAAATGGCAAAGAGCTTTATTCAAACATCAAATGATTTCAAAACATGCTCCTTTTTTTTGCTGAAACTGGAGAAATGTGGAATTGCCTAAGTGTCTGGTTGACATTTGAACTGCTGAAAGCATTTCCATTTTAATACTTCAGACAGTTAGTATTTCTTAATATACATTTAATATGTTTGGAAATGCCTGAACACTAACACATCTTAATCCTTATTCATCCGTATCTTTTAAATGACTTGTTTTGTTTGCTGAAGTTGAACTTCCATTGAAGTTGATGCTATTTGAGCTCTGAGAAGCTGGCCTCATTCAACAGAGCAGAGCTGGCTGCTGTCTTTGGGGAAAATATTTAAAATGCCCCAAGAGGGTTTCATTTGTCTGGGGTTTCTTGAAGGTGTTTGCTTTCCTGATTCAGGTTATAAACAGAAAGCCATTTTTTTAGATTGTGTTTACTTGGAAAAGGATGACAGTACACTCTTTTTTAATAGCATTTTCTGTCACATCACAAATAACTGAAAAAGTTCCAAGTAACAGTTCTGGCCCAGCTTTGTTGAGCTACTAGCTGGAAGGACAGACTGGACTGGGCTTTCACCTGATAATGTTTTGTCATTTAGTATTCAGAGAGCAGGGCTTGAGATGTACTGAGGCAAATTCAGGGTACCACATGTTGAATTTTTTTAACTGAGCTCAGTAAAACAACTTGAACAACACAAGTGGATCTTTGTGCCTGTTGTGCCTGTTGCTATTCAGTCTTCCCTGCTTTATTTCCAGTTGTGATTTGACAGTATGTGAATTTAAACACCTTCATAAATACAGGAATACTGCCATCGCCCCACTGATACGTCTGGATTTCATTTTCAGTGTTGCTAAGTGTTACACTGGTATATTATGTGGTAAAACTGTCATTGATGACTTAGTTTCTCCATCTCTACTTGAACATGTTGGAAAGTGTTTTGCATATATTGCCATATGCTGCTTGCATTATTTAAAGTGACAGCTGTAATTTCTCTGTTGGAATTAGGCTGTGTGCAGGGCTGTGTGCTCACTACAGGCACTGCTCTTTGAGGAGCTCTCTCAGGCTGGACCGAGCTCCCTGTAGAGCCTTGTCCTTTCAATAGCAAAGCTTTTTTTCTCCTCTTCTAGGTCTACTGAGACAGCAAAGCTTGGGTTTGAGGTTTCTGTTAATCATCTAATTTGTCAAAACACGTAATCAGCCAGAGGCCACTGCCTTTGACTTTATCTAGTCTTCTTTTATAGACAGAATGATAGAAGAAACAATTATATCATTAGCATGGAACTGATTTTATTGCTATAAGGCTGCATGAATATGAATTTGTGTGTTGGGTTACTGAAGGATACTTCAAAGTGATTTTCAGCATACTGCTTGTTTTCTTTCTGGCCTGGTGAGATGTGGTGTAGAGAACATTATTTTTTTTAAGGCACAGTAAAACATGTTCCTTAGTCTGGGGGAGGACAGCAGGAAATCTAGCAGTTTATAACTTTTTCCAAGGAAGTTTGTGTTAACAGCATCACTTTAAATTAAAAAAGGAAAAAAAAAATCCCTCTTATTAGCTTTCATCTGTTGTTCTCTTCACAAAACTGTAGCTTAGTCCACAGAAATTTATACAAAAGTCTGAGTTTCCTTCTCTTTTGAAATCTTGGTGTTCAATAAACAGGATCACATTCCTGAAACTGAAAACTAAGTGTCAATTATTGCCCATTGGTAAATCTTTAATGTTTGATGTAAATATTTAAGAAATGCTCTCAGAAAATTATTATTTCATTTATGTCATCTGTCACTTGCTGACAATCCTAGTGGAAGGCACCTGCAGGGGTTGTGTCAAAAGTGCTGTATCCAAAAGTGTAATCTCACTGTTCAGATCATTTAATATTCTGTATAATGATGTGAGAAGAAATTCTCTTGTATCTCAGGTGGGTTGGTAGAGGAGAGCCCGGAGTGGTTACAACAGAAAACACTACTCCAGGGGTCTGAGTTTAAGCTCCTTTGATTCTAAAATATTGACAGTTCCCAGCAGAAACCTGTCCCCTGACTGAGTAGTATTTCTGGGTCTTACCAGAACAGTATTCTTGGGGGTGCAAAATAAGATTACAAAAAAAACCAAAAAGAAAATAAGTAAAGAAAATTACTCTTTCTGTCCAGGTTTGATCCTTTTTTGTATTTTCTCTGTGAGTGGAAGGTCATTGCAGATTTGTTAGTGATTTATACCAAAATATGTAAGTATGGAACAATTGTGTAAACACAAAAAAGTCAAGAGAAAGGGTTGTGAGCAAAGTGAACAAAGCATAAAAATCGCTTGATCTTGTTTCTTATCCACATGGCTTTTACAAGGAATTTCAGTGTTCAGTTAGAACAGGACATGAGTGACATCCAGAAGGTTACAGAGTTTGCAATAAATATAGCTCAGAGAGAAAAAAGACACAGAAATGCAGCCTGTTAAGAAAACCATAAGTCCTCATGCTGTGGGCTTTCTGCATGGATAGAAGCACATCACACTCTGTAACACCTTCCTTTAAAAAGAGATTACAAAGGATACCAGGAATTGTTGTGATGATCTGGGAACAAAGGAGTGGAAAACAGAGGTAAGAGGTCAACCAGTAATGAAGCAAAATGAGGTATCTTCTTTGAACTGTAACAGCAAAAGTGAAAAGCTTTGTAGAGAGCAGGGAGGAAAATCTTTCTGAGCATTCTCACAAACAAATGAGAACTGGGTGTATCTCTTGGGCAGAGCCAAAGGAAAGTTAGTTATGAAGAAAGCAGTGGGATCTAAAAGTTTGGTTGTGCTTAGTGTCCAACACAATGAATTTGGTGTTTGTACCTTACACCCATTTTCCTTCAGTGTTGGGTTTCAATCCTTTTATTTTTATTTTTTTTTTGGGTAAAAATGTATTTCTGCCTTTATTTCCTTAACATGCAAGAGGTGGCTTAGGGGTGTGTTTCTGGGATCTCTGGTTTACAGACCCAGTTGCCTGTAGTCTTCATCATTCTTTAGGAATTTGTTGATTTTCTAAAGATGGTAATTTACTACCAGGATGTGGAATCAGTACTTTGCATGAATGTTACCCACAGAATGTAAAAGTAATTTAGATTAGGACTAAGCAGATGCTTTCTGGTTCTGGTAAAAGGTTTGTGTGGAAGGAATAGGTGCTGTGAGAAGTCACAGTAGTGTACTGACATTTCTTGCTGTTAGTTTATGAAAAAATGTTTCCATGATTTTCAGCTTTATGTGGAACAAGAGTTCTGACTTCATTTTCATAGAGGACAACCATATAAATTTCAGCTAACACCCTCTCAGACAGCCTCAGGGGATAAGATGGAAGGAGTGAGAATTCTTCCATGCTTTGATGCATTGGTTGGGAAAGTTGCACTCCTGTTAAGTGTGATGCATTTTATGTTAATAAACAAAAGATCATTAACTGAAGACTGAAGTGCTGCCAATCCTGAATCTTTCATGAGCAATAAATTCTCATTAAAAACCCCTTAGGGAAATGCATGTCCTTTCAAAAGAATTTCCACAGCACATCATCTCCATGTGACAAATCTCCAGAGAAAAAATTTATATGAGGAAAAGTGATTGGGGGAATTTGTTAGCTCAACTTCCGAGTCCTTTGCAAAAAGAAAACCTTGTTTGCTTGTTTCTTGCTTTGTTTTTCATTTTCCAAGGTCGTCTTGTATCCAGGCTCAGTGAAAAAAATAATTCACTTCTGCTAGAAATGGCTGAAGGGGTTTGGGTCACAAACCAAAGAATTCATCATAAAGCAGGAGATAGATATCTTCTGGATTCTAAATAGTTACTTAAGAAAAAAGCCCCAAAACATAAGTAAACCATACAATAAAAATGGTATAAATCTGTATGCTGTAAGGGTCTGATACTGCAAACTATCCATAACACCCCAACCAGAAACACAAGAACTGAGACTCTAGTCTAGAGAAAAGCTTGACCCAGATTAAAACTGAACAGCAGACAGAGAGATGAGAATTTACACACTCACAAGCTGGGAGACACTGCTGAGAGCAGTGGCACTGAGGAGGAACAGCTTTGCTTGCCCTGACAGGAATTCTGTGCATGACCTGCAGCTGTAGGCTGGTTTGAAATCTGGCGTGGAGCAGAAATGCTGAACGATGTGCTCAGGGCAGGCAAGGTGGGAGAGCTGCCCTTACACAGAGTGGTTGCTATCTGGTCCTTGCTCTCTCCTTTCTTGAATGTGCATTAAAAAATATGCATTAAAAAAAAAAAATCTTTTCTAGCTCTATAGGTAGAGCTTCTCCATTCACGTGTCTGCTGTTGCTTTCAGTGTCACCAAGTCGCAGAAATAAAAATCTGCCTCCTCTAAAAGCAACATCTGCCTCAGCAGCACTTTCCTTGTGCTGGTGGCTGATGTGTCACCAGGCTGGTGTCAGCTCTACTGAACAGCCCAGTGTCACCAGCTTTGGTACTTCCAGCAAAGAGAGCAGGTGTTTTTGGGGATTAGGACCAAAAAAAAGCATCTTGTGGGCGTGTGAAATGAAGAGTGGCAGTTTGTGTGTGTTGGGAATAAGAGGGATTAGAAGGTGGTTGTCTCTCTCCATGGGCCAGGCTTTCATGTAGCAATGACCCTGTGCCTCTTTCTTAACCCACTCTGAACTGAACTGCACTATCAAGCTAAACTGGCAAGCTTGGAACAACCTGTATGGTTTTATCATCCCACTTCAAGAGCTGGAGCTCCTGGACCATGCACTGCTGAGGGAGGATCAGGTCAATGAGTCACGTCCCAGAGGGACAACCTGCTTTTCACACTCACCTCTACTGAAGAAAGTCATAAGAATAATGTGGTGGCTCTGAGGATGCCATCAAAAAGCAGATGAACACTACAATATATTTTAATTAGAAAAGTGCAAACTGAAGGTCTTGTGCTGTGTAAGGATTCTCAGGAAGAAATCTGGTACCATTTAAGGGCTTTAATTAAACATGTTTTTGTTAGTGTAAAATATTTTTTAAAAGTAGCACGTGAGAAAAAGAGCAAGCAGTAATTCCCTTAGAAAAGAATGGGGATCTCTGTGCAACAGCTGCCTATATTGTGATGTAAAGTTTTCTTTTTCTGAATTAATATTCCATACTGACTTTTATTAGTCCTTTCCTTCTTTTTTTACTTTTTGAATACTGAGGTTTTCAGTGATGATAATTCTTTGAGAACTTGGCAGCTTGCCTAATTGTACAAGTTCCCACTGTATGCTTCTTGGATTGCAACTTATTGGAAGAAATAATACGGTGTTAAATATAAATATTACTGTTTATGTAACATTAAAATTGATAAATCAGTCTCTTATTGCAAAAAATTCCAAACTAAAGCAGTGTGAATTTGTCAAATTGCTTTTGCTCTATACTTTAGGGTGTGGATTTCAGAACAGAAACAATAAGGTTTATAATGTATCACTTTTAATAATAACAAATTTTGTGTGATGGATCCAGTGCCCATTTATTTTTAGCAGTGAGTTTTGGTAGTTTTGCTGGAATGTATTTAATCAAAAGGTTTAAACAGGGAGCAAATCCATGCAAAATTTGGCCCTGCTAAAACCTTAACTTTGCTTTCTGGTAAATGCAAGGTTTGCATAATGCATGGACTATTTAATTTATAATGTGAAAACTTGTACTTTACATGTATTTCAGAGTTCAGTATTCTGGTGCTGTTTACTTGATGTTTCTTGGCACTTGGGTTTTGATGTTTGATACTTGAGGAGGTTGTATTCAAGTCGATAGCCAGGTGTAACTCCCTTGCCTGCTGCAGCTTACTGCTCTGTGTTGGGCTGTTTATTAAAAGAAGTCTGTCTGTATCTCTCACTACTCTCTGCAGACTAGAGATGGTCAGAAAAATGTGGGGTTTTCCCTCCATTTTTGTCTTTCCAGAAAAACTCATTTTCTTCTTCTTTGATCTGGAATCTCTGACCAAAGGAAGGTTTCGGAGGAATGTATCTGAAAAAAGAATTGTAGTTGAATGCATAATCTCATGAATAATGGTCATAAAGTGAGATGTTCCAGGAGATTTGTAAAATGATTGCTTGGTATAATTCATAATTATCTCAATGATTTGGCATTGTATCATACAGACATTAATCTTTTATTCTCCAACTGAATATGTGCATAATGGAGGAGGAAAAAAAATCACTTTTTCTTCCTATTTTTTTCTTAGTCAAGAATCTGCATTGATTGGGATGGTTGATACCACACCCGTGTCTTGCTTGGTGGCTCTCTTTCTTGTCATTCTAATTATTTTGCAGTTACTAATGAAAGTTATTTATTTAAACCTTTTGCTTTTCACTTGGTGTTTTTTCTGTATCAGCAAGGTTAAAAACCATTTCAACGTTCAAAAGAAAAAAAACCATTTTACACTTTGGGTCTAAATAGGTACAAACTTTAAAGGTAGGCAGTATTGTGGAGTCAGTGCTAATAATGAAAGAAGACACTCCAACATCGATAAATAGATATATTTGTAGATAAATAGATATATTTTAAATGTTGTCTGAAATACCAGTGAATCATTAAAGTTTGGTCCTTGCAGTCATTTTTTCAGTGCTGAAAAAAAATATCAATGAAATAATAAAGATTGCTAGTGTGAGAGAGGATGCTTGTGTTAAAAATGCCTTGCTGCCTGTTCCCATTCTCATGCTCAGAGGAGGGGAATTTCCCTGCTCAGGTGCCCGTGCTCGGACAGCAATTTGTCATGGAAACAATTCGGGGGTAGTCTGCCATGGACTCCTGATAACCTTTCCTTTCTGATTTCTTTGCCATAACTGTCTCACTTTTTAGCCAAGGACAATGTTTTTGCTTTTATAACGAAGGCTCTGCCCTCCTGATGTTCCTGTCTTTGCCTCCTCCTTTCTGACCTGTTCTCCCGTGATTTCTTCCATGACATTTCTTTTGTATTTGGTGTCTTGTTTGGATGCTTCTGGAAAGCAACTGGATGGTTGTCTTTGAACTTCTTCAGATTAATGTACATGAAAATCCACTGGAAATTGGTGAGGACCCCATGAGGATTGCTGATCCTTATTTTAGATTATAGTTATAATTTTCTTTTTCCTTGCTGTTAGTGTCACCCAAAGAAAATACAGTTTAAGTAAGTTACTACCTGTTTTGCTTGTCCAGATTTGACAGAATCACGTCTTATAGAAGAGAAATTTAATGTAAATTGTATTTTCTGTAAGCTTATCTTTTATTACCAATAAGTTAGCAGTGAATAGGAGCTGCTCCTTGGTGATGGCTCATCCTATCTTTCCTGCTTCTGCCTGACAGCATTAGTGCTTCCATTATTGTAACTCCAGTCCCTGCGATTATTGTAAAAGCAGTTAAATGAAGCCCGTACTTCGCTCAGCTTTAAATTTGCAATGATTACCTTTTTGTTGGGGATGACTCCTTTATTGGCAGACCTAGCTAAGGCAATGAGGCTCTGGAGCCCAGCTCCACAAGGCTCTGACATTTAGGGAGCAGTGAGCCCCATCACTGTAGGGGGGAAGGAGCCTCGCCGAGCGCTGCGCCCGCAGTCGGAGCCGAAAGAGGCGCAGGAGTTCACTGCAGCCATTCCTCCCTCAGCTCTTCCCCTGTCACATCTCATCCATCCCATCTCATCCATCCCATGGGGTCAAGCCTGGTCAGCACTTGGATGGGAAACTCCCTTGAAAACCAAGAGCTGAGGGAGGCTGGGCACAAGCTGCGTCTCTCTGCACAAAGCAGCGCCCTGCCCCTGGGTCAGTTGGTAGCACTGTGCTATGTTTAATCCGTGTTTGATGGGGTTTAGTTATGTTTTTTTCTGGTTCATTGGTAAAACGATGCTGTGGCTATAAATAATGATATGGGGGGGAAAAGTTAAGGACAAGTAATTTTGATAGGTGCTTGACAAGGAGTGGTTCCAAGGCACAAGGAGGCTTTGCAAATTCTAAGTCTCTGTCAGTCTTCTGTTTGATTTTTCTCCATGACAACAATTTATTCACCTTCCAAAGCTCACAGCAATAGAGTGGAAACTTGGTTGGGATTTCTCTTCTCTGAAATAGCCTCTAGAAGGTGTGGAAGGACTTGCTGGAGAATGGCTTGGCCACTGTGCTTTGCCACAGTCACCAACAATAAAACAAATGTTCATTGCATTTTCAAAGCTTGACCTTGTCAGTAGTGGTTTTATGGCTTTTCAAATAGTGAAAGTTATAAAATGACAAGGAAGGGTGGGCTTCACTTTGTGGTGCAGGATGCTTCTAAATGAAATGGTTTCAGAGTGAAAAATTCCAAGACAGGATTAAACATGAAGTAAACGCATTCCTGTTCTTGGATAATAAAAGGTGGGTAGAGAAACAAATTAGTAACTTGGGAGCCTCATACCTATTGAATTTTGTTGTGCAGAGAAGTAATGACTTACTTAGAAAATAGGAAAAGTTTGAAATCTTGTCAATGTTGGCAGTTGCTGGAAGTGTAAGAGATGTCAATGCATGCTGGAAGGTTGTGGGGCTGATCAGGACAGGAAAGGACAGTGTCAGGGTGGATGGAGCTCCTCACCCAGGGGATCACGGGGCTTAAGGTTTGCTCAAGCATTAACTTAAGTTTCAGATTATATTTCTAAAATATTTGTCATTCTTTTTGAATCTTGACTTTGTTCTTCATTAAAGATAAAATTTCATTTCATCATTAAAACAGTACTTAATTGCTATTTACCACTGAAAATACATCCTGGTTCTCTATAGCTTAGGTCTTGGCCAATAGATGTATTTCAGCACTTTATTCAAAAGCTAATTTAAGTAATATCTTTCTTTGTTAGATGGAGGTGCAAAGCCCTATAAAATATGGCAGTTTCTGAATCTTCATTTCCAGATAAAAATTAAGATCAAAGTTTGGGAAGCTGTGGTACACTGCTAGACTTTTTGGGTTTATTGTATCAGTGTAGAGAAGCAGTACAAAAAGAACAGCTGAGAAAAATGGAGCCTTTCATGGATACAGTGTGGCTTTCATTGTGGTGCTTGATCTGAGGAGATGTGCTACCACATCAGGAAGAGCATCAGTGTTTGTTCAGAATCAGGAGATAATTCTGATAATTCTGATAAGTAGGTAGGGGCTTGTGTCTGAATTGACTTCCCTGCCTCTGTCCTGGGGGATGGGGAGAAGCTGGAGCAGTGCAGCTCTGTGATGGAGCCCTGAGCTGTTACTGTCACCTGATACAGGGTTTCTTTTGTCTAGCAGTTGAACGAGTCAAACCTGGTGGGAAAGGAGAGTGAAGGAGAAGTTTTAGTCTAAGGAGAGTTCCGAATATGCAGAATTATTTAGCACATTTGTGTTTTTCTTGGACTAAACGGGCTTTCCTCAAACTGTTGTTTTTAGAACAGGCAACTGCAATATCTACCAGTGATGCTGAGATTTGAAATGTATCTTTCTTCCATGCACACACTGACTACTTTTGTGTTTGGTTCCATCTGGAAAGGATATAATTGAATCCTTGTTTAGCTTCTTTAATTATTTCTTTGCAAAATCCTTGGCTGGGAATTTTGCCACTTACAATACAAATATTCAAACCTAAGAACATAAACTGCGCTTTCAAAGAGCATTTTTGTAAACCTTTTATCATTTGGAGTTTTTTCAAAAGAGAACATGAGACCTCCTCAATGAACGTGTTTTCATTTTTTAAATCCCCAGAGAAGATTTTGTTTCCTTGCAGGTTGGCTGTAGTTGCTAATTAACTTTGTTAATTAAACATGCTATAGGGATGAAATATGCTTGATTAAAAATAAATAAAACCACATAGCAACAAAGTGATGCTACTGTTTTTTCCTATTTAAAAGCTAAGATTAAAAAACGAGATTAACTTTGAAGCTGCATGTCAAATATCCTTTGCATTTGAAACATCTGAAGGGCTAAAGCAGCTAAAATCTTATGGTTTTTGCAACTCAATCATAGCAAAATGTTTATTCAGTCGTAATACCATGTTAAAAATGAGGGCTGAGAGTAGTCACTGAAGGTGCTGCCTTAATCAAAACTGACTGAGATGGTGGATAATAACCAGAGGGTTTATTTGGTCATCCTTAGACATGAAGGTCCTTGTTTTTTCCTGTCATCTATCTCATATGGAAACTTCCAACACTGCAGATTAGTTTGAAATGCTGTTGGCTCGTACGGGGAGTCTGAGCACGTTCCTTGCCCTGCGCACCGCGCGTTTGTGTGGAGGTGGTGGGAAATGGCTCACAGCAGGCAATGTGCCAGGTACCTCCCTGACAAAGCTCAGGAACAGCCTCAGGGATGCTTGTGGTCCGCAGGCACGCTGAGCTTCTGCCACTCATCCTGCCCAGAGGAGGGAAACCATCTGATGGTCTGGCTGAGTCCACAGCTCCTTCACCTGGGGAGCGCAGGTGGGAGGGAGGAAGCAGGAGCACAAAGTTTGCTTGCCTCAAAGCTGATTATTTGCAGACACTGTAGGAAGAGTTGGCTCTTCTGTACCCACTATGGCACCTTTTTTTCCCCCTCCTTTACATAATAGTCAGGTTTCTTTTCCATTTTCTGCTATTGAAAAGTGGTTCTGTTCCTAACAGCAGCAGTGCTATAAACAAAGTTAGAGAATGCTTTGCTATCCTTCACTGGGAAAATTGCTAAGAAAACCCTCTGGGAATGTCAGCCAGGATCTTCACCCAGAGAGGGAATAGCTGGCATTGATGGAGGAGCTTTCTTTTTGAATGGACCTTGAGTGAAATTTGTTCTCATAGAATTCCAGAAATGTGTAACTGATTCCTTGTTGGTGTTAACGTGGAGTGAGGGAAGTAGGAGTATTCCTGATGTAGGAGACATAGCTAAATAAATCTCTCCAGACCACTGGCAGAAAGTGTATGGAGGAGTGGTTTGTGGAGGGGTTTGTTTATTTTCCCCCACCCCCCACATATTTTCTCATAAAATATCTTTAGGCATTTGTTTTGCAATTAAAAGGTCAAAACCTCCTCAAAGGGAATACTTGCTTTTTCCACTAGAACATATTAGGGCACTGAAGCAGTGCAAAAATGCAAGGGGCTATTTCCAGCAGATGAACTAACTCCTAAAAATAGGATTAACCAATTTTATCATTTGCCTGTGATAGTATCTGAGCAGGGAAGGGGGGGAATGGTGTGTGTTTTAGAAGATGAGTTTAGGACACCTGTGCTAAGGCTCCTGATGCTGGACTAATGGCACTTCTCAATTTTCCATGATTTTTCACATGTGCCAAAGAAGGTCTTGATATGCTGGAGAGCACAAACACAATTTCTACAGGGCTGTGGCTGTGTCATCTTCAACTTCTGCTGATATTCAGTGGTTTCAGCATCATCCCTGTTTACAGATCAGGATTTTGGCAATCCCTGGTGCTAATTTGATGCTCACAGTTGTGGGCTGGGTGGGAAACGCTGAGGGGTGCAGTGGCACGTGGGGTGCTCAGTGGTTAGTACAGAGACTCAGCTTAGACACCACATCTTGTGCTGAAATGGAGAGGAGCTGGTGCAGTGACCCAGGCGTACTCAGAGCTGAGTGACAGGAGCGCTGCCATTCCACAGGAATTAGGCACCACGTGCAGACTGTCCTCACCAGGAATGCTTCCTGAGAAATGGTTTAAAGGCTACTTTTTTTTTCTGCAAGTTTGGGAATGAAATACCACAGAGCAGTTAGTTTTTCATGCTGGCTGAGAGTGACCCAGTCAATGATAGAGCATTTTCCAAGCCTGGGTCCTACTTCTGCCCTGGCTTGGCACCTTTGCAGGTTTTTGGGGGATGGAATTTCCCCAGGCCATACAATGGGAAATTATCTGTCCTCTTCTATGTATGCTAATCACTACTTTTCATTTCTTTCTTACAACTTTTCAGTGTACTTGAAAATGTGTTGTGGTTGCCAAATCCTTAATTAAACAAATTAACTATTAGTTGAGTCGAGCCAAATATTTGTATAAGGATCTTATATGAAAAAAGGCTAATTAAAAAAAAAATCGAATAATTCAGTAGTTGCAAAATGCATCAAAATGTGTTTATATATAGAATAGATGGTTTTAATTTCAATTTTATGCATGTATTTATTGATGATGCAACAGATTTCCAGCATGTGTTAATATGGCGCAGAATAAAGCTGATGTGGAGGGCTATAGGAAAATAAATAACACAATCTGATTTGCACGGTGTGTTTCCATATCACCGTCATGATGAGCTGCTTTGTTGTTTGAATGAAGCAAATGATGTTTGGATTCAGCTGATTTATTGACAGCTCTGTCAGACTGCCACCAAATGAAATAATAACACAATCACCAAATACTGCAGGGGAGCGCGGGGAGGAGAGCGGGGCCTGCCGGGGGTTACCCCAGCGATGTGCAGGAATGCACAGGCAGGAATGGGGAGCCAGGGGAGAATGAACTGCTGCTCACGGGCTTTTCTTTCCTCAGGGAGAAGCTGTGTGTGGCTCGGCTGCAGCGGGAAGTTGCCCAGAGTAAGAGCGAAGGAGCCATGGTAAGCTGTGCCTGTTCGCTGCTTTGCAGTCCTTGTCTTACTCAGGTTTGGGCTGGCTGAAGGTCTCGGACACAACAAAGGGTTGCCAGTTTGTGTGCTCATAAATGTGAGGAAACTCAAGGCTTGGCTTCCTTGGAAAAGCCGTGGGAGAGAAAAGCTGCTTCCATTCCTCACCGGAATTAGAAGCAAGGCAAGCACAGAAAGGCAATTTCAGATCAAAAAGCAGTAGATTTACTTGCCTGTTAAATCTAACCACAGAAAAATGAAAGAACACAAGCATGGAAGCTTAGAAAAACCCCTCAATCTGATAATTTTGTAAATCATGTAATGCTCCTTGTATCTTCATTTTTCATATACCAATTCATGAGATTAGCCTTGTGAGCAAAAGATGAAATGGCAGATTTTTAGTTGACCACAAATCTCAATTTATAGAGTGCCTTATCTCTTCAAAACAATTTTCTTTAGGAGCCAACATGTGCTGAGTGTGCTTAATGACTTAATATCTGAGGAACTGTTTCCATCTGTTAAGGAGTTTGTTTGTCCCTGTCTTCAGATAAAATGTCTTAAGCTTCCTTGGGATAAAGCAGACTTGTTCAAAAACCTTAAACCCCAAACTATCCCCTTGAACATATGTGGACGTGCCATTGATCTGAGTTGCACAGTTGTCTGTGAAAGACTTTGGTGGTCCCAAATTTGTTTTACTTAGTGGGGAACAGCTGTAGCAGGTCTCTCGGGAGGGGATGCTCCCTGAACTGTGTGATGCAGGGTCCTTAAAATCCCACCTGCCTCCAGTGAGAGCCATTTATGAACCCTTAGTGATTAACATGGTAAGGTTTGGAGAGACCTAAGTGACGTGTGGGAGAAGCCAGCTCTGGGTTTATTGCTCTCACCACGGCCCCAGATGTGCCCAGCCCAGCTGTGGGAGCCACTGCCCTCTCCCATCCCAACACCACCCGGATGTTCCTGCCCTTGGGGTCTGCAGCGTGGCTGGGCTGGCCACAAGGAGACTTTGAGATGAGGTTTAAGCAGTTGGGAAGCCTGGCCTGTGGATAATTTATGAGAATGGGCACAGAAGTCCTGGAGGAACTGAGGAACAAACTTTTATCAGGTAAAGTTGCAATCCAGGAGTCCATGACTAAGATAAAACTCCTGTTGCCTTTGGGAGGAATTTTGCCTGAGGAAGAATGGCAAAGATCAGGCATTGGATTTGCAATTGCATTTTAGTTTTCAGTGTACATAAATGTCAAAATCTGGGAAGAGCTGTTTACTCTATTTGAAATATTTCCTTTTTTTTTTTTTTTTTTTTTTTAACTAGCATTCCCTTGGAGGCATAGCAATAATATATTGAGTGTAAAATATACTTAGTGGGATAATCCCAAACTGTATGAAATGAGCAATACTGATTAACCTTCTAGAGCTGCTAAGGCTTTTGGTATGTGCACCCACGTTGTGGTCTCCTCTCTTGCCTGTCAGACGCTTCTTGCGCTTTTCACTGTGGGCTTGTGGATCACTTCTCTCTGCTAACCAGGCTGTAATTTTGTATAATTTGTTGAGAGGCCAAGTGCTGTAACCCATTAGGAGCTGACCGGTAGCTCTCCGGGGGTGCAGTCTTCCCCCAAGGTAAATACTGGGTCGCTTTTTCCCTCTTCCCTGAGGGTAATATGCACAATTATCCTGAACTGGAGCCGAGAGCCAGCGCGCCTGTAGAGACGATTGCTTTGAAGCGGTTGATGTATGGAAAGTTCTTTGTGTCTCAGAGCTGGTGATTTTAATATGAAACACAGCAGTCATTAATTAACATTAATGAACTTGCGGGGCTGCGAGCAGTGTGAGAGCAGCGAGGGTCCGAGGGCTGGAGCATTTGAACCCAGGGGAGGCCGGGGATTAGGAAAGCCGCGGAGCCGCGTTCCCAGGGCGCGGAGCCGGCTGCGCACCCTGGCTTCGGAGCAGATCCTGTCCGAGCGCTCGTAGCCAAATTTCGGCGAGGGATTGTGAGCGGGCAGGCCCTTGGCAAGCGGCGGGGCTCCTGCCCGCGGGGTGCCCAGCCCGAGCGCCGCTCTGCTCTGCTCGCTGTCACGGGCATCCCCCGGGCCAGCAGGGCAGGGCCACCAGGCGGACACAGGGGCTGTCACCGGCTGCCACTGCAGATCAAAGCAATGGCATCCCCGCAGCCTCCCTGCCAGGGACAGGCCACGGCTTTATTTAATCACTCATTAGCTAATCGCCTTTACTCGCTCCCATTTTCTTTTTGTTTGTTGTGCTGGTTGGGTTGGCGTGGTTTTCATGGAAGCAGCTCCTTCATACGAGGAGGGTGCAGGTGACAGCAGGTGACAGCACCTCCAGTGCCTCACTGGGTCTCGTGGAGAGCATTTCTTGCCCTGCATCCTGGCAGGGCATCACACAAGCCTTTGGCAGGCTGGCACCTCATGTAATACCCACTAGCATTTTCTGCTTCTTTAAAAAAAAAAACCAAACAATTCTTTGGGTTTTGCTGGCGCAGATAGGTCAGGAGGGTGAGAGGCGACCACTTTATGTGAAACACATCAGGGTGTGTGGTGTGTTTGTAAGGGAGTTTGTAAGGCTCACTGTAAGGGTGAGCAGAGTCAGGGAGCAGGGATCCTGTGCCCTGTCCCTGTAGGTGCTGGAAGGATGTGGTGCAGGGGGGTTTTCCTACCAGCACCCAGGAACCACAGCAAGGTGGACGTGTACATAAAACCAGTGACTAATAAACACAGAGCATGGGCTGTGGAAGCTGCTTACACCAGGGTGGCTTTGCTCACGAAATGGGTCTGTAAACATCTGTGATGATGGAATGGATTTACACAAGGAGAGGTTTTCCTGAGCCTGGAGGTCTGTCAGTGTGTGCTGTGTGGTACCAGCATCTGGGACCCACAGTGCTCCCCAAATAATTGGGTTTTTGATATGTCCCAGAGCTACAGTTTTCCTGACTGGTTTGTTACCGGAAGGTACTGCAGAAGATGACATGAAAACCCATACAAGTACACCAAAACCATACAAGTAATCTTGTAATATGTTTTTTCCATATGTTTGTGTGGAAAATCTGATACCTTGTTGTGGATTTATGACTTACTTTGTGAACTGAATAATTCAGGCTGAATACCTGACAATTTCTCATGTTTCTTTATTTTATGAACCACTATCAGTAAATATTGATAGTTTAGTATCAAAATGTGGAATTACTGCAAATTCATCCCTTGAAAGTTCCAGCAGCACTGATCCAGGATTGTTTGGCTCTTCCTGCCACTCATGGTCTTTTATTTCATGGTGTGCATGTTCACAATTTTCTTAGTCATGTCTCTTCTGACTCATCAAGGATTACTCTTTGTAAAGGAAATTGAGATGATCAGTTCATCTGTGTACAGTTCTCACTGCATTTGATGGGGACTGTGCAGGTGTCTGTAGTGACAGAGATCCCATTTTTGAAATAAGCAGCTTTCAAAGCAAATCGCAAGTTTATTTCAAAACATTCTGGAGACTGAAAACCATGTTAGTCATGAAAGTATTTTTTATATCTTTGAAGTGCATGAATTTGCACCTTTGGACACAAAACATGACCAGGAAAAGTGTTCATTGTGAAATTTTCTTAACAGTGGACAGTGCCAGGGTGGGAAAAGTATGAGAACAGTAACAGCTCTTGTGGCAGAGTGTTGTTTTAGCAGAAACTAGTTTAAAAGCCTAAAATGAACCAAAAGGATATACCATTACATTTTGATAACTTCAATAAGTTTAATAATTACCCAGAAAAAAGTTACATTTTTTATTTGATACCTTTATTTGTATATGTGCTATACAGTTTTGTTGGTTTGTTTTTTCCATCCAAGTCCTTTAGTTCAACTCTGTTTTCCATTAGTTCAGTGGCCTGTAACCTACATAAAAGAAATTGTAGCACTCTGGCAATTTAGCTGTGAAGGTTAAAGTGAGATGCTGCTGCCTTTTATATCTACATGGGTTTCACTTAGGGTGGGCCCTAGGCTCTGATTTACCATGTGTCCTGCTGCGCCTTTAAGTGATGCAAAGTGATTATCATGGGCTCTTCCTGGTGCCCATCCATCCCACACCTGCACCCTTTTGTTGAAAACACACCATGTTAAGTGAATGTGAGCTCCCCACTGAATAGGTTTCCACCCTCCAGTAATCCTTCTGCATTAGATTGATTTATGAATGTATCAGATTCTTTGTTAGCATGTAAACCACTAATTAATTTAAAGCTCTCTGTGGAAAAATTAAAGCCCTGGTTAAGGCTTTCAACAGGCTCAGATGGTGCTAATAATGGAAAAACAAGTTATATTAATGAGTTTTGATGTGATCAGCACAATTCTTGCTTTATAAACAGTTTTTGCAGTAAAGCAGTGGAGACTGCAAGTTTTTAAATAAAGAGTGGAAGAAATAAAAAAGGCTTAAAAAAACTCGCAGAGTCAGTAACATGTCCCATTATTATAAGGAACTGAGTCACTTCTGCTTGTTACAACTTTCTTAGATGTAGTGGATTTAGATATATGTATCAGTCTCTTCAAAAACCACAGGAAGTGCAAACCACTCTTGTTGCCAGATTGAAACCTAAATTGTAATCAGCTTTGAGAAGATCTGCCTCTTCCCATCAAGCACTGCCAAACTCGACCGTTCACATGGAGATGGATGTGCTGAAGTGCAGAAAAGATCTTGACTGAAATTGCATTAAAGTCAGATGAAAGTTTTACTGTGTTCTCATCTTTCTCAAATCACCTGGAGGTCTGTATGCATTTTCAGTTGTTTGCTCTTCACTCCAGTTCAGGCTTTTAGCACGGGTGCTAGTTTTTGGTGAGAAGAAAGAGACCATATCCCAGCTCGATGGTGTTTTGTTGAGCCGAGTGAAATGAAGACAGAAAGCAAAATCTTCTTTATGATTTTTATTTTTTTTATTCCTTGTAGGAAGCTGAAAATGCACAGTTGGAGAGGCAGCCCATGATTGCAGGAAATTGTGCCTCTCCTGGGAGCTGCATTTTCCTCTCCTGGTGCTCAGCTCTTCCAGGGCACTGAGACTCAGGGCAGCACCCTGCCCTGTGCTCAGCTCCGCAGCTGACGTTGATGCTGCCCCATTCATCAGCTGCAGGGTCAGAGCCCCAGCTCCCAACATCTGCACTGTGTACCAGGTTCTTAGGGAGGAGGGGGATGCTCAGGCTGCTCTGGAGCCAGGCTTTTGCAGATGGCAGCAGAATGTCCTGCAGTTGCTGTCACCAGCGTGATGAATCCTGCCATCCCCTCCGGCCGTGGGGGAGGCTGCTGTTGCAGAAGCACCCGGGTCATTTAAAAATAGAGGATATTTAGTAATAAATGAAGTGTTAAAGATGAGGTACAAAAGGCTAAATGTTCTTCCCCACCTTCTGGGTCCTTATGTTCTAGGAAAGCATCTATCTGTGCTTTAATTAGAAAGTAGCAGAGAGAGAGAGAGAGGCAAAGTAGCTGTTTTGAAATGTCTCATTGAATATACAATATCCTAAGCCAGAAAGAAGCAATCTGACCCTTGTGCTGCCCTCTCTGTGGAGCTGTGTATTTATGCACAGATAGCCCTGCTGTCTGGCTCCTTTTTCTCAGAAACTTCATCCTACAGCCCTCATGGAAACTCAGTGACATTAGTAGCAGCTTTAGCATCAATAATGATTATCGAAATTCTTTACAAGCCTGGTTTAATGCTCCTGGACCTCATTAGTTTTTCATACTTCATTAGGCCAAATGCCCTCAGTCACAGCTTTGCAGTTTTATCTTCAGTGGTTTTAAAATAAAATCTTATGTCCTGGGTACCTTTTATTCGCAAATACACGGATATTTTGAAATTCTGTATTTTAAAGGTATTATGAATTTAGGTATTCTCTATGATTTAAGTTGCTGACGTTAAGTTTTCCAACGAGAGCCCGGCTGCCTCTGCTCGGAGCGGCCGCTGTTCCAAGCATGGGTGGCTCTGTGCCGGGGGATGCGCTCGGAGCGCGGATTATTTTGGGAGAGCGATTCCCAGGGATTGAGGCCGGCCGGGCGCTCCCCGCTCCCGCCAGCAGAGGGCGCTGCCGCCACGGGAAAGGCGCCGCAGGAATTCCCGGGTCGCGCTTGGATCTCGCCGCTCCAAAGGCAGCGACGCTCCCGCCACCCGCAGCATCCGCGGCTTTTGCCGAAATCACCGGCACGGAAACACCAGCGCTGAATCCAGAGGAGCAGAAAGAAGCTTTTCCCCTTCAGCTGGAACTCACCGAAGTGGTGTCTCTCTCTTCAGCAAGTATTTAGTCAACGTGAAAAAGAAGTCAAACAGAGTTATGTAAAAATCACTGAACACAGAAAAAAAAAAATGCAACATCAAAATGCATTTATATAAGGCCTGAAAGTAAAACAGAGGCAATGTGTAGAAAGCATGTCATGTTGGCTAAAGTGCCCTCCAGTAGAAATTGCCATTTCTAGATAACAAAGGCAGGGGATGTGCCAGTGCAGAAAGGGCACGGGCAGTCTCATAGCATCCATGGGTGGACGGAGTATTGGAGTGGCAGTTGGCTCCAGCGTGAAGCAAATCCTGCTTTATGACTGGAAGCAGATGGATCCTGCTCTAGGCAATTCCTCACTGCCTAATGGGAGTGATGTGCCCATGCACTAATAACAGTGAATTGCAGACATTTTCATATCAAAGGTTAAGCTCTGCAATCCTGAGCTCCTCCAGGCAATGGCAGGAGTTGACTCAAGTAAGCCACACACTCGCTGGATTAATATTTTTGCAAGGGTGACCTGAATAGGGCCACCAATCTGCAGGCTGAAAAGGCAGAACATTTCTGGTCTGGTTTTAGCTCATGTAAAAAAGGGATCTCGGGTAGGACTGAATTAGTCACAACATCTAAGGATGAGGAAGAGGAAAGGTGACTGTGTGCACTGGGCCAACCAACTGTTTTAATTTTATGCAAACTAGGAAGGTAAATTTATACAGATTAATAGTAGTGAAACTGCTGTGGTATACTTGGTGTTGCAACTTTGTTCTTGAAGTACCCAGGAAATTAGTGTGTTACAAGAAGCAAAAGAAGTTGCTAGATTTTTGTTGGGCTTGGTTTGTTTGCTTTATTTTTCGGTGGCCAGTAGTAGTGTAACTACTGTAGAATTTATAATACCAGCAATTGCTTCTGTAAAAGGTGTGTTTCTGTTGGTTATTTGGGGAACAGAGAGAAATCCATTAATTTATCTTCTAAAGACTTCTTTTAATATTTTTTTTAATTAAAGGTTTTTTCCCTGCATGGGGCAGAAAAGGTTACCAGGAGGGAGAGAAAGTTCCTGTACAAGGAAGGACAAAATTTATATACCAAGAGTCTCTCAGCTGTGCTGCTTCTATTAATTTCCCATTTATTTAAATTCATGCAGTGTTCTTGGAGCTTGTTCTGTGAAGTTAGTGCTGACCCTGGAACGAGTCAGCTCAAGCAGTGATTTAAATTGCAGTGCTTTAAATTGCATGTGAGAGCACAAACTCCTTACTGCAACTAGTCTTTGTTCAGAATCTGGCCCATGGAGCCCTGATCCATGACTGCTCCACAGCACCAGGAGAGCAGGGTAAGCTTCTGCCTGCTTGTCAGCTCCCTCTGGGCAGTGACACAACATAGGTATATAGAAAATAATCGGCTGAGGGGGAATAAAAGAGAGACAGCAGAAACTGGGAAAAATTCTTGGCCCATTTCTGACCACAGAACACTTTGCATGTAGACAGGAAAACTGTTTACAGCTCATCTGAAAAAGATTTAGACTTTATATTTCGGACAATATTCTTTGTGCCATTAAGTCCCATGAGCTTTTTTGTTGTTTTTCTCTTGGCAGAGCATAATCACATCTCTCTGCAACTTCATTCCAAGAAGTAAAAGAAATGTTAAAATGTAGTAAGGAAGTAATGTCTTCCTGTACTAAACGTATTTAGGTTTTACAGATTCATATAATTTGGGCAACTGTGATTCTTCCTGTCCTTTCCCTCCTAAGTCCAGTTCTCATAAACTTTAATTCAGTTTTTGCTTTGTCAGGAATTTGCTTTTCCATACTTTCTGTTTGTTTTGGCTCCGTGTCCGTTGCATTGTGATAAGGCATCTTTTGATATTCTACGAGATCTTTCATAATGAAGATCTCATGACACAGTTTTCCAAGTCTGGAGCTGGTGATCAGACTTGCTTGCATGTCCTGCAAGGGGAGACTGTCTAGACTGTGGGAATGACTGTGATGTTTGGCTTGTGTTATTTCCATACCGCTTGGCATGATGCACTCTGTAGTTAGTCTGGAAATTAATGACAGTGCCAGGCCTGGTGCAGGGCCTTACCTGGCAGTGAAGTGGCTTTTCTTCCTTCTCCAAACTACATGGAAAAGTTGTGCTTTCCATGTAGTACCTTGCTGTGTGGCTGTAAATAACCAGGTGCTTAAAACCCTTGTTTACTACATTCATTAATGGTCATGTTCTTTAACTTTGGTGTCCTACAAGGCCTGTAATTACCTTTGCCACCTAAATCCTTTATAATCTTGGAAAATATTAAATTTCTGATCTGATTTGCAAAACAAGCTTTGTTCTGACTCTTCTGCTGCTTGTCTGTTTGCCTGTGTGGGTAGTGAACTCTTTGGGGAAGAGGCAGGGTCTTCTAAATAGTGCTGGTTGATGCTTGGATCCTGGAGTGCTGGTGTGCCATGAACAATCACAGCCCAGGGGCTTGGAATGAATAGTGAGAGGGGATTTGGCTCAGTGTGTGTGCTGTTCACACCACTGTCATTGTGTAATTACATCTTTATGATGCACATTGTGATTGGCATCCATGGTGACATTGCTTATTTAGAAATACTTTCTGAGTGTTGGGGAAAAATCATTATCTCTTGGGAACGTCCTCTTCCTGGTGGTAAGTATTAAAAAGTGCCCTGTGGCAGTGGCTGGCACAGTTTTCCATTTGAGAAGCTTTTTCCATGGATGTCTCCAGAGGAGCAGGTCAGAATTTCCAGGTGCTTGTTGGAAATCTTGAGTTGTGTACTGCCTCTTGATGTCATTCATAATTAACCACCCAAAAAGGGAAAACCTGTGATGTAGGAGATATCGTCAGAAAATACATGCACTAAGTGAGAAGTTGAAAATTATTTTCATACTACAACTAGCCTTTGAGAGTTGCCAGCTCTCATAGTCTAAAGGCAGGTTCCCAGTGCTTGTATCTTCCATCAGTGGATAAGGGAAACCTGCTCACAGATAGGTGGGAGGAGATAAGTGGAAGTGAAGGTGTGAAGACTGCAAGTGATCTAACACACATCAGAAGGAAGAGCTTGAGAAGGAACATGAGCAGGTGAGCAGAAATACTCTTGTGAACCACAGGAATATCAGCTCTGGAAATGTGTTTAATGTGTAAAGGGAGACAGGAAAGAGAAACTTCTCTTAGTTTTGCTCTCTCTGTGTAGCTGCTGGCTTGCAGCTCAGTGCCTGGGCAGGAGCAGGACCAGCAGTGCCCTGTGGCATTGGTCCCCATAAACCCACAGCAGGTGAAGCTGAACCAAACCCTTGTGCACCTGATTCCCAGGAACCCACCTCTGCTTGCATGGACATTTGCAGTGTGGGTGGTTCTTCTCAGCCCCATTTGGACAAGTTTGTTCATAATTCTCCTGTATTGAATTTGATGTCAAACTTGATGGCTTGAGTGAGTGACAGGAGTTGCTTGTTTTAGTAATATATTGCAGGAGTCCCCAGAAGCACTGGGGAAGAGCATATTTCCTGTTCTGTAAATTTGCAGCAGAATTCATTTCTTGCCAAAACTGAAAGACTATATAATTACAAAGAGTTTGCTAACCCACACTTCGTTGTGCCCAGTGGGCTGTACCCAGACTGGCATGGCTGGGATTCAGGAAGCCTCTAAAGCCTCACTGAGCTGCCCTGATTCAGGGCAGAGAGGTCAGTCTCCTGCTTTTAAAGTTTCTGCCCCAGTGAAAGACAAGGGAGCTAAGTGTGGAAATGATCTGAAAATTTATTGTGCTGGCCAAAAACTAAAAACTTCAGAATGACTCTCCTGACTCCTGTTTCAGTGTTCTGCATGGTAGAAAATGTTCATGCAAAATCCTGAGTTTTAATTATGTGATTATGTGTTTTACTGTCCAGGAGCAGAACTTCTGCTCAGTCTAATAGCTGCTGGTTTTTTTCAGCTGAGTGCTGAAGGTGGAAGTGGCAGAAGAGGGTAGAGCTGCACTACTTGGTTCTAGTAGTTAGTTTTTTCTGTAGAAAAGGAAACATATTTTTTCTCTTCAGGAATATCAAGCTAACAAATTGTCAACACTCACTATTAAGTTGAAAAAAGCCAGATTGTTATTTTATGTCTTTAATGAGATGTGTATGTGACTATGTGCAGTTAATACATGAGGATAAACTGGGGTTAAATCCAATAAAACAGATAATACTGCATAAAAAGATTAATGTGGTAATGACGACCAGAGAAGTAAGTGTCAGAGTTTTTATCTGTTTCTGACCTTCAGCTGTACAAGTGCATCCAGGCTACTTACTTGTTCTAGCAAGAAAGGGGGCTAAAGGAGTAAAGCCTCTAAAGGCTGGCACTTGGAGTTGAGCTGAATTTGGTCTCTGGAAACAGAAACAGAAATTCAAATTTATGTATTACTGAAAACTGATAGTGCAAAATTATATCAGGTGAAGAAAAAGAGAAAAAGCCTTTTAATTATTTCATTTTTACGAGCAAATGAATTAAAAGCTGCGTGAAAGATTGCTAGGGTTTTTTTTTCATGTTCTGTCCAGTACCAGACCTTTAAACTCAGGCTGGCCCTGAAAGTTGAGTCAGTTCTTTTGAGTGTGTGTGTTGTCAGCACTTATAAAGATTTTGTAGTGGCAGCTTTGTTAAAAATACTATAGAAGATGTGCCAGCAAACAGAAAAACCACAGCATTTCCCTACTGCCTGTGGCAGTGCCTGCAGTGCTAGAGGGGTAAATATGGAAAACAGACACGTTTGTCAGAAAATGAAAGCAGTGGGTCTGGAATCAATGCAAGGAACAGCTGAGTAAATAAGGCACCTTTTTTTGCAGTTACTTACCAACCATAAATGGACTCTACAAGTGGACACGGAAAAACTGTAATAAAATCTGACATGTTCATGGGGAGTGCTGTAAAGAGCCTGAGGAAAAGAAATGCTGTATGGAAAGGTAGCAGCAAAGTAGCGATGCCAGAGGTGTTGAATGTGTCAGCTGAGATAGCAAACAGAAGAGTGTGTGTGAAAATGAAATTATTGTTTTATCCCAGAGCTGTGGTGGTCTGATGGCACTGCTGACTGCTCTGAGCCACATCTTGTGACTGGCATGGTTAAGTTCTACTTCTCTCAGCCTCATAAATTTTCTTTAACCTTAGATCTATTTCAATTAACTCCTTGACATCCTATTTACTAGCAGGAAATACAAACACATGAATGAGAAGCGCAGAAGGCGAAGAAGCCCTAACACCCCCCAGCATCAGGGCAAAAAGCCACACACTATCCTAGCCTGGGAGAAAATCCCAGAACTCCCTGGAGCACCAGGGTTCCACTGACCAATCTGTTCAAAGCAAATCAAACTCTCAGAAGTGTGCTTTTTCCTGGTGTTATCCTGCTGCCTTAGCTCCTATCTCAGTACCACAGATCCAAGAAGGAAACGCTGGATTCATCCTGGTGCCTGTTTGTTCTGTGAGAATTCATTCCTTTGGAAAGAAAGCATTTCTATCCTCTGAAGGCCACGTTGGTCAGTGGCACAGGAGGCAGGCACAGATAAGCAGGGGGCATTTAGCTCCTGGCTGTGTCCCTGCTGGGGGTCACTGTCACCCCAGCTGGGTGGGCTGGGGTTGTGCTGCTGCTCCATCCCAGGATACTTCAAAGCCCTGCTGGGGGCTCAGGTAAGCCTAGCCTTGTCCCTGTGCTGAGCCTCAGGCAGTTCTCTGCTGGCTGGAGGGGCTGCTGGCCTCCAGCTGCCATCAGGAGGGATCAGTCTGGGGCAGGGACCTGGGCTACCAGCACAGCTGGATCTGCCTGGCGGCTGGGCCTGCATTTAGGGCTCGTGCTCTGGGTCTGTGTCCCCTCCTGCACACTGCAGGGAGTGGGGCAGGAAATACTGCATTGCTCCATGTGGATTCCATAGGCTAAAATCCATCCCAGGTGTGCGAGTGTAGTGTGAGTGACACATCACCTCTGACTTTTTTACCTGTGCCTTCTCTTCTGCCCTTTCACAAATTGTGTTTTATTTCTGCTGGGCACAATTCTGTGGGGCAACTGAGAGGTGTTTTAAAAGATTTTATTCCATTATCAGTCTCGATGAAGGGTGAGACTGTGAGATGTTGAACTTAATGCCATTCCATTAGAAGCCAACCTATTATTTCCTGATTACAAAACATTATAAATGTTTTTCAGCCTATTAGCTTTTCCACACCATGCTGCTATTATTTCTAAGACCAATCACCTATATTTTTACCCCATGTGGTCCTGCTACAATGCATCTTTCACAGTTCTAATTCTCTTAAATATCTAACATTTTTGCAAAGCTATATTTTGAAACTTGTTGAAACTTGTTTCTAGTTCCATCTCTCTCTCTCAATATTGTCACCTCTATTCCATGACCTTCCTAAGTCCAAGTTCTTTTAAGTGGACAGGCATCAATGTTTGAGAAATCAAAGTCCAGCATGACTATGAATTCAAAGTCTTCAATGCACTTCTCTCCCACACTCTGTCTGGTCTTCATAGCCATTTGCAAGTATGCAAAAAATACTGTTCTGTGGTAATGTTTACATGGTGGCTTATCAAAATAAACCTGGTTAAAAGGAATTTAAATGAGTCTTCTGAGTCTGAGCTGACCACTGTTTGCCACAGTTCATGGAATCATCTTCTATAGACATTCCAAACAATGAAGACAGGACCTGGAAAATACCTGACTTTTTAAAAAAACACTTCTGTAAATCTTTCTTAGCTGTGGGATACCCTGGTTTTCAGACCTCAAGGATTCTCTTCATTCCTTCCTCCTGAAGTCTGTGTCTAGGCTGAAATTTTGTCCAAACTGACAGCAAATACCTATTAGTTATAAAAGACACCAGTGCCGCAGCAAAAATTAAATGTAATCTCAGCAAGTGCAAGTGTGGAAATTACCCTAAATCATGAGGCCTGAGGCTCATCTCGTGCACCCACACAGAGTACAGCTGTTGCTGTGGGTCACAAAAACTGCAAAGAATTTGTACTTGAGAGAACTTCACACAAATCTTCTGGCCCTTGCTGCAAGACTTCTGATCCAAGAGGGAGCTCCTGCCTGCCAAATACAGACAATGTCCCATGAGATCAGGCATCGTCTTGAACCTGGATCCTTCTTGGATCATTTATTTCTTATCTTTGGGTTAATTTATTTCTTATCTTTGTGAGTCATTCCATGGCCTGTTTGTTCAAATAAATCCACTAGAAATTGGCTGAGAAGCCTGCAGTCTGTCACCAGTGGAACATTCAGCTCTGAACTCTCAGTCTGTGAGCATTTAGATGTGCAAATGCAGGCTATACCTGTGTTATAGTTCATGTTTTGGTGCCAGTTTTATTTATTCACAGATACACTTTTGTTCTTAGGATAAACTCAGAGTTCCAAAACCTCAGTTCTGTTTCTGTGAGCTGGAGCATTTGTTTTGCCAGACAACATTTTACCTTCTATTTTCTGTGTTGCTACGTTGCTATCCCTTCAGGAAATGTTTGAGAATTGCAGATCTGATAGAAAATTGTAGGAAAATCAAACAACTGACACTGAATCAAACAACTGACACTTTGCTGGCCCAGGTGGGCTGGCTCTTGCAAGTTGCTCTCTACACACGCTCCTCTGTGCTGTTTTATGGTTCAAACACCATTATTATAAAACTTCTGGAGTCAAACAAGTGGGAAACATAAACAGAGACTGGGGATTTTTGCTTGTGTGCAGCTGAAATAGTCAAGGCTCTTTGTAAACTGGTAACCTTGATTATATAACATTGGTTCAAATAAGAAGATACTGTATATACCTGGTATAAAAAAAACCCTTAACAGCTTTATGCCTTGTTAGAAATCTTAATGTAATGCAAGTCACATTACAAAAAAACCCCACAAACATGTAGCAAAGGGCTTGAAATTATAATTGCCCACTGTAATCTAAGATGTTTCAGGATTTTTTTTTCATTTTTTTTTTCCTTAGCAGTGCTACTCTTTCTAATTTTGTTATTGACAGAGTTTTTTACTTCACACTTGTGAATTCTAGATGTTCATATGGATTCCATCTATCTTAATACAGTTTGCAAGTTTTTATTTGAACTTGAAAAATATTTCATTATGTTTAATTTAGAGAAATGAGATTTCTTTAATTGCTGTCTGTAGAAGCTATTAGAAGCTCAATTAAATTTGCAAATTCATTTTTAAAAGTGTTATCATTAAAAGATTACTAATTAAAAAAAAATAATCATGACCTGACTACGTGGGATTTCAGGTCCACTAATAGTATTCTCTCTACACCTTTCAAACTGTAAGAAAATAATGTTTCAAGTGGCGAAATGAATTATGCTAAGAACTGAAGCAAGGCTTCAAAATTGGGCTAGCAATTGTGAATTCGAGTAAATAGCAATAGTTTTATTAGGGAGACAAGATTTTTAAAATATGTATTCCTTGCCTCCATTCAACAGTGCAGAAATGCCTGAGAGATGAGCTTTAAGGAGAGTGGGTGCAGATGTTCCAGCTGTGTGGAGCCTGCCTGTGCCTCTGCTGCTGCCAGGGGCTGTGTCTGCAGCTGGGTGTCCCCAGGACACAGAGTTCCCTTCAGTCTGCTAATTCCTCAAAGACTCTGAGGGGTGTTTTTTGCTATTTAACTTCTTTTCTCAGGGTCACTCTGCTATTTGGTGGCCTGTCATTGGGTGTTTCACAGAATTCTCCCTTTTGGAGCAGTGGCTGTTCCCCACAGCTCCTGGAGGGGATGGGCAGGCAGTGGTGCTCACTATCCAGCTCTCAGCCAAAAGGTTTTATGAGCTATTTAATTTTTTTTTTTCCTTGTAAAATAAATGTTATCACAACTCCAACTATATATACAGCACTGCTGGTGTAATAGCCTGCCTAATTCAGATTAATTGTAGGCTTGCAATGATAAAGGAGCTTCAGCACAGCAGTTATTCTGTCGCACTGATGCAATTAAAACCATATCAATGCAATATAAATAATGCTAAATTAAGTTGCTGTCCCTCCACATGGTGGCAATTTTGAGCTAGTGCACAATAAAATCTAGCATCTTATTTTGTTCAGAAGAACTACACCAAGAAACAGTTTCTAATTTCCTTGAATGGCTCTGGAGCAGCTCTATCACCCAACAATATGAAGTGTGTAAACTGCTGTTACCAAAATGTCACTAATAATAATAATAATAATAATGAGCATTTCCTGTTTTGTTGTTCATTGCAGAGGTAAGAAAAGCTTGAGGTTTACATCTGAAACTCATGGGATACCTGTGCTATCTGAGATGAAGCTAAAGAGACAGATGTGCTAGCATATAGAAATTTCATAGTGGAAAATGCATGATTTACTTCAAATTATTTAATTTTAACTGGTTTCAAGGCATTTTTAGAAAATTCTGAAACAAGTTATTTAATGTCAGTTAGATTTTCCTCTGGTTTTTTTTGGGCAGCCTGTCACTTTTTGAGCAGAACGCTGTTCTCAAGAGCCATCATTTTTTCTTACTGGTATGAAAAAGCTAGAAGATACCAGCCTAAAATTAGGATACTGCTTTTTACACTATTTATATCTTACTGTTGCAAAGCTGTAGCAGGAATAAGTTTAAGGAAAATGGTTACATCATAAAATAATTGGGGAAAAAAGTAGAGATTTAATATAAACCAAGGCAATGTCTTTCTTTGCCTCTGCAGTACAAATCTGTCAGGTGAAAGGTGAAATGAAAAAATGAATTTTGATTGCAAAGCAGCCCCAGAACCTCGCCATTAACGTTCTTATTTTGAAGAGATGAGGAAGTAAAGCTCCCTCTCCTTCCATGACCCCTCCAAGTGATTATGTTATTGCTGTTTTCACTTCAGTGCTTCACTGTGCTTTAAATACACCTGTAACTTCATCCCTGGGAAGGCTTTGGATGTTTCAGTGTATTTGTCAGTATTCCCAGTGTAGCTGAAAAAGGTAATGAGGGACAAAGGCATATTAACTGCCACTGTTGGAAAGCCCTGCCTTCAATAGCTGATTCATTTAACCAGTCTTTCTCCAGTAAAATAATTCAGCTTTAGGCAGCCTGTAAGAATTGTAATAAGCACAATTAGCAGTGCACTTCTTTTCTCCCCATTCTATGGGGGAGTGTTTTTTCATGCTGACAAAGTCCACTACAAGGAATGCTGCAACGTTCTGCAAAGTTCTTTGTCAGTGCCTGGGTTTATTTTTGCAGAGAAGTATTGATTACAGAATGAGAAACATTTGGTTTAACAGGGATCGATGAGTGGCAAACAAAGGACACTGAAGTTTGACTCATTTTAATTTGAACAAAAATACATCACCCAGTGCAATTCATGATGAAATAAAAAATGGTATATGCTCTCTGGTTTTTAATCACATTTCTTTCCTGTCATTTGTGAGTGAGATGGGTTCAGATAGGACTGTAATATCCTGTGTGCTGGATTTGGGACCAGGTTGAATGTGAGGAGTTTGGGGGGAAGGCACTGGGCTTTGCCTCTGGAGAGAGGGGAAAACCTCACCAGAGATTCCACCCACCTTCTGTGTAAGAGAGATGAGGGAGAACCCCCTTGTTCTGTTTGATTTGCTAGGCCCAAACACAAGCTCTTACAAAATACCTGTAACACAGGGAACATTTGTACTTCCCTTTCCCCAGCTGCCTGGGCTGTGAGCAGCTGGGGCTCAGGAATATTTTGTGGCACTTGAACAAATACCATTTGATCAGCAGGCATTTTGTTGGGAGAATTAAAGATTCATTGCATCAGAAAGAGTGGGTTACTTTGTTGAACCAACTGGGAGACCAAGTTGCAAATCCCAGTTTCTATTTCAATTAATATTTCATAATTGATTATTGAAAAATGGAACTGCTTCACCATCCCTCTCTCATCTCTTGTCCCAGGCTGTTCTATGCCTCCTGCCTGAAGCAGTCTTTCAAAAGGGCATACAAGGGTGATAAAACAGTGGGCTTGAATACTTTGAATGTGCATATTTATTCATAAGAGTATTAGGCATTGACTTTGCTAGAAAAACTAATTTTAGTGTGCTTCTAGTAGCTGCTGTTTGTTTGCTTCATTCAGTTGTCTTTGTTGTCTACTCTGTGTCTGCATTCTCTCTGGCTCGTGGGATGTTGTGTTGTAAACCAGGCTATGAGTCTGTTAAATTATGACTTTTATGGCAAGGTATCAGAGGAACAGCACCAGAAAATGCATTAAAAATAAATACATAAAATCTCAGTTTGGGTTTGCAATGACTTAATTGTACTTCAAACTTGAAACTAAAAAATATTTTAATCTTTCCTTCCCATCATTAAATTCATTGCAAAGTATCTGTTTGAAATCAATATTAATTACACAGGAATTGTGACCCTCTTTAGCAAATGCTTTAAAGTAGTTGTTAAAAATTTAATGTGAAGGTTATTAGCCTGATTTTGGGCAACATTAAGCCTGTGCTAAATATTGTCATGTAGACTTTTTTTGACAAAATATTGGTCCCATGTTTGCATTAATTAGCAGCACCATAGTAAACCCTTTCTTATGATGCACAGGGGAAGCAAAGGACAAATTCAAGACCAGAGGATTCTTATTTCTCCTTAATCAGTAGCTCTTTCCCCTATTTATAATATAACCTTAATGAGGAGATTTCATGTGTGCCCCTTTTAAGACATTTTTGATATTTGAGCTAATCAGTCAGGTTATATCTAGCTCTTCTGAAGAGCTGCTTTCCATAAGACCCAAGGATAAGCTGAACAGAAGGAGGAGGGAGCAGTTCCTAGTGGAGGTGTTGGGCTGTCCCTGATGGATAACAGTGCCCTGTACAGCCTGCATGGTGTGTGTGGTACCCCACACCTCTAATTCTTCACTTGCAGTCATCTTGACACACAGACACGTTTTTCTTGAACATATAGATAAAATTATTGATTGTGATAATATGGTTTTTTTTAATGTGAAATATAAATTAGCAAGTTAAAAAAGAAAATGCTCTGATATGGTAGGCTGACCTCAGCCTTGGGTCAGCTTTGCTTCCCATCCTCAGCAGGACGTGGGGGACAAAAATTACAGAAAAGTTTGTGCACCAAGATAAAGACGAGGAGATGGAGAGCTTTGGAATGAGAAATGTGCTTGAGTTACTGAAATGCTTGACCCTAATGAGGAGAAATCACCAAGTCCTTCTCTGAGAAGTATTTTCATGAGGTTGGTCCTTTCATTCTGATGAGACATTTGATGAATTTACCTGCAGTAAGAGGTAAAAGAGGTAAAACACCAAGTCCCTGACTTGGAGGGCTTTAGTGTCATCCATGTCTGGATTTAAAGTTAACAATGAAATAGCCCTGAAATGAGAAAGGGGTAAGACATCAGCATTTCTGTGCCAAACCCTGCTGTGCCACACATTCCCTCTGTGTGCTGGTGTCAGGCTGTTCAGAAGCAAAGGACCTGCTGTGCATCCCTCACCCCACAGCAGCACATGCATGTCTGCCCTCCAGGCTGCCCCCTGCCCCATCCACACTCCCAGCTCCTCACTCAGCACACCAGACATTGGCAGAACGTGAAAGAACCGGGTGCTGACATTTGTGGCACATCCCAAGGTGATGAAGGGAGACACAAATGGTTGAGCTCCTCTTGGCAGACACTTGTGTGGCTGCACAGGGTTGGTCCTTAGACTGTGAGCACAGCTATTAACCAGTAACTCTGAGAATAAATGGTGTCTCTTGGTCTCTTCATGGAGTGCTGAGGAGCAAATCACATTTTTCTGTCAAACACATGCATTCCTTCCAATCTAGTTATAAATAGTTTCCATGTGTTTTGTTTTGATTGCTAGTAGCTCAGATTGGATTCCTTCCTTAACTTTTAGAAGATGACTTAACATGAGGTGCAGGTCCCTGCCTGGGTGAGGAATGAAACATTTTGACACGAACATTTCCACAGCTACACAAGAAGGAGTTTGCTGAAGTGCAGGCTCTGGCTCAGGACCATAATGAGCAGCCCCTGAAACTTTGTAACATGCTAAAATATTCCAGTACTTGCACCTAAGTATCAGTGGAGTTTGCTAACACTGTCTTTCACTCTAGTTTGTTCACATGAATTTTTTGCCTGTTTGAAAAGTTATCAGGAATTTGACTGGGTGGTGTGATGAAAGTCAGGCTCTCTGGGGAGGCTGAAAAGGGGAAGCAAGAACCAAGTAAAGGTTATGCTTCTAAGAAGGGAAGGGTACAGCTGTGCTGCAGAAGGCAAGGAGAGGAAGTAGAGAAAAATAGTTTGAGCAGAGCTTGTGGAGAGAAGAATCTGCAATTAAAGAGGAACAGGCAAGTGGGAATACATAACTTCATTGGAAGATGGCAATGATTTTTCTAGTGTTAAAATGAACTGAAGCATTTCACATGACACTTTTTTAATTCAACCCTTTCTTCATATAGCATGCTAATTCTATTTATTTCTATTAATTCTATTCACTATAAAACCTTTAACCAGTTCTGTTTATTTCTTCTCACACACCTTTTTTTTTTTGCACAGGAATGAAGTGGGGTTAGCACAGAGGAGCCTATAAAGTGCATTATGTCAGCACAAAATTCTTGCAAAGTTCAGGGATATTTTTTCTTCTTCCAGGAGACAAAAAAAATCTAAAAAATCTCTTTTTAATCCTGGCCTTTCTGTATGTTAGGCTCACTTCTCTCTTCTGACACTTCATTATGGATTTTCTGAGTTTGAATAAAAATCTAGTTCTCTTTTCTAGTGGATAAGGTCACTACTGCTGGGAGCTACTTTCTGTGTGTAATATACTTAAGTGTTTTGTGTCCTGCAGACCGAAAACTTCCCAAGTGTGGGTGGTCTCTTGCACCTTTTTCTCCCCACTTCACAGTATTTACTGTCTGTGATCTGGCTGAAAGCAGATCTGCTTTCTGCCTGCAAGAAATGGCAGAAGTGCTGCAAGGTTGCCAATAAATTCCTGTGAAGAATCCCGGCGGTGAGGGCTGGTGGTGTTGTTGCTGTGCAGATGTCCTGTGGGCAAGTCCTGGCCCCACTCAGACAGGAGGGGTTTGGTAGCCAGCAAGAGAGCTCAGAATTTCAGGGCCATAGGTCAGTGCTGCTGTTTCTGGTCTTGTAGCCTTGTGGCTGGTTTGTTGTTCATCCCTAAACCTGAAAGGAGCAGGAGTTTTGTACAGCAGCAGTACGTGCTCATATAACTAATAATGTGTTGTAATTCTTGCCCATGAGGTGGCTGAATTGGAACTGGGCATTCAGCTCATTCCAGAGGTTCCTAATGTTTAGGGATTTCGTTCCTGAGATGTTATTGTTCTTGTAATGCACGTGTTGCTCATTTAAGAGTACTTTTCTTAAGGTAATTCCTACGTTCTTTCTTCTTAAAAAAAAAGTCCCCGTGTGGATTTGCTGATCTCTTTGTGTAAGGTGTGTGTTGTCACAAAGCCTTCCCTGTGTGAACAGAAGGAGTAAATGGCAGCAACAGCATTCTCTGACCTATCAGCAAGAGATAAATGAAACTTAGAAACAGCTTGTACAGCTCTTTGACCTACAGGGAGAAGTTTGGGTTTGTGAATCTGTGCTGTCGATGCAGTTCTCTTCCAGAAGGTGAGGGTTTGTGATGAGCAGGAGCGTGGCTGTAGGTACAGCACAGACCTGCAGGACAGGCAGTGGAGCTGTGAGCAACCTGCAGTGAGATGGAGGAGACTCATCTGCTTTTTAGACTGTCACTTTCTGTCTATCCTACTTGTGGAGACCTGGCTTTGTACATCATGTGGGAAGATTTATTTGGGGACCAGAGCATGGTCAGCATAGCAGACAGGCGGAGGTAGCTGCTGTGTGGGCACACACTTTGTGGTAATTGGGAGTGGGGCTGGCCCAGCCTCATCTGTAAACCATGTAAAACATGGCTTTACAGCTGTGAAAAGCAGGAGAACAGCAATGACAGCAGTGAACCATGGAGTGCCCAGGGGCACTGAGCAACCACCAAAGGGAGCAGAGGGCACACAGGTGCAATGCATGAACATGAGGGGTATAAAAGGTTGGGATAAGGACAAGAAGGGCAGATGCTTGAAGCTTTCTGTTGTGGTGTGGTGTTACTCTGTTTGGGTGAAGGCTTAAAGCCTTCTGAAATTGTATAATACTACTCAGTGTATCATGGCTGTCTTGGCTGGGGCATGTGCTGTGAGGTTGCTGTATCAGAATAAGATCATTGTGGCTGTTGTGATGCTGACTAAGCCTTGAAGGCATGGCTGACTCTCTGGTTTGCAGTCCATTGTTGTAATTCAGCTTTACTGTGTCAGGTAGCTCAGGCACAGCCTTGGGTCAGCTTGGCCACTCACGTGTTCGTAGTAGCACCTGAGTTTCCTCCAAGGGGGCTTCTCAGTTCCTATGGGAACAGCTGCATATTTGGTTTTAAGCCCAGTTTCTGTAGACACCAGTATCTTCTGAAAGCTTTTAAGTCCTAGGTGGTGATTATAAATTTCTTTTATGTCATTTTCCTTGTTACCCGCTGACTTGGGAGGTCCTAGATGTCCCTTTAGCAGCAGTGAAACTTCCCTACAAGAGAAGATGCTGACAGCATTCAGCAAGAGTTCCAGGAGCAGGATCATTTTGAAGTTGGCATTGATGGGATCTAAGCTGGAGCAATACTGACTGCTGTGAATATTCCTCCCATATCATCAGCCTGAGTTATCCTCTGAGCTAAGTGCTGTCTTCTGCCTGGTGCTGAACTCTCTGCTCTTCCTCCTGTGGCAGAAACTGAGGATTAGTCAGCACCTGGCAGGACATGGCTGTGTAACACTAAGGACAGTGATTAGATAATTCAGTTAGAACAATGTATTTATTTGCCGGTAATTTGTTTCTTCTTGTGCAGTTTTCCATTTTCCAGGCATTGCATATGGCCAACCAGACAGAACCACTCTGTTCTCTGAGTAATTCCCCCTATTTTTGCACAAGCATATAGATATTTCATTTAAACCTTTGCAGCCTCCCTTTGTGGCATCTGCTTATTTATCACTGTCTTTAAGATCCGTTTTCCACTTGGCAATGTTCATATTTTTGGTCCCCTGGTTACTGCTATTGTAAATTATTATCCAGTAAGATTTATAGCTGTGAGATTTGTACAAATAGCCTGTCTCCCCCATTTAATGGCTTATCTCTAAGTTACCTCTGTTATTTACTAATGAAACTGTATTGATAATTTTTATATATGTTTTTGCAGGTATGCCATGAAAATTTAGGTCAGACATGGAATTACATCAGGCTGTCTGACAGGCTGCAAATCTCCCTGCACCATAGGCACAAAGCAGATGGGTGGGAACCCACTGTGGCTTTACAATGACCTAAGCTGTTCCTAGACATGGGAACCCCATCACTGACAGAGAATGATGTAGGGCCATGTAAAATCCTTGGGGGTTTTATTGATTTGTTTTCTCATTTAAATTCTCAAGGAGGAAATTTAATTTTGCTTTGTTTCTGTTTAACAGGGGTCACATGGAAAAGCCTGTAAATACATTTGTTTAAATTGCAGTAACATTTTTAATAATTTTTGCTTAATTTTTCTGCTCCTCTTAAATCATATTTAGCCACTACTGAAATACAATTTTAAAATCTTTAGGTACCCTTTATATGATGATTTTTTTGTGTTTTGTTTTTTTTTTTTTGTTTTTAAAGGGTTAGCCCATGACATATGTAGATTTAGGATGGTGTGGGTTGGGTTTTTGGATCCTATGTTTTAAGAATTAGCAAAACCCATGTTCTACTTCCCTTTGAGGGCTGTTAATAACATTAATGACACATTTATCACTCTTGTATTGGTTTAATTTGTACTCAGAATTTAAAAACATATTCATTATCATATTATCATATTTCACTAAGTAAATAAACTCTGTTCTACTGATAGGGATCCTCCTCTCAGCCAAAACAAGAAAAGCAGAGGCTACAGAATTTCCTCCTTGTGAGGTTGAAACATTCAGGGATGGGTGAAAAGTTGACCTCTTGATTTGTTTCATTTTTCCCATGTCTGCATTCAAACAAGATGGGTCACAGATCTCAAATATAATTTTTTCATATTTATTTTGAATGGAGGTAAAGGAAAAGCACTTTGAAGGAGAGGGTAGGTATTGGTTTTTCAGTATGATGACATCCATGAGTGAGCTGAGGAAGGGTAGCTCAGAGTGGTGGAAAATTATGAAAAAATTCTACCCTCTGTAAAATTGCTGCACAAAAAAGATGGCACTAGTTTAGTAGGATAATTTTGATTTTTTGGATGATTTTCCCCAATTTTTTTCCTAAAAGTGACGTTTATGTGTAAAATTAATGAATACATTTTTATGGTATTTCAGCGTGAGAAGCTGATACATGAGCTGGAGGAAGAAAGACATTTGAGACTTGAGAGTGAGAAGAGGTTACGGGAGGTGACGCTGGAGTCGGAGCGGAGCCGAGCCCAGATGCGCGGGCTGCAGGAGCAGTTTTCCAGGTAAGTGCCACCAGTAAACTGCATCCAAAATACGGTAAAAACTTCCTCTGGTGCTGAGACGTTGTCCTGACTTGTTGATAACTTGAATGGATCTAATAACCTGCTCTCCCTAGGAAATTCCATAAACAGGCTCTTGGCTAAATGATTTTGGAATACTTAGAAGGTTTATGCCCTCATTTTTTGGGGTGGTGAAAATTTTCAATTCTAGGGATTTTGCATTTGCTAGAATTCCCGATAATTTTCTAAGTGTAGGTCTTCATTTCTCAAGAAGTGCATGCCACTGGTGGGTCAGTATATGGCTGTTTGTGTCTTGTAAGCACGATTGGGCTTGATCAATCTGAATAAAGAGAGGAAGAAAAAGTGAAGCCTTTGGGCAAGCTCATCCTGCTTGGACCTGCTTCAGATTTTTTCCTGCATTTCCTGGGCCAAAGCTTTGGGCTAGAGCAGAGCTCCATTTACAGGAGAACCATCTTAGGACAGAGATTAACACAAACCATTTGTATGATAATAGTAAGGATTTGAGTTAGTTATTGTTTTCATGATGCATGATGAGATCTTGTTCAGCAAACAGATTTTTTCGTTGTTTTTGTCATGTGCACAGAAACAAAACAATCCAAAAAATCAAAAGAGACAGTGGAATTTCATATTTCATGTGTATTTTCCATCAAGGCTGAATATTCTTCAGTGCTCCTTCCTTTAGACCACTGAACTGTTAAAAGCTCGAGTTCAGTTTAATAAGGTGAAGAAAAACCTAGAGGGTTTTTTTTTCCATTGGTTAGGTTTCTTGGGGGTTTTAGGGTTTTCTGCTTTGGGCATTTTTTTGTGGTTTTTTTTCCTTATTTCCTTGGTGTTTGCCATGCTGCTCCTCTGATTTGAATCTGGGTTTCTAGGCAACACTGCACAAACCATTGACAGCATTAATAAAATTTGTTCTCCTCTGTTATTTTGTGTTTGGAAAAATTTGCATTAATTCTCTGCCGAATTAAAAAAAAACTATTTCAAAAATCATTAAGTGTTCAGTTCATTCTGAAATCTCCATTGAAAATGCTAAGGATATTTCTTTTTTAGTTTTCTGTTGTTCCTCTTCATTGATCCTTGGTTTCAATTTTTACTTATTCTGATGAGACTCCTGGAGTAATATACACAAAATAAATCCACCCCATGAGTATTCCTGGTTAGAATATTTTGCTCTATTGTATATTAATCTTTGTTTAAGGAAGAATTTCCTGAGGTCCTGATTTTAGAACAGTATTATTGCTGCAATAGCTGGAAACCTGTGAAATTAACTTTGAAGTTGATGGAGCCATGGTTAAGAAAAGAAGGGGTGAGGGGGAGCCAGTCTCCAGAGTGATGCTCCCAGTACCTTCATAAAATTTTAACTGATGCATATTCAGATCTTTTCAAGAGAGCTCTTCATTATTCCTGTGGAACTGCAGTAGTCTGATTCATTCCTACTGTGTTTCTGAAAAGAAAAACTATTTTATTAGTCAGGATCCCTGAAGTCCACTATCTTCAAATTAATCCATTCTTTTTCTTTCACTTCTATTTGCAGGCGAGCGTGCTCAGGTCTATCGAGAAGCAGAGGGACACAAGTTCTTTGAATTAAAGTTGTTTGTCTCTTTATGTCTGTCCCTCTGATTTAGATAAAGGTGAAGGCCCTCTAAATCAGCATTATGTTCTTTTTAAGGCTGTCTGCACATTGGCTAAACTGTTTGAAGGCAAACTTAAATACCATTTTTCATTAATGGCAACATGTTATTCCAGTGAGGAAAAACTCCTGCTGGCCTCATCAGGCTGTGGCTTTATTTTAGTGTAGGCCAGATGCTTGGAAGAGAATGTGTCACCTAAATATGTTATTTTATTTTAAAACATTGCTTGTTGTGATGAATATTAAGGGTTATCAGTAGAATATTAAGATATTTGCTTATACAAACAGACTTGCTCTCTAAATTAGTGTATTTTTTTTTATCCTGTTTGAACAAATAATGGAACTGGAAGCTGGATAATCTTGTGCTGCCTAGATATTCTGCATTGTTTGAAGGATTTGCAACCTTTGCCTAATTTGAGCACAATTAAACAGGACAAGACAAATGATGATAGGAGGAAATGTTAAGACCAAGTGAAGGAGATGACTAGAGAATAATATTTTGGACTCAAACATTCTATCTCTCAGATGTGGATAGATCAATGTACGAACATATACAACAGCATAAATCTTTTAAGTATGTGTAATTCCTGAACTGAGAGGATTTACCCAGACATTTCTACATATATTTCTTTACATTTCAAACAATTTTCTTTGCACGATGGAAAGAATGAAATATAATACTTGGTGGTAATCTGTAAGCTGACCTTTGTAATCAGGGGAGCAATGCTCCCTATTCCAAAATGAAATTGTGGGGAAACTTTAATCTGTCATATAAGCATATGGTTTGAGATGGAGGACTTCAGAAGGTGAGGGGTTTTCTTATTGAAAGAAGTTTCTGTTGTTACCAAGTAAGCAATATTTCAGCCCAGTAGTCTGAAATAAATCGAAGTTCTCTTTCTTAACACCTGCATAAATCTGTCAGAGCCTTAATGTGACACAGTAGTTAGTTTGATAAATATGTGATACCTGCTGAAAGAGCTTTTAAACTGAAGTTTCTTTTCCAGAATTGTAACATGTGTCCATGTAGTTTTAAATCTGTGTTTTAATTTTATTAGAGATGAAATATGTTTGAGGTGGGGAGAAACCTTGCAGGAAAAATATTTAATACTCAAGTTGGGTTTTTACAGTGTAGTTGGATGCTGTTATCTTTCCATTGCCTTAGTATAATCTCACCTTGAGTTGAAATACTTGATGTTTTCTTTCTTAAACCCACTGAGATCTGCTACTTTGCTGCAGCTGTTAAATTCCATAAGGTTCTTTTTGGCATGGCATTGTACAGCTGCACAGTTCTGAAATGCAGAGAGACCTACCCTACAAAAAGAAATCAGCCCAGTTTCTTCCAAGACAGTGCCATGCAGTCTGAATTTCCCATTTTTGTTGTTGTACACTGTCTCATTTACCTCCTTGTTGTTGGTTTCAGTGTGCTTTTCCTGCTTTCAGCATTTTCCTACAACAGTAGGAACAGAAATGCAGCAACTCTGCCCACAGCAGTAGGTGTGATTTATGGTATCATTGTAAAAAGCACACTAATAGACACAATATAAATTGATTGCATTTCCCTGCTGTACATCAGTAAGCAATAGAACTTGTTGTCTGTGGAATGCATACAGTTCAGGTGACTAAACTGTGATTAAATGTTAAAGCAGTAAAAGAGGTGGCTTTACTTAAGTTACTTTGATCACTATTTTGGTCTGAATGAAGCAAGTTCAATAAACACTATTATAAAGTGTATCTGGAAACAGGAATTGAAGAGCCCATTATCAAATCTCAAAATCCCTTTTGGGTAAATTTCAAAAACTATTTCAGTTAAAGTTGTGTTGTTTATTGGTACCAATGTCTGTGACTGGAAAATTGCCTCAGGCTTTTAGATGTTATTGGAAAAATAGGAAATGGTCCTTGTTTGATCTGCCAGGGCCCTGTGAAGGGGATGAGTGCAATTCTCATTAGACTGTATATTCCCCTCCCTTTAGTATTGACTGTAGGGTTAAGCCTGTTGCTTCTGACAAGGGAAAAATGACTGCTACAACACTTGGCATAAAAGAGCAGTGTGGTTGTGGGTTTAGGCACATCCTTCATCTATTTTCCAATTATTGTAATTCCCCTAGCTCCCCTCTGTCTTGTCAACAGGTGAATGGGAATGATAACTGTTTTCCTTGCAGCTGTGATAAGGAGATTTTTATGCATTGCATCAGCATGTTGATGTGGAGTCATCACATTATAATTTCCAAGATCTGCTCGATCCAGAGGTCACACCTGCTCTCACCTCTGTGGCCTCACTGCCATGGCTGGTGACCCACACCCATGTCTGGGAGTCACACACCAGCTCAGCTGTTTTGCCTAAGGTCAAGCATTAATAACATTTGAATCTAATTCCTGGGAAGATTAAAATGCTCTCCTGGCAGCTATTGATGGCATTCCTTTGATTCTGTCATAGCAGGGGCGAGTAAGGTGCTGTGTGGGAGTTCCCTCCTTTTCTCAGAGGGGATTGTCTGCAGTTCTCCTTTGTGTAGCTCTGCAGTGACCTCCTGCCATGCTCCCTGCATGGCCTGTGTGTAGGGATATTGTAGGAGACAGGTTGGCCCAGAGATGGAGTCTGTATCAAGGGCTGACCTTGTCATCCTGCCCTAGGGTTTTAGGTACCACTGGATTTTATGAGCTGATACTGCATGCAGTGTCACGAGGAGGAGAACTGGTGAGTGAGTGTCACACACAAGTGAGTTCTCCATGTCTGGTGTGTCTCTCCTGTTCACCTGCTCCTGTCTTGCTGCTGACTGCAAGAGGGGAACTGTCAAACCTGGGGAAGGTTGACCCAGGTGCCCACCCTGCCACTCCCTCACTCACTGTCTTCCAGAGGGCTGGGAGAGAAAAGAATAGCAAAAAAGCCCTCAAGGATTAAGAGCAGGAGCTCACTCACCAGTTACCATGAAGGGGAAAGATTTGACTTGTTAATTTAATTTATTGCTAATTAAATATAGTGTAGGATAGCAAAAAACAATGACAAAACTAAAAACACTTATTCCCACCCATCCCTTCTTCCCAGGCTCAACTTCATTCCTTCACTCTTGACTCTTCCTGAGCAGCAGGATGGGTGTCAGGGTTGTGGGGAAAGCTGCTGGAGTCTACAAGCCTCAGGACATGATGTTAGTGTTGCTTTGCTGGGGCTCTGATCTACTGCTTAGGGCATTGATCTTACCTTCTGATTAGAATTGACACAGTTAAAGAATGAAGTTTCTTTTAGATTAACACTGTTGGGGTGAGTACATTACATTTTTATTTATGTGCATCTGCAACACTTAGGTACATATTTCATCTATAATGGCTACTCAGAACTGTCAAGAACCATTCTAAGATCCAGGAGCTTTTGTGTGAATAGTTTTCATCTGACAGAGAACAAAAGAATGACTTTACTAAACTTGTGAAACTAAGACCAAAGAGGAGATTGCCTGTAGTTTTCATGGGGCTTGACCCCACTCAGTTTCTGAGCTGCTTTGTACTAAATATGCTGGTTTCCTGTTGTTTGACCAAAAAAAGTAAAATGGAAATTTTGTCATTTTTGATACTAGACCCATTTTTTCCGACTCTTTAGTTCAGTGTATGAATATGATGGTTTTTAAAGTACATGCACATGAGAAATACCTTCAATGAGTGTGATGATTCAGTTTTCTTCAAAAACAAAATTGTCATTCTCATATTAGAAACCATCTGGTTGAAATAATATTTTCATACTGAAGCTGAGAAAGAACAAAACAATGAGCTCAGAGTGAGTGCAGAGAGCAACTGAAGAACCCGGGTAAACCTGAAACACAGAACTCCTGCCAGGAGCAGAAATTAGAGCAGATTTTATTGCATGAAGTATATTGACTGGTGCAGCACTTTCAGAGAGCAAAGGATTGCTCTGCCCCAGGTGTTGTTCAAGATGCACAGGAAGGGACCTGCAGTTCTCCATTTTCTGTGCACTCTGAAGGCACTGAGGCTACATGAAGAGCCAGCCCTATTTCAGTACCCAGTGCACTGGTAAATCATCTGTGGTGTTTCCTGACAGCCCTTAGCTGCTGAAAGCTTCTTGCATGGGGGCCAGGGAAATTGGTAATTTTATCTTCCAGAGGCAAAAGCATGGTGATCTGTGTGCTCAGGAAATCCTGTGTCTGGCTTGTGTTTGTCTGTGTGCTCACAGGATGCATCATGCTCATATTTTTGCAAGTTTGCATCTATTGCCTTTTACTGATTTCTCAGACGTGACATGATATTTGATATTCTGCTTCCTGTTTTATTGGGATTGAAGTCTTCAAGTGTAGTTTATTCATGTAAAAATCAGATCCATCTTTCTGAACCTGAACATGGGAAATTCCCTACTTCAGATTGTTTGTGTACCTTTGTCTTTTAAAAAATTATCTGCATTTCATAATAGCAAAGAATATTAAAGAGGAAATGGAGGAAATACCCAGACAGGGTGGTGATAAAGGCCTTAAATCTTTACAGTGGAAGAATATTGTAGGGAGTCACCTTTAAAACTCTGTTGTCATTTACCTTTTTCAACCCAGTAATTCAAAGAAATCTGTGTAAATAGAAATTATGTCCCCATAAATTTATTAGATTTAAAGAGGTAAGAACAGGTGAGAAAAAGGCCAGCAAAGAACAAGTGTTCTCTTAGGCTTTGTCATGGATGACTCTGCTAAAATAAAAGGCTTTTTGTTTTTTTTTTAAAGCATCAGCCTGGTTTGAGCTACAGGATTGTCCAGCAGAGTTTTTTCTTTCACCAACCCAGTAATTCCATGTCTCTTTGCCTTCTTGTCCTACCTTGTCATATTGTACAATGGCACTTTTATTAATGACCCCCTTCTGATATGGAGGAGTTATGGGGCGATTTTCAAACCTCCATTGCACAGCCTGTGGTCTTTCCTGTGCTCCACAAAGTCCCACACGAGATGTCCACACGTCATTGGTTTCTATGTCCACACTTCATTGGTTTCTATGTCCACACTTCATTGGTTTCTATGTCCACACTTTGGTTTCTATGTCCACACTCTGATTTCTTCAAAGTGAGTATTTGCCCTGGATAGTCAGAAAGGCACACACATTTAAAATCAGTATGACTGAGACTGATCCTCTGATTTCATGATTAGCTTTAATTGCTACCCAAACAACATGGATTCATCCCATTTTAGTTTACTGATCCTCTCAGACTTGTGGTTTCTTTTGTCAAGTGATTGAAAACCCATGCTCAATTTGAAATTTGCAGATTATAGGCTGTTCCTCTTTACTAATGGATCAGAGAGAAATGTGAGTTCATGATCACAGTTTTATGGTTGTTTTCCTGTTCAGTGCTTGAGGTGGCTTGTATTAGTAATTTTTCTGTACTATAAAACTTGTAAACTGTAAATGTAACATTAATGGGCAATGGTGTGCATTCAGATTGATGGTGGTGGTACTGAGCAAATTAAGCCTTGAGTGAATAATATGATTAAAAAGCTGACATAAAGTCAAATGATCTTCATAGTTATACTTCTCTTTTATGAACATGATTGGAATCTTCAAAGCTTCATTGGTTGACTGAGTCTATGTTTTACCATTACAGTTTTACATCATACTAAACCAGGGAGCCTACGTTCCCATTTTAATTGCAAGCAGATAAAATCTGATCCTGAAAAGTGCTCATCCTTTTTAGGTTTCTGGGGTGACTTCTGTGAATCTGATCTGGTGGGTGGTATCCCTGTCCATGGTGGGGGAGTTGGGAGTAGATGATTTCTGAAGTCCTTTCCAACCCAAACCATTCTATGATTCATCTCTCATTAAGGGCAGAAGGAAAAGAGTGTTCCAAGTGCTGCTGGGGAGTTTAGCACCTTAAGTAGTAGAAAGATACAGATTTGTGGGAAAGAGGAGAAAATCATTAAATCCTGACTGTTGTCTCTGTGAGTAGAATAATAGAGGAATGCTTTGTTTTGTCTGGATTTAAAGCAAGGGTTTCTGGTTTTCAGGTGTATATGAAGCAGGGAGGAGAAAAGGCCTTTCAGAAAAGTACTCTAAAGGAAGTGGTACAAGAACAGTACAGAAACATGGGCACAAAGATGTCCCTGTCTGGATACCAGCTGTTGTACCCAAAGATGGGCTCTATAGATTGGGACTTCTGCTCTCCTCAGCAAGAAACTTCTGTGGAATCATATCTTCACTCACAGTTTGCATAGCTGCCTTTCTAATGCTGGTAAAGAGCTGGTCCTTGAATGTGACCAATACATGATTTGCAAATATAATCAGTTTTTCATCCTGCTCTGTGTAACCTTTTAAGTATCTCCACTAAGTAATGAAAATAGAATTATTTATCTGCCTGACTTGAGGTGGTAATGCATTTTTTCAACCTAGTAGCAATTCGTAGTCTGCATAGATTGGATTGTTTCACAGGAGAATTATTATGGTAATTTTAATTTTATCTTAGAACTTGTAATTATTCCACAGTATTGTTCTAATGTAACAGGTTGTGCAGCAGTTCATTTGTTTTTAAGTGCTTAAATTTGGACAGGGCAACTTAAAAATTTAGTTTTATTCTTATTCTTTTACCAAAACATTTTGGGTGTGTTTGCCTCTATGCACACATTTCAAATATCATTATTAAAGGTTGCAGTGACTATAGTTAAAGCTGAAAAGCTGTTGTACTATGTACACTCTTGTGGAGTTTTGCTTCTCAGGGTATATGATAAACATTAAGAGAACAGGATGGAATTTTTTTCCTTATATTTATTGGCTTGTAGACCTAGTTCTTCTAATTATTCATGCCTTACTCTGATACTACATTTTCAGTTACTCTACAAGACTGTCCTCAGGGATTTACCTCCTGAAGGCATTAGGAGTTTGTTTCAGCTGCACGGATGTTGCTTGTTCATTTTCTTGACATATATCACATGGAGGAAAAAAATGGGATTTAAAAAAGAAAAGATGCTTGGTTTTAGTCCATCAGTGTCAGCAAGGAGAGCTGTGAGGGCCCTCCTCTGATTCTCCCCAGACTGAGATCTACACTCAGCAGAGGGAATGTCCCTGGGAATGAAACACTGAAGGACAAATTGAACAGTTTTAAGTCATCTGACATGATTCAAACTATTCAAACAAATAAGGAAAATTGGTGGACCAGATCCCCACCAGCTCCTGAAAGGTGCCAGGGAATTGCACCAAAAATGTAACAATGAGAGTAAGGTATGTCTAGCTTGTGGCAGAAAGGCATCTCAGTAATTTCTGTGGGCTTTGCCTGTAAAAGGGTTAATTGCTACAATCTTGATCATTTTTGCAGTATCATTAATCATCCTGAACTTACATAACTAATATTGTTATAACTCCTAACTCTACAGGGATTCTGTCACAATTTAGTAAGGATTACTGTCTTTATTTCAGATGGCTTCTGTTGTAGAGCATTGCCAAAAATCTTGATGTCATTATCTTTGGTCATAATATGTGCTTTAGTTTACAGACACTGTAAGCAAATGTAGATTGATTTGAATGATTGTTTCAGTTTCATGTGGTTTTAATTCTGTGTGTAGTGCCTGCCCCATAATCTCAAATTTTACCAATTGGGCACTACTACCCTTCAGTCAAGCTGTGTGTTACCTAGCATTAATTAAATATGTATTTCAGAAAACATCCATCTTGTAATCATGCCGTGTAATAACTACAGATTGGTTATCCTGAAAACATTGTCAAAAGGATGTCAGTAGAATATTGTATTGCATCAAACAATGAGCTCCTCTTGTGACAACCAGATAATTAGGGAGATGCTGCAAAAGGATGCAGAGAAATTGCAAATCCAGTTCAGCACAAGTCACATAGTGGAAATCACTTTTAGCCCTTTAGGATGTTGTTGCAGACTCTTAGCTTATGTTTTACCTTAGAGAAGATTTTTCTTTTGCTTCACTCTCTTCCATGATAATTGAATCCCAGTTCAATTGCTTTCTAGGAAGATAAGGGATTTTACTCTTCTTGGTTTTCACCACCGCTCCAGATAGGAAGGAAGTGGCGTGCAAGGGAAGAGCTGCATTTGTCATGAGGAAAGTGGTTAGGTGGAGATGTGAGATCATGAGACTGAGTACTGCAAGGAACAGGGATTTCTGTAGTCTTGTTTGGCACAGGAGGTTGTGCTGCATTTTAGAACTTGACATACCTTTTTCTGCAAGGGTTTCTGTACTTCAATATCTGTGGGATTTAATTGTCCATTTTTCCATGTCAGTGCATAGCAGAGAAAGGTGTGCATCGTGCCAAAACTGGGAATCCAAGCCAGTTGTGTGTTTTGAACTGAGCCTTCATTCTCTAGGAATGCAGATTAGATTATTAAACTGTGGTACACTTATCAGTGTCTGCAAGCTGCAGTCATTTAATTGAATGAATGTGGCATGAGTAGAGACACTGCCTCACCCGATCAGAAGGCAACTGAAAAATTTTCTGTCTTTAGCTGTAGGTTTCATCCTTCCTCCTAAAGCCTTTTTGTAGGCACTGAGTTGATTGTGCTTTTATTGCTGTGCACTGTTTGTCTTCATCTGGAAGATTCCTTCCAGTTTGTGCCTACTAACCATGAGAAAGCTGATCCTTTATAGGTCACGTATGGATTATAAGCAGGTAACAATGCCCTAGTGTATATTGCTTTTTAATGGAAAAATCAGTAGCAAAACAGAAAATTCTGACCAACACTACTAGTTTATGAAAGGCAGATGAAGGCAGAGCAACATAATCAGTATATTAAAAAGCCTGGTACTTGACTGATGTAATTACAGCACATCAAAGTGAGTTTGTGTTAAAAGTGGTCTGCAGTGGGGATCCCTCCCATTGGCTTGTTGAGTGCAAGTGTATCTCATCTTAGGAATTCTGTTAAAGGCAGAGTATTTCTTCATCTTCTCCAGTACTGCAGATGTCTGCTGCTGCTCTGCTTTTATTCTCAAACTGTGCAGAGAAAAACCACAGAACAATCCAGCTGTCAGTGTCTTCCTTAAGAGGCAAATGTCTTTCAAATTCTGTTCATACTTCATAGTCTTGGCTGTTCACTGAGAAAAGAGCTCCTTTTGTCTAAGCCTAGGCAGTAGTGTATAGTGGGAGGGTCTCTTATATTGGTTTGAATCTACTGTAGAATGTTAAAAAAAATGCTGAGTTTCAAACAGGCCATTTGGATTTGTTTCTGAAATATTTAATGACAATTTTAGTGTATACTGAGGAGAATAATGGGTCACTGGTTTCACTAGTTTTTTACTTTAGTGAGTGTCCTTGTGAAAATATTTAAAATAGTCTGGGTTTCATTCAGCTGAAATTTATAGCATTGCAAAACAATATTTTCCTGTTCCAAACTTGCCTGCATTTCACTGTGAGCCCTGTGCTGCATATTTGGTGACATATTTAGTGTTTATTGCAGTACTATTTGTTTATCCTCAAGCAGTGTGTAATAGTACAATTATACTGGCAACTGCAATGTAGAACACAGGCACCAAGATCCATTGTAGTGCTGGCAGGATGAGAAATGTCAATTGAGGCTGTCATAAGAGGTTTCCTAATCCTGCTGAAATAAAGAGTGAGATTCTTTCTGAATCATTGCCATTTGGAGTATATGAAAATTTCAAATAACCTTTCATCATTAGGTTGGCACATGCTATGGAACAGTACTGGCATTGATGGAGTCCTAATGAAATGAAATACTTTGCTATGAGAAAAATTCACTGCTTCATTATTTTGTCTAGGTTCTTCAAACCTCCCCCCCCCTCCATTTATGAAGGTTATTGAGTAGTTAATAATGTTTTGAATCTAAAAGATACAGTCTCTGTTTACAAAAATCTGGTATTTTAATGTGCATAATAATCTAGTTACAAATACAAACCAACATGCCTGTCGTGGAGAACAATTTGTAATTCATACTATGAGCAGGTAATTTAGTTCACTTTCTGTAGTTTCTTGACCTACTCTACTTATTTGCTAGGTATTTGTTGCCCAGAAATTTTTGTGCCTAAAATTAGGTCAAGAAGCTTCACCTTGTCAGGAGCAATTGTGGCACATACTCCTTCCATGATCTCCCCATGCCTGTTGTGGAGTATTTGTGTCCACTGCTGCTGTTGCACATCTGTTCTGTACTGAGCTCCTCCTATTTGTAGCACACATAAATACTGCTCAGGTTTTGCTCCTATAGCAGGTTCTTTTTACAAATGTATACTGGCTAACACCCAGCAGAGTTTGTGAATGGCCTTTTTTCTAATTCTTGCATTCAGAACAGGCTGGTATTTGCTGAGTTTGTGCTGTTTGGGAAGGCTCATGTGATTTGCCATGTTTCTGGTTAACTGTACTGATGTGGTGGTGGAATCTTGGAAGCTTCATCTTGAATCTTTGATCTGTGCCTTGATTCTCATTTTGAAGGGTTAATCATCATGTTGTTCAGAGAAGTGGATGATGGTCCCCTTCACTGTTCAGATTAAACTGTATAAACTCTGAGAGTTAGTGCTGGATTTAGAAGATGAAGGATTAGGACCGTTTAACTAATTCCTTTGAGGATGTGATTTCATTCTGATGCTTAAGTTGAAGTGGGCCAGTGGTTTTTTTATCCCATAAATATAGTAGATAAGAATATATTTTATTTTAAGCATCTTGTTTAGTCTCTGTATATTCTTATGTAATTCTAACAGAAATTTATGTCTGCAGTATTAAGATTAATTTAATGCTTAAAGAGTGCCAGCCAATTCTTGTGCTAGTTCTACTTATTTCTGCTACACAGAGAAACCCAAAACATTGCTGGTTATTCTGTAAGTGATATTGCTCTCGATTTCATAAATGCATTGGGATCAAATTTTAAAAAACATATGAATATCATCTTTTATTTCTTAATGTTTTGTATTCAGGCTTTTTAGTTAAACCTCTTAATGCCTCTGCTGTTGTGTGTTGTGTGTACATACCAGTAATGGTAATCACAGGAGTATATTTTGGGTATTCTGAGAGTTTGCTTAATTTACCTGCTTTGTTACAATTTTCCAAGACAAGTGCAGGTTCTACAGTTAGCTAATAACCCAGGAAGCTGCAGAGAAAAATTAAAAATAAAAAACAACATCCTTCTCCCACCAAAATATTTTGGGGTAAGTCCAGATTGGGGTGGTAGCTGATCAATGAGTGTTCATTGAGCAACACAGCACCAGAACTGGTGTCTGCATCACCATCTCCTCCATTCCCTGTTCCCCCAGGGAATATTCCCTGGACTGCAGGGAGCTCCTCAGTGCAGAGCTGCTGGTCAGGATTGACCCCAGCTCCTTGGTTGTTTGAGCTGCAGCACTGCTTGGGATGGAGAGAATGCATGTCCTGCAGAAATGACATTCAGCAAAGCCTGTTGGGAAGAGAAGCAGTGCTTTCAAGGAGAGATATCTCACTTTCTGAAATTTAAAATCTAAGTTTGAAAAATATGTTCATTTAATAAATGGTAGTAATGGCTTCATTGCCCCCCTGGTCCATGGAAATAGAGATTTGTAAAGATTGGTCGTGTCCCATGTTACAGAAGTTGATACAAGTGTAATAAACAATATGATCTAATAATTCAGAGTATTCTTAGCTTAAAATTTCTGTTTCTGACCTGAAGAAATATTTGTGTAAGCCTGTTTCACCCTTTATTTTTCTGTTCCTAAATCAGTTGGCTTTAAAAGAAGATTATGAAAATGATTCAAAATCTCTTGGGATTTGTTTCTCTGTTGTCTTCTAAATGAAAATAGTGACGTGTCACAGCTAAACAAACAGACAAATTCTGAACAATTCACTGACTAATATTGACAATTCACTGACTAATATTGCTGTGAAATTATATATGGAATTAAGAAATAGGATGAGAAGTATTTAAATTGTGAAAGAAAACCTTGGTATCTGAAAATCTGGTCCATCCACCAGATGAAAAAAAAAATATGCACAAATGAAAAGACAGAAATGATCTCTAAACAGATGTCGAGTCTTTCACAGACAGATTGCTCTTAATGGAAGCCATAAAAATGTTTCAAGTGGTTACTGACCCCATTATTTCTAACCCCATACTCAGTGGCTGATCATCAGACCTGATGTCTTTCAGAGTAGTTGTACATGGATGCTTACATAAAATCTGCCTTGTGGACCTCTGGAGTAATCCAGCATTTGCTTTGGGGTTGTGTTCCTAATGATGAGTGAGTAACAAAAGAGCACAGTCCACCTGAGTCTGGTGTGACTAATGAAAATTGTGCAGTTGTGATATGAAATGGGATCTGTGGGCAGACACAGTGGTTATAGCACAGAAAGTGTGTGCCTTTGCTCTGACCCAGCCAACTCACTGCCATCAAAATAGATCCACAGCAACCAGGGCTGAGGGAACTGAGCAGGGAAAGTGACAGCTCCTTTTGTCTTGTCTCCCTTTCCAGAATCAAGGATGGTAAATTCAGGTAACTTGTGCTTAGTGAGGAAGGAAATACTGCAGTGCTTCTTGTCAAGAATTTTAAATTATATTTTAAAAAGCACGTTTGGAACATTTATTACAGGATTTTTTGGGTTTATGGGGGTTCTCTTAGATTTGAGGTGTCCAGAAGAGGGACAGAAGTGCTTCCTCAGGAGTTTTACAACAAAACTAAATTCCCCAGTAGGGTGTGGGTAGAAACAGCTCCTCTCTTTTAAGAAAATAACCTAATAAACAGGCCACCTGATAAATCTGTGTTTATTTGTGAAGGGGGGTGGCAGAACAGAAGGCTTCATTTGGTGCCTTTTTTATGAGTGAAGTACAGGGCTGAGAGGGAAAAGTCTTGATTTCATTGGACTGAGGGCCTCCCTTGCAGGAGGTGTCCCTGGGGCCTCACCAGCAGCTGCTCTGGGTAGCTGAGAGCCAAACAACCCAATTTCTGAGATGGGGATTTCAGTCCCCATCTTCATGTATCCTGTGGAGGCAGCCAGAGAAACTACTAGTAAGGGAAAAGGAAATTTGTCATACATATATGTAAATTTTTATACATGAGACTTCTCATCTGTAGAAATTCACAGTGTTTTGCAAAGTAAATATTTTTTTTCAGTAAAGCAATGTCACCTGAGACAAAAGATCCAGTCTTGACTCTGATGAACTTCATAAGGTGTGTAATAGGATTGAGTTCTTCATCAGGCATTGAATGCTTGCCTGAAACAAAGGGAAGTAGCAGTTGATCAAGCCTATTAAGCAGCATTGAATTAATATTAAAAAATACTGGAAAAGATTAAAACTGAACATGAAAAATGGGGTAGATGGGAGAGAACAGCACTGGATGTCAGGAAAACGTTTTTCAATCTGGATTTCCAAGCTCCATGGTCTAACCACCAGTATGCTACTGATTATACAAGACCTTTTAGAAATACATTTTCTAAAGACCCTAAATTGAAAAATACCTGACACACATTTCCAAAGGTGCCTGTCCAGTGTAGTGAAGTTTTCAGTCAGCACCAGTTTTCTCACAAATTGAGAAGATGAAAGCTCTGCTTACCTGCTCTAAGTCTGCAGGCTTCCAAATCGGATTAAGAAGCATTGGGGGGGAAGGGGAAATCAATCCACTGTGTAAGTTTGAGTTTCAAAATTCAGTGTGGCATAGATGATGCTATGTCAATAAACAACTTACAGGTCCAGTTCAGAATATTACTCACTGCAAGCACGTTCTGATTGAGTTCTTTAAAGCTGATTTAAAAGGTTTATTGTATTAAACACTGCAACAGAGATACCTCGCTTCCTGATAAACAGAGTAATGGCAGATCATATCTTTTTAATTTCTGAACACAGTAAATTATTATAAATGTCATTAATTTGCTCTGATGTATTTTTGCAAAGAGGAAAAAAGGAATATGAAAAAAAGAAGTTGAAGAACAAGAATATTAATGAAAGGTGGGGGCAGGAATAAGGCTTCTTGTCACATGCCTGGCTTTCCTGTTTGGGGTTTAAGAAAGTCTGGCTATTAGGATGTGGATTAGTGGAAGATTCATTCTTCTTCCTGATGTAGGTCAGACACTGGCTAACATGTGGTGAAGAAAAAGCCTGATTTCCCCAGCAGCAAGTGGGAACAGGAGCTCTGCTGACTTTGGAGCAGAGCACCAGACAGAATGAGTGGTTCTGGTGTCCCGTGTGCTAATGCAACAGATTTGAAATGTATGAGTAATGAAGGCTTCATGCAGAAGAGTCTCTGCTCAGTGTGGGGCCACGTTGATGCTTTTTTAAAAAGCAGCTCAGTTCCTGAGTAGCCCTTTGTGAGAAGTCATTTGTCCAAGTCAGAAAAAGGAACCGGCAATGTTCCGGAGCGTGCGGCAGAGGAGTGTGCCCAGCAGAGCCTATTCACTGGAGCCTGACTTTAATTTCATGCTAAGAGAAGCTGTTTGCAGGTATTGCATCTTTCTGGAGAAACTTTTCTTATTGATTGTGTTAAGTCTGAGAGAATTTGAGATGAATGATACAGTAAAATTCATAAAGCTGATTATATATTGATAGTTGGAGAGTTCATACTTGTGTGCAATCAATTTTAAGAGGTCTTTAGACCCCTTTTGGAGAACTTGGAATGTTGGTCAGAAGAACTGTTCCTTCTTTCAGTATTTTATGTGAGATCTCATCATTTTTCATGCCAAGGAAAGCATATAACTGTGATATGTAGCAATGTGTGATTTATGCAAGCCACAAATTAAATTTACCCATGATTTAGATACTTTTATTATAATAATTTCATAGATTTATCGTGGGCTAGTTCTGCAGCAGCAAAGGTGTTCTGACAGCTTTCTTAATCTCATTTACAAGTTGTGATAGTGCTATTGTTGACTTAAAAACTAATATCCAAGTTTCACCCGTCTTCTGTCTTTCCTTCCTCACCATTTTAGTTCAATTTTTTAAATTTCCATAATTTACAAACCTGTCATGGCAATGACTTCTGAGAACTGACTGCACATAGACCACGTCTGTCTCATGTGCATCTCAGACTGGCTCTTTGAAGGTTTGTCTTCTTTACAATGACAAATTTACAGTTGTCATTAACCATCTATCTATAATTTTAAGTTGTTTTTGCTCTTACAGTTATATTCACATTTTTTAGAGTTTTGCTGCCCAGTTACATATTGCTTTATCAAGGACTAGCATTTAGAACAGAGAGAGAACATGGCTGTAAACAGTTGGAAGAAAACCTTGCTCATAAACCCAGTATTAGGCACTTTTTGTCTTCTTTCTTTTTTGATTTCTAGTTTTCACTGTCTAAGTTTCTCACTTTAGTCATCACATGAGGAGAATAGAATTGCAGAGTTCTTTTTGTGCAGTTAAGTCCCTGAGTTTTTAAGCTTTGATATCAAGAAAGACCCTTGATGTATAGGATGAGACACTGCACAGGTTTTTAAAATGTATGGAAGGATTACTAGAAATTGAGAAGTTGTTGATACAGTGCAGTGCTACCTCTGTAAAAAGCATAAAATCTGTTGGTTTGTAATTTTTGTATTTTTCAAGCAGGTTAAATTTCTAGCCCAAATATACCATAAGTCCTAAATTGCAATACTAATTGAAACTATATTCAGGGTCAGATATGAAGTCATCATTATAATTTTACTTGTTTGGCTTCTCTAGCACCTTTTGGATGGATGCCTCATGAAAAAGACATAAATAGATTAATTTTTTTTAAAAGTATGATTTTAAAGTAGTGGATTGCTTGTTGTCAGTTTGTTAATCAAATTGTTGGGCATTGGTGTTGTAAAAGCAATGACTTAAACACTTTGAAGACTCCTTGTGGGCATCTCTTATTATAGAATATTATGTCCATGAAATAAGTGTTCCCATTTGCAGGTGATACACCTTTCTGTGTCTGTTGGAGCTTCAGTGTGCTCCCATGGCATGTAATCCCTAAGAGGTGGCTGGAAAATGTGTGCATGCATGCTGCAATGGACTTACATCCCCTGAGGTGAACTGAGTGCCTTTGTTGTGTATAACTGCAGGCTTTCCTCTTGTCAGCTCTTCTTTCAGATTTCAAAATTATGCTGGCTGATATCATTTTAAGGAAGTTCACAGTGGAAATTTTAGTAATGGGAGTATTGATTATATGTTCAAAGCACGACACTTGGAATCGGATCTTTAATTCATTTCTAAGGAAAGATTATATCTGCCCCCTGCGGGCGTTTTAGTAACTAATCTGGATGAATCAAATTCTTCCTGCTGGGTGTAATTAATTTTTAGGCCAATCTGATGTTTTGTAGACTGCTTGTTTTCTATAGATCAGTTCGATTGCAATGAGCTATGAACTACAGAATTTCCTTCTGGTTACATCAGCCAACTGAAGACATCTGTCTGTCTGTCTGTCTATCTATCTATCTATATCTATCTATCTATCTATATCTATCTATCTATCTATCTATCTATCTATCTATCTATCTATCTATCTATCTATCTTTGTATTTTCCTGGTGATCACACCAGGAATGTTTTCCACACATTTTTGTGAACCCTTGTCTCTTTATCCTCCTTTCAGTCTACTACCAGTACTCTGGGAGAAAAAACTGATGTAGAGGTTTGGGGTATTTCCTTTGTTTATCTTGCTAGGTTAAGAATCTTTCTGAGACTATTCTATTGATAAAATTTTTTTAAAAAACCCCAAGCCATACCAAACTTTACTCATATAGAATATCCAGGGATATTGAAAATAGTTTGCATCTTTTATTTATGTCTTGCACATGTTATCCTGCGAGATGGTGAGGAGCTTTAGGCTGAAGTTTCTTTCCTCTTATTAGGCAGGTTTTGGTGTACAAATACATACTAAGATTTTTAATTCCAGGAATTATATTCTTCCCCATCAGTCCCTTCAAGTACAACTTGTGCAGTTAATTTAATACTAAAGGCAATTCTGGTCACAGAGCAGCTCTCACAGTGCTGCTGACATGGGTACGTTCCATCCACTTGGTGGAATGCAGCACTAAAATGGGAATATTTCTCTACAGGCATTTCTGTGTGTCTCAGCACTGCTGAAAGTCCTAACAGAGAAATTCTGTGCTAAGTGTGCAGCCTTCATTATAACTGTTGAACTGTATTCCTGGGGATTGTTTCAGCAACAACAGTGGCTTTTTTTGGCAGGTGAAGTTAATGGTTTCTGACAGGAATCACTATGTAGGCTTGTTTTCTTCAGTTTGAGCTCTCATGTGTTAAGCTTTCACATGTCAGAATTTAAAGAACTTATCTGTATTTACAACTCAAGGACATATAAATAGGACAGTTTTTGATACCACCATTCTGAGGCTATTTTATGAATTTTCTGGGTTTTGGTGTTTTAAGTTTGCATTTCAGTTTTTTCCAGCCTGTTATCTCAATCATTATTGGAGCCTGCATATAAATTACTCATTTCTAAACCTAATTCCCTCAATGATGAATTTTCTTGTGCTTAAAATATTATAAATATCTTTTGTTCTTGAAGAGGAGCTGCCATGTATAGAAGCATTGCATACTGCAGCGCTGTGCTCAGGAGATTCTTCATTGACCATAAGCCTCTGTCAAAACACAACTGATGGTTTTCAGCTCCAGAAATGAGGAGACTATGTAGGGGAAATCCAAATTTATCCAATTAGTCATACAAAATCTTTCCCAGTTATTCAGGAAGTCTGCTTCTGTGACTCTAAAAGGCATAGCTAGTAGAGACATCTTTGGAGAACTATTTTAATTGGAAGGGTAAAACCCACAAGCCAAAAGCAAATGTCAAATATCACATTTTTTTTCCCATGCCTGGGTATATGACACCTGTAGCTTCTAATTGCTGAAATATCCACATGAGAAAAAAAAGGAAAAAGTTTGACAATACTGTTTGTGCATATAATTCCCAACTTCCTCTTATGAATGAAAAAAGTAAAAATATTTTATGTTACTGCTATAAAGTTTTTAATTAAATTTCCTATCAATTTAGAGAAATGCAAGAAGAAGCCTTTGTTGCAGTTCCACAGTTGAATATTCTACCTGTGATTCTAAACTGTGAGGTTTAGGATTAGTGGAGTGTAGATGGGAGAGTCCTAACATACTCAGATTTTGTGAAAGATTATCAACTTGTCCAAAGATAGATATATGCCTGCATCTGATACTGAAACCATGTGAAATTAAAAATGGAATTTGCTTCATTTATAGCTTCCAAGAAGAAACACACAGGGAAGTTATTTGTTGATGAAGGAAATGAATGATAGAATCACAGCACCACTGGAGAAAACTAAACCAAGATTCTTAACGAGCAAATATTGCTCTCCCACATTTCACAAGGAGCTTTTTTCTTGTGTTTTTGCTCTTATGTATCTGATAAGTAATTAATCTAGATTGAAAATCCCCCTGTAGTGGGGGACAAACCTCTTTTGCCAACAGACACATAAAAGCAAAAAGATGTGAAGCTACTTAAGAGCAGTCAAAACCTAAAATATGTGAATTGTGGCTGTCACCTTTCTCCTGTGAAGCCACACTGGTAGACAGGATGTGAATAGAGATAGGTGGATATTCTGTGATATATTTTTTGGCTCTCTTTGCACTTACATAATTCATGGGCATACATTAACATGCACATAAACCAACCTTTCATAATACTTCAGAATCCTGTCTTTGTGCTGAAAGACATATGTGAATATAGATTGTAACAGTCCCTGTGGCTATGGCTGAAGAGAGGAAGTTGCAAGTGGGGAAAGTAGATGTCTTCCAGCTGAGGATGGATGTGGCAGCTGATGTTGGAGGAAGTTATGTTAATGCACAGTTAACATTTAATTTGCTGCCTGCTGTCATTGTTAGGAGTTCTTAAGCAAAAGCTTTGCCCTGTACAAAAAAATCATATCTCAAATACTTGTGATTTTGCACATGAGCCTGATATCAGTGCTAAATATCTGATAGTCTTCATTTTTTTTTCTGTTGTGAAAAACCTCTGATTTCAGCAGAGCTTCATATTTGAGTTGTGCAAGTTCTTCTCCTTGGCTGGTTAAACTTGTAACCATCTTGCTGGTATAATTAAAATAACAGTAATTACTTTTACTCAAATCCTATTGGCCATTTAAAAGCTTTGCAGTAGCTTTTTGATCTCATATTGCTTATGATAGCAATGTGTTGAAGTAAGATCTCTTCCAGTAACCTGAATTTGCTCTTTGTACTTCAGGCCCAGTGCCTCTGCCACTGGGTCTGTTCCATGGGATGGCAATATAGTTATATAAAGTCAAACCCTATTGTCTTGTTTTGCTTTTAATGAGAACTTGTCTTTGCTTTTATTGGAAGAGGATACTTTATCCTCTTAGAAATCTGATGTGATTAATTTGCTAGTGATGGCTCCCATACAGCAGAAATCCCAAGCAAAATAAACAGCAAGAGAACATGTGGTAGTCAAGTGTGTTTTTACTCAGCATGTTCTTTCTAATATCCTAATTTGTTTCTTAAATTTTTACTTTACTTTTCCTTTTAAAATCCCTTTTTTATTTTCATTCATCCTTTAAGTTGCATACTGATGAACAGCATCTCCATGCTTAAAAATAAACAAACAAACTGAACAAAGCATAAAAATACACTTCTGGGAGAACTTTAGTCTTAAGCTCATCATTTCATATGATGCTGTTTAGTAATAAACCAACATAAAACATGATTCTACTTTATTAACTTGATTTTACTACTGAGTTTTGTTACTTTTTTATGTGATTTTCATGTGTATTGGGCTGGTGACCATTTTCTTAAGGTACCCAGAAATTTCATGTCCTATCTTCTGCTGATGTGTAGATCTAGCACTTGACAAGTGTATTTCTTTTCACAAACTCTGCCAGCATCTGAAGAGAGGTTTGTGCCTTTTGCAGTCATAGATAAACCTTGTTCTGCACTCACTCTCCTTTTGCTTTATGGACACTTTATTAGTATCACTTTATTAGTATCCTGCCAGCAGTGTCTCAACATGACCATCTTGCCTTTTCCACACCCCTCTCCAAGTTCCACATGGGAACCATACAAGTTCTCTTACAAGGGTAAGAGAAGAGGAAAAGTTATGCAAATTACATATGAAAATATGTCTACAATAGTAACTTTGAGTCTTTATCCTATTTGTTAGCTATTTATTTTTCTGGAGACAGAAGGTTGTGCCTAGTTTTCCATTTTAACAGCTCTAGAAACCTCTGAAAGTGACAGGGGAAGAAACAGGTTGCAAAATTTCAACATATCAGTGTGTGCTTGGGCGTGTAAACTGGTAACTCAGACAGAGCTTATCTCCAGAACTGATCAGTGTTTTTTGCCTGCTCTCTGAAGAACCTCACATTAGCATCTTTCATGCCATAATTGGCATTAATAATGTGTTGTGATAGAACTGAAATGCCTCACTGAGCTGCATGCTCTCTAAATTTTTAGTGAATGTCCCATCCCATTTACTGCTGGAAACTCCTAATGGCTCCATGGTGTCTCTGGGTCAGTCTGAAGGAGTTGCAGTCCTAATCCAAGGTCACTGCAAGAGTCCTGTACCCATTCCTCTTCCATTAGTATTTCATGAGCAGGAAAGGAAAAGAAATGAAATGTGTTTTCCAGCTTATCAGAGCTGTGAAGGGAGTTGCTATTAATTACTGGAACAGAGTGATAATATTAATATCTTTGCCTGGCTGCTCCTGCATGTGCAGTATCATATTAAATGGAGTAAGAAAGCATTTGCTGTCTTTAAGGAGCACAGGCATGAATTCATTCCACTTTTTCTGGGCTTTGTAAGTCCGTTGTGTAGTTGGAATTTAATATAAAAAAGTGAAGGAATTTGCAGTGAAATAAAAATATACCTGTAGAGGGAAGTACCTTTTGCATGGGTCTGTGTAACTGTGCAGTCACTTGACAAAAATTGCCCCATGTCTCTGCAGCTGCAGCTGGTAATTTTGAGATTCTTCTTGTTCTTCACAGTGGCCATGGCCAGCCAGGTTCCAACTACAGAGCTGCAGCACAAAAGGTCAACATCACCTTTCTGTCCTCACACCATGTGTTTGTTGTGACCATGATTTAAGACACTTTCAGTCCTTGGCAGAGGTGATAGTTGTACACAAAGTGCACCCATCAGAGCTTGAGCTTCTCTCTGCCCTTCTAAAATCCCACTCAGCTCTGTCTCAGGTGCACAAGCTCACTTATGAATCCAGTTCACAGTGATCTTAAGGATGAGGTTCCAAATTGTCCTTTGACAATTGGCTGAACTTTCTCCTCTCTGAATTGAATTTGGCCAAAGGTGTAAAAAAAAAAAATTGCTACAGTGTTCCAGCCTTCTGTATTATTGTGTACAAGCCTCATTCTGTCATGACCACTGACAGCAAGGAATACCTTTAACTAAGTTCATATTATTATGGCTTATTAAGATGGTTTATACATTCAATTGTAGCCATGTACTAAGGGAGACTAGTCTCATAATACATTTAAACTGCAAAAGCAAATAGTATTAAATTATCAGGAAATGAGTAATCTGTAAGAGTATACAAAGGATTATCAAAATGAGGACTTTTAGACTATTAAACCAAGGTATGAGCAAAAGAACTTGAAATTTTATTTTGAAACCTACCCTTTAGACAGCTTAGACAATGAAAATTATCATTCAGCCAGGGAGAGTTTAAATAGCAAAGAAAACTGAGATAAGATTTACCAGGCAATTGATGGTCATGGCCTGATGCCACATGGTCCTGACAGAATGCACAATTAACCTTTTTGTTTTAGTATGTCTGCTTCAAATACCTGCAAGGTTATAATATTACCCTGGGAAAATGAATTTGAGTGACCTACAGCTAAGTAATGACATGAATAGTAACCAGAGATGATAGGTGCAGTGAGGAGATAAGTATTCCTGCTCACCCCCTGAACCTTATTAACTATGAATGTTACAGTATTCTTGGGGCAAGTGCTTGGTTAGCTTCTCCTTATTTTCTCACAGTTTGTTACAAGGAGTAATGTTAGAGCTTCACAAAAACCTTACTTGGGTACACTTAGCCATCAAACCAAATTAAAGCTGCTGTGTTTCTACTTGGCAGTGTGTTGCTTTGTAAAAGTATTACAAAATTTTCCTGTGTAGCAGTGACGCAGATCTAGGAACATTTTCTGAACTTGTGATCTGTTACTGTTCCTCATAACTCTCCATGTCATTGGGGAAGATGCAAAGTCTGAGTTTCTGCCCATAAGCTGTGGAGAAATTGCTGTAACTATGTTGCCTTTCTAAAATACTTTTTTTTTAAAAATTCTTGTAAGTGGAAAGACGTGAACTCATACCACTTTCCTCTTCTTTTAAGTAGAAGTTATTGCTGTTGCAAGATATTTGCCTTGGTAGTGAGGTTACATCACTTACAGCATCAGCCTCAGCCTGGATGTGTCCCACTGAACTCAGTCAGACCCCCACAGTTTCCTCACCTGCTCTCAGTGTCTTTTGTCTTTGCCATGGAAGAGACTTTTCCATGGAAAAAGGAGTGGCAGGGCAACCACTCTTGTGCAAACCAAATGCCTCCCTGACACTTTTGCAGGAAATGGAAAAAAAAAACTTCAGGAATGGCTCCCAGCCAATGACTCAGCTAACAAAAAGTGAAAATTGAGGACAGGAAAATGAGCTGAGAACTTCCAGACAAGAGCTGGCCAAATTGAGATCTAGGGGCTGGGTTGTACAGCATGTGGGCATTGATGATTTGGAGGAGCTGGTGACCAACTAATAAGAGTGAAGTATTCTGGGATAGTTTTATCTTACTGCTTACTTTGTCTTACTGCTGTGTGAATATTAGTCTGAAAATAAAATAACTGTTTTTCTTGGGGTTTTTAAAGTGAAATTTCCTCATGGCTGAATAGATGAATAATTTTTTGGGAAGTGTCTGTTGCACCTAATTTAGGGCAGCACAACAAATGGGCAGCGCTTGGTGTTACTAACACTGTGTTTTAAATAAGGATTAAAAACAAGGTTTCCAGATATTGCTGATTTCTTTTTCAATTGCTTCCTTGGAGTGGAAAGAGCTCTGTGCTGACTGCCACTGAGCCCCAGGATTTAGCTGTGTCTGACACAGATGTGCTTTTGTACAATGGGCTCCTGCTCGTGCCTCCAGTCTCATTACAATTGCTGTCATTGAACCAGCAGATGTAATATGGTAATGATTCTGATGTTCCAAAGATATCCCTAGTCGTGGAAAAAAAAGCATATTTTGCCTCTTCAGGTACCAAGATTAAGTGAAAAAAAATCTATATAAGTGCTGAAAATTTTCCCTTAATCCCATTAAGGTGTCACAATCACTTGCTGTTTATTCTGCAGCAGTTTGTTCCTGTGTTACAAGAATTACCAAAAGAGAGAAACAGAGTGTTTAAGATAGGAGGAAGACGTGGAAGGGGAGAAGAAGAAAATATAACAAACATGCTGGAAGAATTTTGTTGTGAACAAAATTTGATTGTATTCTTGCTTAGGGTAAAATAGAAAGGCATTGGTGTTTAATGTATTGCAGATAGGCAGTATACCAAAGTCCACCTGTTGATATTGAGGTCAAAACATCTTTTTCTTCTTTATTGCAGTACTCTGCTTCTCGTAGCAATCCAGAGAACTTAAAGTTCATTTTCTTTGGGGAAAACAGTGGGGATAGCATCTGAATGCCACTCTGAATGACAAGGAGGGGGCAGGAAAGGAAACAAATTTCCAACAGTGTCTTTCTCTTGCTTGGAAGATCAGATCCTCCTGACATACAACTGCAGACCAGCTTTATTCACAGTTCTGCAGTGTTTTGAACTGTAATAACTGATTATTCTGAACCCTTGGAGTGGATGGGCAGCCTTTGTGATGCCTCATCATAAATGTTGACTTACAGGTCCCATTTGAAAACAAACTGCTGAGCCATCTTAATGAGGCTGTCCTGCACTGTGCCCACGTTCCAAATAATTGAATTAAATTGAATATGAGTCCTATGTAATTACAACAGAATTTATTTGATTATGTTCCCCACAAGGAAGGTAGATACAAAAGGTTTCAGTAATTTTAAAACCCCTTGCAGTTTGTAGATGTTACATCTCTGTTAATTGTAAGTTTTGGAAAATTAATTATATTGGAAGTATTTCTGGAGTGCTTGTGTCATCTTTTATCATAGTTTTTGGCAATATCCACTTAAATCCAGATCCTGTTTCTTCTTTTCTGATGGTGTTTGTGTACAGTTGGCCTGGGGAAGGTTGTGTAGCAACCTGTGACTGCAGACTGGGGAAGGACCAAAATCAGGCAGTTTTTTCCTCTTGCATTTGAGATCCCAAACATTTTTAGTATTTTTTTCTTACCATTCAGTAAATCAGTATTTGCTTATAAAAATGAAAGCTGAACAGAGATGAAAAGGAATCACCCTCCTAGTGCATTTTTGTACTTGTCATCACTTCTGCAGGGCTCCTTTATGGGTAAAATCTGCAGATTTCTGTTCAAAATGGAATATATGGAACAAAACAAGTCAAAGGTTAAAGAAAGCTCTCTGTTTAAAAAGTTGTAAATTAGTGGTAAACTGGTGTGAATTGTTGGTTTAATTGCTATGGATGTGTAAACTTTGAAATTTGTACTCTACTGATTGTTGAACTAGACCCATAATACAGTGATCAACAAAGTGATAATCAAAGTAAAACTTTAGAATAATGCAGAATAGATCATCAGAGCATTTCCTGGGGAATATGTTACTGAAGTCTATTAATAGATTTTTATTAAGTCTTCCTAAGTAACATATGTGTGCATTATCTGGTTCTAAAGTTAGAAAAACATGGCATTAAGATCCCCAATCTTGCTTTTTATAGTGGTGAATATTCTGTTAGCAACTCAGATAAAATGAAAGTGCAGCAATAAGTTCTTGTAAAAGTAATGCTAATTCTGAGATACCGTATTCTTACCTGTTCAAATAGAAATAGCCAAAATATTTAAGGGAAAGTGTCCAAAAGAATTTTTGAAATTCTTTGAAAGATAGTCTGAATTAAGCAATTACATTAAAACCCATAATGAGTGGTTTTCTCTGTCTGTTATTCTTGTTGCATGATGAAATACAAAGACCTGAATGCAGACATGCTCACCAAAAAAAGTAAAACAAAAAATTAAATCAATTTAGTGGAAATAAATAAATTTTCTTTTTAAATAAATTTTTTTTGAATGAATTTTTCTGTCAGTTTTGATATATGCCATGGATGATGGAATTATTTTACACTGGCACAGGAGGGCATGTCATCTTATGCTGCTGAGCACAGGTACCTGCTGGAAAGAAGAAAAGTGACAGAAATGGAGACCACTGGGTGAAGTCCTACTTATTCATAGTACTAGGTCATATAAAAAGTCTGTATACAAATGGGATTGGAAATTCTATTGGAAGGCCTTGGCTCAGAGGAGGATTTCATGCTTCTTTGGAGGATGGAACAGTTTCAGCAGCAGCTGAAAGAAGCATTTGCTTCTGGTGGTACAGTGTTTTGAGAAGTCCATGCAAGAGTGATTTGCTGTATTTTTTGTTTATTTTTTTTAATAGGCAGTTTGTATTCCCTGGCCATGGCAGTTCTGGTTGTGATTCAGAGTGCTGTCCAGATGTCAGATTTATCTTGCAGAAGTGAAGCACTACTGGCCTTGTATTTGTAGTTCATAAAACTTTAGCTATCAATCGTTTATATATTTGGCATTTTATCTCAATTTTATGCAATGTGTGGGCAGAAATATATAAATTTTATATGAGATGACATTCATTAGTATATATACTTGAGAGTTTTAATAAAGCATGAGTGTTGTAATTCAGTATAATCTGTGCAGTCTGCATGGCTTGAAAACCTCAAGCAAAATTTTTCATCCCAAAGTAAACATGAGTGAAAAAATAGACATTGATAAATTTTTTCCCATGGTATTTTAAAAATAATTAACAGTTGGAACTGGCTGTTCTCTAGCAAAGTTTAAGTTCAACTTCAATAACTTGAATAGATTGCAATTTTAAGAATATTTTTCTTTAAAATCAGACTTGCACATTTATAATACTTCCCCATTTATGTATTACTAGACGTACATATAGAATAATTAATAATATTTTTTTAAACAGATTTTATATATGATTTCCTATATGAATGTTTGGACTGTGAAGGTAGCCTGTTCATTTCTACTGCCAAATGAAATATATTTATGATTGTTAAAAAGTGAATTTTTTTTGCTTGTAATAAAATGCAAGCATTTTAAACCCAATATAATATTACATCATAAAATAGTCAGTATCTTTGATCCACACTTATAAATTTTCAAAGCTCAGTTCAGAAGCAGATGATACTTTTTTTCTCCAAAACAAACATAGTTGGTGATTCTGTATTAATTTATTGGAGAAGAATTGTATTTTAAATATTGGGATTACAGAGTAAAGTTTAAACCAAACCAGGGAGTTTGTATTGTGTCTAAATAAAGCACTCAGATGTAAAACAATGCCTTTACATAATTGAGGAGAGTAGGAGGCAGAGGATACTTGGTGTGGTTTGGTAACAAAGGACTGAACTGGATGCTGGGTTTTGTTCTGACTAAATTATTCACTCATCCAGGTATTGCTTTCACTGAAATCTGAAAGGAAGTTTGAACCCTTGTGGCTGACTGACTTTAGGCAAGTTATCCACTTTTACTGTGCCTTTTATTTTTACCAAAAATGAGAAGGTTTTAAGAAAAAACACAGAATGTAGGAAGTGCCAAATTATTTTGGATGTCTTTGTTTTTTTGGTTGTCCAACATTAAGGCCTTAATACACTCAAGTATTCTGCAGAATACAGGAAAATGGGATTTTTATATTCAGAGTTGAAAACTTTTGTTCATTAAAGGCATGTTTGTGCTGGAGGTATATTTTCTCTTCAGATTACAGTTATACACAATCTCTTAGGTCTATTAACCATTTTCCAGCCCTTAATGCTAACATTAAATTCCTCCAGTTTGTATGTGTTTTCATAATGTTTGTAAGCAGGTGCTTGAAACAACTCTCTTGACAACAGCAGCCTCTGATAAATAATAAATAATACTCAATAGTAAAATGAGTTGATTGCCTATGTTTTAAGCTAACAATAGGGTGGTTTTTTTTCTCACTTTAATTTTTCATCAGTCAGAGACTGAAAGATTTGTTCCCAAATGAATTAAAAATCCAGAAGCTTTCCACTTGTTCAAAGAGTTGTGGATATAATTTATTAAAATCAAGATGTATTTGCTCAAATTCTAGAAGATTTGCCTTTAACAAACAGTGTTAGGAGTCAAACAGTGGAAGTGATCACCCCAGCAGTTAAGGATTTGTTTCTCCTCCTCCCATAAGGCTGTTTCTCATTTGGAGATGCATCAGTGTAAATATCAAAACAAAAAAAAACCTCTGTGAAGAAGAATGTGGCCTTTATTGTAAAATGAGTTACCATATTCCTTCAGCAAGTCCAAATATTGTTGGTTTTATAATTTTTTCATTTCCAAAGAGCAAGTTTGTTTTTTTAGCAGGTTTATTTCGTGCCATTTGCAGCCAAGCAATTTCTCAGAGCATGCTATGTGTTTGTTTAGTGGCTTCAGCAGTGAATTAGGGTTTGAGATCATGAAGATTAAGGAAATCTGTTACACTTTATTTTAGTATTCTGAAATTGCTTTAATCATTAGCAATGGGCTTAACAAAGGTATAAAAATACTAGGCTAGCACTGTGCTAATAAAAAGATTGCCAGCATCCTTATTTTATAAGAATCTTGAAATAAAAATGCTGTTTAGAACACACTAATAGAGACAAATATGAACAGACAAATATGGATAATTTACAAATTGCTGTTATAGCAGTTATTTTAAAAATGAACTGAACGTGGGTGATTTGAAGTAATTCAGTTTCATTTTAGTTTAATTTTACACTCAATGTCAGCATTGGGTGTTCTGCAAGATGACATTGTATTTGTGTCAGGTAGGATTGTCTCTGCTGTGAGGGCAGATTGTCCCACTCTACAACCCCTGCTCTGGATGTGGCTTTTTGCAGGGCTGGGGTTTTTGCCCACTTGCTTTACTCTTCCCTTTGCCTCCTTTTGGCCAACATCTCTCTAAAGCCATGTAGGCTGACAAGATCTGTGTTTCCCTGAGTGCAGCCCCCCTAGGAGGTCTGACCCATCCTGGGTTCTGTTTCCTGACCCCACCTTGGCCTCTCCAGGTCACATCTTCATAAAAATCTTTTTTCCTTTTAACTACAGAACTTTGAAACCTGAGCGAATTATTATAATTGTGTCATAAAAGAGAGCTTAAATGAACAGAGCAAGCAGGAGTCTGAGATGTCTCTCGTGCCCACAGGTTGGATTGTTTTTGTATAATTGCCTGAGAGTCTAGCTTTTCCACCTGCCTAGCTATTGTATTTGCAGGGAAGCCCTGACGAAGGCAGGAATGATGCATCTGACTCTCAGAAGGCTGATTTATTACTTTATAATACTGTATTATGTTAAAGAATACTATAGTAACTGTACTATACTAAAGAATACAGAAAGGGTTCTTACTGAATGCTAAAAAGATAATAATGAAAACTCGTGACTCTTTCAAGAGCCCTGACACAGCTTGGCCCTGATTGGGCAAAGAGTGAAAACAACTCACCAGGATCCAATGAAGCAATCTCCAAACACATTCCACATCAGCACAACACAGGAGAAGCAAATGAGAGAAGAATTGTTTTCCTTTTCTCTGAGTCTTCTCAGCTTCCCAGGAGAAGAATCCTGGGTGAAGGGATTTTTTCAGAGAATGTGAATGCCACACCAGCTATGGATATAAAAGGACCTGACAAACCTTCTTCTCCCATGATGGCAATTGCCCTGTTAGGCACAAGAGGTCCTGCCCTATGCAGCATTTTTGCTCTTGATGAAGGTAAATTATCCCTGCTTTCTGGAGAACAAGTGGAATATTTAAAGCTTTGGCACTATGAGGTGCTGCTGTTCAGGAATGCTTGACTCATTCCCAACATGTCCAGCCCAGCCTCTCTTTCCTATATCATTGTGACTTTTTTTGTTGTTATTGCCCTTTTCACCCCCTGGACATAGATATCTAAATGGGTTTGCTAGAAATCAGTCTGCAGTGTGGTAATAGTGTGCTATAAGATAATGATAGTTTTCTTTCAACTTTTTATAATATTTAATTAAGGATTCCAAGGGATCTTTTTCTTTGTGTTGATTCTTGCTTAGAGGGGAAAAGAAGTCCCTCGGAAGAACCACTAAATAATTTCTTAGCAAGGCAGGCTTGTGAGGCTTTGTCTCCACCAGATCAGCCTGTCTGTTCACTTAAGTCACAAAGGCTCTGACTCTATGGAATGAACTGTTGGGTTCAGTGGAATGACTTGTGCTCAAAGTTAGGCAATTTTGCAATAGTTCATGCTGGTACAGTTTGAAACTGGTAGACACAGTAGTTTCTAGAGTCATCTAATTTTTCTCAATTCCTCTGACATAAACTCAGAACCTTGCAAAATGCTGAACTTTGTGTTTTACAGATATTTCTTGAGGTTTTCATATTAGACTGCCATATCTGGTATCAGTTCTTGTATACCCAGGGAAAAGAGTGCTAATCTAGTTCTTAACATAAGAATTTTATTGGCTGAGTCAGATTTTGAGGTATTTTAACATAAATGTGTTTATTCCTGTGGTGATCTTACATTTTTGAGGTAGCACAAATTGCAAGGGTAAGGTGACAATTTGTTGTAAACTTGTGATGTTAATATTGCATCTAATATTAATTTATGGAGCTAGAAATATGTGTTGAGTATGCTCTGTTTGCTGTTCCTTGGCTGAACTTTTGCCTAGTGAATGCATCAGCCTTTTCTCTGCAGCAGAGCTGTTCCACTTAGCTCGTGTTCAAAAGGCTGAGGATCTGTCCCTTGAAATGGAAGTCTCTGAAACTTTCTGTTGTTTTTATTCCAAGGGATGATGGAATATGATCTGCTGCTTGGGTGCATAAAAGTTGATTAAAGTTGTGTGTTCATGGATTTGTTCTGAATGCTGCTTGTGAAAGGTGAAAGCACAGAAATGAAGCTCTTGTCTTTATGGAGCTGGATGGCAAAGATTTGCATTTCTCAAAGCTTTCAAGTGATGTCAGACCTGATCATGGAAACAGCCTTCCTCTTGAAGGGAGAGAAGGGAGTTCATATTGAGGCTTTTTTCTGATGAATCTTTGATTAGTGCTTCACTGGTATTTATAATCATCATAAAGCTGTTATGAAATAGAAACTGTTAACTCAATTTTCAGAGGGAAATTCTGAAACAAAGCTGCAGAGGTATCCTATGACAGTGGGAAGTCTGGAAAAGAGGCTTCTTGAAGCAGAAGCTCATGTATTAACTGCTGGATCTGCCTTTCTGAAGCAAATGAGGTTTGAGTTGATTCTGTTCTCTGCTTTAGATGTAATGGAAGAAAAGAATCCTAAATAGTTATGCTAAATATTTTTACAGTGGGAAAAAAATCTCTATAGGAATCATAAATGAGCTTTGCAATAAATACTGCTTTTACAAATGACCTAACCTTTGCTTCATTATAGTCATGTCCTATGAGAAGTAAACAGGGTAATGTTCAGCTAGTGCATTATTTAGAGGTTTTTGGTGTACATTTTGAAAGCTTCATACTGAGCTGTGCCCACAGGATTCCCATTAAACACAATGGGAGCCATGTGGCTAAAATCCTGCAGAGCTGTTTGAAAATGGATCCCGTGCTGTGCTGAAGATAAATGATTAAAGAATGAGTGCTTGAGCGGGGAGGAGGGAGTGATGTTGTGATTCTCCACTGAGGGCTGTAGTTGGACTGAAAATCTTTCTCTAAGCCCTTCTTAAATGATCTTCTGTTTCTCAAAAGAAATACCAATACAGTACAAATGGTTAAACATTTACACCTTAGAGGTGTCTAGACATCCTTTCACTTCTCTTCACATTTAACTTTTTTGTTTTACTTTTCTTATTCTGTGTTCTTACTTCTTGCTTAAATTTTTCATGTCCTTTTTTTTTTGTTCTCAAAGTTCTTTTATGCTATGTTGTCTTTATTTCTGCTCCTCATGTCTTGTATTGTTCTCTTCCTCTCAATTCTCTCCTTTCTTTCTTCAAATGGGAGCAGGCAGTTGTGGAAGCCCATCCATGCAGCAAATATTTCTGTGCATTTCAGTGCAAATCCGACATACAGAAACTTGACATACAGAAATGCAGTTTCCCTGCATTTACCCTGTTCATCTCCAGGATAATGCAATTTAAGGAGAAGGGCTTCAATAGTCAAATCTGCATTTTGAAGCTGTGTACTCCTTTTGTTACATCATACAATGGATAATGGCTGTGACAGAATGTTGTGTTTGGAAAGATGGTGGAGTGCTTTATGGAAATTAACTTGGAGGCTTAAAACTGTCCCTGCCTTGTTTGTTTGTTTGTTTGTTTTAATGCAACTGTTCCTTTTTTCCTCTTGCATTTCATTTGTATCTTGATATTATTCTTTTCCCCTTCTTTTTCTTATCTTTAGCTTTTGACAGTCTTGCACACATACAGAAGGGGAGAACATGAAAAGTTATTAATGACAAAATACATATCCTTGATTTTTTGTGACCAGCTCACAATTAGTTTTGTGCAGCTCTTGTTTGTTGGCTCCAAAGCTGATGGTGCTGTTTATGACACTGCTGCAGCACTCTTCTATGTGCACTGTCATGTATTTTTATTGCCTCATTATCAACTGCTTGGTTGTAGAAAAGCTGTCAATATAATTTTAGAGAGGCTACCACTACCTAATGACACAGGTAATTAAGCCCTTGGAGACCATTATTCTGACCATATTTTACTGGTTTGCTCTGCTGCTGGGGTTTGGAAATCTAAAGCTGCAAGGCTTTCCTTCTGACATCTCTGACATGACCTGCTCTTGTGGGTGTTTTCTAACCACCTGAACATTAGACTGCAAGAGTAGTTATTTGTACATCTGAGGTTTCTTTAATAGCATATCCATATTGCTGCCTACTGCATCTGTCCTGCAGGAGGATAAACTCCTTTTGAGCTGGGTACCAGTGGGGTAGCAATCTGTGCTGTTCCAGGCTGCAGGAAACCTACCTGGAAGAAGGCATTCCTTATGCTCAGGAGATACTTGGCTTTCACTGTCCTGGAAGTTTGGATCTACTTTGAGGCAAAACATGTTGGAAGCATTTTATTTATATGTTTTTCATTCCATAACTTGGTAATTTGGAGAGCGTAACGAGGAGGGTTTGTTGTGTGAGCTGCTCCCAGTCACACAGAGTAGACATCAGAGCATCAGCTGCTCCTGATCACAGCTGGCCAGCCCAGAACAGCCTCATTCCCTCTGTCTGGAATATTCTTGAAGAGCTGAAGCAAGCTCTCTGCTGAGGAGAAGAAAGGAAAGACAGATTTTAGATACGCCTATAGCAGCACATTATTCCCCTTGGAATTAAAATATCATATCGTTATTTGTAATGCAAACATCATTTGGAGTATTCCTACACATTTCATCCATCTTTGCTGATCTTATATTTAGAGGTTTTCAGGAAATTACAGCTGATAAGAAAATCTCAATTTCTTGCTTTCTTTATTGTAGTAATTTTGAGCTGAAATTTGGAAAGGCTGAAATCCAAAAATTGAAAAAAAAATATATTTATTAAGACTGCCTATTGTCTCTCTAGAAGTACTTTTAAGCAAATCTCATGGTTGGGAATCAGAGCATTGTTCTTGATATTCTTTGTGAACATCAGAGGTGACCCATTTTGGGGGAGTCTAAGTTCAAGGTAGGAAGCTTCCTTCATAGCTGGGTCTTGTGTAGTTACATGTGCAGGAGTTTGGGCCTTTGCAGTTGGCTGTGCAATGTCAGGAAGGGGCTGGAACTGTCATGTGAATTTGATTTTTGATGTAAAATTTAGATTATGGAATGAAACTAGGAACGATTTCTTGAATTTATCTTTTTTTTTCTTTAGAGTCCCATTGACTCCATTGGTAGTTAGTTTTATCAAAGTCCTAAATTCACAAATAGCATTGTGACATAATGAGGAAATTTTTGCAGCTGTGTGAGGGTGGTCTTGAAGCTGTGACTCAGAATTGAACAAGAGCTTTTTAATTTTGAGTGGCTGTACACTTCTCTAAGTAGCTTAAAACAATAGTGGTTGGTCTGCATCAGGGTCCTGGTATGCAAAATGAAATATGAGTATTTGGAGGAACTGGTAGATATATCTTTCCACCCAGCTAAACATGTGCAAATATGGAAAAACAAATATTTGTTTAAAATGTAGAAAAAAAGAAAAAAGTAAACCCCTACCATTATTTGAAATTGGAATTATTTGCAGTCTGTTTGTATAGTTGCCTGTAATTTTTCCTGAAGCTTTTAGCTGTGACTATTTCTGGTGCCTCCAGCATGAATATAGTGTGAACTTATGAACATATGCTTAAGATGACACAATAATTAACTTTCTCTGTGTGCCTGGTTCTCTCCACTTAATGAAAATATCTTCTGTCCTAAGGTCCCAAACATGCTGCTGGGGACCTCTAGGAGGGACAGTCCTTCCAGTTGAAAAATCCTTTCCATTGCTGGTGAGCAGTGTTTCTGCAAGGCTCAGTCTTGGGCTGGATTTTGTTCCTCCATGCCTGTAACTTCCAAAATCATATACCAGGCTGGTGATGGAAGACACCCATGCAGTCCATATGGCATTTGTCTATCTGTCAACACAGAAATAAACATTTCCACTGATTTCTATTGCTGTTCAGAAGCTTTTTGCTGCAGATAGAAGTTTGATGAGTGAAATCCATATGACTGAGAGAGACAATGGAAACACTTCCAACATTTCCTGGCTCAGATGGAAGTTAGAGCAGTTTCAGAAAAATGTCATTCGTGATAACAGAATTCAGACTTGTGTGGGAGGAATGATGTGCCAATGCTGAGGTCTTTCAAAATCCTACCCTACTTATCTGGTGCTCAAAACATTCCTGTTATTTTAAGGACACCTTGAAATTTTCCACTGGGATCAATGGCCAGTGGTTCAACACAGTACAAGTTGTGCTCAGTTTTTCAGTTCTGTGTAATTTCAAGTGTTGGCATCCAGGGGATGGAGAAGCTGATTGGGTTTGTCTGCTCTGGGGAAGGATCCTCCTCTGTTCATGTGTCTGGAGCTCGAGGCCTGTTTGGCCATGCAGTCATTGCCTTCATCATGCACAAGATGCTTGTGATGCTCCTCATCCTCAGAGTGCCCTTTGGGCAACAGGGCAAATATGCTTTGAGTGTGTTTGGGAAAGAGGGGTTTGGTTTGTATGAATGTGTGAACACTGCATGGCTTGTGCAGTTTGGAAATGCCACAGGGCTGAGCTGCCCAGAGCCTGTGGGGAGGGAAGGGTGGAGATGGTGCTGCAGGAGAAGGATTTGCCTGGATATTTCTGGATTGATAAGCACCTGTGCTGATGAACAGAAAGAATAAATATAAATTATACATTACGGGTGCATCTTTCTGCTGCTGTTATGAAGGATGTTATTACTTTATTTTCCAACTGAAATATTAAATGGGGATATTGAGCATTCTGCTTTGCCCAGCTCACTGCTATCAGGCTTGTACCAGTGCTTTATCCTAAGCAGAGCTGAAAACCCCTTGGGGTTTAAAGCCCCAGCATTTCCCATCTGCCAGTTCTCTTTTTAAGTGTATCACATACCCATTTGCACTTCTCTCTCTTTCTCTTTTTAATCCATTTCCAATATCTAAATTCTTTGAAATAAGGTTGTGTTTGTCTCCTGGGCCCCAGCCCTTGATGCCATGAGCTCACAGCTGGCAGCAGGGGCTCCTCAGGAGGGGCAGAGCTGGGGACCACCACGGGGGTGGCTTGTCCTGGGGACCACCACGGGGGTGGCTCATCCCAGGGACCACCATGGGGCTGGCTCATCCCAGGGACCACCTTGGCTCACACAGGGGGCTCTCAGTGGGGCTGCAGGACGCTGCACAGTCTGGAGAGGAGCCTGCAGAGCTGAGGAGAGCAGGCAGCATCTGTAGCTCAGCCAGCCACTAATTTAATTGAAACCAGGTAGAAGGAGAGACATTGCTGCAAGGATGCAGTGAACAGGAATGCTGGTGATGAGCTTTTTTTCCTCCTGTTACATCTTGTAAAGCCACTTTGATATTTTCCCTGTTTAACCTGGTCCATTGCAAAGCTTCAAATGGAGTGGTGAGGGAAAAATGCAGGTAACCCCAAACCTGAAATTCAAAATTCCTAACAAGTAGGGAAATGATTTATCTGGGATCTGAGAGAAGCTCTTTGGTTGGTTGGATTATGAGATTGGAGAGGAAGCTGGGAAGATTGGACAGAGGCACAGAGCTCTGTGACAATGCCAGACAGAATGCAGTCTCCAAAGAGACCAGCCAAGTCCAGCTGGTGAAAATACCAGCTGGTTCAAAGGTGAACAGGAGCTAAAAGAGCTGAGAAACCACAGAGGAACCTGTTCCTTTGTCTGTGATCAGGTGGTAGGAAGGGCTGAGACAGCTCAAGGAGCTAAAGCCCAGGCCACATCTCCAGGAAATCTGTAACTTAGAAGTTGGGAGACTTAAATAGGAGAGAGACAGGAAGCTTCAATCTTACACAGATAAGGGCTGGGAAAAAGTATCCTCCTGAGGATTTTAACTACACTGAAGTAACAAGCTGAAGATAGAGAAAGATCTGTTATTGATATTTTTCTCTAAGACTAAAAAAATCATCCTGCACCTTGCATGACACGAGAAAGAAAAAGCTGAAATATAAAGTTCAACAGCTGCAGTGGGATTCTGTAGAAACTTTTGGATACATCTCTGTAGCACTAAGTCAGAATCAAGCTGAAGGAATTCTTGTGACATACATTTGAAATAACCACCAAGTAACGTCACATCAGCTTGAGGATGATGAGGAGGGAAGGTGATGGCACCTAGCACAGGGCAGCTGCCAGCCTGTGGCAATCTGGGAGGAAGCAGGTCAGGGGGGAAGGGGTTGGAAGTGTCTTTGACCTTCCAGTGCTGAACAGCTCTGTGCTGCCTGTGCTGGGAGGGAGAGCTGCTGTGTGGGGCATGGCTGAGCAGAGGGTGGGCTGGGAGAGGGTTTATTTATGGCAGAGACACAAGGCAGGTTTCCTGACAGTGACATTGCTGTGGGATGGCACAGGGGACGTGCCTGCCTGTGCAAGTGATGGTCCTGAGAAAACTGCTGGGGAATTTAGGAGCTGAATCAGTGCTGATGCATCAACCTCAGCAGGGTCTGCCCAGCCTGCTCTGGCTCCAGCACGGCCAGGCAGGAGAGGGAGGCAGCAGAGCTGTCAGAAACACATCACTGAGAAGCTTAAAAGCAAGTCTCCAGCAAAAATACAGAGGAAGCTTCCTCTTGCAGCCTTGGACACGTGAGATCTGCGTGCTGCAGGCTGCTCCCTGGGCAGGGAACGATGTTTCTTCCTTTCCATAGGTTCCTGTCTTCCCCTTACCCAGAAACACACTCTGGGAAAAAAAACCCCCAAAATAAATTACTGTCCATTGCAGATGGATTAATTTCCTGATATTCCCTCAACAGCACAGGACAAATTGCATATTTGAAGTGTAGGAAGGATTTTGGTTCGGGAGGAATAACAGCACGAGCTTGTGGATCATAAATTCAGGCCCTCAGCTCTTGACATGATGTGGAATTAATTTCGTATTGTGGCTTGAAACTGTTTGTATTTCTCATCCTGTTACTGTGCCTGGTAGGCTGGTTCAGAGTCTCACTTTTTAAATTATTTAAACATCCTAATTCCAGCCTAAATGTATTTCTAACAACTTGTTTTTTCAATCATCTGCCTTAGGATGATATGGTTTTATGACTTTACTTTTTCCCCTGATTCTCTTGTGTGAGTCACACCTGGCCACTCAAACCCTCGGTCTGTAAGGGTCAGCAGGTTGTTTAGTCTCTTCTTGTGGCACACACTGCCATTTCAACAGCTTCAGAGCAATCCCTTTTGTGGAATCCTCTCTGCATAAGCCACTCCTGAACACTGGTGGTTGTAATTGTAAATACCTTCCACATGGAATCTTGACAGTGCTTTCCACAGTTGCCTTAATATTTTGTATTAATTAAATTCTTATAGTTCAAGAGCAGATTCTGGTTTCTGAATGCCTCATTTCTTCTTCTGTTTTGTGCTTTGAGACATTTGTCCTTAGGTTAGGACTGGTGGGGATCTGTTCCCCTACACTGAAATGGCATTTTGTCAGGAAACTTAAGGAGCTTGTGTTGAACATGGTTTTCATTTATTTTCCCCTAAAAAAATCCTCCTGGATTTATTAAAAAACAGAAGTTTAAAGGAACACTTGAGTTTTAAGAAAATGACAATTCAAATGACAGATGTAACAGAAAATTTAATGGTGCTATGCAAGATATTTCAGATGAATAGACAGTAAATAAAATACAAAAGAAAGGGGAAAATAAATGTTCTTAAATAGTGCTTGAAGAATGTAGACTCAGAAGTGATGAGCTTCAGAGGCTGTTTTTTCAGATTTTTAACAGCTTGCTAGTTACATAAGATACAGAGAATCCTTGGCAAAGCAGTCCAGCAAGAAGGCAGAATACACATGTGGGGATAACTATCCTAAAAATAATCTGGAAGTGCTGGATGTTGGATTGGGTCCAGCTGAGATATTAGAATCCAAACCAAGAGCAGATAACCTTTTGTGGTTACCAGAAGGAGGAAAATATAGGTCAGTGTGTAGAAATAGCCTTTCATAAAGCTCATAATTTTTCTGCTTCACTTCCAAAATTTTCATACCCTTTGGTGGCCTTGATCAAGGAGCAAGACATGGGATCCCAAGCTGAATTTATAGAGGCTCCATTATTTTTGCATTCTGTAAATAGGATTTGTAGTAAATTGCTCTGGCATGTGTTGTCACTGTGGAGAGTTTTATAGATCAAAAGGTAACAATAGCTTTTCAATTAAGGTGCCATTAATTCATGCATCAAAAACTCTCATTCATAAGAAACAAATCTTGATTATCCTCCTGTACCATATTTGGTCCTAAAAATGGGCAAGTGGGATGTGAGTGAAGAAGCAGCAGCTCACAGACTGCAGGAGCACTGGCCATCAGAGCTTTGCAATGGATTTGACTGCAAGCATAATTCACCTCCCTGTTTTCTCCTAGTTTTTTCTTCTTTTTCAGATATTCCATGGCTACCCAAAGCTCGTAATATCCTCCCAGGGCTGGTTTGATGGTGATGTGACCACACAGTCTGTAATGTCTGTGATTCAACTTAATAGCTGTCAGCTCTTACAGACTTTTATAGTAGTTGCAAACAGCAAAACCACAGAAGTTTCAGTTGTCTTTGAGCTCTTGGTCATGTTGCAAAAATAACCCTATTGCTTAGGAATCTGAGTGCTGATGGGAGGTGTTTCTGATTGCCACAAGAAGCTGAGTGCTCGCCTGTCCCTGTAAGGCTGTTCAACAAGGCAGGCCTGTGGTCCAAAATAGATTAGCTGGGTTTGAGTGAAGATTAAAGGACCTATTGAATTTAAGAATTCATAATTTTCCTTAGCTGGTTTAAGTGATCATAGTAATATGCAACTAGACTTTATTTTCATTAATACTTTTAGGTCTAAATTGAAAAAACATGATTTAGTGCTGGTTGAATCTATTCTTTCTCCCATTTTTGTTTGTTTATTAATTTGGAAGAATGTTGTGGAGGACTAGCACTGCAACTGCATTTGCATAGATAAACACAATAATTAAGAATGCTGTTACACCATTAATTTAAAAATGAAATGGGCAGGTTAGGAAATTAAATTATTCTGTGAGGACTGCACAGGAATTCATGGTGTGAACCACAATGATTTGTTCTTTCATGTAAAAGGCATCTGATTAAGGTCAGCCTATGAGCAGAAATGGTTCCAATCTGCATCTGAAAAACTGCACCACTGTCTGCACTAGAGATTAGAGCTGGCTTGATTTTATGCACATTTGGTCAACAGATGGTCAAACTATTCTGTGGGCATTCTGGCAGTGTAGAAGTCTGCACATCAATGACAAAAAAACATCACAGGAATAAGTAGAATGTCAGTGTTCATCTGAGTAAAATGAGCACCCAGTGTCAGCTTCTTGAAAAGTAGCGTAGTGGGCTGACTTGAAAGGAGAAAACCTGGAATAAAATCACATTGTTGCTTAATTAGCCAATGCCATTCATTCTGATGAGACTGAAAGAACAGAAAGACCATCAGGCTCATATAAAAGATAATGCTATTGGCCTTTGGCCAGAGCAGTTAGCTAATATTTTCTGTCTCGCTGGATTGTTACCTTAGAAATAAACAAATATAAAAAAGATGTGTTGTGAATGATTCTTCTGCTCAATTTCGTTTGGAAAGAATACTAAACAAAAGTCATGTTTGTCTAAACACAGTAGAAACAAACAACAGCAGGCAGTTCCTGGTCTGATATGCCCAGGAATGCTGGCACCTTCTTCAAGGTCACTGTTTTAATATGCAGTGTATCTGGCAGTATGAGTTAAGGTATTTCTCTCACCTGCTTTTGCATCACCCTTATGCCTGTGCCACAGCAGTTTTCCCTTCTCCAGCCCCTATTCCATCTGGGCTGTTTTTCCAACTATCTCAGGGGACTGAGACTGCTTGAAAGGAAAAGAGCAGAAAATATGAAAGGGAGGGAGAAAAACTGTTGCAACCCAGCTGAAGGAGAGGCTGTACTGGGGTGAGAATCTGTGCAGGACATGGGGAGTGGGGAGAAGTGAGGACCTTTGGCTGCAATTGTCATTTACCATTTTTGGTTGTGAAACTCAGTGTCTTTGTTGTCATGTCCATCACTCCTCCTCCGGTTTTGATCCTTTTCCTCTTCTTACCCACAGCTGAAACCAGCTCTACTCCCAGCCCTGATCAGCTTCATGACATCTCCTAAACCCATGGGGTTTAATTTCTGACCCACCTTGAATGGGACCAGTGTTTCATGGGTGGCTTCCCTTTTTCCCCCTATTGTGGGAAGGAGCAGAACTCTTTTTTTCTGAGCAGGCAGAGTTAGTGTTATCATCAGTTTAACATTCCTGATGGATGTGTGTAGGTCAAAGATGATTTTTGATAATGCCTATTAGCAACTTTGAACATGGAGGTGGATTCTAAACCTTCCTCCTTTAATAGATGAAGTTGATTGCCCCGTCCTGAGATGTTGGTACCAGACTGGAGCTTGCCCTGGCTTTTTGCCCTTTTTGAAAGGGCAGGGAAGGTGCAGGTGCTCACTGCTGTGCCCCCTGAGCCAAGGCAGTGGCACAGTGCCCCCAGAGCACAGTGAGGGATGGCAGAGATGCCCTGCACAGCCTGTCTGAGCTGCACAGAGATGCCCTGCACAGAGATGCCCTGCACAGCCTGTCTGAGCTGCACAGACCCCACTGCTGGCTCAGAGCACAGCTGTGTGCAGGGTTTTTAACCCCACTGCCCCTAAATGACAATAATCTCACCCTGGCCTTGTTTGCACTGCTAACAAGGTGGTGTCTTTTGCACACATTTGGTTTTAGTTTAGTGACACAGCTTGGGTAGGGTTTAAACAATACAGCTAATTACTGTGCATATTCAAAAGATAAAAGAGTGCCCTTAATGTGTTATTCATAACATGGAGCATGAGAACATTAAGGCTAGGACTGTCTTTAAATATTAATTTCATGGTAGCCATGGATGCATTAGGCTCTTGTAAAGAACAAAAACACTGAATGCAACTCTGACAATTTTTCCATGCAGTTGACTTTTATAAATGTTTTTATTCTCTAGAATGGAGGAGACAGTGAGAAATCTGCTGCAGAGCCAAGGATCCCCAGGCCAGCATGGAGAAGGAACTGTCAATATCATGAAGGTATATCAGGTATTACTGACTTATTACCTGTTTTCTTGTGATAGAAAAGTTCTTTAAAACAAAAATCCCACAAATATCTGGCATTGTTTCCTCTATTTGTTTATTAATTATGAATACTTGTAAGTGGTAGTTGGTTCAACCTACATTTTCCCAGGTGTTCTCTCAGCAGAGTTTAATGTTTTACACTTTTATTATCCTTGTGTTATCTGCTGTTGTTGCTCCTCATAGTTCACAGAGGACAAAGAAACTAGTTTTGAAGCCTTTATTAAAGCACTTAATATTTTAAGTCATAGTTCCAGCATCTCTAGTAAACATTGGTGGTTTTGACAACTTAACCTTCAGATGGTGATGGATAATTTTACCATTCATGTTCTTATTGGGTGTGAGGATCCCTATCAAGCTTCAGAGTTTCATATCCCTGCTTGTGGCAGGTGCATTTTATCACCCTCTCAGGGGTAGAGAGAGTGTCTCAGGACAGCGTTTAGGAGAGAAAGATTTTAGAGGTTTTTCAAAGGGAACCAGATCTGTTTATAAAACAGAAGTGTTTTACATTTTCCTAACACTGTTGCATTCTGGAAACAGTGAACCTAAAATGGTGGAAAAACCTTTTAATTTCAGTCTGGAAACAGGAGTGAGATACATCTCAGTTAATCAAATATCAGGCACATGAATTCTTAAAAATATCACTAAATGAAGTCAGTCCTGTGCTGTATCTTTTTGAACAGAATAAGCATTCTTATAAAATACTAAAATAATATAATAAAGTCTATACCAGGTAGTGATCCATCAGATAAAACACTGTTCAAAAGTTTGAGTTATATTAGTTCATTCTTACAGCTGATGGATCAAAAATACAGCAGCATAGCTAAACAAAAATGTATATTAAAGAGTATTTATCACTGTAATTACATTTTCATTTTAAGCTTGGGTTGAAGAGATCTTTTAGTCTAACCTTCAATATAATCGAATTTTCTTGTTAAAATGATAGCCTGTAAAATTTAATTTCAGGACAAATTAAATTTTTTTGTTGAAGTTATAATAGAACATAGTTCTTTTAGAAACTGTTGACAAAGGCATCTCTATTTTATGCCCTATCTTTTTGGGGTGCAAAATTGAAACTCAGTTCCCTTCTCTTATTTCTTTATGGGTTTAAATCCAGACATGCTGCTCACTCCTGTCACCACACAGTGGTTGTTCTGAAGTGGGCTTGATGTCAGTCTCTCCTCAAGGTGGATTACTTGTCTGCCCCTGTCTATTCATAGCAGACATCTGGGATGATTTTATTATCTGCTTTTCTCTGTGCTGTCTTACTGTGGAAACTCCAGTAAGGTGGTACCACAATTAGGTTTCAGCTTCTTTGGGTTTTGTTTTTGAACTTTTAAGGAAAAAAGAAAAAAAAAAATACTGCAGTTTTGTTTCATAGAACTGAGGGTTTGGGGGTTCTTTATTTTTATTTTGGGCACAAAACTGGAAACAAATTAGCTATGTGGTCTTTGAAATTGGAGATTTTGTGTGCTGCTTTCCTAGAGGGGAGATAAACCAGTCATGCCAATTTTGGTGCTTGTATATTTATGTGTAGTTTTTTTCACTATCATTATTTCTTTCTTAATTTTTGAAAAAAAAACCCCAGAATTTGGGTATGATCTTGAGTTTTCTTCTCCTTCTGGGCCACACTGATATAGATATTTATTGTCCTCAGCCAGGCAGGAGAGAGGGCACTATGGTGTGATTTGTGTAAAACCACCTGGGTTTATTTTCTGACCAGCAAAAGAACAAGGCAGTTGTGCCCAGATGCAAGAACAGTTCTTCATTTTCCTTCATCTCCAGCAAATGGATCCCTTTTGTTCCCTTCTTTCAGGACTCAGGGTTTTGTTTGAATTTGATGGGTGGTACTCTGGGCAAATTCCTCAAACTGGAGCTTTGCTTTCTTTCAGAGTGAAGCTGTTTCTGTCCCAGGGCCTGAAAACACCCATATATCTGTGTCTCTGGGATTATTTTAGTGCATAACAGCTTCCTTCCCTTCCTGTCCTTTTCTTGTTCCCAGGAACATTTTCACTCATGGTATCTCTCAGCTTGTTTTTTAGCCATTGTCATTCCTTGAATATTGCTGGTATGCAATCTTCTTTGCTTATGAATTTCCTCTCCTAATCCATGACTCAGAAGCAATGGGTTTTCCTCTCCTGGAGGAATAGCTGGGCTGCTGCATCATCCACCAGTCTGTGGCTGGTAAAACAGGTCAGAAATGCAGAGCATTTGTATTGTGTTGTGAGCATTGTGGGTTTTTATTTCTTTTCTGGATGTCTTATTGAGTGATCCTTCCTCAGATCCCTTCTGTTCACTTTTATGGAATGTGAACAAATGGCTTTTTATTCTAGGAATTTCAAGGAATGGCTGCATTGCCATGGGCTGGGATGGCTCCCTGCCATGTGGGTCTGAGATGGGGTCTCTGGGTGTGGGTTTGTCACAGTCACACAGTGAAAGCTGGGCAGGGACCACGAGTCAGCCACAGCTCATACCTGAAAGGCTCCTCCAAACAGGGACTTGGCAAAGAATCTCTGCTCTGAAATGTTTACAAAGCATTTTAATATTGAGAAATATATTAGTGAAGCTTTCTGTGAATCATTAATATGTTACTGCAACCAGCTGTGTGGAAATCATGGACTCACATACCATTTAAACAGATGATGAATCTTAAATACATTTTGTGTCCAAATTCAGCAAGATACATCAATATTGCAACCAAGACATTTCATTTGTATTCCTTCAAATGTACTCAGGCAGTTTTTTGATATATTTATGAGCGTAATTCACAAATAGGAATAGAAGCTGAAATGTAAAACCCAGGTAATGTTCCTTAAAAACACCAAATGTAAAACCCAGGTAATGTTCCTTAAAAGCACTGATGTATTCAGGTTTTTGGGAACATGATAACTGTATTATCAACCTGTATTTGTGAAGGAAGTTTAAATGAAATTTTGTATGTTATATTCATATGCATATAGAAGCTTTATTGAATGTATAACTAGCAACATTGATCTGAAAGCCATCCTCTACAATCAGTCACCTTATGGAACATATCCTGAACCTCACATTTTCTCTGTGATTAGTGTGATATCGTCAAAACTGTATGATCAGTTGGTTCAGTAGAGTAAGGGATTTTAGTGCAGATTCACAACTCTGTGTTTCATAACAAATGGGGACAAATGAGGTGATTTCCAGTGTGACTTACCAACATATGTCCCATATTCTTTGACACAATGGTGACTTAGTGAAGTTTGTTGAAGTAAATATCTGAATATCATAAAAGATAACTCTGCACAATAAATGCTTTTGATCTATTGAACATTGTCTATATAGTTTTTTTAACAAATATAATTATTGTTCTAGGATGTATGAAATTGACTTATTATTATAAAACCAGTATGCCTGACTCCAGAATAAATATTTTGGCTAATGAACTTTAAATGTTGCATAGTGATAATGTTAGAATAATAACAAATAAGAAGGTGGAGCTTAAAGCATGCAGTGTTATTGCAGTATTTTTTAGGTCTTGCCAGTGTTCTTACTTAAAGCAAAATTTTCTAACTCTTTCCATAAAGCTAGATGCCCTATGGGATTTTAATTTGCTGGACTACAGATGAGTTATGTGATTTCTTTTGGGTAAATGAATTAAGAAGCAGCATTGTAAATAAAATTCTCCTTTGTTATAATTTTACATAATAATAAAGGGAAAAATTATAATGAATGCTTGCATAAATGTAGACAAGAATGCATGTTATTTGAATAGCCTTAACCATCATATTTCTTACTTTAAATTTCATTTGACTAAAAGACTCTACTATGCATTGACTTTATGGTGTTTCCAAGAGACATTGAACACCTAAAAATAAGACCATGAAAGGCCAAACCAAGAGCTCATGTATTCCCCAGAAGTAACTGTGTGCAGTTCTTGAACCCCAGACTTTAAACCAAGCACCCCACAGACTTTCCTTCCTTGAGATTTGGATATCAAAAAACTTTCCTGTTTGATCACAGTGCTGGATATCCTAAGTAGAGTCTCCCCTGATTACAGATCACTCAAAGACTTGAAGGGGTTTTTAACTCATTTTGACTTTGTCAATGTGTGGTGATTGAAACAGATGAGGAAGAGAATTTGTTACAGGTTCACAATTTAATATTGTTCTGAAATTGTCCATGTGAGCGCTGAAGCTCAGGACAGACATGGTACAGTCACACTGGGGAGGTAAAAACATGCACAAGTGATACAGGCACATTTCAGGTGGCACTGTTGGCCACATCAACCCCATTTTTTGTCTGTGTGCTTTTGTGTAACTCAAACGTGGAACAGTTGTTGTGGCTGTCACTTCTCATTTGCACAGCCCTTGGTGTCAACAGCTCTTTCACGAGAGGAAAAACTGTAACCATTGGCAGTATAATTTTATTTTGGCACAAAATTATACAAGCTTATTGTTCAGGCCATTGATATGTAGCATTTTATAGATAGGGGCCTGGCCATGAATTGAAAAAAAGGCACTAGTTGAATTCCCTAGCTAAAATCCATGTAGGATTTTTAATGCTAACTTCTAGTGCAGAAAGAGGATATATATCCTTAAACATCTGTCTCTGGAGTGGAAGTGCCCACAGGGGACTGCATGAGCCAAGCCTCCTAAGCTGCTAGGGAGTACATTACTAGGCAAATATTAGCAGATTTGTGTCTCCCAGAGAAGGGCAGAGAGGAGCCATCCTCACTCCTGGGAGCTCCTCTGGAAATCCTGGGACGTCAAGGACACAAACATTTGCTGTTGGACTGCTTTTCCATGCAGAGAAACCCAGGGCTAGCTCAGTAACAATTTAACACCTTATGGCTTTTTGGAGATTTGCACCACGATGCAAAGATTTTGGTTAATATTTAACCAAAATGAGGTTGGATTCTCTACCCCCAAAGGAGGGTGATGGTGGTCCCGAGGCACTGTTCAAAATTTCAGTTTTGTTGCAAAGAGTTTTCCCTACTGAAGCACAGCAGTGGAGTTGTGTTTAACACAGCAAAGTCTCCTAAGTGAAACGTGCCCTTTGTGTGCCTGTTTGTCAGAAAACAGGCTGTTCTTTCCTTCCCAGAACCATGGAGCCACAACATTTTTTATTGGAAGGGACCTTAAAGATCATCTCATCTCATCCCCCTGCCATAGGAAGGGAAACCTTCCACCAGACAGGTTGTTGTTCCAGTGCCCATCCAGGCTGGCCTTGGCTGCATCTCAGAAGAAAGAACTACCAAATGAGAGAGAGAGCAAAACAAGGGTGTCCTGCACTTACACAAGAGTTATCCACATGTTGGATTATATCCCATCACCCACAGGTTTTGCCTGACTCTGACCATCTTCCTTGCAATCAGGGGTTGAGAATGCAATGCCAGTCCTTGAAGTACCAAGTTTGGTGAAGGATAGATGGGGTCTCCAAATACAGATCTACATTTTCACAGTGTACAGGTGCCATTTTACTACCACTTTAATCCATCACACATCCTCTAGATATCTACAGTGTCAAGAGGCCAAGATTGACTGATTTGATGGTATTATATTGTGTTATACTGACTGTCATTCTAGTTTACATTTCCCTCTTCTATACTGTGTTTCTGTCTTTTTGCTGTATCTTACTTCTGGTTCTAACTTTGGGAATGAATCCACAAAATTCACCCATTGCCTGAACATGAATGTTTCACTTTCCCCAAATGAATGAATTTATAGATGGTCAAGTGGATTGCTCTGATTGCTCTCTCCCTACTTCCTCATCTCCATAAAATACACTGTTCATTCTGCATTTTGACGTTATTTCCTTGATATTTTCCAACCAGCAGAAAGCAACAATAGTTATTAAATTTTAAAAAGCTGAAAAAAACCCTGAAATTTTGCTTAGCTGAAAAAAATCTAAAATTTTGCTTATTTTCTAAGGCAAAAAAAAAGGGTGATTCTGTTGAATTCATAATCATTCTGTCTTAGAAAATTATTTTAATAAAAGCACTCAGCAGTACACCATTAAATTTATTTTTAAAAGAAAGTGTTCTTCTGATCCGGAAAAGTTAAGATAGTTAATCTGAATTCCAATATCATACTTGAAAAGTTGAAGTTTTGATCTAATCTGGAATGATTGTTCCTCCATCTTATCTTTGCATGAAGATGAATTCTGATTTTCTTTCAGAGGTTTTCCTTACACGGCTGGGAGACATGGAACTGTTCCCTGGCACTTACAAAAAAATTACCTGGTAATGGAATAATATACCAGGTTTTTCTTCCTAATCCCACAGGTAACTTCTTAGGTCAGCTTCTGCAATTGTGCTTATGGTGAGAACTAGTCACTTAATACACTGATCTCATTCCAAAATACTATGGAAGGAAAATTGGCTTATTTCTAGCAACTTAAATCCAGAGGATTTTTTTTTTTTTTTTTTTTTGCCTGAATTGCTGTTACATATAATTTACTGAATTTGAATTTCAGAATAGTTTGGCTTATTTCTAGTTCAGTAAAAGGAAGGTATTTTAATGCTGTAGCTTTAGTCAAGTGTGCTTACTGTCATACCTACACATCCCTTCACAAAAGTTTAAATGCTACATACAGGTTTCCTGGAAGGAAAGATCATTACTTAAGTATGATATTATAATGAACCAATTCCTAAGAGAATATCAGTGTGAAAAATCATGCTGAATATTATTCCTGTATTACCTTATCTAGATACATGAAGAAGGAACAGCTCCTTAGAAAGGTTCTTTTTTTCCTGCTGGTACCTTTGCTAATCAGTGTGACTGAAGGTTTCCATTTTGGGAAGGAACCAGGAGCACAGGAGCTCCTGGACACTGCTCTGCCCCTGCTGAGCCTGAAGCCTGGCCTGGCAGAGGGGCCAGTCCTGATCCCTGCTCTGGCACTGCCAGAGGTGGCTGTTGGGGATGGGAATATCCATTCCCTGAGGACAGGAGCTGGCACTGGGACCTGGGGACAGGAAATTCCATCTGCTCCTGCTGATCTGAGGAGCACACTCCATCCTCAAGTGCACTCTGAAGGTTTTCTGCTCTTATGCTCCCTTCCCATCTGAACTTTTTCAAAAGCAATATGTTTTTGATGCATGGAAGGGCCAATAAAAGCATCATTGGGAAATTTATTAATGCTGCTGCAGAGCTGTTCAGCAGGGATGATAGCTTGTACTGGTGGGGAGTGTTCTGAGTGGAGAATAATGTGGAGAACATTTAGATTGATACAGGGGTGGAGGGAGGCACATATCAGAGACATAAAGTATGAACTTGCTCTCTTATCCATCACAAGTGTTTAATCTAGGGAACGCTGCTGCTCGCTCTGCTTACTTTGTAAGTGAAATCCAGAGATGAAAAAGAAGAATCTAATATGTTTTTCTGACAAGGGTAGTGTTAAATCATGAACAATTTGGGATGCTTCTGTAAACTTTTGTGATATGTTGCATTCCTTTGTTTTCCTTCAATTTTGGCCAGCTTGTTCTGAACAAAAGCTGTTAGCTAAACAAATATATTACTATTACACTTACTGATGTGCTGTCTAAAGCAAAGCTATATTTTAGTCTCTCCTTCCAACTGGGATAAAAGAAAGCAAGAGAAAACAGCTGGATATATAGATAAAAGCAAGGAAGGTAAAGCAGAAGTCAGATTTGTAGCCTTATACTCAAAACTAATTTCAATTGCATATAATTTTAATTGTATTTAATTTTTTATTTCATATTGTAACTTCTTTGCTCAGTTATGATTTGGTTTGTGGTTTTTTTTCAGGCCTGGGTTATTGTGTTTCATTGGATTCCCATCAGGAAATAAAGAAAATTTTTTTTCAGTTGCATATTTAAAAAATGTATTTAGATCACAGAGATATCTCTGGTTACTCTTATACTGACAGTCCTGCAGGACAGACTTCACCTTAGACTTAACATCTGTGTGTTTTACACATCTCAGGTTTAGCTAAATGGAATTGGTTATAAAGCATATCAGAAGATACTGAGAATTTTCAAAGGGTATATTTAGGAAATAGAGGCTGTGGTGGGGAGAAAAAAGAGCAAGGTGACACTGGAAAACAAATTTAAACTTGTTGGAATGTTAAGTCTGTAGTGCTTGGAGCAATTTCTGCCTTTTTTCAGCTTGTGCAGTCAGACTGAGCTATTTGTGCATAGCTTGAAGCTGCTTTTTTAATGAAACTACAAATAAACCCTCATCTACAGCTTTTATCTTCATCAGCAGTCTAGAAATTCTTATTTTATAGTGCTCACAGTGAATGGTGTTGAACACTAGGAGGTCTGCACTGGAAACGGTGCTGAAAAGACATCATCTGAGAATGCATCAAGGCTGTGGAATGGTCTTGCAAGGAAAAGTGTTCACAATTTATAAAAAACACCGTTGTGGTTTGACTGCAGCTGGCAACCAAGCCCCACACCCCACTCCAGCAGGATGTGGAGAAGAAAATCAGGAGGGTAAAAGACAGCTCATATACCTGCATGAAAACTCCTGCTAAATATTATTCTCCTCTTACCTTATCTAGATAGAAGCAGAAAGAACAGCTTCTGCAAAGGTTCTTTCTTTCCTGCCCATAACTTTGCTAATCAATATAACTGAAGCTTTTCATTTTGAGAAGGAACCAGGAACAAAGGAGCCCCTGGGCACTGCTCTGCCACTGCTCATGGGTCGAGATAATAAGAGTTTAGCAACTAAAATGTTAAAACAACAACAGCAACCAATTGTAATGGAAAGGAAAATACCAAAGAGAAATAAACCCCCGGGAAGAGAAGTGATGCAAATGTAAAGAACTGCTCACCCCCCACTCCCTGGTGTCCAGCAGTCCCTGAGCAGTGCCCCCAGCCAGCCTTGCCCCTCTGTGTTGCTGAGCAGGATGCCACATGCTCTGGGACATCCCTTGGGTCACTTGGGGTCACTCCCAACTCCCTGGGCACCCCCAGGTTCTGCACAAAAGCCCTCGGGTCCATGTAGGCTCTGCTCAGCAGTAATGAAATATCTTGGTGTTGTCAACACTGTTTGCAGCACAAATCCAAAACACATAGCAGCTACTGTGAGAAAAAAGAGCTGTACCCCAGCCAAAAGCAGTGCAGACACAAACAATTCTGTGTGTGGATTGGAAATTGCAGTTTGGGTTTGGAGGGAGATCTGCCTTGGTTGTAGGAAGAGTGTTGGAGTGTGGTGTAGTGTACTCACATCACCACATTCAGTCCCTGAAGTCTAAGATAACTGCTCATTAAATATCTTATTTATAAGGCTCTGTGGTAGCTCTGGGCACACCACAGAAAGCACTAAAGTGTTTTGAGGTGTTATCAGCATAGTTTGGGTTCCACATAGACTGGATTCTTGGGTGCCTGTTACCACTGCCTCTCTTTAAGAACAATTAATAGCTCCATTGTGAATATTTTGGATTTTTTTAAGTAGTTATGAGCAATCATAAGCAATATTTAATTATATATCCTACATATATTTTATTCTTGGTCGATTAATGTGTGATTAAAGTGCGGTTTTGGAAAATTACAGGCATGACTCTCAAAAGAATTTGAATTTGCTACCATTGTAAAGCCTTTGTCTCTAATAAATTTCAGAGTTGAAGAATTAAAAGGAATTCAGAAAAGAAGATCCCACTCAGGCATCACAATCTGACACCCAAAATTGAAATAGAGATCTTTTGTATCTGAGGGATCCTCACTGCATTGCATCTGAAAAACTTCACTTCTCTGAAGGACCTGTGCTTGGCACATGAAAATGATCTTTAGCTTCTACAAGCAAAGATGTCATTTCTAATTATTACTTATCATTTTCCAGACAAGCAATTCATGTCATCCAACACTCACTGGGAAAAAACAGCATTTCAAAGATGTTGATCTTTTTTAATTCTTGTTTGGTTCAATCAGATTTTTGTCACATGTGCTTGTGAAAGAATGCTTGTTTGTAATCAGTGCTTTATATCCCAGATCCAGTTATATCAGCATTAGATTATGCTATCTTGTATTATTATATCCACTTGTCCAGTGCCTAATCATAGTTTTCACTGTAGAAAATAAATTCTAGAATAATCTTTGCCACCTGCTTATATTTTTTTTTTCTTTGTGTTTTCTGACGTTTAATCTTCTTGGTTGGAAATTTTATAGCTGCAAACTGAAATATTTTTAAGTGAGCTCTCTTTTCTTTCCTCTTCTTTCCCATGTGTGTATGTGTGTAGTGTTATTCCTAGAAAGCATCTTAGAAAGAAGAAAGGGCTGATGGCACTACCAATAAAACCTCTAAAGTAACATAATTTCTGAAATAATAGTTAAGAAATAGCTGGCTAAGTATCCCTTCAACACTTCTCTCTTCCTTGGAGCATGACAATTCTCAGAGGAAAGACATCCCAATGACTAATTGTTAGGGTTAGCAGCCTTTTGCCTTTCTTGGGATGAAGAAAGAGGTAATTTCTGAAACAGGCAGTTTGTTCTCTTATCTTCTGAAAGCTTCTCTATGATCTTTTCTATCACTGTAGTTACTCCCTGTTTATCAACACTGAAAACACTTTCTTGTTCAATATTCTGAAAGGTAGATGGGAGAGAGAAGAGAGAAAATTGGCTTTACATTCCACAGTTCCCAGTAAATTATCATTTGCAATTTCAGGTGGATTTCCTGCTGTCTTAATTTATTGTTCTTACTTTATTTATTAGCGGAAAGAGGGAATATTACACTGCCCTTTCCTGGTTCAGCTAACTGAAATCTAGCTTTCTGATAAGTCTCAGTCAGGCCACTGCATTGTACAGCTCCATAGATCAATGTCTGTGGTGATTTATATCTTTCCATCGATCCTGGGGAGCTCGCCATTCCTGGGCTGCAGGGTCTGTCTCCATCCCTTGTTCTCTATTGGCCACGGGGCCCTTGGTGTTTCATCAAAGGGTTCATCATCACTGGGCTGCTTGCTTGATTTATGGAGCAAACTGAATACTTAGGAATAATGGTCAGGGCAGCTTGTCATTTGTGATTTGCAAAATACTCTTGGTTTCAGAAGAGCAATGACAGTTTAAACCAGCCTGAGAAGCTTACACAATGTGGGACTCCACTGTAAGTTTGTCATTAATTTCTGTAGGAAAGGGTCTACAGTGAGCAGCATAATCCTAGTTTGAGTAAGATCTGAATTTTTAATATTTTTATTTTCTCTTTGTTGACACAGAGCATTAGAGAAGTAGATGAGCCTTTACTGCAGAATTCTCATCAGGCTGCTGTGTTTGCATCCTCTCATGGTACAAGCATGTATCTTAAACTTAAACTCATTGGTCTGGGGAGACCCAGAGTGGAGTTATTGCTTTTTCTTCCTCTTTTTTTTCTTTTTTTAAGCTGTTTTGCTTCCAGAACACCATTTCCAACTGTTCCCTTTTCCCAGAAATTAAACTGCACTGATCAGCAGGACAGCACTTACTCTGCCTTTGCTGGACTCTGCACCTGGGGAGGATTTTGTTATTCAGTTTGAGCACAGCCTGCCTGTGACTGTGCAATATGTGAGGCATGAGCAGAGACTGCTCAAGAGTGGCAAAAGATGCTCTTTATTTGAGATAACAGCAGAAGTGTAGGACTTCAGGGAAGAAAGGATTAAGCTGCTTTACCCCATTGTTTGCTGCCTCCAGAGCCCTCTGTAGGATTTGTCCAGCATCTCCCAGGAGATGCACATTTCCTCTGGCAGCTCTCTGCCCCTTCCTATGATATTGACAGATTTTGCACACTCAAGAGGTTTCTGTCATTCCAAAAGCCTTTGTCACCCTCTCTCTTTAGGGATTTGACTTTTAGCACAAAGGGTGCTTCACAAATCCCTGTTTGCTTTCTGGAGTGTGGATTTTCCACTCTGCCCTTGCTGGACATCACCCAGGTGGAACTGGTGAATGTGATGGGGCAGTGCCCTCAGCACTTGGCCTGTCTAAGCACAGTTTCTAAGGTTTGAAGTTCTTCCTCTGTTCTGTGCCTTTCCCATGGCTGAAATGCTGGAACTCATTTATTATTGCTCAGTAGTAAACTACTTTTGGAACTATTTGAGCTGTACTTCAACACTCAGGCAAGGGTAACAGCAGTAAGTGTCATGAGGTATTCAAGTGCACATCAGAATAAAACAGGATGTGTGTCTTGATTATGCCCCTAGTGTGCAAAGTTCATCTAATTTTGTAATTAGAAGATGAACAGGTTATTTTTTTAAGTGGCTGGGATTTACTCTGAGAAGCTGCATTACTCCACTTTCTGTAATGAAATGTCATAACCTGTGCTTTCTTCTGCTTGTCCTTTGAAATTGCTGCCCTGATTTTGTGCAGGAAAGGTGACCCTGTGCATATGTTTATGTTTTCTTCTGTTGTTAGCCACATCTGATTCATGTCACATCCCCTCCTAAAAATAATAGTTTGTATTTGAATTGCATCAGAGATATACCTTTGTCATTTCTTTCCCCTGAGTTCATTGAAGTGTTTTATCTCAATGCACTCCTTAGGGCAACTTGAAGCAAAAATGGTTTAATGGCTCTTTTACAGATACTTGATTGTTGCATCAGTGAGTAGCAAGAACAAAAAAACCAAGCCCAAGTACTATATTTATGTTTCATTTGTGAACAGGATAGCAGTAATGTTGGAAACCTGATGGAATGGCTCTTTGACATCTGTGTTTTGGGGCTCAGAATATTTGCTTCATAGTTTGTGTAAGGGTGTTCAGTAATTAAGCCCATATTATATAAAACTAATTCTTGATTAAAGTTTTAACATAGTAATAGTCAATTTCTAAGCTAGTTAATATTTTAAAAAGACATTGTTGTGAATGTGATCCAGACTGCTGATTTTTAATTCAGCTACCTATATGGGGTTTAGTAAAGATAATGCCTTGCTATTAACTCTCAAACAGTTGTATTTGCACATTATTCAATGTGCAAAGGATCAGTTCTTCATGAAGGTGCACACTTCTATGCTTAGACAGAGTGCATGTTGTATAGTAGTGATGGGCAAGGCATCTCAATTCTGGGGTAATCAAAGATCATGAATGTCTGAGCTTTGGTACCTAATTATCAGAAAGGCACACAGACTGATGCTCATTGAAGGAATTCTCCAGTTTTGTTCTGACACCCAGTATTTAATGTTGATTTACCTCACATCTGTCATTCTCAAGCTGCTCCTGAGCTGTCAGTCTGCACCTGCTCATGCAGGTAGGGAAGGTGGTTTGCAAGGTAGAGCCAATCCCTCCTGTGTTGTGCTCTGGTGATGGGTCACTCTCAACATCTGTGGAGTTCTCTTTTTTCCCCCTTTTGCTTGCCTTGTCATTTTGGGCAATGGTTTACATTGCTTGCTTGTAGTCTTGGTGTCTTCTATCTCTGTCTCTCTCTCTCTGTGTGCAGAGAGCTTGGACAGAGTTAGCAGGATTCACTGTTCAATCCTATAGATCACCAGAGAGCTCTGGTAAAACTCAGCAGCCACTCAGCAGCTGCAGCTGGTACCAACTCAGCCTGACTGACTGGAAATAGACTGGGGCACTTCTGAAAGTTTTGTTGTCAGTCTCATTCTCTCCAGTTATATGTTAGAGCAGATCTTAAATCAGTATTCATCTGGTAGCAGCTTGATTCTCAGCCCATTCTTTAATAATTCAAATATTAGCTCTAGATGAAGAAAGGTGAAAGACATTAGGCGTGAACATATGTTAGCTTTTCCTCAAGAAACTGCTTTATCTCTCAGTGGCAAAAAGCTGCCACTGAAAGCTGGCATGTTCAGTGCTCACTGCAACTTTTAAAGAAAATGGAAGTTATAAAGAAATGACAAGTTCTGAGTTTTAATCTGAAGTGGAAGTAGCAGTTAAGTTGTGCATACACTTGCAGAATTGGCATAGCATGTGTCACAGAGCCTTCATGACTCCACTTATTTAGCACTTTAATCATGTCACTAGCAACTTCCTCTGTCTTTTTTTTTCATTCATATACAAGGGAGGATTGGAGATATTTGCATAGTTAACTTCATTTGCACCTGTGAGTAATGACATTTTTAAAAAATCATTGCAGGAAAAGCTGTCAGAAGACAGTAGGAGATGTAAAGAAGGCATGGAAAAAATTCGCACGCAGGCAGATGAAGATTCAAGGAGTGAAAGCAGCAGCACTGAGGAGGAAAAGGAAAAAACAAAATTGCTCTTGGAGCGTTTGAAAGCTCTGGAGGTAAGAAGCACAAGAGTTTCACACATAAAAGACCACCCTGTCCCCTGCCTCATTCAGTCATTGGCACTGAATCACCCTGTAGTATTAATCTGATCTTCCACAGTTCACCTGATTTCATGTTACGGGGTATTTTTTTCACAATTCATTTACCAAGGGTGAACAAGAAGCTTAGAACCACTAAAAGGATCCCTCTCTAATGCTGAGCATCACAGATCTTTAAAAGGAATTTAATACATTATTTTAATTCCTTTGAGACCATTTAATAAGAAAAATTGCTTTTACTCGTTTTGTTTCAATTATTAATATAGCAATTCTAATATAGGTGGTTTAACAACTGTCATAAAACTAGTTTTGCTCCAGTGTAGTTTATTGCTCAATTTTTAATTGCTGGACTGCTTGCTTGGGAGAGCTCAGGCCTTTTTACTGCCAGGCTGTGGAAAATCTATTTCCTTGTAGACCTCATGGAGAACTGCACACTCTACATTTTGAGTGCATATCTGGAAAATTAGGATCTGCAAAATAGTGCACTTTGTGGTAGCTTCTAACTAGAGGAGAAGTTGGAAAGTTTTCTAAGGCAGCCATGGACAAGGTGCAGGTAAAACTTTGACCACAATATACATGAACTTATTTTGTGCTCCTTGATAGAAACATGAGCTTCAATGTCTATAAAAAAATAAGACTGCATATTTAAATGTAATTTTTAACTACTACAAAGTGCATTTTTCACCTTTCTAGTGTTTCCTCCCTTCTCTTCTTTTCAAGCATTTCTGTAGCATTATAGGTATGGGTAAAGGAATGCCTTAGAATGATCTGAGTGACATTTTGCTTGTGTAAGGTGTTGGTAGACAATAGATTTGTCACTATCCCTGTACATTTTTGTTTAAGTGTGAAGGCCCTTTCACATGTTATTTTCTGGGTTGAGTTGTACTTTGACAGATTAAGACTCTGGGTTTTTGTTCTTGAGGACTTTGTTAAAAGTAAAATATGAACAGTTACAACCCATCCTGTTTGCATCTAAATACAGGATCTGAAATCTCAAAGGTTTAGGCAGTTTCTTTAATTTTACTTTAAAGGCTTAGACTGTTAGTAAAATAAACACATGTAATATTAAATAACTCTAATTTCCCCCTGGGGATAAAAACCACATGCTAATAAGTATTTAAGACAGTAAAATTCTAAAAGAAGTGTACAGTTTAATATAGCCTTGCTTTATCTGATGATGGAGAATGACTCTAGGTCTTTTATTTTCAAAACGTGCATGATTTCTGTTTGCTTTGCCTCATTCTTAGCCGGTCTGCATGACATTTGCAGTTGTTTATGTCCTCAGTTGGTAGGGAGGTGTTCAGTAATGTCACAGTCTGTATCAGTTGTGGCAAATTGCCCAGATGGAGAATGCTGCTCTAAGGACAGGCAGGACCTGGTTCAGGAGGGGCAGTGGAGACCTCTCCTCCCTGGTGTCAGAGCTGTGCAGTGCCTTGCTCCAAACCACGTCAGAGAATGCCAATCCTGCAGGGATTCATCTACATAAGGGTGTAAGGAGCTATCAAAGGAGAAAGATGAATTCCAGGGGCCAACATTAATTGTGATCCAATATAATCAAAACAAAGCTGTGTGTTGTTTAACATTATGTACTTTTGCTGTATTTTTCTCTTGAAGAATATAAATTGTAGTGTCAAAGACTGTAGGGTTTATTAATTAAGAGACTTTTTCAAAAGTTATATGCAATTAGCTGTTCTTATTCTTTACCATTTTCAGACTAATTATTCTAAATATTTTATTAGTCTATCTAGAAAGGAACAAAAAATCACTGTTTGTTAGTTTTTTGTGCTGTGGGTGTCAGGATCTTTAATCATACTTTACATTATTAGATGTTACTGAATTAATGAAATCAGAAGGGCTAATAAAGTGCTTACTAGAATTGGTCCTCCATCTGTGCCCTCTAGAATCTGTACACTGCCTATAAACAGAAGCTGTTAAAAGTAATAGTCAGAGTGTGTGACCTAATCCATTCATGCCTGTTAATATAATTTCATTAATATCATCACTGGTAAGAAAGCTTTTGATGTCTCTTCCTATTAGTTTGTTTGTTCCTCAGCTGTAGCACATAATAAGCTGGTCTGTTGGGGCATTGTAGAATTATTTCATCCTCTTCCCCCTCAGCTGTGTTCACTGTTGCATTTATACACCTGCATTTAAATGTATTTGACAGTGCACATCTAAGGAAAAGCCTGCACAGGTGGTGTGAAGTTTTTATTCTACAGAAGTTTACATCCAGCAGGTATTTTTTGTTCTGGTTAATACCTTCTCTTGGTTGCTCACATAAAAAGTTGGGTAAATCTGAGCTAATTTTCCAGGGAATGAAGTACCAAAAGAGAAATGCTATCCACCAGCTCAGGGATAAATGGGTAGCTCCTCCAGATACACGTGCAATATAACAGATTATTTGGTTTCTTTTGTTTGGAATGTCTGTATGGGAAAATAATTTTTGTTCCATACATTGAGCAAATTGTTTCTGCCCTTCCTGGGCTACTGACCTTGTAGATGTGAGGTACATGGTGGTTTCCTTCAGGAGTTTCTGTGGATGGAAAAAAACCTGTAGTCATCCTGGTCAGCTGGATCTGGAGCAGGAAATCTAAGAACAAGGAAAGGGGCAAGGCTTAATTTTCACAGGAAGCTTTCTTTTAATAGCTTCCATATCATGGGAGTTGTGTTTAAAATGTCTCCTTTTTTTTTGCTGTCAATTGTATTGCCAAATAAATTTCAGTAATACCTTTTATGTTTTATTAACTGCTGTTTATCCTAGAAATTTTCTCACTGAACAGTGCAAATCAGTATAATAAAGTATCTTTGTAGTCAGCCCAAGTGAAAGCTATCATATCCTTTGATAAGAGATATCTGCACACATATTCTCCCGCTGCTCCTTTTGCCTATAATTTTTTTTTGCATCCTTTATCATTTACAGCAAATTCCATTTCCACTTTACTGGCTGATAAATACCATACGTTTCTAATCAAATGGAACAGATGACAAATAAAAAATGGTTCACACCATCTTGTGTCCCATTTTACATAGTTGAAATTAATTGTGATTTCCTGGATATCAAAATTCCTTTATGCCTTGAGCATTTTTAGTTGGCTGCTCTTGAAATGCCATTTAATTTACTTCAGTAGTTATGATCAAATGCCTTTTAGCTCTTACAAAGAAAAAAAAAACGTTCTCTGATATCTTCTCTGTGTATCTGGAGTGCTGCAAAAAATTAAATATTAATGAAATATGGTTAATAACATATGAACTCTGTGGTGGAATTTCCTTTTTTAAATTCTGCTTTCATCACCAGAAGAACTGAATTTTTTTTAGTTGTAGCAGGAAATATATAAAAATTATAATTTATTCTGGACAGGCATCAATGCCCATACAGCAGTTCCGGATTTTTTCACCATTTTCACAATTATAGTAAAATAATAATATTGTATTTCCAGAGTCACATAGGTACACGTTAGAGATTTTTCACAAAGCCTTAATTTGCTCTCCTGGGTATGTTAGGTGTTATATGGATTTTCATTTCAAGATTGTCTACTATTTCTTTTTTCCAGCAGGAACAATTTACACATTTACAGTCCACAGAGGGAGGCTTTAAGAATATTCTGTATTAGACAAACAGTGTCTGTAAAGGCTTTGAGAGTGTCCCAAAGCTTTGTTATCCAATATGGAGCTATGACTTCCCTGCCCCAATTTAGCCTCAAATGACTGAAATACAAGCACCAAGCACCTGCATAATTGCAAGTGATTTAAACTGATATACAGCATTAATGCCAGTCTTAATCTAAACATGTCTGTAAAAGCTATAGTTACTTTGATTTTTAAAATTTAATCAGTGATAAATACTGTGTCAGCTTTGAAGGCTTATTAAAGTCTGTCATTTGCACAGACATTTATGCAGGGAGGGTAATTCGGTATGAATTAACTGTGTCTGACTCTGTGAAATGTTCCAGCTCTTTTGAATGTCCTTCTTTGCAACTGCAGTAGTGCAACTTGCTTAGAAAGATTTGCTTTTGTCTGCTCATCAAGTGACTGGGACAGAGCACAGCTAACACCTTGTTAACACCACAGTGTTTGCATTCAGAATTAAATAAACATGGGCAGCAAAGAGGAGGTTCCCCTGGTTTGCTGTGTGTCTGCTTCCCCATCTGCAATGGGCACGAGTTCTTTTGGCCTCAAAGATACTGATTGAGGGCTGCTCCCAACCTTGCATTTCTCAGCAAACCACTGGGGTAGCATTAGATTGTAACCTTGGAGTTACTGAATGAAAAGCCTAATTCATGTGTGAAAATCTCATTGCTTGCGGGTGAGTGAGACTCAATGAAAGTTTCAGTAAACCAAGCTGCAGTGGAAGCAATGTCTGCTGGGGTAGAATCATGAAACCACTCCAATTTTAATTAAGGAATTTTGCCCTCTTACCCTTTGCAGTTCATCGCAGAAAGATGTGTTTTGTTTTAATAAATTGAGCTTTGGGAGAAAACTCAGGATAATAAGCTAAGTGTTCAAATATATTAGAGGAGTCATTTCCATTTTATCATCACCATTAAATAAATGAGGAAGTACGTCAGTATTTCCAATATTATGTTTTTACTACTCTGCAGAGGAAGAAAGACATGATAGCAATGAACTATGAACTATAAAATGGAAATATGAGAAGAGTACATAATTCCTCTGGGTGGATTAGGAGGATAACTTTGAATGGGATGCTGCTGGTTTTTATTTTGCTCATTATTTTCTCTTCTTTATTTTTATTTGAATGGTTTTCCATGTACTGCAAGGTAAAATGGTAAGAAAACTAATAATTATTTTCTTTTCCATGGAAATAAACACGCCATATGCACAGGCAAAGAGACAGAGTTTCTGAAAATATCTGTGAGGAAAGACTTCTTGTTAATTGAAAGTCAGCTGATTCACTGGTGTACAGGAAATGTGAATCACTTGACTGAGATGCATAGAAAAATCATGAAGCTTTGAAATATTTTGTAGCAACATTCTAAAAATTTTGTAGCAACCTGTCTTGTTCCAGCCAATGTGTTTAATCTGATTTATCCAGAAGCCTCTTCTTAGCCCAATGCCTTGGCCATCCACACAACTAGGTCCATTATGCTGCTTTGTCACTGAAGACCAACCTACTTAATTCTAATTACTGGATGATTTGACTTTTAAATCTTTTCAGTAGGAGACTTTTATAATTCGTTTTCTGAACTGTGCCTAAGAACTCTTTTGTTTTTTTTATAGCGAGGGATCAGACAATGGGGCAGGGAAAGTTTTATTTCCAACCTTACATGGTGGCTGATAATGCATCAGCACAGAATTGCATCACAGGTTTCAAAACCAGCCCAGTTTATTCCAGCTCTTTCCAGATAACAGTATTGGCAAACTGTTTCAGCTTTCCAATAAATGAGTAAATTTTAAATTAAAACCGAACAAGTACCATCAAGCTGAATGGTTTCTATAACTTTTTGGTGCTGGAGCTCATCTGCTGTAGGTCCTCAGTGGCTCAGCTGGTCTTTGGGAAGCAAATCTCATGGCTGCTCCCTGTTTCTCCTTGCCTTTGTGTTCCTGGGGTGCTTTCCTCCTGCTGTCTGTCCTGCCCTGCTCTGGCTGAAGTCCTCAAAAGCTCGTCCCTCCCAGCTGTTTGTTCCCCTCCTGCCAGTTCCCATCTTCCACCGTGGCTTTTCCAGCCATCCCACGAGGGTGTGAGGCTCCACAGCTGGCACAGAGTTATCTGTTGGGATGTCACTGGAAATGATATCCTCATATGGGTGAGGATTAATAGAAACCTCTCCTGGGCAGACAGTTCAACTCAGTTAGAATGTGGTGAGTATTTAAGAGAAGAGGATGTATTTCCTGCAGACATGTAAAATATTTATCTTTCTATTTTTCTCTCTCCTTTTATTTTTTTTCCCCTAAGCCAGTTGAAATTTGTGGCAATTTCTCTTTTGGCATAGAAAAATCAAGATGATCTAGTAGGGATATGAATTTACAACAGGGGTGTTGAAAATAGCTCAGCCCACTGGATGTAAGAAGAGCTGTTCAGATTTACTCTGTCATTGCTGTAACCATTTCCTGCCATCATTAGAGACAGATTTCTGATTCCCTGTTCACCAAACAGCTCCATCTCCTGAAATGGGAGAGTGCCATGATAAAAATTACTGTACTTTGAGTCATTGTCTCCATGGTCCAAGAGAAGGCCATGCTTATCTGCATTTTTCTCACTATTCAGTTCAACAAAAGCTTAAAATATTTTCTAAAATCAACCGTGGTGCCTCCTGGAAATTTTAGTCTGAGTTACAAACAGTATTGTTTTCTTTTCTGATTGAGTCTAAGGGAAAATTAAAGAATATGGAATTGCATCTCCTATGACACACCATGGCAGTGCTTCAGAAGTTGAATGTTTTGGGTCACAACATGCAGAACTTCTGAGGGTTTAGCACATGATGAAAAGGTAAAAGCTTCCAGATCAGCTCTGTTTTGTACTCTGACATACCCACAAACAGTAATATATTGAAATGAGCTAATTCAACCAAGTGCTCAACAGACTATGCTTCCACTCTTATTCCTGTTCTGCTGTGTCTTAGACCAGCATTTAATTGCTTTAAGCTTGTCATCATGTCATACCCCATCGACTACTTGTGAATTTTGCTGTGTATCAGATTTCTTCTCCTTTAGCCTGCTCATGCAGTAAACAGGTTTTAATGAAAGTTGCTTTCCAGCTTCAGTGCTCATCACACACATCAGTGTGTCCCAGTGAGGTACAAGGCACATAGGAAAGGAGTGAGTAACTTGTGCTGCTCCTGATTTCTTCCTTCTCAAGGCAGAATGATATCAAGTGCTCTTTTCCAGGACAGTGAATCCAACATCTTGCAGGGGGGAGAAAATGCAATATATGCATGTGTCTTATATGCAATTTTTTAAATTTACATTAATATTTTAGCCAGGGTGCTGTCCTTTACTTCACTTACAGTGGTGATTTTTTTGCTAAGTTTTGGTGCATGGAGTTGTAAAAATTATAGGTATACTACAGAATCCTCAAGGCAATATATTGAGATCTGGAAATTTTATTGAAACAAATGAGATCACAGATAAGCATTCAATGTTCATTTTACCACAGCCAAATGAAATTACAGGTATTTTCTGTAAAAAGCAGGTAATAAATTAATTGTTTTCTAGGATTTTCTGAGTTCCAGTCCAATGGCTCTTTTCTCACAGCAGCATACCACACAAAAAGCTCGGTGGTACTTAGCTGGCTGACATGACAGCATTCTTTAAATAGTTCAGAGCATTGAGTATGGCCACAAGAATAATGATTTGGTGCCAGAAGGTCTGAGGAATAGGTGTAGTCAGTGAAGAAAAGGTAAGTCACAGAAGTCAAGGAAAATCATCTCGGTTTTATTAAAGCTGTCAGATTTTCTCTATTGTAATGAATGTTAACTGTATTCCTCACACAGTCCTTGCCAGGTTGCAGTGAAGGAATCTGCTATTTCTGTCTGCCTTTTATAATCTAATGATAGTTTTTCAGTACCCTTCTTTCCAAGTGTGGTGCCTTCTTGCAGATAATCAGCATTTACTGTAACTTACCTTTCCCAGCAATCAGGCGTGTGCTGCAATTGAGAATCCACTCTCCCCGCGGAATGCAATGAGATTTTCCAGCGCTGTGTTATAGATCTAGGTGCCTGTGTTTATCCCCACACATCCATCATTTCAGAGAGTGAGACTCAGTAATTTTTTTAAATAGTTTCCCTCAGCTGTGCTCTCTGGGCCTGGCTCTCCACAAGCCCTTTCTGTGAGCCTGCTCATTACTCACAGTGGCACTTGTTTCAGGGGAAGCTTCTTTGTGACAGAGATTTTTCGAATCACACCCTATATTTTTAATTTACATACTGATGCATGCAATTTGGCTGACAGCAATGACAGTTCTACAGTTCATAAACTAAATAAATAGTTGCAGTTCATTTCAAACTAACATTTTAAAAATCCCAGTTATTCTGTGGATGTTCTCCAGTGGCTGCATAGGAAATCCCAATTAATTTACCTCAGCTGTTTCAGCTGAATCCCATACACCTCTTTACTTAAAACATAGCAAAATAATTTATCTTTTAATTTCTCCGTAATTATCTTGAAAATGCTTAAACAGTATTGACATCTCATGGTGATGCACTTTTTCTTAATTTTATAGTGATTTCTTTTTTGTTCATCTTGTAGAAATACAGGATTGGAGATTATAGAAGGGATTCTGGGCAGGTATATTTACACTCATACTCTGGAATTAGGGGCACTGTGCTGAATTCCAGCCTGGGAATGCTTAACTACACATGTGAAATCTTTATGATTAACATATTCTTGAAATTCAATATTCTCTGGCTTTATTATGCAGCTAATTTGATAGTCCACAGCAGAAAATACCCATATGATTATTTTTAAGTCTGCTTAATCTGTCATGGTGACAAGCACAGATTTTAAGATTAGTTATAAATATATAGAGAGGATAGATAAATCAAATGTGGAATGGTCTGACATTGGTCCATTATGCGTGAAACTGATTCTTGCTGATGGTTCTGTAGATACCCGATTATCACTAAGTGTTAAATTTCAGTGTACAGTCAAAAAAGCTACACATGGGTGCATTATAGCCTCATGTGCATGGATGTGGATAGCTACATGCACATTTTAGTGTACAGTTGTCTGTTTTAGGAGCTATTAAATGTCAAGGAGAGTTTTGTTTATTCATAAGGACAATCTTTTTTTTTTTCTGGTTTTTTTTTTGGTTTTTATAATATATTTTCACATATTGCCCACCCGTCCCAGTTAAGTTGCCTTTCACCTTATGGGGTCAGATCCTCCCTTTTTTTTCACCTTAGGCTGAGCACTATTCCTCTGCTTCCCACATGGCAAAACCAGCTCTGTGCCCCTGCTCTGCCCTACAGGAACGTGCAGAAGGGAAGGTGATCTTCCCTTCCTGACCCCTGGCCCATGTTTCCTGGGCAGGTGCAGTCCTGGTCACCGTGCCTGGCAGGGCTCTCCAGCTCCTCTGGGATCTACAGGCACATAATGCCATCTAGAGGGCACAGCCTCTTCCCTTCCCACAGGAATACCTGGATCCCTGCTGCCCTTCCATCACCTGCGGTGGCAGTGCTCTTCATCTTTGTGATTCATGGCTTTGCCTACTCCTCTTCTGGGTGTTTGCCCTCAGACAAGGCCAATACTTGGAGATTATTTAGGAGAAGTGCTCAATTGGTGATTACAGCTGTTTCTCTTTAATAAGCCTCTGGGTTTCTTTCTTGTCTTCAGTCAAATGGTGTGTTCCTCCAGGAAAACCCTTCTGATTTTAAGTGTTCTGGGTCTTAGCATTTAAGTTCTTCAGGAAAAGGTTATTTTAAATAGAGGAAGAAAGACCTGAAGTTTTCATTCAGCATTTTATTAAATTCTAAGAAGTACTTACACAATTGGCTGCTTTGCTAGACAAAATCCTCTGTAAAGTTATTGCAGCAGCAGTTTCAGATCAGCTGAGAAATGGGTGTGAGGGTCATGCATTACTTGAGGCTGCTGTGTGTTTGAACAGGAGTTAAAGTATTTTCTTCTATTGCTTCTGTCCTGCTGCAAGACTTGGTTAGCATTTCTCTGAGCAGTTAATGATAATCTGGAAATGAGTGGTGGCTTCTCAGCATTGAGGTCATGGGGCTGAAACAGCTGAAGTTTCTCCTTAATTGCCTCCAATAGCTCCTCCTTTTTCATCTTTTGAACCTTGCAGAGTTTGCTCATTCAGACTTCAGATGTGTCAGAGAAAAGTCTCCTGCACCCTCCTTGGTAATTTCCTTCAGTCCTGTTTGATGTCCTTATACTTCAGCTGCTCTTACCAATAATGACCATTAAAATATTCTTTTTATTAAATAACAATGAGTGTGCTTTCTGGAACTTAAGTCTGATCTGTATCTCATAAAGAGGATTTTGTAACACATTGTAGTGTCTCCCCAGTGCTGTGCAGAGATTACTGTTACACACATACATGCATAAATTTGATTCAATTAAGGTAGGAGGTGTGAAACAGAGAAAAAGGCTCTGTTGCAAGCTTTATAAACAGCATCTTCTTTTTATATAATGCCCTGCCGTGCAAAGTAGTTCAGGTAGCAGAAGCAGTGTAATTGCATGGAACAGCTTTCATTTCAGCTAATTAGCTCTTCCTGAGATCCAGACTATTGGCCCCAGTAGAACAATGCAGGAGCAACCTGAGCCAGCTTTAGCAGATCTTTGCAGTGTTGACATAACTTCACTTTTAGGGAAACAGCCTTCCTCTTGGCTCCTCTTGCTGTGGCACAATATAGGTTTTTTCCATTCCAGTGATGGTTGTCTTTTTACTCTTTTTCTCAAATGTTTTGCCCTTTGCAGTGACCCCAGGGTAACTATTCAAAATTTTACCCATTTAGATGAGTAAAAATAGGTATTCTTAGTTCATTGTAAAAAAGAACTTTGCTAGTATTAGGCAAAACCTGTATTTTTCACAAAGACATTGAATAGAAATAAGAGATGGGAATTGCTTCTCTTTTTTGAGCAAGTGATTTGCCTCACTGGTGACATCTGTCAGGCAGGAATATTTCCCAATTGCAGGCCAATTTGACAGAGCAGTAATGTGATCAGTTCTAGGTATATCTGACATTGCATAGTATTTCATACATTGATTTATTTCTGTTCTTTTCTGTGCATTTTCCCTTTAGGCCAATTGATTAATCACTGATCCTGCTCTTGAACGGGAGCTTGGAATAAGATAACAGCAACATTTCCTCATCTTTGATATTAATGCTATTTTATTTGGCTATCATGTGAAGGTGGGTGCAGTTCCAGTGGCTGCACTTGAGCTGTGTTTAATTATGTGTGATGTGAATTTGGCTCATTCTGCAGATCAGGGCTGCTGCTGCTGCTGTGCTTTTCACACCTGAGCATAATACTGGGGCACCCCTGAACCCCATCACCTTTGACCTGAAGTCTGTGCCATGTGAGACTGCCATTTTCAGCCAAACCTGTTTTTTTAAGGACTTTTGGTTTGCCACATTCTCCAAAAGTTGTGGTCTAAAGCATTTCTTGGACCTCCTAGAATGTACTTTGCCCATAAATGCAAGGATGAAGAACAAAATCTGAGACAAATTTTATATGCTGAAGAGCAAGGTTAAGTTAATAATTGAGAAAGAGTTTAATATAACACAGTGGCACTTAATAATATATAATTACAAGAGAATTTGATTCCATGTAGCTGTCTTGAATGTTTCTATTTCTGTACAGGTTTTTATTTTCTGTTTTCATAATGTACAAAGCTATAAAAATATCCAAGTTGAAAAACTGCTCTGGCACATCTCTCTTGTGTGCAGGAAAAAGTTCCCAACAGGCTTCTCTTTTATTTTGGTATTGTGGGATACATTTTTGTCCTGGCAGTTGAATTCCTTAGGGCTTCCCTATTAATGTTGGAAGATGTCCTGTTATAGTTGTGTGTCTGCCTTGGGAATGGTCTAACAGGAGCAGATTTTCAGACTTGTGCACATTTTGGGGAGTCCCTCTGAGTCCAGGTGAGCCCAGCAGCAGCTGCAGTTCCTGTTCCCATTTCCTGTAAGAGAAACCCCTGGAGCCAAGGCCACACCATGGGGGTGAACTGTAGCCTGGTCAGTGTGATGATCAGAAAAATCATGGAGATGAGGACACCCACAGCTCATCCAAGCCAGAAAGTCAATCTGGACGGACCTGATGTCAGCCAGCTCAGTAGGAGACATTCCCTGTGACTGGTTAGGGTCACAATCTGATTCTGTTACATCACACAGTTTCCAAGGGCTCCTTATCCCATCTTCTCTAAGTGAGCACAGTCTGCACAGAAGAAAAATTAATAAAAACCCTGTATTCTACTGAATCTTTTAAAAGACAGAATTTGTGACCTGAGCTGTTGTCCTTCTGGGCCAAATACTGCTACTCTTCAAATTCACTCTAAAAGATTAGAAATTAAATGAATCAGAACTTTCAATTTACCAAATGTCAGTGCAAAAGCCACGTGTTGCTGTGTGGGGCAAGGGGCATTGCCCAACTCTTGCTGTGTGCCTGTAAGAGCAAAAGAGAAAAACATTCAGAGCTCTCAGGAGGAACAGGGTGATGTTTGCAAATAGAGTTTCATTTCAGCTAGCAAGAAATGAGCAGTAATTTTGTGATTCAGTTATTAGGAGCTGGCCAGTGGCTCCAAAACAATTGCAGCCCGTTGTGTGGCATTTGATGCTCTCACAGCACAGCACCAATGCCTGTCCTGCTCCACTTGGCTTCACAGCTCCTTAGCTGGGAGGGACAGAAATAACTGAAGCCATCAAGAGAAGTTCATTCTGAAATACCTGGGGAGGTTGACTTATGGGTGACTTCTGATGAAGAGAGTGGAATTGCAGGAAACGTTGCCTTCAGGAATAACTCAGTGCTCCCATGTGGTTAAAACAGTAAAACTTGTTATAAATTTATGTTGGGAGCTGTGAAACTGGTGACATTAATAGCTTATTGTGGTGGAGAGCTTTTAACTTGGAGTCTTTAAAGGAACAAAGTAAAATGATTCAGCATAGGAGGAGGAAAAGAATATATTTTATTATGTTTAAAAATACTTTGTGGCAGTATCAATTACATCATCCCTTAATTTTTAAATCTATTGCATAGTACAACAAAGAAAAGCCATTATTTTTCTCAGAATTCAAATTAAAAGAAGCTCAAGGGACGTTGTTTAAAGTGGAAAACCAGTTGTGTATTTTATTTTTTCCATTTCAGAAAAACTCATACATGTTTCTTTGGAAAAAGAAAAAAAGAAGATTTTTCCCACTTGTATAGCAGAGAACTGGTATGAGTTTCCCATCACCCAACCAGTGAATGTGACATTCAAGCAAATGGAATCAGTGTTTTCCAGACTGTCAGTTTAAATAATTTTATTTCATAATTTCATATAGTCTGAACTAAATAAAGGAACTTAGGATAAATAATTAGGAAAAAATATTTCTTGATAAATATTCAGCATCCACTTTCTCTGAAGTCAGAGCAAAACATCTGTTGTTTTACCTTCCAGTGAGTTCCAAAATAATTGGGTGTGGGATACATTTCTGTTGTGGGTTATGCATTAAATGAGGGGACAAAAAGCAGGAAGGCAGTAAAGTCTGAATATTTTGTTCCTGTCATCAGCTCCCATGAGCAAACTCAATTGTAATTTCCTTGGGGGAGTGGAATGGGTAAGTGGGGAGGAGGTTGGTGTTGCTGTCCCCTGAAGATGGTTCCAAATTGAGCTCCAAATTTTTACTGTTTGCTATAATTTAATAGCAGCCCTTCATTTCAGGTGCATTGAGCAGCCTGGAAGCACCTGGAAGCACACTAAAGCAATTTTTTTTTCACTGACCTGTGAAATTATATTTTATTTTCAGTCCAATGTTATTAGAAAAAACATAGAAAAGCTACTTTAGAGAAGAGCTGCTCTTGATAGATAGAATTTCTAGAAATTAAGAAAAAAAAAATCCTGAATATACTTTATGTAATCCTTGTCTTCCTGATACTTAATTTCAAGGTTTTCTACCTGTGAAGGCAGTTTGTCCCCTGGTCTTTTTTTTTTTCATATCCACTTCCCAGTGCCAGGAATACGCAGTATTATTTCCATTTTTTCTCTGAATGTCTCAGGGACAAGAGGGGGAAAATAAGAAGTGTTTTCTGCTGGGATGAAGTGTCCCAAACATTAATTTTCATACACAGATCTGAAATGCCCTATTCTTTTCAACCTCCCCATTAGATGAACCTTGAAGCTTTGTGTGCTACTCAGGTGTGGATAATGAAATCACAGCAAGTACAAAACTGTCACAGTGTCAGTGAGCTCATGGTCAAAATTGGCCAGCTTTGAAGGATAACTCATTTACAGTAAATTCTGAAGTGGCCTCTCTTATTGCTTGGAAAACTGTCTTAAAATACATGAATTTTCTTCAAGAGCTGGAAGTTTTTTTAAAAAATGAAAAATAAAAACTACCTTTTGAAAACATTTTTTTAAGGGCTGCCATATGTATAATTTCAGAAGGATTCAAACCCAAAATTTAGCTATTGGTTTCAGTGTCACTCCTAAATTTGATAAATCTTCTCCAAAACGTTTCCTTGCAAATCAAAGCAAATATTTTCTTTGAAAATGACTGCACCAACAGTTTCTTATTGAGCTTCAGCACTGGGTTAACAGATAGTCAATGGTTTTTAACTAATCTGTACTAATTTCAAATAATTACTATTCCAAAGAGTTAGAATTTTGCTTGACAAGAAAAATACAAATGCAGCTGACCAAATATGATATGATTTTCTCCTAGAAAATCATGTCAAACCTAGAAGGGTTTTCAATGCACAGATACTTAGGTGTCACATACAAGTTGACATTAAACAAAAAATGCCATTTTGGATTAATCAAGTCTTCACCACTTCCCTTTTTCTGTCTCTGTTAATTGTAGGAATTTTAGTTTGATTTAGAATTTCAGCACCTCAGACCTTTTATCATGGACCAGGGATTTTTATTTCTTTGATAGAAGAAATAACTGCCTGTGAATATTGCATGGGGAAGCACAGTGAGTCTGTCAGAGTGAAATGCACTCAGTTCTTAAGGAGAGCAATTCCATAAGGGAACAAATCACTTAAAACAAGAAGTGGGGGGAAAAAGAATGGGATGGGAATCTTGGTGGGTCTTTTGGCTCTGCATCCTTATACTTCTATGCTTTATCAAGTGTACATGTGTTATATAGACCATGTCTTTAGGAAATACAGTTGTATGCTGGCTGTCTTTGCTTCTTCAGATCTCTTTTACCCCTCATGCTAAAAAGATGTTTTATGTGGGATCATTTGGAACAATTTTTGGGGAGAAAAAAAGGCATCCTTCATAATTTTAACCCATTTGTACAAAGGTCTGTATTGACAGTGCTTTGCCAGTGGAAATGTTGAGAGTCTATTATTATCTCTGTAAATACTGATAGAATTTGCTGTTTTCTACCATTTGCATGCAGGTAAGCATACAACTCTATTATTGATATACCTGTTAGCAGTAGCCTAGGTGATTATTTGCTTGAAGATAAGCCTGTGCTTATAATGCAGTCTGTTTTGCTAGATCTATTCCTAACCTTCTTAAAATGTCAACTCCAAACATTTCTGTGGTGTCAGAAGGGAAAATGTTGAAGGTTTTAAAGGCTTGTCATTCTTAGTTACTTTAGAGTTAACCAAAAGAATAAAAAGATAAATATTTCCATTCTTGAACCAGTTGAAAATTTCCAGCCCCAAAATCTGGGGAAAAAAAAAAAAACCAACAAAACAAAAAAGGTATTTCACAGAGGAATTCCTAGAAATATGAGTTTTGCTTTAGTCATTTTTAGAGCACAGTCTCATCAGCAGTGTATGAATCTCATTTTGTTCTGGTTTGTTGGATTTGAATCCTGAAGTTTGTACATTTATTTAATATAAGTAAATTTGGAGGAATAAATTCTGGTTGCACTCTTCTTTCCAAAGGGCAGCTTCCTCATTTGGGTTGGACACCCATTGTTTCATCTTGTGTGAGCTGGGAAATGCTCAGCAGACAGGAAAAGCTTTCTGTGTTTATGAGCTCCATCCAGGACTGTGGGTGGGAGTCTCTCCCTGCAAACTGCTAAAAATCTGAATAAATGAGCAAGTTCTGTGTTCTGATCTTTGACAGCATGAAATCAACACAAATTTTAAAACTGCTACATAATTTCTGCTGTAAGTTCATGTTTAAATACATGAATCAGCTCATCAATAATTGGTGAGGCATCCTAAGAAGCTGCAGAGAGCCTGGGCTGCTTTTTGTTCACAACATTTAAACCCAAGGGGTTTTTGTAACCTTAAGTGGTTAGTTTCCTGATCTTGAATAAATATCTTCTGGTTTCTAGCATACATTAAAAGGTTCTGCTGCTTTCTGTGAGTCTACCATGGGTAGCACAGCTATAGCAGAGCATGTCCTGGGAGATACACTGCTTTTGAGATTTAATATAGTTTTGTAATTGGAAAGAATTAAAAAAATAAACACTGTTGAAGTTGTGAATTGCAAGAATGATTCCCCCCAGTGCTGCCCAATGAGGGGTTTTTTATAGACAGAATTATAACTGACACTTGTATGGTTCTGTGTTTTATTATTTAACATCACATATGTATTACTTCCATGCCATGTTTTAAGTGAATGAGAATTAAACACTGGCTGAGTATTTCAGATAAAATATGTCAAATGTTCTAAGTGGGGTTAAATATAACAGGCCATTAAAAAATAAAACAGAAAATGATGCTGCTGAGAAGGCTAAGTGTTTTGGAGCAAGGGTGAGAAGCTTGGCTGTCACCATATCACTGATTTGTTCTTTTTGGTGTTTTTCTTTTTTTCTCCCATCTCCATGATCCAGAAGAAAGAGTTAAGGCTGGGACATTTAAATAAAAAAAGCATTTTATTTAAGTATTTTTTCCACTAAATTCACTGATGATTTCATCAGGAGGTGACACTGGCCAGTCTCAGTGTCCTGAGGATGTAGGGCCAGGGAGCAGAGCTGTTCAGCAGGGAGATGCTCTGTGGTTGCCCAGGCTTTGATCTGTTGTGGAAAAAGTGTAAAGGACAAGGTGGAAACATCCAAAAGTTGACAGGTGGCCTTGAGGTGCAGTTCTCATTTTACTCCCAGCAAAGAGTAAAATTTGCTGTCTTTACTAATATAAAAGGCACTGGAAGGTGGCCAGTGGAAATGCTGTTATAGTGCTAGAATTAAATTAAGGCTTTTGTTGTTACAATTACATTGATTTAAAAGCAAAAATGTAATTTTCAGCTCTTCTGACCAGCATAAGTAGGGTGTTAAGCTTTTCTCTGGCAATTTGTTGGATTAGTCTTTCAAAGGACAAATTCTGTGCACAGCAGGGACAGAAACATACAAGTTCCCAGTGACCAAAGACACAGAGGTGGTTCAAGTGGTAAACTCTTCCTAGAACAGCAGCTTACCAAAAATGCTCCAAGGAGCTCAGGAAAAAATGCAACACCATCACTTCTTTCTTTGCCAATAACAGGGTTTGACCCCTCAAGTGCTGTAGGAAGCTGTGGCCACAGAAGTATAAAAATCAGAGGCTGAGAGCAGGAAAAAATTGCTGAGTACATTTGAAGTGCTTGGACAGCTCTTAATACACTGCAGTGGGCATGACAAATGAATGTCTGTGTAAATCAATAAAGCTTTCTATAAATGGACAAATGGTTTAGTGTGAATAACAAAGGAGTGCACATGGTAACTGTGGGGTAGCATTCTGCCAGGGATTTTAAAGTTCACTGTCATAACTTTGTTCCTCTTGACCTTTATTGATGATACCTTCAGAGCATGCTGAGCTGCTAACTAGATGTGCAACCTTTAGACCTTCATCTCCTGCCCATGAGTGGGTGATCTTTAAAGGTTCTTTTCTGATCCAAACCAGGCTATGCTTCTATGATCACCTCTTCCCTTAGTGCAAAATGCATATCACTCCCTGCTTTCTTCTTTCTTCCCCTCCCATCCTTTTGTTTTGTCTCAACTCTGAGACAAAGGTTGAGTAAGGAAAACTGTAGTGTACATAATTCTCTTTTAGTCATGCTTCTCTTTTATTCGTGCGTTCTAGTAGAAAATTCAATTAATTTTAATAGTTGATTAATAGTTTTAATTAATTTCATTGTCATTATAAAAGTGCAGAGGATTGTCTGTTGAAGCATCAGGTGTGTATCCTTTTATTAACTTTGAAACTGTGCAAACAGCTGCCCCACAGGAGAAAATATCCATGGGAGAGAGAGAATTTAGCTGACTCCAAGAAGTTTTATCATTACCAGGGCTATGTCTTTTTGTCCTGAGGAAGGAATGCAAATCAATTGACAAAGTCTCTCATCATGACTGTGTGTTAGCAATGGTACCAATTCAAGGCAGCCTGTTTTGTTAAAGAAATCTGAAGTTTTCCCTTTCAAACTCCATCTCACAATTCAGAACCATGTTGTCTCTAATTCAGGAAGCTGAGGGCTGCTTAACGTTATCCAAGTCATCTTTAAATTTTCCAATGTTGGGAGAGACTGTAGTGCAAAATACTTTCAAAATCAGAATTGGGAGGGACACCTATTTTGACATTTTAGGATCCTTGAGTCTGTAATGATCCAAAAAGCAGCAGGTACTGATATTGATGTTGCATCTAGTGGTAAGTTATGCCACAGTTTATTTTAGTGTACTTTGTGGGCTGTCCCCCAAAAAACAATGTGTGTGCCTGAGGTGCTGCTGGCAGGCACTGAGTGCTCCATCTTTGGGCTGCATCACTTTTAGTGTTAGCAAGGCTGAGGGACAGAGAATGATTGTTCATGTCTATGTGTGACATAAAATACACATAAATTCCTAGAGGACAGCTATGCCTAAACTAGGAATCACTACAGAAGTGTGGCTGTCTCAGAAAGTGCTGCTCTCAGGACTCTCAGCCAGCTCAGTTTTCCCTGCACAGTCCCTGCCAGGTCAGGGGTGGATTAGAGCTGGGGTCAGAATTTCACTGCCCCAGGTGAAGCTTTCCAGCTGTGAGAAGAGAGGGGGGCTCCTTCCTGCAGCTGAGCCTTCTCCAAGTGTGGCCTGAAAATAAAAATGGAAATTTAATAGCAGTTTCCTTCAAGGGGATAACTGGCAAAGGATGCCCAGAATATACAATACGAGAGGAAGGCAGATCCTTTGGAGCAAAAATTGAGCAGCCTTACAAAAACATCCAAAGCCAGTGATTTCTGTTAAATAAATGAAGGTTTGGATTAGGAGGCAGGGCTTTGAGACTGTAAGTGCTATTACAAATTTTCCAAATGAACACTTTCAGGGGAATGAGGATTATTATCAAGTGTTTGGTTGCACTGTAGAGTGATTTAATATTATCAAGCACTGGTTTTCACATGTTGTGGGAACTGGCACAGATTCTAAAGCAAAGTCAGTCAAGTGTTCCCTTCTAGTCTAGTCCTTATTACAAAAATGCCAATAAATAGGCATGATTTGCTTGGCAATCAAGAAGCACAAAAGTCAAGCTAACACTGACTGCATTACATCCTTTCACTACAATTTTAAAACCAGTGGTGTGAGAACAGGTTTTATTATGCAGGTGTTTCCTCTGTGGATTGATAAGAACTGAAATGTAGCATTTATTTATAATGCTGTCAGGTTTAGGTTTCCTAATTTTGGTAGCCTGTTTGTAATGGAATAGCTTGCTGAAATCAGAGATTCAGTGAACAGATCCAGGAAGATTTAATATTCCATTGTACAGCATCCCAAAACATGGAGTAAGAGAAGCATGAGGAGCTTTCATTTCATATATTTCATATAGCACATATATTTCATACAGTACAAGGGTGTGCTGTAGTTCTTTTACAGATTTCTGTGTGTAAGCAGTCTGTCCAAACTATTTTAGGATTAAATCATACAATCTGTTTTTATGTTAATAAAAATGAAAATTAGAAATAAAATCCATAAATATAGCAATATGTGTGAGTGGAAGTCTGTGCAGACTAATCCCTTAGTGATTGCTTCAAAACAGTAAGAATTTCTTTTGGATAGGATTTTAGGGGGATATGCCTAGAGAAAATGTCTGAAAATCTTTAACTCAGGAATATTTTAATGTAACAAACATCTCTTTATTTTATCAATCAGTCTGCAAGAATATGTCTGTAAAAGCAAACTATGGCCTCTTCAGTCTGGAGGACTATTTACCCTCCAGCTTCTGATTTTTTACTGCTGCTTTTTCAGCTTCTTCTTCTACTTTGCTCCTTCTGCATCTGCCACTTTTTTGCTGCCTCATCTCACAGTGCTCTCTGCAGGATCACCCATAGACTTTTTATAGCCTTATGTTGAACCCATCCATAGGTGACATTGTGAAAATATGATGCAGAGCATTTTACCACCTTTGCTGGCTTTAATTGTACCCTGGAGATAAAGCACAGATTCTCTACACTTGCTTATTTAGACTTTTAAATAAGTAAACTCTATATGCCCTTGTTTCTCACCACACTTCTACTCTTCAATCTCTTTCAAGATGCTGCCTAATAGTGTACATTTGCTTTTGCTTCCTAGCCTTGCTTTTATGATTCAGCTGAATTTGAAATTTTTATTAATGAATCAATTTAATAGACTTTGGGATTCCTATTTTGTTGATTCATTGACTTTTTTTAACAAAGAAGAGGCAACTGTGCATCTTTCACAGACTCTCCATACAGCAGATTACATTAATTTTCCTCTAAAGCTGCAAATGCTAACTGTATTTATCACTGTTATTTTGTGTAACCACAATTCCATTGAAACAGCACTTGTTTAAGTTTTATAGAAAAAGGTTAAAGTAATGCAAGTACTGTAAATTGCATAATAGTTGTAATTATGGGAAGGTATTGATTTTGGTGTTATGGTTATGTGATGGGAAGTTATGCATGGGAGGCAGAGAGATTTCTAGAACCAGTTTTCACTCATAGATTTTTATATATGCTATTTTAGTTTCTCAGTCTTTAAGAGAAGACTAGTTGAAACTTGCTCTGATGAAACTGCATCACACTTTAGAGATTTTCCTCTTCCCATCCTGTAAGAATTCTTAAAGTCAAATAGATATATAGAGAAAAATACTTTAGTTTACTGTGATTTACTTACCAGATTGTGCTATTTTTAAGTTTTCATTCTGCAAAAATGTGAGTGTAATGAAAACTAAACACAGATGAAAGGCCTTATTGCACAGGAATTTTTATCATATTTAAAATTACATATGTGGGATGAAAAAAGTCTGACTTTAAGGCTACATTTAAATGTAGCAAAATACCTCTCACTCTTGAAATAATCAAATTTTTTTGTGAGTAAAGGCTATTAAATTTATCAGGGTCAGTTAAAGGATGTAATAATTCACCAATTAGCTGTAGAATGACCTGTGCATGTGGGGCTCCCCACTGCAGAGCCAGGCTTGAGAGGGGCTGCCACAGTTAAAAGCTGACATGATGTTGGCTTTTGTTTCCCTGTGAGAGTGGCTGCCTCTGTTTGGGGTTTTTAAGTAAAAAGTTCCCTCTAAACTGAAAAGGAGAGGAAGAGAAGAAGAAATGTCAATGTCTTTTATAGTGTTTCATTACCAACTCTATTGCACCTGACAAGGTGAGGTGGTGGACATACATGGAATATCTGCTATGATACTGTTCTAAATTGTAGTGCAGGGTGTGAATAATCTCATAAATGAATGTCACTTCTGGTTTTACTCAAAGCACCAACCTGCAGTAAATAAATTGTACAGTGCATTTTATTCTGGATCTTGAAGAAATGTGGTAGGTAAGCCCTCTGAGGATTTTTATGAATGTGGTGAAAGATATCCTTTGCTAAATTTACATATTTACTTATTTATTCCCTTCTACTGTAGGCAGAGAATTCAGCACTGGCTCTGGAAAATGAAAATCAGAGAGAACAGTATGAAAGATGTCTCGATGAGGTAAGGTAGATAAAAAGGTTGTTCTCACCTGCTGCTATAATTAAATTAACACAAATTAATCTCTGCCTCTCTTAGAAGGTTGACATTGTTCTGCAATTTTTGTATTACCTCATTCTAATTAATTCCAAGAACATGTGTCTGGCAGTCAAAGGTGTTGTTCTCTGTGACCTCTGCTGTAAATCCTGCTTTGACCACAGCTCTTCACTGAAAAGTTGAGATCCCTGTGGCCAGTGCATAGAACTGGCTTGCTTTCACGAGGAGGAGGAGGAGATTATCATTTCCTGTTGGGGGCTGTGTTTGGGTTGGCTGCTGTCTGTCCCTGCTCAGACACGCGTAGGACGGTTCGTTCTGATCGGGCTTTAAAAGACGAGGCTGCACTCTCAGGTTTTTGGTTGTTTATTATTTTTTATCTACCAAGTTTTCTTTTTGCTTAGCTGGGATCTGACTAGCAAGGCAGCCAAGGGCACTCTGACTGCCTGCGAGGCAGTCGTGTCTTTTTATAACAAAACCTACGTAAGTCTTATTTACTTTTTGTCTCTAATACTTATCATTTTTATTAGCAAGTGTACCTTCACTAAGAACTTATCAAAAATATCTGTGTCTCACAGAAAATGGAAGACATGAAGAAGGAAGAAGAACCACAAGACAGGCCCAAATTCCTCCATCTTGTCTCCATAACCCCCTCTGTATTAAAATCTTAAAACTTGTGTTTTACCTTGTAATTATACTATTTCTATACTATTTAAACTTCAGTGATTCTCATATCTTCAAATGCAGGTGGCACATCTCTAGAGGGATCAAAGTCAAGCCACCAGGCCCTTTTGGCAACATTCTAAGACCTCTGAGCCCCCCAAGGGTTCTCTCGGTAGCTCTGGACATCCGGAGCGATGTGCTGAGTTCCCACAGTGCTGAGCACTCCCTTTCTGTCAAGTGGAACATGTGTGGATCAGGAATCCCTCAGCCTTCCACGTCATACATTCCATAACCCCACAGCTGAGTCTCTCAGCTCCCCCTTAGGGTTGCATACACAGCTTTTAATGCTGTTTTTTTTAGCTGCTGGCTTGATCAGAGCTTCCAGTTACAGCTGGAATAGAATTGACCCCTCACTTACTGTCTGAGCACTGCATTCCAGAAGTGCCTCCTGCCTCCTGTTGCATGGAGTTTTCTCCTTACAAGCACTGATGCTCACTTGTTCCTCCCAGTAAGGCTCTCCAACACACCTCAGAGTTGAGAGCAGTTTGAAAGCTCTTAGTGGCTCCACGAGTTTCTTGGCAGAAATCATTTACCCATTCCATAATAAGGATGTGTCATGGCATGAGTAATTAGCTGACATGCAAACAAAACAAGGAGCCCAGCTGTACCTTGGGGAAAAGAGTGCGTGAGCAAGCAAACCACCCAGGGCAGATGACAACTGCAGCCTTCACTACAGCTTTTTTAATTTTTAATTGGCATTTGCTGAAGTGTTAGAAGCCTGAGCAATACAGCTCTGGTACAAGAAACCTCCAGTTTAGGGCAGATTTTCATCAGCAAATCCTCTCTTTTGCCACTGTGGCAGATTTTTGTCAGGGACTTTGCAGATACACCTTCCCCTGGGCATACTCTGCCCCTTCTGGGGTCCAGCAGAGCCTTCATCTGCAGTGGCCTGAGTCACCCTCAGTGCACCCTCAAACCATGCAGGGATATCCTGGTGATAAGGATGAAATTACCATATAATTGCTAACTTCATTTTAAATTACAGAGCTTGACTTAAAATTATTTTCTGATTGTCTAGGACAAAATCTGCTTACATAATTAGTTTTGGAAATGAGTGTGGCACCGTAACTGTCCATTTCAGCAAAACACTCCATGCAGATTATAAGGAGAGAAAACATGCTTTTATTCTCTTTGCAGTCAGATGGTGGATTTCTGACCCAGGATTATTTTTCACGCTGTGTTTCAGTTTGAAGATCATATAATTAAATCAAACTATTCTCTCGACTTTGTTATCTTCAACATTTTGTTGGGTGTTTCCAATTCTTCTGTATTATCTCAGCTGTGTCCATCTTCTCTCACTGTGTCAACTTTTCCAGGAGAAAGTGCTTCTCACCCCCTGTGGGTTGGGTTTTTGTTGATCTCATCTCTGTTTTATTTTTTGTTGATCTCATTCTTTTTTTGTGTGTTTCACAACGTTTTGGCATTGTGTACAATGCTGTAACCAGCATTGTTTCAGCTGACACAAGCTTGGACCTAATGCCTTCTGGTCACTGGGGGGAAAAGTTGTTACCCATGACTGAGACAAGAAAACCTCATTTAATAGTTGCAAATTTTGCAGGAGTCCCAGGTCAGTGTTCACTTGAGCACATTCCTTTGGTGGAGCTGCACGAGAAATCACACATCCTCACCCTCTTTCTTTAGAGTAACAGTAAAGAGAATAGGAAATGAGATGGAAATTTAATTAGTTAATAGCCAAAAAGTCCTTTCCAGACAGGATTGTTATTGGAGATCTTAAGGAGATAAAGGGCTTTTAATGGAGATTTTAAAAAATATTTCCACTGGAAAATTTCTTTTCTGAAGGGCTCTAATCATACTTTGTTCTTACACCAGCCCCTGTTCTGGACAGTGAGAATTTCTTCAGCCCTTCCCTGGTGTGGCTCTCAGAACCTGTTGGTGTTTTTAGGAGCAGATGTGTTTCAGGAGCAGGCTGTATCTGTGTGTGCTGCAGCCCCCCTGTGCCTCAGGGACACCTGGCCAAGTGACATTTGAGTGCACAGTGTGCCCTCTGCTCAGGTGTTGGTGCCCATTAAGCTGAATATGAAGGAAGTAAAAATTGCTGTGATTTTTTTGTCTGTCTGTAGCAAAGATATCCCAGAGCTGAGTTTTTAAAGCTATTATTTTCTCTCATTTTTCTTTTTTTTTTTAAATCAGTTATTTTACATATTTTTCATTCCTATAATGCCCTACATTTAATATTGTATAAATGCCTGCAACTGTGAAATAAAAATGCATGCTCTGTAATCATTTTCATGGTAAAATTCAATGAAACTCAAATGTTCAGAGAGATTAAATCTGAAAAGCATATGGGTCAAGCTGAGCAGAGTCCTTTATGAATTTTAACAATTATTCACTGATTTTTAAAATAATTGTTCATCTCTGAAGTGTAAATGTAAAAAACTTGGAACAGTATTTGGAAAAAGGTGTCATTGAAATGTTCCAGTACTTGATAAATAAGAAAAGAGCTTATTTAAATTCAGACATACTCCATAAATGTATCTTTCTGTTGGTGAAAATTTTAATGCAAAACCCAGGATTGTCTTCCTGTACCTTTGGGCTTTGAGGTTAACATGCTTAATCCCAGTTTCCTATTGTGGAATTCAGCTGTCAGTTTACTGGTAGGTGGCAGTGTCATGGTTATTCACATCGCTGTGCCAACTGGGATTTCTGCCAAAGCTTCACCATATTCACATGCAGGAAATTATGCAACTTGGGGTAGTTGATTTTTTTTGCTGATGTTTTAAGAATTAACGAATCAAAAATGCAGAGTTATCTTAAAAAAAGAAGGCATTCTGTTTTTAAGATTTGAATAAAAGATAAATCTTTTATTTTAGTACACTTGAAATGTCTTTGTGCATATGGAATTATACATTATAGGCAGCTGTGTAAAATCTCAGTACTTGTAAAAGGCATAACAGATGTTGCATTAGGGTCTCTTTCCTTTTATTCATTCTTTTTATACCTTTTCTATTAAGACCACTTTATGACATATATTTGTAAACATAATTGCCTAAGGAAAAAGTGAAGCTGGATCTTTTATCTCTTTTATTGCAATCCAGAAAAGGAAACATCACCTAAAGATCCTGGCTATTAAGTTCAAGGGAGAGGCAGGTAGTGTGAAAGGAAGGAGTGTCACCTTCTGCAGAACAGCAGACCCAGGAGCCAGCCAGCTCTGCTCTATTCCTTGTTTCACCTTGATTAACTGCAGTTATCACAGGTCAAGTGCTTTTACAGCCTGATTTTTACTGGGATTGAGCCACAGTTATGTCTCATGCAAGTGAGAACTTCACATTTTCACATTTTCTGCATCTCAGAAGTCAGTTCCTCTGCCTTCAATGATCTCAGTTACCACAGTTTTTGGTAGTTGTGACTATCAGTTTTGTGGAGCTGGTTCATGTGGTTCATTCACATCCATGCTGTCTCCTGATACCTGTAAGTTAAAATGAAGTAGACTGGTGAGTTTAGCAGCTTATTTCCATATGCTGTAGGAGTAGAATGGCAACCTCATTTGAAATGCAAACATTTGGCTATGATTCCACTTATTGAGTGCTAAATTAATTTTAGCAACTGCAGAACATTTCACTGAAGGCTTCCCACCTCTGTTCTTGCTGCATACCAGAAATACAGACCTGAAAATCTTGAATGGTAACAACAGCACAGTTTGCCAAGTTGCTAGATAATAGAAAAAAAAAATAGCCACATTTTCCTAAAGAACCTGGTTACATATCTTTCTTTTTGAGTTCCATGGGAGCTATGGATCACTGGCAGGTACTTCCATTTAGATCCCTTACTTCACTCAAAAGCTGGGAAGTTTGTCATAAATGCATCAGCAGGTTCAGCTTTTTCCCATTTGGAATATTATGCCATTTACACTCCTCTGTACAATATGTAAAGCTGTAGGAGTCATTTTGTAGGCTATGCTGTTGTGAGTGACGAGTGCTCACTTCAAAGAACCTTTTAGTTCTTCCTTGGTAAAGTAACTCTGTGTCAGAAAGTAAAGAAATAATGTATTCGCTGTGGTTTGTTCAATTTTCAGGTGGAGCAAACAGACCTTAAAGTGCCTGCCAGGAGGAGCAGTGTCAGTGGAGAGCCTGAGAGCCTGCAGGGCAAGGCACATGGGCTTTCAAACCCTAGCATGTTTACTTCTGTTGGTCATTACTGTTCTAATATTAGTCTGTGTCTTCTGTTAAATCATAGAATAGAGAGCTATTCGTTCGGAGCGTTGTTCCACAGGCTGCCTGAAGTTAGGGACCAGTTTGGGGAAAAAAAAAATGATGCTAGGCAGTTTTATGAGTAGGAAGCAAATGTAGCTTTTGTATCTAGCAAAAGTAAATTATTTGCAGAAGTGAATTAGCTGCTGCAGCTCTTTGCTCCCCACTGATTTTACATCAGTGTTGGTGGGGGTTTTGTTTAATTTGCCAAGAGTAACAAGAATCAATGCAGATTATTTAGTGATACCTGCAAAAATTTTTACTGTAATTTCTGTAAACCAAAACAAAATCAAGAATCTCTTTTTTCTAAGAGAAGCATCTCTACTTCCTCTGCCTAAATGCAGGAGCAAAATGAAAAGTCAGCACATTGTGTGATAACATCTGCATATATGGTGTTGAACCTTCAAGTCAGACAAGGCCAACAGAAAGTCTTACCTCAGTCTTTCTTTCTTTCCCTCCTTCTTCCTCCTTACTCCTGCTATCCTTGCTGGTAAATATAAATTAGAAAGGATGTATAAAATAAATAACTTCATAAATTCCCAGTTGAATATATAGTTCTGCTAATCAATGGTGTGTAATCTCATTCAAGTCAATTGTGCTGTGTGGGGTGAATGCCTTCCAACCACATTCTGATGACAGTAGGTACTTTAATTTTCTGTGGCACTTTATGGGTCCTGCTTGTCATGATAGATGTACCATTTTGTCAATGTTTAATCAAGAAACAATTAAACTTCATGAAAACATTCAGGCCTCCATCCTTGGCTGGTAAAAATCTGCTCCAGTGAATACAGTCAATCCATGCTGATGCACCAGCCACATCTAGAGCTGTGAGAGTTTAATCTACTGCAAAGAAGGGATGACAGAAGTTGACCAAATGCCCCTCATGTCACACTGCAATTGATACAGTGCACATCTGCTTATAATGAGGACTAGCACAGAGGTAGTTGATGTGAATTTCATGTATTCTTACTGGCATTATCTGATTGAAATAATGAAAATGCTAGAAATGGTGTTGGTTGTAGATGGGAGGTGGAGTATAAAGCCTCTGGCAACTGTGAAACCCATACAGTGGATCTTTATAACAATCTTTTAACTCACTGTGGTCTGATCTGTCCTTAACCCTTTGGGCCTCACATTGAGTGCCAAAAAGGACTGCCATGGTTCTGAGCCCAGATGGAGATGAAGCACCACACAGCTGCTTGCTCAAATCCAATGGAATGGGGAGAAGAATCAGCATGAAACTTGTATGTTGAGATAGGAACAGTTTCCTTCCTGGCAACTCCCCCAGTTTATATCACATGATGTTCTGTGGTGTGGAATTTCCCTTTGGCCACTTTGGGTCACCTGTCCCAGCAATGCTCCCTGCCAGTTTCTTTTGTGAACATTCTCACTGGCAGACCATGAGACAAGATAAAAAAATGGTCCTTGACTTAGGATGAACACAATTTAGCAAAAAACCAAAACATCAGTGTGTTATCAACACCATTCTCATTCTGAATCCAAAGCACAGCACTGTCCCAGCTACTGAGAAGAAATAAACCCTGCCCTGGCTGAAACCAGGACAGGCTACAGAAGAAGGTTGTTATGCATACACACACATGATAACATATGTAAATTTGTTTCCTTTTTCAGGTGGCTAATCAGGTTGTTCAGGCTCTACTGACTCAAAAGGTAAGTTGTGATTTGGGTATTTTCAGTGTAACTTAAAGCTTGCAGATATTCATTGTTTATATGAGAGAGATGTATATATTCTTAAATAGTATACATTTTTAAACCACGTTCACACGTTCAGTAAGCAGGGGAAGTACTGCACAGGAAAAATCCTTGTAGGATAATTGCAAACCTGGCACAATGAAAAGATTCACTGTGGCTTCTACAGAGATCTGTTCTGCATGAAATCATGTCTGAAATTCCAATTTTCTGAAGTGGTCTTTGAGTTAAATGTGATTCCGTGATTTCATTCTGTCAGGGAGGGAAAGAGGGAAAGACAAACAAAATGGAAAGTTCTATAACAATAAGCTGTGAGCATTTCAATATTCATGGAATGATTCTTTGGGAGGTCTAGACCACTTGATGGATGTGGCATTATTAAAATGCTTTGGATCATTTAGTTGTAAAAAGATGATTCGGAAAGAGACATAAATGCAGTCTTTTAAAGCAGATAGTGCAAAGGAGAATATAAACTGTCTTGTCTACACTTAATGACAGGACAAGTAATAATGTTCTTAAAATGCAGCACAAAACACAAAGTTAAAATAATAAAAAAATGTCTTGCCACATGTACAAAAGTGTTCTGGATGCAAATAGTTTTGGAGGACCAGCTCCAAAGCCCCCCTTTATGGACATCATTCCCCCAGCAGGGCATCATTCAGAATGCTCCCTGCAAAGGGAAGAGTGGGAGCAGAGGCTGGGTTGAAAGTATCATTGCTCAGCCCACGATTTTTAGATGCACCACAAAGGTTTTTACTCTGGAAGAGGGATGCTGCCTTCCAGCAGCTGGAAATGCAGCTCAGAGGTGATTTGTGCAAGCCACAACATCCAGAGAAGTTGGCCCTGCTGCTGTCTGTGCTGTGTTTCTCTGTTTACATGTAGGAGTAGGGTCTGTGCATCATCAGAGGACTGCAGAGCTGTTCCTGTGACACCTGCTAGAAATATAACTTGAGGTATTTTCTAAAAAAATCCCAAATATGTGTTTCAGTACAGTTTAAATGGAAATGGAGGTATTTTTTCATGTTAATATACACAAAAACCTCATATACATTTTGGATTATAAAACTGTATGTGGTGAAATACTCACCAGAGGGTTAATCTCAATATATTAATCTCTAGTTTGGGAATATTTTGATGGTTTCCCAAATGGAGAGAGGAGCTTGCTGATTTCCTTTGCAAAGGTGTCAGACATTTTGATGACTACATGCTTCCTCAGTAATTAATCCTTCCAAACCCATAGGAACCAAGGAGTTCCTAAGGATACAATAAAAACAGATCCAAATACATTTAATAAAGTGATTTACTTAGGGTTGATGGGATTTAGCAGCTGCTTACCTATTACTGAGTAATAACAGCTAATTTAATATCCATAGAAAGAGGAAAGAGGGTACTTTTCTAAATGCTAATGAATATTAACTGTATAGTGCTCCTGACACCGTTCACGCAAGTCCTTTTATAAGAAAAGACAGGAACACAATAGTGTACAATAAAGAGGAAATTGCACTCCTCACACCAGTCCCCAAAGGGTAGATATCAGAACCCAAATAGTGGCTGGTAAACAGATAAATCTACCATCATGCAGCTGAGCACTGAGGCAGAGTCAGTCATGCCACAGAGAGATAACGCACGTCAGGAGCAGAGCAAGACGTGGAGAAAAGCTGAGAGCTTTTCACAAAAGGGAGAAGAGTGATTCTGTACAGTAGCACACACACTGCGTGGGCTTGGCTGTGAATTTGAAATCATCCCTCAAGGACTAATTTTCACTTAAATGAAGTACATGCTGTAATGGAAGGGGTAAAGCGCCGTGTGCTTGCCGGGATGTGCAAAGACTGCGATCCCACTGAGAGATTCTGGTGACACAAATTGAGTGAGCAAAGCTTGAGTGATTTGTCAATGTCACTGAATCCTTGGAATGGAATTACAGTCTTAAACGTTCCCTTTTCAAGTATGTAATTTGTTATAATACATATAGAAATTCTCTAACATGAGAGACTTTTTTTTTTTGATGTGACTGGAGAAACTATGTTAAATTGAATTTGTGCTGAGTTAACTACGCAGCGTAATTTCACAATTTTATGTAGCAAAATTCTATGGATTTCTACCACTTACTAATAGAAAATTTTGCCTCTAGGAAATTTAAGAAGTCAGATATCCAATAAAATTAACTGAGGCAAACCTGTATGCTGTAATACTGAAAATATCCATTCTTTCTCCTTCCACCCAAAGACTTCTTATATAACATGAGCTGATTGGACTGCTGAGAACTGGATTTTAATTTTTTTTTTTTTCATGTAAGACCTGGATCAGCAGCATTGAAATTTGAGCTAAACCATTCAATTTAATAATTTTGAGACCTGTGTATCTACTTCTTGCATTGTAATCTCCTCCATAGGAGTGTATTCAGGGGATTAGTTTTTTTACTCTGGGTTCTGTATGAAAGCCATATCTCCATTTTCATCAATTAAACAGAAATAAGTGAATTAAGTGGTAATTAAAGCAGAAAGAAGCATGTTCAGAAGGAGGGCAGTGTTTTTCTGGAACCCCTACTGAGACCGTTGGATCCCATTTTGGAGAAGAGTGAGTCTGGTTCACACTGAAGAGATGAAGCAAGACCACAGAGATGCTCAGATATCACTGTACTGAAACCCTAGGAGTACTTTAAATATTTGGGAGATTGCTACCTTAATAGCTAGTTGTTTTGCCCACAGGAGAGGAATTATATGCTTCAGACATTTGATAGTTGTATTAATTGGTAATTTTAGGACTGCAGGTTTCTAAACTCAGACTTTATTTTACCAGGGTACTGCTACTTTTATGTGCCTCATTTCTCCTCTGGGCTATGTGTGGCATTAGCACTGGCAGGGTTTATAGCATCTGGGTGGGTAATCTACTATCTTATATTTCACTTTTTTACAGAAATTCCAAAGTTTGAAACATAAATCTTATGGTTTTAAAACTGTAAGATAGGAAGGTTTTGGGCAGAGGCCTTGCTAAGATTTAAATTTTTTCTACACTGTTAGTTTCTGTGAATCATTTTTCCTGTCCAGTGCCCTTAGTAGTCTTGAAATGTTAAGCACTGTTATAACAGCCAAGGCTCAGCTTTAAATTCTCTGATTTGTGGAAGACAGATAATGATGGGTCTTGATGCTTGCAGTCTCTATTACTTGTAGAGATTCTTGTGCAAGACCAGGGATAAGAGGTCTCACTGACAGGAAGCAAAGCTTCAGGGCTTTAGAAATCATCAGCCTCGAGATTTTTTTGAGGGTCGTGTTGGAAGGCTCTTGCAATTTCAACTGAACAGCCACTTGACAGCCACCTAACACAAATGTTATAAAACCATCAGGAGAGAACAACTGCATTCATCCAGTATTCATAAAATCTGATACATATGCATAAAAAGATGTTTACAGTTTTCTGGGAGTCTCAAGATGAACATATTTTATTGTGTGTTCACCTCTCATAACCTCAGTGCTGGTTAGAGCAGAGACTAGAGCAACTGTAGGCAAGAATTTAAGCTACATCTGACTACAGTTTCCCCCTCTGACTTGTTTTCTCATCAAGTCAGGTCATCATGTTGTTAATGGTATTGCCAGGACAGCATATGGGGGTGCTGAGGCTTCTCTCTCCACCTTCATAGGGTGGAAAGTAATATGAGCTAGGCAATACCACAGGGCAGCAAATCCCCTAAATTTAAATAATGGTAAGTATTTTGGAGATGTAAATTTAAAAAAACAGACAAAACAACTGAGATATGGCTGCAGCTTATTATTTTTACATGTAATCTTTATTAGGAGACAACCTTTCCTGGTTTGTGAAGCTCTCTTACCTCATAATGGGCAGCTGCACAAAATATTGCTGAAAAGCTCAGTGTCAGATTCTGCAGTGTCTCCAAAATCCTCTCTCTAACAGAATTCTGAGTTCCTTCAGGTGACCAGGAAAAGCAGGTTTTACACTGAAGATAGATAGACATAGATAGATAGATAGATAGATAGATAGATAGATAGATAGATAGATAGATAGATAGATGATAGATAGATGATAGATGGATAGATAGATAGATAGATAGATAGATAGATATAGATAAATAGATAGATAGATAGATAGATAGATAGATAGATAGATAGATAGATAGATAGATATAGATAGATAGATAGATAGATAGATAGATAGATAGATAGATAGATAGATAGATAGGGATATTAGCTGTATCTGAAAGGCATTATTGGCTTGACTGGTTTTACACTCCACCTCTGCTCCTGGCCAATTTTGAATCTTTTTCATAGAATCATAGAATTGCTTGTATTGGAAGGGACCCTTGAGATTATCAAGTCCAACCATTAACCCAGAGCTGCAAGCCCACCAAATCATGTCCCCAAGTGCCAGATCAATTCATCTTTTAAATCCCTCCCGGCATGTTGACTCCACTACCCGTTCCACTGTTTGACAACCCTTTCCATAATTAATTTTTCCTAATACACAACCTAAAGCTCTCCTGGAGGCCATTCCTGAGGCCATTTCCTCTTGTCCTATCAGTTGCTGCTTGGGAGAAGAGACCAGTGCCCATCTGGCCAGAACATCCTTTGAGGGAGTTGGAGAGAGTGAAAAGAGCCTCTTTTTTTTTCCAGGCTAAACACTCCCAGCTCCCTCAGCAGATCTGTGCCCCAGACCCTTCCCCAGCTCCATTGCCCTTCTCTGCACTCCCTGCAGCCCCTCAGGGTCTTTCTGTAGTGAGGGATCCTGAACTGAACACAGCCCCAGTGCCCAGCACAGAGGGGAATCCCTGCCCAGGTCCTGCTGGCCACGCTGTGTTCATCCAGCCAGGATGGCCCTGGCCTTCCTGCCCACCTGGGCACATCCTGGGGAGACACAGCCCATCACACCAGGCCTGGCAGTGCTGGCTTGGTTGTTCCAGAGAGAGCCAGGAAGGGATCAGACTTCAGAGGAGTACCTTGAAGACACAGCACCGCTTTGAACTTCTGCTTGGTTTGGTGTAGCTCATGCATTTTACCCAGCTCCTGCTTATTACAATATCCATCTGTTAATTGCTGCTTCATGCTTTTTGTCAGCTGCAAGGTGGAACACATTGCTAGCAAAGTCATTTTTATGCTAACAGAAAACTCTGAAAAGAGGTGCCAGGTAGCTACTGTTCTTCATGACAAGATTTTCTTTAATGTTATAATGGATGATCAAAGGACCAGAGAAAATGAAGTAGCACATTTTTCTGATTTATACTACTTTCAAAGTTGTGTGTTTACTTCTTCTTAATACCATTAGAGTTTTTATGTGCTTCTGTTACCTGCTTTCTAATCTTGTTTTCCCTTGTGCTGCAGGGTCTGAGGGAGGAATGTATAAAGCTGAAAATGAGAGTTTTTGATCTGGAACAACAGAATCGAACTTTAAGTGTGCTTTTCCAGCAGAAAGTCAAACCAGCTTCTGACCTCCTCCTTCAGGTAGGAAATGGCCTTTGTAGGAAGCAAGCTATCAGCTTTATATTTCTTAAAATTATAAAACACTTCTCTTCTTTTCAAGGCTATGTCAGTAAGTGGGAAATGACAGTTGATAGATTTAATATATTAGAAGAATAACTGTTATCTGTACTCTGATCCCATTGAAACTGAAAATGTGTGCCAGTGAGCTCTGATATTGCATGGAAATCTGGAGAGAGGAGCACACCTGCAGAGTAACTTACTTTTTTAGATGATTCTTGGCTATGATAAATGGAATGATATGGGTTCATTATCCCTCTGCAGGGGAGAAGCTCGTATTCCTTAACATCCTGCTTGATGGTGAACAGTGTAATTTCCTGTGAGGAGACAGCCCATTTATTTAACTTTTGCCATATGTGATACTGTCCTGGTTTCAGCTAACTTGCAAGGGTTTAAGTACATCTTCACAGGCTTGCAGTGATTTTTTTTTGCCAATGTTTTATGGGAGGATGTAGCTGAGAAGCCAACTGACCCACGTCTCACTCGTTTGCCTTTCTGGAATACTAAGAGGTGTTCCAGTATCCTTCTTCATTTGGCAGTGTCTGTTACTGTGAGTGAACCCACCTCTTTGTCATCCTTTTGCAGAAGAATTGCTTTGCAGAAGCTCCAACAAATCTGACCATGAGCTAGGAGAACAGCAGATGAGGACTAATTAGAACTTGCAGGACATGTCAGCTACATAAGTGATGTTAAATGTGTGTCTTACATCCTCACTGCTCTGCATCTGTAGCTCAGAGGAGAATGTGGCCCTTGCAGTGTTGTCCAACAGCTGAGGGCTGCTGATTCTGCTCAGGGTGGGCTGGGTTTTGTGCAGAAGCACATTCTGCTCACAGCTGATGTTAAAGGCAAGGGGATCTGCATGCTGAGGCAAGTACTGCACTGACTGAGGAACTCTAAAGCACGGGCAGGGTGGTGCCAGTCACCATCACAGGGATCTGCATTCTTCAGTTTTCCTCAGGTTCTGGTTCCTCTCTTGATTTGGTGTTGATTTGTGTTGCTGGGTCAGGACCTCCTCTGTCCTGGTTTCCTGTCCCTTGTCCCCTGCTTCCTTTCCTGGTTCAGCTTTCACAGACCCCTGCACAGAGGTCTGATTTATCTTCACCCATTCACAGTTTTGACACGTCCACCACAGCATGGATCTTCATTGCTCACTTCTGCTTTTGACAGTCTCATCAGCTGCTCCTTCTTCTCAGTTTGGGGTGGTTTTTTCTTTCTTTTTCCTGTTTCCAGAGGGTCTGACTCCAGCTGATGTCAGCTTGGGGTTTGATTGCACAGAAGTCACATGCTGCACATTCATTATTGCAGGTGCAGTTCCTATTCCCAATTCCTTGTGTGCCAACAGTAGAACCAGGTTATTCTGGGAATGCTACAGTGGGATCAACACTTCAACTTGAGATCCTTGAAACTGGAATGTGCAGCAGCTCTGTAAAAAAAGTTGAAAGAGATGAACCTGCACCAGGTGGAAGAAAGAACCAAATGACCTGAGACGTTTCCCTGAGGGATTCAGATTATTTTACATCATTGTTCTTGCACAGTTTGGCAGGAGCAAATGTACATAGATTTTCTTTTCCCCCCTTTTTTCTTGATTTGTCATTACTGGCCGAGGACAAAAGGGAATTAAGTTCATTCAGAAAGTCCAGATCTCCCTGGAGCAAAATTTGCTGCTATGTGTGTTCTCTTGCTGTCAGAAGATTTTTAACTCACTAGGTGAAAAAAAAAAACAGAGAACAAGTTGCAATGTATGTTAGAAAAGGAAGAACTTCTGCTAAAACTCTTCATATGTCCTTTTTTACCAAAAAAAAAAAAAATTCCAAACCAAACAGGAAATATGTGAATTTCCAGAATTTTAATTATCCTCTAATTATACTCCAGACTCGAATGAATGGCATGTAGTCTGTGATCTTGCTGTCTGAGATACAACATCTGAAGAAGGATGTTTTCTTAGGACTGAAACTGAGCAAATACTGTTGTGTGCCTGCATAAAATTAAAGAAAAGTTTGCATTATGTCTCCTTGGAAGTGCACACAGCCCAGATTTAGAGCAGGAGATAAATATTGGTTTAAATGTGTGGCTCTACAGAAAAGTTATAAATATATGCTTAAGGACATTCCTGTTAGATCATGACCCCAATCAAGGGAGTGGGCAAATTCTGCTAACTGGGGGTGGGGGAATGGGGTGTTTTCACCTTTCCTGCACTCTCTGACACAATACAGTTCAATTTTATTTAGTGTTGGTCTCATCCTAGGACTAGCCACACTCAGTAAAACTACAAATTTTGAAGAATGCCATGGTAGAGGGCACAAGCTAAAAATAAGTAACGTTAGCTACTTTTTCTGCATATCAGCATCTGTGATTTCATTGTATATTAACATAAAATTGTTCCATAGTTGACATGAGGAGACTCTTATATTACAGAGTAAGCTTATTTTTAAACTGCAAACATTTTGGCTTCTCAAATTTCAACAGAAATATTGATTTCTTTTTTAAAAAACAAAATTTAAAGGTAAGTGTAGATTTCACCATTGCCCTAGGTTTTTGTGTATATGATTGTGTATATGATTACATGATTGATATGTCTTAGATATCAGATCATTCACATCTTTTTTCTAGTGAATGGATTGGTACAAATGTTTTAAATTTGGCCTGCACACCCCACCAATTGCACCCTGTTGGTTTTGCTCATGCCTCTCACACAGTTCAAAAGAAACACTCATTTTGCTACCAATTAAAAAAAAATTAAATTCACGTAGTAGGTTTTCTGTGACTGCCTCAGGAATCCTGCACTGTAAAAAATGTGTTAATTGTTAATTTTTCATGCATTTGCATAAAGTGTAAGTGCTTATGAAGTTGAAGCCCCTAATTTGAAGCAATGTGTGTTGAGCTTGGGATTGTGTGTGTTGCCATGTGAGTTCTCTGCTCCCAGGAATTTTGGTGTGCTTGCTGCCCACAGGGAGGGACACAGATGCTGTGTCACTCCTGGCATGAAAAGATAAGTAATGCAGTCTCTGATGCAAAATTTGAGGAGGATAAAAAGATAATTCAGTCTTTTTTCTCTTCACCTCTGATACTGTAGACAGTTTTAAGAGCTACCCTCTCTTTCTGGGGGCATTCTTTGCAGCTGAAGTATGTGATTTACAGAGGCAGTACTAGAATAGATAAATAAGGAGAAGGCTGATTACCTTTTTTTCATTATTGTTATCTTATAATACTCTGAAACAGCTTTTTTAAAATGATGAAGTCTTGGAAAAGTGTTTTGTGTCAGCACCATCTGAGAAAGAGCAATAGTTATAGTTAAAACCTAGCACAAAAGAGCAGATTCTACCAAAGCAGCCTTCATTTTTCTCTGTTAATGTGGTTGCTAAAAAGATATTAAATTCTGCCTGTCATAGCAAGAGGGGCTGGGAAAGAAAACCAGGAGCTCCATTTTAGTGACCCACCTTGTTCTTCACCTGCAAGTGGGGCAAAGTGCTGGGGATAATAGTCAAAGATTTAAAACTGAGTAGAAGAAAACCAATTAGAAGTGAAGAGAGAAATCTGTGGAAGTGGTTTACAGGAGGATGCTGAAAGGAATAAGACAGGGAGCAGGGGTTGCCTTCTTATAAATATCCCTTTTTAAAAAATTTTAATATCATATAGCTCTGTTTACATAAATTCAAGATGTTTGCTGGATGAATTGATCCCATGGGAGAGGTCTTGCTTTTACTTTTCACCCAGAAAGTTGTCGTCACAGGGAATTTTTATAAACCATGCAAGGTTTTTCAGTGAAAAGAGATAAAAAAGTGGCAAGCAGCAAAATTTATCGAGTTGATTTATTTGATTAAATAAGTAATAAAATTTTCATAGTTGGAAAAGTATAAGATAATATTTCTAATAACAAGATTTACAATATCCCTGATCCTAAGCTATATTTTCATTGCCATTTTATTTCCATCATAAAAATTCTACTTTATCAGCCCCGGAACCAAGCAGGGAGGTCTCCTGAAACATTTATTTTCTTCTTGTGTTTCTCTGGCTGAATTACTCATGGACCATCCACACTGTTTAATATCACACCTAAAATTTTGCCTAAAATTCTACAGCACAGAGTGTTGAATTCTCAGGTGGTCAAGGTAAATAATAACTACTTTGTGATGGCTGCATTGCTACGTGCCCTTTTAAAAACCTGATGTACCAGACAGAGCGTGGCTGTACAGGCTGTGATGGAACCTTGCACAGCTGAGCAGGAAGGGGTAAATTGCACCAAAGACATGATTATATATGGGAAGAAGAAGAGGGCACTCAACTGCCCTAAGAGCTGCCAGAAGGAGATGGAATGTCTGGGCTCAGAGCTGACCTCTGGTGCAGCCATCCTTAGGCATGATGAGGTCTGAATGCAGGAGGCTCAAAGTGAAGTTGCATTGCTTTTCATCAATGAGATGTGCAAGGTTTAAGTGTTTCAGAGAGGAGGGGTCTGAGGGTTTGAAATGAAGCCTAAAGAGGGTCACATGCTGTTAGGGAACAGTTTGTCAGCATTCCAAGGGATGTTTCAGTGTTGTTATATGCTGGGGAGCAGTAGGATTTCCTTCTCACAGAACTCAGGTGCCTGCAGGCTCTCAGGGGAGCAGGCAGACTTGATACCAAATCAGCAAACTGTTTCTCAAGTTGTGAACGTCCTGCAGCTGACCTGCTTATTTGCTTATTTCACATTTATTCCCCTGTATCCATCAGATTGTCAGGGCACTCCTTTCTGCACATCTTCAGGAAAGTTCCAGCTCTGTCCTTTTCTCCTCTGTAAACATATCAACATAAATAAGTTGTGGCTGCATCTGTAGTGAATATTTCCTTACTCAGAAATCAGAACTGGTGGCTTGAAGGAGAGATTAATTCCAGATCTGCTAATTTCTTCAGCAGTAATTAAATACTGCTTGCAAGTTAAGACAATCTCCAGGGCTGTATCAACAGAGAAGAAGGTGATCACATAAATGTAAAGCAGGTTTGAGATATATTAAGTTAAAACTAGTACAATAACCTTTATCCAAGGATTACATTGCTAGCAGAACCCCTTTTAAGAAGTGTATGAGTGGATTTTATTCTATTTAGGGTTCTCAAAAGATTTCAGGCTGTTGCCCTGATGGATTAATTTCTGCAAATTAATGCAAGGTCAAGGCTACCAATGTGCACAGTTACTGTACTGAAGATCCTACCCCAGGATCTTCATGAGCCTCCAACCTTGCAGCCATGAGAAATGGTGAGAATGCTTCTATGTATCACAAATCAAGAGCATGGAACACTCAATCTTTTTGAGACTTTTAACAACATATTAAAGAACATTCTTCATGTGAGGATGGTGATGTCATTATTTCCAATCTTGCATTATCTCAGTAAACTGTGATCTAATTACTATTTGTTCCATGTCCTCACTCACCAATAATATCTGAGAAGGCAGAAATATAAAACTTTGAATGTCTGTATTTCATCTCAGCTTAAATCATCAACATGTAATATAATACATTATAAACCATATTTATTGCTTGCCCCGTTTGCAGCTCCAAATATATGCTGGAGAAATACTACAGAGATAAAATATTTAGGAGAGCCAATTGGTTAGGTAAATGGGTGACCAAAAAGTCAGTGATGAGGGAAAGAAAGGAAACATCCCCCTTATGGAGAAACTCAGCCTAATCTCCCTAAGCCATGATTTCTAGTTTTGGATGCACAGCAGCAGCAGCAGCACAATACCTGAAAGAATTTGGTGGTGTATCTGACATGCAGCCAGCCCTGGAAGGAGCTCCCAGATTTGGCAGGCTGATAAAGGAGCACAAAAATGTTTGTTAGAGATGGTGGAGTGAGAGGAGAGGTGGGACAAGATCCCTCACAAGAGACCAGACTAAAGCAAAGCACAGAGAGGGTCAGTGGAGAACAGGATTTTGGTGTAACTGAGGAACTGAGATCAAGCAGCCTGATAGGACTGCTCCATCAGTAATTTGTGTTTTGGTGATTTGCCTTCTTGTCAGACTGTTGTCCCTTACTTCAGCAATCCAATTCTTCCCAATTTGCTCTCAAACAAAATCAAAACATTAACTTAAGCTCCTAGGGCATGTAGTTCTGATGAGAATGATAATGCATTTAAGAGGAAATTACCCCCAGCTGCCCAGCATTCCTCTGTCCAAGTATTTTAACTAGCCTGGAGAGGTTCCACAGAAAACCAATGTCAACACAAACATGACATTCTGTGATACAATTTTAAATAGATAAATTTCAGCTACTGAGTCTAAAAATGAGCCATTTCCATTATCCTGATAAAAATAAATTGCTATAAGTATAGCAAAACCAGCAAATCAAATGAGCAAATAATCTTCAGGAAAGCCACAAGTGATCCTTGGTGAAGTATTTATGAATGATTTGGACTGAGGAGAGCAATATTTTTCAAGTTTTGAAGAAATGTGGAGTCATTATTCAAGAGCAAAGAGAGTATTTCAGAGTAAGCACATGTCAGGAGAATGGTGGGGCTGTACTGATGTGACAGGCCTGGACAACAAAAGTGAGATTTTACTGCCAATTTTTAGACAAAGAAAAATAAGCAACTGACACTGAGTCAAACAACAATTTTTCTTTATTCTATGCATATATTTTTATTATCAGTGATGAGCCACATGATGGCAGGAATCCAATATGGCATTTGAAACCCTAAGCCAGAATGTGAATAGAATAATTAGGAACAAGAATATTGTTCATGTTTTTTCCTTTATTCCAGGTATTCCATATAGGAATAAATTTTAAAAAGGAAGGAATTCCACAATAGGAAAGACTATTGCTGCATTCCTTTCCAAACCTGCCCTGTGCTTCACTCTTAATAAACATTTAAAAGACATGCTTTTTATTCCATGCAGTTCTATTTAACCCACAGTAATGCTTAAATTGTGGCTGCTCTTCCAGCCTGTTCTGTTTGTTTAATATATTAACAAAATTTATTAGCAACTTTCCATGTGAATCCCTGCATAAATGGTCAAGTGTAAGTACAGAGGCTGCTCAGAGACTGGTTGGGAGCTTAGTGAAAACTCTGAGTCGCTCATATGTTTCTGTTTTGTGTGACCAGTACATCCATGTGTTGTCTGATATGTTTCTGGTTTTGCAGTTTGCAATTTATTTATTTTAATATATAGTTGTTGTATTTAAGACAACAGTCACTCATTCAGATTTCCTTTCTAAATGGAAAAATAAATTTTCATGGACGTTCTGACAGCAAAAATTAGCATGGATCTGTTCTAATGTTATCACAGTGTGTGATGTGGTACCTACAAGCCACGTGTTGCACATAAAAGTGCAAGTTCATATCATCAGGTCAGCTTTTAGAGCCCCCCCTATTTTGGATTTCACAGTGGAATAAAATAGTAATCTCTGCAAGTCCTGCTTAAATGCAGTGTGCTCAAACAAAAGGTGTGCAGGTAATTGTTTTCTCATCATGGTGCATATTTCACACTCTGTAACTCTCAAATGGAATACCAAAAGAATGTATAAAATTAATTCCAAGATTTAAAGGGCTCTGTCTTGTGACAAAGTGGGAATCTATTGAAATTCTAAAGCACTACAGAATTATAAGCTTTATTATTACAGATCTATGATTTTCTTTTTATTGTGCTAATGGAGTTAAGCATGTAGTTCATTTTTATTTTCATAAAACTTTGAGATTTAAAGAAAGGATAACTGTGCAAAAGCATATATGAAACAAATAATAGATAAAGGATGAATTTCAACTGTTATTACATGCAATACATATAAAACCTCATTTATATTTTGCTTTATTACTGTGTTTTGTTACTGTTATTTAAATGCAGTGGCACTTTGAAGATGTGAAGCAATACAGAATCATGGCTCTTTTTACTGAGAAGTAGGTGTGCCAATAAGTGATCTGCTTCATAACATTTCAGCTGTTCAGATTATATCAGGCCACTGTGAATTGATAGTAATGTAAAATTACACATTCCATCAAATGAAACAAACTAACATTATGCTAAGTGGGTTGAAGCACATAAGGTTACTCAATAGGTATTTTCTGTTGCCATCTGTTATGGAAAAAAATACTTTTCCTCTGATATACTTTATATTTTTTGTGTATTTTTACAGATACTGTACGTAGAAGAAAGGGTTGATAATTAGAATAAAATGTTACTCATAATGAATCATAAAACACCTAAGGAACCAACCCCATCTTTTAGTATTGAATTTCACTAATGCTCTCCTTTGTTTCCCAAATGACCTATCTTCTTTAATGATAGTTTGGATACTGGTAAGATTCAAATTCTCATCCAAAGGCCGTGGCACTATTGACTAAATCTCTGTTGATTCGCTGAGAATGTGAAATGCTGTATTGCAAGATAAAATCAGCACGAGGTGCTCAGTGAAACTGAAGAGTCCATTAGTGCCTTAACTCTTAAATTACCATCTGTAATCTCTCTTGATAAGGACGAGCTGAAAGGGAAAGTTACCTTTGTCATTAAATCTTTAACAATGTGATATTGACAGCCTGGAGTTTTTCTGTATTTTTAGCATCTTCAGACTGCCTCCCTGCTCCTTTCTTTCTCTAGATGTGGGCAGGCTGTGTTCCATTAGTCACTGAGCAATGTCTGGGTGCAGGAAGGGGCAGTGATTTGTCTGTGTCCTGTGTGCATCACAAGGGCATCTTCCACATTATGAATTAAACTCCATCTTACTGCATTAGAAGTATGGAAAACAGACTGCCAAAGTAATGGCATCATGAATTAATAGCAATGCTTTAAAAATCTCAAATATACTCCCACTCTTCAGCTCATCTTTCTGGTATACAATTTCAGAAATGAGCTACTTAATTTTGTAGTGTTTTCATCCTAAATTTTTATATTCAGTTATATTTTAAAAACAGAAATGCTCAATCATTTTTTTTTAAGTTTCTGTTATTTACTACTAACTGTTTTTCTCTAAATAAGCCTTGTGTACTTTTCCTGTACAGGAGAGGCAGGCACAGATCTAGGCACAATTATTATGAATTATAGATACTGCAACTGTGAGCATGAATCAGAGATTAGCATTGTGTTTTAGAGGCTCACTTAGATTTATTTGACTAAATGATCCCTAGGAGATCTTGACAATAATTAGAAATATGGGTGTACTCTGCCCTGTCACCAGGTACTTGCTCCTGGGGGAATAACAAATGGATTTAACCTTTCATTTAGGTCTGCAGGTCCTTCATTCACATGGGACCAGACTTTCAAGAGCTCAGGCATTGTGCTGAGCTCTTCTAAAAATCCAGCTACTGCCAAAAGGGGAGCTGATCCCTTTAGAAATTCCTGTGCAATTCGTCCTTAAGCCCTGCTTTTATCCACACTGAGAAAACCATCCATTCACAAGGGCACAGCTTCCCGGTCAGGAGTTGGCTGGCACAGCTTCTCCTGAGCAGAGACAGCTGCTGAGAGGGTTTGCAGCTCTGAACCACCTGAGCCAGAGGTAAAACTCCCAACCTGGGCCAGGCTGCCTCTGGCTGCAGGGTGAGAAAGGGGTTTTTTCCATGCTATCCCATGCCAGCCTCGCCCTAGCCCTGCCAGGGCCAGGTCAGGTCCTAAATAATGCCTGGAGGGTACTGAGCCTTTCCTGCCAGGGGCTGTGATGGCATTTTCCATCTCCTGGTGTTCCTGCTGGCTGGGGCAGCAGGAGGGAGCTGCAGATCAGCATGGGCAGTGTCCTCAGGCCATCCATGCACCCTCCTTGCTGCTACCAGCACCAGCTCTCCCTCCTCACCTGGGATTCAGCCTTACTTGGCCAGCCTGATGCTGAGGTCATTCCAAGTGGGTTGGTGGAATTCCAGAAAGCTGCAGCCAAGGTTTGAGCTGCTTGTTGAGATCATCAGGTCTCCAGAGTTGTGCTGGGTCCTACACAAGCCCTGAGATTTTGGTTCGTATCAGGATAAACCTTGAAGAACTTGAAATGCCATCTGGAGGTCTTGTGGTCAGATTTGGGACTTTCAAGAATGAAGTACCACTGGAAATGCACACTTGTGACCATCTAGAAGCTTTATTTCTGAAAAGCAGTAGAAGTTTGGGAAGCCTATGGGGTAATTCATGTCCTGACAGAAATTCTTTTCATTTCAGTAGGAGAAGTGAAGGCAATAATTCCTACCAGCTGGGAATCTACCCACTTATTCTTTCTAAATCATACTTTTAAGTAAGTGCTTTGAGGAAAAGGAATACAATCAAATACCTTGTATCCAGGCATTCAAGAAAAAAGTCTCTTCTTATTAGAAATTATTCTGTCAGAGACAAAAACAATGCATTAGAGTTGGAGAGAAAATACCTATGTAAATGGCTTAAACTAACAATAAAAGTAGTTCTTGCAACTCTCCTCCTACTTTTAAACTTTCAATCCACATGACATTTCAGCAGTGTTACACACACACACACAAAAATAAGAAAATTAAAAAAAGGAGGGTGGAGGAATGGAGTAACTTTTTAATGCATAATACTGATGCAAGGAAAATATGGCTTGTTCAACATTAACCTTGACAAATTTGTGCTCTATTCATTTAAATGAATGAACCTTTCCAGTGCCTGGACCTTGTGAAACAGCAGTGAGGAAGGATTGTAAAAACAATGCCCATCTCTTTGAAGTTTTTGGTTTGGTTTTTTTTGAGTAAATGAATGATTTCCCTGAAATCCAAATAAGGATGAATCTGCTCACTTGAATCCCCTGTTCACAGCCAATGAACTTCCCTGTGAAACAGAGCTTGCCCTCCTGGCTTGCCATGTATTGATCTAAAACATCTTCCCTGAGCCTTCTCTTCTCTCCTTCTCCTCCTACAGGCAAAAGGTTAGTGTTAGATAATAGTATTAATTTTCCAGACATCTGCACATGTTTTAATAGCCTTTAGAAGGTTTGAAATGGTTTCTGTTTGACCACCACAGGGCTGAAATGCCATTAAGACTTAGATTGTAGCAATACATAACAATCATAGCCCTGTAGTTCAACCTGGCAATAAAAAAGCTAATTTATTTTATCGGAGATTTAAATTAATGTGATGAACTCCTCTCTCAACAGGAGCTGTAACACCACTCTCACTAAAAATACCACGTCCCTGCACATTTTCAAAACCAGATAAAACACTTGTGACAAACCTTGTGTATGTGTTGTGTGTGCTGTTTTGGAGTGTTTGCACATGTGTTTGTGTGTCCATGTCAAACTCCTACTGTTCCTGAGACCATTTTTATTTTTCTGTCCTGTCTTCATTCTGAGCCTCTTTTCTTCTGTCATCTGGCTCTTAGGCTCAGCAAGAAGAAAGTGATTAATAAGGCAGTGACCAGTGTTAGCATTGGGGTTTGTTTAACACCTTGAGAACTGGAATTTCCTTGTGGACAAAAATTATTGCTGCTTAGGTAACCTAAATTCACTTGAAAATTGTGTTTAAAACAGACCTATGCATTTAACTGGGACATTTTTGAAAATCTGTGAAAGAAAAAGACTTCAGACAGTTATCATTTCCAGCTTTATGCCAGAGGAAAGCTTCAGCTTATCCCATTATGAAGTGATAAAGCAGCATCTGATGGCAGCAGCTTCTGAGATAAAATGATCATGGCAGCACTGAGAACGAATCTAATAAGGGAATTGATCTGTAGATTCCAATTCTGGTAGAGCCAACATTGATCAACATAAATGTCAATAAGAAGATCTCACTGAGGGCTGCCTAATTCCTTTAGATTATTTTGGGGCATAGTCAGAAAGTGAATGTGAAAATGGATTTTAAACTGTAGGAATTACAAAGGCAACGACCAATGTTATGCTGTGCCAGGAATATCACTGGCTGTCCTTGTATGAAATGTTGAAATTAGTTAGTAACTTTTACTCATTTAAGGATTGAAAATGCAATAACTGTGTCAGCAGTGAGACTCTTCTGTGTTTTTAGATTAAAGCATTTCTTAAATACAGTGAAATAATAAAAAACCAGCCCACCTTTTCACTGCTGAAGCATAGATAGCATGTGTAGGACCTGCCAGAAAAGATTAATGGAATAGTTCTTCACTGTTGCAGGAATTCAGTATAAAGTTGTTTCCGAGTATAAAGTATAAATTCAGTATAATGTTGTTCTTTCTGGCAACGCTGAAGTGTTAAAAACAAAATGGTTTTGTTTGTGGACAGTGTAACAACAGCAGGTGTCAGGATGTGCAGAATGTGCCCTTCACTCTTTGGTGTTGCCATAATTCACAGCACCTACGTGGTGCTGGCCCTCATTTAGCACAGTGGAATTGACATACTGAGTAGTGCTAGACCAGTGGGAAGACATTCAGAAAAATAAGAGACAAAATACAAATATGAACTTAATAAAAGGCTCCTCTCCTGCACATCACAATTCTCACAGCACGGCTGTTTCACCATACTCCAAGGAGTCTTCCATTTGCAAGCTCGTTGAGAACATTTTTTCATTAATTATTCACGTTCTGAGTAGCTGATTACTGGGTCATTGATGTAAACTGTTGACTTTACAGTAATTACAAACCACAGGGAACTTTATACATGCATTTCCCTAAGAAATTAAATTAGCTCATTTTCATATTACTGCAATATTTACAGACTCCTACCATAGTGCTATTAAAATGAGAAAAACACTTTGGAATCTCAGAGCTTGAAAACACTGATAGACATATGAAATGAAAAATGGGATCAGAGGGGATTACTTTGTGTCTTTCAATGTAACTTTTATTTAAAGCAGTTTATAAAAATTAATAAAACTAAGGATTTGGAACAGGAGTAATTTTAGCTTTACATTAATGTTGTCAAGTCTCTGAAGAATACAGAGAGATTATGCTATTGCTGTTTGTACATCAAATGCTTGCCTAATACCTCCCAATTTATACCCCAGAATATAAGTTTCCAGCCTTTGGAGTTACTTTGGGTCTAATTCACTGAGTTTTGCCATCTCTGGATCTCTCAATAGTAATAGAGAGCTGCAAGCTTGGAAACTCTGCAAACAAATCAAACTTTGTTTTACTTTCTGTGCTGGAATTGCCTTGTTAGCAGGATTTTCTGATGTTGTTTTAGCACCCTAATCTTCCATACAAATGTTTCTAGTATCATATCCTTTTACTTTGTCTTGGATGTTGCCTTAGTCTCAATAAACTCACCCAGAGGATTTGCCAGCAAACTGACAAACCCCTGTTAATTCTGGAGTTGGATTTAAAGTCTAGCATCTTCTGTAAAGGCTTTTTAGAAAAGTGTGCCTAGTAGGAGGGAAAAACAACTAAAACAGATTAGAACTTCCATGAAAGTTTTTTTATTAGATTAGTGGAAAATTTAGATCCACACACTTGAAATTAAAGGGCTAGCTGAAAACTTCCTTTTTTTTTTTTTCCAATTTCTTACTAAGAACTCATTTAGCTTACTGAAATGCATTTTAAAGTTAATCCTTTAATATTCACTTATGTACAACACATCCTCCTATCAGCACTGAGCAATACTGCACGTTTGGGATTGTTTCCTGTATTTTAAAGAGCTGAGGGCAGGATCAATAAAAGTCTCCAACTGTTTGGCCAAACCACTCTAAGAATTTTCCTGGGGCTCACCTACTGTGTGTTAACCCTTTCCTCCCACCAAAAATACCCTGTAGCAACAGGGAAATAGAAAAACTAGCTGAATTGTCTTTACAATCAGCAGCTGGATGTTCCTGCCTGTGCAGAGCCTCATTTATAGCTTTTAGAGGTCTAAGTGATGAACATCTAATTACTTTGTATTGGGGAGGAGCATTTTAAACAGTCAAAGGGTGTTAGTTTTTCACTCCAGCTTTAGCCCCAGTCCTGTAAATGGCTAATCATGGCCCAACATTAAAAGAATAGTTTTCACAGAATTGTGGACTGGTTTGTGTTGGAAGTGACCTAAAAGCTCATCTCTTTCCAACCTCCCTGCCATGGACAAGGATACCATTCACTAGACCTGGCTTTCATCTACTAAACAGTGTTAGTCTGCTTATATGAAGTGAATAGTAGGAAATAATTCTGAATTTTCTATTAAATAGATAACTTCCAGAGCTGAAAATAATTGTCATACTTTTGGTTTTGTGATATCAATTATATGCAATAAAACATCAGGCATTTCTGTGTGTACACAGTGTGCAGTTGCATGTACATTTCCTATGTTGGTGATTATTAGAATTAAAAAATTGGAAGCATCTTCTTGCAGCTTTCACTTTTGCTTCATATTTGGCTGGTTTTTGTTGACAACCACTTGTTCTACTCTGTTCAGAAGGCTGAATTTCCATATGTCAAAAGAATATATATTCCAAAGTCTTATTTGTCTAAAGGCAAAGTTGATTTCTACTTTTGTAGGTTTTATTATTTTTTGCTTAACTATACTTAATTTTCTCCATATTTAGTGGAAGAGAAGGTCACACTTTGCTTTTTGAACAGTGCATGGTCTACTCTAGGTAACTTTTGCTGGGATAGGTGAAGGATATTCCCATCTCCAGCTGAACCTCCCCTCTGAAATGTATCTAAGGACTACAAAAATCAATATTTTGTTTAATGAAAGATTATGTTTCTACATAAACTAATAATATATCAATATTTTGCCTAATAACATTTTTCCTCCATGGACCTACTGTCTTTATGGTGCAATGGAAATGAGAATGTTTTCCCTGCCAGCCCAATTTCAGTGGCTGGGCTGCAGAGGGAAGCAGGCCAGAATGTGCCTGTTCAGGTTTGTGATGCCCTGAAAAACAGCAAAGACAGGAGAGGGCCACACACACCAAACAAACATTCACAGCTCTGGCATGGAGCAGCAGGATGAAAATGTCTCCTCAGTATCCAGAGAGAGAATTTTGTGAATGATAGACTTTGGCTCATGTGAGAAAAGCAAAGCCAATTGATTTAATAGCAATTAACTCATCCAGTATTGGAGAGCAGTGTACTCTTTGGCATAATTCATTGAAAATTGTTCTGGCAATGCTGCAGACCATTAGATGTTTAAAAAGGAGATGGGAGCTGATAGATATTCTGCAGAGGTAGAGTCAGGAGGCACGATGGTTAGGGGAGTCTCTGTAATATTGCCTTGTGCCAGCAGGTAGTAGCTTTCTTTTATCTTCCTAGAAAGTCTTAATAAGAATGCTGCTGGGGGAGGGGAACTGGCCTGCTGGTTGATGGATTGGTTATCTGCCTGCCAGATAATTGTATTTCCTACTTGATGTAATAGGCTTCCACCTAAATTATCAATTACTTTGTTTTTGTTTTTCCTGTGGGTTACAGGAGTTAATCTTGGCATTGAACCACAAAGGGCACTGCCTTTTCTGCATCAGTCTCTCAGGTGAAGGAGGAGCTTTGCTCTGCTGGTCACAGGCACCTGCAGAGGAGTCTCCTCTGTTGTGCCCTGGCCTCCCAGCACCCCCTTTCTGGAGAGATGTGGGTCCAGCCCAGCTAAGATGTAACAAACTTTTCAGTCCACACCTGCCCTGTAGTACTCAGTACAGGGTAATTTCCAAGGCAGTTGGCCCATTCCATGCTGCATTCAGCTCCATGCTGCATTCATTCCATGTCTGCAGCCCAGCAGTCCTGATGCTTTTCTGTTTGCAGAGGGGTCCAGGCACTCTCCAGCACCTCTAGTATTGCTCATTTTCCCCTTATCATTGCCCCACCAACAAATGGGGCAGATAGCTTGGATTTATGGTTGTAACTCCTCAGTTTCACAGTTAAGTATTCATTTAATCTGGTGTGATCTCTCCCATGGAAGTCACTCTGTGCAGTGGCCTGCCTTTTGTAGCATTGTGTCATGATAGCATCAACAGTGATTTTAATACGGCACAATTTTCAAGACAGCAGTAACTCCTTGATCTAGTTATGTGACTGTCATCTGAAAATACCCAGAAAGGACACAGAACATTTTGTGTATCTGAGAAGAAATCAGAATCAAGATACATAGTTAGCACAATCTGTTACTTGATTTTAAATGCATCATTAATGAGTTTTTTTTTAACAAATGCTAGAGTTTTCCCCATTCTTTAATTAGACAATGGAGAAGGAAAAAGAAAAATAAATGAAAGAGAAACATTTTTTTCTTATACTTTTCTTTTGTTATTGGATGACTTGCTTCAGTGCTGTATGATTATATTTAATTAATGACCTCAAACTTTATTATGCTGTTTGTTAATGCTAGTCATTGTTCTGGCCACCTCTGTCAGTTTATTTGCATATGTGTGGGGAGGAATATTCCCAATGTGATGATCTCATTTGATACAGAAATATAATCACATTATACATCTTGAGAACACTCTTTCCTTCTTTGTTAATCATCTTAGTCTGCTGATTTGCCTTTGGTAAAGAGAGTTTGGTTTTAGAGAGTCACTGAGTTTAACAGTGGCAAATGTGACTCAAACACGGTGTGACCCCTGTGCAGCCCAGCCCCTCTGGTCGCTGGGGAGGGACCCCCAGAACCCTGAGCTGCTTCCAGCTGTGCTGTCATTGATCACTGGTCAAAATCTGTTTCTGATTTCTGCCTGTTCTGACTGATCTCTGCTCTTATGTCTGACACAGATTCTGTATTCTGTAAGTAACACTAAATTTCATTGGATGACGCTGTAGGGGAATATTTTGTTTCCCTTATTGAAATGTTTATGTGTTCCCATTTAAGTAATAAAATGGGAAGACAGTATTACAATTGTAAAATTCCTTTAGCACTATTTCTAGGATTCCTTTTTTTCTGGGAGAACACATTCTCACCTATAAATGTTCACCCATCTCAGCTGTCCCCAGTCATCATCTCCAAAGCACAGATCTGACTATTGTGACTTCCACTAAAATATCTCAGGTGACTGGTTTCCCTGGAGAAGGTAATTAATTTGTCTGCAAACCACTTGTTCATAGCACTAGTGACTCTTGGTTCTGAAAAGAGTGGGATTCTCTGGTGGCTGAGCGATGCAGTTGGAATTATTGTCAAGAGGAACAAATGTACAAACTCAGTGAATCTGTGACTTTGGGCAGGCATTTTACCTGGAGTTTAAATCTTTAACAACCACCTGACAGTAATAGTAGGGTAGAACTTTGAAAGGTGCACACTGAATATCCAGACATCACTGATGTTCAAAACACATAGCCTGGATATAGTTAATATTTATAATGAAAAGTATCTTGGATGCTGAGTGCTTGCAGCCTTTTATTTAATCTATTCAACAATATATTGGATAATACATATTTATGCAGAATATTGATAATTGAAAATATTTTCCATCATCTCTCTGCGACAGTACCTTCTTAATCAACCTGGATGAATAAGTAACTCTGGAGAAATGACTCCCAAATTCATAATTAAAAGTTGTTTAAAAAATTTCCTAGATTGTCTGGAATAGAAGCCTGAAGCAGAGCATGCAGATAACAGAGGCTGTAGGAATGGCTGCCTGCTTTGTTCTCTGGCAGATTAATTTCTGCAGTGGGTACCCAGAGAGCAGGCTGGGGAGCAGCTGGGTGTAAGATGCTGTGTGACTTGCATTTCAGGGCCCTGCAGAGAGCTACTGCTACACTGTGTGGAGGCTCTTCTGCCTACAGATTCTTTTTCCCTCTGTGGCCAGTGTTTTTGAATGGACAGAGTGATGGGGCACTCACAGATCCCTCTGGCAAAGCCCCTGCTCCATTTGTTCCTCCAAGCTGGGGGGGTAGATGTGGTCTCTTAGGTTGCAGCCCTGGAGAATTAATGGGAAAGTGAAAAGAGCCCGATCCAAAGTCCTTATTTCTTGGGTTTTGTTTTTTCAGTCCATTTGCATTGATTTCACTGGACCCTGAGTCAGATCCACGCTGCCTGTTACACGGTGTGTTGGCCCAGGACTAACAAGTCTGCAGATATTTTTTCTTTTGAAGTGATTGGCTGAAGCATTCACATAAATAATGGATTTTATTGAAACTGCAATTAAACCAAAGCAGGCTTAATGCAGACTGAAAGCCCAAGAATTAGTGTACAGGTGGACATGGAGGGAAAGGCACAAACTTAGCCATCCTGCCAAGCAAAACTGAGAAAAACTGTGTATATAATCGAACAGCATGTGAATATTAATGCACAAAATCCTCTGAGTCCCCAGTTCCCTGATGCAATTATTTTCTATTCACATTAATTGTTCCTAACAGATGACATTAATGACTTTGAGTTAAAATGTGTGCAGGGAAGGCCTTCTGCAGATCAATGCTGGTTAAAAATAGGGTCACTTTTGCAATCATTCACACAAGGTGCAACAGCTCGTAAATAAAACAACATTAACATGTTGATTGATTTGTAAATGTTAATTTTTTAGTTCATTTTTATGCTTTTTTCCTGAAACCTGTCAAACTCTGTGGATGATGATGGGACTCGTGCTCATTTGTTATTGTTGTGGGTGAAGTAATGATAAGTTGCAAAGCAGTGACTAGAAGAAAAAGCAGAGTTTGTTTTGGATGAAGGATGATCTGTCCTCCAGACAGGAAGTCTTGGACAAAGTAAGCACAAAGAGCAACATTTCAAATTAGAACAAATCCTCTTTTACCTCAGGCTCTTCGTTTCCCTTGAAATTTAACAGCAGAGTTTGGAATTTTGAAAATGCTGATCTTCTGAATATCTGACAAATGTTTATGCTCTGCTCCTTCCCTTCTGCCCCCCCCCAGAAACTCCACTCACGCATCCTGGACCTCTCATCTGGGGATTTGCTCTCAGAAGTGGAACGAACCCGAGCCCTGGTGCAAGCTCGAAGTGCTGATGCTCAGATGCTTGTGAGTGTTTGTGCTGCCCTTGCTCCCCTCACCTGGAACCTCCTTTTCTCCTCTGAAGTCTGGTGTCAGGGAAGAGCCATAAAGCTGATCTCTGAATTGAAGCACTGTTGAGGCAGATAACAATGCTTTTGCTTCCTTCTGTTCTCTGAAATTGAATGTTGTATCCTCGGTTGATATAGCCAGCAGATAGTGTCACTGTGTGCAAAAAAAGTGTAAATCTTAGCAATGTCCCCCATGCACCTTTTTGGGTATTGATTACATCTCAGAATCTCTGAGAAATGGTCAAGGAGCTTTTTATTAAAGCCTGTGCCCCGTATTATTCATCCCACTTTTATGATATATTATGTATGAACTTTTAAAAATTCATGGGCTCTGCATTTTTATTTTTTTTTTTCAGACGGAGTGAGCTTTGTGCTTATTTGGCAAAACGTTTGCCAGCGTGGCTTTCATGTTTCATTGTCAAAGAGAAAAGTAGCTTAAAAAACAAAAATCACATACAGGGAAACAAAGAGTACAAGAACAGAACACTGAACCTGCTTGTGCCTTTGATCTTGAAGTATAGTAGTGTCAACAAAAATGTAATCCCCCTTGTAATACCTACTTTAATGAAAAGGCATTGTTTCAAAGGTTCACAAAAATGCTAACAACATTTTGCATTATATTTAATTAAGCCTTCAGGTTAAGTTGCTCTAATATAGAGTTTTGTGTCTTTAATGGGCTGATTATTTCAATTTTCTTTGATTTCTAGTGAACATTACATTTTTAAACTGTAATACTACATTCAAGCCTTTTTACTCTAATTTCATTAAAGGTAATGACTAAAAAGTCATGATTACAAAAATTAAAATTTCACCATGTCAGTTAATAGACCCATATGCAAGTTAAATGTATTTAATTAATGCATCATAAACATGCTATTCAAAGTACTTTCTTGAATAATTTAGAGAATAAAGCCAAATTGAAGGGGAAAACTCCACTCTCTTAAGTGATCTGAATGCCATCTAGAAACTGAGTGGATATCCTGCTTCATAATCTGGAGTGACATGATATTTTTTGCACATTTTTTCCTCTCTTAAAGATGATTGCAGTACTATACTGTTCTTTTGCTTTGCTTGGATAGCTCCATTTTTTCCCATTGCTGAAACAGTAGGACCAAATGCCTTTCTCCTCTCTTAGGTGCAAAGGAAACAAAGTGAGAGGTTGGAGAGGCTCTCAGACTAGCTGAAGATGACAGGAAGGCAATACTTGTCCCTGTGCTGTGATCTCTTTCCTCCTGCAGGGGATTCTTACAGGAGAGGATTTACAGGCACCCCTCCCTTGAATGCTGTGATGACTGGGACACAGCCCCAGTATAAAGGGCAGAATTCCACACAATGTTTTTTCCCAGTTTTCACCAGAGCCAAAATGCAGAGGAATAGCCAGAACAAGCAGCTGCTGCCCTTGGCCTCTGTGCAATCAACCTCCCCAGGAGTGACACTGCCACAGCTGAGAAGGCTGATGGCAGGGGGCCTCCCAGGGGAACCACAATGTCAGAAATAAAGACTCATTTGTCTCAACAAAACAGCAAAATCCGCTTCAGAGCCGAACCACGGGCATCAGCCTGCCTGTGATGTCAAAAGAGGTGTTCTTCCCAGAGCCACTGGATTTAAAGGCTTCTCCTCCTGCATCTGTTTGACTTCCTAGGAGAACATGTACCAATAATTCCCAGAGGTGAAATGTGCTCTTGGTGCCTCTAAATGATTTTCCCATTCCTAGGTTTTGCCTGTGATGAAGAATAATGATTTGCCCTGTAGTTACGTTTGTCACAACCTGAACATTATGATGTCAGCTGAGCGATGAACAGCTGTCCTGATGAACTCCTCAGCAGTAAAAATGCTGCTCTCTCCCATTCAGCTGAAAAAGGTTCAACCCCAGTAGTAATAAATGGGAGGAGCATGGGGGAATAAACAGAAGAAATTAGCAGAAGGCCAACAAACATGTCAGTGCATGAGAAGTGCCTACAAACTGAGTGCTGTTCCAAAGATTTCCATGAAGAAGCTGGGTCTAGGGCATACACAGCCTTGATAATTTTTTTTATGGATTCAATAACATTAGATTTCTTGTTTCTTCCTAAGTGTAAATTCTGCATTTAAGCAAAATTAATTTGAAGTATATCTACATACAAAAATCAATAAATATTGTTTCAGTTTGCCTTAATGAAATCTAAGGGTAAATTGTATGAAACGAAGGCACAGAATCATGGATTCACTTTGGATGAAAAGACCTTTATGCTTAAGATCATCAAATCCAAGCTTTCACCCACCACTGGGTGGAAAGGTCCCTTGAGATCAATCCTACCACTAAACCATGTCCCCAGGTGCCACAGCTACACAGCTTTTAAATCCCTCCAGGGATGGTGACTCAGCCACTTCCCTGCTCTGTCGCTTGACAACTCTTTTAGTGAAGGAATTTTTCCTAATATCCAATCTCAACATGCCCTGGCACAACTTGAGGCTCTTTCCTCTTGTCCTATCAGTTTCTGCTTGGGAGAAGAGACTGACCCCCACCTCATTACAACCTCTTTTCATGTAGTCCTGTCTGGTGTTCCTGGTAATTAAAATGATGTCTGGTTCTGTAAGGAAACTGGAGAATAGTGCAAGCACTTAACACTAAAGAAGCTCCAACGCTGTTAGGCTCAAGAATATTAGTTTGAAAACAAATTAAAGGCATCCTAGCTACTCCTACAGAGGTTTAATATTTTACCTAAAGTGCTATCTACTCTTCATTACTCTCTTCCTCAAAGCTGGCACTTAGTCACAGTCAGCTGAAATTGCATTTGGAAAGGGGTGATAACTACACAAGTACTAAAGGCAGCCATAAAGTGTCAATAAATTGCATAAGCAAGAGGCTTCAGCTGTCTGCGAGCGACACGAAGATGGATTGTCCTACGTCAGAGAGTTTCTTAGACAAAGCTTTGAACTAGATAGGAAACCAAAATTAGACTGTAATGGAGAGATTCCATTCTCAGTGGACATTCTGCTCAGGATACTAAATTAATTTACCTTGTCCAGGCTGTGCAGCCTCATCTGTTACATTGTGGGGCTATAATGCAATTGTCAGGATGTACTTGTATTCTTATAACTTTGTTTTCTGTATCTTACCGGCTCACGCTGCTTATGTATGAAGCATAATTCAAATAGACTCAGAATAATCTTTACAATAAGAAGAACAGAATACTAGCCCAAGAACAAAGAAGAAAACACTGAGGATTGTGGATTTTTTCCCCTGACAAATGAAATTGTTAGCAATTTTAAATTTATTTCTCTGTATTAAATTCACCAGACACTAAATTGCATGAGAGGAAGGCAGAAGTGGCTTACTTGGTTTTTCTTTGCCATTCTTAATCAAGGGGAAGTTAAATGATCATTTTCTCCCCATAAGATATTTCAATTTCTTCTCATATTTTAGGAATGCCAGCAGAATGTGAAATCCAGCGTACCTGTCTTGAAATGCCAGAGTCAATTAAATATGACAGGCTCTAGCCGCCTGTATCCTCGGAGCAGCTGCAGTAGCAGTGAACTCTCCCTCTCAAGTGCTTGCAGTGAATATTCCAGTGGTTCCTCCTACACTTGGAATGATGGAAAGACAAGCAAAAGGGTAAATCAAATTAATTTTCTCCATGTATAAGTTAATCTGAAACAAGATTAATTGAAAAGCTGCCTGTTCCAGAAGTTTTTTTACTTTCCTCTCGCTTTTATATTGAAAGCAGTTGTCACTAAACTGTAACCCCCCCATTTAATTTTTTTAGAGATTCCTTTATCACTCCAGCTTACTTACAGTCTCCTCATTTGTTCAGACATTTATCCTGCCTTTCATATTCCAAACTGCTCTTCTTTTTTACTTAATCCTTCCGTTCATATTGTTCTTCCTACAGCTTTTTAATGCACTGCAGCCTTCACACCTCTGTAAAATCCTTTATTAAAAAGGAACTTTGCTGTAAATAGAAAAGAATGGAATGGAATGCCCTTATGCAACTCCTCTATCTCTTTACCAGAATGGCAACACTTTTATTGACAGCACTTGTAACACAAGTGATTTTTATTTTCTTTTGACAGTCATCCGTGAGATGGGATAAAAGAATAAGCATTGGTTCTTCGCTCCCAAGCAACCTCTCAAGTCCTGCAGATGATCTACCTCCGACTCGTATCAAGGAAAACCATATCTTAGAAGGGCTGAAAAAATTGCAGGAGCAAAAAATACTACTTGAACCACCTTCAGTAATATCAAAATGGGGTTACAAAGATTGCATGAACTCCAACGAAGGAATATATTCCCCTGGAATTAAGTGTGGTGGCCATAATGAACAGACTCACTGTAAGCCAATGGAAATGGGAAGTGTTTGCATTGAACACAAAACTTTCTCCTATGATTCAGACTCACATGATGATGCAGATGATGACACTTCATCCTTACTGTTGCTGCAGGAAGTTCCAAGCAAAGACTGCAGGACCTATTGTAACAAATTAACTCATAGCATTTCTGACAGTCTCTTTGACTGGGATCCTAACAGGAAACATTTGCCAGAAAGAAGTCCATTTTTTAATTCAAAGGAAAGACCTGAGAAATTGACTAGTTTTGTCAGTGGATTTCAGGCAGAAGTAAAATCATGCACCAGAGCAAAGCTGCCTGAGTTACAGTTAAATCAAAGCCATTCTAATATAGGCTGGAAGGATTTTAATTTTCAGCTTTCAGACACTGATGACAATGAAGTCTTGGATGAATTGCATATAGAAAGCAGTGATGAGAAAAGTCCCTCAGATTTATTAGCAACTCCCTTTCCTGAGAAGTATACAAAGTCCTCTGACTTGCTCAAAGTCACAGAGAATTCTCAGTTTGTATCTACTGACAAAGAAGAGAACCAGATACCTGTTCACCCAGACATTAGGCCCAAGCCGTGTAATTTCATTAAACAACAAAAGGTTATAAAGAAGACCTCTTCTGAAGAGTGCATTACAGTAATATACGATGCTAAGGATGGTGAGCCAATTGAATTCAGCTCACATCAAACTGGAGTTGTCACTGTAACAAGAAATGAGATTTCAATCAACCAGCCACAAACTATGTCCAGTGCAGAATACACTGAACTTATACCTCAGGGAAGAGCTGATTTGCAGCCAGGACCCAATGCTAGAAACTACACTGCTTCAGCAAGACAGGAAGATGAAACTGGGAAAAATACTCTTGAAGATAATACAGGGAATAAAAATACAGCTGTCCCCCTGACCTGTGGTGAATCTTCACGCTGTGGAAGGGTGACACAGCAAAATGCTTCACGACAGAAACTAGTGAAGCCAGTGTATGATGCATCATGCAAGGCCAATTCAAGCTCCACTGTGCATGCAGGAATCAATCCAAAGCCAAATGTCACTAAAATACCCAGCAGAGGTAAATTTTCTCCCCAAAAAACTCCGATGTCGGAGAGTGGGGAGGCACCTGTAGCTCTGTCAGTGGGCCCCACAGCCCTTGAGAAATCACCTGTTCTGCCACCTGTAAAGCTTTCAAGATTCAAAAAGGCTCAAAGCCCTCCTCGTCATTTTGATTCAAAAGTCGAATTTCAGGTTCCAAAGCCCCCTGCCCACGCCCTGCCTGACTTGAAACGTCCTGGCAGAGGAGATGGCTCAAAGTATCCAAAGAGTCAGAGCCCAGCATCACCACTGTTGCCTCAGCACCTCAGAGAGCCCAGCAGCTATGGGGAACCTCCAACCAGAGACTTTCACTGTGATTTAGCTACTGTAGAAGCCCGGTCTCCATCCCCACCCCTTCCTCCAGGCAGGTCGACATCCCTGTTGATTCGGCCTAATTATGCTAATTCTCCACCTCTAGCAGTAAAGTTAGGAGGAGCTGGTCCCACTGAAACAGCAAAAAATGGACTGAAATCATCTCCATTAAAAGGAACTGTGAACTCTGGCTTTCATAATCAATCTAGTCATGAAATGCAAGCAAAAAATGTATCTTCTGGGGCCAAAATTGAGTTATCTTACCTTCAAGAAAATGCAGAAGGAATTATGCAAAATAAATGCGCATCTCAGCAATCCCACAGTGCGTGCCAAGGACTTTCCAAAGTTTCCACAAAGCAAGTCTGCCCAAAAAACCCTAATCAGGTGGGTCTCCACAGGAATCGCGAGTATTCCAGCGCAGATTTTCAAACAGCCAGGTCCTTTTCTCTAGGCTGTCCATCACTGGAAACAACTCCTTCAAAGGACACCTATTCCAGCAAGAACAATATTTCCAGGGACAGCGGGTTGGATCAGCTACAAAAGATGCCAAACATTCTCCCCACGACTCCTCGGTGTCACACGACGAGCACAAGCGAGCCTCTCCTATCTCAGGTAAACAATTTCCCGTCGACGCCGCTTCCTGCCGGCGATGCTGCGCACGCCTCTCAGAGCTCCAGTGAGAGAGGGATGAAAACCCGTCTGCCTGTAGGACTGAAATTATTTGTCAAATCTCCCCAGCTTCTCCGCAAGAGCTCCACTGTACCAGGGAAGCAGGAAAAAGACAGCATAAATGCAGCTTCCAAAAGTCATGGGAGTTCCAATAAGAACAAGCAGAGTGAGTCTGTGTGTGTAACCACCAAAGGTGCAACGGATGTGGAATTAAAGGAGTCCAGGTCTGATGCTGAAGTAAAAAATAATTGTGCTGTGGGACTCAGTATGGATACGGCATCAGCTCATTCACATGAGAGCTGCAACTTGGTGGTAGACAGAGGAGATGGATTAGAAAACAAATTAGTTAAGAGGTCTGTTTCTTCTGGCAACAAGTCGCACTTGAAGCCAGCTCTGGGCATGAACGGAGCGAAAGCTCGCAGTCAGAGTTTCAGCGTCCACACAGGGGAGAAGCCATCTGCCCCTGGGACTGAAGGGCTCGGGAAAGTACGGACTCAGATCATTACAAACACTTCTGACAGAGGGAATTCTCTAACGAGGCAGAACTCCGCCGTGGAAGGGCTTCAGATCAAGGCTGCTCCTGGGACAGCAGTGACACCAGAGGCTCTGTTTTACACTGGTAAACCCACAGAAAATTCTTGTCCTAGACAAGGCTCTCTTGGAAATATGAGTAGTTGCAATAGCCAGCATGGAAGCCCAAGCAAATTGCCCTTCAGATCATCTCAAAAAGTGGACCAGATTCACAGCGCTTCAAAATGTGATGGAAGCAAACCATTTTCTCAGAAAGAGGCACGCAGCCTATCTGTGCAGAGTGAGAAAAGCACTGAAAGCTTTAAACATGAAGCTCTAGGTAAAAAAAGTGTTCTGTCAGCAGAACTGGAGTTAGAAGCCTCGGCTACTGTATCTTCCAAGCAAATTTTGTCCTGCCAAAGTTTTGATGGAGTAAAGTGTCCTCATAAACTGGAAGCAACAAGGTCACGAAGACAGCAAATGTCTTTAAAATTAGCAGAAACCTCTGAGAGTGTTAATGATCTTTTGAGTTCCCCATCTCTGCAACCTACAATAGAGGAGAAAGTCATGTTATGCATTCAAGAAAATGTGCAAAAGGGTCAGGGACAAAGCAAATCCCCCACTGTGGAGACTAAGCAAAAGACTGGGCCTTCTATAGCCAGTTGGTTTGGCTTCCGAAAGAGTAAGCTGCCAGCACTGAGTAGCAGGAAGACTGATGCTCCCAAAACTAAGGTGGAGAAAAAGGATACAAAAGTTTCAGGATTTGGAATTAAGCAGGCAAAATTAGAGAGAAGGAAAGAAAAGAAGAAAACCGAGCAGCACTGTGAAATAGAAAATCAAATTAACAGGAAAGCTGACAATGGTGACATTTTAGCCATGGAGAGCAAAATTGTGAAGCCTTCCCAAGACTCTCCTAGTGAGATTGAGTGTGAACAAGTCAGAGGTTCTACCACAGCTGCCTACTCGCCAAAAGACAGCTTCATGAGAGAGCTTTTAAGCAGGTAAAACTCCAGAACACAGTCTGGGATGTGTTGATGTCTGGGTAGCTTTACAGATGCCCAGATGTGAAATTCAATGTATGTTCTTTTTGTGCTAAGAATGCACAGTAGCAAACAGTAGGTGCACAATTTGGACTTTATTCTTTACAGGCAAAAAAAAAGTACTAAGAATGAGATGATAATTTTTGTTCATGTTACTTTAACCAAACCATTGGTCTTTGAAATTAAAGATAGGCGAGTTACATCCAAGCTGATAATTCAAATTATTCCAGAAATCAAGAATCTAGGCAGATGGTGTGTAAATATAGAGGGTAATTAGGTACATGTTTTAATGTATTCCATCTTCCTGTACTGTAACCAGAAAACACATATTTGGTAACTTGTCAGAATTAATTACCTTTCCAGCTCTCACAACCTTTGGTCACAGAAGAACTTAGCAATGGGTATATTATGTTTTCACGTTTGCCCCACAGCAGTCCCAAATATAATATAAATCATCACATGTGAAAGGCTAAATTGATATACTACCTGAAATTGCAAGTGACAGGTTTGATCAAGGCTAGTTAGAAACATTTATCACTCAAAGGTCTAGAGACAGAAAGATACAGAGAGGTTACTTTAAACATTAAAGGAATGGGAAAGTAGAGTGATTGAAGAAGGGCAATGCAATTTATCAGAGGAATCACTCTCTACCTGCAGAGTTGATAAGAAAGCAGCTCAGCAGACAGAAAGTGGATCAAATAATGTTTCCTACAGGAGTGTGTCGAAGGGCAGCTCCCAGGGCTCTTCTCTTCATGGCAACTCTATCAGCTCTCAAGGAAGCCACAGGAAAAACAGCAACACAAAAGCTGATATGGAAATGCAGAATCAGACCCTGGTAAGTGCTTCAGTACATGAAAACATTATTACCTTCTTTTTAACTTCTGGATGTGTTTCTTATTGCCATTGCAGGCAAACAGGATAATAACTGTTTATATAGAAGATAGAAGGATCTTGTGTAGCTAGAGGATTGTGAATTAATACAAAAGTTGGCAGCTTGGCTATAGGCTGCATTATACAGATAGTCATGAAGATTCTACTGCTTCTGCTGGCAATTCAATTCCTGTGAAGATACATGCACAATGATGCTATAATCATACTGTAGGAGAGTGAAATGATAGGACCATTTTTTTATTTTATTTTTTCCCTTTTCCCTTAAAATTGCATGCCAGTATTGAACATTCCTCTGAACATTACAGAAGTCATTAAGCCTGAAAAGTACACTGCTGATGTGGAAAAGGCAAATCATTTGACCACATTTGGGAATATTTGTCACTTAAGAGGGACAAAGCAAAAAGCAAAACCATACATTTGACCTGCATCTCACTTTGTGCCATTAAAAATCTCCCTGTTAAGGGCCTGTAGTTAGTTTTATACTTCAGTAAGGTACTAACTGTACCTGATAATTTCATTTACTCAGAGAGGAGGAATGTTTTAACATGGAAGAAAAATTGCCCTGTTTTCTGTTAGCTGCTGGAGTCTGGCTCTGGACTAACTTTACTTCGTTGAGAAGTGTTCACACAGAGTCCAGGATTGTAACCTAAATCAGGCTGAAGGGGTGCCCTTCCTGGTGGAGCCTCTTTTAATTAACCTTAGAATTTAATGAGCAGTGTCTTGCCTAGCAAGGACCTTCCCCATGATGTTTTAAAAGAGAGCAGAAATGCTGTAACCCTGTAGCATTCTTTCTTCCCTCCTGAGATAGCTGTCTTGTCCACATTATTATGATTATTATTAACCATAATCACAATTTAAACAAACAGCCTGGAAACCTGTGCCAAATATAATACTTGCTCTGAAGCTGAGGCTGTTCCTTTTGTTGTTCTGATAGAACTGAGGTACTGAATTGCAGCACATACAGCTGGGGGAATCTGAAATACAAATTCTCTAGGAACATTGCAAAAAGCTTTGTAATGGGAAATGAAAAAACTCTTAGCTTAGGGCTGATGTTGAGGATGCTTGAGGTTAAGGCATTCCATACATAGTTTCAAGACATTCTGTACATAGTTTCAAATTCAGGCAATTTTTTTTTTCCTTTTATTTTACTTTAATACAGAAGTCTTTGCTGAGAACATCTGCAAGGTCATTTTTTTTAAAACTTACAGGGAACGTATGCAAAATGAATGTGTTTGAAAACTTTCCTCCTGTCTCCTCTGGTATCCTTCTTTGAAAATGTAGATGTCTCCTGCATTATAAAACCACAAATTATAAGCATATCTAAGGCTGTCCTTGTAGTGTCACTGAAAGGAAAGAGAGAGAATGAAAGTCTGGAAATGTGCAATATGCAGGAAATTCAATCCAGCTGATCTAGAACTTAGATAGCAGAGCAGAGCCCCTTATCAGAGCCACTCAGTTTAACTATGCCCCATTTAATATGGTCCTGACAGCTTTCTTCACTGTACAGAAGTACAAAAACTCTACACATTGCTCCTACAATTTCATTCTAACTTGTATTTTCTAATGCTGCAATAATTTGCTGTGCTTTTTGTCTGTCATTTTGTGAAGTCTTTCTAAATGCTGCAATAATAGTCTTTGAAGTATATCTTAAAGAAACACACTTCATTTTGTGAAGGAACTACAAAGATTGTTCTAAATGTACATAAATAATGGAGAAATGCTAATTATGCTATTTAGTTTTTAAGGACATGTTAGTCATGGTGAAAAGGCATTACTTTTGCTACACCATACACTTTTTTGTTAGCATGGAAACAAAGTATTTTTGTTTGGTTTTTGAAGATTAAGTTGCATTTATATATTTCATTTTTTTGAGTTTCATATTGTGTTTTCTGTGGCACTTAATTCCTAAAAGAAATATCTAGTGCCAAGAGACTGATGACATCCAGAATAACGAGATTTTAAATGTGCTTACAGTTATTAATGCTAACTTATGAAAGAGATATACCTTAAGATTCCTCAATATGTGGTATTTCATCTTGTCCTCCAAACTTCTAAAAGAAAAACAATGCAAATTCTTTAAATTCAAAGTTCATGAATCTTACTGCTATCATTTCCAGTTATTCTTTGGTGGCTGCTTACTTTGAAGCAGATTGCAGAGAGCTGGGAGATAGCTGTGACTGAAAACCAACACAGCCAGTAAGATGGCCTGTTGTGCATTTTTTTCCCTCATAAAAAGACAAAATTAATGCTTTTGTAGAAAACAGCATAAATCTTTTTAAAAGCCCTAAACCAGGAAGATTTCTTTTCTTTTCTGAACAATGCAAAGTGCACTCAGTCATATGGTTCAGTGCAGAAGCTGCTGTATTTCCAAACTGCTTATCAGATATATACTGCTGCTTTAAATCCTGGCCAGAACAGTTTCTAACATTAATTTTCTAGCACTATTTTTTTTTTTCCTTTAAAAGCTATTTAATTTTTGATGATTAAATCACTTTTCTTATGATGTGCCAGGTAAAGGCTTGAGGCACTATTATGACATAACATATGCACCAATTACCTCTGATTTCTGTTCATGCAAAGAATGTTATTGCTGGACTGCCACAGAATTTATGGAAAAAGCAGTTTTCTACCAGTGGTGGCCTTGTGCATTCACCTTCAGAGGGATACACTTCCCGTTAGTGTTCATCAAAAAAGCACTTTGCTCTAAAGGCCAGCCAGCAGAAATACATAACCCTTCAGCCTACACCAAGGATATTCCATGTTCTCCAGCACTTTTTCATGTCCTTGGCTGGAGCTTAAGGTGAGATACAATCATTTTTGTGCTGCACTGCTTCATTTCATCTTTGTGATTTTATTACAGCCCTGTGTGATTTAGAACAGCCACAGGTTTCACTTTGTGAGGTGGGAATGTGGCACCAAACCCCAGACACCAGGAGTTTTGTGTGGCGCTGTGTGTGCTCAGTCTGTGTGTTTGGGGAGCGCCCAGGGATCTGTCCCAGTGTTGTGAAATGTCACAGCAGCACTTGGCTGGGCACTGTGCAAATGGGAGAAACTGCTCCACCTGGAACTGGGTGCCAAATAAACCCTCACCTCCTCATTTTCCATAGCCTGAAGAGAGGCATTTCGTAAGAAAGAAAATGCCTGGGATTAAGAGATGATAAATGCACTTTTAAAAATCTGGAGAGCAAGTCTCTGGTGTCATACTTAGGCTGCTCACAAGAGGTCAACAGGGCTACTTGTGAGACCCAGCCAGCAGGATTTACACTGTGATCAAAGATATGTCATGCAAATGATGATAAATTCCAGTGGTTTGGATTACAAAATGTGCTCTTGTTATTGTGAGCGTGCTGTAAGCAGTTTAAAACAGCAGAGAGTGATTAGCAAATAATTTAAGATCCCTGAGATCTTGAAAGCAATTTTTTCTAGGGTGCTGCCTTTCCTCCTCTCATCACCCTGGAAGTATCTGGATTCCTGTTTGATTTATGGAGCATGGCAGAAAAATATGTCCTTGAAACTGGATTGTGGCCACTGATGGCACGTGATGGAGGGAAGGGCATTTATTTCACTGTGTGCTAGGGAGGGACTCAGGTTATCTGTACACCTGGGAAATAGGAGTGCAGCATGACAGGGCAAGGACACATCTTGGAAAAAACCCATAATATCCAAGGGTTTTGAATAACACAAACTTGAATACCACACACAGGCTCTTAGAGTGCACTGCGTTGTTAAAGTAATTTTTTCTCTCTGTCTAGCTAATAAATGCTTTTAAACAGAGGTGGAAATAAAAATGCCAAAGTTCAGTGTTTGCAAACTAAAGAGGTACCACACCATACATTAGGTTTCTATTTTGAAGAAGTGCATCTTCCAAGGGTATTTTTCATTGCTGCATGTTGTGATTTTGAATGAAATTAAAGTTGTTATCGTCAGACATCATTCACAGAATAAGACAGGTTATATATTCCACTCTTAGCTGCCATGTAACTTTACTCTGATTTATTTCTGCAAAACATTCTGTAGTTGTCATGAAGCAACATAAAGAGAGTCACAGGTGTTCTTCACTTTTGTTGTTGCACTGTGTACAGGCCAAAGTAGTCACAGAAAACCTGCAAGAAGAAGAGGAGGACACCATGACAAGGACTACATGTCAGAGTCATGTGATAGGTACAGAATTATATTTTACACTGGATTTTGTTGCTGTCAGTTCTTGCAAAAAAGACATGTTGAATTCTCATTACTTTGTTTGTTTGCCCCCTTATGTCAGCTTTAGCCTTCCTTTAGCTCCTAAATAGCCAGATTTCATCCAATGCATGAGATGAGCACACACCATTACAATTGTGGGTCAATGCAATGGTTGATTGGAGGGCCTTGGGTTATGAAAGATCATTTCAGCCTCCAAGAACAGTGGGTTACACACAGTGGCTTAACATAAGGGCTGTTGTGCATGGCACTTTCAGTGGGAATAATACTGACATACTGTAACTCTCTCATCTGGCCTTGAACTAGCAAAATGCAGAATAAAATGTAAACAGCAGAATAATTGCTGTGATAAACTAAGCCACAAGGAACTGCAAACAGGTGCCTGTTCAAAAGACCTTAAAGCTGTTATTGAAAATAAAGTTGCCTTTGCTGTGGAAGGCAGCAAAGACTAAAAATTACTATGTGCTCATGACTGGCACATAGTAATTTTTAATCTCAGTACAGGTAAAAATATCTAATGGAGGACAGAACAGAAGTCTGAGGTTTGTAGTAGAGCAGAGTGTCACCAATATAAAGAACTGACTGAACAAGGAAAATTCACCTTTAGCAAGTTCCCTTTGCAGATAGAGGCTGCAGCAAAAAATTTCATTAAAAAGTTAAAATCTGATTCCATTCTTTCTTGCCAGAATCTCTTTCATTTCACTGGTACTGCCAGCCCAGCAAGCCCAAGCAGAGGTATCATGTCAAAACACATTTCTTTTGGGAGCAGTAGGAAAATGTTTGCATGCTTCATTGACTTGTACAGCCCTTTCAGTCCCAAATCCAGACAAATAAACTCTGGCTGTGTTACCTGAAGGAAAGATCCCTAAACTCTTCCCTCTCTGAGAACTCAGCCATCACCTGGCTCCATGACAACAGCTGAATAACAAGAACTTTGCACACTGTAAGACTCTGAGGGCATTCTGTCAGTGGTAGGCACCAGCAGAAATTCACAAACAGAAATTCATGCCTCTCATGCTGTACATAAAGGATTTCTTTTCTGGTACCAGAAATTGCCCAGCACAGAATACCTCACCTAAGATTATTCAAAATTATTTTTCCTCATACTGAAATAATTGCTTTGCCTCCATACCAAAAATTCTCAAAGCTTTTAGTTTGAATTATGTGAAATGTTTTAATTTTTTAATCTAGATACTGAAAAAGAAAAAAAAGAAAAACAAACAACTATTTGCAGAGTTTTGTTTTTGTTTTTTTTTTGTAAAAAGACTGCAGAGTATCCTTGTTGTTCATCAGTGTGATTGGTGATTGTGGCTGAGGCCTAATTGCTATATATTTATATTTTATTTGTTATTGCATCCTGGTGGCTTTTGAGATATTAATATTTTGCTCCTCCCACAGGCACCAAATCCAGTCTCTGACAGGACGTAGTGGTTATGGAGCAGGTTGTCAGATGCTTTTAAAATTTCTTTATAGAGGTTCTGGCATTTTTCTGATACAAAAGTTTTCATAGAAAGATACTGATTTTTTCTCCTGCTGAAACTCTATGCAGCCACAGCTTCTCTCACTAACCTGTTCCATGGCCTCAACACCCTTATAAGTAAACAATTTCTTACAAATTCCTGAATCCACTCTCCATCAGCTTAAGGCCATTTCCCCAGAAAACAAAGTTTTCTGTGGGTTTTTTGCTGTATTTTATTGCATTTATTCTACTGGGTTTTATGAAAACAGTCTTAGAGCTGAATGTATGGTAGAAAAGCTGTCATTTAGCAGGGAAAATGTTTTTTATGCAGCAGGAAAAGCATGTGTTTCTGTAGCTGTCACTAAAATGACTAAACTGATAGCAGTCCTGCCCAGTTAACCAATAATCAAGGTACTAATAACAGTCCTCTAGGGAGGTGCAATGTGAGACTATTCTGGTTCAGCTCGTCCTAACAGTGAGATACTCCTGGGTAGGAATCAGAAAATGTGTAAAATACCAGCTGCTAGGTTTTTAATTGTCAGTTGCTGATCTAAACCAATTGAAGTGTTTTGCTGGCTCTTCAGATTTGCTCAGTTGAAGGAAAGCAACAATGGCCAGTTATATACAATTTCCCTCCTCATATACTTATATCTCAGGAACACACAATCATTTCCATATGAAGCAGTCATTATATTGTGCTATGTTGTTCTTCAAAATACATTTAAACCATTGGAAAGTTTTTTAAAATGTGTTACACCCTGGATGCCTTTGCTGTGGTGTGGGTGAGGCAGCAGAGATGCTGCAGTGCTGCCACCCCCACGGACAGCAGACCTCAGGACCCCTGAGTGTCCTTTTGAAGTCCAGTCACCCTCAGAGCTCTTCCCTCAAGCCCTTTGCAATAAAGCAGTTGTGTTTTGAAAGAGGATGAAGTGGAAAGTGCTGAAGTACCTAAGAGGAAAGGACATGATGAAAATAGTGACTTCTTCTTCTTCATGTCATGGCAGACTCCCCAGCTCAGACAGGTACAGCAGGGTCTTCAAGTATTCCTATAAATAAAATTCCTTTATTGAATGCACAGATGATGTGTCAAGATCCTGACAGTATTGTTCCCATGTAAACATAAAAAAAAGGCACCTTCATTTTATGAAGAAAAAGAATTCTGTTCTCCCCAAGGGAGTGGAAGTGTCACTATTTGTCTTGAATTTCCCCATTGTCACAATGACCCAAAAATTTACAAGACAGTTACAGATGACACCTTTCACACAGAGTGTAATAATTAGGCAACTTGAGAGGAACAAAGCATTTGTTAAAAAGTTCAATATTTCATATTTCAACTACTGTTTCAAATTAGCAGCTACTCCTGGAAAAGTGTGATTGTATTAATTAAAATGCATTCAGAATTTTCATTGATAAACAGCTTCAAGGGAAAAGTCAAAAATCCATGGCACAAGCAAACAAATGCTAATTACTGAAGAATTCATTCTTGCAGTCAGCTTCACATGGGAATACTGGGGTATGCAGCAACAGTATTTTTGAGTAGACACAAATTAACAGGCTGTTTTCTTTTTGGGAATGTATCTGTAATGAACAGGAAATTTAGTTGTAATTAATCATATCATTCTTCAGTGTTGGTATGAACTTCTGCTGAGGCTGAAGGGAAAGACTGAATGTGCCATTTTCCCAGACAGCAACACTTTGGTGATTTATCAAACCCCAGTTTTTGAAAGTTGCATGATAAAAATTCTTCTGGGTCCAGCTTCCATTTCTGTTACCCCAAATGGATGAAATTTTGTTAGAAGAGCAAGTCAGCATGGAATAAGCTTTTTGCTAATGATACACTGAAGCTTCACACAACACAGAGCCTCAGCTTATATAGGCTGATGAGAAGTGTCTGAGAAAGTTTCAAGTCTGTTCTTAAATTTACACTCAGGTTTCAGTAAAAAGAAAGAGGGGTTCTTTTTTTGTCATAGATATTTCAATGTGTGAACGTGTTTATTTACCATTGTGGGTTTCCAGCAAGCATTTCATCCTTAGCAACATGAGTGAATCAAACTCTTCTGGTCTAAAGCACTGAAATTCAGGAGTACGTGGAAGCATGGGCAGTTCATCTGAAGGAATTGTTTTATTGAAGTGGAAAGCTTCTGGTTTCAAATGTTATATTTAATATGTCACTGATTGAGCTAAAAGGCCAGATTCATTGTATAATAAAAGCCTCTTGAGTTTGGATATCAGGGGCAGCACTGCAAGTAGATTTTTTTTCATCAAAATAACATCACTGGTAAGAATAAAATAGATTTTAACAGTCTGAATAGACCTGAAGTTTCTTGTGGGTTCTCAAGAGAGAAAATACTTGCTAACAGGAGAATTGGTAATAGCCATCCAAAATCCATCTGGGTGTTATTGGTACTGCCTGCTCCACTGGAAGCACAAGGCACATCCTACTGAAGTTGTGTGGGGAGTTAAATCCCTGAGGCAGGCTGGGGTTAGAATCCACAGCAGAAAGATTCACAGTTCCTGGAAATAAATTACCTAACTGTGCATTGACCCTGTTGTTTGTTTGGAGAATTCCAAGTGAAATTCAGAGCTGGGCAAAGATTATGAAGATAAAGGCAGCCAGAATTCTTGAAACTTTGAAGAAGGACTCGGAACTAATATTTGTCAAATTTTCATTAGAGGTCCAGGTCAGTTGCTCTAAATGGATTCATCCAGTGTTAAATGGGAACCTTGTAGATAACACAGAGCAAATGTCTTCAGAGACTTAAAAGGGTTTTGAAAAGTCTCTAGCTAGGTAAAGGGTTGGGCTTCCACACTATTAAAGCAACATTAAAAGTGCTCTGTAGGCTTTGGTGCTTTGTGCCAGAACAAAAACACACACTGAGGTCAAGGGATTCTTTTGTAGCTCTGCCGTAGCCCAGTGCTCAAATCCATTAAAGTTCTCGATAATCATCTGCCTCATGGCAGATTTGATCATCATTTTTTCTGCTTTCCAAGAAAAACCTTTCAGAAGGGTTTTGCTGTGTAATTTAAAGGCAAACTGGTAAAAAAAACGAAGAAACTTTTTTTAAAATTTTTAAGAAACTTTTTTGAGATTTGTTTTCTTTAGGGAGCTTTTGGTAGAATCCTTTAGATGCTTCATGTTCCAGAGAGGAAGCATTGTGAGTATTTTATATGTTGCATTGTGTTTTAAAATTCCCTCCCATAAGCTTTACATGCAGCAAAGTTATCAAAGCCCATTTCCAGTAGAAACCAGGAAAGTCCTTCACAGAAAGTTTTATAGATAAGCTGCCAGCTCCTTGATAGTAATTTTACAGATATATTGATAGCAAAGGCAGAACATGTAACTTTGCAGATAGAGGTGGGTTTGACTTGAAATGAAATGTCAGCATTACAATTATTTGTATTAACATATCAAATACTAAATATGTTAACCTTGGCTTTTGTATTCTGATATTGTTTTATTCAGCACCCAGTAGCCATACTATGAAATTAGATGTATGATAATAAGAGAACACACTTCATGAGCAGACTTTTCTATGACAAGGGCCTGCATTCTTTGTAGTGCTCCAGATAAAATTGTTTTCTGCTCCTCTTTTCTTCCTGGTTCTTATGTATGTTTTTCCCACAAAAAGACGCATTTTCTTTTCTCATCTTTCTCCTCATATCTGTTCACCTGCATCACTTGAAACTGGTGATCACTGCTTGTGTGGACAAGCACAAATCCAGACTACCATTCAGAGCCTTTCTCTATCCATACCAATAACCATTTCTAACCAACAGATCCTTGCTCCAATGCCATCTGCCTTTTTTTTTTTTTTTCCTCTTGGTTTCTTTCTGAAATCTAGATCTGATGAACACTGGAACTGAGAAATGATGTTTCATATTTCATTTCTGAATGTGCCATTTAATGTACATACTCTTAGTACTTAGTTATATAAATTATCTAATGTCTTATTCCAAAGTTTGTTGAAAACAATAGCAGTCCCTCTGCTTGTAAGAAGCTTGTTCCAGGTTTCCAATGAGAGAAAAAAACACTGGACACCCTCCTCTGCCAAACCAATCATTTGGTTTTGCCCACCATTATGCAAACTACTAAAACTGGGTGTTTTTACTGGGGTACTAAGTAAACAGCTATTAAATTCATGTTTTCTCATTCTTGGGGAATTGAAATAGATGTGTAGGAAACAAGCCTGATTAATGTGGTAAATACATTAAATGTGACATGCATCATCCTAAAGCATGTCCATTAAGTCTGATGTATTTGAGCAAACACATTTACATTAAGGAGCCCTCAAAACCTGGAGACAGATTATGTGAGGTCTGTAATGGATTACTGAGATAAATGTGACAGGATAAGTGAGAGAGGTCAGATGGTGAGCAACTTCTTGTGTTATAGCCTGTGCATTCAGGAGAGAGAGGTGATCCACATCACTGTGGAGAGGCAAAGGGATAAGCCACAATTTGCTTAAATGCTCAGCAAATCATTGGGTGCTTCCAGAGCATGTAATGAAGAACAGTATTCAACTATTATGGTGTCATCTCCCCTCAAAAGAAATCCTCTCTTGTCATGAAGTCTCAATGCCTGAGAAAACAATTTATCATTGTCAGCATTAATTCCTTTCATCAGGCCATTGATGGAAGTCAAGAACCATTTAGCAATCATAACTGATACAGCAGGTGAATCATTCATTTACACATTTTCAGATAAAGGGAAATTGTTTGCTTTATCTTCCCCATCACCACTCAGCAAAGCTGTGGAATGCCTAGAAGTCTCTACACCTGAGGTTGTCTATAAAAGTCATCAAGCAAAACCAGTTATCACTGAATCCATTTCCAGCCTGGGTCTGTTCCTATTTCACATCTGCAAAATGTTCCATTTTGATACAGGTTGTGATAAGATTTTTCATGGACACCCTATATGAGCAATGGTATAAGGATGCATGGATTTATTTGCACATCATACCAAAGCTGTTTTCCCAAGCCCTGTGTGCATGTGGAAGGTGAGAGGTTGGTGTTAGATGTGTAGGTGCTGGTTGTATTGCTTCACAAGTGTGGTAGAGCCCTGAAATGGGAGTTCAGCAAAGCAGGCAACTTAAAAATCTGCTCACTTGCCATATCTAACCAGCTTCCAGCTTGGATGTTAATCCAAAGGGCTAGGCTCCCAATTGCTAGAACAATAATGAATTGATAAATAGTAAAATTAATTGTTTGCCTCTAGCAATGCTGGGATCCACACTTGTTCCTTAAAAAAAAATCAAAATAAACAAAAAAAGCCTCCAACTCCAACACCATAAGTGTCCTAAAGGATGGGAGAGACCATGACAATCTTATCCATCATTGGGTCACTGTACAGAAAGGAGGCACGTTTGAAAGTGCACAAACAGAACTGAGATCATCTGGATAAGAAGCATTCCATTTGTATTTTGACTTACCAGAATACCTCAGTCAGCCCCTCTAAATTGATGCCATTTGCTGCCTCCATGTAATATCCCCAAAGCATTTACATTTCCATGCAATTATCAAGCGCTGTTCTTCCCCTTTTGTACTCCAAAATCTCCATTTTCTGATCCTTCAGCACCATTGAAATGACCTGTGGCTGTTGTTTACTTACTTTTCTGAACCAGAGCAGCTGAACTGAGTCATCACTGATGGGAAATCTGGTTTAATAACTAGTAGGCATTGCAGGAACAACTCCTGTCCTGTGTTAGAAACATCCCCTTAGGCTGGAAGTCCTGCTCAGGGACCTCATGAGTCAAGTTTTTTAAATCTTCAAGGATATTGTTCTACATCTGTTCCTGACCAGTGTGCCTTCTCTTTGGGAGACTTTACAGAACATGCAGCAGTCCCACATTGCTGTGCTGCAATATTTGTGCTGCTGAAGGTGTGCTGTGATCCTGCTATTGAGTGCCTTTCCAGGGCAGTGTACAACAGCCCTAATTACCATTCCAGGTCTTGCTCATCACCAGTACTCACCCTGGTGCATAAAGCTGACTAAATATCCTTTCCTCCTGCTGAGGTGCTCTGCTCATTCTCAGTGGAACTGTATTAAAATAAATGCCTGCTTTTTTGTGTGTGGCTTTTGTATGGGTGAGAAGGTGAACAAGCTACACTGCAGAGCAGACAGCTGAGAGAGGAGTGCCATTATGTGTGCTTGGAGCACTGTGAGCAGGATGAATAGTGTCAGCTGAGCTGTGTTCTTGACCTGTTTGGCATTTGGACCTTGCTGCAGGGGTTGATTTTGAAGTGATGGTCTGGAGGAGCCCATGATAACAGAGCGAAACTTTCTGTGCATTTTTTTAATTGATACTTGTATTTTCATGAAGATGATGGAGAACCTTGCCAATGAGAATAATAAGACACTAACATCCATTAATGTCTTCTAATTTATGTCAGCTTACCTTCTTCAGAGTCTGGCAAAGACAAATCATTTCTTTGTACTTTAAAGATAGTACACATAGCATTTGTCTAATTGCCAATTCTTCTACAGCTCTGCTGCTGCCTACTGTCTAGCTTGTCTTCCCTCTGTGGAGAGAATTAATATTTTGGCTCAACACTTCCTTATTAGCCACAGTGATTTGCTGTTAATTTCCTTCTTTGTCATTACATCTGTTCTCCCAGAAATACCAAATTTTATCACTAGAATGAGAAGTGTGTCTCTTTATGCCTTATATATGGGATACAGTCTAATTATTATTCAAGATACTGAGAATCTGCTGGTCTCGTTCAGGCTTAAAATGTCAATTAAACAGGATGGCCAAGTTCTGCCACTCTGAAGTTGGTGCTGCTGTGTTGATTTACAGTATTTTACAGTCTAGCCCAATCTATATTCATTTTTATCACTCAAATCAGCACTGTGCCTGATTATCCTACCTCTTATAGGATTGCACACACTGGTAGTCTCTATAGCAGTGTGAGTCCTTCTGTTTGAAACTTTTTTACTTTACATATTTTCCTGCTCCTGGCAAGGGCCATCTGTGGATGTGTGTATGAAACTTCAGTCATGCATTTCCCATTAATTCATACAGCTGAAGTACAACTGAGCAAACTGAAAAGCATTTCTAGTGAGGATGTGTTATTTTAAACATGTTTCATCTCTGCTCACAGGGACTTTATGCCCCTTTTCTACAATGAAATTTAGTATAACTGTTATGAAAAATACATTTTTACCTGAATTATGAGTTAAGTTTGAAGTGTATTGGCATATGCCTTTCCATATTCTCACTCTGAGGATAGGATGCCTATTGCTAATTGTTTTGCTGTTTTTAATTGAGTTTGAGCTTTGATTCATGTCTTCAGTCTGACACCTGAATTGTTGACAAATGATTATGCAATTAATCATCACTGGAGATCATAGAAAAACAGACTCTTCAAAAAAAATCACTCTAAGAGAGAAATAATGCCTATACAGTTAGTGCATAGTTTTTAGTACTAGATTAACGCAATTTTTCAGTGTTTGGACAGTTCACTGTTAGGAAAAGAAAAGGAAATCAATCAATATATTTACAGTGAATCATTTCTTTACTTCCTTTCTTTAACAAGCAGAGGTGCAGTATGTTGTTTTGAAGCTGTGTATTTTTGTAGCACCACATAACATGGCATGCATTTTTTGCAAAAAACAGAATTCCTGAAAAAAAATCTGAGTTCATTCTTCTGGCTTCAAATCATGATGGTTTCTTACCAGCTCCTGTTTCCCTGCAGTTAGTTCCACATTGATTCAGCTGGTTTGGAGGAGCTGAACTTAGGTACCAGAATGGAAGGATTCTAGTGCACCTAAAACTGTGCTCTCACTCTGGTAATAAGTTTTCATTAATTAAGAAATAAAATCTTTTTTTTTTTCAGGTGTGCATGTGTATTTTAGGTAATTGTTAGCAGTACCCTTAAGTAAAGCCATCTGCAGGGCAAAACTAAAAATAAATTATTTAAAGTTTCATGTAATATTCATGTGGCTTTAATTTCAGTATTTTTTTGTACTAACAAACAAAAAGCAGTGATGTTACAGAATAAATATAGCACGTTCTCTAGTGCATTTGCAAAACCCAGAGCTTCCTATGCACTTAGAAACTGGTCCATGTTTACCAGAGACAGCATTTTTGCTTAGAGCACTATCCCTAGTCCTATCTGTTGGGAATAGAAAATCAAAGAAAGTATCTCACTGTGAGTGAAACCAAACTCCAGTTTATAAGAGAGTTGCTTAACAGCAAGTAAATCAGTGCTTCCATCCTGTTATCCTTAAATGCCTCCAGCCCAGTCACCAGTGAGCAGCAGCCCACATAGAACAGCCAAATGCTCCCCTGGGCACCCATGCAGCCCATGTCTCTGAGATGCTGTGTGACCTCTTCACCTCTCTAACTGTGGTTTAATGCAGTTATTCTTAAAATAAACCAGCTGCCTCTAGTAATACCAGCACAACCCCAGTCTTAATGCTTTTTGTAAGTATTTTGCAGCTGGCTGTTAATTCCTGAACAACCTCCAGAAAGGCTGAGTGGAGGTATCTGTGCACAAGCATTATTCATGGCAGGCAGTGCAGGTTGGTTGTGCTCTGACTGCCAAACATCCACGTCCTTTATCCTCGTGGCAGCACTCCAGGGATGGAGAAGTGGGATTAGCTCTGTGTTTTAATGTGAAGAACTGGTGCATAAAGTGAGAGAGATGAAGGCCTGTGGTGACATGGGAGAGGCATGGCTGAGGCAGCCCTTAGACCTGGGTGGATAACAAACCATCCTGTCCTGGGCTTTGCTGATTTCTGGGAGCTGGGATGGGTCTCTCCTGTTGGAAGGGGAGCATCCATCCATACCTGCAATGAGCCATCCCCAGGAAGGTGTTCCTGACACTCTGCAAATGCTGGCTCCCAACCTGCACATTTCAGGGTTCTGAGGGAAACAGAAGGCTCTGCTCAGTGAAAAAGCCTGGGAAGGCTCCATTCCTACATGGCAGCAGACCTGTTGCTTATTCACACCTTGCTTGAGATGTGAGGACTTCTCCTTCTTCTCAGCTCTAACTCATCTGTAACTTTCTCAGAGATAGTTGCAAAGTTGTAAGGCTGATTGGCAATGTAAAGGGGCATATACAACCAGAAAAGAGGAATAGCTCCACAAAGAATTTCTAGGCTGGCCTCACTGACAGCCAGGCTGCACCCAGTCTTCATTTAATTACCTTTTACACAGAGCTTCAAGCTGCTCTTCAAATGAATTATAAGTCTCAATATATCTTTTCTCGTAGGCCTAAAATAGTATCTATTCCTAATAGCCTGTCTCCTGAGAACAGTGAGGAGATTTTTAGAAAGAAAATATAACAGCATCATACAAGAGAGATAATTCCAGGTGCCATTGGCTGTGAGACTGCCCCAGCTGGAAAACTGCACATACACCTTTGTATTTAATAGACACTTGGAGATGTGGAGTAGAACATTTTAAAAATTATCTAAGCTCCTTCTCCAGCTCATTTTATCCTCTTTAACAGCACTATTCCACATTGCTTGCCACCAGTACAAGCATGCAGGGACCAGACCTAAATGCCTGGAGGAGGATAGAAAGCATTTGTTTGAAAAAAAAGTCCATAGATAACTGCTAAATTGGACTACAAGATCATTAGTATTCCCTAATAATTAAAGCTAATCTTGACTTACTAGTGGAAATGCAATTTAAGATGGGACTGGAATTAAAATGAGGCAGCAATTATCTGTTTCAACTCAGAAAATACACTTCAGATGGGATTGTGGTCATGGAAAACTGTGAAGACAGCTGACAATTTATTGGATAAATGACATATTGAAGTTGGTGGGTTTTGCAAAATAAAGCGTGACTAGGAAGAAAATAAAAAAACTACTGAATAAGTTGGTAAAGTCTGTGTTTATTTAGTTTATTGTTATTATAAATAGGCATAAATTGTAATCCCAGATTCAAGTAGCCATGAATGAAGTTCCATCATTTGAAAATACACAGTACAGTCCTCCTCCAATTTATCCTTCCTTAGTATATGTTGGAAATAATCCCATGCCAGCAGTGCAGTGCCCATGGCAGTGCAGGGCTGTGAAAAGTTGGGTCTTGTCTAGTTTTCCCTTGGATAGCCTTTGGGCTTTTTTAATTTTGCACTCTGATTGTACCTCAGATCTACACAGAAAACAATAATGCACTCATCTTTGATCAGCTGGATCAAATTATAGTGTAAACCCAGAAGGAATAATCTACTTTAAATTGACATGGATTTGGCAGAAGTGCATTTTCTTTTTTTTTTTTTGTGGTTGCTTTAGCATTGCAGATGAAGAGAAGGATGTGCAAATAAAGAGATCTGTTTTGCCATCTGTAGTTTAACTTCTTCCTGCCAATGCCACATGTAGCTTAAAGATGTTTATTAACTTTTGAAAGAATTTTGCAGGGACCTATCAGCATTTGAAATATTCTTCTGAAAAGAAAAAAAAATAAAATCTATTAATTTTTAATTTGGCATGTTTCAAAATGCTAGGAGAAGCTATATGTTCCCTTTGTGTTCCAGAAGAAAGCCAGTAGGTGTTATCTGGTTCCCCATGACAGCTTAGTGGAAACTCTTGAACTTTCTAATGCAAAGAAAGGCAATTTGTTAGAATTTATTTATTCTGTTACTGATGGGAACTACGTCCTTCCATTTTTAATGTCCTGGAGACTCCTTGAAGGAGGCCTATTCAGTGTTATTTACCTCTCAAAGCCTGTCAAGGCTTGAGCCTGTACTTCTGCAAACAGCTTGCTGGAAATTTCCCAGCGAAACTGTTCTTGATACAGAGCTATTTTTGACTGATTTTTTTTTCCCTGAAAATGCCTGCTTTCTGTGGAGAATTCTGGTGGATACTTAAAGATTTCAGCTGAAATTTCTGTCAATCATGTACACTTTTGTAGGCCAAAACTTGAAAATTTATGTGAGGAATATCTCAAACCAGCTGTAGTGGTGAACACAGGGGAGGATTCCACATTTTCATGAGGTGGGATGCTTCTTTTAAAGAAAACACGTCCCTGTGCTACTAGTATTATGCCTAGAAAGCCTGATGCAAGCAGAACTACCTGTGATCTTTCTGACATAAAATACATTTGTCATCTTTGTTGCTGTTTATTTTTAATGGGAAGATAGATTGGCCATCGAAATTAAGTAACATAAAACCTTCTGTAACTTTGCAGAAACTGTTTATGTGTCATTTGAAGTAGAAATTGCCTGACCCTTTTGAGTGATGCTGTATTTGTGCACTGCTGATTGATGCCTTGCTTTAGCTCTGTGGGTAAAACTTGGCATCTTGTGGTTTCTGTGAAGATTTTTATGGATTATTCAAGAATCATAGAAAAACTCACATATTGTTTTAAATAGGTGGTCAAAATAAGCATGAGTTATTTTATAGAATTCTCAGCAGTGTAACAGTCCCTGTGTAAAGCAGGACTTGTATGTGATTTGTGAGTAGACTGAGCATCTGTGAAACTCACTTAGGATGCAACATAAAAAGACTTTATTAAAATGGGAATCTTTACTTTACCTGAGGAAAAATTATGAAACACTCCCCAGTTATTCAGTTAAAGGTTTGTTTGCAATAACATGTGGCATTATATCCCCCTTAGCAAAAGCATGTTTTCATATTATTGAAGGAAAGTGTAATCAGAAGCTTTCTTTAAAAGATATGTCACCCCCTTATGTCTTCTCCTTTATGAAATTCATAAAACCTCTTCATTATGTGCTAGGACTCAACCATAGTTTCAACATTAGAAAGACTGACATGTCCCTAATCTAAAAGTGGGATGGATTTTGCTCCACTGCTTGTTTTAATACCCTATTTTGCAACTATCAGTGTAGAACTTAATCAGGGCTGGACCCACATTTCTTACATTGTGCTGGAAGCAATTCCCTTCACAGGAGCTGTTCTATGCTTCCTTTTATTTTTCCCCCCCAAATTGATTTTCCTTTCACATGCATTGTATGAAAAGAGGAGCAGAGCAGGGTGCTGTGAAACAGCACAAAGCAGCGTGGTACCAGCTCAGAGGGAGAGCTCCTCTCAGTCTCACAGTGAGCCAGAGCAGCACTTCTGGAGGAACACAAAGCAGGGCAGCACTCAGCTTCCCTGGGTGCTCTCTTCCAGTCTCCAGTGAATGTACCAAGGATGCTTTCTGAGATGGAGGTGATGTGTTTCTGGTATCTTTGTGGCAAGTGTTTCAGGAGAAATAAAAAAAGAAGTTGAGGAATAATTAGGTTTAATGATTTGTTGCTGGTATTTAAGATGCATTTTTAAATTATCTACGCTCAGGAGAATGCCCTAAAATACTTCAATTAATTCTAAGCTGTCAGTTCGTATCAGTGGGGTATGTTTACTTCTAACTCTTTAATTTTTGCATTTCAGAGGAAAATGTAAAAAAACCCTACAGAATGAGCTGCTAGAGTTGTTTTCCCCTGTGCTGATCTGATTTTTAGAATTCCTGATACCTGCCAGCCTGAGTGCATGTCCCTTTCCTCCTCTCCTCTTCTGCAGACCCTCAGAGTGGTGCAGAGTTTTCACAGATCCTTTTTGTTCCATCTCTAATTTGGGTGCTGACTCTGTGTTGAAGAGACCTTGGTGATCTACTGACACCAGAGAATGTTGGTGAAGCACCAGTGATGATGCAGCATTGCAAATCATTGTCCAGCTGCAGAAATCACAGTGGTGTCCAGCTGATGGAGCACATGAACTGCAGGATCGCCCTGCGTGTGGAAATACTGAATTTGAAAATTACTGAGAGGGAGTTCAGCAAACTTTCAGAAAACTTTCTATGCAGTGATAACTTCTTTTTTTCCTGTGGTTAAGAGGCTTCTTTACATCAAAGGTCTTCCTCTAATTTTCCACTGAGCTCTTACAACACCCTGTCATCAAGAGGTTCCCATGCAGTCAGGAGTTTCTTGACCTCCAGGAAATATAAATTCTTCCTCGTTTCTGTTTTCAGTTTGGAATTGTTCATCCACAGTAGGACTTCTAGGGACTTTGTTTTAGGTCCAGAATCAAATCCCCATGATGAGAGAGAGGGGAGGGGTTATTTCAGGCTTTTGATTCTAGTCTTATTATTCAGAGAAATGGCTGATGATGAGTCTGTCTGTGTCCATTATAAAATCAATACCATTCTGTGAGCTTCTTTCTTCCCTGGCAAAGAAAGAGGAAGGAAAAAAAAAAAAAATCAGAAACAGGCAAGGAATTTGGCTGGTATGCCAGGAAGAATTCTCAAGCAAAAGTAATTAAGCTCATATATAACTCTTTCCAGACTTTAATGTTTCATGGAGTCATTTTTCATCTACTGAGTGGTACTGTCACAGCACCAGAGATTTAACTTTTACATATTTTCATTATGTAGTCTTGTGCAGCTCTTGCTGATAACAGTAATTTGAAGTGTCAGTGCAGCTGATGAAATCAGATGGGCCATGAAGCTGTTTGAAAGCTGTCACTGGGATGTATAAAGTACTTTTTATTTTGCATTTGCTTCACAAAAATTTTTTAAAAACATAAGCTAATGTGTATTTGTTCTTTCAGTAATACAAATTGTTCTGAAAGATACTTTTTTATTTGTATTATGTAGATTTAGGAGTGAATTAGTTAGTTTCAGTAATGAAAAATAAAAATCCACAAAGAATTTTGTGGTTTCTTCTGGATTTAGGACTAGGTTTTTGAGGATTGTTCAACATAGCTGAGTCACAGAATTTTCCAAAAATCTGTCTCTAAGTGTCACAATGGGAGCTGCCAAGCATTGAGAACTTTGAAAACCAGACCCTTTTGTGGTTTTTCAGAACTAAAAATTGAGCTGTGTGAGCTATTTTAAAAATCTGTTTTCCACCTGGTATATTTCCTTTATCATAGATAAAGTCTCTATGAAGGAAGAATATAATTGATTAAAACTTTTTTTCCTTTTAATTAAATGTGATACCACTGGTGTGCTCCTTCATCACTCTCCCAATTATTTTGGGAACAGCAGGAGACTGTACATTCTGCAAGCCTGGCCCTCAGTATTCATTTCTTTTGATTTTCTGCCATTGTTTTCATAGTCCATTCCTAGATGTACACAAGGTAGTGGTGGGCAAGAGAAATCCATATGTCATTTTAAGAAATGCCCTCAGAAGATTAAAGTTTCCATCTTCCAGTTCTCCTTAGCATAGGCTGTAGCTTTGCTTTTTGATATAAACTTTGACTCTACTTATTTTTCCTGTAATAATTTTGAGGGAATAACTTTTTCATTTCTTAGAGAATGGTAAGAAAGGAAACAACACTAAAAGATCCTTCAGAGTCCCTGTGGAAATGGGTTCCAAATCAGGTCTCACACTGACCATACAGACAGGAGAGGGGAGATTCCTCAGACTTCTGTATTTTTTATGTTTTCAGTTTACTCTGTGTCTCTCTGCCTCTCCAACACAACCAGGGTTGCTCTGATGTCTCTTGGTTGAGAGGCAGATAACAAAAATACTTTTTATTCCATATTTCCCTTTATTTGCTAACTCTCTCACCAGCAGTCTTTAGTTGAAGAATTGCCTGTCCATGAGCTAACATGCTGTTTCAGCTTGATTATCTTCAGAAAAATGGCAAGGGCAACATCTGGCATTTTAAATTGCTTTTCCACACTCCCACTTCTATCTAGGTATTTTGCTATTCAAAAACAAACAAACAAACAAAAAAGTTAGAGGAAATATAGCTAAGATCAGAGGGTTCCTTAGATGGCATTCCTCCTTTTGATGCAGCAGAACCAAATGTAATTCCCTTTTTTTTTTTTTCAAAAATCATTATGACACATTAGCACAAAAATGTGACAGAAAATGCAGGTGCTAGCTAGGCATGCCTTCCACACCTTACCTCCTTTGGAGGGACATTATGGACCTGCAATAATTGTGTGAGGGAAATCAGAGTCACTTACTGCCCTTTTAAAAGGTGATGCACAGAGAATTTGCTGCTGCAGCTCAGCCAGGCCCTGTAAGGTGCAGGTGCTCAGTGGGACTTTCAGTCCTTCTTTGATCCTGAGTGATGAGGATAAGGCAAAGAGGACCACATAAATATAGGCTGCTTCTCCTTTCTCGAGAACCCTGAAATAGAAATACATATTTAATTTGTCTGTAAGTGGTTTCTTCCTTGTTATCAAGAAAGGCCCATTGAGATGAAGATATTTAACAAGAATGACTATGGTAATGTTCTTAGTTCAAAAACAAATAGGCAAAACCCGCAGGGGAGAAATATTTCCAAATTTTTTGAGAGTATTAGAAACATTGCAGAGGAAAAAATAATGAAAATTACTTGAGAGAGCACTGCCAACTACAACAGACTTAAATAACAATTGGACATATCATAAAAAAAGTCAATACTCAGAAACACGTAAAATAGAGGTGGAGAAGATACATTGAGCCATGTTCTGCATCTCCTGCTAGAGTACAATTGTTCAGTGCAGTATATCTTTATTCTAGTGTAGCCTTAAATTGTTCAAAGCAAATTCCTCTGCTTCCTTTGGGATCGTCTGCCACAGACTTAAGATCTTGCTGTCAAGGGATGTTTCCAGACATTTAACCTAAATTATGCTCATTTTCCAACCATTAGTGCTGAAGTTCCCTCCTTGGTGTTTATAGCTCTCAGAAGGACCCTGCCATCACAGGCTCTTCAATATTGTTTGCCCCTTATAGAAACAAAAGGGAATTCTCTGGAAGCTGATGGAGGATGGGAGGGCAGGGGGGTTGCCTGTGCATGCTGGTTGCTCAAACAGCAGTGAGCACACAGCTACACCTGTCCCTGTCCCATGGTTTGTACAGCATCTTTCCAATAGGATGAATAAGCTGGAGGGCTGTGTGGGACCACAGTGCTTCCAAAAAAAAGTATAAAGGTATCCCTGCCTGGCATGGTGGACACTTTCCCAAACTGGGATGTGCAGGACCAGAGTGGGATGAGGTAAACAAAGGCAGGGCTGCTGCTGTCCAAGATTTTAGGGTGCTCTGAGAGATGGGTATCTCTGAGAAATTCTGTAAATCTTAATTTTGTGTAAGAATACGTGATGCATTTTGGTTAACACTTGTGTGAGGAACAATTAGCAAAACACAGGTGTGGCAAACCTTCATGGAGTGTGGGTTGATGTTGGAAGGAATATATTGTACTAGTCCATTCTACACACTGGCACTCTCCAGACATTCTGAGGGCTTTCAAATTAAATGATTTTCAAATTTCATCTGTAATTGCTTCCCAGGACCTGCCCCACTAATTCACTGTCACACTGTTGCTCCAAAGCAGGCCAGTGGCAATGTCTTGGTGCTTGTTTCATTTCACTGCACCTCAGCAGGGATTTCCTTGTATTCAAGTGCCAAAAGCATTCCAGTGACAGGTAACAGCACACTCACAAAATGTTTCCCCTCCCTTTAAGAGGCCCTTTTTTCCCCCTAGATCCTTTCCTAAATACCTTTAGCTGCATCCCATCATGCCAATTTCCTGTGCCTTAGAGTCCTGCTGCCAGATGAGGACGCTGGACAGCGGGATTGGAACCTTCCCCCTCCCTGACTCGGGGAACCGATCGACGGGGAGACACATTTCCAAGCAAGAGCCGCCCTTGGACACGGGAATCTTTGCAGAGTCTGAGCAAGTTCCTCTTTCAGCTCCTTCAGTAAAAGCCAAAACTCTTGAGAGAGAAGTGCCTTCAGCAGCTAAGAGCCAGGAGTCTGTGGAAAGTGTAATTAGTCACTCAACATCCGATCCGGCCATGACTGCCAAAGGGATACGACCTTTTCAAAGTCGCCTTCCCAAACCAGCTTCCTCAGGTAAAATGGCAATTACACTGAAAATCACGTTCTTTCTGCCTTGGCCTCTGTTTTGATTAGCAGAAACCCTGTAATAATGGCAATTGATAACAGAAATGTTAAATGTGGAGCAGAAAATACTCTCTTCACGAATGCGCAAGGTTAACAAGTTTGTGACCTGAGCCATTTTGTTATACAAAATGCTTATCTGAGAAAGAAAAATTAGTTTAGTACTTGAAAGCCTCTTCTCAAGAAACAGTACTTGAAAAAAAAAAATCATATGACAGCCTTGGAAGTTGACTTGAAAAAGAATATGGATGTTCAGCAATATTCAGGATCACAGTGTACAAAGTACAAAGCACAACCATGTTGTGATAAATTCATAATGACTTGCTTTTGATAGTGGATTTGAACTAAAGACTCATTTGGCCTCAATGCATAAATTCTGGCCCACTGAATATATGGCCTTGACCTCAAACAAGGCTCTCATTACTTTACTACATCAAACAAACACATTTCTGTATATGAACATAAAGTACCTGACTTTCACTTAGGAGCTATGTGTGTGTTTAAGCTATAAAACAAGAGCTGACAAAGGTATAAAAGGACTGGCAATCCATCAAAGCTCCAGAAAATAACTTTGTGTTAGTAAATACTTACATTGAAGTCTGTGCATTTTTTATAAACAAACACTGACTATTTATATATGTTTTTGGAAGGCTTTGGGGTTATTAATATATATTTTAATAGCATTAAACATCACGTAACATTAACAATAGGGAAATTTTCATAGCACAACAGATACAGCAGAAAGCACAGTAAAAGTGATTAGTTTAATGGAGAAGGGTATTGTTTTATAATGACTAAATGCAGTGTCACTCATTTATGGGGGTTATGGTGATTAGCACTTTGTCAGTCCAGTTATTGCTCCTGTAGAAGCTGTGAGTATTAAACTTGTATAAATCTGTGTCCCTCTATAAGAAAGATTCTGTGTAATTAGCATGTAAGGTTAAATATCAAGTTTGGCTTAGTTTAAGGCCATCAAATATATGTTCTGCTAATGAGCTGACATATATTGAACCTAGGAGGAGAGAAGCCTCTCTTATATGTCCATTGGATGTACAACAGAAGGTTTCTAATTAAACATCTTAGAATTCAGATGATTTAGCAATGTTCACAGTGCAGTATTGCAGTGGTATAATAGGCTGCAAACACACATTGAATGCTTTATTGCAGACTCCCTTTCTTGTTTCAAATCAAAGCTAAATAAAAGATATTTTAATACTTATTACTTTTAAAATAAGTGTGCTGTTAATTAATGGTCCAGCTAAGAAGGATTCAGCAGAGAAATCTTAGTTATAGATTACGTGCTGCATGCTTGAATGGCCACATGTGTGACCTCAATTCAGCAGTGTGTTATAGAGTAGAGCCCATGATTAAACACTGTCATTATAACAAATTGAACAGAAACTGCAAGCATTGAATTGCTTCATAAGAAGTCAGGAGCAGTAAGATTGTTCTGATGTTAATGCTAATATTCACTGCACCAACCTTGTAGGGTTTGTATCTTAATTAAATTGTCATGAAGAGATGTTACAAAAAAGTAGTATACATCAGATGATGGGGTCAGCTCATTCTTTACTAGGCTATCTTCATTCAATTCTTCTCTCCCTCACTTTCTCATCCAAATTACAATTATCACTTTATTTCATATGCACCATATATCTTCTTTGATGTTTCGATTTTGCATAGTGCAAATATAGCAAATAAAAAAGCTGGCTTTCTGCTAGAAAGGTACTTTCAATTATATTTATATTAAAAGATTGTTCTCCAAGAACATAAAATAGCAGAGGAGATCCTACAGTGCCTAGAAGTAGTTACTGATTGTTGTTTCTTTATTGAAAGGATATAGATTTTATAACTAATGAAGGGATTTAAATTCATGGCTTCCTCTTCTCTTTTTAACTGGAAAAGGATTTGGATAAAATTCTGCTACTTTAGTTAGAACTATTCCAGTAAGTTAGTAAGTTCTTCCTTTGAGTAGTAAAATATTATTGGACATAATGAAAGTATCACAATTTGCCCCCAGCTTTTACTGAATTATAATTGACACACTATCGTGAAGATGCTGATGAGACCTAGAATTTAAATAATGTCTCCCTTAATTCAGGAATAATTAACCTTGCAAAGCAAAGTGAACAAGAAGCAAGTTCTGTGACCTCTGCCTCATTAGAACACGCTGAAGAGACTGTAGAAAATAGAGAAGTTCTTCCAGAGTGGACCCCCAAGAAAACTACTAAACCAAAGGTATAAAATAAGTAGTGGCATCTCTTAAATGAGATGGGTACTGTGGCCAGTGTTTTAATGGCCAGTGTTTTAATGGCCAGTGCTTTTATATGGTGTGGAGAGTAACTAACAAACTAACAGCTGCATTTACTTCCTTAGCCTTCATTCACTCTCTCATTATTTATCACTAATAACAATAATAAAGCACCTAAATGTTCTTTGTCCTCCTGGTAATAAACATGTTTTAATTAAAATCCTCTCAGGCACTTTTAGAAAAGGAAATGGAGACCATTTACCCCATTCTTCTCTTCTAGAAATTTGATCTTGTTTGTTGTTTTTCATGAGATTGGGATGGTTTTTTTCCCCAGGACTAGGTTTCCTTACTCTAGAGTATGTTCCCAACGTGTATGTACTCTGACATGTTTCTGTGGGGTTTTGGGACTACAGCTGACTTGCAATCTCTAATTCCTGGCTGCATCCAGGTATCCTCAGCTCTGCTTCCCTCTCCACAAGTGGGTGATTCCTAACAAAAGAATGTCCTTCTGCATCAGTTAAAAACTGCAGCATGGATGGAAAGATGGGGAAATTATTATCCCTCTTAGAGAAACAGAACTAAAATCCCACTAGAGCCACCAGAGTAGGGGTAGTGGGTGGTATTTGTACATGCCAGCACCCCAACACAATCAGGCCTGGCTTCCCCCTACCTGGTTTGGAGGGTTTATTGTACTGAGCTGCTGCTCCTGAATGCTTTGAGCCCTCAGGCCTTCCATGATTAGAAGCTGTCCAGAGCTGTCAGTGTTCCTCTTTATTCCCAGAAGAAAATCAATGATACTGCTTCCTGGAAAGAGCTGACAAAGGAATCACCTGGGAGCTAAGGGCTCTCCAGTACTGTAATATAAGTATCAGGACAAGAGACAGGAATTTAAGAAACAACTAGGATTTAATGGTGTAGAAATTGTCTACTGGCCATCCTCATTGTCTGTGGAGTTGCTTGCAGCAAACTATTTGTGGTGTGATAATTTTGCATGTTACAGTTAGACTGTATTAAACATACTTGAGAACTACTAAAATTGAACTTGGTGGATAAAATTACCCAAAAATGTTGGTGGAATGGAAAAAAATGTTACAGTGGTGGGGGGGAAAAAAAGTTAAAATGTGGATTGTTTCTGCCAGACTGTCTCAGGGGATGTAGCAGAACAAGAATGGATTATTTCCCCCACATCAGACTGAAGAAGGAGTTAGGCTGGTAATGCAGACTTTCCCAGTTGAACTACCTGTTTATACTGCATGATGAATATAAAATGTGCTACTGTCAATATTATCTTCAGCATTATTTTGGTATATTTGCATTTTCTGACTTGCCCTGCTGCCATGCCCTTCTTTGTGTAGGACGCAGCTCTAAGGGTGTGCACGTACTCAGCGAGCAGCACTGACAGTGAGGCAGAGCCAGAGTACAAAACCAGTTACTTCAGAACTGCAGAGGAGACTCTTGTGGAGTTAACAAAGAGCAACAGACAAGGTAATTGAAAATTGGTACATAAAGATGTATGTCCCTCATCCCCACACTGACTCAGCAGGAGATGGTGTCCTTCATTGAACTTTCTGTCCAGATTTCACTTTCTAACCCCAAATCTTTCTTCAGTCTAATTTTCCATTAACTTTTTACTACCTTTTTCTTTTTATTATGTGTAAATTCTTTTTCCCCTCTTCCACAGTTTTTTGCCAGTGGGGGCTGAACTTGTAGGTTTTTATACAAAAACCTCTGTGGTGCAAATAAAAATAATTACATTATTACAAAATTGAAAGGTGACTATAAATATAGTTTTCTTTTTTTGTTATACAGCCAGTTGAAATAATGCAGTGATGAAGGCCACAGTTTTTTCCCAACCTCTGTATCAAGGTGATGCTGGTTATGGTGCCACAGTGAACTCCCTCTCATTTTCCTCTCTGTATATATTGCAGCTTTCAAGTAAGAAAGCTTTTAGTGAGAATTGATGGCAACTCAGAATTTACTGAATTCCAGTAGATAAAAATACATTAAGTGAAGTTCTTGAGATAATAGTTTTCTGTGTGTTTAATAACCTGGGAAATTGCTGCCTTGTCTCCATCACCAGCCTGCTGTGCTCGGAGCCACCTTCCAGTGCAGACGTGAGCCCCGGGCGCGGCGAGGGGAGGGCAGCTCTGTCCTTGTCCTTGCCCAGGGATCCCTGCAGCTGGGGAATTCTGGCCAGTGCAAAGGCCAGTGCAAGGTCTTGGCAGAAGCTGGGAGCTGATGCCCTGAGCAGCCCCAAGGCTGGCCTGGCAGGGATCAGCACCTGCAGCACACGCCACGGTGACGATGGCACCGAGAGCGGCGCGGGTGGCTGCGTGCTGGGCTCTTCAGTGTCTCCAACATTTGGCATTTTCAGAGTGGGAAAAACGCCAATCACTTCTTTTTAAAACTTTAAAGGTTTAATAGTAATAAAATGGTTATAGAAATAGCAATGCAGTTAGAGTAATAATAATTTGGACAACTTGAATTAGGACAATATGAGACAACAAAAACAGGGTTACGGACATCCGGGTGCCTTTCTCAGGGCAGCACGGGCCCGGGAGAAAAGCACACACGTTAACAGAGGATTAACCCTTAAAAACAATAACCTGTTGCATATTCATACACTTCATAAATGATGCATAAATTCCATTCAAATAAAGGATTCAGTCTGGTCATCCTCACCTTCTTCCTCCTAATCCTAACAGCGCCTTCAAGGCGGGAAGAAGTTCCTTTCTTCTGATAAGAGGGCAATAAATTCTTTTTCTCTGAAGGATTTAGGTGTCCTGTGGCTGCTAGCTCCCTGCAAGTCCTCTCTTTAAAAAAAAGTATCTTACATAGCATAGTTTCTATTTTAACATTTTGTTATAACCCAAAACTATATTTAACACACTACTTAAGAGAATTAATACTGCATTACTTTCTAACACAACACATATAATATTCATTTTAATATTTGCAAAAAGCCAATCATAAAATATGCATTTTTCACAAGAGCTAATCCAGTGCTTGTGATTCCATGGGAGAGAGCAGAATAGGAAGCTAGGACCATCTATTTACATTAGTGCTGCAGCTTTGTGGGTTTAATCTGTAGAAAATATTGCAAGTCATTTGAGTCAGCCCATAGACACTTCTTTTTACAGATTTTGCTTTTTGCAAAGCATATTTTAATGCAATAAATGCGGTTCATAAAAAAAAAAGTAAATAAGCTTTTTTCTTTCCTGCATTCATCACAATTTGCAAAAAAAAAAAACAACCTATTTTTATCATGTGTTAGCAGTTGCTTTAAATGGCAGCAGATTCCAAGTTTAATGATATCTAAGCATGACTTGGGGTGACCACTTACATAGAGATTCATTCATTTTGTGTATGTGCCTCCCTTTCGAGCCAGTAAGAGAATAAATACATAATTGTGATTGAGACAAATAGAAGATTATGACACATTATTGCAAAAGTATTTCTGCTGTGCTCATTCCTCACAGTAAGTGTTTCTGTTCTGTGCTCTCTAAATGCTGTTCTCACATGGAATTAACAACCATACTTCATCCCATTCTGTGTTCAAAGGTCTCAGTGTCTTTATGCACTTTTGATATAACCTCAAAGCATCCACATGAGGCTGGGGCAGGGGCTCCAGCAAACCAATCCACAGAGAATATTTTTATATGAATAGATAATTGCATTTATTAGCTAAATCCCCGAGCTCACTGGTTGCACAATTATAATGTTGGAATGATTTTCATTTTCCATTTATGAGCAGGGAACAGAAAGACTGAGTACCCAATGCAAAGGCTATTAAAAGTCAATGATAAGACTTTTGTTGATTTAATGGGCTTAGCATGAGATTCCCAGTGCATTGCCCAATGTTACAGAGAAGGTCAGTAGAGTAACAGGGAATGCCAAATATTCCAGATCCTTCTCTTCCAACCATGAAGGTGTTTTGATCTCAATATTATAAATTGGGTTCTACCCTGATGTGATTCTGTTAGAGGCGTTGGAGGCAGATCTTCTCCTAAGGCTGTAGGTTATAAGGCAGAGCTGAAGTTTGTGTAACAAGAATTGTGAGGAAAGATCTTAATATTCACATAAACATCTGTCTCCTGTGTGCTTTCATCAAGCTGCAGAAAATTCCCCTGGTTTTATTTTGTTCTGAATGAGTTTTCAGCCTTGGACTTCAGAAACCAGGGCTTTATTCCTGATGTTGTTGTGCTGCAGCAGGCTCTGGAACAAGCACCACTTTCTTACCTTACTTATGCTGCTTTATGCTGTTGTATTCATTAACTAAAAATGTAGTGAAAAGGAAAGAATTCCCAAGTACAGCCAAACTGAATAGTATGCTAGAGGAGCCTAGCACATCTGCCATGTAAGTCTATTAAAAGAGAAGAACAAAACCTTGCTGCAAATAATTAAGTGGGAAGACCCCCCAGATTAACCACCTTGTCAATAATTTGAAAAGAAAGGAAATTAATTCTGTCTGTCTCATACTGTCTCCTCCAGCTCAAACATTAAGTGTGAACAGTCCCCTGTATGTGCATTGGAGAATTAGAAGGTAGTATTTTTAATGTTTCTATTGCATTGAATTTCAGATACCTTAAAAACCAATTTAAATACATTTTAAAATTGTAAAGTTACATTAAAATCTATGTAGACTGTCATAATGATATTATTTGTTACATCTCTTCCAGCTGTGCAGGAAAAACAAAGTCAGAGAAGGTCATTTTTGGGGAACCCAATGTCAATTTTGGATTTATACCAACACAGTCTCTATGGCCATTTTGGAGAGGATGGACCTGAACAATTAGCACATTACAGTTTAATTGAGCAGCTGAGTGGAGCTTCCAGTAAAGACAGCAAGACCAAGGAGAGCCCAAGTGTGAGTTACTGTAATTTTTATATTATTTCTCATTTTGCTCATTATTATTTTTACTTCCCTTTTGGTTTTTTCTCCAGTGTGTCAATTGATTACTGAAACCAGGCAGACTTGGAAAAAACATGACCTGCAGAAGAGTAAAGATCTGAATATTTTTAGAACAGAATGTTACATTTGAATGCTCAGCTGTCACAGAATTAGACTTAAAAAATTGACAAGTAGAGACAGGCTAGTGCTTGTACTCCACCATTAGTGAGGAGTTGAAATTTAAAGCTACCAAGTAAACACAGAATTCATCTTTTAAGGCTGCTCCTCCACATATAATTAGATAGCTTATATAGAACAACATGCATTAAATTACTTAAAACTCTGGAGAAGTATTTCTGAAAATTCAAATGAAATTATGCTATGGAAATCATCTATCTTCTGTTTTTTTATGAGATCTTGGTGTCAGATTTGATGGTTTTAAACATTGTTTTGATGAAGACCAAGTCCTGATCTGATGGGTTGACCTTAGTGCTAAACAGAAACAAATTTGTTTTCTCCTCTTACTTCATGTGAATCCACTCCCTTTTCTGTGTCTAGAAGTATTGAACTGAAGTCACACTGTCTCAGCAACCCTGAAGAGGAACTTTTTGACCTGCTGTTTTCCTCTTCTGTTCTCATGCCTTCTCCTCTCATCATCTCACTCCCTTCCCTCTCTCCTTTCATCTAACAAGCCAATTTCTTTGGAAGTAGAGAAAGTCATGATCCAGTCATGATCCAGTCATGATCCAGTGCAATCATTTTGCATCCATGTTCAGTCTGTTTCCCCAGCTCTTCTTTTCAGGCACAAGCTCTTTTATTTCTGTGTGTAACACTCAGAACATTTTGGGACTGTTACGCTATAAACAAAGGTGGTAGCAGAAAATAAGGGATGAGCTGCTAGTTTGAAATTTACTGGTGCAGTGCATAAATGAAAAGGAATTTTTATCTCTTCCCAGACCCCAGTTTTCAGTTTCAGGAAATGACTGTGCCTTGCAACTTCAGAGGTGATTAACCAAAGTTAGAGTCTTAGAGCTTTCAGGAACCTGGGCCAAATATGCAGAAGGAATATGAAGAACAGAATGGCTGTAATAAACTCCTGTTTATTCCAACTCTGTTGGCATCAAAGTCCTGCTTAACTGAATATTAAATTGACCATAAACTTCAAAAGAAAAATCCTGAAATGTATGTGCCTCATTTCTCAATCAACCCAATTTCATTAGTACCCAGAATATGATTCCATTTTAATAAATGTGGGTCATATTAGAAAGAAAAATTTCAAATAATCTGACTTCATAGTTGGGAAGGGAAAAAAAAAAGGAAAAAACGCAACAGAAGGGTGTTAAAAAGGAAAATAATTTGAGCATCCACTTAATTTCTCATCTTGAACATCCAGAAATTCATAGCTTAATTATGTGTAGGAGATGAATTTTATATGTGTGCATATATATATGTGTGTGTGTGGATATATGAAAAAAATACATAAAAATCAGTTCTGCCTTTTGAAGGCCAAGGTCTTTTGCTATTAACAGAGCAATTAGATTTGGTTCCAGTATAGAAAAGTGACTCAGAGTTGCATCTACTTTTAATTAATTCTTTTCATGCATTCCTTGTATATGATGTCTCTGCAATGTGCCCAATCAGCCTCAAAACCTAAAGAAAGCCATTGAACAGGCCTTAGGATCCTGTAAAACTCCATCATTTAACCAAAAGGCATCAGGTGTAGCTCAGCCAGCACCAGCATTTTTCATGCATTATGTTGGGGAGCTCTTGAGTTTACTTTTTAAGGATCTGAAATAGCTCTCCAAACAGCATTGCCTCTCCCTGAACAGCAAAAGCTCAATAAAGCACTAGAGATTTGCCTATTAGTATTAAACTTTTCAGAATGACAAATGAGGGGAAGTAACCATGAAAAGCAGGTTGCCCTGAACTCTTTGTTTGAAACAGCACAAGCAGATTTTTTCTGAGCTGTAGTTTGTCCAACAGAAGAAGATCTACAGTCTGTTTAAATCAGAGCTGTGTGATCTGCAGCACTACCCACAAAAAGAGGGGGACAGCAGACACAGAGGCACTTATGGCCAACAAATTTTTAAAATATCTAGGTGTATAAATTTTGGGGGGAGAATAATGCAGCTTTCATGAAGAATATTTGGTATTTTGAAAAAGGAAGTTGTACAGGCTTTGGATTTAATTCCCAAGTGACGTTTGTCAAGCCTTGGAAAAAAAAAAAAAACAAATAAAAGATGTGTGTCAAAAAAGCCTCACGATGGGCCAAATGAGTTTACAGTGCTTGTCTGAAGAGCCAGTGTGCTGAGGCAGGCTCTGAGCCCAGTCAGATGGGGCTGCACAGCTCCAGGATGGCTTGGGGCAGGCTGGGGGCTCTCATGAGGCAGGCAGGAGGCTCTCTTAGCCCAGACTTGGCATTTGATTTGTCTCCTTCCCAGCCAATGCTTTCAACCAGCATTGCCTCCAAAGTTTATACACAGCAAGTTTCATCAGTAAAAAAGTACTGAACAACTGATGGGCTATTACTGTGATGAAGGGACAACACTGCAGGGACAGTTTAAGGAATCAAAAAGTGCTTTTAGACTTTGAAAGGAAAAATACTTATTGTTTCAGTCTTAAACAAAATCCTGGTTAAATTCTCTAGGCATTAAGACCAATTTTACGTTACTTTTATTTTGGCCTGAAAAACATATTCTGAAATTATGACATCCTTTGGCACACTGCAGAATTTTGGATGAGACATGCAAATCACAATTTCAAAGAAAGGAAAAAAATGCATTGAATCATCAGCAGAAAACTTTCACTTAAATTAACAACTGTGGTGTATTTTCCTCATGTAGGATTTTCCAGACAAGAAACATTCATTTTTACATATACCAAATGAATTCTTTTTATTTGAACAGTAATTTCTGTGCTTTAACACAATATATGCAGCACCTGAAGTCCACTGCAGGCAGCCCATGGGAGACACCCTGTCAGTGAAACTTCACTGAGCCCTGCATTAAACAGCTGCTCCTATTCCTTGCACCCTGGGAGTGCCCTGAGCACTTTGCCAACATCATGACCATGTTTATGCAGTGAAAAAATTATTTCTCATTTCATCAGTTAATTTACTGCTTCGACTTTAAAAGCTCAAGTGACTTTTTTCTTACAAGAATTCAGAAAACAAGATGAATTTCCATTCCCCAGGCCCATTGTTTATTAACATATTTTATAATCAAACAGGAACCATTAGGAGAAAGAACTGAGTTGGCCAAAGGTTTTATTACTTAATCATCTTTATGGTTCCAAAGAATTATGAAAAATATGTTTACTTCTCTGTCCTTAACCAACCATCAGACACTTTTACTCTGTAATACAGCCCTTCTTGCACTGTTTTGTCCCTATTACTCAATTTAAGTCACCATCAAGGCTTGCTTGGGATTCCAGGCATGACTTGAGAACTTAAAGGAAAAGATCCCTTATGGAAGGAATTGGTACCTATCAGAAGTTTCTAATTCCTCTTGTTTTCCCCCAGTTGTGATGAGATACATGAGAAATCTGAGATTTCTGGCACAGTTACCTTGTTAATTCCCTGGGCACTTGAACTGGGGGACTCATTTAACAGAAGAGTTTTCTCTGTGCAGTGTGAGTTATGGTCACATCCACCACACAGGGTTTGGGTGTGTGGAACAGATGATTCATGAATGAGATCAAATCCCTGTGCTTGGAAATTCAAGTAGACATTAGAGAGAGATGGCAAATACAGGCCAAGGAAAAATTAGAGATGTTGCTGCTGTTTAGGCTGCGCTTACCAATAGGACTGACCTGGCATCATTCCCAGATAAATTCAAGGATTTTACAGCTGAGTGAGCTGATTGGGAGTTAATGCTGTATGATTGACCTGTTGTGCTCACATCCTCCTATTAGCAGAGAGAATACCCACTAAAGGACTAGAAACAAGACTAACTCTGGTAATTGCACAACACTTGCCATCCTCCAGGATCCCCGAGCATTAAGCTGATAGCAGAGAGGGTGTTCCAGCCTTGCTGAATTACAGCATCACTTAGAGCAGCCCTGGCACCTCTGCAGGCTGCACTAAACAAGAGTGAGGGGGAAATAAAGAAAGACCTGAGCTGCTTCTCCTTGTGTCTCACCTCCTACAGAGATCAGTAAGACTTGGGCTGGAGTATGAGCTGGCAGCACGCTGGGGGCTTTGCAGTGTTCACCTCTTTAGGCAGATCTTGGAGAATGTGCCAGAAAAGTTTGTGTGCCTGGTTTGGGTTCTTTGAGCCCCTTTCTGAAAGTGCCTTGCTCTCTCTGAAAGAGAGAAATTCTTTGGCTCTTGAATTAAAGTCTCTTTTAAAAAGGACTCTTCATGTTTGAGTATCTGAAGTAATTCTGAGGAGACCATGTGCCCTCTGCTTTCACAGAGAATTAATGTTTTTCACATTATCAGATGTGCTTAGGGAGGGATTCTGCTTATCACATGTGGAAAAGCCTAAGATAATGATTTTGGTCCAATTAGCACTTGGGAAGAGCTGTATCCTAGGACTTTAAACTGGAATAGAGGTATTGCCCTGGGGAACTACTTTCTTCCTTTCCCTGACCAGCAGCTGCCTTATCCTGAATACCAGACTTTCATCCCAAAGTTAAAAATATGAACATTGCCCCAAACTTTCCTCTGTGGGAAACTTAATAAAAGTCAGCTATTGTAGTTACCATCTGTATCTGAGGAAGTGAAACCACATCTCAGGGCACACTCTGGTGAGCACTAAAGAGCTGCTTTCCTTTTACTCTCATATAACACGAATACCTGCAGCTGGGGCAGCCCTGGGTGATATTTTGCTGGGCCAGCAGGATCTGTTTTGCTGTCTGGAAATTGGTGACAGCAACACCTATGTCATGTTACAGCCAGCAGAAAACAGCAAATGCTCCTGAGGACCTCAGTCTTGGCTTGTTTTGTACAATGTGTGTGTTACTGCAAATAGAGAATTTGAAGCTGCTCTTACAAATTATTATACCAGAAAATAATAGAAAGTAGAAGAGGTCCCTTCTCAAAAAGAGAAATAATCTAATGGGCTGGATCCAATACAGAAATTAGGTGATAGCAGGTTTCTGTGTACTAATTGCATCATACAGTTTACTTCATATCAAGCACAGAAACCTCACCTCCTCTTTGCTATTTTTCTTGTCAGCCTTAAGAGAGAGGAAGGTGATGAGGTGGGGAGGGAATCAGCTTTATTTGCTTTCCTAGCCCTGGTGAACCTGGGATATTGAGGAAGGAACTGCCATTGTACAATCTGTAGATGGGAAATAAGTCTGCAGTCTCATTCATCCATGTTTTAAGATCATTGCTTTTCTTTCAAGTAAGGAATGAATATATCAAATGATGTGTTCAGAGAGGTGATCTAGTGCTGTAAACATTTGGTGGTATCAGTACCATGCACCACCCTCAGTGTGGCCTCATGGGCACCTTTGAGCTGCACATTTCCCAGTTTTGTCAGAATTGCCTCAATAAGATTTTCCCACTGACAGGCTTGGGGCTGCAAGATTTCCTTTCTGTGTGATCAGGGGGGTTTGATTCTCAGATGAGTGATGCAATACTTGTGCCATCAAAGCAGGGACTGTCTGAGTAATTGCCTGAGTTGATGTAAAACCCATTGTCAGGGGAATTATATAGGAGTATTTGACAACCTAAGTGACAAAAACCACAGGAGCATGGTCTGATAAGAAAGCAGATTTGACCATACCACCCATGGGAATAATGCAAAATTAAACATATTTTTTCTAACCTAAAGTCTGATTTGCACATCTTAAATTAGAAATAGGCTAAGACATCTGCAGACATCAACAAATCACTTGTGCCTGCATGTTTTTTCCCCTCCACAGGACCAGTTCACATTCTAAGATCTGCTTCCAAGCCTTATATTCCCAATGAGCTCTTTACTGTTTGTAATACCTTGCCATCAAAGTTGCCCCCAAAAAATAAAGTGAAGAGACAGCAAAACAAGCAATTTGAAGCCTAGCTAGGCAGTCTTCTGGGACCAAAGCCTCACTTGACACACATCACTTAAGAGAAATGTTGTGTGGTGTGGAAGAACATCCTTACAGCCAGCCTGAGGAACTGGCTTGGCACCAGTAAACAGCTGCAGTTATGGGAGACTCATTTCTCTCCCTGTGCCTTCTAGGTGAAACTGCTGAGGTTTCTTATGCTGCTGAGAGTTTTAGTAAAAAATTATGCAATGGAGAGTGGTTCAGCAAGGAGGTTGATAGCATTCTCCATAAGTTCCTTAAGTTTTTAAAAGGTTTTGGCAAGAGAAAACATTTGGAATGCAGCGTCCACCGGAGAAAATAACTTTTTTTTAATGGTATGCGAGGGACATCTTTAGGGAAAAGATAACCCTAAAAAAAACCTGGAAGCTGCTATCTGCTGCAGCAGTTCTGCTTCCAGCATTAATGGCCTCAGTAGTTTTAGTACTGTGCCACCAAAGCCCATTCTGACTAGCCCTCCAGCTGGTATAAAGGCTATTTTATGTTTGGTTAGTGTATTTATGGGCACGGGTAGGTGGTGACATTTTAACTCAAATATCTTTCAGCACATAGTTTTAAGAGTATTTGGGTATCAGTGAGGGACAGAAAGTCTTTGGCATAGGAGAGCAGGCTGTGTGGCATTTAAAGCACATGGTGTGCAAGGCTAGCAGGAGAATGGTTTGGATGTGAGTCTGAGAGATGAAGTGGGAACTGGGAAGCCAAGGGCTCCAGGCACTGCTGAGCAGGTAGGTGCAGTTCCAGTGCCTCTGGCACAGGGTCACCAAGTGCTGAACTCCCCAGTCACTCACAGCACCCAGTGATCTGTGCCTGTGTGGCTTGTCAGCTGCCAGGTGCAGATGTCTGGGCTTGTGATTTAAAGCCAAGATGTCCTGTGGCCACATCTGGAGCCTCGTGCTCACTGAACCCCTTTGGCACTGTAAGGAGGGGAGAATTCTGCCCTTTCTGCATGGAAAAACTTGATCACTGGAGCAGAAACCCCATATCCCACCATCTCAGCAAACAATTTGAAATTACAGAGAGAAGCTTGTCTTTTCAGCATGTGGGAGCTGCATAACCACCTTACACACTGGCCCAGATGTCACAGAAAGCCCTGCAGTTCATTTGCCAGAATCCCTGAGTGCTGGCCCAAAGCTGCTGGTGTGCAAGTGCCCAGAGCAGCCCAGAGCAGCTGTGCAGAGCTGTGCAGAGCAGCTGTGCAGAGCTGTGCATTTCCAGGGACTGTGCCCTGTCACAGCTCTGATGGCCTGGCTACCCCAGGTCATTTCTCAGCAGGGCTGAGTAGCTGCATTAGCAGGGTGTGGGTAAGACCCCAACACATTCAATCCCTGCCCACCCCCCTTGCCCACTGCAGACACATCCCAGCACTCCAATGTCCATTTGCCTTTATAACTGGAGATTACATCTGGATTTCATAGGCACAGGGGCTCTCAGGTGGAAGCAGGAAGATCCTTTAGTCGAATAAGAACCAATAGTACATACAGAATAAAAGTATAATTTGCTAGTGATTTCCACGAGTGGAAAATGTGCTGGGCTGTTTTTCAGAGGTTTGGCAGATGGAGCTGATGTGGTTTGCAGCATGGCCCAAAGTGCACTCATGTTTCTGCCATTTGTAAGCAGGCATTCTTCAGTCCCCCCATCTTCGTAAATAAAGCTGCAGGGTTCATTTCTCTCACTGTGGAATAGGAATATTGTAATAATACTGTGGGCCAAAACAGAATTCAGGACACATTCAAAGCAACAAATTATAAATATTAGTAAGCATGTGAGATGGTGTAATTGTTGTAATGATATTAGTAATAAAAGAAAAAGCTGAAAAATAGATTGGATCCAATAAACATTGGATTGACTCAATCAAGATAAGAGCAGTAAGGCACAGAGGTGTGTTCAGTGAGCTGTTTGTTTTCTGAAGCTGGAAAATATTTTGACTCCAACAGGACCATGTGATTAGCAGAGTTAAATGAGATGAATAAGGCTGTAATATTTTTGTGAATTGTTTTTCCAGCTGAAGCTTGCCTTTCCCATCTATAACAGCGATATGTTTTGCATAAAGCACTCAAACATCACACAGAGAAGGGTGGGAAGTGACTGATCTTTTAGTGTGAGAGTTCTGCACCGAGGAGAGTACATGAGGAATAAGTTACACAGATGATGGTAGCAGGAATTGTGGCAATATACTGAGAATATGTTGGCAAATTATTTCTATTTTTAGGAGGAAGCTTTTTCTTTCCATATGCACATGACAATAATATCCTAATCAACATGGTATTTGATGTCAAATATTGACAGAAAACATATTGAAATAATTTTTTGGTGTTTATAGTTTGTTCTACTAGCTGTTTTCATTTCCCAAAAGTGATTTGCCTTTTATTGAAATGAGAAGTTATTCTAGATTTTGTGCAGTATGACACATGGACTCTCTATAACCTTAAGAAAAATGTTGGTAAATATTTTTTGCAAGTTCAGACTTTCTTCTTTATAGCAGGTCCCAAAGTGTAATATTTTATCTCTTACTATATTTTTAGGCCCCAATACATGAATTTCAGGCTTTTACAGCATTCATATTAATTTAATGAAAAGTAATGTTTGCATTTGATAGGAGAAAAAGCCACGGTATTTAGCAGATTCAGTAGCAAAAAGTGACACAGGGAACATTGAGAAGTTCACAAGATGTAGTTACATAATTCAGATGTCTAATTATCCTTCTCAAAGGCTAGGAGTGAGACAAGTTTCCATAGCACATGTCAGAGTCCTGGCAGCCTGAGCTGCTCATCAGTCCCTCAGTGACTGGGACACAGCCTGATGGCTCTGCTCCCATTAGTGCCACCTCCTCTCAATCTCTCCATCCTCTGCCTCCTCATTAATAGAGGTCACTAAAAATTTTACCTACTGTAAAAAATTGGAGCCTGAAGAACTTCTCTAGTGTTAATCTCAGCAAATCAAACCCCGAGTGATTATTATGTAAAAAATTGCCAGTCAAACACTTAAAAGTGATTTTTCTGACATCCTATTGCATATGCACATATCCTATGGGTTACTGAATGCTCTGTAAAGCAAACTGTAAAACAAGGTCTCAGATGGGTTTGGGAGGATGAAGACTAAAGCAGAAGTGGGTGGAAAAGAAGAAATTAAATATGGATAGGGTGTGTTGCTGTGGATTATAAAATTAAAATGTTAACTATGCAGTAATAGTCTATGATATTTCTTCTAACAAAAAAAAGTTACCAGATTGGGAAACTTGTTGGTAACACATGTAATAAGACAAAAAGCAGATTTGAAATGTAAAAGATTTTCAGACAATGCCTGAAACTGAGGAGCAGAAGTAGCAGAGCAGACAGCACATGCTTGCTGGTTGCTCTTGAAAGAATGATTTTTCTCTGCATAGACTAAGGGGAGACTCTTTATGGCCTCTAATCAGTTAAAATAAAGGTCAGGGTTTCTGCAAGGTTCTTTTCTTAATGACTGTGCCTAAATGGATATTTAGGCACTTCAGCTGCCCAGTTTTCAAAGGTGCTACAAACCTGTAGCTTTTGCTGATGTCTCTGACCAATTTATGTTATTTGGATCCTGTGAAAATCATGGAGTTTATAGAGGTGCTTGAAAATTGGTTTTGATATTCTCCCTCTAACTGGCAGAATTTTGGTCTGTAACATCCTGCTTCTGTGGGCAATGACATGGAACATCAGCAGACATTTCCCCCAAGTTAAAAGGAAGGCCAAATACTGTGCATTTCTAATCTGGTCCTGCTGTGCTCTCATTAAGATCATATCATAATGAAATTCTTCATCTTTTTAAATCCATTTCTTTATTGCATTTTCCATAACATTAGTGTATGGGCAGCTGGAAAAAGCTAAAACTTTCACTTGTATCACTTCACAGAATATTTTTACTATCACCATTATAGGAACATCATCCTATCTTTTAATGTTTCCACTGTGGCAAGCCAGGGTACAGAGAGCTCAACATTTCTAATACAGCATTTTTAGAAACAAAACCCATGGTGAAAACGTGGAAGCTGTGCTATGACATCACCATTGGAGTGGTGCTGAAGACTAAATTGTCTTTGGAGCTTCTGTTGGTGGCAGTTTCATCACTCGTCCCGGCGACACGAGAGGATGAAGCCTCTGGCTGGGCAGGAAATTTAGGCATGAGGACATTCATCTTCTTGTCTTGTTCTACAAAGCCTGCTGGGATTCTCCTCCCATTCCACAGGAGCTGCCTGGCTGCCCAATTAGTGTGCTTGGGAAGAGGAAAGGGGGCTAAGGCTGATGTCACCCACAGGCGTCACAGGCTCTGCTTTTAGCTCAGCGCTGTCCTTCTGTTCCTGTGAAAGTGTTGGGGAGCCCACTCTCTCTCCTCCACAGCCAAAAACTTTCATACAAAGCAGGGACTTGGGATTTCAGCTATCTCGTGCCATTCCTGGCAGAGATGTCTGTGGGAAGCAGAACTTTTGCCTCCATATCCTGTTTCTCTGGTAGGCAGGGAGCCTGGATGTCAAAGGATAGAAAAATCCAGATTTATGAATGCAGCATGACGTGGATAATTACCATTCATATTTACTCAGGGGGAGAAACCACTCAGAGTGCACAGGCCCCAGGGCACAGAGCACAAAGTCAAAGATCTCCATGGGTTCCACAGTCTCTGGACAGCCCAAAACCCTGGGGGTTTACCAGGGCACTCCCATAGGAGTGAAATCATCAGCAACTCCATTTCATACATCATAGCCTGCCTTGCTGCTGCTGGTGGCACTAGGATTTGCTAACCTGTGCTGAGCCAGTTCTGTGAGACTGCTGGGAGTTTAACAAACGTATTTCAAATTGTATTTTGGAGAAGTCTCAAGCACGGGGGGAACTGGTCATGTTCTGTTCGTTGCAGCAGATGGCATCCCATTTGGTGTTTGTTAGCTTTGTTTGCAGCTCAATATTTTGTTTCTAGGGGAACTCAGTAAGTTAAATAATTTATTTCTCTAATGCATCAAGAGTCTGATCCAAACTCTGCTAAAGTCAGTGCAAAACATTTGATTAACTACCGTGTTCAGTGGATTAAATGCCAGGTTCTGTATGTTGAAGAGTATTTCAGATGCTCCCTAGTGAGAACCTCTGTGAGGCCTCTGCCTTTCCATGGAGAAATTTTTGCCTGCAAATAAAAAAAATACTCAAATACATTCAAAAAGCTTAACAGACAGGAGTGCAGGACTGTGGAGATAGGGATGGTGTTCTGGCTGAATGTCCAAATTGCTAAGCCTCTCTTGCTATTAAATTCCCCATTTTTTAAATAAAGAATATAAATAATACCTTCCAGCTGCATTTGGAATTTAATCTGGTACTGTTAGCAGGCTCTTTGAGAGCTTTGAAGGCCCCATAGCAGCACTAAGCAAATAATCATTATCACTTAATATTCTCATCAAGCATTCTTGCTCAAGATGGGATCTTGCATTACAAGGGCTAACCATAAACACATTGCTCCTCTGATGAGGAATTTTCTGAATGTCAGGAGCAAATTCACCCCCTGATCCTGCAAAGAGTTTTTCATGGGCAGAGCTCCAGCACCTTAGCAGTCCTGCTGTCCATACAGGGCTCTAACCATGCCTGTGCATGGGGGAAATTGTCATTCCATTGTTACAAGTATTTGAATCCTGAACAATCTAAGATATTGAAGAAATTAACACTTAAAAGGGTTTTTTTCTTTGGTATTCTAATAAATATTTAATGTCTGCTCATTTTCAGCAGCATTTTTTCAGATTATTCATTCACTAGTAGGGCCTGGCAACTGCTTTGTTCTGTATTTTCACCCTGATTTTCTGTTTGTATCATCTTTGGGCATTCAAAAATGAGTGTGCATTAGCTGTACAGTGTGTCTGCATGAATTCCAGTTGTATTTTAGTCCTCCTAGTGGCCTGTTATATTAACAATATTCCAGTCTGTGTTTAGGCATGGGAACACGCTCTGTATCACCAGCACCTCGCTGCAGTTGCAGCACTGATGCTGCAGTAACACTTCTGCATTGCTAAAGGCAATAAATCTCCTAAAGCATTTGTCCAACTGATCCAGTCACGTGGCAGCTGTCACTTCTCACTCTTCTCTTTTTAAATAGAAATTGCAGTGAAATCAATGCAAAAAAAAACCCCAAACCTATTCTTCCCCTGCAGGAAGCCCACTGTGGGAGCAGGAGCCTATGCTGCTTCTCCACACCAAATTCCTTCTTCAGTCATACCCAGCAGAGGTTTTCTCACAGCCAGACAAGGGGGATCAGAACTCACAAATCCAGGGTTCCCAATGTATCTTTTCACTGTGCCTTCTTTCTCTGAAAAAGCCTCAAAAGCCTTGCCAAAATATCACCTCACAACCTAGGGAAGGCTCTTACAGCCCGGGTGGGCTCAGCACAAACTTCCCTTTCAGGTCCTGTAGATGCTTAACCTGAGCTTTGCAGGTATCCAGGGAAGCTGGAGGTGGAAAGGTTTGTCCAGCACATGTGTTTGAGTTTTCTGTTTCAGGGCTGTGCCCCTCACAGAGATTTTTCAGCCACTGATGGCTCCTGCCAGGTCCCAGTGGGACACATTCTGTATGCCTGGCTGGGCCACCGAGTAGGAGAGAGCTTCTCATGACCAGAAACAGATGTACTCGTTTCTAAAAGATGAAGTAAACACATCTAAATCCATAAATTACCGAAAATTCCCCTCGGATCACAGCCAGATGATATGCATGTTAATCAAAATGGATATCACTTCTTTAATTCAGTGAGGAGACAGGTTCAGCATTTATAAATCTCCTGGCTGTAGGAGCTCTCATCTGCATCTGCAGCAGTGGTCATCTTGGTGCCCAGCACTGCTCTGCTGAATTGTGATTATTTCTAATCATTCTAATTCTTAATTTTCCTAATAATAGAGAAACAGTGTTTGTTTTTGAGCATCCTTTAGCATTAAAAAAGGACTGTCACGTGCCATCAGCATTTCAGACAGGAATTGCCTATTCCCTGCACATGCCCCAACGTGCATTTTGTGCATTCTTAGCTTTTAAATTGCATTTTTTACCTGATTGTCTTCCAAAAGGGTTTCTAAATTCTTGATTAACTTTTGGGTCGGCTGTTTAATGCAGTGTTTGGTTAACTAATTCATGTAGTTGTTTATAATTATTGCCTTGCTATAAAATCATCCTAATAGAAGGTTGGGGGGTTTTTGTTTTCTTTCCAGTAGAATAACAAGTTATTTTATTATTCAAACAAGGCTTACTTCCTGCTGTTTTCAATAAGATTTTTAATAAATATGTAAATTTAAAAATTAATTTACTGCATACGTTTGGCAGCATGATTCTTGAACTGACAAAAGTTTGATGGATTGTAAAATTATCCTCCATAAAAATCATCAGTCACAGTAAACAGAATTTATCAGCCTCTGGTAATTCTACAGCTTTTTCTTCATCTTATCTCCTGTTAGGAACTCACTTAAAGTTGATTATAATATAGTATGTTTCTAGAAATGTAATTCATTCATATATTAATTAGATTTTAGGTTAATATCCCATCATGGAATAGGACATGAGCCAACAGTGTTTTTCCTGTTTTTGCAGAACTGCAGTAGAGAACCCTTGATTACTGTTCCCATGTGGTTTAACCACCAGGACTAATCACTAATCAAATTCCAACAACATAAAACGGAACATCCTTCATAGCATTTATTTTCTAGCTGACTTATACTATAGGCTTTTTATTGATACAACTTGCTGTACTGAAATGAACTAAAAATTGCAAGAGAGGATTTATCCTTCTACTTTAATTTGGTTCTGCAGCCTGTGCCTGAAACTCTGTCTTGGGTTTTTGTGCGTGTTGTGCTGCTGTCCCTGAAATACTCTGCCCTACAGCAGAGATAAATTGTTTGCATAAATTTAGAAGGTCCATGTAGATGAGTGTACTGTTATGTAGGATTTGTTAGAAGATGAACTTAAAACATGGGTTTCCATCTGCAATTCATGCCTTGCTTGAATCAGTGCTGGATCTCAGCTCGTAACATCAGCTGGAGAGGTGACAAGTGCAGTCATGTAACCAGCATCATTATTTGCATCTGTTGTGTCCCACTTTTCTCTGACTACAAAGGAACTTCTCTGGTCTCATTGCACAGTCAGGAAACAGTGTGCATGTGCTTCAGGCTGCTGCAGATTGACTGGGAAGGCAGCTGGGCTCTGCCCTCTTCCCCTGCTCCTCCTGGAGCATTCATCCCAGTGCAGGACTGCCCAGCCCCAGCCCCTGAGAGTGCAGAGGAAGGCACACCTAGTGGGTTTTCTCAGAGCCTTTCAGAAGCCAGGTGTCACAGAAGGGAAAAGAAAGGGCAGTGGGTGTTGGTTAGAATCAGTAGAGGTAAAAAAATCTCTGCTATGTAGAGTTGATTAAAATCTGGAGTGGAAAGGGAAATGTCAGCTTCAGGCCCCTAAAATGAACTGTGTTTTTGGACTGGGGTTTAAGCCAGCTAATCCAGAATTTTTTGAGGATGAAGAAGACCCCATTTCCAAATTCCAAAATGTTGACCTCTGTATTCCTGGTGAGAGCTTTAGTTCTGATGTGTGTGCACTGTGGACATGAAGGCTCCCTCTGCAGCAGCTGGGCGTTGTGGCCACAGAGAGGGGAACTGATGGGTCTGGAACGATTGTTTGTCTCCTCCCAAATTTCCTTCCTCCTCAGAGGCTAAAAGTAAAAAAAACACCCTATTTGCTGTGGAACTTTGTTTAAACCACCTCCCTGAATCATTCTGAGAACTTGCAAGAAAGGACATTCCCTTTCCTTCCTCTGCAGGTCTTCCAGCAGAGGCTCACGCTCGCTGAACTCTCCGACAGCTCAGCCCTCTCACTGCCCACCACAAGCCAGTCTTCATAGCTGGGAGAATTATTCCTACATGGTTCTGTCATCCTGCTTGATTTCCTCTTGATCCTGCCACACAGCCTTGCTTCTTCAGTGGTTGCACTCAATGATCTTAAAGGTCTTTTCCAACCTAAACAGTCCTGTTATTCCATGATTCTCTTTCTGCTGCTTCTGTCTTTTTACCCACAGCTCAGCTGGATGGTCACAGGCTATGAATCTAGTCCAGTGCACAAAAGACAGGATTACTAGTGAGGAAAATCCCTACCCACTTGCAATTACCTTTTGCAGAGTACAGTCCTGGAGTGCAATTCCATTTTTCCAGTTCCAGTATTCCAGGTGAATGACATCCAGACATTACAGGCCAGGAGCTGAGGCATCACCAGAGAGAGGGGGGATAAGTGTCTTTGCAACTACTAAAATGAATTGTCTTATTCAAAAAAGCCAAAGGTGGGAGATGAAGACAGGGAAGAACACAGCTAATACTCAGGAACAGTACTCTGAGAATAGTTCAGCCATGCAGAAAAAATTACTCTGATTACTGAAAATGTCAGTGAGATTATATGTTATATGAGTACAATCCTGCATTTACCACGTTGGAGAGGATTTTTTCTCATCAGTCAAATGGGAGATAGAACCTCTATCTTTAAGAACTGCATTTGGTACTGGATTTGAAAAAAAAAAAACCAAACAACTTCAAGCTGTACTTTTTTCCTTTCCTGGATTCAGGTCCATTTAAGTATCCCAATTTTAAAAAAATCAACTAAACCTTTAGTCTAGGATAAAATTGATAAAATTGCAGCCCCTTTTTTGTACAAAGCCCCTTCTTTATTGAAGCAATCAGCCATACTTTCATCAAGGAGAGGATAACTGCTTTCATTCAGTGGGACAAACCTCTGTATATTTAAATTCTGTGAGGTGAAATACAGTGTGGTGACGACTGAAACAGTGAAGTTATTTAGGACTGCATAGTTCCAGCACCATTTGGTTATCACTGACAACATAACCCTTCTTACAATTCTGTCAAGGCAGAGTACTGACCTTCAAAGGGTCAAGTTCAGTCCCTTTGTCACCAATCTTACCTTTCAGTAGGACTTTTCTTCACTGCTGTTTTTTTCAAACACTTGAAAATCAGAAAAATTTGCTATTTAACTCCCTCTACAAGTAAAGCTAAAAGGATCTCTGAGAAGTTAAGTGAATCCTATGCATCTCTTGTTCATTTTCAGTCCATCAGGTTCTAAAAACTGAGTAACAGCTTCCTTTCTCACCATGGATATTTCTTCCTTAATGCCTTGTGGTGAGCTTCTGATTGCACTAAGCACTGCTTTTAGTGGGCAGATTCCCTCTGTGAGAAGCAAAATTGGTGATTCTGCCAAAGTGAACAGAGTGAGGCTGTGCTTTGCCTTCTGGAGAAAGTCCTGGTGTTTAATTGCTTTTCTTTTTAATACATTGCCTCAACACACTTGGCTGAGCACCAGCACCATTATCACTTTCCAAGGTATTGCCACTTAGAATTGTATTTTCTTATTCCTTTTTAAATAAACTTTCTCCATGCAGAGTTGATGCAGCCAGTGGCCATTCTGAGGCACTATGAAAAAACAGCATTTTTGCCATTCAGTTTGTACCTGAACAAAGGCAAAAAACCTGGGAACTCAGACCTCAACATCCTGGTTTATTAAATTATGCCAAAGTTCAAAGGGGGTTGGTATAAACCTAATCAGGTCAAACAGTCTTGTCATGTCAAGGAAATATTCATGTATGAGGATGGTAATCTTGGCATTAGAATGCTGAATGTACTGAGTCATCTCATCATTTTATGAAAATCCTGCTTTTCAAAGCATAAGGCCCAGCTCACTAAACTAAATTCTTTTATCTCCTTTTAAACCACACAAGAACTGAGGCTACAGACAACATGTCTCAACTCCTCAGTTCAGGAGGCAGTAGCTGTTTGGTCCAGCTCTGCAGCTGTGGGTCATGCACAGGTTGTGCTAATCAGCTGCTTTTTCTCCAAGGTAATTCACTCACAATTCAGGATCATGAGAAATGCTCTCCTTGTGATACTGAAATCTATTTGTAGATTTTTATACTCTGAAATGCAGTAGGTAAACTTTGATTACATAGTCATGGTTACATTACCCATAATGCCATCAGGGGATGATGCATACCAGTGTATATCTGGCTCTCCTATCAGCTGCTGAACTTACTAATGAACTTAAAAATGCTTCCTAGCAATGCATTTTTTTTAACACAAAAGAAGCTTGCACTTATTGTTTATCATGGCAATCTGATGTGTGTCTCTGAGAATGTCATTATCTGCTGCAGCAAAATAATTTTGGGATTTCTGCTCAAGTAGAAAAAAGAAAAATGATTCATTATTTCAGAAATTATTTTACTGTCAGTCCAGAAAATAGTTGAAAGCTTCTGACAATGTGCAATGGAGAGCAAGGCTTATCTTATTATTTAAAGTTATGCTTTAAAGGGAAAGAGGTTCAAACATCCCATTTTTAGCTCAGCTGTAATGCAGCAGAGGTCACGCAGTTACAGCTCTCACCTTTGTAGTTTGCTGGATGTGGCTGTGTAACTATTTTCACTGCAGAGTGTTACTTGTTCACCTGATTTTCAGTGAGATCTGGAGATTGTTCACCTTGCACAGAGAGCCTGCATGGCATTCTGTCCTGGCTGGAGGACAGACAGCCACTGCCCAGCCCTTTCCATGTGACACCTTCTACTGCAAACCAGTGTGACACCAGAGCGTTCAGTGAGAGGTTACTTCTGATGAGACCAGTACATCTCTGGCCAGAAAACTGCCCTGCATCTCCTTGCTCTGCAAGAAGCTGGGAATGTGTTAAAATTGTCCCACTAAACAGGTTATGTATGAGCAGCCCATGGTGCTGCAGCAGCACATCCCACTTAGAGCCCTGGTGTCATAAATACAAAGCAGTTACAGGAGTGAGGGGATAGCTAAATTGGAAGAACTGTGAATTTAAAATAAGAAATAGTGGCTCCTGGGATCAAGTTTACCCTGAGCATATGCAGACAGAGTAACAAGCAATTTTCAAAAAGTAAAATCTAGAAAATTGTTTTCCCTTGCAATAAAGTTATGAGCAATAACTAAAAAAAACCAAAAGGGAACATACTTTGTATCTTCTATTAGAGATCAGATCTGAAACGAAAGACCTTGAGTTATACAATTAAGTATTGATTTTGCTGATCTATGTTTAATTCTCATAGCAATTTTGTTGTTTTTACCCAATAGTGTTTTGCAGTTATACTTCACTTGAAGCAATGCCCTTCTTGCTTTCGTGTTAATCTAAAAACTAAATTGCCCAATGCATGAGAGACATAAATAAAGTTCATTTTATTCCTTTTTGTAACTGATTCTGAGCTCCTTAAAGTGCTGGTTAACTAAACTTAGCTGGAAAATACATTTATCCTGCAGAATGTTTCATTGCTATTTCTGGCTCTGGTGGGACTCAGGAGCATAGCCTGACCTCCAGATAACCAAAGCTTCTGTGTGTTACCACATTCCAGAAATGGCCCTGCTGCTGCTTTCCTTCCTGCACACCAGTGTGGGGTCCTCTGTGCCTGTGAACCAGCCCATCCTTCCCTCTCCTCCTTCCCACCACACCTGAGGAATCCCTGTGCTGCTCAAAAGGGCTGCAGCTCTTCCTGCTCCTTGATCACACAGCTCTGAGAAGGCATTCTACCCACATGTAACCTCTCATTTTTACAGTTTGGAGAGAACCTAATTTGATGTATTAATGTAGGAATAACACCTATTTATAATGTATCAGTGTAACTGCAGGCTAGTTTTGTTTTCCTAATTTGCTGTGCTTGAAGTGACATGCCAGATTTTATTACATCACTAATGGGTTTTAGTTATTCCCTTTAGGATGTTGCCAGCAAAGAAACATTATTCTGATTCATGACTCATGGGTTTGTTTCAAAGTGATGTGGCTCGTGATGAATGTCTGTGTATGTCAGGAGGAGTTTCTCCTCTTCTGACAGCTGGTCACTGCTCTCAGGTGGTGCAAGGCACCCCTTACTGGGCAGGTGAGAAACTCCAGCTGTGGGAAGCTCTGCACCTATACAGTGGAGTAGAACAAAAAATGCTCCCCATACCCTAAGGCCATAATGGTAGAGATTTTCCATTCAAAAATACACTTAGGATAAGTAAAAGAAGCTAACCATTGATCTGATTTAGGGTGCTGGGCCAGAGCTGTTACAGAAGCACTGTGAAAACTACAGTTCTGCACTGAACCTTAATTTCTTTTTTTTCTATTATCTGTCTCTTGTAGACCAAAATCTCTGACTACATGTTTTTTGTCTTTTCCCTTAATTAATGCTTAGGAAAACATATAGCATCCCCACCAAATGCAGCACTCACCAAATGCAGCACTCACCTTGTTCTCAGGACAGATCAGAGCAGTCAGCACAAAGCCAACCCTGGAGGGCTGAAATGGTTTTAAGCATTTCTGCTGAGAAGGATCCTGTGAGAGCAGGCACGGGCTGTTGGTCCATCTTAGCTCTGAGAAGAATCAGGAGTCTTTCTCTTTGCTGTGGGGACAAAACCCCTGTCCACCATGCAGAAAGCCACTCCTGACACAGGAGGGATTTGGGTGGAAAACGTGGCTTAGAGGTGAGGTGCTCTCCACACCTCTTACAAATGTCACCCAGCCCTCCTGGTGTGGAGCACACCCACCTCGTGTTCCCCTCTGCAGAAGCAGCTGCTGAGTCACTTCAGTGTGACTCTCAAATGCATTAATGAACTAATTGCTTTAAAATAAACAATGCTAACAGCTTTGGGCTAACCCTTGTTCTTTGTTATAGCTGTGACTCTGCTGCAGTCAATAGCAAATCCACATAAAAAATCCCAAAGATTCTATGTAAACACATACACAATTTATCAGTCAAATTCTAACAATAGTTGTTTTGGTTTTGCCTTTTGTTTCATCTAGCAGCTTTTAAGGGTGCCATGAATAAGAAGAAACTTATTCAAGGACGAATCCAAATAAACACTCTTTGGTAATTTTTTACAAGTTGAATCCATAGTAACTAGAGGAAAAATTCTTAACTTGGGTTAACATTTCTATTCTGACACACACCAAGGTTAAAGAAATGACCAGTGACTTTCTAGCTCTAGGAATGCATGTAATTGTGAGAGAAAATTATTTGTTGATTGTGCAGATTCTTACATTAATATCTCTGCTTAAAATTTTAGTTTTGCTTATGAGTTTTCTTCTATGTGCTAAAAAAAGGAAGCTTCAGGTTTTTTTGCAGAAGTGTGTAACTGGGCATGAGCACACCTAATAAGGACAACTCTATGTCCAAAAAAAATACCCATCACTTATTTCTGAATTGTTTCTTGCTTTGGTAATAAATTTTGCTACCACTGTTAGAATTAGTTTTCCCTTTAAGTCCTGATGCATTGTAGAGGTACTGTTCACTACTCAGGATCTTTTGCCAAAAGGTTTCTCTGATGGGCTTCAGTTCACTTCAATTTCACTTAATTCAATGTCTTTGCTTAAAATTTTTAGAGCACTTTTGTTCCCTGCAGTTTCTCTAATGTACTTTATAAAATAAATGAGAAACTAGAGTGTGATTAAAGTAGGAGCGTAGCCTAGGTTGTGCTTGAAGGATGTAAAAAAACTATTGATACTGCATATATGCAGAATATACCAATGAATCCAATCTGGTCTGGCCTGAGGTGTAAATCCATCCTTCAGAAGGATAGCCAAAATCCTCCTCTGATTGTGATGCTTCACCCAGACTTCTCTGTCCTGCAGATTCTCCAGGTGCTCCTCCTGCCCAGGAGTTGAAATTGGCTCCATTTGAATCAATAAGAGTTTTATCACAGGCCTTACTGACTCCAGTATTGAGTCCTGCAGTCCCAAGTCTGTGCTAACTAGTCACATTCCATTTATCTAAAGAAAAGCTGTGAAGTGGGAAAATTAGAGACAAAAAAACATCATTTAGTCTGCCATATAATAAAGTATTTTAGGCTTAGCACTCTGAAAAGCAAAAAGTGCTAACGTGTTATTGATGCCATGGCTGAGAATATTCTCATCTGGCCTACATAGAAGTGAAACAGCTTTTTCAGTATTTCAATTGAGGGCAAAGGGGAGAGCATTTTAAGGAGAAATTGTGAAAAATTTCTATTGTAGGGTCCTAAATTTGTGCTCATTCCCATTACCAAGGGTTATATTCCTCTATCTCGGAAAACATTTTAATTGCAGATATTGAAGACCTTAGTTTTAACTGTCATCTAAAATTAGAATCCAACACAGCATTCCCTAAAACCTTTTAGACTCAAGATTAATTAATGCACCAAACAGAAAATGTTCATTTGCTAAGACTTTAGGATCTCCTGTTGCTTTGCTTAAGTTTGTTTGAAACATTTTCCAAAAATAGGAATCTATTCCATGCATTGTCATCTTATGAAATGTGACAAGATCAAAGCAAAAACAGTCATTGGGCTGGCATTTCAATTTTTATCTAAGTAGCCATCAAAACAAGCAATCAAACTCTGTAACAATTTGTCTTCCCCTTGCCAGAGATTTCCAAGGAGAAGCAGCACAGTGTGTACAACATTTCACTGACTTGAAGCTTGAGCTCTGCAGAAAATTCTAAGGGCCCTTTACAACTGCAGATGTAATGACCCACAGCATCCTCACATCTGCCCAAGCCACATCTCCAGTGTGCCTAAAGTGCCATCTCATTTTCTAGCTACACAAAAATGTTGATGCCTTGGATTTCCAGTAATTTACTGGTTCTGTCTTTGCCATCTGATGGCAGTTCCAAAAATGAGGAATGGCTTTGCACTCTGATGGCATATCTCAGAATGCTTGAACCTTATCTGCCCAGCAGGTTATTGAATGCTGATTGTAAAATGTTGAATGCTGTCCCATATATCTCTGGTATATAACCTGATCTGTAAGAGGAGTTAGTTACTCAGATTTTGAAGCACTCTGTATATGACCAGCAGGTCATTTTTATTGAGCTGCTCCCTACACAGTTCCCTAATGATTCCTTGGTCAGATCTCTGATTGAAAATACCAGTAGCTAACAAAGGGATACAATTACTCTGGTACAATTCTGCTGTGTGTTTTTAATATAATGTGCTAATACATTGTCCAGTGTTCCCACAGAATTACACCACTTCTGTGAGAAGTCCTGGCCAATATCTGATTGATTCTGGTCTGTGGGGATTGGCCCAGTTCAGTGCAATATCCTGTCTTGTTGCTTTCTTGTCTATTAGAGAGGGTTTGGGTTTGTGGAAATCAATAGGCTTATACATGCAAAATGTGAAGCTATTCCCTAGCAAGTTTCATTTGCATCCTTAATTTATGGAAAATGCTGTTTTCTCCTCTGCACTTTTTTTTTTTTTTTAACTTACTTAAACAAATACCTGTTTAAACATACCCCCCAAAGTATTCATGCAGGAGAAGATCTGAATTGCTGTGGGGATGCTGGAGATGTTTAACTCATGCATAGCCAGGCTCTGCTGCTTAGGACATTAATAGCACTTGAGAGTTACATGAATGGAGTCCTATTTGTCTTAGCAGAACCATTAAAGTTATGATTTATCCTAAAATGGACACTAATGTTCTATTTTAATCATAACAGTTATTTAAGCATCTAAAAATCTATTTCCTCTCACCCTGTGAACTTTAGAAAGATGGTAATTAATGGTGTACAATAGGATAACTTTTAAAGGAATATGCTTCCAATATTTCTCTTACTTTTACAGAAATTGAAGCAAACTGAAGAAACAAAAGAAGATTCCCACAATAGAGTATCTAAAATGTCCCTGGAGTCTCTCAATAAATTTAACAGCAATAATGTACTTTTATTAGAAAAAGAGAAGAACTGTCTGAACAAGGTTGAAGGACAGAAGGAAGAAAATGGAAAGAAAGAAGCAGCTTCCTTGAGTAGCTCGGGTCGGCAGGATGTGGACAACTTGGAATCCCTGAGTGATTCCCTGTACGACAGCTTCTCCTCTTGTGCCAGCCAAGGCTCCAACGAGGTTTAGGGACATTCCCATGGGCTGCAGCACGGGATGGAGCAGAGGGTGAGCGTGGAGTGAGGAGGGAGAGGAGACTGTGCTTGGCAACTCCCCCTGGAGCTCGCTGTGCTCACATCAGGGTGTTCTGACCTCCCACCACACAGCAATAAGGCAGGGCAGCATCACGGTGGTGCAGGGGACTCAACACGCCCAACACAACGAATACACAGAATAAAGTCTTAATTTTGCACTTTTGTGAATATTTGTACAGTTGTAAATACCTTGGGAAAATATATTTGTAGGGAGATACACGACAGCAATAAATATTAAATTGGTGCTATGCTCCTGTAATGGCAGATTACTAACTTAAATAAATTGGTGTGAATATTAACAAGAAAAGTTAGTAGATTTTTTTAAAAAAGAGTTATAATTGTCCTAGTCTTAAAACTGTGTGTAGAAACGCTGCATTACCATAAACTTGAGCCTGCCAGGTTGTCTTTAATAAACTCTCGTGGACTCCCTTTTAGAAAGCACATTTTATTTTTTCTTCTTAGTGCAATTCCATTCAGGTATTCTAGGCAAACCTGCATTTCAGTTATTACAACTTCACAACAGGTGTCTTATTTCAAAAGGGTTTTGACTTTTGACATGGCAAGAAAATGAATAGATTAGAAGGCCTGATACTGCTGGCATTGGCTTCATCAATCATGCACGTAACTGTTTGAAAGATCAGGGTCAAAGCAATTCACTGCTGACACAAACAGGAGTCCTGTAGGAATGAGAACCAAATCAACCACCCTGTACTTCTGACTGCAACGTGGATTTTCAACGTCCACCTCCTCTGTACTCTACTCATTTCCCATCAAATTATAAATGTACCATACTGTGTTATCTTTTCTAGTCTCTGTTTGGTCTTAAGTAAATTCTGAACGCTAAAATTATTTTTAAAAAAAACAACTTCTGTTTGTGACACGCTAAGATGTTGGTGCTAACCAGTCCTAGTTCAAACATATCTTGGAGCAGGGGGATTGGGCTCTATTGGGTGTTTTTGTTTTTTTCTACAAAGGTTGTTTATATGTAAGGGAGAGTCTATTTCAAAGGTTCTGTGTATTTTTTCTAGATGTGAAGTATTTATAACTGCTTTTTGTACAGCAATTGTAAACTAGATATATTTGAAGTATTTCTAGACTCTACAGTTTCTTTAGCACATGCTTGTTAATCTTTGAAATATTGTATGATCAGTGTTACTATTTTGTGCAATTTGTTATATTTTAATTCATTTCTGCCGTAAACTTGCATCGTCTTTTTCAACATTTAAGAAATTTTCTTTGAAACATATTTCGTAAATAAAACTTTTCTTGCCTAGCGGTGCCTGCTGAGGGGTTTTGGGAAGGGGATGCTGTGATAGCTTGGGCTGGGGTCGGGGGGTACCCACCGGGCCGCCCCCGCTCCGGGACAGCGCACGGGCGGGCAGTGCTCGGAGAATTCGTGACACGGGGCTGTTAAACAGCGATTTTAGCTTAATTAACTCTTCCTTGGAGCAGAGCTGTGAAACGATCACTGGCAAATAACGTGGTTATCCGGAGAGGAGGCGGTCCCAGGGGGGACGACGTGGGCGCAGCACCCCGGGCTGCCCCGGCCCTTCCCTCCGCACGGGCGCTGCCCAGCCCCCGACGGCTCTCGCCGCCTTATCCCATCGCATCCCATCGCATCCCATCCCATCGCATCCCATCGCATCCCACCGTCAGCTCTTGCCGCCGCATCCCGCTTCCCCCGCCCCCGGCCCATCCCGCCGTGTGTCCGCGGAGGAGGCAGGGTCTGGCCGCCGCTCCGGCGCGTACGCGGCCCCAGCGCCCTTTCCCCCGCGTTTTGTCACGCTGGAATTCCCTTTTAGGGGGCTGGGAGGAGGGAATGGCGGGGCGGTGGGTGATGCGGAGCGGTCGTGGCCCGGCCCGTCAGTCCCGGCGGACGCTCCGGCTGCCACCTGTGGGCTCGGCCGGGCGGGGAGCGGCAGGGACCGGGGCGAGTGGCGCACGGCGCGGGCTCTGTGCCCGAGGAGCGGGGCGGGGATGTGATGCGATGCGATGCGATGAGCAGCCCCGGCGGCCAGAGGGTCGCGGCAGGGCCGTGCGAGCCGGAGCCGGCGGTGCGGGGCTCCCTCCCCTGCCCGCTGAACTTCGCCCGTCCCCGAGGCGCTCCCGGCGAGGTGCGGGGATCCCCGCCCCGCTCCGCCGGCATCACATGGTGCTGGGGGAGGGAGGGGGGAGCCGCCCCCCAGCCCTCGCTTCTCCTACAGTTTCTTCCAGTCTCAGCGCTCAACTCCGGCGAGGCTGGAGCGCGGCGCGGGGCTGGGCAGGGCGGGCTCCGCCGCCTGCTCCCGGGGCGCCGCTCCGCAGCGGAGGCGGCGGGGAAGCGGCACAAGTGCGCGGCGCCTCCGCTGCATCTCAGCTTCTGATGCCCCTTCGCGACTGCACGCCAGCCCGGCGGCCGCGGCTCCGGGAGGATGCGGCTCTTCCTCCTCGCTGCAACTTTCTGGGGATTGTGCCTGGCGCCAGGTAAGGGCTCCGCGCCGCTCGGCCAGCCCGCCGCTGGGAGCCTCCGTCCCCTCCTAGCCCCACGACGGAGCTGCTGCCGGGCGCTAAAAAGGGATGGAGCGGCGGAACCCCCGTCCTGCCCGCGGCCGGTGTCCCCAGCGCGGGGCGAGGCGCAGCCCCGGTGCCTCTCGGTGGATGCCGGGCGGTGGGTCGGGGCCAGCGGGCCGTGGGTCGGGGCCAGCGGGCCGTGGGTCGGGGCCAGCGGGCCGTGGGTCGGGGCCAGCGGGCGCTCCCGCCGCCGCAGCGCTCCCAGCGGAGGGCGGGCTCGGGCCGGGGGTCCCCGCCCGCCGCGGGACGAGGGTGCGGGAGCCGCCGGCGGAGCGCTGCTGGCGAGGCGCGCCGAGAGCGTCGTTTGCATGATAAAGGCGGCTGGCGAGGGATGCTCCGCCGCTTTAATTGTGCATGGCAAAATAGTAATTAAATCATTTGTAATTAATTAGTAGCTAAGTAAACCCGTCGGCACAGATAAGAGCCGGAGCGTATCTATGAGCCGCGTTGCTCTCTGCGGGGCGCGGGCGGCTTTCAGCCCGCTGTGCCGAGGGGCGGGCGATGGGCAGCGGCTGCGGGGCTGTGCCGGTGCCGGAGCCGATGCCGGTGTCGGTACCGGTGCCCGTCGCCTCCTGGCGGCGGCGTCTCCAGCGCCGGAGCGGCCGCCCCGCGGAAAGGAGCATCAGCAGAGCCGGCAGCGCTCGTTCGCAGCTGAGCTTCTTTTACTTTATATTTGTCAAAGGGATACTTCGGCTGAGCTGTTGAGTAGCTCGGAGCGGCCAAATGAGAGAGGGGGAAAGATAAGGAAGGTTTCTGGCACGTGTTGGTTGTTTGGTTTTCTTTGATGTTTGGTTTTTGTTTGTTTTGGTTTGGTTTTTTAATGTTATTGGTGTTATTTAAAGGCAGGTTAGATGGGGCACCCTGTTGAGCAGATGGTGTTCCTGCCCATGGCAGGGGCTTAGGATGAGATGATCTATAAGGTTCTTTCCAAAAGAAAGCGTTCTATGATTTTGAACAAATCTCTATCTGTTCCAGGTTCGGGTTTGCAAATACAGTGTTACCAGTGTGAGGAGTTCCAGCTCAATAATGACTGCTCCTCTCCAGAGTTCATCGTGAACTGTACAGTGAATGTTCAAGATATGTGTCAGAAAGAAGTAATGGAAAAAAGTTTTGGTAAGAATTTAATAATTACTCTTCTGTTAATCTGGTTTAGGGAGCATCTGTAGCTTTTGGCTCCACCCATTCATGGTGTTCAGCTTCATATGAATCTCGTGTCCCTGCCTGAAGGGACTGGATTCAATGTCTTATACTTCTGAGTGGCTTTGCAACTCAATGAAGTTAAGCGTTTTCCTTTAAAACTGGTGTAAAAACTGAAGGATGCAAGCCAAATGTTGATAAAGCTGGTTAGGACACATCCTTATGGGTCTCTGATATAGTTTCCCAGCCCTGGGAAATTAATAACAACAAGTTAGTTTAATCTCATTACAGTTAATTACATGGGCTTTTTCCCCAAGAGATAGAAGAGCATTAAATTAGTAATTCCCTCCTTTCTTTTATTTACTCAAGCAATTTATATACTCTGAAGATTCATCTGAAGGGATGGAAAGTGTAGTGATCTTTGCTTTCATCCATTAAAGAAACCATCAAGCAAAAGGAAGAAAGGTTTTTTTTAAAAAAGGGGGGAGGGGGAATTGGTGGGGGGGGGGGAAGAGAAGAGCACAAATGGATTTGTCATACAAATTTTTAATTTTTTTTTCCCTCATTGCAATTAATATTTAAGTTAACATATTAGGACAGCAATGTGTCCAAGAGGAAATCAGCTATGATTCTGCACCTTGCCTCTATTGTCTTTTGAGCTGCTTTATAAATGGCTGGGTTTTGTTCAGCATCGAGGAAGGCATTTGAGATTTAGAGAGAGCTGTCAGCTCTTACACTGCTGTGCTGCTCTGTAGCTTTCTACAGAGCAGGAGACAGGAACTCTGCTGGGGACTCTGGGGCAGGAAGGGAGCTGGAGCTCGTGGAGCCTCCTGCTCTGACTGCAGGCAGCTGAGAGGGTGCCAGGCATTGGCATGGACAAGGAGCAGCCACTCACTGGGAGCCCCAGCCTGGACGTGCCCCCCGTGCCAAGCCTGGGGAGGAAAAGGAAATTTGGGACTTCAGAACCCTGACTGGAGGGGATGCTGCTCTCTGGGACTGCCCATCTGACAGCTCTGGGGTTCTGCTGTTAGTGCAGCCCAAGGCACAGTCTGTCCTTGCCCAGCAAGTCCTGCAGGAGCAGCAGGAATCCTCTGAGTGCAAACGTGTGCAGCCATCCATTCTGAACAGCAGCACTGCTCCTTGGGCTGAGCAAACTCCTCTTCCTCATCAGTCAGCTGGCCCCACCCGTGCTGCTGACTTCAGGTCACTGTGGAATCAGTGCTGGATAAATCATAATTGTTGTTACACATCAGAAATAGCTGAACTGCTGACACATTTCATCCTGGGTAACGCCATCCACAGTGACTACTGCTGTGAAATACTTAGAACCTGTCCAGTGTAGGGGGAAAAAAGCTGGTTTAAAGCTGTTTAAGGGAAGATTAGTCTCTCTCTAAGTTATTTTTTTACTGGAGTATTATTTCAAGTTTACTTGAAAAGGGTGGTGAGGGTGTGAGATAGTTACAGCTTGCAAGGTGCATTCAACATCTTGAGTATCTCTAAGTGACTGCTGGAAGGCTTTGCTATCTCCACACCACAGCTCCTGTAGTACTTTCATGAGGTTAGAGAGGATGTTGTGGTGATTTGGAGAGCTCTAGATGTGGTAGTAGATACAGACAAAAAAAGTCATATTTTAACTCTTTTAATTGATGCATAACTTTCCATTACTCCTGTGAAGAAATTGCAATACAGTAAATAAGCAGCTCCTGAACTGCTTGGTGGGTTTTTTTCTGTGTAATTTTATGTTTTTTTCTGAGTAGATCCCTGGATTTTTTCCTTTAGAAGGTTACTAGCATGCTCTGCATAGCAGGTGCAACTGTTTTATTACATTTACTTCTATAAATGCATTTCTTATTAATTTGAAGTTCAGAGATTGTAAATTTCAGCCAGTTAATAAATTAAAATTTTAACCTATTTCAAATTGAATGAAATTTACATTGCAAGCTTAGTTTCTGTTACCCTCAGTCAATTTTAGAGAGGGTTGCTTGTAAAACAGAGATGATTCAGTTCATCATCCTTTATTGGTTTTATTCCTAATTGATATTTAAATGTGTGCAATATAAATGCCTTACTCTCCCAAGTTTTATTTAATAATTCATTTTACTTCTACCAGTATATTTCATAACCCGATTCTTTTGGTTGTTGCTTATTACTAAAAGCTGAAATGTTTCAAGTATTGATTTTAATTTATAATAGACTTGAGTTTGAGCTTTTAACCCAGAAAATGAAAGATGCAAATTTGCATTCATTTGACAGCACAATCTCCTAATTAGAGTTCTTTCCTCCTGACTAAATACAGCCAAAGGAGTGCAATTTTTGCAGGTTAACCCATTTTTGCCATTAATAAAACACAGCCGTGCCAGTGAGCAAAGTGCAGCAAGTTATCTCCAACTTTATTTAGAAGTCAAGTGCAGTGTTCTGAGATCAAGCTCATGGGGGGGTGGGTGCCCATCCCTCGGGGGGAGCCACCCTTCCCCTGCAGGAGGCACCAATTTGGGAGTTCTGCTGTCAGGGCTCAGCTTCTGTGCTCTGCAGAATTCCACTTGCCTGCAGCACAGCCCCAGCCTGTGGCCAGGAGCTCTCCCAGGAATGTTTGCTGTGTTCAGGTAAAGATGGATCAAGTTCTAATTCAACTCTGAGGTGCTGCCACAGCAGCTCTGTGGCTCAGCTTCGTTTCTGCGCTGAGCTCCCTGTCCTAGAGGCAGCACGGTGGGAAAGGACAGCCCTGGGCTGCTCTTCCCATTTACCTTGAACAAAGTTCCTCATGCCTGTTCACACTGAACTCCTCCTCAGTTTCTCTAAACTCAGTGCCTCAGATGTCCCTGGGCTCTCTCAGAACATTGTCTCAGCTTCAGGTGGGAAATACCAGCGGCTCAGGTGTGTTCCTAGCCCAGAGCTCAAAGAGTGGCTGTTCTGGGGCAGCCTCTGATGTGAGCAGCTAAGAAAGCAGGTGTTGGTAACTTCTATTCTGAATTAGATCATCAGGCATCTGATCTCGGCTGTTTGTTCTATCAGGCAGACATTTGCTCCTTTGGACAGCTTAAAATTGAGCAGCAAATAGCAAAATGTTTTTCTCTCTTAAGGCTGAGCTGTATTTAAAAATTTTGCCAGAAGAAGTTTAATGATTGTTAGAATTCTGTTCCAGTGGGAGATACAGGACAAGACAGCATTTTCCCTGTGATAAAGAATCTTACTAATTAATTTGTTAATTAAATCTCAAAAAAAAAAAAAAAAAGAAAGAAAGAAAGAAAAACCCTTCTTTTAGAGGGAGGAGTGATGAGAATGGAAAGTGCCTCTCTTTGTGTGCCACCGTACCACAAAAATTTTTATCCCACAGAAATTAATGTAAAGGATAAGCTTCTAGTGCATTCTTCAACTGGATAAGCAGGTGTTTGAAAACTGTGTAAACTGAATGTTTGACAAAGGATCAAAGTTCTTACCATAATTCTACTTGCAGGTACCTTGTGGAAATACCCATGGTGGATTCCCTGCTCCCACTTGCCTCTCTCTTTCCAGTCTATGGACTTTTAAACTAGACATGCCAGTGCTCCTTCATTTTTAGAATATATGTAGCAACAGAGAAATCCCACAGTATATTGGGATCAAGTGAAACATCTTGGTGATATAGAGATGAGTATATAGTGTGTATATGCTTTTATATATATTATATATCATAGAAAACATACTGAAAATGATAGTCATGCCTTTTACTGAGGGGAAGAGTTATCTGAGCATAAAGGTTGATCTAAAACCTACTTAAGGCCAAATGAAACTCGCAATGTGATCACATCAGCGAGGGATAAAGCAGGAGGATGAGACAGCCAGCCCAGAGAGGTAGCCAGTCTCATTTTCTTGGAACTCTCTGCAAGTAAACCTGCCCACGTGCATGTTTGGAACAATACACCTTCTGTTCTAATCTAGTTGTGAACATACTTTTACCAACTTTGGCAAGGAAAAAAAAAATGATTCACTGTAGCAATGCCAAAACTATAAAATATCAAGGATTTTTCCTTCTGCAAGCAAATTGGGAAGCAATCAGATTATTGTATTAATCTGCAATAAGGAGTTTTGCTTATTTGTTTGGTTTACTATGGTCCTTTTAATGTATTTAATTGGTATAAAACTCTGCAGTGTAGTTAAAGAAATTGCTGTGATTGTTTGTTTAAAATAGTGCATGGAAACACCATGAGCAAGATCAGCATCTCAGTGTTGAATTAGAACTTTATCTATTTTTTTTAACTCTTTCCAGTGCTGGTTTTCCCATCATTTGTTTTATCAGTGGCTGTGTTGTATGATGAGTTGGGCTGTGGTGAATTCTTGGCCTGTGATTATTATTGGTTTTGCCATGATTGAGTTGTTCATGTGTGCAGGGATTACAGAACCACAGACTTTTTTCTGTGTTCATGTATAGAATCCATTAGTAGTAATATTAATTGCATATCAAGGGAAAATTATCAAGGATTTATATCACGGGGAAATTATGCTCTGGTGTACTTTTACTGACAAAGGGATTAAAACAGCAAACAAAGTTTAATGTTGCCAGAATTACTGAAGGCATTAAAGCTTTATAGGAAGTTGTTGCATCCCCAGTATCCATTTAGAAACAGTAAGAAACATCCACTAAATTGGTGGTGGATTTTTATTTATTTTTTTCTTTTCCTTTACACTTTTTTGGTCAAAGGATATCAACATAACTCAACAGAATTTGTTGGTGTTTGGGGGCCTTTTTTGTTTTTTAATCAAAGCAAAGCACGATATAATAAGTCTTCATTGACAATTTTCAAAGGTAAATAAAAATTTTGCCTGGGACAGTTGGTACCTGTAACATCACATATTGTGCTACCAGGTGCCCAATGAAATGAAGACATAATGGCAGTATTGGAAACAAAGTTCACTTTTGATATTGAATAAAACTTGCAATGGATATTGTTAATTTGCTGAACACTTGGATCTGTGGATACATTTCCATTCAGAAACACTTTTTCTCAAATGTCAAAGCCATTTCCTCACTTGTAAATTTTTTCCAATCTTTGGGTTTCTCAGGAAACTTCCAGCCACTTATGGAATGCACTGACTTGAGTGTGTCACTAAGGAGAAATTATGAGAGTGTTCAGCAGTTGCTGTTCTGACTGCCTTTCAATAAAGAAAAGCAGCAGTGGAGTTAACAGTTCAAGCAGTTTATGACTTGAAAGTCATGACAAAGATCCAAGTGCAGGAGTGATGAAGGCTGCATTATTTTAAGGAAGATGGGGTATCTGGTCCAGCGAGTTTCATCTTCCACAGGACGTGGACAATAGCTTTTTATGTTATTTTATTTCTCAGGCTTGTATGAAAGATATACAAATGAATTTTGTGATGATACAGTGCCCACAGCCTGGTGTCTCTTAAACCTCCCCTGAGAGTTTCCTATTGCATTTCACACACAAATGAGTTTGTGTTTCCAAAACCTTTTGAAGCCTGACCCAGTCACTCCTCTTAGCTCCCAGTGACCTTATCAGAACATTGGCAAGAAGCTTTAATTAATCCTAACAGTTTTCATTCCCACTTTTCCTTTGTAGTCTGGATGGGTTCTTTTGGGAAACTTGACAAAACTGGATTTTGCCAATTTACCAGTAAGTCTTTGAAACTGGAAAAAGCCATGTAAAACCCAGGAAAATCTTACTGTTAAGTTGAACAGGCTGTGAAACCCTGCCCGTGAAAATACCTAAAGATTTAAGAGCGGAATGAATTTCCAAAGTTCTGGCATGCAAGTGCCAGCATCTGAGCCATCCCACTGAAATTGGTAAGGACATTAATTAGGGATGCAGCAAGACTATTCACATGTAAAATTCTTTATGTGACTTTTTGCAAGGATGTAGCTCTTTAACATTTGTAAAGCAAAAGGGCTGTGGCTTCCCTTTATCTGAGAATGCAAGAAAAATCCTCATACAGAATTCAGAAAATTGAGTCCAAGTTCACCTCTGTCTCTACAAGATGGAGTATATTTAGGTCTTGATGGCAAAGGACATTTAGATCTTGATTCCTTTGTGTCAGGTAGGAGGAGAGGATGGAAGGGTGTGAGCCAGCTTTGTTGAGCAGATTGTGTGTTGTAGTGCTTGACTGTACGTCCACGTTGGTGTGCAGAGAAATGAATGAGAACAGTAGGAAACCAAAGAATTATTAGATATGCAGGTGAAAGCTGAGCTTTGATCTCTCATTTGTAGCCTCCTGTGGCTTTAAAAAATATTTGATAACACCACCATTAGCAGTTGTACTTCACTTTCCCAGTCTATGCATTTTAAGCACTTTAATGCCATGCTTCAGCTTTGCAAGCAGTGGCAAAGATTTTTTTGTGGTGTTTTTTTGTTGTTAACACCATTTTGAGTCACATTTCAAGCACCAGAATTAGAAGGCACAACTTACAAAAAGATATCAGGGTAATCTAAACCCTTGTCCTCTGTCAGTTGACAATTGTCCAGTTTGCTCCTGAGCTGACTTAATTTCTGCAAGGTGTCATGTCAGGGTCAGGAGGAGAGTGATGAGGCTAGACTTTCATTGTCAAAAGCTTCCTGTTAGTTTCTGAAAAAATGTGCAACTTTTAAAAAGTGCCTAATGTATGGAGGATTTGTGATGACATCAGGCTTTCATAGGAAATCATGATAACAATATGCTAAGTGACCCAGGTGATTTATTTTCATTTAGCAGGGGGGAAGAGTGGGCTGGGTCTGTTTTATTTCTAATAGAATTGTATACTGTCTAAGACCCTAAAGGCATGAATATGCTTTTATCTTGTCTATAGAATGCATCAAAGGGAAGACCAGGATGAAATAGCTGCAGTCCTAAAACACAAGATTAAAAATCAGGAAGTGTGTGCATAGCTTTGCTATAGATTTCAAGTCACATACTTCGAGTGCCTTGGGGGTTTTTTTGGTCTGGAAAACACCGACCATGGTAGCTCACAGTATTTAAGTAGCTGTTTAAAAGGTAATTAGAAAATTTTGTGATACAATTTCTAGCAAGGTGCAAATTATTTAAACCACTTGTCTCGTCAAATTTCTCTCTGGAGTTCACAAAGATAAGAAGAATTATTGTGAAGTGAAACTTAGAGGAGTTGGATATTATCATATTTTGCACTTGCTCAGATTGTTTGGGGTTTGGGGTTTTTGGGAGGGTTTTTTGTAACAATGAATTTACAGCCATAGCTGAAAGTCTGTGGGTTGAGGAAGCTTAATTCATACTTTAAACCAATAAAAACATGATCTGCAATTGTTTGGGGAAGCACGACATCAAAAGAATGATTGATTGCTCTTCAATATTCAGTCACCTTCCACAATATTTAGGACTTGATTAGATAAAATATTTATAATCACTTTCTCTAGAAAACAGCAAATGACAATAGGACCCCTGGAGTCTGTCACTGTTTGATGTATGAGAAGAGGTCCTGGCTGAGGAACTGATAATTATCATTGCAAAACCACTGAACCTAATACAGAAATTAAAAACATAATTTGCAAACCTATTTGTGTATAGTCTGAACCCAATTTTTGTAGCATTACTGATACAGTAAAATGCAGAAATAATCACATTTATATTTTATGTTCCATAGAAGGTGATGTTCACCTGTTTACATGTTATTCTTGCAGTAGCATAAATTCTCATTTTATTTTTGGCAGACATCAGGAAAGAGATTTTGTAAGTCCTACTGGGTGCTGAATTTTTCTTGAGTGCAGGGTGACATAGTGACAGTTCAGGGAAAAAATGCAGAATGGAATATATGAATGAAATAACAAAGCAAGCGTGGCTAGGCAGGGCACACATCAAGTCTATGCACAATGAGAGAGAAAATTTGCAGATTCACCAAGAGCAGAAAATTGGAAGTTTTGGTGAAACAAGACAGTTGGAACTCTGCAGGATATTCAAAGAAAGGAGTATTGGTACATAAGCACAGTCATCAACTTGTCTTTATAACCAACACCATTGAGAGAGCACCCAAACAGATCCTGTGCAATTCATGCTCATGCAAGACTGGGGGAGCTTCTCCTGAGTTCTGTGTGCTACACTGGGAATTATCCACTGCTGGCCAATTTCCCAGCTTTTGCTTAGAAGAGATGGGCAGGATTTAAACACTCCATCTAAAAGAGTTGAGTGGAGGGTCTGTCAAAACTGTAAGGGTACGCCTCAAACTTGCCTTGCTCTACCTGCTGGCTTTCTCAGCTACTCACTTTAAGATACAAAACTTTTCTACTGCTCTTTTTTTGCTTCCAGCACCTGGTGCAGCCTTGAAAAGACTCAAGGATGTGTCAGTGCTGGGCCCTAGCTGGACACAGCCTCCTTTCTAAGCTCCAGAAGATTTATGAGGCAGCTTTGCTCAGAGCACGTGCAGGGGATTTTGCTGAAGCACTGTTTGTGGAATGAGCTGCACAAGGCTGAATTTCACACCTGCGCCTGTGAAATTGGTTATATGCATATAAAATAGAAAATATACAAATAAAATGGTGTATAAAAAGCTTTCTTTAAAAAAGTGGAGTGTCAGTGACAGCCCACAAGATCAGAGAACACCTGGCTTGGAAAGCTCAGTGCTGGGCAGGGTGGCACTGTCCACTTGACTGAGACAAGCTTAGAGAGCAGGGGTTTGTGGCCATCAGGTCCTGGGGTGGGTGAAGGGCAGGGCTGTGATCTCCTGCTGAGCTGTGCCTTTGCAGAAAGCACTTGCAGAGTAACTGGGTCATCATAGGAGTGGGAAGGTGACTTTTTCTGGAAATTAGTTCACTGATCTCAGAGGTGATACCCTGGTTGCCTGTTTTGGCTCTGTGCATTTTGCTGAAGGACACTCCTGAGAGTACAGATGTAAACTGGAGTTGCACACTGATTAGACTGTGCTTGGCTCTGAAAAGTTGGATTACTTACACAGCATCTTTTTTGTCTGCACCTCCTCGAACAGAAGACTCAGAGGTGTCCAATAAGGTTCTTCTCAATCAGCAAGAGAAAAACCTTGGATCTTCTGGTGCCTTGTGCATAAAGACAGTGTAAGAAGTAGGTGTGATGTCACCTTTTTTGGTTGTCCTAGTAACAAGTTAAGCTGTTATTCAAGAGAAATGCACTGGGCTGTGCAGACAGGGTAGAGGAAAGAACACTCAGTTTTGGGTTGGAGTAAATTATTGCTCGAATTGTTTGCTGCAGTCAAGACAGAATGCACTTGTGTGTGGACAAACAGTGCCAGGGTGCAGATGCACAGGACTAGACTGGATCCTGCTGAGAAAATAAATATTGCAAGCAGGAATTATAGAAAAGCCTAAATATTTACACCCATCCCTTCATTGCAAGGAACAAGGCAGAAATAATAGTTTGGGCCTTGACACTGTCTAAATGTGTGATGATTTGTGGGGCAGAGAGAGGTGTAACCATGGGCAAGTTGCTTAGTCTAGAACTAGATTTTCAATGCCAAATTTAATCCCAAATCTGCTTTAAAAATAAAAAAACCAACCCTGAAAACAAACATGGCTGCTGTAGGTATATGTGACAGGAGAGGGTATGGGGTATGATCTCATTATCACACAGATGTTCTAGCTCTGTGCAATCCTCTCTTTTCTTGAAATTTCTTGACCTGCATCCCACAAACTTTGAAGCCAAAATAATGGAAAGTCTATTGGTCAGTAATAGCTCCTTTACAGTAAAACATCCTTATAGTACCTACACTGTTGTTGGGGGTCTGCTGAATCCCTGAAATAGAATAGATTACATACATTAAATAATTGGGCAATAAATGTACTAATTGAGAAGCTGTAAATAAGTTAATTGATCACTGGTGTCAGTTGTTGAGGGTGGGTAGCTGGGAATGACCCCATCCCAGTAAAAGCAGAGTGTAAAAAGTGAAGTCTCCTTGCTTAGCCAGTGACTCAGAACAATCTGAGGTGGAAGAAAAGCTTCCAGAAAGGTTTGCAATTATTTTTCTGGGTGATATGTTAATGAGTGCATCAGGCTGATTGCTCAGGCAAGAATACCCAGTAATTAGCAGTTATGTCTGTGCTATGAGTCTTGTGAGGCAGATAACCACTTTGAAGATCTGTCTGCAGTTCAGCCTGCTGGTGGCAAATGATTCAGGGAGATCTTGGGGATGGTTTGGAACTGGCTCAGCAATGCTGCAAGGGAGGAGTTTGAGGAGAGATCTCAGGATGTAACTCAGAGAGGAGGCTGCTGTCCTGGCTGAACTCAGGGGGTGAGCTGAAGTTACTGGGGCCCATTAACCTGTTTGCTGGAGTGAGGAGATGGTGTCCCTGCCATCAGATCATGAAAGCCACTTGTTCTCATATATTTCCCACCAGAATTATGATAGGAAGAAGGTTTAGGAGTAAGTGAAGTCACAGCACAAGTGTTTTAAAAATGTCACACCTGCAGTGCTAACATTCCCTCTTTTCCCACCAACTTCTGTGCCTGTTTGCATTGTGTCTTCCTGTCAAGATACTGCAGAACCAGAGAGAGAGAGCACAGCCTTTCTATGCTGAGCGAGCTTGCTTCATGCCTGATGCTTTGTAAAAAGCACTTAGTGTGATAGCAGCTGGTTTGTGAGATCAAGAGACTCTTATCAGTACGCAAAGGAAAAAATCTTGGATGTGAAGGGCACGATAGCAAAGGAGCTGGTGAAAAACTGATGGAGATGCTGAGTTTTTTAAGTAAAAAAATCTTTCTAAAATTTCGATTGCTAGAAGGGGGAATGGGAATAAACAATCTTTTGGGTGTGAAATTTCCTGTTGTAAGGCATTTACTGAAAAGCCACTGGAGAAGTGTTACAAGGGGATTTTGCTGCTAGTCAGATTATTCTCCCTGTTTAGGTGTGAACATGGTCCATCTGTCCATGAGACTTTGAGTAGTAAAATTTCAGTCTGTGCTGAAATACTGTGTTTTGACTTTAGAGCTCAGGATTGTTCCATGGGATTGATCCTGGAGAACAGATCTGTTGTAAACATGTGGAGTTAAGCTGCAGGACTTTGATTTTTTTTGCAGGAGAGGTTTCCTGGAGCTGTCTGGTGAAAAAAAATGCCTCAGAGGGTGTAATCTAATTGTTCACAGCAGTGAACAATTCCAGTCTCCTAATCTATGGGAGAAGTGCAAAGTGTGATATTTCCACACTATAAATTATCCAAACTAATAAATCACCAGTTCAAGTTGTGAACAGAGCTTTGCAGGAAACCTGTGAAAAGGAAACAGCAGGAAGAGAGTGATCTATAAAATGATGGGAATAGGAAATCTGCCAGGGCCAAAAGCTTTTTAGAGGCTTGGTCTTTGAGGGGAAAGTCAAATTCGCTGCTGTTCATACGGAAGACTGAGGAATGGCTGAGTTTGGAGGGTGTTTGTTGCTCAGGGAAATAATCTGTGATGGGGAGATGCAAGATCAGGTCATTGTGCCTGGTTTGATTGAATACAGGAGTCCTTTCTCAAGAGGGAAGGGCAAGGAAAAACACCAATTGTAGCCACGGGAAGGGTCATATCTGCCTCTGCTCTGGGAAGACCGCAGGAAGAACATGGCCAAAGCACCAGGTCTTTTTGGGGAACATCAGCTGAGATTTTGGTAAAGCCCATCAGTGGCAGCACCACTGAGGCTCCTTGACAGCAGTGGTTTGTCAGCAGAGACAGAACTCCCTTCTTTTTGCAAACTGTAGTAATAAAGATTGCATTGCTTGATCTGTGTGCCTTTGCTGTTACAGGGAGAACAGCCCACAGCTCCTCTTCCTTCTTGAGAAAAGGCTCTACCTGCTGTGTTGATTGATTGAAGCTCACTGGAGACAGAGGAAGATTTAACACTCACTTGAGGGCTTCTCTTCATAAGTTCAACGAGATAGATAGCCTAAAAACACATTTCAGAGTTGAGATTTGCAGAGGGAGAACACAAAGCAAGGAAACCCCTGCATTGTTGGGATGGCAGCAGTGTTGTGACAGTATAAAAGAATTGCTTTAATTAAAAGTCTCTGAAGACAGGAAATCCTTCTTTCTGAGCACAGCCCAAAGAAAGGGTGTTCTGCTGCTACTCTCAGCACTCAGTGCAGTGGCTGATGCCAAATTACAGAGGTTTCTCCTGGACCATGGAGGTGCTGTAGTGCTTATTAAGTCTCTGGGGATTGAACAAATATCTGCAGGCACTGTATATCCAGCACCAGGGTAATATTCCCTCCTCACTCCCTCCAAAAAAAGTCACAATCATTGTGCATTTAAAGACGTTTTGGGACCATGCCACAGGATGCAAAGGCACCATTCTCCAAGGGAATGCTGTTCCCTTGCTTTTCAGGAGGAAAAAACTAAAAACTTTTTGAAAAGCCCATATTCAAAAAGAACAGTGATTTCATCAACCTTAGGAATATCCTTACTACTTTTTGTAACTACAAGCAGGCAAGCATCCATTATCTATTTCTATTATGTGTATGTTTTTCTAAGACAAAATTTCTACTGTATCACTTGCAGGAAAATTTTGGAGTAATGAGGTGGAGAACTGCCATAACCATTTTCCACTGTGACAGAAGAAAATACGACTGTGTATTTTACAGCCTTTATAAACCCTGTTAAAATGGCAGCTAAAATATATGCATCAGAATGTACTTTTTCAGCTAAAAACAATCTGAGAAATTATAAATTAGCTTATTAATTAAAATTACCTTAAATTACATTTAAAAAGGGAAGACTTTCAACTCAAGAAAGACGCTTCTACAGAAATGGAAATTTTTGTTATTGAGGGTATTAAACTTCAAAGATGAGCAAGAACTGAGATTACCTGGAAAAGTACTTCTAATTCTTCTTCAAAAAAAAAAGATGTAAAGGGGGAGGGAGGAGGATGAAAGTTTAGCTGATAATCATCCTCCTTTTACTCCTAGTTACCTGTCTGTGTGTGGCAAAGGAACACGAAAAGGAAAAAAAAATTCTTAAAAGACAAATGAAAGCTGTAATTACTTAGACACCTTAACTCAGACATGTTCAGCAATAGAAACAAAACTAATCTTCTCACTAATTGCATTTCAGTTATAGCTATTCAAACAGTTTATTCTGAAAGATGAAGAATTCCAGCGATAAAATGCATCATTTGATATACATTATGCAAATTAGGTCTGTCATATTTTTGGTTCCAACCAGAATTGAGGTACAGAGGACTCCCAGGCCGTGGTGCTCCGGCAGTGCAGGGCTGTTTGTCCCGTCACTGCCGAGGTGTCTGCCCCGAGCACCAGCAGTGCTTTGGGGATGTGAGCTGCCTCTGCAGCTGCTTTTGAGCGGGAATCCTGCTGTAAGGTGTTCCCCTCAAACGGAGTAACCCTTGTTGTGTGTCACAGGGATCATGTACCGCAAGTCCTGCGCCTCCTCGGCCGCGTGCCTGATCGCCTCTGCCGGCTACCAGTCCTTCTGCTCCCCGGGCAAGGTCAACTCCGTCTGCATCAGCTGCTGCAACACTCCCCTCTGCAATGGACCCCGGCCCAAGAAGAGGGGCAATTCTGCTGTGGTGCCCAGGGCACACATGATGACCACTCTTCTGCTCCTTAAATTTGCTCTGTTGTTTTTGTACTGCTAAACTTCAAGCAAGTTGGTTTGTTTGTTGTTGGTTTTTTTTTCCCTGACACAATTTGTTCTGCATCCTTCTTTCTTCAAAGACGCTGCAATTATTTTCTGTTTATTTCCAAATCCCTGTCAAGAGCAAGGGAAGTTCAGTAGTTGTGTGGAGAAGAGGGGCCGATATTTTTGTCAGCTAATGAGTTCCTTTAGCAGATTGAATTTCCAGTGTGCGCTTAAAAACCCCAGCAGGATACAGAACCCCTGTTCCTTCTGCATAACTGGAAACAAATCCATCCGTGTCGTTCCGTTTGCGAAGTTGACGCTTTCCTGGGTCATTTCAATTTCCGTGTTTCTAAGCTCATTGCTAAGCATTAATTTTGCCTTATGAAGTCACACTTGCTGCTCGCAAAGGCCGTTCTGTGCGCCCTGACCGGGCTCTGAGCCGCTCTCCAGGGGCGCCGCTTCCAGGCTGGCATCTGGGGGTGCAGGACCCGTCTCCTGTGGGCTGCAGCCGGGCGTGGGCTCCTTCTGGAAGGTGCTCAGGAAAACTTTGGCGTTGCCCTTGGCGGAAGAGCCGCGCCTGGAGGAGATGAGGAGCAGCGGGCGCAGGGAGCGGCTGCTCCTGGCCGCGGAGCTCTGGTTGGCCCTGAGGAACCGCTCCCGGTTGGCGTGCTGCAGGCGGAGGCGGCAGCGCAGCACCTGCAGGAACACGCTGCGGAACTGCTGCGAGGAGATGTTGTACAGCAGCGGGTTCACCACCGAGCTGAGGTAGAAGAAGATGTCGGTGATGGGAAGGAGGGTGATGTAGGCTCTGAAGTAGGGGACGGTCCAGTCCTGCTTCGGTTTGGCAGCAGCCATGATCCTCCTGACCTGGTTCGGCATCCAGCAAACCGCCAGAGTGGCGATGATCAGTCCTGCGGGCAGAGAGAGCGAGAAAGAGGTCTGCACACGTGGGGGAAGACACGTAAAACACCGTCAGTTCTGCACTCACTTGTTAGGAAATGGTACCGATTTTTCAGTGTTTTGCTTGACAGCTTTTTCTGCCAGTAGCATTTTTTGTTTGTTGTTTTTAATAACTGTTACAAGGTCATTGCGGCACATGCTCAGACAAAACACTGCAGTGCTTGGATGGTGTTTCTTTGTACCTGTTGTCATTTATTGGTTTTTCAAAGTGTTCTTTCTCTGATCATCTGTGTCTTTGGAAAGAATATGGTTTTAGTTTGGTTTCTGCTCTTACATTTCTTCTGTCTTTCCCTTTACTTTGAAAAACAAACACAATAAATAGAACCTATAGCCATATTAGATCAGGCAATACCCAGAAGAGATCAGATTCTTGTTTGTACTTTACAAAAAAAGAAAATGTATGCATAATAATATATTTCGTGTTATTTTTGGTAGATTTCCTCTTACAGAAGCTATTTTTAAGTAAAATGTGTATGGATCTTTTTATGGTAATTAAGATATGTTGGGCTTTCTTAAAAATCAAATTCCAGTGGAATTAAATGATGAATGTAAATGAGAAAAACCCAAGCCTAGTCACGAAAGTGTAAGCAGTTTCAGATTGTAAATTATGCTTTAAAATGTGGTATCTGACCATTTTGTATTTATATGTAAATATAAATACATGTTGCTACATCACTAATGGCATTAAAAAGGGGTGGCTGAAGTGTTGGATGGAAGTGTGAAGGTTCTGCCTGCGTAGATCGAGTTCTGCAGGGTGCAGCAGCCCTGCAGGAACGTGTCAGCGGCTGGAGCTGGCTGTGCCCAGGCAGGACGTGGAGCAGGAACAAGGCACCTGGCACCTCCTGGCATCCTCTGTGTCTCCTGTGTGCCAGCACTGCAAATCCTGCCACCTTGTGTGACATCCCAGGTACACAGAGTCGCTCCTGCTGCTGCTCCCCCCGGCACCAGGCAGTGCTGGCTCACAGGGCAGCCTCCAGTCTGCTGTCCCCTCTTTGCTTCCCTCTGTGCAGGGGCTGTGCCTTACAGGAGCTTCGGAGGGAGCAGAAGCTGCAGCCTGGCTGCCTCCCTGCGGCAGGGAGTGTCCTGGTGGGGCACTTCTCACCCTGTGTCACCTTGTTAACCTCCTCCAATGCCTGACCTCTGCTCCCAGCAGCAGCACAGAGGCTGTTTAATTCTTACTTCTCTAGGCTGACTCAGATTTCCCCCACTGGACAGGTCACTGTAGCAATGCCACTCGGAAATAGCAGGGTTTTGAAGCCAGGAAAAGGATACTTCATTAGAAGGAAGATGTGAATGTAGCAGGGAGGGGAGGCAGGAAATAAAAGAAAGATTTTTCATAGCTTTGAAACTGCCAGAGCTTCATCAGGCTCTGTCCAAGTTCTCACCACCAGTATCCCCAAGCAAAGAAAACGTATGAAATGCCTTTTAAAAAAAGAAATTGATTTTTTTTTTCATAAAAGGGATAATTACTTTAACAAATTTATTATCTCCCTGAATCAGCTACCAAATAAAAGCTCTCCTTTGGATCCCTTGCTTCTGTAATCACTTACTGTCACAATAACTTTGTTGGGATGGGGAAGTAGCAGATCTTAAACGTACAGCACTGGTTTAAGAGCCCTGGGGGGCTGTTGTTGGCAGGTTAGCAGTAAATCCATCACCAAAACCTTTGCCATTTTCAGTTCCAGCCTTCCAGAAGTCTCCTCAGCCTCGGTTTCTTTGCTCTCACTCCCACAGTCTCCTCTCTGCCCCTGATTTCCCCCTGCCACCTTGCCTCACTGTTCAGTACCTGCTGTGCCTCTGTGCTCTGAATTTTGCATTAATCCTGCAAATGTTTGTGGCCTTCAGTGCTCTTTCCCTGCTGTCAGCTTAACAACTATAGGCTGTCAGTCCTGGCACGGGCCAAAAGAAAATAAGGCCCTTTCAGCAGTGACTTGTGATAGAAAGGCAGTGGAAGGATTCTATTGCTCCACTGGGGCTTTTTCTCTGGTGCAACTTAAACACAAAGTTCACAAGCCCAAACCTGTGGAATTCTCATCAAATTTTACCAGAAGATCCCTTTCAAGTGAGAAGAAAATAAGCTGTATTGTACAATTTTACTTTATTATTTTTGTTCTTGGTGAGAAACAGGATACTTCATCATGCTGATTAATAGTTTCCTAAATTATGAATGCTGCTGTGAAAAACTATGAGCAAACAATGCATGCATTCATTTTTAAAACCCAACTACATTGCTCTGAGACGTCTGAATTTTTATTTTTTGCTTCTATCTGAATTCCTTGGCGTTGACCTTTCTTTTTAATTCAAACTGCCAAGTGCTTAAGATATCCTCTTATATTCTTCAGACACTTTTGCTCTGGAGAAGTGAGTATCTGGTAGTGTGTACAGCAAGTGAAAAATGAGCTGCTTGTGCCCTTGTGCAGCAGGTTTGTCTCTTGGGGGTGGGAGGGGACGTCTGCAAAACTCTTGTTTCCCAGGGATGACTAATTGTTCATTTTCACACTAGGAGAAGATGCCTGTTGACTCAAAGGAGATGCACCATGCAAACAAACGTGCTGACAGACTCACAATATTTTTTCCAACTTTCACACTTGGCATGGCAGTGTGGAGTAAAGGGAAGCTCAGCAGGAGAGCACCAGGGAAGCCTCTGAGCTCAGCACTGCTGCTGCCAGGCTGAGCCTGGGCTCGGGCTCCAGGAGTTTGTGTTGTGCTGCTCTGCCACAGCTGCTTAAACAGCCTTAACTTGAATGGAAACCACACTGAATCTTACACCAGCACTGATGTATTTTTCCTGTGAGCTTGCTGCATGATGGGAATAATTCACATTTCAGCTCATGTCCACCTTTGCCTTCCCCTCCTTCTGATTAAAAGGAGAAAGATCAGTAGCTCTGCTTTTTCCACCCCGTTTTCCTGACCACTGCAAGGAAGTGGCACAGAGCAGAGCTTTATCTTCCGTGGAATAACAATGTTTATAAACAAAGTAATGTTTATATGTTTATAGACAAAGTCATGTTGTGGTTTTGCAACCTCCACGACTGATGCTTGAGATTTCCAACTCACATTTGAATTGTTACAGTTCAGTCATCAGCAGGGCATTAGAAAAATGCCAGCAGAAGCCAGGAGCCCTTGTGTTACCTTCTGTAAGTAAGAACATCTCAACCTTTAAGTAAGAGCAGGAGCTTAGAATTCATTTAACATTGATTGAGATATTTCAAGGTACCAAACAAAACAAAACAAAAGACGTGAAAAGGTCCTTGACTAAAAGTACATTATAAAGTTAAACCATAAACAAGCCACAAAACAGTTTACTCCAAAATAGGAATTACCACATCCTACTTCTGTTTGAACCTGAAAAAAGCCAGTCCAAACCTCTTTACAAACAAAGCATACAAATTTAACAGCACTTTAAATTTGTTAGTCATTATTCTAACTTCCCAAAAGTCAATCTCACAGTATTAATTCTTAATATGTGACAAAGGATCATTTATGTAGTAAAATAAACCTAGCATTTAAGTGCCAGTAGTATAAATATTCATTGCTGGCAGAGAATAGGAGTTTGGCAGTCATCTATCCCTTAGCAATACTTTTTTATTACTCAGAAAATTCCTCTGGGCCATAGGGGACTGAATTAAATTCATTATGAACTTTATTGGGAAGGATTTTAAATATGTGCAGATGTCTGGTAGAGAGGTCTTCCTTCTCCACACTTCCCCTTGTTCTTCTGCTGAATAGATTTTTGTCCTTTTTTTCTGTACTTAAGCACTTAAATCTGTCTCCTTTTTAAAACCCAGTGCTTTGCCTCTATCCTGGCTGCTGCCAGCCATCCCAAAAAGCCTGAAATTGTCAACAAGATCATAATTGCCACCAGACAGTGCCAAGAACAGGTTTCCTTTGGCTGCCACAGCCCCTTGGCTGAGGCTGTTGGTGACCTCAGGTACACAGTCCTTTGCCTGTGCACTTCACCCTGACCATCCTGGTGGGTCCAGGTCTGCCAGACTCTGCTGCTGCTGCTCTGTCCCAGCCAGCCCAAAGCACAGTCAGGCCTCAAACTTTGCCCCTCTGGGATCTGATTAATGACACAAAGACAGGCTCCCAGCATCTGCTTGTAAACTGACATTTAAATGGCAATTGTCAGTGGAATGTAAGCATATGGTTACTGAGCTGTGAGTCAAGTGCAGGCAGGAATGCAGTTGCTTCACAGGAAGAGCGTTTTTTAGCACTGGTTTCACTTTTGTGTACTTGGCATGTCTGTACTCAAAGGCACAACATGACACTAATGCTTAGTCACAAAGTCTTCAAACAGTGCATCAAAAGTGCCAAGAAGTCCCAACAGAGGAAGAAAGACCACCTTTAATTATTAAGTTTACCATCATAAAGCAATGCTAATTACAAGGCAAGCGCTTGGTCCCTACTGGATTCTGCTACAGGCTTTGAAAATGTGCAAAGACACCTTCCCACTAATCAGGGTCTCAATGGTCTCAATAGCAGCCACTAATAACTCAGGAGAAGGCAGAAAAAGCAGAGAGAAGTACTAACTAAGAATGCTGCTTTCAGGAGGTGGGGTTTTGGCTTGTCCTTGCGTTACATTTATCATTTTAACCAGGAGAAAAATCTTGCTTTTTGTTAGAAATAAAGACAAAAGGCACTAGTTTATTGTCTTTCTAGCCTCCAAGAAGAGTCAAGGCATGAAATGCAGTCTTCAGTCACTGAGATGACCTTCCCAACTGCAGATCAATGCAGTGCTGCCTTCCAGCAGCTGCAGCTGCTCCGTGCCCCTGCTGCTGCAGCTCCCTGCAAGCGAGGAGTCAGCTGCCGTATGCTTGCTGTCTCCTGACAATTGCCATTGAAATGTCAGCTTGCAAACAGCTGTTACTGTCATTGCTGCAAGTTTGGCTGCTAAGTGCAGCAAGGAGAGCAGGCAGGGTGATGCCTGAATGGCAGCTGCCCCTCGGCACTGCGGGGGAAACTGAGGCAGGTTGGAGCACCTCAAGCAGGGGACTGTTTTCCAGGCTCTCCAGTCTCAAGGATCTCCTGCTGGTTCTTCTTTGGGCAGGGAAGAGTTTGGAGCAGTTTCTGGGTAGAATTTCAGACCCAAGCCTGCAGCTTTTAACAGCTCCTGGTGAGTACCTGGTGTCAGCCACTGTCCAAAAAGGGACTGGACCCCCTCTCTACCTCTGACCAACAGCAATGAGCTGTTGATGAGCAGAAGGGTGGCCAGGAGGGTGGGAAACAGGAACACAGCTTCTTCTTCTGCTCCCAGTCCCATCATTCCCTCCCCCATCCTCTCCCTTGGGTTTAAGGGCAGAAAGATTAAAAGCAAGATCCACAGAGGAACTGCAGTGTCTCTTCAAGGGGAAATTGCAGAGTTATGCCAGGGCTGGTATCTCCACATAAAGGGTCTGTATAGCACAAATCATGTGCTAGAAGGCCTTTGTAAATCCTAAATTAGTCTTGTGATACTCAGCACTGTCATGCCTGCATCCTTCTTGTACAGCCCGTCATCATCTCTCTAGGAAACCTCTGCCTTGCTCTCTAAGATCCAGAATAAGGGAAAAAAGGCAATGGGACAGATCTGAGGGACAATCCTCCAGACACAGTGAAGTGGCCACACTCCTCTTGCCCACACACAATTGCAGAAGGCCCAAGCAGGCTGCTGGGTTCTCTGTGGCCCCAGAGTGCCCACAAGTCCACCTCCAACTGGCCCACAGTCACACAGGTGTGAGATAAGTCTGCCACAGGGCTCCTATCACACCCAGCTGTGTGCCCCCCTCCAACACCTGCAGCATCCTTGTCTAGGCAGGGATTCACAGCTGGGTCTCAGATCAGCCCTGTCCCTCTTGTCCCTGCTCTGTGTCCCTGTCAGGGTGGGCAGTGAGGCAGCTCCTGGGCACGGAGTCACTGCAGGCAGCACCACCAAGCCCATGAAACAGCAGGGGTGGTTTCACTGCCCTTTCCAGTGCACTCATTGATCTCCCATTTCCCAAAACCCCACCACCCAATCTGCATTCAGTGCACAGTGCCACAGCCATCAGTAAGGGTTTTGTTTGAATGAGGGCTGAACTGTGCTCCATGGGCAGGATAAACTTCTAACAAAGATTAAAAACAGGAAAAGAATACTAATACAAACTTCTCCCTTGCCCCTCTCCACCACATGCAAGTTTCTTTGGCTGAAGGACAAACATTATAGTAATAATAAGCACATATTGATGCATGTTGAGGCGAATATAAAATGTATTAACCTGAGAGATAAATATTGATATTGCTTTGTCTGTGTCAATATTTAGTTCAAGGGACAATAAATTTTGATATTCACTGAAACAAGTCAATACATGCATTGCCAAGTGCATTTTCTATAAGCTCAAGTTATTCAGAATTTGTCTTTTTTTTATCCTCAACTTTCAGAAGCACAGATTTGCCTCTCAGAAATGCTTCTCTCTAAGAGAAGAAGGCAATAAGTAAACTAGCCCTACTCAGGCAGCAAATACAGGGAGGAAAAATGAGGAGATATGGCTAGTGTCTACCTCCAAGGGATTTCCTGGGAGTTCAGTTTTCCTAACCACCAAGGAGATCCTCAGGCTCCCTGTGGGCTCTGACACTGGATCTGGGCTGGCTGCTGTGTGCAGCCTCCTCAGAGAACAGGGATTTCCTCATGGCTGCACATCAGCAACTCGCTGCCTTTGCTGTGGGGCTGCCCCACTTAGAGACCATGCACATGGGTGCCACAGGCAAAGCAAAACCGAGGGCACCCCTGCCCCTGCCTCTGCTGGCTCTGCAGGGGAACCAGGGGCAAAGGGGAGAGTGAGACAACATCTTTGTCACCAAAACAGGCAGGAAAATCTCTGAGTGTTCACAGAGAGGCTCTGGCAAACACCCCACAGCCCTTCTCAGAATGGGCTTGAACTGTTCAGAAGCCAGCAACAAACTGGTTATCCTTGTGAGTACTGCTGGAAGGACTGAGCATATGACCTGGGACAAACCAGCTCCATGGACATCCCATCAACAGCTTCCAGCAAAAAACCAATGGGCCAGCAAGTCCCACAGCCTCCAGAGGCATCTGGGTCCATCTCTTATGCTCCTCCAGCTCCAAGGGCGCTGGGCAGCAAAGCCACGTCTCATTAGAGAGCACGCTCGGGCGACAGGACAGTGCTGTGCCATGAACCGGGGCAATAAGTGAAAGGCACTGAGGAAAAACCAGCTGCCTCTTGGGGCAATAAATGTACCAAACCTGCGAGATTTTAATAAATATATTGCTGCTCTGTGGCACATAAAGTTGTGTCTCTTACAACTGAAGGCACCATTAAGAGTTTCACTAAATGCCAAATGCTAAAGTGATGCACGAATTCTTCCTGTAAGGGGCCATTCTCTGCTCAGGACAGCAATGTGTTCAGGTGTGGGGCAGTGACAACACAGGGTCTGTCTTTTATTTTATTTAAAGCTTCTGTAGATAACTGGAGTTGTCAGGCATATGAAGAAGAATTGCACACAAGTCTTTGCCCCATGGCATCACAAAATCACCTGCTGCTGCTTTTGACACTTCATTTCACAGGTGACTACATAAATCATCACTGAGGGCCAGCAGATGCTACAGAATCCAAAATCTCACTTGGATTGGACTAACTCCCCTGCCTTAAATCCCCTAAGGGTGCCATGACACCACTGAGACCAAGCTGGCCTCTCACAGCTTCTGGCCAAGTGTCATGGAGCCAAACCAGGGATACAAAAACACGCCCACAACCCCTCTCTCTGCCTGAAACCCCAGCATCACCCAACTGCTTGCTCCATTCAGGTCCTCTCTGCCCTGCCACACACATTTCTTCTCTTGACTGGTGACAGAGAGCTGCTCTGGGCTGGCTGAAGCACAGCAACATCCCATCAGTGACTCACTGGCAAAGAGTGAGGCCAATTTTGTGTTTCCAGAAACCTGACCTTTCAGAGAAGCCAGTGCTGAAGGAACCTGCCCAGGAGAACACTTGACCTTCCTTGCAGAGGTGCTGACGATGCTTCAGTGTCCTGGGTTGAGAAACACGAACACAGCCTTTAAACAGGAAGATTACAAGAGGTTTACATGGAGCTGAAACAAATTTTGTCTGTGTATGACTGATCCACACATCTGGGACCTGCAGGGCACTAGAGCAAAATCTTTTCTGCTGCACTGGAACATAACTTAAGTGGATCCCGTCACACACTTCTCCACAAGAAATGGCAATCATTGCTCTTCAGAAGAATTAGCTATTTTTACTTTTCACCATCATCTAACAGCCCACAGCCCTTAGTTAGAGTGGAACCAGAGGCACCAGAAGTTGCCAGGGGAACACAGATATGCAGAACATAATTAGTGAGGACACAAGTGTTAACAGTTTTACTTCTTAGCAATTTAAAATGTCTGACAATTATCTTCAGTTCCTAGCAGGGTCAATTTTTGCTCCTCAAATATTTTAAAATACTGTCATTTCTCTGTACAAACAGCAGAAAAAACCTAAAACCACTCAAAAAGGTTCCATGACAGGAGTACCATTACCAAATATCAGCAGGCGTTTTGTGAAACAGTGATTAAAGCCTTGATATGCTTTTAAAAACCAGACATGCTCATGGAGTACCAGCAGGAATCATGTCAGTTTTAATACTCTGTGTTGGGTTTGCATGTCAGGGCTTTGGCAGTGGGTGGCTGCAGAGGTGCTGCCAAAAGCTTCCCCCATGTCCAGTGGAACCAATGGCTCCAGGATGACCTGGCACTGGAGGTTTATCCTGCTCTTCAGTGTTAATCTTACAATATCAAACTCCATCTTAGCGCTCCTCATCAGCTCTAATTCAGTCCTAAATGTGCACAACACAGAGATGATGCTTTAATCTCTGATAAAACTGGCTAATTCAGTGCTAAGGCTGCACCCCCTGAGAGCGGGTTTGTCTTTCAGGTCACTCACCACCACACCACAGCCCTTTGCCTGGGACCCCAACTCTGCACAGAGCCAAGGTGGCTCCCAAACACAAAAGCCAGCAGAATTTCCAATGCTCCCTTGCCCTCTTGGGTGCTTTCCCTCACAGAGGTGGGTAAACAGTCATGAACATACAATAAATACCAGCTTGCCATTTGAAGTGAGGGCTGACTGTTCATTCAGGTGCCCATCTCGTGCAGTTTGTCAATAAAGACAAAATCCAGCATCTGCTTTTGAGCCATTCATTGCCCTTCACAAGCACAATTTGAAAGTAAAACATAAAAGCCCCTTTAAAATCAGGGCAGCTTTGGCGAAAAGAAGATCAAGAATTTTGTGGAAATATTCATTGACTCAGAAGCAGGAGACATAACAGGGTAAAATAAATATAAAGTGCTCACTTTTAGAAATGTTAACATTTCAACTGTCAGGAAAGACACACTTATTGGAAATTGTTATTTCTGAACTGAGAAAGTATTTTTAAAAATCACTAATATGGACTGAAATGTGTAGAAGGGAATAGGTTTAGTTTTTATTGATGCTTCTTCCTTGCAAAACAAATTCTTACCATGGTCGCTTTGATTTTCTTTTAGAAAGACTGAAGACCTGTTTTCCTTCTGCATTGGCGAAACAATGGGGAAAATACATCTTCCATATAAATCTCATTTAAATTCTGCATTCTAACTAGCAAACACAATTTGGAATTGAGAGGTTTTTTTGTTTTTACATTACAAAATGAGCCGTTGCAACATTAAACAGCTCATCTATTGCAATTCAGCAGGAGAAATCATTGAACAATCAACTGCAGAATACAAATACAGAACGATGCTCTATTAGCTCTGCAGATACATCAGATACTTCAGTGAGCTCTGCCAGAAAGACAAGCTTTAAATATATTTTATATGGAACTGATGATCATGGGGGGATCAGCAAAGCTCTCCCTAAATGAGAGATGTATTATCAATACACAAGTCGGATTTTCGTACGAAAAACCTGCGAATGAATAAAACTTGCTCTATTTTAGCAAGTGAGATGAAAATGGAATTATTGATGCACAAATGGTAGCACGATCATGCTTGCCAGCTGCTCTAAAAAACAAATGCAATTGGAGTTTATGTTCAGCAGCCTAAGTGAGAAGAGAAACCAAAGCAAATTGCCATCAAAACCATGTGTAGCTATCCAAATTCCACCAACCAAAATCTGCAACAGGAAGCAGGAGCCAGGGAATGGAAGAGCAGAAACTCACAAGGCAGCTGTGGCACCACTGGCATGAGGCTGACAGCTCAGGGGCTCAGCTTTCAGACTGAAGGCCACTTCTTTGTTCTCCCCTGTCCCTGAGAGCAGGGATTATCATAACCTGCAGCAGGCTGAGGAAATGAGCTGTTTGCTGGTGGCAGACAGGAACCTTTGGAAAGGGTGGGGAGAGGAGGAATCTCTGATTCAGCCACCTCCAGTGGCAATCCCAGCCCTGCAGGGCTGAATTCCAGTCTGACTCTGAATTGTGTCCTGGCTGGCATGTCAGTGGGGGACACAAAGTAAATGCTAAGCAACAAGGCAGCTTTATTTTCTAAATCAGGCCTAACCTTTGATTATTTGGATCAAACCCCTGGGCAGTGGCGAAGCTCCTTGAAATCACTCTAAGAAAAATGTCCCAGGCAAACAGGGCTTGTTTGCAGCTTCCCTCCAAGAAGGCTACTCAGGGAGCTGTAGTATTTTGATTGCAGCCAAGTTTCTTCTCTGCTAACACCTGAATCTCCTTTTATTTACATTTTGGAGCTGTCCAGAGAACTGTAATGAGTGCAAACCTGTGCAAACCTCCTTTCTCAAGCATTTTCAAGGAATATATATGCAAGATAAAGAGCATTCTTCCCCCCCAACACAGCCTTGGCAGCAGCTTAATTCAAAGTTTCCCACACCAGGTTAGAAGGCAAATGTGCTCTGCAAATGGCATTCAGGTAAACACCTGGGCATGGATTTGCCCAGCACATGGACACCATCTGGTTTGACAGCCTGCTGTCTGTGCTGTGATATTTGCACTTTGCCTCCAGAAGCTGCTGGGGACCTCCAAAATGTCTCAGGTGGGCAGCTCACAGCAGACATCAGCCAGTGCTTCTTCCTCTCCTCCACAAACACAACCTCAGCCTTGCAGCTCAGCTATAGCAAAAGATGTCAGCTCATTTTGCTGCCCATAATCTATTTGAAATAACCTCCTTTATTTAAAGTTTGGGGGGAAAAAAAAAACCAAACAAAACCACTGTATGCTCTTTTCTTTTATCCAAGCTCTACAGGGTACATTTTGCTGGCCTTTTAACTCTCATTTATTTCCTTGGGGTGAATCCACAGCTAACGAGAGTATTCCAGGTGGAACTGGAGCATGCAGCTCTATCTTTTGTAGCACCTTTCCAAGAAACACTAAAAGCCATAAGATATTACTGCAGACCTGAGAAAACTAATTAAGCTTGAGCCCCAAGTACCCAACAGCTTGCTCTGTCCCTCTCTTCCTGAAAATGAAGGAATGAAATGGTGCTTTTTGAAGGAAACTCTATAAACAAATAGCAAGAATTAAGATGTAGAAATGCATTCTATTATGCCATTTTTAGCATAAATTCTGGAATCAAATTATAAATATGGTGTTTTCTGGAACATAGTGAGGATACAGAGGATTCTACAAAGGACTAAATCTACCCTACTGTAAATTACGAAATATATTTCTTCCTTCAGCCACATGCAGCTGGTTCCAACTGTGGACACACAGGACCCATGTGAAGAGAAAAGACTTCTACAATAACCCTTTCACATATAATAAAAATATGATTGTGAAAGACAGAAAGAAGACCATTAAATATCAGAATTCACAGCAACTGAGAGGGTGATTAGAAGCATTTGGGAACTTTCCTATGCATTTATATAGCACTTTAAGTTCAACTGTTGGACTTCAGTTTGACCCAGACCATGACAGAAAAAGATAATCCTATTGCTTCTGACATTGCTACATAATTTAGTAGCTGTTCTGCCCCTGTTAACACAGCTATATCCACTGGACTTTAATTTCTGGTCCTCTTTCCAGAATGGTCTCTTCTTTTGAAATAAGTTTTTCTACTCATATCTATCAACTAAGACATCTTGGGAAGAGATTTTCAAATATCTTCTTTTGAACTTTGTAAGGTTTCTACCTACTAATGAGTGAAACCCTAACTCCCAAGAACAGAGCTAATTTTTATCAAAATATTCCAGAGATTAACCCAAAAAGTATAAACCATCTTCCCATATGGCAAGAAATTTCTTTGACCAGTAAGTCACAGAGCAAAGGACAAGCAGCTCTTTCCTAGAATATCAGAGCAAAAATGCTCTCTTCTCTCCTCAAAGTCAGAGAGCCAAGAGCCAGGACTTGGTGCTCCAGTGACCCCTGGGTAGCTGTGAGGGGCTGACCCTTCCAAACCCTTCCTCCCACCTCTGAAATCAGGGAAAACTCTTGTGGTGGCTGCACCTTTAAAGCCTGTTAGAGCAAAATAGAGCATGGGATCTGCTCTGGGGCTCTGATGGGCTCCTCCACCTCTCTCCTAAGGCAGCTGGAACACAAGGGCCTCCAATTCACCCCAAGCACCAAGTAAATAATGTCACCTGATTTGCTACAAGAAAATTCCATATACAGCATCTTCCTAAATCCCAGGCGCTTCTTTCCTACTGCTTTCCATATACCAAGTTAATTTATTGGACAAAAAATCCTGCAGAGATGGAAACTAATTCCAGGTAGGTAAAAAGCAATCATGTACGCTGGTAAACAACAAGAAACAACACAGAGGAAACCCATATTTTAAAAGGCTGGTGCATAACACTGGGATTGCACTTGCTCTGCTACCCTGAGCCACCTCATTACCTCAGTGATTGCAGATATCCTGCTATACCCACTTGGAACTTCACAACAGGATCAGGGGCTGAATGCAGCTGAAAACCTGTTTAATTAGCAGCTGATCACAAAAACCAAAATGCATTTACTTGCATCTCCAGATAACAGGAAAAGCATTTCAATTCTTACTGCAGTAGCCACATCTCTACATTAAACTGTAGTATTTTTTAAATCTTGTTTGCAGTCAATCATATTAACGTGCCCTATAGGAGTTTTTTGTGAAGTACTTAAAAAAAAAAAATGGGCACAGTGTGGAAAAGCATCTCAGCATAGTATGAAGACCTGTGCTTAATTTTACATTCTTTTTTGGCAAAAATAGTAGTTGTTCTGTACTGAAATTCATATTTGTAATAAAAGCCCCACTTAGCTGCTCATATACTAAAGAAACAATTCATGGCTGAATAATGTACCAATTCAAAAGCAATCTCTCTAAGCTACAGGAAACCTCTTGAGTTGCAAGTCTGAACAAAATGAAGCCTCAACAAAATGAACCACTTTGAAACTAAATGAAAATTTAGCCAATTGATCTGAACGAGAAAGTCCTATGTACAATGCATGTTTTTTTAATCCACACTAGAAATTCCTGCTAGAAATCGTGTTTGGGGAAAAAAAACCTCACACCAATAAATCAAAAGATGGTGGTGTTGTTTGTTGGTTTGTTTTTCTAAAGGATATTTCTTTTTATAATGGGATAGTGGTTTTAGAACTTTGTGTTTAAATAGCGCCTGGCCAGTACAGAAAGAAAAAAAACACTGGATGTTGTCTTAAGAGGGATGTTCTGTCTTCCAGCTTTAATTTTTAATCTGCCTTTTGGTGCACCTGGCTCCTGACAAACCTCTCAGCTCCACAGTTACTCTGAGATCAGCACACCAGGAGCCAGCCCCGGCTGAAAAGAAAGGGAGGGTTTGGTTTGTGCACTGCCGTGAGCTACTGGGGCAAAATGACTGCAGATCAAAATTATCAGGCTGCGGGAGCAATTTAGGCTGGCAAGATGAGGAGCAGAGGGAGGGACACGATGCAAGTGCTGGATGTGCAGCCATCCAGCAGTGCAGCAGGAGTGTAAAGGGTAATGGAAGAAGGGAGGAGGGGATGGTAAGAGAGGAGGGCTGAAGGCAGTGATCGTATCAAGAATATCTTGTTTTTTCGAAGCGGCATGCCACAGGAAAATGTTATTCCCACTGATCCAGTAAATGAGTCTGTTTTTCATGGAGGTGGCTGAAGGAAATCAGGGTGGGTAGAGGAGGAGGTCTAGTCATGCAAAAGCACAATTTGCAGTTGGAAGCAGGTATTGAACAGGAGTCAAATGAGAACACCTTTAGGGAAGACACACAGCTCAACCTCATCTAGGACTACTGGGACATAAAAGGGCAGTTACACAATTACCAAGGACAAAAATGGTCAGCAGGCTCAAAGGTGGGTTAAGAGGTGTCAGTGCTGGTCTATGTGCCAGCAGCAGGCAGGGATTCTTTCCCAGATTGAGACACATACTGGGTTGGGCTTAAAAAAAACTCCTTCCCAATCTGGTCCCAGGGACAAAATTAAAACTCTGTTGTAACAAGATGAGCAGCAGTGTTAGACATGTGGGACTCAAAAGAACATTTTACCCATCTGAAGCACGAAGAGGAAGGATTTGCATTGTACATTTGTACAGAACAAGGGATTTTTTTTTTCCTAATTAAGTGGTATTGAAATATGCAAACTGTGAGCTACACACTCACTCTGCTTGAATTAGTGATTTACAGTGACAGTTTACCTTTAGTTCCACAGCTGGAAATAGGAGATAAATCAAGAGATAAGCTGCCAACAATGGTCTCAAAATGGAGAGCTCTTTACCCAAGAGCTCCTTGGAGCTTGCTGAGCTGGCACTGCATTAGAGCAGATCCAGCAAGGTTATCCATTAATGGCAGCAGCTGAAGGCAGGTACAACACCGTAACAAACTCCACTGGTGCACACTCTGCCTCCATGCTTTTAGGGGAGAAGGAGCAAAAAAAGCTGCTGCCTTCAGGAGGTGTTTCAGGAACAAAAGGACTCAGAGCATTTCCCAGGGATGAGGAGGAGCTGCTGGCGCTGAGTGATGCGAGGGCAGGAGCACACACGGCTCCCATTTGGTGGCTCAGCCGTGCTGGAACCCTGCTGCACCCACCCAGCCTGCCTGGGAATAGGGACAGGGACTGCAAAACCTCTGCCCCCAAAAAGAACCATTTTCCAAGGTCTGCAGCTGCCCATCCAGAGGAGCAGCTCCCTGCACTGCTGGCTGGCCAAGCTCAGTAAGGATCCCCTCTCCCACATCTCCTGGGAAGTTCCTGTGCCCCAGCCAGGACTGGGGTCTGGGGGTCTCACACACTTACACCATATCAACAACATCCTACAGAAAGAAAGGAGCATCACAGCTGGGAGAAAACTAAAGCACAATAAAACCCTGAGGCCAGAAAACAGAATAGCACAAAGGAGCCAGTCTCAGCGCTGAGGATCGACTTCTGTCTCGGAGAAACAGTTTTAAGAGAATGCCACCTCTCATTTGTGCTGGGTTTCACTTGCCTCCACCAGCCAACTTGGCATCCACCCTGACAGAGTGCCATTGGTTCCCAGTGTGTCTGGGAAATCTAATTGTTTCTCCAGAAGCACTTTCTAGCTCGTGAAGTTCTTTAGAGCTGCCATGCTCCGTGGCAATCAAAGTGTCTCAATAAATATGCAAGAGTGTGCTCAAGCCAGAAAGCCTTCCAAGGAACCAAGAGAGCTTTCCCCCCCTTTCAGCAATAGCTCAGAGTTGCTCACAGTCTGTTTTTGTCAATAGCAGTCAGGCAGCAGAGCGCAGGCACTGCTCAGGAGGGTGCCAGTCTTACACTCCTGCAGGGTGCCAATCCCACGGGGTGACACCAGGGACACTGCGGGATGAGAGCAGCCAGGAAACACTCACACACTCACACACACACCATTCAAGCTGCTCTAGCTCACAGCTCATGGTAAAACCCCTCTCAGCGCTGTGTGTAGCAATGCCTGATAGCTGTAAATAACTTCCTCTGTGTTTAATTCATGTATAATGAAACAGCAGTGAGCAAATGCGGCTCAGCACTCAGAAGAGGCTGCTCAAGCAAATGCATCTTTGAGCCTGCATGGCAGAGCCCTCTTGCTGTGTCTCAGGTTAATGGATTCCAGTGGCAAAACACGAGTGTTGCACACTTAAATATTAGATTTGTTCCAAGTAGGAAGGTCCTATAGTCCTCAAGTGGAAATGCAAACTCTGAGCTCACTTTTGATTAGAAAAACAAGGCCAGTGGTAACACACGGTGATAGCTGCACCTTCTGGTCGCTCTTTTTTAAATGGATTTGAAATAGGAAGATGCTACAGGTGTTAAAAGATTTCCTCAGCATCACAGAGAAAGCACTGTCCCGAGGCAGAGCATCAAACAGATGTGGATGTCCTCATGGAATCTTTTCTTCTCATCTCTGCTGTCTTCCTGGACAAATTCACCAGCCAGAGCAATGGCAGAGCATTACTTCAGCCCTTTTCCATGATTAACAAGTTCAGACTATGCTGCAAATCTTCCTTTCAAACTTTTTTTTTTTTAAATAATCAGAATCTTACTGCTTGAGAGAAAGAACCCCAAAAATCCATACTTTGCAGAAGAATGTATCCATATTTGTTATATGTTAATGCTTTACCACGGCAATTAAAAGACTGGAAAACAAACCCAAATGACAGGTATATTTTTTCAAGATCACTGATCTTTCAACTAGGGGGAAAAAAATCCCAGCTTTAATTGCACAAAGCTGCATATCATACTTCCCTCTCTTGAGATTTCATTATAGGCCTGAAACCAGAGAACTGCATTGCCAGCTCTTGCCTGCTCTTCCAGCTATTTCTGGTTTTTAATAATTATTCATTAATTGCACACTATGATAAGATCCTTGCTGTTTTGAAACATTTTCCCTCTGGCCCCCATACTATTAAAGACCCTGATTGCCTGCCAACAGCGTAAAATTAAAAATCAAAGCACTACCTCTGAAAGGTTTAATATGTGCCACATTGAAAGAGTTTCTACAGCTTACAGCCATGTAATTGCATCACCAGCTAACTGCACCATCTCTCCCAGTGTCTGAAATGTTTTCCTTTGAAACATCAGCCAGCTGGGAGCAGGGGTTTTGTTCAACACCCTGATTTGCTCTGTGTGCATGCCAGAGTGTTTTTGTGTCTCCTGTGTCCTTCCCTGCTGCCTCTCTGGCACAGCCACCCCGACAGAGGCACCCTGCTCCCACTGGGGAGAGGGATTAAGGAGGGAAGTGAGGAGCCAACCGTTCAAAGAGGAGATTAAAACCAAGCTGGACCTCCCCCACTTGAATCAGGTGGGGTTTTGTGCCTGTTTTATGCCTCTTGCCCCCATTACAGACCCATCCCTCTCTTTCCTGTGCTGCTGCTCCCAGCCAACAGCAGCCCCTGACACTTCCCCTCCTGCCCTGGGCTGCCCAGCCTGCTCAGCCCACAGTCACAACAAGAACTTCCATCAGTCCTGTCCTTATGGATGTGCTCTCCAAAAGGGGTGAAGCCCCCTCATTCTACCAGGGAAGGAGCAGGCACCCCGTGCCAGTGGCTGGAACAAACCCAGTGACAGGCAGCAATTCACAACCGCGTCCTTCTGCTGATCCACCGAGACCTGAACGATATTTCTTCGCCTAAAAAATCTCATTTCTTCATCATAAAGGTCATGTGGATAAGGACAGGTTGCCAGTGACCAGCCTGGGGCACACATCCCCACTGCTGAAGGAGCCTGGAGAAATTTGTGCAATTGAGTTGATCAAAGCTGGTTTAGACAAAGAAAACCGTGGAGATGTACTCGCATTGATCGAAGTGAAGTCATGATATGCCAAAGGGGAATAAAGATGCCCTTCACACAGTTTGGCTTCTTTAATGATTTCAATATTAACAGTGCTCTTTCCCAGAAAAAGGCAATTTTCTACCTTCATTTTTTTGGACCTTGTGATTATTACAAGTGCCAAAAACTGTTTAATGCTTATAAAAGCATACCTTAGAAAGATATTACTGCTCTGCAAGCCCTCAAATGAAGAGGCTTTGGTTATTTTTATCTGTTTGTGTGCCAATACACACTTTTAATTCAAAATCTTGGTCCTGCCTGTGCTGTAATCTGGTTGTCCTTCCAGTTCATTAGGTTTCACTTTCACAGTAGGTCTAAAATCAGGCTCCTGCAGGCTCTGTGGGGACTCCCTGGAAAGCTGGGTGCCTGTGCCCTGCTTAGTCCCTAACCTATAGGCTGGAATTCTTCTCCTTTAATCCCATGCTATCATTGCAACTGAAAACACAAACACTGTAGATAACAGTAGATGGCTTGGTAAGACAAAGTATGTCTCTCTTCACAGTGGCTTTAGGGAGCCAGAAAAGCAGCTGCTTGTTTTCCAAATTGCAATTTAGAGGTTATATAATAAAATGTGCATTTTGTTTTGCAGAGATTTTCTGTGTTTCAGGCTGTTCCCTGAAGAGGAGGAACGCTGCTGGTGCCAAGGCATTTTTAATGCTGGTGCCTGTGTGGGGGCAGGACAGGACATGGGGGGACTTATGGAGAGGGGAATGTGGAAATGTGGATTTAGGCTCATCAGATCAGGTACTCAGGCCTTGGGCTGATGGCATCCTGAAGCTTGGGGCTTGGAGTCTAATTTAAAACAAAATTCATCAGTCATGGTAAGAATTTTTTTTACTGGAATTGTACAGATTGATGTTTGAAGGAAGTTTCTGGTCTAGAAATTCGAACTGCAGACACAAAGTGCACTTCCCCCTGGATTTGTAAGAATTTCCATGTAAATTCGTGCTCTGTAGGGCATGTTCATTTGAAATCCAGAGATCATGAATAGAGATGAACAGCACCATGCTAAGGACAAAATTATTAAATGATAAGTCCTCCAATATATATAAAATAACAAAGTGCTTTCATTCAGGATCAGTCTGTGCTCCCAGAGGGAAGCCTGTGTGGAGATGGAGCACAGGACAGGCTGCATTGCACAGGGACGTCCCCCCTGCAGCCTGTCACCCCCCCATGGGTGAGGGGACATCCCTGCAAGGGTGACAGGGCAGGTCAGGGGCTCTGAGAGCCCACAGAGCCAGCCACCAAGCATCCTGGCAGTGCTGCAGCTCCTGCCCCATTCCCATTCTCTAGGTGCATGGGACATTCCTTGCTGCACCAACTCCCCACATGCAGGCAGGGGGAATTTGCATCTCTTCCCTTCTGAGCCCCTCTCTGATCTAGTGTCTCTCCTTGCTGGACCCACCTGGTGTTCTTTAGACACGGTTCCCCTCCTGGTTTGGCTCTGCCCAAGCAGTGCCAGAAGGAACCTGGGGTGTTCCAATCTGCTTTGCACCTCCCCACCTTGCCCTGCACCCCAGTGCAAGCCTGCAGCTGCCCCTCCTCCCCAAATTCCAGGAATCTCAGGTCTGCCAGGAAATTCCAGTCTTCCCAGGAATCTCTGGTCCCCCAGGATCTCCCTCTGCACGCAGGAACAACAGAGATGACCAAACCCCCACTCCTGAGATGGTGCAGACACAAACTCCGTTGTGCACGGACTGTCAGACACACAGATATTTTTCCTGTCTAAAAGGACAGCACGTTGACTTTTATGCTGCCTGTGCAGATGAGAGGCACTGAGGGGAGACAGCTGCCTGTGTCTGGGCCTGGGGCAGCAAGGAGCAAAGCCGCAGTGCTGCCCTGAGTGCTCCTCAGGGGAGAAAAGCACTCCTGGAGCGGCAGGAGCCCAGGATGACAGACAGGGAGCAGAGCAGGGGCTCTGAGACCACGAGAGGATGGGCTGCTGTGCACTGGGATGGTTTCAGCAGCTACAGCCATGATGCTCAGGCAGCCACTGTGCAGCATCCTGCAGCACCAAATTCACACAGCCACTTCATGTGCCACAATTAGCTCATTAAGGAAAGTGCTGATTAGGAAGATGATGAACATGACCTACACATGTTGGCTATTCCAGATGTTGTAATGTTCTCATAAGCATTATAAACAGCTTTGGGTTTTTTTTTTCTTTTCTCTCTTTTTTCTTTCCTTCTCTTCTTTTTTTACTTTTTAAATTTTAATTTTTCAAACACAGAAGGTTTGGGTTGTTCACATGCTAGGTAGGTACACACTGAACAGGTAATACACACCTGGAAACACTGCATCTGCCTTGTCCCACAGCTCGTGTGTCCAGTCCTCTGTCACTCTGCTTAGCAGCAAGGAGCAAAAGCCTGACCCCACAGCAATGTATTTGGGCTGAATTACATTCCCTTGTTTCTCCCAGTCCCAGCATCTTACATAAATTAATGGCTGGAATAAAAACCTGCAATGAAAGCAGAGGGACAGCACTCAAAGTAACGCTGAGGCTGCTGTGGGCACTAAATAACAGATGTGGCCCTCAGCTCACAGCTGTTGTCATGTCAAAGGCAGCACATCCCTCCCATATCTTCTCCTACTGGCACCATGCTCATTCCCCTGGTTCTGCATCTGGGATGTGATAATCATTAGCTCAGGGGCAGTGCTGGAGCCAAAGGTGCTAACCTTATCTCTGAAAAGCAAGCCCCTTGCACTGCACAGGGAAGGAGGCTTTATTCTGACTTGTAATGTCAACTTTTCTGTACTGCAATCTGGCTTCGCTCACACAGACAAGCTGGAGATACAGCAACAAAGCCAAGGAGAGAAAACGGGGTTCCCAGCAGGATTCACAGAGCAGGTTAAACTTTAAAAGGCACATTTGTACCTGCAGGACAGGCTTAAGAAGTGCCCAGGAATGCTGCACTTCCCACAAGAAGAGTAATTGCTTTTTGGGGCTATTTTAAACTAAGAACATCGTCCTTTCTTACACTCTCCTGCACTGGAGTGCCTTTTTCTTCCCCTTTTCAAAAATCAGCAGTGAAAAGTCTCTAACTTTCCAGTGTTGTAATGCTGCAAAGGCCTCTCCTGTCCCTCTTAGCTAGCAGCATCAGAAAGACTTCATTATTATTATTATTATTCTTTTTCAAGTCCACTTAGAGGAGGACAAAGGCTTGTGTTCTAAAGCCCAGACTCCACCATGCACCTCCCTGGACAGACATGCTGGGAGCAGACAGTGCCTTGGGCTGCCCTGCCTGCTCCCATCCCACACCAGGGCACAGAGCTGTCTGTCTGTCTGTCTGTCTGTCTGTCTGTCTGAGAGCTGCTTACCACTGCTGGCCACGTCACCTGAGCTGCTTACACCCCACAGGGCTGAGGCAGAAGAGAAGAATCCCTCCCTGCCTGTCTCTCTGCCAGCTCCATGCTCACAGCCCTGCAATATCCAAACCACCAAGGAGAAGGTGTCACCAGTGGGCACTGAGCACAAGCTTGGAAAGATCAGATTCCAGCACCTGGAACTGTCCTGCATTATTTGGCACACAAATAATGACAAACAGTGATCTGCATTCAGCCCACAAACCATTAAACCGCTCAGTTTCTCTTGCAGACAGATCTGGGGGTTGCAGTTGTTGTACAAGTAATCTCATTCATAAACAGGTTAGTGTGATCTAGCTCCAGCTGCATGTTCCTGGGTTGCAATAATGGCAAATCTTACCCACAGAGCCTGCAACTGAAGTTAATGGAATGGCTCATCTGTTAAAAATATGTTAAATACCCTTTTTTGCAAAATTATTGCATAAGATGATGATACAGATTTAAGTGAAGAAAGGCTGCACTGTATTTTTCTTTTACTAGTCACATGGGAACAATATGCTTAATCACCTGAATAAAACCTGGATTGCATGCTGCCCAAACAATGATCTGTACAAACCCTTCTGCTGTACTGAAAAATTCCTTACTCCTTATACATATAAAAATTCATCCAAAAATATGTTTCTGGCTCATGCAAATATTTCTGTTCAATTCTATAACCCAAGGAACTACATTGGTCTCTGATCACATCTCTGATTAATGACATTTCAATGAACCCAGAAAAAAATACCAGCAGTTGTAATGTCACAGGTAATAGCACTTTTTCTCCTTTTTTTTAATGTGCTTGGAAATTAACATGAAAGATGTCACTATCTTAGCAGAAACCATCTAATGGGATGTGTACGCTCAGGGAACCAAGCAGCAGTTATAATTAAAGCTGCATTTTCATTTCCATTAGAAAGTAATTTCTAAGGGATTTGATTCCTCAGTAAAAATTGGCTCCACGACAATGCTTTGGATGCAGGGTCTCAGGAGGAAATTCCTGACATGTCACAGCCACCAGGGTGTTTTGGCAGAGCCCTGTGTGTAGGGTGGGGCTGGGAACCCAGCCCAGCCCCTCTTTGCCACCCCAAGCCCTGGGCAGGTCCCCTGAAGAGCAAAGGTCAGCACACACCAGGTACACCCTGGTGAATATTCCCAATGCTCCAGAGACGCAGGAAGGGGTCCTGGCCCTTGTCTTAACTTGGCAACTAGAGCACAGAAAAGAAAATTTAAAATATCCCTTCTTGGTAAGAAAGTGCACACGAACTGGGCTAGCAGCTGTGGCACGAGGTGAGCTGTCCACGCAAGGGAGATCGGAGCCTTTTACTTTGTTAAGTGGGAAAGCCCCCGTGAATTTCATTAAACAAACTCATTCACCCTGTGCCAGTAAAAGCACATCGGTGTCACTGGGGAATTTGCTGCTGGCTCACTCAGGGCTGCCTCTGGCCAAGCCCTCTCCTGACAGGTTATAAGTAAAGTGATGCTCAGAGCAGGAGTGAATTTATGAAAGGAAGGAGCTGAGGCTTTCCACACCCCTCTCCCTCCAGTCCTCCTGACACACTGCAGAGAACCTTGTGTTTTGTAGAGAACCTTGTGTTTTGTCAGAGAACCTTGTGTTTTGTCAGAGAACCTTCTGTTTTGCCACCACACCACGGCCTCAAGGTCGCCTTTCAGTCACAATAATAAAGGACTGTGGGTACAAACTAACACCGTGATATCAACACAGAACAGTGAAACATCCAAATGTGAAATAGAAAGATGTGGAGGGAGGGAAAAACTGCCCAGTGCTGGGCCAAACACTTTTCAAGTCTACAATTCTGGAGTCACTCAGCTGTGCTGTACATCATGTGCAAAGCCTCAGCGGGTGAGCAGAAAGCAGCATTTGCAATGGAGATTGGCATTCCAGATAAAAGATCTGAAAACACACTTTTAAGGGGTGAATTGCTTATTAGCTCAAATAAAATTAGCTGAAAGCTTTATCAGATTTAAAAAATAATTGAAAATGTATCAGTATTTAACAGAGACCATGAGCAGGAAAACAACCCTACAGTAAATAGCATGAAAAATTCACAAGTTCCACCATAGACTGAAGGCCAGAAGTGAAGATTTATCCCATATGAATAAGAGGAGCCTGGTGGTAATACTGCAAGAGGAGCCTGGTGGTAATACTGCAACGAGGCAAAGAGACTGAAAACCTATTTCAGCTTTAAGCAGTTCATACAAAATTAATATATCACTTATTTATGTGTGGAGAGGTGCCCATTACACAGTGTCTGAGTATGATGAGTGTCCCGAGGCACTGAGACCACCTTTCACACCAGAATTTAGTTACATTTACAAGGTACCATATACAAAAGCTTTTCATTAAACATCAACACTCCTTTTTAAACTACTCAGCGTGGTTAGTCCTGCCCCCTCCACAAGCATTTACTGGGGCAGAGCTGTCCCAAAAAGGTACAATTTGCTAATACCACATTGAAATTCTAATAATAAATGAGGAAAGTAAAGCATGGAAGAAGGCCTTTGAACCTGTCCTTTGTTTGCAATTAACCTTGATTGGTTTAGGAGCATAAAGTGTTAAAGATGTTGCTTTTTGCTTGCAGTCAGGCCTTAAAGAGGGCTGCAATAATAACCTTTTGAAGTATAATTTTAGAATATTGCTTGTATCCTTGAAACTATAGCTTTGGAATGTATATAAAGGAAATATGCTTATCTCACGTCCTAACAAAACCGAGACAAACAGCTTGAGAAAGGAAGATGAACATCATCTCAAGGATTTATAATTTCGACCAAGGGAAGCTGGACATCACTTTATGAGATTTGTAGTCATTGTAATAACAAGGTGGACCCACATCTGGGGAGCTGGACTTCACCAGATGGGATTCATCTTTATTCTTGCGGAAACTGGACCAAGATCTCGGAAACTTCCACCACCATCTGGGGATCCTCCTTTGTGGGACGCATCCTGAGAAAAACTAAATCACAATAGTGTATAGAATTGTGATGTAAAAATTGGAAATAGAAACTGCTGATGAGTAAAAAAATTGGACTAGAAACTGCTGAGAAAGCTTATGAGTACCCCTATAAATACCTATAAGCCCCAAATATGGGTGTGCATTTGGAGGGAAAACTGCCTCCACTGTACCCAGTGCTGTGTCGCTCATACTTTACCATATTAATTAATAAATTGATTGCTGCTTGAATATTGGCCTAGCCAAGCTTCTCATTTGTAACAACTTTACAATAGATCTCCCTGAATAATTCATTGAATGGCTCTTCGTGTGTGCATAGTACTGTTTGATTTTCCAGCTTACTGCACTAATCTATAAATACCGACTATAAACATTCCGAACTGATAGCTTTATTTTATATTGCACCGGTATATCTTTTTTTTTTTTTTTCTCTCCTTTTTAAGTAGCTATTTTACTGTCGGTGCAGATATTTCCGTGTCTCCCTGCCGGAGCAGCAGCAGCGAATGCCCCGACATTAGCGATGTTATTAACATCTGCCGGAGCCGCTCCCGCAGCTGCTCCCCGGGAGAGGCTGCGCCAGTGAATCACGCAGCGCTAATGAGCGCCTTAATGAACTTCCCGCAGCTGAGCGCCGAGCTCCGACACGGCCGCTAAGAGCGTATCCTGCAGTCCTGAAAACCCAAATGGTTTGTGGCAGTTTGGTTTGTTTATTTTATTTTTATTTATTTATTTATTTATTTGCGCGCTCGCCGCTCGCTGCCAAAATCGCTGCTCGGCAAGGGGAACGCACGTGACTGAGAAATGTCATGTCGCCATCCAGTCTGAATTTTAACGGGAGAATTAAGGTTAATTAAGGAACATATTCCAGCTGGACTTTTGCCAGCTCCACTCTGCCCTGTAGAGGGCTGCCAAAGCCTTACTTGCCTTTCATTACCTACCTTCCTGCTCACTCTTGCCTCTATTTTGTCATCAATAAATTGTTTCTTTCACTTTTATTACTTTTATAATATAGTTTGTTAGTACTGCGGAAGATATTGTTTCTGCAATTTAATTAAAACTGCATTCCAAAAGTCAATTGCTGCTACTTTCTATAAAAATTTCTCCTACACTTCAAAATATTTAAAAATAAAAATAACTGAAGACCCAGGAGAAAGTGATTAAAAAAACAAACAAAAGTCCTCCAATTGGACTAGGAACTGTTTCCATGGCAGTCTCCAACTGCACATGAGAAATATAAAAAGCAGTCCCTGAACTAATGCTGCTGAGAGCCTCATATGTGTCTTTATAAAAGAGAACATAACAAGAGGTATAAAAAAATATTAAGATACTGTAAATAAAGACAGCAGTTGGCATTGTTATAGAAAAAACCCTGCAATCTTCTAGCCGTGCAGCCATTGGGTTAATAATGAAAGTTTCATTCATTTTCTGCTCGTACCCACAGTTCTTACCGCTGCTCAAGTGACTGCTGTACACAGGATTTTCTCCTCTTCCCTCTTCTGGAAACCAAATGATCAGAAGGTAATTTGGCAACATTTTTGCTGCAAGTCTGTTTAATTATATGGCAACCGTGCTGGGTTTTGTGACAAGGGAGACCTAAGCGCTCTGCAGCCCTTCCAGGCAATCATGCCAGCACAGAAAATTAGGATCTGAAGGAAAAATGCTAAACAAATCTGTTATTTCCTGTTGATTTCCTGGGACAGACTGATTTGCATGCCAACATCTGGGTTTCTGTGAATTCCTTCCTCTAAGAAATAGCTTTGAGAAGATAATGATGCTCTAAAGACACAAGATTTGGCCTAAAACTCACTTGCAGCCTTTGGCCAATCTCTGTTGTCACACCTTTGATGGCATTTTCCACCCGTCAGATTTGGGGACCCCAGCATCAGGAAGTCCCATCTCAGCCAGCAGTCCTGGCACAGCCCTGCTAGCCCAGGTGCCTGGCCACCCATTTGCCCTGATTATCCAGGAATGCTGGTGGGGCTGTGCAGAGACACTGGAGCAGTGTGAGCTCTGCCCAGGGATCCCTGCGGCTGCTGCGGGAGGGCAGCGCAGGGTTTAGCACCCAGACACCCCACCCAGAAGCCCGGCACACTGCAGCTCCCCACCATCACTCCTTCCCCTGCCAGGCACAGCAGGGATCTCAGGGAACAGGAGTGGGACAGATAACCCCTGTGGGCAAGACAAGCCCTGGGAATTTGAAGGGCTGCGAGCTCAACACACCGCTGCTAAAAGCCCCATCCTGTCACGACAGAAGGGTGACAGACATACCTCCTGTCACTGCAGGGGCATTTCTCTCGTTTTTATCTTACAGCAGCCTGCCTGCTTGCATGCAGCTGCTGTCTGGTCTGGCAGAACTCTGTGATCCTTGCCCCCCCTGTTAACACATCCACAGGCTTTCATGTTTGACTGCAGTATTTGCAATAGGGCAATGGTTGGGAGTTTCACCGACCGCAATATTTTCCTCCTCCACTTTTCCAGATCCCACTATATGAAAAGAAAATCTCCAGAGGGCATAAGCAGCCTGCCAAGCTTGCTGCAGGCACCCTGGCACAAGTGAGCTGAAGATAAACAATCACAGGAGCTGGTGTCAACAAATCAGCTGAAAACATTTGTTCTGCAGCTCTGTGTTGAAGTTCTGTCCACAGCCCTTCTATCAGTGCCATATTGTTTTTGCTGATGATGGGAAAGGGCTCTTTGGTGGCAGGGTGTATTTTCAGGTTTGCACACTCCTTTTGGATTCTGTGTCCTTCTATCAAGTGGGAGGCTGTTGGTTATCTGAAGCATGCAAAATTGAAAAATTAATATTTTCAATCCTACAGAGTTTTGTGAAATGGAAAATGGTCCCCCACCCCCAATTAGGTCAGCCTCTTGGATTTTTTCCTGCTTCATTTAATCACCAGAACAATTCCTCACTCTCCTTCCTCTAGGACCACATAGATTGGTGAATAGATTGGTGCTTGGTCCCCCTCGTGCTGCCAGCACAAATTTAGCTGCCATTTCCATGCTGACAACTCAGATCTGCCTCTCCAACACCGACCTGTCTCAGTAAGTCCCAGTGAGAGGCTCAGCCTGTCTCCCTGGTCCCTACCTGGATGTCTAGCTGTCAGCTTGTGAGCAGTTTGGATGGAGCAAAAATTGAAGTCCCCCTCTCACCACCACTTCTTTTCCTGATCTTTTCCAGACCTGCTGCCTCACTGCCCGTCTCCCTGGCCCGTAGTTCAGCCTCCTGTCCTGCCTGCAGCAGGGCTGCTCATCCTGAGCTTCACCCTCACTGATTGCCTGTGACCCCAGCTCTCATTATGCAGCACACTGTGCTCATTTCTTCTTCAGCCTCAGCAAACCTTGCTCTGCTGTGTGTGCATCCATCCCAAGAGCTCAACAGACCTTTGTACTGGGGTGCTGAGATAGAGCAGCCTGCCCCTCTCCCCTCTGCTTCTCCCTTCCACCAGGTGAGAGAGGGGATGCCAAGCTGGCACTGAGTTTGCACTCTGCTCCTACTCAACACTGACTCCTCAGCAGCAAATGAGACCTTGGAGCCCACTTGTCCTCTGGCTTCCTTGCACTCCTCTTGGCTTTCATTAGCTATTCCTGCTCTGTCCCAGGCATCTCCTCACACTTACCATCTGCAAATCCAAACTCAGCTTACTCCAGAAATCTTTCAAATCCCTACAGAAATTCCTGCAGTATTCAGTTGCTTACATTCCTTTTTAAAATTCATCATTATACCTACAACATGGCACCTGGTTATATATCCAGGGCTGCTGTGAGCTTCAGTGCTGCACATTTGTAATACTGCCACTTTTTACCATTGAAATGAAAACAGAATTCATGTACTCCAAGGAAATGGGGTTTAACTGGAGCAACAGCAGCCCAGAGGACAGTGCCTCCAGGGAGAGATGCTTTACAGCATTTGCTGGCCATCCTTGAGCATTTATTTCCAGGGGCCTGTGCCCAAGTGAAATCTTAGCCCCTCTCTGCTCACTCTCCCTCTGAAAATCAAAAGCCCAATGCAGTTTTCCAGGATGGGCTCCTTACTTGGGAGTGTACAGATGTGGGGCAGAGCAGAGCTGTGGTCCCAGTGGTCCCTCTCCCTACCCCATCCTGCAGCAGCCCCTCTCCCCATGGCACCCTCAAAGCAAGGCTTTGAAACCCTCTCTCTCCCTTTCCTAACAAGCCTCTGCCAAGGGACAGGGAAATTCATTGCAGCAGGAGACTGCTCCATGGTAGATTAGTTCAACATCATGTTTTTCAGAAATAACTTCTTGTGTCATAATCCCTCAGCTGGGCTCTAACACAAGCTCAGTTTACTGTTGTTGGAGCACCAGGCTGCAAAGGGCACAGGGCAGATACTGAAGGACTCAAGAGCAGTATCAGCATCACCAAACAGAGATGCTCAAACACATTAATTTGGTCTGGCAGGTAATGAAGTGAGACCTGCCTACATTAAAAGATATGTTTATGGTTTGAGAGATTACTTTCCATTTTGAGTCCTAAGCATGCATTAGTCTGCATTTCCTTTCTTCTGCTGGAAAAATGGATACTTAAAAAAAAAAAAAAAGGCAAAAAAGCATTTGCATATTAAAACTACTGCAAACTACAAACTACATTTTATGAAGTCATTCATACAGTTCAGAGAATAAGAGCATCAGATGAACTGCAGTCCAAACTTCAAGTCCTGCAAAACAATTTTGTTTGGGTTTTCCCTCCTAACATTGCCCCATGGCTAGAAGGAAAACAGACTCCAGCACCAAAAAATTGTGATTTGGTTAAAGGGACTAGAAGATATAGAAATCTGGGGCTAATCCCCAGCCATTGCAGGAGATGTACTGATTCAATGCACTTGGGCAGCAGATTCCTGTTCCTTCCTGCTAATGGAGGTGCTAATTCAGAGTGCTCTGAGCGAGCATCCCCTGCCAGCACAGCCCAACCAGCACCCCCAGCACCTGAGCACAGCAGTTGCGCCGTGAGTGCTGCAGAGGCAATTGGCAGACGTGTCACAAACCTGATGTATCACAGCTCTGTCAAAATTTGAGGCAATTATCAACAGGAGACACAGAATGGATCTGACTGGTGTGAGTGCTACCCCTGCACTTTCACACCTGCCAGCGCCAGCCGCTCTCGGCCACGCCACGCTTCCCACCACACCGGGGTGCAAAGCAGAATTCAATGATCAAATGCAAAATGCTTTGTTACACACAAAAGTCAATAAGCTGCACAGAATCCTTTAAAACCTACACAAACAAATTGCATTTCCTAACTGCAAATCCTCCGTGCAGAGGATATTTTCTAAACCTGTGTGCGGTTCTATTTAGATTTCTTTCTTCTCTCACATTCTTTGATCTGCTTATTACACCTTTTTTAAAAATAAAAATGAGGTTTGGGATCAGTATTAGACTCTGCTGACAGTCACAACCAAAGCACTCTGTACAATGCAAAAAAAAATTACTCCCTCAGACTCGTTGTTTATAATGTTTACACAGTAATCATTGCTGGAATTTCAGCATTACGGTATGTTCATCACAGCTTGCCTTAAATTCGGAGACCTCTTACCCTAGGAAGAGCAAGGCTGTTGATTTGCTTTTTGGCATTTCAGAAAGCAGCCTCAGAATACAGAATTTGTTTCTTGTTATTTAGCTATTGTTGGGAAGCCTGAGAGATGATGAATAAGGGAAAAGAATAGCTTTTTGCAGGGTGTCAGTTTGCAAGACCTCCCTCCATCGGGAATGTAGGTCTTTCCTCACTGTATCCGTGGCAGATGCCAATCACATTCAGTCAGACTCACAGGATTCATTTTAAAATTCACATTCCCAAGTACAAAACTAGTGAGAGGGGTCTGAGGCTTTTTTTTTAGCAACCAACTCCTTTTTCCATGGCCATTGTCAAACAGCCCATGAGAAGGGAGGGATCCAAGAGTGGCGGTTCCAGATGCCAGAAGGAAAACCAGTAAACCAATTTTTAAGTAAGAAATTGCTCTCTCTATTGCTTGAAGTGTCTACCACCGTGGGAAGTAGAAGAGTAATGATCTTTTTGTGGACAAGGCTGTTCTAACACCTAGAGTATGTGATGGCAGCTTGCTGTCCTTAATCATAGAGTAACCTTGAATATTATATATCCTCTACCACTTCCAGTCCTAAGCAGCCAATATTTTTTGGAAGCACAAGTTTCAGAAATTAAATTAGCAATGGAGTGTGGAGAGATATGGCCAATATCCTCTGAGTGACTAAAGCCGTTTAGCACCCGGGTTTCATTTCAAAGTAGGTTAAATAAAAAGGTACCCAGCACTATCCTCATCCCTGTGCCTTTACAGTCTGATATGCTCTTTGAAAAACAGCATTGCATCAGAAGAATGCAGCATTCCTCTGTGCTCAGTGCACGTTGGCAATTCAGAGGGAATTACTAAATAGAACATGTAGGAGCACAGCACTGAAGGGATGTACAGGTCAAGGAGCCCCATCCCTTGATATTAGAGACAACCACATCATACAATCACATTAATAAATTGATTAAGATCCATCTGCAAAATAGGTAGGGTTTTGCCCCCAAAATCCCAGTGAAAGGCTTTTCCAGAGCCTCACCTTTTAACTGATTAGAAAGCTGCTTCTAATTTCCATCTCTAATTTATTCACGGCCAGTTTATTACCAATTTGTTCTCGTGCCAGCACTGTCCTCTAGCTGAACCAGCTCCTTTCCCTTCTCTCCCTGGTGTTTACTTCTCTGATGTATTTATAGACAGCTAGTCACATCCCCTCTCCACTTTCATTATGCTGGGATAAGTATGGAGGCAGTCCTGATGCTCTGAGGCACCCAAACTGCACCATCCCTGTGTCCACCCTGACATCCTTGCCGTGGGGGTTGGTTTATTGAACGCCCTCAAAGTCACCACCACACTCCAGAGAAAACCCCACTGCTACAAAAAGGGACATTTTTCCAGTTTCTTGGGAACACTCATTTTGGATCACAGTTGCTTCATCGCTCACAAGCCTGAAGGAAACCCCTGAGGCTGTAGGAAGCTCATCTGCAGTTCCACCTTCTACAAGTCATGGGCTTCTGACAGAGATATTTGTCTTGGACCCCTCTATTTTCTCAATATAAGAACCAAGTGCTCCATTTAAATCCAAAATTTTAATTCCCAAAGATTTTGTCTGTCAGACTTTTATCCAAAAAGTCCTGAGAGAGCTGCAAGTGAAGGCCTCTCAAGCCTCTAACACTCAATGCACAGGAGCTGCAAAATGAGACACCAAGGGACATCTCTGGCATGGTGAGACACCAAAGGACATCTCTGGCATGGTGAAGCACCAGGGGACATGAGAGGCATGGTGAGACACCAGGGGACATCACAGGCATGGTGAGACACCAAGGGACATCAGAGGCATGGTGAGACACCAAGGGACATCACAGGCATGGTGAGACACCAGGGGACATCAGAGGCATGGTGAGACACCAAGGGACATCACAGGCATGGTGAGACACCAAGGGACATCACAGGCATGGTGAGATATCAAGGGACATCACAGGCATGATGAGACACCAGGGGACATCAGAGGCATGGTGAGACACCAAGGGACATCACAGACATGGTGAGGACCAAGGGACATCAGAGGCATGGTGAGATATCAAGGGACATCACAGGCATGCTGAGGCACCAGGGGACATCAGAGACATGGTGAGATATCAAGGGACATCAGAGGCATGTTGAGACACCAAGGGACATCACAGGCATGGGAGCACGTGAGGCACCATGGGTTTACCTTGACTCTCCCATCTGAAATGAACTGGGCTCACATCCAGGGACTCAGTTCCTTCAGCATCCAGGGTGGGGCTCTTTCTTTCACCCAAAATCCTCTAAGGAGGTGAATACCAATGAACCCCTAACCCTTGGTGCCTCAAAAACCACAGTGCCAGATTTTTCTGGGTCTCACTGAAGGGAACTTGGAAAAATTGAAAACTGCAGCGAGACTTGGAAAAATGTAGTATTTGTGAGGCATTTCTCCTCTGCCTGGTGGTGCTAGGACTGGCTGGGATATAACAGCTCAGTTAATTGTGGGGGTTCCAGTTCACAGTGCTGCCATGGGGAAACTAAACCCACACACAAACCTTTCCAAGCTGAGTTTCTACAGAAAGCTGAGATTCAGCAGGGCAGGAGAGCTACAGGAGGAGGAGGAGGATGGGCTTGGCCCTGTGGCTCCTGTTTACCAGGATTCAATCACAGCTTGTGGCTGATGCTTCTGTATTATTAGATATAAAAGGGTGTTGATTGTTATCAGACATCAAAGGATGCAGCACAAATCATTCCCATCAAAGCATCCAATCTGAGCATTACCATCTGTACTGCCACTGCTTGCAAATCAAACAGGCTGTTTTCAGCCCTGTCATGACTACCACCTATATTCATTTCTCTCCCATCTTCCATCTTGATGGTGAACATAGGTCAGAGCTCAGATTCCTGTCATTCTGCACATGCTTTTTACTCAATGGAGATGTACTGTAAAACTTCAAGAAGTCCACCTAACTTCACTCTTCTTGCTCATTTCCCCGCTGGGAAAAGAATAAAAAAGGAAAAAGAAAGGAGAAAACTGCCTTTCTGGTCTTTACAGATCCTCAACTAAACCCTTTGTGTCCTGTCACTTCCCCTTTTCTCTAAACCTTTAATATTTATAGCTTCTACCATTGCAATCTTTTACAAAAATAAAGCCAAGCTCGATCAAATGAAGTCAGTGACCAAGACAGAAGGGTCATGCACAGTTTAAATGGACTCTTAGACTCTTTCAGTGCTTGTAACTGAAGAGGCCTTTAGTGGCCTTAGGACAAATTTATGCTATAACCTCCAGGCCACCAGATAAACAGGGAAAAAATGAGCTGAAAGATTTAAGGGGTTTGGGCCACGTCCTTACACACTGGGAAATAGCTGCTGTGCTGCACTTTAGGGACTGCAGCCTCTCAGGGAGGCTGTGGAGGTGAAAGGTTAGACAGTGGAAATTGGTGCAGTGACAGCAAAGACAGCTGCTCCTGGGAAGATTCCCTCCACTCCCCCTGTTTTTAGTAATGCAGCCCCATTAATGTGAAGGGCAGCAGAGCTCACCTGTACATGAATGCTGCAACTCATGGGTGACACCTTTAAAATCACCACTCTCTGAAATATTATCTGTTATCCACACATTAGTTGTCTGAGGTGGTCTGGATTTGGGGTTTTGTTTTTTTTCATTTCTCAGTGGTATTTCAGACTTGTAACTAACTGAGTAAGCAACAAAATAAGTTGTCTAAAGTGTAATAATAAAAATAATATTAAACAGGTCTACATTCTCTGAAAATAACCTAGGCCCCACTGGGACCAGAACTCCAGAGAATTCTCTATCTGAGGTTTGTTTTCTCCTCTCCTGACCTTGGAAAAAGCATGCATTAAATGTAAGTTTTTATAGAAATACATGAATAGTTTTAAATGAAACTTTCTCCAGGAAACGACTGTCCAGTCACAGGGGAAATTTCTGATGTAGCCAGAGAGACTCAACCTCAAAATAACCAATAATGTGGGAGTTCAGACTAGGTCACAGCCTCTGCTGTTTATCTTCAACAATCCCCCCATCATCAAATTATTCATAGAGGAAGTTTTCTTTCAGGGGAGTAACAAGGTGGGGATGTGGAGGGAGCTCATCCTGGTGCAGAAGAGGAGAAAAGCACTGATATTTTGAAATGGAAGGGAAAAGGGGAAAAGGTTTTTAATATATCTATACCTCTTCTTGCTGCCTACTTTAAAACTGAGTTCAGTTTCAAAGCTTCCATCAAAGCAGCCGGGTCTGAAAAGGAATGTTCACATAAGAACATGTGTCATTGGTCTTCCTGTCCCAATTCCATGTCTGTCACAGAGTACTACTGACAATCAAACACACCATAATGTTACATGTTGTGCCAGATCTGTCTGCTGAAGTCTCTGTGTTCGCTTTCTTCTCAAGCACAGACACTACTGCTGCATATTAATAGCCCCAAATATGTAAAATTCTCTTTTCTTTTGAATAAATTACTTTTCAAGCCTTGTTTTTCTATTCCCCTCAATTTACTTTCTCTAGATAAAGATGAGACAACTACAACTTCTAATTCATGTCCCCTTCCTACTTTGAATAAAAGCATTCAGAAGTAAAATTTCAGTCTCAACAACTGGCTCTAAGAAGTTCACCACAGCAGGAGTTTTGTGACCACAGTAGCTGACCCTGCACACTGTTGGTGACACTCACAGTGCCTTCAGGAAATGCTACCTGTGCAGGAGGCCAAACAGCAAAATTTCAGGGAAAACATTAAAATATCCACCTTGCAGCTATTAACATCAAAGGCATTTCAGTGTCAGAGCCTGGCATTTCTCAATAATGAGGAAAAAAAATCAGAAAAGATTCCTGTTGGGAGATGGACTCCAGCAACAGCCATTTGAGGCAAAGTGCCAGCTGGACTGAATTCAGGCTCAGTAATGTGCTCAAAAGAAGAGTAAGGTTTTAAAAGTGATGGGGTTTCTTTTTGCATTTCTATGCATTAAAAAAAAAAAAAAAACAAACCAAACTAAACCAAAAAAACCTCCTACAACAATACAAGTTGAAAGACAACTGAGGTTTCATTGTCTACTCCCTTACAGCTGTCTCCACTAAGCAGAGCCCATCAGCCCTCTGGAGCCACTTCACATCTCTGATTGGACTGGAGGAATTGTCTCCTAGATTTGTACAAATAAAGATTATTAAGGATTTGGTACTTTCCAGCAATGCTCCCTAAGAACATGTTCTCCAAAACCTGTAATATGCATCTCTAGATTAAACATGTCCCTCACCAACCAGGATGTGGGAATAGAAACTGGAACATCCATCAGGCCCAAAAGAAAGCCACAGCAAAGATTATAATATCAATATTGAACTTCACAGACTGCCATGAAAATTCCAGAGAATGACCCCAAATGCTGGATGAGAACTTTGATACAGAGAGGCTACTCTTAGTCAAGAGAGACAATATCAGGTTTGATGTTTGCATACTAACACCTTTTGTAAGCACTAAAATAGTGCTTAAAATCAATGCTTTGCATGCATAGGGAGGAATCTGCCTGGGAAAACTTCCAGTTAAGGTTTGGGGTTTTTTCTTCCTAGCTAGAATCACTTTAAGTAACTTTGATGCTTCAACAATGGATTTTCTAAACAATTTGCTTGATCTAAATTGGAGGCATTATGTTACAAACGAACCCAGTGATTCTGATGTAACTGATACAGTTTTCAGGCATTTAGCTCTGTTAAAGCCCAACTCCCTCCATGAAGCAATTAAGGCCATTTGTAAACCTGAAGAGCTAATGTAGAAATTATAAAATTAAGGCTAATGGACTCAATTATAATAAATGCATGGGTCAGCGATTGCAGCAATTTCTCAGCCCTTTCTTTATGCCTAGGTTCAGCTTAATAACACACTCCATCTCACAGCGCTGATGGCATGGCAGAGTCTGAGCTCCAGAGGGGCTGAGAGGGCTGGGAGAGACTGGATGGCTCCCTCTGCAGATCACCTGCAAGCCTCAGCCCAGGGAGGGTGCAGGGCCCCAGCAGCACCCCACAGCCCCAGCTGCAGGAGCTGCAGGAGCTGCAGGAGCTGCAGGAGCTGCAGGAGCTGCAGGATCTGCAGGAGCTGCAGGACTGCTTCCTGGGGAGCACACAGACCTCCTCTCCCTCGCCTCCTGCTAATTTTAGAGCACGTCCACTCACATTGACTAGGGTTGGTTTTTTTTCATTCCTTCTCCTTCTCTTGCCTGGAGTTTCTTTGTAGTTCCAAAGACCTTGGTGATTTCATTCTCCTAAACACATCTGCTATTTCCCAGACTGAAGTCCTCAAAATCCTTTTCGCAATGTCACACTTGGTTACTGAGAGTGTTTTGAAGTGAATAGAGGGGTTTAGCTTCAGAGACTGAACAGCAGGAGATGATTAACACTTAGGGAGCAAAGCTGTTTATTGTGTTTTAAATAGTGCAGAAGAGTTTGGTTTTCAAATTGGCTCTAATTAGTGTAATGTACTTGTGCATGTGCACACCTGATCTCTACTTCAGGAGCACCGAGGTCCTTATCAGACTACAGAACAAAAGCACCAAAATCCACAGCAAGAAAGAACAGCTGCTTTTTCCTTCTACAAATGCCTGCTCAGGTGGTTTGCATAGGTGAAGAGGACACAGGTACTGAGCTACCCTCACCAGTTCTCAACACTCATCTCAAAGGAAAGTGCAGGCAGCAGGCTAAATCTCCAGTGGATGCTGGCAATAGCACAGAAGCTGATCGAGCCTGGCTCTTCCATCCTGCTCTTCACACTTGCTCCTGAGGTGCTTTCCTCCTGGGATTCTCAAGCACTATTTGCCTCTTGCTGCTCTTAGTAACGTGTGATGCAGCAAAAGAAAAGAAAAGCCGAGGGCTTCAATGCTCCCCTCTTCTCCAGCTGCCTCCAGGAAAGACATTTCAGGATGGAGTTTGCTTGCAAAAGGTGGCCCTGGCTGAGGAGACAGGCAGGTGAGAGCAGGCAGCTGGGACACTTGATGGTCACACCCAGCTCTTACCTCATCAGCTCTGCTCCAGGAGGGATGCTCTGTCTGCAGCTCACAGCTGAGACTGCACACCACAAATACCCCCAGGGTCCCCCAGGGCAAGGTGACTGAGGCACCCTTGGTGTTACTCAGCAGGCACTTGCTCAAGATATGCTGCATCCAATCCTTTCCTTATGTTTCACAGAAGTTTCTGGAAGAAGATTCAGAAGCAAAACCCTTACCCAAAACAGCTGCAGGTTGTTTGTTAGCAACAACATCTCTAACCTACACTAGCACAGCCGTAATGAGGGGGATATTGCAATATCTCACCAACAATAATCCGTGGGGCTTAAATGAGATCTGTCCGTAAGCAGCACACCATCAACTGTATCTATTAGCCCTACAGGTACCTGATAAGAAGCAAATTAAAATAGTGGAGATCAAAGAAATGGGAAATTATATTTAGCTGGCTCATATTAAATAAATTTCTTTACTCAGGCTCACTGGAGACTGATGCTTAAATTGCTACAAATGGAACTGCCATAAAGACAAAAGAGATTATTAAATCTTTGTGCCAATCATAGGGATATAGGACCAGAGCTCTGCATTTTGAAAGCATCTTTCAAGCCAGGGGGACAGTGAGTGAAAGATATAAACTAAATCTAACATTAAGACTTAAAATACCTTTTGGTGTCCATTCAAATCATCTGGAAATCTCTTTTGGAGACTCTATCTAAAATGACAACAACCTTAAAATATATCTTTGAGAGAAGGAGGCATAATCCACACAGTGCAATCTAAAATTATGTATTGTAACATGACAAAGCAGCCATGATTCTTTAAAAAAAAATACCAACAAGAAATGCATTGAATGTGCTGAATGAAATCACCAGCACCTGGATTTATCCAGAACTATCAGGGGTCATGCAGGTATAACTCTCACCCAAAATGTGACCATGTGGTGGGGACAGCTGTCCCAGCCTGGAGGTGTGGGTGTGCAAGGTCAGTCCCAGTGTCACAACTGCCACACCTGGGAACAGCTGCACAGAGCCACCCTTTCCATTTACTGGAGTAAAATATGACAGGTTAGACAGGCCTGTGGAATTCAGGACTGAATAAATGTAAGAGACAAAAAGGCAAGTTGAAATTCAGTGAGAAGTAACAACTGGCAAGAGCTCAAGGTTTTATACCTCTGAGTCCAAATGCTGGGAGGGGCAAGAGAAAAATTACTGTTTTTTAGAAGAAAACACTTTTTTTTAACTTGAAAACAAGGGAGGAAAAGATATTCTGAATATGGCTTAATGAATCCCTCCAAGCTTCCTGTATGGTACAGAAATAAAGTAGACATCACAGATAGGACTTGACATATGTTAAATTTCCTCCTTTAACAGAGACCTGAAAAATACAGAACATCTGCACAGCTTTATAGTGATATTATCCTATACTCCTAATGGCTGCTAATTATCCTAATGATCCAGTCCTCTCTGTAGATTAGAGATGCACTACGTGATTAAGGTATGGCTGAAAAAGCCATCCTAAATTGAAATTAAGAGCCAAAAATAATGCAGCACATCTCATTTCACCATCACCACTGCCCTGCACAAATACAAAAAGGCAGCTTCCAAACCTGAGCAGCTTTATTGGGGAAATCTTGTCCCTGGACACTCACTCTGGTGGCCAACAGGAAAAGATTCTGGAAGTGACTTCTCTTAAAAGAAAATAACTGTAAAATCCTGATTGAGCCTTTTCTGTCATTCCTTGGTCTCTTCTCCCCACTCTGCTGGAGCCCCCTCATCCTTTCATGGCTCAGCATCTCCCCATGGTGGGAGCACACCCATATTTTTTGGAAACTCAAATCACACCACCACACACACACATGGCTTCTGGGCTGGTGAGCACAGCAATTATTTATCCTGTGGGCCCTGGATGATGTACAGAGCAGCACAGAGTGCGTCATGCAGTGCAGCACTAATCATAAATCAGACTCAAATAAATTAGTGCTATCTTTTCAACTGTATCAAATGTGTAGTTATTCCTTTCAGATACACAGTAGGTCTTTTATCCAGGGTAGCATCAAGGTTAAAATGATTAAGTAAGTAATTTCATTAGCAATGATAAATGTTAACGATGATAGAGAGCGATTTTGGATGCGTTTCACAGAATCACAGGATGGTTTGGGTTGGAAAGGACCTTAAAGATCATCTTGTTCCAAATCCCCTGCCACGGGCACCTTTCTCTAGACCAGGGTGCTCCAGGTCCCATCAAACTATGGGGCACCCACAGCTTCTCTGGGCACCCTGTGCCTCTGCCTCCTCCCTTCCCAGTGAAGAACTTCTCCCTCATATCTAATCTGAACCTGTCCTTTGTCACTTTGCACAGAAGCAGCTGATGTTTATGTGCTACCAAAAGCTGCTGGTATGTGCAAGCATCAAATACACCCACCACATCTTCAAGAAACATCTTTCCAAGCCAAAGTTCAACTCTCAGATTTCACATTAGAGATGCAGCACATTAACACAGCACAAAATTAGATTACTTTCTGGACATGCAGATGCAGCCACTTGAGTTGAACACTGCAGAATAAAGATGTTTCCCCAGGGGTTGGGAGCAGGTGCTGAAGTGGGCATGGACAGGGGCATGCTGTGGTGTCCAGCATCCATTGCATGCCTCTGCTCCCCTCAAATCCTGAACCCCATTCTCCCTGGGTGTTTTTGCTCTTACAGGAGTTATCACCAGCTGCCTCAAGCCTGGCATTTCTTTTTCCTCTGCCAACAGTGATCCTCCCCTCTTTCCTCACCCCTTCCTTTGGGGAGGGAAGGGGCAGGGCCAGGCATCAGGGCTTCCACTCTGTGGCTGGCACAGAGTAGTGAGGAGAGGAAGAGAGAGAGAGCCTTCAGCTCCTTTGCTTGCCACCTCTCTGGTGAAAACAGCTCTGAGTTGTTTTGTGCCATTAGGGGTCCCTGTCAAATTTTGTACCACCTGCTTGCCCTGGAACACAGACAGGGATCAGCTTAAACAGAGGAAGGAGGAAATAATGTATGCAGACATAGATAAGGAGATGCTAACATTCAGAAGTTTGTTCTCCTGAAGCCCAAGCATCCCTCTGGAAGAGGCAGTGCTGGCTGGCAGGGGCAGGGCACAGCCTCAGGAGGAGCCAGGTCTTCACCCCAGCAAAGCTCTTTGGAAGCAAGGAGGCCAGGAACTGCTGAAACCCTGCGTGGGGGTTTAATAGCCAGTTTAATTTGCTTATTTTTAACCTTCCCAGAGTTAACATCAGCCAATACTTGTCCAAAGCAGGATCTGTACCCACAGTCCTGAAGCTCAGCAGCAGGGTCTGAGCTGTGGCCAGGCTGCTGAGGCCATGGCTGCTGCTGCAGGGACAAATCCAGCCCCAGGGGCAGGCAGGGGGCTGGTACCCACAGGGCTTCCCCAAAATCAGGCAGGCACAACAGGGTGGAATGCATCGCTGCACTGGCAGCACTTACAGGTCACTGTGCACCTGTTTGATACCTTGTGCTGCAGAGCATAACAACATTTAGCAGCTGCTCTAAACACTGTGGTAGAGGTCTTTGAAACAAGTCCAAACCTTCTGAAAACTCACCATTTGCCATGGTTTACACTGCATTAGAAACACCAGGCTTGCATTATTCAAGATTCCCCGCTGCATCTCGGTTCTTACACACGTTTATTTAGAAGGAAGAAAAGTGTGCTACTCTCTGCACCCATGTGTGACCAAAGGGCTTTAGCACTTGTACTGAATGTAAGAGTCTCCTAGCAATGCATGCTTAAAGGCTCAGAGCTGATTCAGGTTAAAAGCATCAGGGGAAGGAGAAAAAAATCAAACAAACCCCACCTAATGTGTGTACATGAAAACGCTGACTTCCAGAGCGTTCAGAACTCAAAAGCACGGAACCAATTTTCTCCAAAAACTTGGAACTCCCCAGTGAGAGCTATAAACAAGCTAATTTGACATTGCTAGCTCCAGCCAGCTTAGACTTATGAGTGTGCACATATTTTATTCTGAAGTTATGGGAAAAACATATTTTCCCCATGCTTGCATAAATCAAAAACAGCTGAACCAATTTAGCTTAAATTAGAAAGAGAGAGAGAAAGGGAAAGAGAGAGAGAGAAGGGGGAAGGAGAGGTGAAGAAGGAAGAAAGAACAGGAGAGGAAAAAAGGGAAAGACTAAATACAAAACCTGTGGGGAAGGGTGAAAAAAGAAATCCCTAATAATCAGGAAACATTCAAGTTGCACTCAACAGCTCTGTCTGCAGTCCCACAGAGCTGGCAATTGAATGTCACTGCACAGTACCTGGTGATGGGGATTTTTTATGCTCATTTTAAACAAAAGATCCCATTAGTGCTGTAACTCCAATGCTGGCTGGAAAGCAACAGCAGAGAGAGGCTGAGCTTTCCAGAGGGGTTTGTCTGCTGGCCAGGGCAGTACTCAAACCACACACTGCTGCCTGCAGGGATCTTGGAGCCTCAGGGACAGTGTCCTCTCAGGAATTTTAATTTCCCTTCCCCTATTTTTGGTGTTCTGCTCCCACTCCCAGCTCAGGCTCACCCCTCAGGAAAGCCCTCTGCCCCTGAGCTCACCCAGCACATCCTCCTTCCCCCAGCAGAGCCACTGCAAACTCCAAAGGAGTAAACACTGAGGATGAACTGCAGAGAAAGGCAGAGCTCAGTAAGAACCAAAATAAAGTTTAAACATTATCAAGTCCCTGCCCTGTCCCAGCACAGCCCTCACCAGCAGGCATTACAGCCAATTTCAAGTTTCTGAGATGCTCCCTGTGTTGCTGTGCCCTCTTCACTCCCTGTACAGCTTTCCCATAAAAGTCTGCAGTGCTGCTTCAGATTCTGACTCCTGACCTTCCCTGAACCCTGCCCAGCTCCCCGGGGGATGTGGGGATGCCACTTGCTGTGGTCTGTCAGCAGCACTGAGCACCCTGGTGCCCTGCAGCAGCTCTGGCTCTGCACGGCTCATGCACAGGAACAGCCTCTGGCATGTCAGCCCAGCAGTTATGGTCATTTACAGCTCATGTCTACAGCATCTGTTTAGCTAGTTTGCTTATAAATAAATTTGGAATATCCACACTGCAATAATCCGCCCAGATTTGAAGGAATTTAATACACAAAATGCAAATCAGAGACTAAATGAAAAATTAAGTGACCGTGAGAATCGGTTTTTACCATGCAGAGCCAGCTTCAAAATAAAAATGAGAATCATAATCCTACTTTACATATAATTTTCTGCAGGGTTGTGTAATTTACAACTTACACAAAGCAACAGGAAGATTAAAGACATCTTTTGAATTAAAACTAAAGCACTGGGTAGACTCCCTGCAGTAAGAGTTTATTACACCCTATGCAGCTCTGAGGAAGCTGAAGTGTGTTTGTCCAGGGAGCCCGGGGTGGTGTTTCCAACACATTTCCTTGGAGGAAGCACAAGCAGCAGGTAGAAACCCTTCCCACGGATCCCCCTGCAGCCCGGGGTGCCTTCCAGGAGGATGCCTGGGGAGGGGCTGGGCTCCTGCTCACCCGGGACCTTGCCCCTTACAGGCTCTGTGTCTCCTCCCCTTTCTCTGCCCCGGGAAGGAGGGGGACCTGCAGCACCTGGTGGGATGGAAGTGCCCCCATCCCAGTCCTGGGAATGCCCTAAAGCAGCTGCCCTGCAGAGAGCTCTTCTGCCACTCACAGTTCCCACTGTGCTCCTACACAGCTGCCAAGAGGAAAGAGGCACTTTTCAAAAATTCCAAATCAATCTGTTAATGTTTCTGGAAAAAATATGACTATATGAGATCACGTAGCAGAGAACAGGCTTCTGTTGGGGCTTGGGTAATTTCTCTTGGTTAATGGGTTTTTTTCTGTTCATAAACAGATGTTTAGAACAAGACCTTAAGAATAAAGTGTTGTCAAGATGGCAAACTCCTCTGACTTATGAGTTAGGGAATGCCCCAATTCTTTCCCCACCAATGCCTTCAAAAAGCTGGTAGAAGAAAGAGAAGTCCAAAAGAGAAGAAGTCCAAATCTGGACATAAACCACACACAGTTTTACTTTTAGCAGTATTGTGACTACTCATTGTAAAAGAAAGCAAAGCATTAAGCAATTAGTTAAGAACAGAAATCCATACAATGAGCATATAGGGTCCAAGATATACATTACAGATCTCCAGTGACCCAGGAAAGGTTGCCCAGGATGCAGTCTTAATTCCATTGAATAACCTGGTTTCCATTCCTTATGGCCCTTTTATCTCAACCCCAACTTTAGGAGTCCTCATAAAAATGGCTCTGGGTCTGCACATGTATGTAAAAACTTGTTTCCAATCTAATTTCTGCTCTTGGTGAATTTCTCCACGTGCTCCTGCAAGTCCCTCTGTGATGACACAGCAAAAATTGCTTCTGCTGCATCTTCTGGGGCTGCTCCCTGTGCTCACCAAGCACACAGACCCCACTGGGGGAAGGTATGCACTCCTGAACGGGACCTTAAAGTTATTCCAGGTATTCCAGGTAATTCCAGGTTTCACAGCAACTGCAAAGCTTTCTGCTGGAGCAAAGCATTGGGAATAAGAGGCCTTTCCACTGTGTTTGAGGGCAGAGGAAGCACAGCACTGGTACAGGATCACTGAGGTGTTCTGTGCAAACTCATTTTCCCTTCCCATGTTTTGCTCCTCACAGCAGCAGGTTTATCAGCCTGTGCCACATAAGCTTGATTGCTGTTATTTCTCTGGGATCAGAGTCCTTAAACTATACTTTAAACCTACTGTCAATGATTTCTCTGTATTGCTATTCCATAAGCCATTAATCACTGGGAATGGCAGTCTGTTTGATGGAGTGAAATGCCTGCAGACAGTTCTCTCTGTGCAGCTTGCACCTCTGCTTCTCCAGGCTTTTTCCAAGCTTTCCACTCTTCCAGGTGGTGCCTCTGCAACCCCAAGGCAGGACAGAATAGGACAGGAGAAGGGGGTCCCAGCTCCTACTGCTCAGCCCCAACTCCAGCAGCAGACTTGGCATTTCCCTGCCTCCTCTAAGAGCTCGCAGGTTGTGGGAACACAGCACAGAAATACACACATATTAGGATACTTTCCTGTGGGCAGGCTGTTCTGGAGGAGGAAACCAAACCATTTACCAGGAGATCAGTTCCAGCACAAATCATAGTCCAGTAAAAAAGTTTTACTGGACACAGCAATTTAAAAACATTGCTTGGATACAGAGAGTGAAGGTACTGTTGCTAAGCCCTTTATTTCCTTGGGCTGGGAAAAATCCACATCATCCTCCTCATCAAAAACTGGGGATGAGGAGGAGGGAGGGAGGGAAAACTAATAAATACATTGAGACAGGCCATTCAGAGTTTGGGCCTTCAGTCCTCATCATTTATTATACTTTTTTTGCCAGTCTGAGTACTGGACACAATCTGTAGCTCAGGCAGAACACTTGAAATTACACCTATTCTGTACCTACTTTATTTTCCCCTGTCCCTTGCAAAAGCACTCCATTCCTAAGGAAGCATATCTTAAAAGACAGGCACAGTCCTTAATTCAAACACAGTGCAATTGTAACAGCTCTTTAGTATTCATAATTAATTTTTTGGGAAAAAAAAAATCATTCTATTATAGATGTACACAGAAGAGTAAGACCTATAATATGAATGAGGACACAGCACATTAAAAATGTAAATTAAGAATTAAATAGCAAAACAATGGAGCACTGCCAATATTTTTATAACCATACAAATTGCTCATCAGTATCCAGTGTCATGTTGGCAGATTTGTTCAACAGGGAGTATAAAGCCAGAGACAAGATGATAGACTATCCTTTCTAAAGGATGTACTCTCAGAGCTGTCCTGCCTGTTGTGCTTTCTGTGCTTTAAAATAGAGAGGTGAGTGCACTTGGAGCATGAGTGATGTGTTAGGAGAAGGAGGCTTTTCTCCCTAAGTCGTGAAAAATTGGATTCTCCTACTTCATGCACATTCATCTGTAAGTTTTTTTCATGAAAAAGTAACACTCCCTGTTACAAAGCCTCCCAAAAAGCACTGTTTTCAAAACATAACCATAAAGTCCTTTTTGTTTCAAACCATGTGGAGTGCAGAGAATGCACTATTTTTTTGCCACCACCATCATACAGAGCACTTAAATTTCTGCACCAGGAGATCAGAGTTCACCAGTAAGATCTGTATGTGGTGTATTCCTGCTTCCAAATCTCCCCAATAAATGACTGGATGCACAGGATTTTGACCCTTTGCACTGAGAGTGTAAGGGGGATGATCACCTCAGGAGGAAGGCCAGCCCTCCTCCCCATCACACTCATGCAGGCTGGGACTGCAGCCACAGGTGGGGTTAGGGTGGGAAACTTCCATTTGGCTGTTCCAAGGAAACCAAGGAGAGGACAGGCAGCATTTATGTCTAGAGATTTCTACTTACAAAGCAGGAATTTGCTCAGCACCCTGAAATATTTTGTCCCCATATCACTGGTGTAACAAAAAACCCATTTTCCTGGAGAGCAGAAAGTTGGGGATTTTAGCTGTGTCACTGGAGCCCTCACATGACACAGCTCTGCACACACATGCCCATTTCCCTTATCTAGGAATGAACAGCAGAAAACTCTTTTATGACCCAGACACTTTGCCATCAGCACCTTTCACAAGGCTCAGCACTCAGTCCTAAGGGCACGGTGTATCCTTGTCACGTAGGATGATATCCTGGTTACACTGGAAAAAGGAGCCTTGTTTTGATGAATTAAGTAAATTTAAATGAAATACAGCACATATCCAGGTGCTCAGTATGGATTTAGTGTTTTAGTACTGACTGTCACCAATGAGCAAGCCATGAGTTTCCAACCACAGCAATGGCCACATGAGGAGAAAAAATGGGATGGATCCCACTGCTCCTGGAGTCCTTCCATCCATCTCCCTTCAAAGTGCAATGCTGTTACTCAGTGACAGCGTGCAGAGGCCTCACCCTGCCCTGGGGGATGTCCCTTTCTGACCCCTCCTGGGCCCCCATCTCTGAGTCAGAAGGGGTTTGCACCCAACCAGCCCATTGTGACTGATCACTAGAGAGAAAAAAAATTGGGCACATTCACAGCATGTGACTGCTAAACAATTCTCTGAGATATGCACTGATGACATTTTAAACCCCAATGCAAACACTACAACATTCACAATACTCTATCAAAGCACACAGGAAAATGGATGTATTGCTTTTCTCTTGGAACTCAAATTTCTATATTATTAAAACAGTTTGGGAGATGGGAGGAGGAACCTGATAGATTTAAGACTTATACTTTTCTCCTAGTACATTGCCAGGAAAATAAAATATTTAGTGGCTTCATATTCCCTAACCATATTTTTGACAATATGCTTCATGCTCTATTTGCCACAAAAGTTGTGACACTGCAGTCAGTCTTCAAAGAATAAAGTATGCATTTGTCATGGCAAAAGATCCAAAAACCTCATTTTTTATTACCCTGCCATTGGTTAAGTCAAGCTCTGATAATTAGGATATTGGATATTTATGAGGAGCTATTCTGCCTTTATTACTGCTTTAGGTGCCTGTTGACAGATGCAGCAAGACAATTTACATTGATGTGTGAATTTGCCAGTATTTCAGTAATAATATCCAAGTCTAAGTCTATTAGAAAAAAGGTCCATATCTCACTCTTGGAATATATATTTCCAATTAATTCTGGTTTTGTAGCATTTCCTCTGGCATGCTGTCATTGAGGGTTTCTATCATTTGTTTGCTCTCTGATCGAATAGCAGCTCAAAATAAAGTCCAGAGGGTAACTGGATAAAAGCAGGTTATTAGATTAGAAAGGCAGAATGAACCACTACAATCTCCTGATGTGGCCCGCTCAATAAACACGGGCTGGAGGACTCTCCCTCTGAATTGATCCCTGCTGCCATTACAGCATGGAGGAAGGAGGGGAGGGAAACTCCTTCACTGCACCAAACCAGGCCTTGGCAGAGACTTGGTGGTGGAGAACAAGTCACCAGGGCCTGGGCAGGTGAGGAGGGAAGGTGCAGCTCAGTGCCAGCCTCTTTTCTCAACACACTGCCCCAGTGAGTATTTTCACTTCTGAAATGTCACATAAAACAGGACTGAACTCTGCTTTCAAACACTCCCTTCAGTTTGGAGGATGCAGGCTGCTGCACCTCTCACACCATGCTCTCTCAAGCTGCCCCTCATCTCCTTGCAACTGCAAACAATTATTTTTTTTCCTTTATCCCAAAGATTCAGTCTTACTATTGATGCTCTGTGATAAAAGGGCACTGATCCGTTCCCAGTTAATCTATGTCTATTCTACAAGCAAATGGTTCAATACTTCCTCTAATGATCTGCACATTTCAAATCTTCTTATGCCTGAGAAAGCTCCAGCAGAAGTTTATGGTAGCAGAACCATAAAATCAAGCATGGGGCAATATATAATTGCAGGAGACTATATGCTTGAGACCACTGATTTAAGCAGAACCGAGTAAAACCTCAGTGCCTTCGATTCCAGGCACTTGAAATGTCCTGCCTGTCTCAAGCATTTCCAGGGAGGAATGAGACAGAAGGGAAGCTTTATCATTACAGCCTTGGCATTTACTCACAACAACATCATACAGCTCTCCTGCTTATTGCCAACAATACTTCAGTGGCTTCTGGAAGCGTTGCACCCCCAGAGACAAAATGGAAATTTGACCCTTGCAGCTGAAATGACTCAAGGACCTCATATCACTCAAAGGGAGGCTGGGGAAAAAAGGAGTAAAAAGCAGCTGACTATTGTGCTGAGCCCTCAGTGAACCTCTGGAGGGTTTCTTAGTGCTAAGGAGGGAAGGGTGCTGCAAAAGAAAGGTGAAGAGCAGCAGTGCTGACTTCTAAAGCGGGAAGTTCAGGGTAATTTATTCTAGCAACACCCTCTCTCTCCTCTTCTCCCCTTCACCAGCTCACCATTAATCCGCCAGGTCCTCCTTACTCAAGGTGACAGAGGGAAAAGAAAGTTTTAAATCACATGTCCTTCCCCCAGCAAGGCAAATGAAGGCCATCCACTCTAAATAACTGTGTTTTATTAATAGGATATTTACAGCACTTAATGATGCTTTGGCGTTTTTCTGTAATGGCCAACACATTTTTTTCCCTGGAAGACTTTTAAATTAAGCCACATTTTTTGTTTTGCTCTGGCTTCCACCTGAAACACTCTTCTGGGTCAGAGATATTTACAACATGGATGGTTAGAAAACAGCTTAGAAGGAGTAGGCAGGTGAAGAATAACACTTCTTCTAACCTGGGCTTTAATAGGTTTTCAGAGGGCTTTAGTACATTTTTCCAAGTGTGATAGTGAGTGTGCTCCTTTGGCCTTGCTGACACCGTGCTCTGTCAGGCGAGGCAGGTGAAGGGGAACAGAGATAGGGAAAGCAAAGAGCACCCTTTAACCCCATCCTACAAGTCATATTTGAATAAGCTTTCCTCAACTCTCAAGCTCTATCAAGTCCACAAAGATTCTCCAAGCAAGAGAAAGAACAGAGAATGTAGGAAAGGAAGACTCACCAGGAGAAAGGCCCAGTTTAGGTGATTTGGTTTATTCATAACAGCCAGCCCCACCACGGCCACACAAAGGACAATGCAAGGGTTTTGTTATTTCTGCCTCCCTGTAATATATTTATTTTTAATTCATTTTCCTGATCACTGAAGTTATCATAGCAAGAGAACAGATTCTGCTCTTATGCTGTCTCTTCTCCTCCCATGGATGGGAATAAGATGGGCAAGCCAGAGGCTGTGGCCAGTGGTAGAAAGTGTAGTCACACCCAGGTGAGCCCTTAACCAAGAAAACATCACAAAACTAGTGACAAAAGCACATTTCAGGTGGGAGCTGTTGGAACCCAATGATAGCAGCAAATGCATTTCAGAGATCATTAAGAACACATAAAGTGACCAAAGCAAAGCATCACCCCTTGGACTCCACCTGCCTCCTCCAGGCTGAAGCACCCATGAACTGCAGGGCATCAGGAAGATGCTCAGTAACTTTCCAGTGAGATACTCCTTCCTGAGGTCCATGGTATTGCACATTAGGTGCCCAAATTGAAGGAAGACTGGAATGAGGTTAAAGCTATTAAGCTTCAAAAACACGGGAAAGTCTTTTCACAAATCTGGAGGAAGAGCAGGAGAAATTAGAAGGAATGGAGTAGAAGTTGTTTCCTATGAGTTTGTCTCCTGCAGAAGTACCTGTGGAAGATGAGGTTGTAAAGGCTCCTTCTAGCTGGCAGACAGGATTTTTCTCCATGTATGAGAAAAAACAATATAAGACATGTTTTTAAATAAAGTAATTGATTAAAGCTAGCTTTCCTTTTACAGCTGATTAGAACAAAAAGCCATATCTGAAAGAGGTTTGACAGTGCTTGGATCTCATGAGCAGCACATCGATTGGCTGCATGTTAAATTTAACAAAACAAAGCCAAGTTCAAAGCTCTGCAGATGTGCACAGCAAGGAGCAGGGCTGCCAGAACACCTTCTGTGGGTGAGCACTCCATGGGGACCACATCCCTGTGCACACAGCACACCTGGGAGCCAGAGCAGCTCTCTGCTCTGCTGAGCTGCAGCACGTGCAGCCCACGGTGCTTGTTTGGTTGCTTTTATGCAGGCAAAGATGTACATGGCACTAATAGCTGGAGATTAGCATAATTTCTCAGTATTCAAGATTGCTGTCTTATGGCTCCCAGCTTCCAGAGGGAAATTCAGCCTGCAGCCATAAGATATGCCAGGAGCAGTGGATTTTGATCACATTCCCAGTATTCAGGCATGAAGCACTAATGTCTTCTTATTCAGTGATTATGCCATCTTTTGTTGTAAAATCCTAACTTGTACTTTTCAGCACATCTGTTGGACAGCCTGAGCCCACCCAGTGGGAGCACCAAGGGCACTGTAAGCCCTGAAGAGCTCGTGCATAAGAGATTTTGTCCCTAATTTTGTGATGTTTTCTTGGTTGAGGGCTTACCTGGCTGTGACTACACTTTCTACCACTGTCCAGAGCTTCTGACTTGCCCATCTTATTCCTGCCAATGGGAGGAGAAGAGACAGCATAAGAGCAACAGGGGATGAGGCAGCAGGTGCCTCCTGCAGGCCCCCAGGCTCTGCAGAGCTGCAGTGGTGACAGTGATGCACTGAGGTCTCCAAGGCAAGCTAAACATCCACCCGTTCCTCCAACGGGAAATCTGAAATCCACCCTGCGAGGCACGGGGCAGAAACTGCTTCATTCTGCAAGGGGACTCAATCATTGCTGGGAGGTGCCAAAACTGAGCAGCCTCAGCTCCCGCAGCCCAGAACTCAGGCTGGCTGCTGCTGGAGGCACGGAGGGAGGGAGGGAGGGAGGGAGGGAGGGAGGGAGGAGCAGCAGCCCCGGCTCAGGCTTTGCCTGGGATAATGTCAGCGTTTGCATTTAACCCCTTTCTGACCCCGGTGTAAAATGAAGGTGCCTGGAAGCAAAGCAGAAATAGTAATGAAACAGTTCATTGCTCAGTTCACAGTAAGCAAGGACATCAGAAACTTTCACTAGAGGAGGCAGCAGCTACAGTCAGATCAGTCTATTTGATGTTTGAATTGGAGGTTAAGGGCGGAGGAAAAGGAGACTCTCGTTGTTTGTGATAAAACTCATCCTTCTCTCTGGATACTGCTAAGCCATCCCTGGCAGGGATGGACTTTCATCCCTGGCTCAGACTTCTGAAGAACAAATCTTTTTGCATTTTGAATGCACCAGATGGTGTGCCTTTACAAAACTGGCCTCCAGGGAAGATACCTCTAAAATCCCTTCCTGCAAGGACTTCACTCTCTCCCCCCTCCCCCCCAAATTACTCAGTCCAGGCTCTGTGTAATGTGGGACAGAAGCATCTGCCTTTCCTTTGGCAATTGCATTGTGTTATGCTATTAAGAAATATGCCCAATCTGCCTTCTTTTCAGCTCAGTGTATTGTACTTCTCCTAGATTGATGGATACCTCAGACCAAATAGTTCTGCATGGCCTAGGCTGGGGTAATTGGATTACATTTATGTGAAACCCAGACATTCTCAGGGGTGATTTTCTTTTTCAGACTGCCATTAGAGTCCCAAGGAAACCAAGTACAAAAGCCTAAACTAATCTCACATTAAACAGAATTTTTTTTTTGATCGAGTTGCACAGGGCAGTTGACTTTTAATAGGAATTCCACATCTAAGAGACTAAAAAAATCCCCAAACTCCTAACCCCAAGGGAAGGACTTCAAACCATGAGAAATGAGGAAATCTGCATTAATGCCCACACAAGTGCTCGGGCTCACCCTGCCGTGCCCATGGGTGCTGGTAATTCACACAGTGGCAAAATCCAGGGTAATTGACTCCACTGTAACAAGTAAAACACACTTACAAAGAGTCTGAAATCATTATCATGATGGTGTGAGAGTGTCTCAGGGAGAAGGCACAGCTTGAAGGTCACTCAGTAAAGCCACAGAGGAGCTGGGATCAAAGCCTGAGGCTCAGACCCGAGGCCAAGGGCAAATGCATTTATGGCTGGCAAGATGTGCTGGGAAGATTACCTGGCAAGTTACTGGCAAACTCACTGTTCTAACTTTGCTGTGGCAGTGGAAGAGGAAAGAGCCTCAATCCAGGACACAAAAACCAAAGATACTTATGACATGTTTTGAGTGAAATATTTTGAATGGCTGCTGTGGCCAAGGATTCATTTGGATGTGCCTGCAAGGACACACAGGGCACACCCAAACCTGCCCAGTGGGAAGGTGCAGCAATCACCCCTCATTCCCAGCAGAGGGGCATCCTCACAGCACCTGGATCTGCACCCTGTGCCTGGCCCCAGGCCAAGGGGATTTCTTTGAACTCTGTGATTTCCAAAATGTAAATACCCATTTTGTCCTCTGACAGGATTTTGTTAGTATTTCCTAAGGGAGGAGATATTCATGCTTGAAAATACAATTCAGAAAACACTTTCAAGGCTACTCTGAAGCAGAGGGGAGAACATTCTTTCACAGACATGAGGGGTATTAACTATTTTCCATTATCTCGCTAATTGTCTCATAACATCCCAGCAGTGTTTATTTTTCTTAGTGCAATGCAACTGAATTACATCTGAATGGGGAGTAATTAAACTAGTTAGCTCTTTTTATTTTGTCTCCCTTGCAGACACAGACCTAATTTGGGTTCATCTTGAATGCTGTTGCTATAATGTGAGCTGTACTTGGAGCTGAACAGCAGAGGACGTGGAGTAGTAGTTTAACCTGCAGGGCAATTTGGGAAAAGAAACACAGAAAAATCCCAGATAAATGGAATGAGAAAGGCTCCTCTGATTGGATTAGTATCTTTTCCTTCAGAGCACAAGACCTTCAGCAGGGAAACTATGGATTGTGTCTCAGAAATTAGCTAATTTGTAGGTTTTTTGCTTGTGCTCATAGCCTAGACCAGAAGCAGTGATGCAGCCTGCAAAGAGGGTGATCAGGAGGGGGGGATGAACGAAGGAATGGATGCAGAGATCTCACAGAAGTGTCACAGAAGGCAGAGATCTCACAGGAGTGTCACAGGCTGAGAGCTGTGGGCAGCTCCAGCTCCCCACTGCCAGACCACGCTGCACAGGTCCCTCCTGCTGAGGGTGACCAGAGCTCAGGTTCCAGGGCACAAAGAGGTGCTGGTTTAAAGCAGCTCTTACCCAGCAGTGGAAGGAAGGTCACTGTGCTCAGCTGCTGACCCTGGGAGAGCCCCAGTGCTGGGAGCAGCTCTTCTCCTTCATCTGACACAGAGGCACTTTCTGGGTGGCTCCCCAGCACCCAGGGACAAGTGAGCCTTGGTGACAGCCTGTGCTGGCTGAGCTGCCCCACTTGCACACACTGAGCTTTCCAGCACTTTCACAGACTTTTCCTGGTGAGGGTGTGACATCTTTCAGCCTGGATTTCTTTTCCCTCTTGGCATCGCCGAGTTTGTCACTCAGTCAATGGTTGATGCCATTTTTATGTTTGGAGAGGAAATTAGTCAGAGCTCAAGGATGACACAGCAGTGATTGCTGGTACCCCACAGGTACCAGAGAAATGACATTATTGTGTATTTGTGGGAGTTAAGATGTGTCACCACGGATGTGCCACAACCCTGAGAGCCCCAGAGCTGGGCTGTGCCCTCAGGTCTCCCTTCTCTCTGCCCTAGATGGGTTTGCTGTTTATGGCTGGGAGGAACAGGGCACACTTCAACTGTCACTTCTGCAGATAAGAAAATTGGCTTAATCTTCTTGACTTACTTGAGGCTTCCTTTTCCCAAGTGATGAACTATTTTGTGACCAATCTTTGTGAGCAAAATAACTAAACAACAAAATGGTTGGTATAAATACCTCTTGCTTGATGAGGAAAGAAAACCCCTCCCCACCCCCTATCCCTTTCCTTCCTGCTCTCTCCCTATAAATGCCTGGTCACCCCACATTCAGCCTCACTTCAGATAATAATAGGGAATAGAGAAAGCCAGGAGGAAGGACAGGATGAGAACTAAAATACTGAAGAAATGGAAGAAAATACTTCTTTCATCAGATTTTCTACCAAAAACAGAGACTTTTTTCCTTTTTTTTGGTTTTAAGGACAGCCCTTGAGCTCAAGCCTAGAGCTTAAATGAGAATCAAGAAGAGCTGGTTTTAAATCAATCTGTTAAATTCCATTCCAGAATAAGCTGCTTACATGGTTTGTAGAATTCATGTATAAATGGGAAGAAGGAAAATCTAGCACTGGAAGTCATAGGAAGAAGCTTGTTGGACCGTGTATATCTTATTTAAAAAAAACAGGATGTAGAAAGCAACTAGCCCAGCAAATTACTTTTGGTTTAAATGTGGTGTTTGTAAATTTGCTCCAAACTGAAAAACCCTTGTTAATTTAAAACATTCTTCTTAAAACCGAGCAACAAATCAAGCTCAGTCTTACATGGTAAAGATATATAGCTTGGTATCATTAAGAATATTTTCTGTAAGAAATAGAGTAATATGACAGTGAACATATCATTGACAAATTTACCTATAGATCTGTATTATGACAAGCATAAAAATCTATCTACACTACAATACAGCCCTTCATAATAGGTTTTGATAGCTGAATATATAGAAGCTGTCATGAATACAAATGGAGGGAAACCTGCTTTCCAGCTATTCTGCAACACAAATCTTTTTGTGTGTCACTGAAATAATTTCTGCTGCTTTTTAAAAGAAAAGAAAAAGATAGTGGGAATGTACTTCTTTTTCCAGCTACACCATTTGAAGCTCTCATCCAATTTTTCTATAGCAAAAGCACAGAGAACCTGAGGGCAGAGTCCCTGAGTATAAGGGCTACAAATTTAGCAAAGATATTGCTAGTAAACATGTTTATTTCAGAGGGTGTAAAGAACAAAACTTATATTGTTAAATATAATTGTAGTGATTGTATCATTGGGACAGAAAAACTTAAGGTATGGGCTGGGGGAATTAAATTGAACGCTATTTACTTTTTATTTTGGGTGAAGAAGGAAGAAAAGAGTTTGCTACTACTGAGCAGTGAGAAAACTGCTGTTCCATGACTGTGAAGGGCTAAAAGTAGCTATCATTTTAGAAACCTAATTACAAGTAAGTTAAAGAAAAAATCAGCCTGGCCATACTGTAAGCAAAATATATGCATACACTTTGGTGTGTGGTGGTGAGGCATGGAAAAAGTGTTTTAAAAAGAAAAATCTTCACTGGTTCTGCAAAAGAAACAGAGGCATCTGGACAGCAGGATAAAAATCTGAAGTTGTAAAAGCTTTAGTTGAACTCAGAATCCAGACTTATGAAAGGAATAAAATCTTTACTATGCTGTGGATGGGCAATTTCCCATAAAGAAAATCTTCTCCTGTCCAGTGCTTTAATACTTACTGTGTTTCAGATTATCTTCATCTGTAACCCTTTAGAAGTAACAGAGCTTTATGAAGCTGGCACCTCTTTCTCTAACCAGAGAATTAAAAATTCCTCTTAGGCTGGGCTCCAAAACCAGAGTGCTGACAATATTGGCCCTTCCTCAATCACACTGTGCACACACCTCTGGCCAACAGACTTGGGGCTGTTTTCAGCCTGCTGAAACTGCCCTGCCTGCTGGAGGAAGAGCACAAGAGCCATAAAAAGCCCTGTTATGGCTGGGATGTAAGAGAGCACCATAGATTTTATGCACAGAGTACATTCCTGGCTTATAGAGCTTTATAAGCTACAAAGAGGATGTTGTCTTTGAAGCATAAAGTGGTGGACACTTGGCAGTCTTTTATGGGCATCCAAGGGGAAAACAAACTCTGTCAAATTGAGTTGGTTGTCAATTGGCTGATGAGAAGCTCAAAATTACCCAAAAATGTGCATTTCCAGCCCAGAAAACCCAAACCACATCCTGGGCTGCATCAAAAGAAACATGACCAGAAGGATGAGGGAGGTGATCCTGCCCCTCTACTCCACTCCCATGAGAGCCCACCTGGAGTTCTGGGGCCCCAGCATGAAGGATGTGGAGTTCTTGGAGTGATTCCAGAGAAACACACAGAAAATCAAAGCATTTTGGTTTTCTCTGTAACCTGGTTTAGTGCTGGGTGTCCCTGCCCATGGCAGACAGTTGAAAAGAGATTGTCTTTAAGGTCCATTACAACCCTGAACATTCCACAGTTCTATGAAATCACAGCCTATATAATCACATTTCCCACAAATAAACTATTAAATTAAAGGCAGGGAAGGCTTCAAAGAAACTCCCTGTATTCTCTGCAGGTACATACCCATATACTGCTGTTCAGCCAGCTGGGGAGAAATAGAGTGCAGGTGGGGAAAATGGAAGACCAGTCTTTAAAAATTGTTAAATTACTCATTTTTGGACTCAAATCAAGCATGAGTAAACTGCATGCCTTTATCCCATTTACAGATCTCACATGTTTGTTCACTGCTGACTGACCTAGAACTCACACATTGGTGGGAGACAGAGAAAGGAGGGGAAAGGAGAGAGAGGTTTCAGCTTAATTTCTTCCCCTGTGGATATCATGGGCTCAGAAAGCCTGCACTATCAGCATCACATGATGGTCTTTTCAAAAGTCCAAAGTGTCTGTGCAGCAAACACTGAAGTGACACATCACTCCCAGAAGTGGTTGTTCCTGTGGAGTGACGTGTGCCTGAATTAAACTGTGTGGTTTCTCCACTCTCTTCATTCCATCCCATTCCTTTGCACATGAAACTGCATATTAGAAATTATCCAGCTCAGGACACTCTGTGATTCTGTGATTCCATCAGGCCTACACTCCACGTGCCGCGGGATGTTTGCCCTCCCACGTGCACCAAGTTTAATGCAGCAGTGTGTCTGAAGGTGCAGCTCTATGAACAAACAAAGCTGCAGCCTCTCCCTGCCTCGCTCCAAAGCACAATCAGACAAAACAGACTCACCCAGGAGAGCTGCAGTCAGTCCATTTGGAAACACAACTGCCCGTCAGTGGCAAACCAGGGGCTCTCTAAAGCAAACAGTGGGGCTCAAGATGGAAAAAACAAAAAGCCTCCCAACAGCTCCATGCTCAAATGAAAGAGAGGAAGTGCTTAAAGCAGAAAAGTCCCATATCTAAAAGAGATAAAAATGAAGACTCTTCAAATGCAGATCAGGGAGAGATGAGGGTTTGTAACACTGCCAAGGGAGAAATACAAACAGGCTGCACTTCAGAGCCTCAGCGCAAGTTCTATTAAGGAGTTTTCTTCAGAGAAGCAAAGCCTTTGTCTAGTCTAATCTGCAAATACACAGGAGTTATTTTTCCTCTGAGCAGCTACAAGCTGGTGCAAATAATCCTCTTCATCTTCCAACACCAGCAGCAGAGGTGGCTGACAATGAATGTCTGCTAGCAGCAGTTCTTGCTACTCAAATCCATCTGCCTTTGACAGCTTACTGCAGCTCATTTTCATCTTGTAACCCATGATCAGCATCCTAAAAAATGCAACACATGTTGGAGCTCCTGGTAATCATGAACTCCTCAAACAAATAATTGTTCTTACAATGAAGGTTCTTGCATGTGCATTTTCAGAAAAGCTAAAACTTGCTACACAGTTGTCATGGAGCCTCTGGTTCTCAGAAGCAGCTGGGCCACTTTTGTATTTTAAATAAACATTTCTAATCTAGTTTCAAAATATTTGGTACATGCACTTAAAATGTAACTGCTCTGTTAATAAACGTTAGGGGAGATCAGCTTTATATGTCAAATTTTCTTCTGACTATTCTTTCTGGCTCTGTGTAGATTTTGTCTATTTTGACATGGAAATTAAATTATTTGTTCTTGTCTGCACAGTGCATCGACAGCAGGACCCGGTGTCAGATTGGGCTCCAAAACACTGTTTTGTGATAAATAAACTTCAGTTACATCACTGAAGTACCCACATTTATAAAACTCAGTACTGCTCCTGGTAAGCCAGGAGAGGCTGCCTGATCTCATTGTTCTCAGAAGCTGGTGGTTCTAAATGAGGAGCATACAGGTGCTTTGAATTTTTTTTAACTTGTTATTATGGCATAATAGGTTGCTTGCAGATTTAAATTTTATTCATGAATTTTCTGCACACCTGCAAAATTTAGATTTATTTTAGCTTGTCTTTTTATAACTGGTCTGAGGATGAAATGCAACTTTGCCATAAAGTTCACCAGCTGCAGAATTTTTCTTCTTCTGTCCCATAATACTCCTTAGATGAGGTTCAAGTGCATTAGCAGGGAAGTTTCAGAGCAGATTCTTTTTTTTATTTTCCCCCAGCTTTTCAGTGGTGTGTGTTCCTCCCTGGGTACCTACACAGAATTTGCAAATACTAATGAGAGCTGTGTCTGTGTTCCTGTGGGAAGGTAAACCTGATACTGAAACTCTGCTAGGTGCTCATGTCAACAGTTTCATTTGTTTTGGCTAGAGGTGTCTATGATTTAGTCATTAATCCCAAAATAGAATTTTTGCACTGAAGTGATAGTTAATCTAAAATGGTGCTACAACATTTAAAATAATAAAATTGTGTTTAAGAATCTCATAGCTTATTTTCCTCCTCATGAAATTTCACACACCTTTAGGGACAGCTCCCAAGCATGAGGAAATAAAGTGCTCCCAGCCCAAGGAATACTCCAATTGCACCTTAAATTACGTAAACCTAGTGAGTAACTTCTAACCAGGTTAAAGGTGTTTCTGTCCAACAGCCAGCTTGTTAAAGAAAGCACAACAAGGAACAAGCCTGAAAAATCCCCACACCCTCACAGCTCCTGAGCACCTCCAACTGAGTCAGTTCACCTTTCTGCCTCTATTTCCACACCCTGAGGACAGGTGGTTGGAGAGAAAAGAAGATGCAATTTTTGCAAGGATGGAGCTAGAGAGAGCAGCTTAACCTGCTTGGCATTACTGACAACACAGCCTCTACAGGCAAGTGGGGAATAAATTCTCATTAGCCCAACATAACAGGTAAGGCTAAAGCATACAAGTCACTTTATGATGATCTGCTGGAAAATAACTGTCAGCCAAAGCACCCCGATCCACCTGGTGTCACAATAAAGCAAAGTGGCTTCACCCGTGTTAAATTTTATATGAAAAACTGTTTTGTTTTGCTCAAGCTATCAATTTCTAATTTAATTATGCTGAATATTGAATTCTACTTGTGTAAACACAAATTGTCAATACATTATTTCGTGCCTAAGGATTTTAGGTCCTTTCCTGTAAGACGATGCATCACAGTTTATTGAATATCTATAGCATTGACCAATTTTTCTTCTTTGCCTGTATACCAGAACTACTTATGGTAAAAAACTTCATTTAAAACTCAGATGATGACAAAGATATGCCCTCAATGTTATTTCAAGGATATGCTTAAAAAGGCCCCAAACTTTTAGTAATAAATAAGTTGCATGTTCATAGGATAGAAAGCAGAATAATTACTCAACTGCTTTGAATAAATTGTGGTACCCTAATGCTAATCAGCTTTAGTAACCTCAAAAAAAAGGAAGTGAATGTACATTCATTTATATTCATTAACTAGGCAGGTTTTCTATTTCAGGAAAGCAGAAGGGTTATCATGAGACTTTTGTTTCTATTCCTCCCATGGAACATCAGTCTTTGGATCAAAAGCATGGTGTTTCACTTTAAACAGATTTTTTCATGCCTCAGAATTTTCTCCTCAAAACCACATTGAGCAAAAATGATCAGAACCATCGATACATTAAAATAGTAGGAAAATTAAATAAAGCAGATTTGAACCCTAGGGACACTTGGATTTCTCAGTGCTGCTTCAAGGGATAAAGAATTTGAAAATCGTGATGTAAAGGTGGCAATTATTCCTGACCTGAAATGACTTGAAAGCAGAGTTCAGTAGAGTTCAGTCAGCAAGATTTTTGTCACCCAAAGTCTGAGATGCTTTTAGCCCACTGAATTCAGTGTGGTGCTCTCTAGTGAACACTGCTGAGCGTGGTGCCTGCCCCACTCTCCAGGCTCTTGGGGCTTTTGCTGGACAAGTCTTCTCCCAAAACGTGTCTGGTTCTGCTTAAACACTGAGCCAAACAAGCCAAAACCCCTCCCTGCTGCTCAGTGAGTGCCCTGAGACGTGGCAAGAGAAATGGTGAGAGTGGCTGCTCCTAATCAGTCAAATAATGTAAATATGTAATATATCATGGAAATATGTAATATATCATGTAAATATGTTTATATGCACACATCTGGGGTATCTGAAGACACAGACTATTTCAGCACTGCCTGGTGCCAAAAAAAGTCACATTTTGTGGTTTCATGAACCCTGAGGCATGCCAAGGTCAAATACCACAACATGTATACACTTAAGGGAGGGTTTGCTAATCGGTGCCAATCAGAGAGTAAAATGTTCCTTCAATGCAAGAGGAAAACTCAGGTCATCTTGGCTTCTTTGGAGCCATTCAGTACAGCTGAACAACTGCTTTCTTCTGCAGGACAGGCTAGTGGGCAGCAGAGGCAAGGAGCACACCATAAATTCAATTTCAGAGTGAGAAAAAAACCCTTCCCAATGACAATGCATTGTGTTCTAAGGGAATGAGAAAATGAAGCATCAGGAGACATCACAGAAAAATACATATTTTCCTCTTGTCTTTGTGGTTCTTAATTTGGGGGGTGGAGGGGTGCTCTGTTTTGGTTGGTTCTTTTGGTTTCGTTTGGTTTGGGTTTTTTTTTTTTGTCATTTTTAAGGCAGTTCTGCCTTGAACTTAGAATGTAGCAGATCATCCTGCTATGGATGAAGCACAGTGGCCAAGGGGTCAGGCTATCAGTTTCAAGTAATATAAGACAATTCAAGTGAAAAGTGATGTATCTGAAAGACAGAAAATAAAATGCAGAGCTTTATTACCAAGAAAGTGAACCAGAAAATAGCATACAAAGAAATACAGGCAATTCAGTAGTAAGGAGAGAGGGAAATCACCTAAGCACTGCCATGGACAGGAGTCCCAGCAGGGGCTCAGACTGCATAATGAGAAGGACTATTCCCTAAGACTACCTGGACCAACAACAAATATCTTTAATTTCCACTGATGCCTATTGATTGAATTAAAGCAGTGGAGCTGTCTGGTACCCCAAGAGTATTCCTGGAGCAGAGCATTCCTGTCTGGATTCCATTCCCAGGCAGAAACATCAGTGTTTCATGGAAGGCTTGCAGGAGCCTGCTGTGGCTCCCTGACACTGGCCATGCAGTGTGGGCAAGCTGCCTTCCTCCTGACATCTTAACAAATTCAGGAGCAATTCTTCACCTTGATTGTTAAAGACTAAAACCAAAACAACTGTAATCAATTACAGCATTCAAGGCCCAGGAGGAAATTTAAAAACGAGCTCTCAAGGTCAGGGATTCAGTGGAAATAGATCCTTGCTGACAAGAGGCAGAGCTTCCCTGAGCTGGTGGCTACATCTGCAATCTGCAGAACAACTGCACCACGTGCATTTTCAGCATGTCAGAGAAGCAAACAGGAGCACATGGAGCTGATTGGCAGCACACAGAAGGGTTAACCCTCAATTCCATGGCAGGACTTAACCCAAATAAGGTCTCTGATATCGAGTCTGAAGGGAAAAGAAATCAATTCTGGTCCCCATGGGTAGGATTTCACCACTTGATTAGAGAAAGAAATGAATCTTTAAAGCATACTTACAGGAAAGGTATTTTCCATTTGCATGAAAGATGGGGATGGCTGCATCCCAAGTTAATGAAATCAAGTCTTCTGTGCCTGTTTGAGGATTTCATCTATTTGAATTATGCAAATATCAAATATAGCTTCATTGTATAAAACTTCAAAATGAGAACGCTATCCCTAATATCCACGGGGGCCAAAATTATATCCCCACTTCCCAAAGTTAACATTGTTTCACTGAAGGCCAGAAAGTGGTTGTGAGTTTGTCCTACAGCATTGTGTTCCAGCTATGACAGTCGATTTAGAGGACATTCCAGCCTGTCAGCAAATAAGCATTAAGTCATTTCAAATTTCACCTCCATTTGATAAGGTTAAAGCAATTCTCTGGTGGAGATAGGGGCTCAGAGGCAGGGTTTGAGTGGTAGTCATCAGGCACAGGGGGGCTGACAGCCACGTGGGCTTGGAGGAGGGCACCAGGGCAGCCTGGCAGAGTGCAGCTGGGCAGCAGGAGGAGGAGCAGCACAGGGATATCTTACCCCTGATTCAGAGACCAGAAAATGCAGGAAATGGTTCCTTCGCCTACAGGCAGAGATCTGGATGTGCACCAAGGGGGACTTGTGTGGTCTCAGGCCACCTTTCTCCAAGTTTCCTTTTGGCAAAAGGTATTTGAAGTGTTCAGCTTGCTTAGGCTTGCTGGACCTTGCAAGTTCAGCAGTCTCCCAAATAAGGATACAGAATCACACAGGCCACACCAAACACGACTTTTCCATTCCAGCCTTTTCCTTCCAAACCAGCAGAGTCCTTGGCTTTATGGCCAGAAATGTGTCTCCACTCCCAGCACAGGCAGACTTGCAGAAATGATCACATTCTGTACCCCAGAAACTGAATGAGTTCAGTCTCAGTCTCTGCTTGGAAAACTGTCCCTGGCCATGTCCTTCTCATGATTAGAAATTTTCTCATTTCTGTCTGTACTCATTCATGGCCCCTATAGACCTATTAGTTCTTGTGCCAATGCTCTCATTTAGATCAATGCAGAGAACATGGCAGTATTTTGTAATACCAGAGTGTTTGCACTGTAGGACAATGTTTCCTAAATTGTCAATATGTTCTTAGTAATAGAAAAGAATGCATTCAGATGTTGGCTTGGACCAAGAGACAAATAGAAAGGGGACATTTAAATTCCAAGTTGCTATCAAAAAGCCTTTTAGAATTCAGCAGATGTGTATATGAGCAGGAGGTAGGAAAAGGGAAGGGAATCCAGCCAATGGAAAGCTTCAGTCTCCAGACATTAACTTTAAACAATGAGTTCCCAAGGCTGCCTCCAAGTACACCAGGTGGGAAAAAATTTCCAAGAAAGAGCACAAGGGAAGCACTGAAGACAAGAAGAGGAATACAGTCACAAACCTCCACAGGCACAGACACTGCTCCAGCTGAGGGAGATGGCTCTTTGTGCCCACCAGACCAGCAGTTTAGGAAGAATATTCTCATTTTGCTCTTCTGTTGCTGTTTTTCTTTGGTTCTTTTTATAGCAAATCTATAGTCAGCATGGACTTAAAGCTCTTTAAAGGCAGACTTAATCAAGGGTATTACAACTTTCAGACTCCAGTCTCTAAGCTGAAGAGGAAGGTCTGGAGGGAATATTCTTGCTCTGCAGCTGTAGGCAGTTGCAAACTGCTTGACATAACCTGACTGAAACAGGCTGGGCTCCTTGGGCAGTGTCTGAACATGCTTAACCTGCCAGGCTTAACCCACTGCACAGTGAGATCAGGCTGATTGTGCCCAGAGTCACTCTGCATACAGCTGTTTCTCAATCCCTTTTGCAAGGCTTTCAAACCAGGGCACAAACCAGATCTTCCTCTTTCCTGCCCCTTACAGTTACAGATAACTCAAACCCCACTGTATTTTTCTGTTTGCTGCATTAAACAATGCAACCTCTTTTTAGCTTCTGTTAAAGATCTGTCTCCCCATTCTCCAGCCACCTTGGTAGCCTTTTTTCCCCTCCAACCTCAATATGGGTAGTTACACATGGCATTTTTTCAAAAGTTCAACTTTAAAAATAAATCTATTCTAAACCATTAAACTTCAGTAGCTAAGTTACTCCTCTAGAATCATCATCCAAAAGTTTGTGTATGTCTGAAAATGCCAATACATGCTTTCACACACTTTGGCAGAAGCTGATGTCATCATTACTAGCACTAAGGCTTAAGTATGTCGGCTTTCAAGACAAAACAATCCCTGAAACACCATCTTATGAACATCTGTAACACAACCCATTTCACCCATTTCAGGCAAGCATTTCTTTCAAGCAATCAGAGGGGTCTGTTGAGTGATCCTGTGACAGAAAGTCAGAAGGCTTTTAGCAATTTCACTGTCTGAAGGACAAGGGTGAGCACCAGCGTGCTTGCTTTTGACTTCTGTTTGACCTTCATCACACAAGGCTGGTTCTTATCTCCTGGTTAAAGCCTGACATGTTAGATAGAAGTTGTGTCCACAAGAAAGACTGTTTGAATATCTGTGTACTCTGCTGCTGACGTACTGCAAACTTTAGCTGCCTTGGAAGTTTTATTCTGATTTTTGGTTCAGTCTGAGCATATCCAAACTCTCTACTATAGATATCTTTAAGCATTGCTAAGGGATTCACCTGGTGAGGACCTTCATTCTCAGTGTCTTTATGAGACAAATGTCAGCTTTATTTTCAAACTCAAGGAGCTCAAAAGTTGTCTTTGTTGGAGAGGAAGACAATGTGAGGAAGAATTATAACATCAGCAAGTACTAGAGTTTATCAAACAAAACACATTTTGGTGTACACACAACAGAGGTAAGTAACACACCCAGAAATTAACACCTTCTTTTTCTTGAAGAGTTTAAATTTTAGGGGCAGAAGGATGCCACGAAAAATAAGCTGAATTTGAGGGAGAGCATTTCAACTCCTTTTTTTCTCTTGTCTATTCAAAATTTTTGTTCTACCATCTTAAAAAGCTCATGTTCCCATTCCTGGCTGAAGGCAGACAGATTATATGCCTGGTTTTGCATATACAGAAAGTTCCATATTGGAAGCAGACATACTGGGACAGACCTAGGACTACCCATTCATTTCTCTCTGTGATGATCCCACACAGAGATCTGCAGGAGAAGGAACCAGGGATTTTCCTGTTCCATTCACACCAAGGTCTTGGCAGCCAGCAGTATCAGGAGTTTCTGGAGTGGAGATTATATCTTGTTCTTGTCAGCACTGTCCTTCAAGTTTATATTTAACCTCTTTTAGGATCTCATTTTTACATCTGGCCCCCACAACAGCGAGCTTCACAATTTAAATTGTGTGCCTTATGGTAAAAGGACTATAACAATTGCAGTTACAGCAATCTAATAGAAGGCATAGGTATATACTGAACTCCAGGGGTTTGGTTATGAAGGAGCAATCAGGAAAGTCTTCTAATGTTTCTTCAAATCAAAATCACCTTCAGCAGCACCATACCAGACATACCACAAAAAGCCTGGGCAGGAGGTGGCTGCTCATTTAGCTGTGTAAGACAGTCAGTACACTGAACAAAAAACAAGCTGGAATAATATATGGAGAAGCAAATCAAGTTGGATTTGCAGAAAGGCTGTATGAGCAATGACAAAATATTTACACTACCCTCTGAAAGGGGCTGAGCTCTTTTGTAAGGTTCAGCAAGAGATTGGAGCAGATGCTGCCTAATCAAACATGGGAAAAGAAAGCCATTTACACCGAGGACAAGGATGGATGGCTAAGAAATGTTATCTTCTCTAATGAACCCCTGTTGTTTTTATACTGATGATTAAAGTTTAGTTTCCTGGTAATTGTTACACATGTGCCCCTGTTTGCAGGTGGCTGTCAAGTGCTTTCTGAGCACTCACAGAACTCTCCCCTGCATGCTTCTGTAACAACATACACCTGCTGATGGATCCCCAACTCTAACCTCATATCTGCATTTCAACTTGAATTCCTTATTCTAAAAATTGACAAGAACAAAAATGCTGGGTGCTTTTAAGAGGGAATTAATGCAACAATGAGAAGCTTACAGACAGCTTAAGAGGAAGCATGGAAAAGTTAGCTTATCACAGTGCCAGACCTCTTTCTCAGTTTCACCTTTCCTTGAAAGTCACAATTCATAAGATTAAAAGGTTCTTGGCAGACTCATTTAATCTATAATATTCTGGCCTTGATATTACTCATCCATGAACAGCAGAGATCAGAAGGATAACTGCTTTCTCACCTAAGCAGTATAAGCTTATGATACCCTCAAAAAAGGCTGGAAAACTGCTACAGCACAGCGTGCCAAATAGAATTTGAAATCTTCTCTGTTTATCTTCAATGGTTTAGGAGCTGCCCTGCCACAATGAGAGGGAAGAAATCTTTAAGATACTGGTCAGTTCTCAGTTTCATACAGAAATGTCTCCAGTAAACCAAGAAGTTATGTAGGATAATCACAGAACCCTAGAGTGATTTGGGGTGGAAGGGACTGTGAAGCTCATCTTGCTTCAACCCCCTGCCACGGGCAGGGACACATTCCATCAGACCAGGCTGCTCCAAGCCCTGTCTCACCTGGCCTTGGACACTTTGTCCCTTTGGAAGGCATCCTGTCCTTCAGGTGTGCCAACCACACCACTCAGCTTGGTGTCACCTGCAGATGTGCTGAGGGTGCACCCAGTGTGACACTCTGTGTCATTAAGATAATAAATAACAAAATTGAAAGCTTCACTAACAAATGCACAGATATTAAAGTTCTTTCCCATTAAAATTCACAGGCTTGCAATCATTGTTAAAAGATAATGGCCCCGAGATCAGATAGGAAAACAAAAGATTTAATTACAGGATCTGTGGTATAATTTGAATATGAAACAACAGAGAATTAGATAATGCATTTAGCTTTCACAGGTGAAGATTCCAATAAATTATCTGTGAACTTCACACAAATGATTCCTACCTACTGAAACTGGGGAGTTGCAAGAGCAATCTACGTTTGAGATGGCATCTTGCTCAGAAGAGAGAGCCAGAAAACAGAGAGAAACTGGGAAATTAATGCTTAAGACAGTTTTCTCTTGACCAAAGAATAAGGGCAGTAGAAGTCAATCCACTTCATACCTGTAGCAACATCTCTGTTTCTCCACTTTGAGAGAAATAAATCTTCCTGCTTTCTTACCCACTCTGAAGAAAAAAGACATTTCCCAAGGCTTCTACTTGTCAGAAAACATGTCTTGAGGAGATTGCCAGGATACAGAGTGCATTTTCCAGAAGCTGAGGTGACACAGCCTCTCCTGCCTGTTTCTTGGCTCATGTTTCTTACCACAGTGAGGGATATTGCCTGAACTTCCCTAATTCCTTCTCTTAGCATTTACCGAGGAGTGCCAGAAGAACCAAGGGCCACTAGGTTTATTAACTACAGCTTGTAAGAGCAAGAGAGAGAGATTAATAATATAAAGTTTAAGGCCAACATGGGTAATGGTCCTTAATGAGGCTTAAAGACTTTGGGCAGCTGTAAGTGTAGGGCAGAAGTACCTCAGGAGTCTTAGCTGGGCACTTTTTCTCTGGGCAGCACAGATGCTGAAGCATAAAGAATCAAAAGCTGTAAGTCCCTCCAGAGCAGGTGAAATCCCAGTTTCAGACCAGCTGAAATCCCAGCTTCCTTGTAGGCATCAGGTGAAAGACAGGAGCATGGCCACAACTCTGACAAAGCACCAGTGAAGCACTCACTGTCCTCATGCAAAACCAGCACTCAGGCGTCCCCAGAGACCCTCTCTGCCAAGGTATCATATATGGGGAATGATGGGAATCACTTTAGTGGTGAATCTGCTCCTCTGACTACAGTATTTGCAGGGTGAGGTTGTTTTCAAAGCTGCAGACTTTTCATGCTGAAGCAATTTTTAAGTACTCTAATGCAAAGTGTAATCACACATTGATTTTTCCATTAAAACTACAAAAATCTTAAATACCTTGGGGGTGCTGGCCTCAATTAGTCCCTATTCTTCGATTCTATTTCTCTTGGTGTTGTTTTGTCATCCCTCAGAGTAGGAGGAAAGGAAGAGTGTCCACTTATGCTGAAAGCACAATCTTCTATTACATGAGTCCAGTTAAAAGCAGGAGTAGATAAATTGCTTTCTGTACAATAGGAAGGAAAATTATGCTGGGCTCTCCCCATGTTCCTTTTTAAATTGCTGTGTGGGAAACCTGAACATACAGATGTCAGGATTTTGGAAGTTTCCATTGAGTCTATTTTACTGTGGGTTGTTTTTTTTTTAAACTGACAGAAGTTCCCCTGCTCTTCAGAGGAGATTATTTGTACACAATTGCCCTGAGAAGCCATCATCCCTCAATGCAGCCTTTCCATTGTCACCTGTTGAATAGCTGAGCTTCAGCTTTGTGCTACCAGCATTCAAGAGCCCTGATTGGTTTTGCCACTGACACCAGGTTAATGCTTTTGCAGAGAAGAGGAAGACAAATTTTACCCAACACCAGCAGGAAGGTAATTGGCTTTTATCACTTTTCCAAGAAGCAGGACCCAAAAGAAAAAACTTACTATTTACAGAGGGTGGATGTCCCATACACCAGAGTGGCCAGGCCCTGGTCTGTTGGTCTAAGTGTCCACCCATTTCAGTGCACTGAGCCTCCTACTTGTCTTGTGGAATTCAAGGCCCTGCTCAGGAAAACATATGGATGGAATCACCACACCAAACACAGAGAGATTAAAATCATATCCAGTGTACTCATCTTCAGACTTGTCTGCAGCAAGGTGCCCGAAGAAAGGCAGCTCGATGGAATGATTGAAGAATTGAACCAAGAGGAGTCAATGAAGCTGAGTTTAAAGAACGTGGCCTGGAGCTGTGTTCTGGAATCTCATAAATTAGCTTATTCTTTTCATTTTTGTTCTATCCCTAACCTTTAACTTTTTCAATGGGGAAAAACCCAGCCAAATTCCAGCCCACAAAGAAGCATCTAATTTTCCTGTAACAGAAGTCTATTGTCAAATTACACTGTGCCTGAGTCATACCTAGATGATAACCATGCATTTTTCACAACTACTTGAAGTTCTCTGAAGTAATTTGCCTCCTGAAATTTGAGTGCCTTACAAAATGCACTTCTTCAGTGATCTTTGGAGAGGCTATTCCTACACATAATACCTTTATTCTGAGCAGAGCATTAAACTGCCAGCAGCAGTATATGGGAAGAAAATGGTGCTCCATGGGAAGAAAATGGTGCTCCATCTGAAGTTCTGAGAGATCCTTTGAAGTTCTGAGTCAAGGTTTTATCTAGATTCAGCTAATGGCTCAGTAAAGCTGTTCATGGTGTTCCCAGTGTTATAGCATAGCCTGGCATTGCTTTAACAACAGCCACCAAAAAAGTGGCATGGCCTTGGTCAGGTCTGACTTCCTCCTGCCTAGATTTTCCAGCCCTTCCTTTCTGCCCATTTTGGTTTTGTTTTTTTTTTTCCACTTAGAGACAGGGACTCTTTCATTCCATGTCACTCACCAGTGTCAGTAAAGCCTCTGGCTGCTCTTGCCCTGTAAAGCAGACCTGCCCTGAAGCTGTCTGTACCACAGCACATCACAGGAAACCACCACTGCCTTCAGGTTGACACTCAGTGTATTTGACACACTTAAGTGTTACACCACGTTAAAAAAATTAAAAACCTCCACTGCACCACCTTTCTCGCATGCAGGCACTGCTGTAGGTTATAACAAATTCCCTTGCCTGCTTATTAAAAGAGCTGCAGGATATCTGCTGCCCAGGCAAAATTCATCCTGCATCAGATGGTCCCAAAGCAGAAAAGTTGCAGTTCTGTAGAGGTGGGAACGAGAGAGCAGTGGGAATTTCCTGCCTCACATGTCCCAGGGGAGCTGATGGTGCTGGATGGTCCCAACAGGATCTCCAGCTGGGCAGGTCCAGCATCAGCTCTGGCTCCTGCAGACTGCTGCAGCTACAGCACTGCTTCAATGCACCTCCACCAACACTTCCACAGCAGCCAGATCACTTTGCTATTTCTCTTTTCTGGATGGAACATCTCAGGAAGGACAGATGTTTCATCATGCAAGGGAGACAGAAAAATGCTGCCCAGATGTCGACTGGCAAAGCACCCACCATGCCCAGCAGCCCCACTCAGCAGATCTGTAGAAACAGAGGAGTGCTGCTCCAAAGGGCCAACTGGAAGTGTATAGTACAGAGAAAGAGGATGTAGCAGCACAAATGGACCCTTATTTCAATGTCTGTGCTGTGGGAGGCTTGAGGCTGCTTTATGCAAAATGATCAAGGCTTTTAGCAGAAGTTCAAACTGAGTCTGCCAAGGGAGACATCACAGAAGCTTTAGAACCAACCCCTTTTTCAGCTGGGATCATCAGAACTCATTTTTCTGTAGAGTCAGGCCCAGTGTGATGATAAACCACCCAGCTGGTTTTGTACAGATGTGCTTCTGGACAATGACCAGGTGGGTGTAGCCATGGCCAAGGAGCGGGCACTGCTGGTGGGGCTTTCCCTCGTGTGGAGCCTCTTCCCACACTGCTCCCCTCTCCCAGTGCTAACACTTCCTGAGGATTCTTAACTTACTTTCAGCTATGGAAACATTCTTTTTGTAATATTTAAAATATTTATAATTATTGCATCAGTTGGAGCTCTCTTTTATGGAATCCTTCCTTTACATTCCCTTTCTGTGTTTGCTACAATCCACTTATAACATTGATAATCATAAGAGATGTGCCCTCCAAACCCACCCTTTCTTGAGAGCTCTCTGCTACAGTGCAGGGGCCTCAGCTCAGGTGTTGGAGCAGCAAGGGGTCCCCAGTGGCACCTTGTGACCATTTAGGTGGTCACTGCCTTCCTGGCCCTAGGAGAAGGACAAGATCAAGTAGCCACAAAGACTAAATTGATTCCTGTCAGGGAGGGTCAAGCATATTAAAACGTTTTAAATACTGCTAAAAGCTTGCATTTCATGAAAGAGCCAAGTGTTTTCAGACTTATTCCAGCTGCCCAGTTTCTGCAGTGGTGTCACCCCATCCAGAGCCCCTCCTGCAAGCATCTATGGCGAGTAATCTTTCCACATTTACAATTAATTTCCATGAATGTTCTCAAGTGCCACACAATAACATGACACTAAAAAAGCATTAGTTCCTCCTGGTGTCATCCTCTACTTAGCTTTCTCTCATAGTCAGATTTATGATTTTAATCTCCATTTTATAGAACTTATCACTTTTAACAACCAGAAGAAAATGCTAAATTGTTTTTATTGCTGTTAGATGTTCAAAGACACGATGCTATATACTGTCATTTACATTTCACATTAAAAGTGAAATATGCCGTGAATGTGCAAGTATTGGTTTTAATTTGACCCATCTGTTAAATGAAAAACAAAGAGGACTTCTAAATCACAATATTTAAATTCAGCAATTTGTAAACAATTTATATGTTCATTTCTTCTGGGTTAAAACTGCCCTAAAGCATCACTGTTATGAAATCTCCAAATTAAATTGCTTTACATTGTTCCCAGAAATGCAAGCCAGAGTTTCTTCCTCCTCAGTTTATTAATTTATTCCTCAAGCCAAGTAAATTAGCAAGACTTGTATTAAGAGTCTCGCCTCTGAAATAATTTTGGGGAATTCACACAAGTATCTCCTGCCTCCAGAAAGCTGAGAGTACAGTGGAAGTGTCAGATACACAGGGTGGCAAATTCCCTTATCATAAAGGGCAAACCATTTGCTTTCATTTATTCAGCACTTTTTCAAGCAGTGCTGCATCTCCTGCTCCATGCTGGAGTACCAGGAAGAATAATCAAGAAGGGGAGGAAAAGCCACAGCAATTTACCTTCCACTCTGAGCCCAGCCAGGATTTGGGTCTTAGGTTTGGCTTTAAGGCAGCTGTGGCAATGTGCAAGGGAGGGAGAGCCACACACATCTCTAAGGATCCCCCAGGCAGCACTTCAAGAGCAGATCTCTTTTTCTGCTTTGTGCCACAGGTGTGTTTAGCTCCACTGCTGAGCTCAAACCCCAGGAATCCATGCTGTCACTGGAGTGAGGAACAGAGAGCCCTTTTAATAAACCACAGATGGGGCCTCTCCACACCTTGTGAGGGGAGATGATTTCTTCATTTCATGGCCTGACACAGACCATGGCAAAAGTAGGACTAGATGAGGAAGCAGAGGCTCCTCAGGGGAAAAAAAATATTATAAGGAGGAAAAAAGTAAAATAAAATCTAATCTACTTAAATTTGTAGAAGTGGACAGATGCACCAATTTCAAGTCCCTCTCTGCCATATCAGTCAGAGCACCAAAACGCAACAGAGAAATACTTGGTGTACTGTGCATTTCTATTCTAGATGGTTCATTTCTTATATCCAGCGCCATAATAAGGGACCCAACAAAACAGGAATTAACAGTAATGCAGGCAGGACATGATTAAGGGTGCCTATAAGACTATCAGCAAACGTGGAGACTGCATGGATCACTGCCCAGAGAGAGTCCAAGCTGGTGGAATGACAGCTCGATTCATTTTTTGTCTGATGAATGTGGTGAGAGAGATCAGAATCAAACATAATTTCAGGGTTACAGGCCTTCAAACAAAACCAGAGGGGAAAAAAATTCAAAGAGGGCAACTGCAATTTGTGAGACCAAATCAGCTCTCCAGTCCAGCTTCCTCAATGCTCACATGCAGCACAGCCACAACTGCTGAGGCTGAGAACTCTCCAAGGTGCATCCTGGATTAACAGGGAAATGCCTCTACAGAGAGACAAGCTCGAGATCTTGCAAGACAGTCTTCCCTCCCGTCAGCAGCCTTACTAAATACACTCACATTTGTAATTTAGTGGGAAAACATCCAATAGAGCTGCTTTATATCCAGGCAACTGTTGCCTATTGCTACCCCAAAGGTCAAGCTGCACAGCCTGTCACCCATATTGTGGCATGTAATAACATCCCACAGAAACAGCAGACAGTAAGTGGATTTTTCCTTCTTTTCCCCTCCCACCTGTTATAATGACAAAAAGAACCAAAAGCACAGAGAAACATCAGGCTTCTTGAAATGTAAAATCGCAACCAAAAGTATTATCCCTCATTTTTGTATCGCTTTCAAACCCTTTGGGAGAGCTTGGTGAGATAAAACCAGAGGTTTCTGGGCTTTCTTCCCAGTGGAAAGGTGGTAGGGAGGGAGGGGAGGCAGAGCAGGACGTGGCCCTTACCCAGGAATAAAGTGATCTGTCTCCTGGAGCTCTTCCCCTCCGAACTTTCACTTTTCCTCAGGTACTGCTCCTGCTGCTTGAGCCCACCCTTCACTGCCACCGCCCCCTTCTTGTGGATCCTCAGGGCTTTCATCATGCTGTGGCACATGAAGGTGACAGCGCCCAGCACGACGACGTACACGGCAAAGGCGCCGAAGATGCTGGCTTGGAACAGCGTCCACCTGGAGGAGAGGCAGGTGCAGATGGTCATGTTGTGCTTCAGCTCGGGGATGTAGTGCCTGGCAGTGGGTTTGACGCAGGAGCTCGTCCTCTGGTAGCCCTCGATGAGCTCCAGGGGGTATTCAGTGCCCATGGCAAAGAGCAGGGGCAGAGCCACCAGGAGAGACGTGCCCCAGACGAAGGCGATGAGCAGCCTCACCGTGCGGGGCCCGGACACGGCCTTGAAGCGGAAGGGGTGGCAGATGGCCACGTACCTCTCAAAGCTGAGCGTGGCCACGTGCAGCACGGTGGCGTAGCTGCAGGCCTCGAAGAGGAAGTAGTAGAGCTTGCAGGCCACGTTGCCATTGGGGGTGGAGAAGGGGCTCCAGATGGCGCTGAAGAATTCCACGGGCATGCCCAGCAGGATGACCAGCAGGTCGGAGCAGGCCAGGCTCACCATGTGGTCGGTGACCTCCTTCTGCAGGTAGCCCTTCCTCTGCAGGATCCTGGTGACTTTGATGGTGACGCTGTTGCCCAAGAGGCCCGCGACAAAGATGCAGGCGTAGATCAAGGCCAAGGTGATCTTGACCCACAGAGCCACCTCAAACTCCGGGACGTGGCTGTGGTCGATGAGGGGAGAGCAGTCTGAAGCGGGTGTCTCTCCTGCCATGAGCAGCCCCAGGGTGGAGGAGGTGCTCTCCTGCCCTCTCCAAGTCTCAGGTTCACAGCAAACAGATCCCTCCTCACTTTGCCCCTCTCCCCGAGCAGCCGGGTACAACGAGTGTGTCTCAACCAGCCACGCCTGTGGGGTTTGTTGCGTTGTGAGCAACAGCCTCTGAGTCAGTAAGTTAAACAGCAAAGTGTTTCAGCTCTTACCTTTCTTTATGGCAAACCCCTCTTGCTCTTTTTGGATTTTCCTCCTCCTTTCTCTGCAGGGTGAAGCCCCTGTTCTCCAGCCCTTCACGGTGTGAACCGCTCTGCTTTCCACATTTGTCTGTTCCCCAGCAAGCAAAGCAGCTTTTGGTCCTGGCCCCAGCAGGAGGAAGTCAGAGTCTCTGTGGTTATGCTACTCTGTTAACCATTAACCAAAATCTTGGCCATCCTTAGTCACTGGCAGCACAGCAGGTTTCGAGAGAGGGAGAAAATAAAAAAAAGCAAAGCAAGCCCCTCATATCTGAAAGTCACTTCCTGTCACAGGAAAAGGTGTTTCTCCTAAAGCTGTGGTTTGGCTGCCAGGCTGTGTGTGTGAATGGTGCTGAAGAGAAAGTGTCTCCTCATGAGTTTAACATTCCCTGGGCTTCAGACTTCACTGCTGTGTGTGTTGCTGCCCACACTATTTCACATTTCCTTTAACGAAGACCTCGCATCTGCAGTGCTGGTTATGGAGCCTGTGCAGCCACAGACTGATTTACATCAACAGGAGGTTCTGGTTTTCAGCTGCTGTTAATGAACTGGTAGCTGCTTAAAATAACTGCTTAGACAGACTCTAAAGAGGCTTCTTGGAAGTTATAAAATAAGATGAGCTCTAGATTTAGACACGTGGATTCTTTCCCTTCAAATTTCCATCTTCTCATGTAAGATAACAGAAATAACCAAGTCAGTAATCCCAGTCATGCCAATACTGTCAAATAATCTGGAGTAGCAGAGATGCAAATGTTCTTCCCCCTCCTGTGTCTCACACCAGGGAGAAAGAATTTGATGTGGTCTTTAGTTTTAGTTTCAAACCATAGCACTGAAGGCTCCCAAGGTAACCCCTGGAAACATTTAATTAGAGGGGGTGTATATAGATTAGGAAACCTTTAAATTACAGTGCAAAATGACAGCAGAGCTTTTGCAGCTGTAATAGAGAGAGGCCCAGTACAGTGATCTGCTCCAGTGCCAAATCTAAGAGCAGTGGGCTCACAAAGTGATTTTTATTAACTAGACAAACTCATGTGACACTCGCAGCTCATGATAAAAGAGAAACATTAGGAAATTGTATTTAACAGTCTCCTCACATTCAGTGGTTATCACTGTACCTCAGCAGCCCAAGTACACAATGAACAAAAAGATGCCCCAAACAGGATAATCAGCACCTGTTTCTGTGCATTATTTATGCACTCCTGTTTCTGAAAAATCACCTCAAACCTGGCAGAACTTCAAGCTGTGTAGTCCCAGTCATCTTTCCTTACGTTTGATAATTCACATTTGTTCTGCTCAGACAAGCTTTCTATTATTACCCCATTTCTTTCACTTAATTTTACTTTATAAAAGTGTGAACAAAGATTACATATGCATGACTGAATTGTGGAAATGAAGCTAATTAAAATTTGCTGCTTACCATCAAAAGGGAAAAGGGAGAGAGAGAGGGAGCAAAAGAGAAGGCCCAATAGGATTAGATCTCCCCCTTTTTTTTCCACACCAATTATAAAATGCAGAACACAATTTTACGTTTTCAATATTATCTTTAGAACGTACACAAAGTTTATTAAGTTTCTAATAAAGAGCTGGTGCCACAAAGGGGATAGGAAGGAAAGAGACAATTGTGGATAATCACAGATGGAGACCATTAAAAATAAAAAAATCCTCCATGGGTTACTGGACTAGATAAACCAGGAGTGAATATTCCAGAGTAAAATGCCTACTGTGGGTGATTACAGAAAGATATATCTTCCTGGAGAGAGACATTTCTCCACAACTAAATATGCTTAATGCCTCTTTGTGGCATGGAGGTTGAGAGCTCACAGTCTTTAGCCCGGTGGATGTTTATAAATTTAGGATTTTTGCAATGGTCCAACTTTAGGCATTTCATTAAGTTTTCCTTGATATTTTGTAGCAGTGAATACCATGAGTTAACTTCTGTGTTGCTGCCTTTCCCATAGCAGTTTTGAAGGTGAGTGTGGAGTTGTACCTGGGAGAACACTCCAGGGAGTCCCTCCGGACCCCGTCTGTCGCAATTGCACACCATGACTTCAGCTGCTGAGGAGGAGGAGGCAAAAGCATCAAGGACAGAACCCACTGTATTTCCCTTCCAAATCAGCACCCGTGGATGCTGCACACTGCCACTCCCTTGTCAGCCCCTTGGTGAGAGAGCTGAGCCTCCTGGGGATGCAGATCCCACAGGCTCGGGGTGCAGCTGGCTCTGTGTGCCACTCACTCAGCCACTCCATGCTCTCACAAATGTTTGTAGCAATGCAGTTGGTAAGAGATCACTGAGAATGAGCACAGAGAATCACTGAGATGGAGCACAGGTTGTTGTTGCTGTAATGCAAAAAGTGATTTTTCACCTTCAGAGATAACAAAGCTGCTGATGGCCAGCCCCAGTTTGTTATCCAACAGAGTGTACAAGGTTTTCCAGAGGGCTGTTTTGCTTTCTTGCCTGGTCCTTGGATGCCCCCATGGTGAACAGCCTTTTGGGGCTGAAGAAAGCAGAGCTTTACCATCCATGTGTGCTTTACCATCCATCCACGGAGTGCAGCTCCCTTGTGCACCTTGCAAAGCTCACCCACTGCTTTGCCCCCCACCGTGCCCGTGCACCTGGCATCCCAAACTCCTGAAGAGGTAAAGACTGTCAGGTAGCAAAAAATCGTGGCTGGAATGAATGTTGGAAGAACAGAGGCTGTTGCATTTGGGTAAGCAGGTTGCAGATTAACCCTTTCCAGGCTGCAGGGCCAGGCTGCTCCCTGCCTGCCCAGAGCCTCTCCCTCCCTTGCTGTGCCAGGCTGGTGCAGCATCGCCCCGTGGTTACTGCTCGTGGTTACTGCTCGAGTACCACACAGCACAGTGCCAGCCTGCTCTGACTGGCACTGCCACACTCCCGTTATCTCTGCAGAGTTATTTCTCGATAGCTGCGTTGTGAATATGCAAATCCACCTTAATTGGCTACGCTAATCACACTGCTCCGACTGGTTTCTGTTCTCGAACTGTTCAAGCTACTTGACAGGAACAAAGGAAATATCTCGGTTTCTTGCTTCCCTTAGCTTAAAAACTCTAAAACCTAAATGAAAAAGGAGAGCTATCTCAAAAGCAAAGAAAATGAGGCTGTGAAAAGGATTAACTTTTTTTCAGATAAAAACACATTGACTGTTTTTTTCTTGCCAGTCTTTACCATTTCCCATCCCAGAGAACCTCTTGTCCCCAGAATAGCTGTGATTCCTTTGTCTTGCCAGTATTTGTTTTGAGAAAGTGAATCCTGGGCTTGTTCGATTCCCTTTGAAACACAAAGTAAACAAAATGAGATTGCTGTTCTGCAGTGACAGCTACTCTGATCTGCACAGGCAGAGGGGAAAGTGCTGCAGGAATGAAAGGAAGAAGCAACACAGACAAAAGTGAAATGTCCGAGTGATTTTAAATGTTTTAAGAAATCAATTTGCTTAAGAGAGCCCATGTTGGCTTTGTAAATTATTTTTCATTAGAAATTTAAATAATTAAAGACAGCTCTCAGATAACTTGTGGCTTCTTTCTGCTTTCTGGAATCTAAGCAGCCTCTTTACCCTTAAGATCCCTTTCTATTCTTCTGGTGAGTTATTCTTGAACCATATTTTTTTCCTTTGGAAGATTATTGTGATAGCTAATAATATAAATGAATACAAGCCTTTTTTGAAGTTTATTTCTTATTAATTTCCCTAGGAGTGTGAGTGAAACAGTTTAATGACCCTTGTGCTGTTAACTGCTTGGCTCCTTCTCTTCTGGCAGCATGAGAGACTGGGTCATGTGAGCTGAGCAGCGGATCTTCCATGTAACCTGGACATCCATAATGAATTGTAATGGAATTAGATTACCTCCACAAAGGTGGCACATGGATAGCTGGCATCTTTTATTCAGCCCTGTGCAGTGCTACCTGCTGTAATGCCATCCTCTTGGAGCGGTATATTGTGAGTGTTTGCTTATTGGGAGGATGGAGATGGGATTTCAAGAGTGCTTCCAGGATACACAGTGAAAAAGATCTCTGCTCCAAATCATTCCATCTAAATAAATAGATGAAAGCACTTCTCTGCTTGCAGTGTATTTTACAAACTGGCAAGCAACATGAGAACAAAGTGGGCACAGTGAGAATAAATGATTTCTCCAAAATACAGAAAATCTGTGCAACACCTGAGCCTCCTCACCAGTACACTGGATTCCTGCTGACTTCCTCACATGACCTGCAGCACCTAGACTGCTGAGCAAGAAATGCACTTCCACAGGTCTTCATTGGCTGCTCTGGTGCTTTTAACTGATGTTAATTCGTGGTAATTAAAGCAGGAGTACAGCACCAAAACACATAACACAGTCATATCTGGAACTGTTGAACAATGCACCACCTGCTGTCGGATCTCCCTGGTAAATTAAAGGCATTAAAGCTGTTCAAAGCCTTCACTCAATTGCAATGCTGTCTGAAGTAAACCAAATGCACCAGGAGCTCTGTGCTTTGCTGGGATTAGGTGGAAGAGCACTTTGCCTGGCAAGGAAGTGAAAGGGTTAATGTTCCACTCTTGCCCTTCTCTGTCCCTTAACACTGCAGGAGGTGTTAGCAGGCTGAGGAGAGGCCACCACTCCTGCCCCCAAATGGAGAGCAGCTGATTAAACAGGCTGGAAAATGCAGGTAAATCTGAAATGAGATGGGCAGGAGGCACCAAAGGAAATGAGTTTATTTATATCCCAACCCTGACAAAGGAGCTGTAACTTACAACCCAAATGAACACATACACTAAGCCCAGGTCCCAATAATCACAAATCAACTCATATCCTGAAATAGCTGTCAGACTTCCCTCTGTCTGAAGCACAGAGGCACCAAAGCACAACATTTGATTCAACAAATCTCAGACTTGGGGCACAATCCCCAGCACACTGAATCAAATCCCATTCTTCTCTGTGTAACTTCTAAACTGCCACCTTGTCCAGACAGATGTTAATGGCTGCAAAATACAATTCAAGCTTCTAGTTGAGAGCATACTCAGTTCCTTATGCCATATTTTAAGTGAAACTCTTCTGTGCAGTGTACTTTTCCAGCTCAACTTTTGACAGAGGTTCACACTTTTGGATGCTGCTATGCAACTGCCCTAGAAAAAAAACCTTGAGATTTCTTTCTCTGAATGAAGCTCGTTGCTGAAAGTGACAAGAGAGAGAGAACTTCTGTAAAAATGCATCTCACATCCTGAATTTTCCATAATTTTTTTTTAATCTGCAAGGTCGATAATCTATGGAAATGGGTGTCACATGCAGGTACCAAAACACTGCTGTTCAGAGCTCATGCTTTTTTTTTCTCTACCAAACCAATAGAAAAATCTTCTTAAAAAATGTTGATGGTTTAATCCCAGTCTCCTGAAAAAAAATCTCTTTATAGAAATACTAAGCCTTATCATTGGGGAAAAAAAAACAACAAAAATTATCTCCTTGCTTAATTCTTGTGCTTGCCATTTTGTCACTGTCAGGACTTGCACTCTCGTGCCCAGCTGAGCTATTACAGAATAATTTTGCCTCTCTTCAGAACTCAGCTGATGAAGTTTAGCCTGGAGTAAACCAATGACAGCTTTTTGACCCAATTCTAAGGAGTCCTAGCAGCACATCACCACAGCAAGGACACTCCTGCCACCCTGCTCCTTCTCATTCACAATATATATAATTCAAAATATCCAATTTCTCATTTTAAGGATCTTGTGTTTTACCATTATATAGTTTATTCCCTTGCAGAAATATCAACAAATTCAATTTTAAATAGCTTGTAAGAAAAAAAGGCAGAGTTCTTCACCTGTTGCTGTGATCTGGGCTACAACAGGTAGCAACAGTCACCTCTGGATACAGCAGGAAAATTAATATTATATAGTAATTTATGCATCTGGCAGATGCCACACATAGGTTTCTAAGTAATATGTGTAAATTCTGACAGAGATGAAATCTGGCCAGAATGCAGGGCTTCAGTTCTTGTTCTCAGCAAAAATATCAGGTGAATTTGGCTCCAGGATATTCTATCACCACCAGCTCAGTGTTGACTCATGGAGGATTGAATTTTTTCTTCCATGCATTTCAGCTGTCATTGAAATGCAGAGGCAAATATTAACAGTGTAATGGGACTGTTTGGCAATTTAGCACTATATTGATAAATGCAAGTCAAGCAAGGAAAATATAAAACAAACAAACGTGCAAGGGAGTTGATCTAAATTGAGAGCACATGCTTTACCTCAGAGTTAAAGTTTGTATTTCTTGCAGTGCTGATTTCTGATGGCCCTGCACAGTGTGTGCGTGTGGGGCTCATCATTTGCTTTGGGCATGCACTTATGCTCACTTTATCTGTGTAACTTCCTTTATTGCAGAAATGCTCCTATTAAACAATGACATGGGAAGTGGCTGCTCACTGTCCTACAGATCTAAATCCCAAAACTAAATGGGGAAAACAGGAAATGGGATCCCAAACTGTTTCTTTCACCTGGGTTTATGTGGTCCTGCATTCTCTGCAAGTGGTTGTTTAAGCACAACAGGACATACCTATGATCAATAAATTGTTATGACTCCACACCCCAGGTAAGTGAAGCTCCTCTGTTTGGGAAAAATACAAAACCACCTTTGTCTGCAGCAAACTGAGTGCTTTTATATAAATCTCGAAGCATGAATTATATCAAGTTAACATGGAAATATTTTAGTTAAGCCTTTTTTTTTCTTTGCTCTCTGAATCTCTAATTCTCTCCCCCTCATCCCCACCCCTGTTGACAATAGTTTCTATCTTTGTTCTGTACCATGCTATTCCTACTAAGAAAACATATGCTTTGAACAGCTGGAAATGCCAACCTGCTGCCACCAGGCCTGTTGTGACACCTGACACTGTCACCCCAGGACTGCCTGTTGGCACTGCAGATCTTCCTCACTGCAACCAAGACCTGATTGATGCCATCCTGAAGAAAATGTGCAAAATACTCCTGTTGCCCTGGGAGTCTCTCTTTTCTCTGTTGACAGAAAGGGCTCCCAGCACAAACACAGCATTGGGGACAGCATGTAAAAATCTTTGTGATCGCATCAGCTGACATATCCCACACATTTTGTGAATGTTCCCTTGATTGCCCAACTGTTGGGTGACTTCTCTTTGTTATTGTAGCTCCCAGTCTTAACTTCTCTTTGATTGAAGAGCCATCAGGAAGAATCACTGCATGCAGGAACCAGCTAGCAATACAGAATGCTCAAGAGTCATTAGTGTTACAGGACATCCATTCAGATGAATAAAGGACTGGGGTCTAGGTCAAAGGAAATCACTCTTCCAAAATGGACTTGCCTGCTTTGCTCCTAAATAAACATTTGATAAAGAATAGAAATTATGTGGACATACTGCCCACAATCCACAGATAGTCTCTCCAGATGCTACCCAGGAAGAAGGATCTGGAATTTGTAAAAATATAAAGTTTCAACTCAGACTTATGTATTATCTACAGGAAGGAAAGGCTTTCTAGGGCAAAAAAAGCAACCTGGAACTGTCAAACACCAACCAAAATCCTAAAGGGATGATAAGTCAGGGAGGTCTTCTAGAAAATGTTTTGTGTGTAAGTGCTTGCAAGATTGGAGTCGGTCTTGGGTTCTGTCTACATGTCTACATAAGCAAAGTTTAAAAATGCATTTGCAACCTCTGTGTGAGACTTGCATGGAGCTCTGCAGGTGGATGACTGACTCAGGGACTCTGCAGCTCCACTGCAGCTACACAGGCTTTACAACAGACCCCCCTCCAATTCTCAGCACTCACCTCCAAAATAAATTCTTGGTAGAGGACCTGCACCCAAGAACACCCTTGGAGAGAGAGAGCTGAAGGGCACCTTCCACACAGAAACCTGGAGTGGGCAGGAGAGGGCAGGTTCATGGACATCCTGCTCTCCTACATGGGCTATATGCACACAGCTTGGCAAAGGAAAGGAAATAAGGGAGCAAATCAAGAGGCAGGTCTGAGGATTGGTGAGTGCCAGAGGATAATTCTCTTATTTAGTTCTCTTATTTAGATCAAGCTCCACAGCCTTGCAGTGAGAAACTCCTGCCTGCTGAGGTTTCTCTCTCCTCTTTTGGCCCTGAATTGACAAAGTCTCCTACTACCAACACTGAGGTCAAGCCTGACTGCAGGGCTTGTAGGAAGCCCCAGACTGCTCTGGAAGTTATGTAGTGCTACCATAAAAAATAAATGTCAGTCTGAAATCTAAGTACTTTACATCTTTAACTCCTCTGTGTGGGGAATTCAGTGAGAAGGAGCTGAGGAACCACTGAATGTGATCAAAACAGCCATTTTGCTCTGTTCAGTGAAAATACAAGCTCTTATATTTGCTCCCTTTGTTACTGGCAGAGATAATTTGCCTCCCACTCTGAAACGTTTTGGAATAGAGTATCACACCCATTGTCTGTGCTGTGTAAAGCACTATTGTTTCATTCCCTCTGTGATTGCAGCATCACTTGGGGAGATGCTGTTTCCAAGGCATTGCAGCTCTTACCTGGAAGCTGTGAGAAATGACAGACCCAGCTTCTCAGACCGAGGGTGTCACATCCTTCCCAGGGAACTTGGGATGTGTCCCTGAGAGCTGCTCCTCTTTGTTCTGTGTGAAATCCCTCCCTTGAGCAGGGGGATTTCCCTCTCCCTGAGCAGGTGGCTGTAAAGCCCTTTCCCCTTTTATCCAGTCTGATAATTCCTGACTATTCTAACCTTCCAAAATATTTTCAAGCAGTCCAACCCTTGGGAAACAAGTTATTACAGATTCCTACAGTATGCAAGCTCCAGCATCCAGTCATTGCTCTTTTTTTCATTCACATGCTTTTTGAGACCATTTACATCTTTATGTTACAAATTGCTTAATAATTGTTTTTGACAGGTTAAACTGGTAGTGAGCATAAAAGAAAATAATCCCAAGATAGTAAACTGAACAGTTCAGTTCTCTAACACTACTGAAAAGCCTGAAGGAGCAAACAAGATGGGAATCCCACAGACCAGGGTTAGATATAACACAGATTAAAAATGAACATTATTCCCCAACCTTATAGCACCCATAGGAACCCAAAACTCTTGTGCAGAATTTTAGATTTACAACATTAATAGAATAACTGCATTAGAATGCCACAATTTGTGTTACTAGTCCATGGAAACACTTTAATTCCTTTTTATCTCCTATGAGATCCTTCCCATAAGGATTTCTCTAAATTATACCTTCTGTCCTTCAGTGTTGTGGATTAATAATGCTTCGCTAATGAGGATTAAATAGCTCAAGAACTCTGTGATGTGTGCAAACAGCAACACTGTAAGGCAAGATTTGTATTCAGAACCAAGAACTCTGTTCAATTTTCAAAAACCTGGAATTATGCTGCAGAACATCTTTAGGCAAAATTTCATTGCCTTCAATAAAAACTGTGCTTTTTCCCTCTTGGGCTCATTACACTGAAGACCAGAAGGGAACAGGCTGGATCCCATGACAATCCCCCAGTCCCCCCACAGCGAGCACATTAGCTTCTGTTTGGCTGAGATATCTGTACCCTTCTTCACCCAGAGACCTCGAGAGATGGAGGCATCATCATTTCTCTTTGTAGTTCCTTAAAATATGAGTACAGCTTCCTATTTGCACTTGTTTGATTTCTGCCTGCAGACTCTGCCTCTTGTTGTGACTCTAATTTAAGTCAAACAGCCCTTAAGAAGGGACTTAGAGTCTCTTCCAGTCACCCATGTACTGTCACCTGTGTGTGGTCTTCCTGATTATTTCTTCCTTATACCAAGATATCTGGCTGTGGTCATGTTTGTTTGTTTTCCACCAGGAATTCAGCTTTTTACACCTCCCAGGTGAGGATTTCCCATGAAAAGCATTAATGCCTTTAGCCCCACCAGGGTGGGACACCTGGGAGATACCTTCCCAGTCCTATCAGATATTTCTCAGCTAACACTTCATTCTTCCTCCTCCTTTCTGCTACAGAATCACCTTGGCAAATGGCATTGAGTTTCAATTAATCTCCTAAAACATCTTTCAAGCTGCTGATTTCCAGGGAATTCTCCCTTCTGCAGAAGCATCCCTTACAGGGAGGTCTTTTGGTTGCATTTTGTGCACGGGCTCAGATTTATCGACTAAACTGTAGAGCAAACTGGGATACCCTGCCCTCACACTGACCACTGCCCCAGGCTTTAATCCATGTGCTTGCAGCTGGATCGTTGATGAAAACGTTCAGTAGTTTCAGATGCTGTTTGAACTGTCTGAAACAGATCCAGGTTTTCCTGTTTCCCAGAGGGGGTGCCCAGCTCCAGCCCGTGATTAGCCCGAGCTCATCAGTCGATCTGCTGCACTTTGTTTAATGTTTCCCCAGCCAACCTCCCTGGAGCAATTGAAGACTTCTGGAATAATTGCCAATGATATCTCATTTTTGAGATCTGCTAGCTCATTTTCAATGCATGGTTCACTGAAGCTGCAGAATGCAAAATTTTTCAACAGAATATAAGAAAAATATTATCAATATCTATACAAGAGCCATTATCAACACATTTGTAATCTCATTCAAAATCAGGCTTCCTGGATAAGCTATATTGTTCAGAAAAACTCTGCTGATTAACACTCATTATATTTCTGTCCTCTGAATCCCTATAATTTAAATCCCTTATTAACTTTTTCATTATTTTGCCAACATAAGGAGAAGGGTGTAGTTTCATACCCATGTCAAGTTTTTTAAATCTTTTGAAAAAGCTACTACATTAGCTATTTTACCCCACATTTCCTCATTTTAAAAGAGCATCACAAAGGCCAGAGATGCCATTTTAAAAATCCTCTTTTCAGTTTTGTAGAGTGCAAGACAACCAGATCTGCTGCTTTGTTTAAGTCTTCCTGCTGTGATATCAACCAAGAAAATTCATTGAACGTTTCTGAATCACTACAGACAATTTGGCAGTCTTCACCTGGAAGCAGCCTAACACTTGAGTGGGGCCTGAAGGATTAGGCTGTGATTTGACTGGAATATTCCATTGCATCACATGGCTGTATTTAATTTCTAAGCTCTGGTGAAAAGTAAATTTACTATGCTCTGCCTGCATAGTAAATGGCTGGGTACCACAACCCTACTGCAATCAACTGCAATAGTTCTTCAACAGGTTTGGGTCCAACCCCAACTGAATTATGAATGAAAAAAGCTGCTGAGGTGAGCTTTGCAGCTCCCCCACACCTCCTTACTATTCCTGACCTAACAGCAGGGAGCCAGTGTGTGGAAAAGATGAATCACTTCCATTTGCAATTTGAGCAAACCAGTGTATTAGCTGTGCTGAAGGCTTTTTGGGACTTGGGCAGGTGTGAATCTGTTTTACTGTGGTTTGGTAGGAATGCAAAGAGAGAAAAGCAGGCTGCAGATGCCAGATTTCTACTTTGAGTTACTAAAGTCCTCCTAGTTCAGCAACATCTGTATAAACAAACACACGCTGAGGCACAAGAGGGTAACCTGCTACCCAAGCACTGCAGTGACTCTGGGTGGAAGGATTCTTCTCTGAGCTTTGTTGTCCTGACTTAGGCTGCTCATAAGGACAGTTGTTTGCTTTTGCAGCAATAAAGGATTAAGACTTTCATGTTCTGCTGAAATAAGCCTGCAGTCTTTATGCTGCAATGCCAGAGCTCTTCATCAGAAGCACAGACTTAGCAAATCACACAATAAATGTGTTATCAGTCTTACCTTATCAGAAAAGTTAACATGAGCACACTGCTAGGAAAAATCTGGCTGGTTTTAGTAGTACATGGGCTGTGTTTTCAGCACCTGTTCTGATCCTGAAGTATTCTGTAATGCCCAAAAGGATGGCATGTAAGTATCTCATTTATGATAAAGAAATGTCAGTATAAATTCTGAAGCCAAACTTGCAAAGCTGGATTTCTTGTCTGACAGTAGATTTCCTAACAATCTTTGTACTGTGGTCATGTTTCAATGCTGAGCTGTACAATTTATCCTGGGGATGTCATTGCACACTCTCAGATTACTGTGAACTTCAGACATTGGTATAAACATTTTATCAAGTTGTTCTAATGCATTGCTGCCATGATGAAGGTCTGGAAATAGAACTCATTTGGCTTGAATGTTTGAGTAAGATATTCCACAATGGCCTCAGAGAAAACTTTCAAAGGCCAGCCTTCAAGGGGAAATGAAAGTTGTGTGGAGGTTTTAGACTCAAAGCCAGGCAAGCAAGAACTGAAATTCCTTGCCACGCTGGGACAAGCAGCAAACCCTGTGACACAAGCTCCTGGCCCTGGGCAGCTCCCTGCCAACAGGGCTGGGCTGGAGCTCCTGCCCTGCCACTAAACATCAGAGACAAGAACCAGAGGCAATCACCTGGGGCAATCCCTGCCCCTTGGACTCACTGCAAGACACAGACTAAAGCTGCTCTTGAGCAAGATTCACAGCAAAGCCAACTAGGGCAGGAGGAGTGTTGAGCAATGACCTTCTTGATTTTAAGGCCACATTGTCACATCTTCCTTTAACTGCTGTGAAAGTCGATTCCACCTTTGGCAGCACCAGCAACTTTGGAGATCCACGCTGTTCCCCAGGCTGAGTCCCACAGGCAGGACTGGGGTGCCTGGGTAACAAGGGGTTAAACCAAAATCACTGCATCTGGTGTGCTGCTTAGCACAGGGCAGTAACAGCCATGGGTCTAGCTCTGGCTTATAGTGGGGTACATTCTCAGAATAAGGTACCTTACCTGAGTGGTGACTGAGCCTCAGCCTTGTAGAGGGCTGGAAAAGTGGCAGAGCCGTCACTGAGCTCTTTCTTCCAGCTCCATGAGTGATCCTGGCCATTCCACTCAGTTTCTTCTCAGATTAAAGCAGAAGGAGAAAGGAAGAGCTGGCACTGTCCTCTAGGGACATTTGGTTTCTTATGTTAATGCTGACAATTTTAATTACACTTATCTTTTTTATTCCTCTCTCCCACACTGCAGAAACAGTAGCCAGCTCGGTGGAGAAGCAGAAGCAGACTGGGAGCAGCAGACACCTGCTTTTCCTGGAGGTGATAAAGAATATTATTTTCCTATTGAACATAATATGACCGCAAGTAAGAATATTCAGATTCAATCTAATAACCAGCTAGGAAAATGCACACTGCCTGTGCTTGGGATTGGATCCACAGGGCCACAGGAGAGTTTGACAAATGGCTTTTTCCACATTTTGCCGTGGATATATCAGTGGCCAGCTCCATACACTTTTGCTAAGGTTACTGTTCATTGTAGATAGCTCTTGCCATTTCAGCTCTGGAAAAAAAATCTTGCTTTTTGTACCTCTATGAAGTATTATTTAAAAGTCAAAGACTTATGGTTACCTGGCAACCCGTAAATGACGCCTTTGGAAAAGGAACCTGGAAGAAGGGACCTATTGAATATCAGTCATCTTCCTACATTGTAAATGAAGCTCCCTCACAAAAGATCTCAAGTGCAAATGGGTCTTTCCACTCTGGGACTAGTTTAAAGTTAGAATTATTAGCAAAATACAAAAATATAAATGTGTTTCTATGAATAAACAAGGGTGGTAAAACCTCTTCCCTGTCCTGACCTTTTTACTCTCCTAGCCTGGTCTGTAACTTCACCTGAGCTGAAAAAAGGTTCAGCCCTTTTTTCAGGCGCTTAATTAATCCAGTGATTAATTAATTAATTAATTAATTAATATAACCATAAGAATAGTCACAGAAGTATGCCTAAACAGCTGGTGCAGCCAGGGCATTGCAGTTTTCTCCATTTCATGCCCCAAGCCTGCACAGAAAGGCTGCCCTTGCCCATCCCATCAGGACCTCAGGGTGTCCAGTTAACAACACCTTGAGAAAACCTTTTCTCTTCCATTGCCGCTGTAATTCCGCAGCATAACCTGGCTCTAGATGTGAGCTGGAGTTCATGACAAGAGCTAGAGAAAGCAGGATGGACACTGAAGGGTGAAATGCCAATTTCAGAGCTCTCTGAACCCCATGGAGAGCCCAGGCACCAGGGATGCTCTTCCCTCGCGCCCCTCCTTGCTGAGCACAGGAGGAGCTCAGGCTGTTCTCTGCAGATGCAGCAGCAGCAGCACCACTCTCCCAAGCAGCTGAACACATCCAGCACACAGATGTCTGCTTTGGTATTAATATCATTTCAGATGTACATTAGAGGGGCAGATGTACAATCTGGGACTACATCCAAACTGTCATTTAAGGCAGTAAGAAAATCAGTAAGAATTTCTTCCCTTTTATTGTTGCTCATTCTTCCTCCTGCTAGGAGGAAGCAAGGAAAACAAAGAACATTTGAAATAGCAAGCTTTTAAAAAATTACAAAACAACAAAACAGAAAAAATCTAAACAAAAAAAAACCAGACTGAAGCATCACAGTGGATACAGTTCTATAGCACATTATCTGAGACTTGATTATCTCTGGAAGTGCAAAGGCTTTTGAAGTAAACAAACATTTAAACCTGCCTCGTGATAAAGTGGCCTTATTTAACTGAGGTTCAGACCCCACTTCACAGGTGGAGCCTGTGAAGAGAAAGGTCTTAAATTGTGTTTAAATGTTTCTTTTCCCAGTTCCTATCAACAGCTGCCCCTCAGCTCCCACAGAGGTGTTTGTTCTCTGCCCTCTGGGCTGAGAGCACTGTGGGAAGGCAGATGTCAGACAGGACATGGTGTTTGTACAGTTATTGCCCACTCAGGCAAGTAGTGAAGCAGAAATGATAAAAGTTCACTTCCCTGGTAAAATTCAGAGTAGGTGGGATGCCAGTGATCCTGCACTGTTCCCAAATGCACATTCTTATGAAAAGAGCTGTAAGACTCTTAGAGAATTTTTCACATGTTCTTTGTGAATTGCATGGATCACCAGGAATAACTGCAGGAAATAGTCTGGAAGAGGGGAAAATCCCTGCCTGGCTTAATCCAGCCTGAAACAATATTTTCAGATTGTCTTGGATACAGAATAGTTATTTAAAAAAAATGGAGTTTCTTCCTGCTACTTCACTTTTGCTATACAAACAAGAACAATGAAAGGCTTTGCAGTGGTGCAATCAACATTTATTCTTCCTGCTCTTGTTCTTTGAGGCCAGAAGCTTCTGTGCTGGGAGATGCTAACAAGAAAGAGGGTTATTGTGAGGTTTGTTATCTACATTATAGCAATGGCAAGTTCATCAGCACAGACAGGAAAAGGATCTGCCAGAGCCACTGTTTGTTACACAGTACTTTCATCCCTGGAGAGGCGGGAGAAACACAGAATCTTGTGGCAGAATAATGACAATAATATCAGACTCTATTTTTTCATCCCCCAAAAACCCAAGCTCCAAACCCAAAGCTGTTTTTTCCACAGAAATGTCACAGCCTAGAAACATCATAAAGCCCTTTTGATGGCTGAGAGCTGTGATACTGAATTCATGAGAGCAACAGAGTGCTGGCCTGGGCTCCATTGTTGCTGAAATGGTGGGAAACAATCAGATCACTGCTGACAACTTAAAAGCTCAGCAGGAGAATTAAGAAAGTACAACAGGATTTCACAAATCACTAGGTCCATAGTGATAAAAATGTTTTACTTACTTGTAGAGGAGGAAATAAAATTTTCCTAATCCCGAGGCACAGGCTGTGTTGTAGGTGGGTGCATTTGTCAGATCCAGCAGACATAAAACACTCCAGGAAGAAAAATAATCAAATTGGAAACAGCTGCAGATTACAGAAGTAACAAGATGAAAGTCTACCAAGTATCATTCAGCCTTTAGAATGTGCAGATGGGTGTAAAAACCCTGAACCCTGTCCTAGTCTGTATTATTTGAAGTTACACTCCTAAACCCAAAGACCTTTTGTAAGATTCTTGCAGCTGAAATCAGACTCCAGTTAATTTTAGCAGATGCCCACAGGTATCCCATACAGTAAAATTAGTCAACTAGAAAATGGGGGGGAGGGAGGAAAAATTTTCTATTCTAATTATTCATTTTCCTAAGACAAAGAAGAGCATGAGCACATAAAACAAACATATATCAAATTACATCAGGTACACTTCTTCAGAGATTTCAATAAAAACATCTAACAGAATGCAGCTGAATGCCTACAGTATAGTATCTGCACCATGCAGTGCAATAATTATGCACAATTAAAGCCTACTGTGCAATTTTGTTGCCATAAAAGCTCTCTGACTCACATCAATTGAAAGATCTAAAACGACCTACTACACAATCACTTCCCACAATTAAATGCCAATTCACAATTTCATGTTTATGGCCAAAATACATTTCCCAGTTCAGCCTGATCTTTTCACAGTTGTGGTGTTTAAAGCTCAGGCTCTGAAAAAGTGAACAAGAATTAGCATTAAAATAGCTTGGAGAACACTTCCATGTTTCATTTCTAGGAAACACAGCTCTCATTCCCATCTTGGAGGCTCATAATAGGTACTGAATAATTAAGACCATCATGAAATTTTGCAAAAAAATCTTAGAAATATAGGAAAGCTGTGTGCACACTCTTTGAGAATGAGTAGTGCATGCTTATTATTTGTATGAAATCCACAGTCTGTAAGTACAGGTTTGTGTTTATTATTTGGTCTGACAATTCTTATGGTTCCTCTGCAGAATGCATTACAAAGTGTAAGAAATTTAGGACTTCAAAGTCTTAAATTAAAAGTAAAAGCACTTCCAGGAGTCAGAAATTTCCACAGATCTCAGAACTTACTAAAAGGCCCTATGATGGGAGCTGGAAAGGGAGAAATCTCAGGAGAACATAACATAAGAGGTATTTAAGCCTCTTTTAGTGGAGAGCATCTTAGATCTAAAAGTGATGTATAAAAAGAGACATAAGAGATGCACTTATATTTATGGATGTCCAGCATTTCCCCCAAAAGTGTGGTTTTTTTAATCTCTATCACCAAAAAAGGTGTTTTCCCACTGGCTTCAGTGAGGTCATAATTTCATTATTGGGAAAGTTTCACAACTGGGCCTCAAGGGGTCCTGAACAACATAGCTCTTGCACAGAAAAAAGCTCACAAAGGGTCAGCTACCAGTGATGATAAAAATGTTGAATTTTTACCACAAAAATATTATTTGGTCTAAATTTATACAAATACATAAATATTACCAAGAATGGTGTTCTGATTATGAGTAAAAAAAACAAAAGAAGAATCAACTAGAAAATGAGTGAAACCAAGAAGATATGCCAAGATTCAAAACAGATCCTTAAAAAATATTTAGATGTGGTGGTTGGTTATTTACCCATCCCTCTGGGGTAACTATGCTCAGTTTTTGTTAGGCACCCATGTAAAGAAGAACTCAAAACAATTTGCTGTTCTCCTGACTTGCCTTCCTCAAGGGCTCCCAAGACAGTGGGACACCACCCAGGTCTCATCAAGCTCCCATCTGAGGAAATCCTGAGCAGACACAGGAGCAAAGATAATCTGAAATTCTATCTCCATCAGCCTGAGACACCTACACACCACCAGGCAAGATTTGTAATTCCTGATAGCCTCCTGTCCCTGATAAGTTTCCTTCTCCTTCTGTAAACTGCTCCTTACTGTTATCCCTCTTCTCTCAAGAGAACCTGGCTTAGGCAGCTCAGCCAGTGGATTTGGGAGCTGAGAGCAGCAGAGGAGCTCCAAAAGCAGCAGTTTAAAGCAGCCTGGCTCTCATGCAGACTGGCAGTCTCAGAGTGGCTCAGGGTCCCTGGAATTCTTCAGCTGTCAGGCTGCAAGCAAGAATTACCTCTAGACAAGGATTTATTTTTTTTTTCTCTGTTATTTTCTATATGTTTGTCTTATTTAGTTCTCAAAAAAGATAATTTTTGGGGAAAACAGCAACTTTGGCTGTTTGAATTCACTTGCTTTATTATGCAGAAGAGCAGTTTATACTACTGCTAGTACTGTCTGAAAGAGTATCACATGTGATGGATGGAACTGACTACATATATTGTTAAATTATTTTGTATTTAATACTTTGTATTTCAGGTTATTTAGCTCCCCATTCTACATCTTAAAAAATTTTTACTGGAGTGAAAACTTGCTGTGCTTGTGCAAAGAAGCCAAGGTCTCTTCCTTGGAAAACTCTGATCCAAGGAACATGGAGCCATTAGGTTTGTTTCACTTTCAGAGTGCACCTGTTTCAAAAATCACAAAGTGCTGTCACATTCAGTCACCTCAGGCCTGGCTTGCAAGACAACACCGTGTCCTGCGAGAAAGGTTTGGAATTTTAAAATTCAGCGCACAGAATTTCGAATCAGAGAGCACAGCAGAAGACCTTGTCTGCTGTTCCAAAAAGGCAGGATTTTGGGCAGGAGCTCTGCCCAGACAGTCAGACAGGAGCAGCTGGACAGGACAGACAGATCTGTCACCCATTGCTTTGGCTCTCAGAATCTCTGCTGGCCAGAGTGACTCTGAGATACCTATAAGCTTCTTTTTCCCAGCCTGGCAGTGGAATAAGGAGTCAGGATTCTTCTGTTCCCAGCCTCAAGGTTGTTTATTGTTTCTGATCTATAACATTCTTCCTCCTGGCTGCCGAGATCCATTCAGCAGGACAGACAGACAGAGGCACACTGACGCCCTCAGGGCAGGGTTGTCCTTTATACTAAAAACTACGTGTACATTATTTAGCATAACTTCCCAACAGCTATCACCTATGTTAGACAGTGAGCTTCTACTCTAAACCAATCCAACAGTGCCAACATCACCCAGAAGATGGAGGCTAGGAAGAAGAAGGAGAAAGGCTGGACACACCCAGATTCCTCCATCTTGCCCCCTGAACCCCCATTCTAAAAACCCCAAAAAATCTATTTTTCCACCCTGTGGCAAACTAATTATTATTCTACTTAGACTTTCGTGGCTTGCAGATCCTCAAATAAGGTTGGTAATTGTTCATTCCATGGGCTAAAATCAAAGGCACAGGGGTCCTGGGCTCTGTGCCGAGGTCTCTGAGCCTCCCAGCAGGGGCTCCAGTCCTCCAGGGCAGCCAGAGGAATTTCCTGGGTTCCAACACTGCTCCAGATTGGATGGATTGCTAGGGAGGGAGTGGAGGCACCACCTTTGCTCCTACACCCCTGCAAGCAGCTGGTGTAACACCCCTGAGGTGTTGCTGACCAAACCAGGCTCAGGCTGGAGTGTTCAAGGACAGAACCACCTACAACTTTCAGCCTGAGCCTCAAAACCTTCCCAGCACAGGGACAAGCCCACCCCAACACCTGCCCACGCCAAGCCAGGATGGATCAGCAGCCTGGCAGGAGGGGCTGGGGGTGAATTCTCAGGTTTCCCAAGGAACCTGCCCTCCAGCCCAGGAGGAGCTCCCCAGAGGCTGCTCCGTGCCCCAGGCACTGCAGCACGTGCGGGAGCAGAGCGGCTCCCAGCCTGCCAAAGCGCTTTGTTATTGCACCTTACACACCTGAACCTATTTCCTGGAGGGAGTTTGAATGACACACCTCAGTGTGGTGATCCATTATTGCAACATGGGCATCCTCTCCCTTTCTCCCTGGCCATGTCTGTCAGACTAAGGAGCAATAGTGAGCTGAACACCAGATATTGTGGCAGCTATCAGGTTCAGGTTCCTGCCTTATTTGTGCAATTGTCTGGATATTTTAATAATCTGGATATTTTAATAATTGTGCATATTACTATTTAGATAATTCCTACTGTGCATATTTGATAACATGAACTCTGGTTGATAACTAAACCCCTAACTAAACTGATCTACTAATCAGTTTCCTGATTCTACAAGCATCCTTCCCAAGAAGGTGTCTTCACCTTCCTTTCACTTGGGATGAGTGACAATCATACTGGGTGAATAAAGCTTGACTCTGCATGCCAGACCAGCCTGCTGGTCTGGAAAATTCTATACAGCTGTTGGAGCAAGATGGACATTTAGAGGCCATGGACCACAGCCAGGCAGTTCAATTAGTTGTATAATCTTCCTCTCAAGCAACTGCAGGCAAAGAAATTTTGCCAGACCTGGATTTGAAATAGCAGAACAGACGACCAGTAAAGGAAGCCATCAATAAAACTATCACACTAATTAAGAGTAAATAATTATTGCAGTGTACATAACTGATTCTTAAAAGGATGTTCTGCAGACAGAAAATTGCAGCAGGGATGTACTTACTTTGCAAAAGGATCAAGATTAGTGATTAGAACTCTCTTCAGGAAAATCAACAACACAAAGGGTCAAGGACAGTCTGCCCTTCTGTTCTCTTGGCACAATTTGTTAAACCCCACCCAGAAACTTATAACCAGCACATAGCCATGAAATCACTAACCCCAAGATCTGCACTTTAATCACTGTTAGTAATAACGTTAATATCATTCCAAAACTAAACAACTTTGGGAAATGATATTAAGAAGCTCCATTCCAAGTAGAGTGCAGAGAAGAACTGAAGCAGAAACTAAGAGAGAAATGGAAAGACAAAATTTAAAACTCTGTGATGCTCTTAGGGTGATGGACAACAAAGTTCCATTAAATATAAAGAATTGGTTCATGTGATCCATATTGGCTCATGCAATCAGCAAGGAGCAAGACATTTCTGTTCCTACTCTCATTTTTACTTTAACAAGCCTCAGGTGTATATCTTTCTTCTAGTCACATACATTTCAATTTGCTACCAAAAAAATCTGCAGAAAAGTTACAAAATCAATTAAACAGAAAATAAGCACTCTAAGGACGGCATTTAGAGACAGTTATTTACCCACTGTAGGGATTAACTGCAGATTATCCATTAAAATCAGATTTTTTCATTGATGTAAATTAGCACAGCTCCATCCAAATAAATGGGGCCATGCCTTTGACTCCCAGCTGATGATCCAGCCCGTAACAGTCTCAGAAGGGAGATTTTGTTCACCTGAACAGAGACTCCATGGGATGTCTCTGAGCAAAAAGTTGTAAGTCAGTGTTCACAGCAAGCCCAGTTTCACACCACACCTGCTGAGATGTGTCAGCTCTCCTGAATTCTCCAAAAGGCTGCTTTGTCTGCAAAGGAAGGCAAAAACCCTTCCAATACAGCAGCAAATTAAGAAGGGGGAAAGGGACACCCTTTATTTAAAGCCCATAAAGCACAAAGAAATCTCAGCTCAGTGGGACAGTGAACATGTGGGCGAGGGGTAATTTTTTAGATGTTCCTTCAGAGGGTTACAATTTACATGTAAATACTTACACTTTTTGTACAAGACACACATTTCAGACTCCCAATTTCTGGCAGCCAGAGTATCTCCAAGGAGTAACTTGGTGCATACAAAGATGGGAAAAAGCAAAACACAGTAGGTTTGTGGGAGTACCACGTGATTAAAAACCAAACAAAAAGCACACCAGAGTACCACTAACCAGCAGAGTCCATTTACCAGTAGAGGAATTTCTCCTACCTAACCTGAGTTTGCTGATTAGCAGAATGCAGGAAAAGCATTTTTAGAGGTCCATGAGTAGGTTTAGAGGCAGCAAGGTGGCTCAGAGGAAGTAAATGTTCAGACTCAATAGATTGTGGGTGGAGAGTGATGAAATTATCTCTGGCAGGATGTTTTCAAAACGTTTTTCACTAGGTACAGAATTTTCTAAGACAGAAAAAATGCATACACCTCTTGGGTGTTTCAATGCTGTGAGGTATGTCTGGTCTAAGGGGACAGAACATAAAAATTATTTCACTGCTGGAAGAAGGAATGGCTTAGAGAACAGTAAACATGGAAAAGGTTTGATCTTCCAGAGTTTTGGGAATTATTGATAACTACCTTAAGGGGCAGAACTGGAGATGAAGGGAGAGGACTTGCACAACCTTCACCTATTTAACTCTCTTCTTACTCCTCTCTCCTTCTTGCCTTAGTCCTTTCCCTGGTCTCCTACAGATGTGAATTTTGGGAGCCTGGGCCAGTTCCTTAAACACTGAATCTCAGGGGAAAACCCAAACCCAAACCACTGGAAGGTGAAGGAACTCTCCAAATATGATCAGTATTGTGTCTACTCACAACACTCAAAGCAGCACATAAAAGATTGGGTCCTTGGAATAGGTCAAATTCAGAAGGACACTATGGAATTGACTGTGGGAGTCTAGAGATTCTCTAAGAGTTCATTTTGTTTTGAGTTTACACCCAGCAACCTTTACCTTGAAACTACCATCCTCTCCTGAAAAGCCAAGCTAAGCAAGAAGCACTGTGTTTTCTAAACATATAACAAAATATTGTTATGTGCAACAAGCAGCTTTGTTAAAGAGTTCTCTTGAAGATCCACTTCAAGGCCAACAAACACTTTAGATTTAAATAGTCTGGTATGTGAGGAGAAATTCACAAAACCAGGATTCTCAACTCCTCTGTAGTTGTGCCTCTTTGCTATACTGCTATGGTGACTCTGCTGTCAATTTTTCAAACAATTTAGAATTGAACTGTCTTTTTTTAAACCTGTGAGAGGAGAAGGGGGGAAAAAAGGAAAAAAATGAAGAATTTATAAAGGGAGACATAAATGTGTCAGTTTTAGAAATCATCTGCAAAGGGAGGAGGTAGGTTGGCAAGTATAATGGCAGACCAGAGCCAGAAAACAGAGATACATCATTAAAAGCATTAACTAAGTGTTTTGAGGAATTACTTTGTCAGGGTGCCAATATGACATTACTATTATTTCATGACAGACGTGATGTGTCACCAAACCTTTATATCATTTAGACCCCTAAAAGCAAATTAGTGGTTTTTTTAAATAATGAAACGCTTCAGTTTTTGGGTGTTTTGAAACTTTTAATCCATGACAATCTGAAGGTGATTCATCCACTATGCACAGAACAGTTGAGACTCTCACAAAATTGCTCTGTCTTGAAGCTTTAACAAGAACTCACATCTTACCCTACCCTTGAGCACAAAAGGAGCAGACAAGGACAGGAATAATTTCAGCTGGGGCTGACTCCTTTTGCAAGAGCTCAGGTAGACCTCATTTACTGGAAATCCATTATGCATCTAATTCCAAGGGGCTGCTCATTCCCTTCCATGGCTCTCCATCAGCTCCTGACAGATCATCCCTTTGTTCTTTTCTTCTCTAGGTTAGGATGGTCCTGATTGTCCCCTTGCACCTCAGAGAGGACACTGGCTTAGTCCATCACCATTTCCTTGAGGAAAATATTTCAGTGAGACTCTGTTTTACCCTAGGAACACATTTTCCACGAGTTTCTCTTCCTACACTTGAAACTCACTATGGCCAACACATTCCTGTAGGAAGAGTAATGAATCCAACTCCATTTTTAAGCACTGGGGAAAACATCACATGCAAAAAGAGTGACAGATGGAGCTGTATCAGCTTTTACCTAACAGTGAAAGGAGAGGTAGAAGTCAGTCTCAGCCCTTTTGTCAAAATTGACAAAAAGTGGGTTTTTAACAAAAGACATGTGTTAAATTACTAACACATATCCATAATATTTTAAATATTTATACTATGAACTAATGACATCCTCTCAATTAGTGAAAAGTATCTTCTGTATATTCCTTTGTGAGGAGGGAAACAAACAAAAAGGCAAGGAGATCTTGGGGAGAGGTGTGCTTGAGACCCAACTCCATCCATCATGGTTCTTGCTTCAGATTTCCTCTTTATTTCCCTTTGCTCTAAGACCACCACATGCCCCATGGTCAGAAACCTCTCATGGGTTCACTTTCCTGTTTGCCTGCAACACCACAGCCACAAAAGCCATCTGCTTATAACTAAACTTTTTTTTTCCCCTTCCAAAGGGATTAAAAAAAAGAGTAGATCTGCTAGCAGATGAGCTTCTTTCTAAGTGGGAACACTATTACAGATAGACAGAATGTTCCTTTATGTTTATGCAGCTTCTCTAGTGCTGTGTGAATGCACACTCTGCAGTGTAATCATGAGTTTTCTATCACCATTAGCAGCAGGACCCCAGCAGCTAAATCAAAGAAGCCTAGAAAATGCCCCACCACTGGAAGATTCCCACAAAGAAAAGCCTACTTAGATAATTAAGGAATCTTTATGATATGAAGATTTTCATCTCCCAGCAAATTATAACACATTAGGTAACACTGCCGAAAAAAGTCCTGGAAGCTTGCAAAGCCACAAACGAGAACTGGCTTTTCTTTCACATGATCTTGAAGTAGTGGCTGGGAGCAGAGGAGGGGAAAGTGAGGGGAAAAGAGGAAGAAAAGCTCACATTGAGGTAGTAAACTGTTGTTTCTTTGGAAACCTTAAGTTTTGTCCAAGTTTTTCAAAATCAATAGAAACAGAATATACTTGGGTTGCAGATATAAATAAAACCCAAGAATGTCTCCCACATGCATACTGTTGATAGAAAAAGAAGTCTGAAAATGGGGTTTAAATCATCCTTCTCAGAGGCTTTAAACCTCACCTTGTAGCAAGTGACACTGAGCTTCTGGCAAGTGGCAGTTTCATGTATGAAATGTGTCTCCTAAAACTGAAGAGCATACAGAGTAGAACATAATGTGCCAACAAATTGCATCCTAAAGACTGAAAGCAATCCAGAGAGCCTGACTGATTCCTTTGTATACAGAAAAGTACCGGGTGTCAGGATATCACAGAGGACAGTTTAGATCTTAACAGCCTAACAGAATAACAATACATCGATTCACACTGTGGATAAGGAAAAACAAACTAACAAATACCCACAAAACAACAGAAAAACCAAACCACAAAACAAGTTCTGACCTCGGTTGTTTCCCCAGGAACTCCTCCTGGGTCTCCCCACATCTCTAGCAAAGCCTTCACTGCAAAATCTACTCCCTGTGGTTCTGTCAGCACCTGCCCCAGCCATTTATGCAGCCAGCTGTCCCCTCAGCACAACTCATCGAGTACTGACAGAGCCTAAGAAAGTGATGCATTTTAGGGTTTTATGGTTTTTTGGCAGAACCTGTGAAAAATTATTCCACATTTTACTTTATCTCTGCTACTTAAAAGGGAGTAATCACACAATGACTGGGATTCTAGCCATCAGTTAGGACACTAGAAAAAGAAAGGGATTGTTATTGCCAACTTGCCTTTGAAAGTATATAGAAACTTTCTAAGTAAAGTTGCTTAAAATTCTTCATTTGAGCTCCAGAATTCCTGTTGCTTGTCAGGGAATATGAGGTTAACTCCTTAGTTAGTGGCAAAGCAAGTATCCCCTTGTTTTAGTGTAAAAATCTGCTTCTTGCTATAGCTGTGCAGTAAAATTTAGGATCTCGGTAAAAAATAATTCAGCTTAGTTAATCCAGAAAACTCAGAAAAGCCTATGGTGGAATTTTTTTTTTTTTTTTTCCTTTTGATGAAGTATTTAGGTAAATGCCTATCATCCTCGGGGTTTTAATTATTAAAGACGCTGAAAGTTCAGCTGCAAGAAGAAAGGTCAATGTCTAGCCCTGGCTAACTGCGGGAATCGGGGATGATAAACAGGTAAATTAATTATCTTTTCAGCACTTACACAATAATTGCTGAGCCGGAGCCGCGGGATGGGCACGGCCGGAGCTCCCCCTGCTGCTCGCAGGCTGGGCGCGCTTTGCCATTCAGGGGCTCGCCAATAAAACCACCCGCGGCCCCCAAAACACCCCGAAAATCGCTGTTTGACTGAGGAAATTACCCGGCTGCGGTGCTTTAACCCCAGCGAACAGCCCAGCCCAGAGCGACACCGGGGAGGGTAAACGCGAGAAGTGCCGTGGGCTGGGATAAGGCAGGAAACAGGGAAAGAAGCCACGTGTGCCCGCAAAAACCGAGGGTGAGTGCCCTGCTCCCAGGGCCGGGCAGGCGTTCAGCCCTCCCTCCCCAGGAGAGCAGAGCCCTGCCAGTGCAATGGGCACTGGGGAGGACAGACACCATCGCTCCCAATGTCCCTTCTTCATCCTTCCTACCATCCCCGGGAGAGCAGAGCCCTGCCAGTGCAATGGGCACTGGGGAGGACACACACCATCGATCCCAATGTCCCTTCTTCTTCCTTCCTACCATCCCCGGGAGAGCAGAGCCCTGCCAGTGCAATGGGCACTTGAGAGGACAGACACCATCGATCCCAATGTCCCCTCTTCTTCTTTCTTTCCTATAGACGGCCTTAACAGCTAGTCTGCAAGCCAAACTGAGTTAGCAGAAGAAATTGATAAAATATGAGTTTATCTATAACAAAGAAGAAAGTAAAGGCATTAGCAAGGAAACTGATAAAATAAACACATAAAAGATACTGGCAGTTGGAAGATACATGCCTTAGTGAGCAGCGTAGGTGCCTTAATTTGTTGTAAATTCTGACCAATTAATTATTGATGTTAATTACTTTATACCAGTAAAACACAATAAGCTATGGCTTTGTCCAGTGAATACAATGAGCTGTTTTAATGTAACTAATGACTTAAAATCACACTCTGTTAAGGGTATAACAACTTAAGAACAACTTGTAATAATGAAGCTGCTATTGCTGTCTCTGCACAAGCGGGTGTGTATGTCATGTATCCCTCCCAACAGTGCCACTTCCTCCCCCACTGTAGGTACTGAGCATGCTGTCCCATGGTCTGGAATGTTCCCTGGTCAGCCCTGGTGCCCCCCTTCTCGGCTGTGTCCCCTCCCATGCACCCCAAACTCCTCCCAGAGCGGCAGCAGCAAAAGCAGCAAGGTCTCGGCTCTGTGCAAGCCCTGCTCAGCAGCAGCAGCAGAAATATCTCTGCATCATCACCCCGTGCTCAGCACAGACCCAAACCAGCCCACACCAGCCATGGGGAAGAAAATCAACCCTGCCCCAGCCAAAACCTGCACTCACATCAAGCTGACACCAAATTACAGCCTTCCACATCCTGGCTGACTCCAGGGAACACGAGACATCCAACACTCACTTTTAACCCCAGCCCTAGTGACCATTTTTTCTTAAATGATGATATAAAACACATCAAGCAGTAACCCCAACCAAATACCAATTCCTGTTAAGAAAATAAGATTCATAATCTTTATTGTTTACTTACATATAATAAATATAATACAGAACAAAAACATCACACCCATTGATTGTATTACACAGGCTGTTAATCAGAATACATTACATTTTCTTTTCATTAGCCCTTTTATAGGGTTTTGGTACTGGATATCAAGAATTCCAATTTATAAACCTTTTAACATAAAAACAAACTTCCAATTTCCACCTTCATGCATGCTTCAAATATTCATATATATACTGGTTTTGTTAAAAATATATAAGCACTGTTCAGTATTTGCAATATAGGACTTCAATTTCCATTCATTAAATCTCTACTAATATAGAGAATTTAAAAATAATTAATAGCTTAAATCTGATTTTAATTAAAAATACTTATTCTATATTTTTTATTTAACTGACCTCCCATCAGAAAATGAAGTGACAGGACAAAGACACCCCAGGCAAAAGCCAGTGTTCACTTTCAGAGAACAAAGGGTAAAAGCTCTGGTTCTTGCTTCAGCTGCATTATCCTGGAATAATGGAGACACATCTTGGTATAAAAAGGGCAGGAGGAAACCAGATTTTCTGAAGAGATATGCATCTCCATTTCAGATTTACCACTGCCATCCTGCTGTTTTCTTGGCTTAAAAATCACTGCATCAAACCCTGATATGTGTTTTTCTCTGCATGAATATCCTTGCCATTAAATGGAAATTAGATTAAAATGCTACATTTCTTTTTTATCAAAAATAGATCAAGGTTTAACACACTCTGAAATCAGGTTTTCAAGTGCAAATGCAATACACATCAGCAATTCAGGTTCTGCTTTCACTAAGGAAAATGGTTAAAAGATGATACATAAAGATGTTTCATAGAGGATACTTAGATACCTGGAACTTGCTGTGCTCCCAGAACATCTGAATTATCAGCAAACCATACAGACTTCAGGGGGAAAAAAAAAGTTTTCTTCAGGTGAAAGCTCTTCAGTTAAAGCAGCTTCCCCTTTAAGAGTGTAACTGAGAATTCCCTGAAAGTCAGTACAAAACACAACACCAGAACAACCATCAAAACTCCGACTGGTTTTGTGCATCTTTTAATGCACTCAGGTTTCAGAACTCAAGGATTCAAAAACCAATTGTGTTTTACTAATATCTACTCCAAAGAGACCTTACAGGAATTTTAAATCATTACAAATGGCCCTTCAGCTCTACAATGCTGAGGTTGTACCTCATACTTGGTACATTTCTCTAATTCCATTCAGGTAATGTCAGCTCCACACCTGGCTGTATTTTCCAGAAGCCTTGTGTAAACAGCCTCTCAAGAGTGCCAATTCACAGAGCATTCCTTTGTAACTGCATTGGATGGACTTCAAAAAACCAAACCACAAACAAAAAGTACCTCCTAAATCTCCAATTATAATTTTTTTTCCCATGATTTTTTTTTAAACAATCACAGGGCTTAATTTAAGCCTTCAACTTCAATATGAAATGATTATTTAAAATACCCAACCAGAGATCAATCCAACAAACTACTGCCTATGTGGAATTGGGCTATGCAAGAAATTAGCCCAATGATTTTACAGCATATGCTTTCTACTTTCCTACTAATGTTCTTGATTTTCAATTAACATTTATGTTTTACATTTTTTTAGGCTTTTTTCCTTCTTCTGCAATAGATAAGTGACATTGGTTGGAAAGTTTCTGCTGTTCCCTTAGCTAGAGGAAAAAGTAGATTCTAAAATATTTTAGAAATGACTCATTCTGGCAGTGCAACTAACTTAATTGGTATGCAAGATTTAGGTAGAAGAGAAGCATCACCTGTGACACCGACAAGGAAGACTTGTGGACTGGCCACATCAGTAACATTGACTGGTATCATTGATAAAAATACAATAATTTGCATATAATAAAATTAGTTCTGTGTTAAATGGCTAATGCCTCTCAGCTTGATAAGTATGGGGGTTTGATTGATTTTATTTGGTTGGGTTTCTTAAAAAAAAAAAAGTGGGTAAAAAGATCAGGAACATATGTGAAGAACTACAGAATAAGCAGCCCTGAATTTTTATTTCTGAGGCCATTTCAGTATCCAGTCATATTTCTTCTGTGGAACATAAAGAAAATTTGTGCACCTTCTCTGAAAAAACCTTCAGAAGTTCATTAATAAAAGAAAGGGAATACTGGATGCAACTTCATAAACTGAGATGCAGTCAAAGGACTCTGAACTTGTACAGAGACTCGCTTTCTACAAAAATCCTCAGAGAAAAGCCCTTTATGCTTTTTAAAAGTAGGAAGTGAAAGCCAGATGGAATTCTGGATGCATTCCACATCATGACAGGCATATCCAGAAAAAGTCTGGTTACCTACTAACACCAGATGTAATGACAAGAGTGAGAACACAGATCTCTAAGTAGTCACATCACATGTCAGATTTACGTTTTATGTCAGATTTCTAACACCACAGAGGACTAGGGCAGTCAAAATACAATTACACTGGCTTTACCTAGAGAGGAAATTCACTTTGCAATGAATGCAACAGGGCATGGAAATGGAAATGTCAAAGCAGAAATCATCAAGAGGAAGCTGATGCTCAAGGCTGATGACTATGATCACATGTTCTCACTATGGACAAAAGAATTATACAACAAAGTGCAGGGCTTAAAATTTCTCATGCTGCTGATTTTAAACAAAAGTCACTTAGCAAGACAAATTCACCTTCTAAGTAATTAAGCTGTATACTGGCTATGTGGAAAAACCTTTTGGGAACAGTAACACTAGTGTGTTTACCATCTTTACCAGCACTAAAATCCCTCCTTTATATTACTGAGGTCTTAAAGCAAACCACTCCAAATACATGCTGCAGACAGAAATACTGCAAAGGCATAAAGGTCAACCTGACTGCAGAGTTCTTTTCAATAAAGTTTTACTTTATTAATGCTGTCTATGACTCTTGTGGGCTTTGGATCAGATCCCATTCTGGCCAAAGTAACTTTACTGGAAAAACACGCAAAAATCCCCCAAAGTGATGTGACTTTTTAAAAATTTAATGATATAAATTAATATATTTATGTTAGAGATTTATACTGATCTATCCCAGAATCAGATTACGTATTATTACAGCACTGCCTAATCCTGAAAGTTAATGTCACTGTCAAGCCAGAAGTTCAGCTTCAAAATCAGCAGACTAACTATTCACTTCTATGGCAAAGAGGACAATTAAATAGAAAATCACACACATTTCATCTCCTAAGAATGGACATTTCTTCATAAAGTAACAAAGTGTTGGGCAGAGTAACTTTTATTGACATCTTTAAATGTTCTCAACATTCTCATCATGATTTACCTGATAAGGCTAAGGAAATTCAACATGGAAGTTACATGATGTGAAATGTTTGAGTGAAACCTGGAAATGTTTGTAGTGATTTGAAAAGCAGGAATTAGTTATTGGCTCTCACAACATATGGTATCATCCATATCTCCCTGAGAAATCATGCCCTGAAATGATCATGTAAAACAAAATACAACATTAATGAAATTGTGGATTAGACAGGGAAAAAATGCATAACAACAGTTTAAGAATCACATAAATGCTACTAGAGTTATAACTATTAAATCACAGGCACTACATGTGACAGCCAGAACAGAAATGGTAACTAACTTAAAACTTATGCCAAGTAAAGGAAACTGATTCAAAGTACCATCCTGCACTTAGCCATATAACCCAACACTGTGATATTAACATCAGTTTGTTTCTTGATTTTTGAGCATGCCGGTACACTCTGCCTTTCCGAGGTCTATTTCCATATGAAATTCAAAGTGTGTCCATAAACTCAGCCTATCCCCAAAACTGAACTGGTTTTCCCCAACCTCTGATAGTTCAGTTTAGCTCAGTAACAATTTCCCTAAGATAGGAGGATCTTCACTAGGGAATAGCAAAGACAACATTCAACATTAAGAGAAATGGAACCAAGAATTACAAAGAAATCGTTTTGCCACCTTATTTAAAGCCATCACAGCTGTGAATAGCAGTACCTAGGCAGGAGTATTGTGACAGGAATGACAAAATACAGCAGCACACACCAAGAAAAGCAATTTGCATGCCCTCCTGTTTTTGTTAGTACATTCCAAGGAGGTCTGCCATGAATAGACCAAGAATCACCTGCAGTTCCCTGCAGGGTTGAACAACTTTCACATCCCATTTCCACGAGACACCCACAAGGACACCCACAGGGACACGCAGGCTGTACCTCAGCCTCCAGCTTCTGAGTCTGTGTGCAGCCCCTGCAGCCAGCCAGCCCAGTCCTGTTCTACAGCCCCTACCCCTTACAGGCATTCCCAGAAGCCAAGGAGCAGGATGCAGTGAAGACTGGGAAAGCCAAAGAGCAAGCCCTCAGTACCTTCAGGAGCACTCATGTGCCCCAGACTTTGTTACACAGGTGGCATTTCCATCCCTTGCTGAACCAGCCCTACATCTGCAGCAGCCCCTTGTAATGAACATATTTTCAGTATGACAAACCCAACACAAAGTGGCCAGAAAAACTGAAATCCTTTTGTGCCTTTGAAGTGCAGCACACTGCTTATCAAACTAAGCAAGACTCACCAAAACCCTAAAAGCAAAGGCATGCTCTGTAGCTTTTGGCAAATTATCATAATTTCCTTCATATATAAAAACCAAATAGCCCCAAAACATCAATTGCACACACAGAAGAAATTGTTGGTTGTCTCAAAGGATTACAGGAAGAGTTCAACTGTTTGACAGAGCAACACATAGTATTCATTCCCCATTTTGCAGGCCTGGGAAATCACTGTTCCTTAACCATTGGATGACAATCAGAGAAATGCTCGACATTATTTTTCTAAAGCATATGTGGTTCCTACAAGAAGTAAGTCAGAATGAAGCCATTCCCAAATTGAAACAGTAAGAGCAATGACAATATACCCTACCACACAGAGGTAAAGTATTCATGAGAGAGCTCCTTCACATTCCAGGTGTGTCACAGGGAAGAAAAACCCAGCACGTCTCCATTGCATCAGAGGTACCTGAGAATCAAAGCTAAATCTCTTGTGCATTTACCAAGCATCCATTACAGAGCTATGCAATTTACATTTCAAATCAGACATTATATTTATAAAATATCATTGTACTAAAAATCACAAGGTTTTGTAGAAAAAACTCCATCACATTCTATTAAATGCAGGAACAATGTTGTATGTCATAGCTTCTGTAATTAAAAGTGTAACACGTTTCCTGTAACTACAGGGTTTAAAAAGCCTTTCAGCAAGGACAGTTTGTTTTGTTCCTACTATTTAAAGAATTGTACTTTAATGCAAAAACACAGCTTAAGCTACCTACTGCCATGAGATAAAAATATTTCATATCTTATTAAAAAAAAAAAAACCCACATTTTTGTGAAAAACATTTGGAAAGCCCTGACTTTGAATGTACTGAATGTTCTTCAGCATTCCTGGGGTCAGAGACAGAAGAATATTCTCTTAGTACTTCTTTTCTTAACCTCTCTAAAACTAATGAATAATGAAACTTAACAGTCATATAAATGGGAGGCTATGATGATCTTTGACTTTAAGCCATGAACATAAGGGCAAATATAAACAGCAACTGCATATTTGACATTATAGATCCAGTCCTATTTGCATGACCAATTGCAAAAAACAGTCATAGAAAATTTTGCTACAAATACTGTCATTGCCCATCTGAAAGCAAACTCGGTTTTCCCAGGCTTAATGCACAGATGCCACAAGTCGCAGCTGATTCAAATTTGGAGTTAATGCCTGGTATCAAATATTCTGCAGCATCTCATTGAAACATTTCATTAATTGAAAAGAGACTTTTTTTTTTTTTTTAATGGTGAGTAGGCATTAACAACACTTCTTGAAAAAATGTTAAAGCAAACATCCTCTAAATTTGTCATAATTTTGAAGGACAAATCCAAAACCTAAGGAAACTCCACTGATCAAAAAAATGCCTGAAAATTTCACCAAAATAAAATTAGTTCAATGCACTGCATTTGAGACCCCACTACTTGTGGGGTTTGGAAATTTAATTAACTTTCTTGTCTCTTTTGGGCTTGTGATTTTGTTGTGGTTGGTTTTTGGTTTTTTTTAATTCTTATTTAGGGTCCAGGAAGGACTTACTATTTCATTTTAAAGACATGCCTCAGATCACCAAAATTTGTAGTGCAATTCAGTATTAAAACAAGAAGGAAAAACTTGATAAAGGTTAAATACTTCAACAGAATAGCCCCAGGTTCATTTTGTCTTCCTACTCTACACACAGTCCTTACATTAAATTCCAGCTGCTGGTTCAAATTCTTCTATAAATGTAGAGCTTAAGCATGTTGCTTTCCTGCTTTACCTCTTAAATAATAGTTATATTACCAAAACATCACAATTGCTTTTTGGAGAATCATTATTGAGTGCCAAAACGTGAAGAGGCATTTCTGCTATGTCATCCTTCTGCATTTGTGTGGAGGGACAGTAGAAATACCCTACATTATTAATAACCTTGTTATGTGGAAGAAAATACTCCTGGCTAAAAATCCATCTTACATTCATTATAAAAAAACCTCAAATCCATCAAAAGCCAAAATTAACTTTGATCTAAGTGTCTTATAGGCCAGGAGCTGAAAAATAGCATTTACTAATTTCAAATATTCCTGAATATAATTATAATAGCTTCTCTGGATTCAAAAGGATTAAACACTGCAGTGGAATGAAGATAATTATCAGTTTTAGAATAAATTTATTAATACAGCTGGGGGGAAAGAAAAATCAATGCAAACACCTTTCCTCTTCATATTGCTTAGCAGATTAGTGTAGTGCCAACCCACTGATTGAAAACTTTCACAATTAATTTGATCTCTTTCACAATGTGGCAGCTACACCTGAAAATTTCCACGTTGGAGAGACAACTGGGATTGAGAATGGGTTACAGAACCAGTCTGTTTTAAATCATGTATAAGGATGTATACCCAAATGTATTGTAATTAGAAATATTTAACCATTCACTAAAATTTTAAGCATTCCTGATTGTTGGGCAATTTTTTTGATTTTTAAACATCAGCACCCATTGCCATGACAAGGCTACTCAAAATGGCCTAAGACATTATATATGTAGTGTTCCAGGACCGTACAAAGATCCTGCCTCAGGAATTATAGGAATGCACTTAATAAATTATTTTTCTATTTTCATCTATTAATATGCAAATAGTTTATACAACATAAAAAATTTAATTTGTACCTACTACAGGTAACATATCTATTTAGCTTTTCATCTGAAAGCCTGTAAGACTTGATGACCTGCAAACTTATTTACAGAACTCACTTTAAAGTATCTTTTAAAAATAATATTGTCCAGCATTTAACAAAATTGTGACTTAAAAAAAGAAACAAATCACTTAACAGCATTTGCTTTCTTGATTTTGTCAAGTAATGTCACCAGCTGAAGTGTTATAAGGCAGGTTGGTTGCTCAGATGGACTAAGACTCGCACGGTGACAGGCGTGTAGTAGATCTGTTCATTTATAAAATCAGATGAAAGCAAGAAAGAGAAAAAGTTTAGAGTTTCAAAAGAACTGAAACTTCTTATTTTTACTACAAATTCAGAATAGGCACTGAAACTGATTCCTTAGGGACTTTTCCAGAAGATTGTCTCTCCGCTGGGCGTCATTCCATTTTTAAACTAAGAAGAAAGAGAAGAAAAAAAAATTATCAGGAGTACATAATTCAGGATTACAAAAGAGAAATTACCATAAGTATTTGTTTCCATCTTACTAACAAAGAAAATAACTCCGTGTCTCAAGACATCAAGATGACTGTTTTGATTAGACTATTTTTAATTTCATTATTAGATTTAAGCAACATTGGAAAATAAAAATATAGATAAATAAAATATAAATAGATAAAATATAAATAAAAATACTTCTCATGTAATTCTGCACACATTATTGAAAAACCTGAAGCACAGGGCTAGGAGAGCTCTAAACTTTGTCTGCTTTAATGCTCCAGGCCAGTACTGACAAACCATCTAATGTTCATTTTAGAGATTGCAAAATATCCCACTTTTAAGAGTACACAAACTCTTTAGCCATTCTAGTCTATTTTCCTTATGCTTACCATGAGAAATATTTAGTCTAGTATTTAATGGAATTTACCAACTTAATTCTTGTCATCCACAAACACAAGGGCTCCTTTCCACTTTCTGGACCAGTAATGATAAAGTCTGGTAATCTTTAAACTTCCCTGAATGGTTGGTGTTTTTCATGAGCTTCAGCAGCCCAAAATGAGACCCCAACAGCACTAAAGAGAATTAATTACTTTGGATGTCTTCCAAACACATCGCCCATGCCAAGAAGTTGTATGGCTCTTCTGGTGTATTGACTCACATCCAGTTTTGGATGAACTTTGGAATACTCTTTAGGAAAAAAACTGTATTTCAAAACCATTGACCAAGAACCGTGAGAATAATGCTTGGCAACAAGTAATAATAATAACTTTGAAGATACACTTTAAAACTCTGTCCATCAATACAGAACAAGACTGACTGCATGCTCTTTAAAAATGTGTCCTTGCATAACACAAATGCCACCATGAAAACCAATCCTCACCATTTTGGGCATTGTTTGAGGTTTATTAAAGGTTTACCTTTTGTCTATGAACAGCAGCCATCTCCATCCTGTGAAACACTATGCATAGGGATGAGGCTTTCACACTGCTCACTTTCTTCTGGCATTCTTAAAAGAAACACATTTATTTCAAGTCATACAGTAATATTTAATTGATTGTTATGAAGCCAACATAGGCACCAAGTATGCAGCTGTTTGAACTTTAGCCATTAAAACCATGCAAAGACTCCTTAAATTTATCAAGTGGATACTCAAGTTTGCACAATTTTCACTGCATGTGCTGGAAATTATTACAGATGCATTAAGGGAAAAAATTGTGACAACCACTAGGAAACTTCTTTTAAAAGGTAAACAGACTTCACATCTTTTCATTTTCTGAGCATTGCATAGGATAATTGTATGAATGGATTGGCAACTACTGCTATTAAGAAATTAGTGCACCTGAACATAAAATCAGGTGAAAATAAACAGAGTATGAGTACTGTGGCTAATAAAATACTAGAGGATTATAGGATATTGGAAAGGCTAAAGAGACAGGATTATGGTTTGTGACTGCCCTACCTCTGAATTCGATGTTTTCTACAAATAAAGGCAAAAATTCTTCTGATTCCCACCATCACTGGATCCCAGTTGTTATAGTGACACAAGAGAGTTGCAATGAAAAATGAAAAAAATACAGGTACTGCTCCTGCAAAAAATAACCAGGAAAACTGCACCTGGAATTGAGACACAAACATCATTCACTAGATAGTTCAAAAAATAATTGACATGCTGTATATTTGCAATTATTATTATTGTAAATTGGAGATGCAGTTTGAGTAGTTTTAAACAGTGTGAGTTATTTTGTACAATTTCTATAGTTATTGCTTCTTCTAAGGACTGCATAACCTGTTCCCACTAACCCATTCTTAACAATGGAACATTCTGTTTGCACTGAGAGCTGAATGAAGACTGCTATTCCCAAATAGTCCCAGATTTAGGTTTTTAGTTGTGTTTCTGGTGCCAAGGAGAAAGTCTCCTAGACATCCCATGGGTTGGAAAGCAATGATCTATAAAGGCCATTCCAACCCAAAGCATTCCATGGTTCTGTAACTCCAAAGCAAGGGCACAAGGACAGCAGGAGCCTGGGACCTGCCTCTCAGGATGACAGAGCCACGAGCCGTGGGCACAGCCCCCCCGTGTGGAGAGAAGATCCAAAACTGAAGACTTTGGAGAAAACAGATTCAGCTTTGGCACCTGGCACTGATGATCCTCCTCAAAGATCTCATCAACTGCAATTGTTAAGCCCTGTGTTTCCCAACTGATTTCTAATGAAATTTAGAACATGTAAGTTGCCAAAAGGAATTAGTCATTAGAAACCTGGTTATAATTTCCTAATATTCAGATTTATGTTAGAAAATGACAGAAAAATAAATACCCAGAAAGTTAGTAATTATGAATATTACATAATTACCATGCCATTTGACAGTCATATGAAGGCTACATGTATTGGTATTTTAATCTTTACACTACATGGCGTGTTTCTTGGGGTGTCCTGGGCAGGGCCAGGAGCTGGATTGGGTGATCCTGATGGGTCCCCTTCCAGCTCAGCACCTTCTATGATTCCATGATTGTTAGCCATTCCAGTGGCATTCTTGTGCAGGGTTCTTTTAAGTAAAAACAAGGCTGGCCAGAGGCAGGGCAGCTAAAATTTCTGTCAGGTTATCTGAGATGTGGACACCTGAAAATTCAGTGAGCACAGGGCTTGGCTTAGAAGATTCTGCACAGACTTGCACAAATAAACCTCTCCAAAAACCCTCCAAGTCTGCAGCACTCTGCCTTTAATCAGGGTTCCTCACTTGTGCTTCTAATACTAGTAATTTATTTTCTAAAATGTAAGACAGAAAGGATTTACTTCCCACAATGTGAGTTAAAAAGTAATTTGCCCTTTTGTTACCAATGTCAGCTGAAAGTCATCCAACAGAGCTTAGGAGATGTTTCTGCTATTTGAAATGCCTCCATGTTGCATTAGTACATGAAGAATAAATAAATTGGACAAGATCGGGACTCTGTGTTTATTCAGAATAAAAAACCTAGAGATTAGGCTGTTTACTGGGAATTAGAAAAGTATAGTCCATTTTTCAGTGCATCCCAGAAGTTTAGATGAATCGCTTCAGAAGACAACCTAAAATTTTTATATCTTGATATATGTAACTATATATATACACCTCTACCAATGTATTTGCACATACACACACATCTGTGTATATCTAAAATGTGTACTGACACACAAACCTACATATAAAATTCTTATTTTTTCTACCAGCATTAGCTCACATGTATTGACCAACAAATGTTTTATTATTGTTGGAACCACTGCAGTGTTTGCTCTATTTCCAGACTGGAATATGCAGGTAAGACTAACACAAAATATACTGCCTATCACATGTTCATTACAAAAGTTTTGTATGGGTCTGACTCATTTTGACTTTTCTTATATTTATCCTTTTATTTTTCTGACTTATTTCCCAAAATCCACACTGACATGAAGTAAAAGCAAAATACAAGTTATGTTTGGGGTTTTTTACTTCACTTTTACATACACAAAGTTTCAGAAGTCTAAAAGTACTCATTACAATTTACACTTTGCTTGCAGAAACACTGAACAGCAAAGCCTCTTTTTGGCTGGAAACATTCCAAGTGCAAAACTCAACTAATTTCTTGCACCAAATAAACAAGTACAAGCCTAAAATAATTTAATTAGAAGAAATTCTGTAAACAATGATCAAAATTTAGTAGTATCTTACCTTTTGCATGCACATGTCAGCTATGATGGACAGAGGTATTGTAAGGCTTAGGGCAAGTGTGCCTATCAGTGATGAGGTAAGAAAGCAGCCCCTAAAAGACAATAAAATCATAACAATTATACAATTTAATGACAATAAATAATAATTATAATAATGAGGTCTTAAAAGTTAAAAGACAACCAAAGTAATACATCAAAGAGGAAGACATTTGATAAACTGTTAGTTACTGTTTAATAGTCAAAAATTAACCCACACCATCACACTCCATCATAAATCTGTGAAAATGCACAGAATTCTTAACTAGGCAATGAATGTCTTCTGGGCTGAGGTTTTAATTCCCATACCAATCTTTTGAGATGATGGAAATTTCCCTATTTCACATGTACTAACTTCGTCTAGAAAAATCTGCATTTTGTTTCCATACCCTGATTCTCTAGAGCATAAGAGATTGCTTCTGAATTACAACCAACCTGTCCACAGAAAACTGTAAATGCATAAAAGGTACAGAAGCCAAGAAAAATTTATCAGCAAGTTTAAAAAAAGACCACAAAGAGTCATATCTATCCCTACATTATGTAGTTGGTAATATGTGCTTGGGTGGAGTAAACAAGTCGGTTAAATGATATTATTTACTTCTAAAAAAGTAAAGAAGACTACACTAGTGGCACACTACACTGGTAAAGAATGATATCAGCACAAACTCTGTAATTAGAACCAGTCCAAAACTCTAGGGCAAAGGAACTGGAAGTAAAACTAGTCTTAAACTGACTGGAATATCATTCTGAGTAATTAAACAAATATCATGTATGTAAAAAATCTGTGCACACCCATGCACTTACTCCTATGCTAGTACTTGATTTTGGAGAGACAATGTTTGAGGTTTGGGGGGTTTATGTGTTTGTTTGTTATTTCGCCTACATTCAAATTTCACTTAACCTGACACTGATACTGAGCTGCAGCTTAATCTTCCAGGATGGCATTAACATCACAAAAATATTCTATCAACAAACCAGTTCAATTGCAAAGGAACACATGCTACAATGCATTTATAACTAGGACTGGTGTAAAAATTTGTCAATAAACAAAAAATTACTTAAATGCATACATAACTTTAACCTTGAAAAAACAAACAAAAATCCACACCCCTAAAAAACCAAAAGGAACTCCACCTACCCCACCTTAATCTTTTGTTGCAGTATTGCCACAGAACTGTTACAACAGAACTCATACTCTACTTCTGCTACTGCAACTCTGTAGCACAAAGGCTCTTTGTCTCAAATGTTAATTCTGCAATAAGCTAAGACACAGCATTGTAATTACTACAAGCACACATCAGCTACTTTTTAAAGTTAGCTGTTGTCTTTAACAGGACACTGTGACACAATGGTGAAACTGCTCATATGGACAGGAAAAACAGGAAAAAGAAAAGGGCACAAAGTTACAGCTCAACATAGGAAAGATAATTCATGTAAATTATATTCAACGTATGGAGTACATACCACAGCCAGAGGAACTCTGACAAAACTGTTCCAATAAGGCCATTTATGACAATGCACATCCATATCAGTTTATTGGGAAACTCAAATGCTTCAAACCCAGTATAGTGAAGCAGGAAGAACCCTGGCCACAGCAGCAACAGATTAAACAGTCCTACAAAACCTGGATATAAAAACAGTATTAAGTAAATCATAATACATTTTCTTCAACATAATCAAAATCTCAGCTAAAATCAGCTATTTTGACAATATGCATATAAAAAAGCAGCCATGAAGCAATATTTGAAATGTTTCAAAGGAAATAAATATAAGAAATTTAACCTGAAATTCACAAACTAAATTTGCATCAGATATTTACAGGTTTGAAATTGAAAAAAAAAAAAAATTAGGAAATCTCATTAAGTCAGTGGGGCTGTCTGCATACCTACACGAAGTTTCTCTTGTTGTTAAGGCTCTGAACAAGAAACAATTCATACAACCAGCCTCTAAAGGATTCATAACCGTGGGAGTAAGAGGCTTTCTCTACTTCCTTGGCTTTTCTAAGCCCCTTTACCACTCAGACACAGTTCAGTGCCTGAAAGCATATCATTTAATCACACATTGAATTAAAGCTTTCAACAGAGTTAGTTACTTTTGGTCTTACCAAAGAACATTGGTATGTCAAGTTTATCTTCTCTATCTACTTTCCTTTTTATCATGACTATGTAGACAGCATACAACATTGCTCCTACAAGAGACCAAATGGAACCTGGAAAAATGGAAAAAATACTCCCTTGAGATATGCCAAACATGTTATGCACAGAAGGATCAACTCTCCTAAACCTCTGTTGATTACAGAATCCATTACTAAATGAAAAACATGGGAAAATGGAGAAAGCTCTAGAATATAAATACTTTCCCAACATACATATAGGGTGGGAAATTACCATAAATTGCAAGTTTTAGAAGTTGAAAATAAAAAGCCAGATAGTGAAATGTTACATGAATAAGAGATGTAGAGCTTGCTATATGACTACTTAGTACTGTCAGAAGATGGTACTGATCACTGCATATTCCAGGATTAAAAACCCATAAGTAAATACCTATTGTATCTTTTCCAGCAGATTTTTCAGATCCAGAAAGGTTAACAAGTACCACACCACCAATGCTAGCAAAAAAAAAAAAAAAAAAGAAATGCAAAATGTTGCTTGAACTCAGGAATTTCTTTACAAAAACAGATAAAAGAAAGAGAAAAACAAATATACGGTTCTATCTTTTGGCATTTTTAGTTAACCAAACCCCTTTCTGGAAAGTAAAAATGAGTTCTCAACCCCACCTTTAACTTCCCAGAACAATGGTCCAGGCATTTAATGAAACAGCCTGACATAAAGAAACATTGAGTGTCAAACCTTTTCACCATCATACAAAACTAAAACAAACCACAAATAAACAAGGAAATAATTTCATCTATTTCCAACAGAAATTAATCTAATTTCCTACAGGAGAATGAGATTGGAAATGGTTCATGATATGAAGCATTTAAGAATCCTTAATTCAGTTGCTCAATTCATCTGTGAAACAAGGATTTTTAAAAAGTGATGGGTATCATTTATTGTCACAGATAGCACAGGTACAGTAGGTACAGTTGTCCTCTCACTGTACCAGGGAGTTTTGGACCCAATGTTCCCTCCCATTACCTTACCTTAAAATAACAGCTAATAATTTGGACAGGGTAAACCGATCTCCACTGTTACTGGGAAAGACTGCAGCTAAAATTAATGTAAAAAGCCCTGCAAGAGAAATTCAGAGGAGTTTATACAACCAAGTTTTGCCAGTAGTTTGCTCAGAAAACTATACAACTTCAAAGCTATTATAAATTAGCTCCAAATAAATTTCTTCAATATACAGATGTAGCTGCAGAAGTACACACACAAAAAGCAGGGGAAATAGGAAGGTACTCTAAAAAAATCTCTGCAAATACAAAATTAATCTTCTAAACACACATATTCAAGGCCTTTAGGTCAAATCCACAGGTAAAAATGTCACATAAACCCATTGTAATGAATGAGATTTGTATGTTATAAACAGTGTTGTAATACATTATCTGGTGGTGTAAACAAAACTTACCAGAGGTTGATGACAAGATATTAACTATGGCAACTTGGGTATCTGACAGAGCTTCTTGGTACGAGAAATTTGCCAAGAACCACTGGGGAAAAAGAAAAATAATTTTGTTATTATATGGGTAACAACAACAGAGCTTAAGTTTCTCAGTGCAATAAAATCCTACTTAAAAAAAAATCCAATTTTTTAAAAAATAAAATCAGAGCTAGATTTTTAGCTTAAAGAGACTTCTAACTTCTATTGAAGTGACATTAAAAGACAGCAACAAATTTAGAACTGGCTCAAACCAACCACATTCAAGTACATGTTTAATAACGAAATACCATACTTCAGAACTTAAAAAGAATTAAAATGACATTATAATAGCTAGTCTGTAGTAACTAAAGGTACTTTTAACTTGTTTTGGAGTGCTTCAAGATGATAACTGCACAAGGGCTGCAAAGAAATTTCAGTAATGCATGTGACATTAGTCAACCTAAGGAGGTTCTTTCAGAGTACTTAAAACCAGCACACATCTTCACCATTAAAAACAAGCATCTCTTACGTTGAATGCCTAAAAAATATTTCTTAATTCCTCCATAAAGGAAAAAAACAGCAAATGTTTTCTCACTTCTTGATTGAGATCTCACTAGTAAGATCTCAGATATATTCTAAGGGAAGTAACCATTCTAGTCTTATGTAGAAATAGTCACAAATTCCAAGAAGAAATACATGTACATGCCAGTAGTGTCCATGAACAGAATAAACAGATTTGTTTTAGACATGAGGACACTACCCCAGAAAAAATTGCACCACTGTTTTCTGGTACATGCATAAGTGGTATTATTGTTGATGATGATGATAGCAATAATAATAACAATCATGCTTAAATAGCTCCACTCCCTGAGGAAAAGCCATGATGAGTCCACACTACATAGAATCCATTTGGCAGTAGCTGTGAAGGTGCTTCTAGAAAAGGTATCACTGATCTGCCCTCTACATTTTTCTGCCACTGAAATCTCTCTCTCCCCCTAGAACTGAGGCATGATGCAGTAACAGCATCTACCAGCAGATTCATAATTACATCTTGCACATGGAAAGTTTTACTTCTTATAGCACATTTATAAAATAAGGTTTAAAGAATACAAGTCATCTCAATACTTATTCAATATTAATTCAATATATTCAATATTCAATACTTAATTCATCGCAATACTATTATTATACAAGTTTTAAATGCATCTTTACTTAAGTTTTCTGAAAGAATGGAGCACATACCACGAAGCAAAAGAAAAAGCTAATTTTTGCTACTTGGCTTGCAGTGAGTTTTCCCACAGTTTTTAAGATGGATTCCTGCTCCTTCACTGTTGGATAGGACATGCGGGACAGCTTTGCCTCCAAAGCATGGCTTGATGGCAGCTGCCGGATCTCCATGATGTTACTGAACCTCACACGAGGTTTCTTGGGTGCTTGAGAGGCAGAAAAAACAGAAAAAAAAAATTCATTTTATTTTTAAACTTTTTGAGCCAACACAATATGCAAAGAAAATGATGATATTGTAACACACCATTGATTAAAATACTGCACAAATAACAGGTTCTTATCCAATTAGAAGACATGCCATCATGATTTATTAAACTAATATTTTGCTATTTAGGAGGCCACTAATAAGACAAAGTACAATTAATTACTGTTTTCCATCAGTAAGTTGTCCACCCACGAAAACATCACTGAAAAGCACCACCCCTGCTCCCTGTCAAAAATATCAACAAAAGGTAACAATTTTTAGATAACAATTATTCCATCTTAAAAACTATTATATATATATGATTTTCTTTAATTGTCTAATAGCCAAACAGCCAACACCTGCACACAATTATACCTAACTGCAAGGACAATGTTTCATTTAGAAGATTAAAGTCCAACAGCCTCAAAGCTTAGCAGAGACCATAAAGTCACTTGCCCTTTTGAAATCCACTCTCTAACTAATCTTGCAAACTAGGATTAGGTTTTATTTAGAAGGTTATTTTAGTATCATTAGTTTCCTCCATAAATAAAACATTACACTAAACACTACAGGCAAATATTAGCTTAAATCAATGTGAAACAATACCTAGTTTCCTAAAAAAAAAAGTAAAGGGAAAGCTGCAAGTGGAACAATTCTGAAGTGATTGGTGCATGTTGCCACAGGAAGCAGAGCCTACCAAAGGGGTTCCTAATGTGTACTATGGAGAAATTAAAAGAGCTTCCCTTTGATAAGCAGGGACTCTTGCTGAGGACCGGCTAACTGGATGTTCTGGAGCCAACCTTCCTACAATTGTCTGGGCCAGTCAGGCCTGTTTCAGGTACTCTCACAAGATAGTGAGGCTTCAATAAAACCAGAATGCACATAGACTGTTAAAATTCTTACTTTGACTGCTTTGCTCCTGCTCTAAAAATGACAATAGCTTTTTTTTCCAGAGGCTGACTCACTGCTGCTGGTCTTACAAGCCCAGAGGGAAAGAATCACAAGTACTGAACCTAGTTGGTCCCTTGAGATAAACATAGGCTGCATCTGTAGTGACCAAGAAAGGTAAACTGAACGACAGGCCTATGTTTTCTCTACCTGAAAGTAAATATATGAGGCTGCAATTCATGCAATAAGAGATTTCAGAAAGGACAGAAAAGGAAAAAAACAAAAAGGAGGGGATGAAGGGGAAGCATGTCCTGCAACATGACAGCAGTTATACTAAACAAAGAGAAAAGTAACTCCTTCTCCAAAGAACTAACATTACAGCATTCCAAAAGTCTTTACTCACTTTTCTCTGCATCACTACTATTACTGCCATTTTTTTCAGTTGGCAAATCGTGAAACTTTACAGGAACATATAAAGGTTCACTCTGCAATGAATCAGTATAAGTAAAAATACAGTTAAGCAGTATAATTCAATTATTACCAGAATTTATTTAATGAATTGGAAAACTAAATAAAGAAAAAGTTAATAGCAAGAGAATCAGACTTAAAGCAGGTCTGCACACAGTGGATAGACTTGTCAAAATACATGTATACAACACACTGCATGTTACACATATTGGTAAAACACAGTACTAAAAGAGAACTGTGCTCTTTTGTGTGTATCCTCATGAACACAAAACATATGGACAGCCTACTGATTTAAAATTACAAAGTAAGTCATCAATATTACAGATATTTCATTAGCTATAGCTTCTGTCCAAATTACAAACTAGACACACAAAACACAGACTGTATGTAGAAAGACTGAAGTACTCATTTTCTTCCCATGACCCTAAAAGCCCTTATTTTCTACCCTAGACCTAAACATCAAAAAACTTTGGGAAATATCTACAATACATAAGGCACTTAGAAGTATTTCAAACAATTAAAACTTTTGCTAACAAGACATGTTTTAAGCTGCTTGTTTAGATTAAACTGATAAACTCTAAAGTCATTAAAAAGATCTGGTAGTTGGATTTTCATTAGGCTTGCTTAGGATAAGAATTTTGGTGGATGTTTAAATTAATGCAAAATTGCTCAATTTTCTAGAGTCACATGATCTTAATGAATTGAGAAGGCCAAGAAGATTTTATTCTTAAATAAAGTTAAAAATCCCCAAAAAATTAAATGAAGAATACACCTGAAAAAAATGTCTCTTCAAGTAATTCTGTATAAAATATCCATACAGTAATTTGCAATGCTCAATTGCTTTTCCCCCCTCTATTACAGAGATGGTATGAGCTGAATATGTAAAGGTTTTCTCAGTAGAAGATAATATTTCTTTGACAAACTACTACAGAAGGATTCAATTAAGTGCTTTATTGAGCTGAGAACCCATATTTCTTACAGTAAGCAATACCATTATTTGCAGTACTTATTAGTAACATATAAGGATGTAAGTTACCAATCCCCTTTGACAAAACCTACTACAGTTAAAACTGCCATATTTTATAAACAGTAAGTCAAGATAGCTGTGCCATGTTATTGTAAAGCATTCACCTTCATAAATTAAGGCACTTACCAGAGAACTGTTCACAGTGGTATCTGTTGTACAAGCAGCAAAATAACCTTCAGCATCTGCAAACTAATTACAGAAATTTTAATGTAATAAACTACCAAGACAAAGTTATTAGTAACTGCAATTTTTGAAGAGTAAGGATTTTTCCCTCTCTCCTCTCAGCCCTCCTCCCCAATACTAAGAGGGCTTACAAGTTCAGTAAATAATTTCAGTATTTCCTTGTACCTCTTGAACCCCACTGAATTCAACTACCCAGGTATGAATGCAGGATGAGGCTCTTTAGATACAGAAAACCTGCAAAATTCAGTCTTAGGGACACAATACCCACTAAATGATTGTGCATCTATTAACAACAAGATGCTTCTTTCTTCATTTTATTGAGGCAAAGTTCCTTTCCCTCCTCCTTTCTGCACCTTGCCAAACCCATTTGCCCTGACCTGCAGCTTGCTGTTCTACCACGATTGTAGCAAAATTATTAAACAAAGCTTTTAATGTGGACGAGAACTTCAAAATAATGTGTGAGTGTTTCTCCAAGCAATCATTGAAATAAAAGCATATAAATGGATGTGTTGTCCAGACTAATACACAAGACACTTTAAAGGCACTTGCAATAATTACAGAGTTGAAGATTTAACTACACCCCTTGAAGGGGAAGGAATTTTCTAACAGCATATTACAGTCCTGTCTGCACTGTTCTTTTGAAAAGGAAAAACAATGGGATTCCAGTAGCAGTGTCATGAGTGCCACATACAACATGTGACAGACTGGGCACTCTTAGTCATTGCTTTCCAGTTCGTATTTCATTACTGTCAGCAAAGAAACTAAGTTCTGTTAATTCCCAAATTATCTTATGAAGATCCTGAACAACATCAAGTCTAACACATGCCATATTACACACAAACACTTGGTATTGAAGGCTGATCTAGCAAAAATTGTATCAAGACATCAGCCAACTTTAAAAGCTTTATGTGTTTAACTCAAGAATTTTTTAAAAATATTTTTTCAGTTGTTCTTTGTGCTTTGTCTTTTCTTTAAAAAAAAAAAAATCACACTTTAAATGTTATGCCTGCAACTGTCACTATCAGTGAAGTCTAACGTATCCAGAAAATCTTAAGTCTCTTTCACACAAGCTATTTTCCATAAAGACATGTCGATTAACAGCATGTTCTTGGATCACATTTTCTGGATTTTTTAATGTGAGATTAGTGTCAGGCCAAATGCCTTCCTGCTTCCTGAGTGCTGCTGTTCAGCATCTTGAAACACTGGCACAAAACAACTGCTCTTCCCAGCATCTCTTGGAAAAAAACCCAGCATTTCTGTCATATAACAACAATTTTAGCTTCTAGCACAAACTATGCCTAACTCTGGAATGGGCATCACAAGGTCACTCATGCATAAAAGCTATAATATTAACAACAACAAAAATGTAATTCTACCACCCTTACTAAATGTAACTTTAATCCCCTCAAAACAGTCAGCAAACAGTTCATAGTTGTGCCAGAGACAAAAAGAGTCAGTGCTAAAAATCAGCTAAAAAGATCAAGTTCTGATTCCATTGGTTGCAGATGTGGGGGGAGTTAAAGGGAACCAAGAGCCAACAGTGAGTTCCATAAGCTCTTGTTAAGAGGAATTATCCTCTGCATTTGCCCAGGACACAAAACCAGGCTGCAGGGACCTATGGCCTGGCCCAGCAGAGCATTACTTACAGCTCCTGACAATCTCACATTGCTTTTTCTCACCTCTCATCCTTTCACATGACAACTGTTATGGCTGCCAGGCCTTCCTGTGGCATGATTCAGCTTATGCCTCAAATATGTAACCTTTGCTCTTCTCTAGTCTCTATTTTAAGGGGTTTTTTTCTGTACAAACTTAGACAACTATCACAACATCTACAGAGTTGTAAATACTTACAAAAGCTGCATGCCTTCCACGAAACCCACGAGTACACTGTTGCCTCCATGGCTTCCAAACAATAAATCCCAGAAGATATAGAACAAACATGGATGTTTTTGCAAATGTACTGAAAAAGGGTTTGTTGTACCTTGTAAAAACATACTGTGGAAAGAAAGTAATTGTAGTATCCAAAATTACCAAGTAGGTAAGAGTTCACAAAATGAACGATCAAGTGTAAATATACAGTCCAGAACAGCCTGCTTCCCAAAATACCAGAGTTGTGAGTACTGGCATGGATAACCAAAGGAATCAAGTGGCCTTGCCTGTTCTGGGGGAACCCTCTCCCAAACTACCTCCAATGCCAACAACAAGGAGACTTTTTGTAAGAAACAATGCCACAGAAAACTACTTCTTACTTCTGTCTCACCAAGCAACACATTTACATGCTACTCAAATAGCACTGAAAATACATTTACATACAAATATTTTCTAAATTGAAGGCCACTTTTATAAGCAATAATATATTAATCATAAATTAGAGAAGACTACTTTGGCTAAATAACATTTCAGTATCAAGAGTGACTCCACCAGCTCATTGAAAAAAATGTTTTATTAATATCACAAGATAAGCACAAACAATTGTATACATTTAGTTTCAAAACTGATGTAGAACATAACTTAATGACTGTTCAGAGAAATTAATTTAGGAATTCATTAAAAACTCAATTTCCATTGCTAAAGCTCTGGTTTAAGTCCTAAAACTTAACATGAAATAAATACCTCAATAGTTTCAATATGGTTAATATATGAACTAGATGAAATTACAGGGCTTAACTCCATGACTTGAGCCTTTTCATCCTGAACTTCTGGATGTTCTGAACTGCAATTCACCACATCAATCAGCCTGCCATGTTACAGCTCATTTACTAATTTTTGGGAACCATATGGGCATTATTTTAATCAATACAGCAAAAACAAAATGAACTCCCTGATTACAGTACCCAGTGATGAGTTTATGCTGTTTAAGTTGTCAGTAACACCTTCTGTCTTGACACAGAAAATGAGTTGAACTTATCTGTAATTTTTAGTGGATTCACGCGGGTGAAACACCAAGTTTGATAATTATGATTCTGCTGCATTTTTCTCATTAATTTTCCCTTAAAGTGTGTGGAGCAATACTCACAGAAGTGAGTTCTGAAGAGGCCACCCAGATGACATCAACCAGGAGGAGAATGACAATTCCTAGAGCCATTCGCCTGCGCTGGGCAGATGAGCTGCTCTGGGAGCTCATCCGGTTCATGATAAAAACCCACACCATTTGGAACCTGGGCAAAGGAGACAAAGAAATAACACACAAAATGTTACAGTGACACACACAAAGAAATAAACACTGGGGGCAACTGTTTCATACACATGAACAGGACCTAATATGCAAGGACACACATGACTGTGTTGTTAAAAAGCAGATCTTTGACCGATCCGGCAGAAATTTTCAGAGATTTTTAGGGACAACTAGAAAGTAAATCTTGACTTTACAAAAATTTCTTAACTTCTTTAGCAATGAAGTAAGAAAATAGTAGGTAAAACACAATCTCTTTTTGGAATTTACACTACAAGTTCTGCAAACAGTATAAATTAGATTGATGTGTTGTGACAAATGTCAGAAACATGCTGAAACTTAGAGGCATTCAACAAATATTTCAGAAGACATAGGAAAACATTTGGGTAAATTATAAATTCTTATAACAAGAGGTGATTCAAGAAAAAATAGAATAATTGTAAACTTAAAAAAGTAGACTACATATTCAATAGTATTAAAAAATTATTAAATGGCTATTTGGTAATTTATGAAACATAGGCATGAACCAATTCTAGCGAAAATCTATCAAAAATTCATTAATGCTACCGCAAAGGAATTCAGATTTGTGACACAGCTTTCCAGCTGCCCATTCGATGGCCTAAATTCAGGAAAACTTTCAATCATATTACTAAAAAGCTTCAAATACAATTGACAAAGACTGATGACTCATTCTTGTACTAGAATCCTTTACAAACTCTCTAAAGCATGTCAGCCAAACATGTATGTTATTTCTATCATTAACCTTCACTTATTTATGTATATATTTTAAGAACCAATTTATTAAGAGTTCATTAACTACAGATGGCACAGCATACCATAAACTCAAACACCACATCTGAGAGAACTGCTCAAGGAACTACAATCTAAGTCATCTTTAGAGAGCAGCTTCTGACTTTCATAATAAATAGAGGTCATCTTCTTTGCTAATACGGCTTGATAAATTTTAATTGAACTTGGTTTTTTCCAAATGTGTCAACATACAAATACTTGCCTTCTTTTCATTATTTACAAATGATTGATGAAAGAGACAGTGCAATAATGTCCTCAGTGAGTGAGGAAGGTACATTACTTTTTTTCCAGAGTAGCCTGTTCCTCAGATTAAGGATTTAAATGCCCAGATATGCACAAGCACACTGGAGATCACAGCAATGTTTTCTGCATTGACTCATATTCTATACAGTCTCTGCCATGTTCAAATCTTGACACTTTTTCCTCCATTTCTAAAGAGCTTCTTTCAAAAGGAAAATGAACAGGCAGAGTCCCTGAAGTATAATTATACCACTAGATCTATGCCGATATATTCCATGTGTGGGCATCAGTTCTGGATAATTACTCTGCTTTTCTGATAAAATGGTGGGACTGACAAAAGAAAGCAGAAATCTCTGAATAGAGAGAGGCAAACTTCTGAAAGACTCAGCAAGGAATTATAGTTTCTACTTGATACAGAATAAAGGAGAAAACATTTGTTCTCAAAGAAAGAGCAAATAAATGTATGAAACTTGAAGAAACTAACATAGAGGTTTTCAAGCTTGAAAGCTTATAAAGGTTTTTTCAGTTTTTAGGAATTGATTTAACAAATACTACATATTATACTCTACAAACTTTGCCTTCATTTTATTATGACTAATAGCCTACAAGCCATTACATAAAGTTATATTATATATAGCCTAAAAATTGCTCGTGTGTTTGCATAATATGCAGCTAATGTGGAAGCTGGGCATAGAAGAGTTCAAACAAGCTGGAAGGAAGAAATCTCATTCCTGTCAGGCTATGGCACAACTCTTGGACAGTGGGAAAGTATCCTAGAAATAGAAAGCACTGCAGCCTTCCAACAGCTCTGTGCTGCAGGCAGAGGGGAGAGGTAGCTGGGGAGACAGGAGGGAATGGCAGCAGCCTGATCAACTGGACATCTCCACATCAGATGGTCCCTCACACCTACAGCTCTGCTGCTCTCACCACAGGCTGCTTCAAAGCACACTCTGTGAACAGAGATCATGCACAGATAACATTCACATTCTGCAGCTGTTTAATCTTGTGCTCAGCTTGTCTATGTTGGCTTGAACAAATCCCTTTAAAATCCTTCAACAGGAGCAAAATAAAGGATGATGGAACACCCAGCACTTCTTAGAAAAGAGGTTACACAAAGTTATTCAGAGTCTATGCACATTTTACACCATTTCTTCTGTAACTTTGATAAGTAGATGCTAAAATTCTAAATAAAGAGCCCATAATTATGCCTTGGAAGTTGGAATTTTTTATATGTTGCAGTAAGAGCAGCTATTACTTCTCATCTGACTACCAAGTATCTGTTTAACATTTCTGTGTGCCTAATATAGCGTTTGCTTGATCCTTCCCTAACAAGGCAAAAAGCTTAACAAGAAAAGGTGACTACGAAGTGCAGCACGATCACCTTCAAACTAAGAGTTGACTAAAAAAGTTAACAAGCAGCAATACTAAAATGTATGTGTGAAGTTCAGCAGAAATTCAAAAGCCTACTGAAACCTAAATAATAAGATTCAGGACAGAATTAAAACCCTGTAAACCATCACACAAAATGCAAAATTGCAAAGACAGATTGAAAGTACTATTTTGAGAAGTTTTAGAGAGACACATTGTTACTTATTAAAAGTACTCACTAACTTGCAATGAAATACAATTCCACACTTTCATGTTTGGCTTCTGTACATTGAGGGTAATATGCTCTGATAGAACTGAACACAAAAGAACAAGATTTTTCTCACATTACCTTCCACAATAACTGCAAAAAAGAAACAAAAGTGGTGACTAACAAACTTCACACTTCATGTCAAAGTGAAGACAGTCTCCTAAAAAAAAAAAAAACAAAAAAAAAAAGCAAAGTGTGAAACACCATGTGCCTACATACATTAAGCATTTATCTTTGCAAAAGACTGTTTAAAATTTCAAGTTCTACAAGTGTCTTCTGCAGCTCAAGTCCTAAGTGTTGGGGACATACAGATCTAGAACCTTAAGAACTGGTATGCATCAAAAATGCCAGCAGGGCAGCCCTGAATTGCAAGAAAACAAGAGCCTTACCTACTTTTGATATTACAAAGAACACAATCTCTTCCTTATTAATTGACTATAAGAGGTTCACATGAGGAACAAGAACCTGATGATGTTAAATTCTGATTTTCTAAGCTGTGCAGAGAAAATGTGCACTATTTCTTCAGTGCACATTCCTAAGCAAAGAATTTAAACATTAGAACTAGGAAGGTAATGGAAGAACATACAGGCTGTTGGCCTTAAAATAATCTAGAAAGATAAGGCACCTCCATGTTATGTCTTGTGAAAGCCCAGTATCTTTCCTTCCTTAAATGGATACAGAATTATTAGTGTATTAAAACAAAACACCATCTTACATAAAATTTATTTATAATTTTTAAACTCAGATCCTATAAACACATTCAATAAAATCCACGGTTACATGATACAAAATAGAGCCATAAGTTTTATTGCCTGGAAGTGCTGGAATTTTTATTATTATTAATGTGAAATGTTGCTAAGCTCTGTTTTAGGGATATCCTGAATCAAAAGGAGTCACACACTATGCTAAGGAGTCTCAAATTAGTGTCCCCAACAGAAGTGGCACCAAGAGCAGGATTAAATGCTTACCCAAAATTAGCTTTTGATCACCTGTCAAGCATGGCTGAGAGTTTGTAAACTGTTAACAGGGAGCAATAGCTAAATTCATGCTTTTCACCTCTTTGATTAAGGGGTAACTCATTAAGAGGGACCCCACAAGCCCCCACTGAACTCAACATTTACACACAGCAAGTTCAAACCTTTTCCACAGTTTACCAAATTATCATAACTGCTTTAAAAGACCCAACAAACTGGAAGATGCATTTTTTAAGACAAAATCATGCGATTATCCATCTTCTATTCCATTAAGACAATGCTCACTGAATATCCTGCACACCAAGGCAGAAAATCACAGAATATTTTGAGTTGGAAGGGACCCACAAGGATCATAAAGTCCAACTCTTAAGTGAATGGCCTAGGGATTGAAGCCACAACCTTGGCATTACTATTGTATTCAGTAAGGCTTTACCCTTACTGAACATTTAATTTATCAAGTGCAAAAAGTTATGATAAATTTAAGCCACCAGAAGACACAGAGACTGCAATAAAAATTATGGTTTAAAAGTAAATATCATATTCTACTCTATTTATAGAGCAGAAACTTTAGCATGTTTGCCCTTTGTTTCCATTATTAGGAAATAAATATGCTTTCCACATGGTGCAACTTTAAACATACCAGCTCTAATCTGACATTTAAGGAATATTCATTGAAAAGACTTTTGTTAATATCATTATGATTTTCAGCAAACAGCACTGAGAACTTTTAAAGTCTCCTTTTTAAAATTTATTTACCATTCCAACAGTCTTAGAGTTGGTGCTGTCATCTTGCAGAACCATTTTTCAGCCAGTTACATGAAGATCTTCTGAAAAACAAACATTAAAAATTTTCTTGTCATGACACTGTACTTTTGATTTTTAAATGCTGCAGTACCCTAGATTGTGTAAAAAGAGCCACCACTTCAATTTATGATATCAAAAGATATAAAAAGCAGTCTCACTGTGTAGTCTACAGTGCATGTTCCCACAGCTGACTGCACTGAAGCCACCAGGCTCAGCAGCCTGTCCAACTCTCCTCTTCTGAACATGCAACAAGCAACTTCTGAGGGCAGGAAATAAAACTGCACCACTCATACTTCATGTGCAAGCTCATTTGGACAGCATCAAATGTTTCTTTGTGCAGATTATTTCCACATTACAAGCTCCGCCCAAGAAGAGAAAAATCACATGAAATTCTCAAACTTTTACTGCACTGACAACTAGGGAAAAGAACATTATAGGCCAAAGAATTGCCAAATCATTGCAAAACAGAAGTATTGCTGTTCTGGCTGTTCCAGGAGGAGAACACACAGCCTGTCTCTCCCCTCTACCACCAAAATACAGGAAAAAAAGGACATAGCAAGAATGCCAAAAGAAAGACACAGAACAGCATCTCAGTCACAAGCCATGGTGCAAGCAAGTCAACTGGAAATTCTTCCTTGTATTTACTCAAGATTATTTCATATACAATTTGAAAGACAACATATCAAGATAAGGTTTAGTTTTTCCAGTTATACCAGCTGCTCCAACAATACAAGTTCTGGGATACAACCTCCTCCCCCTTTTAACATGTTCTGTCATCAGTGATTCTTGTTTCATATTGGATTGCTTTTGAGATAAGAGAAACAGAGACCCTGCTTTCACTTTAACCAGAAAAAAAAACCTGAAAGTAAAATGATTTACATTTCTATGTCAAAATCTGTAAGCCTACATTAAAGCAACATTAATCTAACACAATTCTGATGTCTACTCAACCTCCAAAGGGTACCATGAGGTGACAGCAAAGGCAAGAATATTCAGAAGAGATAGAAAAGTGAGCCTTATGCAACATGACTATTACATTCACTGCAGCCCTGTCATTTTTACTCAAAGAAAGTTTCCTGTAGGATCTTAGAATATAGCAAAGCAAAAGATCAAAAAAGCAACCAAGTTTTTCATACCAGTACTGAGTTCTGCAAGTAGAGATCACTGCTCCCATTTGCATAGGAAGTTACACAAGACAAAGTCTGCACAGAAAATACATTAATTTTACTACTAAAATAAGAGAATTTAGCTTAATTAAAGGTATGTTTTAGAAATCTATTGGTATGTAACAGTCATGCTATCAAACTGTCATGGCACAGCTGGATATGGGTATTTGAGGAATAAAAATAACAAGAATGTTTGAACATTTTCACCAATGAAATGAAAGCTTCCTATTCAGCACTTACTCAAAATTCATGAAACAATGCTTCAAACAAATGTTCCTATATAGAACTAGTAGTGCAAAGTATTAATCTGTTTCCTATCTCAGAGTCCTTACCAGCTACCAGGCCATCCAAGCACACAGTTCTCAGTAACTCCTGCAGCACCCCCAGCAAGCCTGTGACCCTGCTGGACTTGAAGTCTGACTGAATGAGTTGGAAACACCCCAGCTTCAGGTCAGCAGAGTGAAAGCTGACAAGCAGAACATACACTGACCTCCTTGTTATTCTTGTCCAGCAACATTAGGAGAAAAAACTCCATGTCAAGCTGCCAAGGCCTCTCTAAGCTTCACCACGTACAGAGCAATCCCAGCCACCAGTAGCTCCACATTTAACATCAGCTAAGGATTACAAATGACATCCATTTCACATGCTCCAGATCTAATCTTGTCTAGAGCAAGGACTAAACATATCGTGCTTTGTCACAGGATATAAAGACAGATTCCTGATAAGAACCAGCAGGGCAGCTTGCAGAGAGACACCCTGGCAGCTGGAAGCTGAGCCTTCCAGGCAAGGTAGAAATCCATGAAATCACTGCATTGGAGTGAACAGGGGTCTCATTCCTGCTCACAGAGATCTTTGGGGAAAAGCAGCAGGAATAAAGAGAAGGAAATGAGTAAGTCTTCTTAATGCACTCACAGAAAAGTGAATGCCTAAGAGAAAAGATATATGGCTCAAGCCCTGGGGACCTCGGAGGAGGAAGAATGACTAGAAACTCACAAGTAGAACACTGGAAACTGCAAGGGGAAAGGAAAGGGACCTGCAGCCCAAGCAGGGGAAGCACGTACCTCTCAGCCCCAGCAACGCAGGACAGTGGTGCCAGCTCAGAATCACTGAATCAATTAGGTTGGAAACGAGCTTTGAGATCATCTATCCAACCCATGACCAAACACCACCCTGTCAACCAGACCGTGGCACAGGCTTTCCTTAAACACCTCCAGGGATGGCAACTTCACCACCTCCCCGGGCAGCCCATTCCATTGTTTAATCAACCTTCTGTAAAGAAATTATTCCAAACGTCCAACCTGAACCTCCCCTGGCGCAGTTTAACACCGTGTGCTCTTGTCCTGTCACTGCTGCCTGGGAGCTCGACACCCAGCTGGCTCCTGTCAGAGGGTTCTGCAGAGCAACAAGGTCTCCCCAAAGCCTCCTTTACGCCAGGCTAAACTCCCTCAGCTCCCTCTGCCACTGCTTACAGGACCTGTGCTCCACACCCCTCAGCAGCTCCGCTGCCCTTCTCGGACACGCTCCAGCGCCTCAGAGTCTTTCCTGTAGCGAGCGCACGGCCCAGGCAGGGCAGGGCGGCCGAGGTGTGGCCCCGCCGGCGCCGAGCGCAGGGCCACAGTCACTGCCCCGGTCGCGCTGCCCGCACCGCCGCGGGTGCAGGCTCGCTCTGGGGACAGCGGAGCCCGCCACACACCCCCCGCCCGCCCAGGGGAGCTTCCCCGGGCCGGGGAGCGGAGAGCGCGTTCCCCACACCGCTGTCACGGGCGGCCGGGGCCGAGGGCCGGCGGGACGCGGGGCGCTCGCACACCCCCGGGCCGGCCGGGCACGGCCACTCCGCCCGCACGAAGGGACAAAGTTCCCTCCCGGGCCCGGCCCCGCTCAGCCTTACGGGGCCTCTCGCCCGCGGTGCCCCCGGCAGCAGCGAGACCCGCCCGTTCCCGGCCCCGCTCCCGTTCCGGCGCCGCTCCCGGTACCTGAGGCCGCGCCGGGCCCGGCGCCCCCCGCGCTCCGTCCGGCGGCGGCACCGCCCGCCCGCGCCGGACACCCGCAATCCATCCCCGAGCCCGCGAGCGACCGCCCCGCCCGCGGGCCGGCCTCATCGACGCGCTCGGCCAGCAGCTCCACACTCCTGTCCTGCTGCCCGCCCAACCCGGCTGCGGGAGGGGCGGCGGGGGAGAGCGGCACCGGCAAGGGCGGCGAGACATCCCTGTCCGAAACATCGTCCTCTTCCACATCCTCGTCCGCACCAGCATCCTCTTCCACATCCCGGCCATACCATCATCCTCTTCCACATCCCCGTCCTCACCACTGTCACCATCATCATCCCTGTCCCCACCACTGTCACTATCACCATCCCCATCCACATCCCTGTCCGCACCACCGCCACCGTCACCATCCACATCCCTGTCCCCACCACACTCATCGTCATCATCCCCATCCCCATACCAATCCACACCTCTGTCCCCACCACAGTTACCATCCCCATCCCAATCCACATCCCTGTCCCCCTACCGTTATCGTCATCATCCCCGTCCACATCCCCGTTGCCACCACAGTCACTATCACCATCCCTAACCCATCCCCATGCCCATCCCCATTCCTATCCCTGTCCCCATCCCCATCCCTATCCTCGTCCCCATTGCCATCACCGACCCCATTCCTATCAGCCTTCCCTTCACCGCCCCCATCCCCATCTCCATCTCAAGCCAAATCGCTTCCCCCTTCCTTGTCCTCATCCCTATCCCCGTGTCCATCCCGTGTCCATCCCGTGTCCATCCCGTGTCCATCCCGTGTCAATCCCGTGTCCATCCCGTGTCCATCCCATTCCCATCCCGTGTCCATCCCGTTCCCATCCCCGTGTCCATCCCGCCCGCAGCCCAAGGCTGCGCTGCGGTGCCCGCCGGGCCCCGTGTCCCGCGGGGCAGCCCCGCTCTGGGCACGGCTCCGGGGCCGCTCCCGGCTCCTGCCCGGGAGAACGGGACGGCGGAGGGAGCGCTCGGCACAGCGGGGAAGATCCCGAGCTGGCTGCTGAGCCCGGGCTCCTGCCGGTCCCGGCGGCAGCGGGGCCATCCGCCCGCGGCCCCGGTGCGCAGATGGCAGCGGGAGAAGCGCCGGCTGCTCCGAGATCGAGCGAATCTAACGGGGGAATGGCAGAGCAGCTCTGATGGAGCAGAGCTTGCTCCGCAGGCACGGACATTTATACAGCCTCTTCCAAAACTTTAGGATAAGCAAGACAGAAAAAAAACAAATACCACCTACAAAAAAAACCCCAAAAAACTAAAATACGGAGGAACAGAGAAGGCAGGGGAAGAGAGCACGGAGTGAAGAACTAGAGATGGAGAAGTGGAAATGGAGCTTGAAACCAGTCTGTCAAAAAAAAAAGAAAAAAAGAAAAAAGGGGAAGAAGCAAAACCGAAGTGTACAAGACTCTTGAGAAATGTCCTAAAATGCAGTGAGGTGGTGGAATCTTAGTTTCATAGTTATCATAATCTTTACACTCTGTGATACAGAACCTGAAAGCAGTGGCAACTATTATATTTTTCCTTCACTATCAACACACTTTGAAGAGCATAAAAAAGACATATTGTGTAGACATGCAACCTAAATTAAAGCAAACTTTCAAGATGTATATGTTAGTGAATAAGAAGCTGCAAAAGGAAATGCTGGAGAAAGTCTATCAAAAATATTGAATTCCACGAACTTTCACGGGCTTAGATGAAACTGCAAAATCAGATTCTGGTCCTGTTTGGTTGAGTTTTGTAGTCAATGTTAGTACTCTCTGTAGTCAGTGTTGATTACTATTTAAGAATTAAGTTCACAGTACCAACCTAAAGATAACTAGGTGTATGTCACATCTTGCAGATTATTCAGTATTCACCTGCTAACAGAAATAAAGCTTTTGGGAAAATTTAGCTATTACATATTTTGGAAAATTTACAGCAAAAACTGTTAGGGAACAATAGGAAGCAATGTATACACATGAATAAAAAGGTGTTTGTTTGTTATTAGGTGATACATATGACATGGTTGTGAAGTTATTTTAAATGCTACTCACACTTACAAATTGTTGAAATCAAACACAATATTTCACCCTTCCTATAGGTTAGTGATTGAAAGAATCCATTCCCTCTCATATAAAAATGTGATAGCTCATCATCATATATCTGGGTGAGTTTTGCTGCTGGGTTTGAGTTATTCCCTGTAGATAAACAAAAGTTACTTCTTAAAAAAACCAAACCAAACAAAAATAAAAACAAAACAACAACAAAAAAAAGACCCTAAACTTGAAGAACTTTTAGTGTGAAACTCGTTTGTGCTTTTTTTGTGAGCCTGAATTTCATAATCCAGCTGTATTTTAATTTGCATACAGTAGCACTAAGAAACACCCAATAAGTTTGATGCCCCATAAAATTAGTTGTTAGAAGCAGTAAGATGCAATCCCTACCCCAAAACATTTATAGCATAAATGACACAAGGACATGCAGTGAATTATACTCTTAGCTCAAACTGTCCTTTTTTGATGTACTCTGAGTGTACATTATAAATAAAGTATTGATTTGTTCTTCTGGCCTCACTATCACTATTGGACAAAATGAAATTGCCAAAATGTGCAGCATGGTGCCTTCATATGAAATTGTGACTTTACAACTGTCTAAAGAGATTTTAGGTAAATTGAATTTCTTAGACAAAGCTTCAGGAAAATAGCAGTCATCTTGATGGTGCATTCTGCAGAATTCAGAGAAGTTGAAAAATATATACAATATAACAGAAAAAACATGTGTGCATCTCACAGCCTCTAATTTTCTTGGGTCTAGCAGATCTTTGTTTAGTATTTATACAGAGACTCAGTAAACTTACACAGCTTGTCCAAGGTCAGTCAGTTCATCAGCAGCAAAACCTGAAGAGAAAACCAAAGAGTTATGACTACAGCACTGTGACAGAGAAATTGCATGCAATACTTTCATATATCTAATAGTGCCTTTACTAAATAATATATTGAAAAATATTATACATAATTTATATTAAAATGGGGGGAATGTTTTATGTGAAAAAAAAAATCCCTGCTGCATTTGAACAGGGAGAATAAATAAGGGAGCAGGGAAGGTTGAGATTCCCAAGCTCTTACCTAATTAAGAGAAAAAACTTGGTTTGCTGCCCCTGGAAAATGCTTTCCCACAGTGATCAGCAGTAGTGATGACAAAATATCTGCGATATGTAGATTTTCTGTCTTTTTATGCTTTAGTCTCCTTTGACAGTGGAAAGCACATGAAACCCCACCTGAATTAAGAGCAGCTTTCTGGGTGTAGCTCCATGTGGCCGCTCATGTGTGTGAGTTTTCTTCTTTAGGAGGCAATGCAGCAGTTTGCACCTCAATATGGCAGCACAGTTAAATCCACCTTGTTAAGGTTCTGATTTGAAGCATCTTGACTGGGGCAGGCAAACAGGAGGGCACTGTTGTCCTTCAGGTGGAGTGCCAAGATTTCTTTGTCATAGGATGAAGCACTTATACTGTGGTTCCTGGGGAATTTTGAGAGAAACAGGTCAGCATTGTCAAAAGCCCAGAAGTTTGTAGTTATTACACTTAAAAATATCACAGGACTTCTGTATTTTTAGCTCTTGATTAAATAATTTGATTTCTATTGTAAAAGTTCACGTGATGATCTTGTGTCTTCTCTGAAATAAACTATTATGAGAATGATTTGTCTTTTGTTTTTACTGTGCCTTTTCCAGGAATTAGATTTTAGTAAACACATGTAATAGAACAATATGTATCTTGAAAGTGTACACATACTGCATATTTATTTTTCTTGCTGTGAATATTTTAGTTACATGCATAGCATTTTTGTTGGCAAAGCAAAATTCTATTTCCCAGCATCACTGTAATATTTTCACAAGACAAAACATCCACAAAACTTGCAAATCTTCTAAATTGCACTTATCAAGAAAATTTGAATTTAGTTTCTGCTTATATATGTTCTACTTACAAGAACATAAAAGCTGATTTGGAAGAAATAGATCAGATCCCAAGAATGAAACTTAATACTCTATTGGTCTCACAATACAGCTCTACAAAGGAATTGAATCTACTTATTTTAGAGAAATACCTCCATCAAAAGGATTTGGAACAGATCTTTGATGAACTAAATGTTTGTGTTGATGAACAAGGCAAAGCAGCAGAAGAAACTGTATTAAAAATTCAAAGTGACAAAGTCAACAGATCAACTTCTGTTCTCCTTAGGGAAAGGACACAGTCTGAGTGTTCAGGAGTAGTAGCTTGCAGACAGGGGGGTGTTCTCCTGTCCTGTTGGGTTAGACCAAAAGTCCATCCAGCTCAGAATCCCCAGTGTTTCATAATGGATGCCTGGGGAAAATGGTGTTGGAACCAAGGGATTTGTTTCCATGGCACATGCTTCTAGTTTTTAGAAACAAATGGGTACCAGCATCCTTACCTGGAAGGATGTAATTCAGCCAATGCATTTAATAGCTCTGATGGACCCATGAATTTGGCAAATCCCTTTTGTGAACCCAGTAACACCAAAGCTGTTATGGATTTACTGAGGCTGTCTTGTGATATAACAGAAAATGTTTTGTTTTGCTTGGGTTTAGGCCACTGGATAATAATCTTGTCACACAACTTGTAATCCTTGTTCCATTTCATCATCTCTGCATTATTTGAGTTTTAAATGTCTTATATTTGTCCTCAACTGTCTTTGAGGTGTTCTCACATCCTAAGTCCAGCCTTGCAAGAAGCCTCTTGTGACTGAGGGAGCGATTTTATTGCTCAGTTATCCTCACTGCCTTCCTTTCCTTCTGGTCCAATTCTTGAGAGGCTGAAATGAAAACATGAATGCATGAAATATAGTTAGACTGTTAAAGTCATGATTTCCAATCAGTTTTCAGTCCCTTTTCTGTGTATTTACAAACATTTTGTGTTTTTGACCTTGCTGAGCTGTCACATGGCTGTTTTCCTAATGTTTTACCTGATGACAATCTCTAAGAAATCTTAGTGCTTAAAAAGGTATTATTTTGAATAAAATCTATGCTGATCACTATGAGAACTACTGATACTTACAGGAAAACTGTTACTCTGCAGATGTAATACAAGAAAAAAAAGCACAAATATTTTTGTAATTTTTTATCAACCATTACTTTTAATAGCTGTAGAAAATTAATTGGAACTGAGAGCTTTTTCTGCTTCCTACTGAACATTACTTGCAAATATTAGCTAGTAATAAAATTACAGATGAGTAAAACAACTCATTTGGGGAACTTGCCATCACTTACTTCAGTCTCTTTACTCTGCTGATTTATAACAGGAAAGAAAACAGGAAGCTTAATTGACAATGGGATTTCCCAGACTGAAAATTATTAAATTGCTATCACTCAATTATTTTCGGTAGATGAGTTGTGATCATTAATTGTTATAAAAAGGACAATTTAAAAACCATTTGCAAGCCTATTCAAGCAAACCAAAAAGTAAATGGAAAGTAAACCTTTTGGAAGTGTTCTGAATTACTGAATTACCATGCCATTGAGAGAAATCATATGTAGGAGTGGACTGCACGTGTAATATTCATGTGTGTTGACAACCAGAGAGCCATTTGAATGCCAGGGCTGGCAGAAATGCATGTGTGAGCATGAATACCTGTCCTGCTGGAGATGTGAGCCAAAAACACCAAACAGGCCTTAACAGAGAGCCAAAAGTGAGTTTTATTTACACTGAATATCCCTATGAAAGCAACTCTTCTAAAGGTCAAGTCAAGCAGTTCTCTCCGCACAAGTCCAACCAGATGGAACTGCTGATAATGTGACCCCTCATGTTCAGAACACAGAACAGATTTTTACATTTGTGCTTCTGCACATTCCTGGGTGAATAATCACAATGATTCAGGGAGGCACATTGCAACATAAGGTGGTATTCAAAGGGAATGGAAGCATTGCCCAATATGGCAATAGGGAACAGATCCCTTGCTGGGAATGCATAATGCTCCAGAGAGGGCAGGGGTTCTCCTGGGAAGGGCCTAAGGCAAAGGAATCAATGTCCCATGAGGATTCTAACCCCAGTAGCAAGGGAGAACTCCTGTGTGTATGTGGGTTCTGTAGAGAGAGCCCACAAATTGATTAAACCGGAGGCTGGTCTGCAGGAAAACACAAAGTTTTGTGTTTCACTTCTTCTAATTTTAAGACCACTGGTCTTAGTGCAGATGCTCTTAAACTGCACCAAAAATGAAATTTTATCAGGAGAGGAATTGCATGGACAGAGCTACTGGTTTGGGGCTTTGCTGGTGCATTATTTTTAGATCAAAAGGTTTCAAAGTGTATTGCTCATAAAGGTCAAGTCTGTTGCTTGTTAGGATGGCACACCAAATTGAACAGGCATGTAGTGCTGCAAATAGAGATTTTAATGCCCCTATTCTCGCAGTAAGGACTAACATAATTAATGTAAGCTGTTTGTCTAGAAGATTTTGTCCAATTTACATATTTATTAGCATAATTTACCAGAGTGCTTGCTTTTAATACTGTTTTTTAAAGCAGCAGAGTGAGAAAAACACTTGGATACAATGTGTTCATTTTGATATATTTTTGATACTGGACACATGAAGACCACATCATTAAAAATTGGCTGTGGCCTTCTTCAAAGACATCCACATGATCCTTACAGCATCAGACACAGCACTGCAGAACTGCTAATCAGCTTTTATACTTTTTGGTGATTCATTAAGGTATTATTTCAGGAAAATTTCCTACAGTCTTTGAGCAGGACAAGCAATTTTATAGAAAAGAGTTAACATTTTCTTCATATACTACCAAACAGAACCAATAAACCCTGTATGGAGGCACCCAGCATTCAGAAATAGTGCTTTGAAATTGTTTCCATTTTGTATGCAAGCAGCATTGTCACTAGAAATAGATTGAGTTATACACTTATCGAAGAACACAGTATTTTTAAAGTGTTCCACTGCTGACTAACTTAAGTGGCATTGTATATTGTTTCTAAATAAATCATACATCTTAATAAGAAGCTTGGACTGCAGATAGCTGTGATAATTGAAAAAGATGCTGCACGAGCTGTTCATTGCCTTCCCCCAGCTCTGGTGGAGGGAACGTTCCCTGTTCTGTGAGAGAACATTCCCCATCCTGCTAGAAAGAAGGCAGCCAAATAATTTAACCCATCAGAAGGAGTATTTTTAGTTATGTCCCATTTTGTCTAGAGACAACTGGAGAGAGCTCATCCATGTTTCTCTGATAGAGCTGAGGATGCTATAATATCCAGATGGCTGATACCATACATTCAAGCAGCACCCTGCTACAGCCAGAGAAGGACACCTGTAAGTTCAAAATTTTCCTCCTAGCCCTCCTCTCCTCCCTTCATTATCTTAAAGTAAATACAATAAGAGTAATGTGGCACCACGACCACAGATGTGATATAATGACCTTATCACATCTATTGTCCTCTGAAAGCTAATCTGAGGAGTCAACAGTTTGGGTCAGCTGAAGAGAATATATTTTTATCAAAAGTCACACGCCAAGGAGAAATTCAAACACATAAAATATGAGTGTTTCCAAACAATCCTCTTATGAAAAGCAATTTAGAATGAGAGGTCAAATATTAGCAGCCAAACCCTCTCAAAAGTTGATAAGCAATGGTGAAAGCCAGAAAAATGTCTCAGAACAGAAACCCATTTGTCTACCTGTCACACATTCAATTACTTGCAGTTTCAAGTGGGTGGGTAGCAAAAAACCTCCCTGGTGCCACTGCACTCTCTATGACTCTTCATGCTGCTTCTTTTGTGAAATGACCCACTAGGTTCACCTTGATCCTCTTTTCCAATCCACTTTTCCTTGCTCTGGTGCTTGGCACTGTTTTAAGGCTCAGTTTTGCCCTTGTGGACTTCTGTGCTCTTCTGAAAAGCTCACATAACAGTTAAACACCTGCTAAACTGCAAACTGGTGACACACTGGTTTTATTTAGCACATTGCTGACATCCTTGGGAAAAAAAATAAAGGACCACTAAATTAAAAGCTGTGGTTTTACATAAATTTTCGAGTTATCATGGCTTTTACTCAAATTAATGTTCATGACACAGTGAGAGTGGAAGTTGATGAAGGTCAGGCATGCACAGCTGTGATTGATTCAGGTTCTCAGTTCAGTTGAAGTGCATAAGTCACATGAAAAGGCAGCAATCCATGTTTGTTCCAGCCAAGGAAGTAAATAGGTGCAACACAGAACACATAATAATGTTTCTATTACACAAGGAAGCCCAGATTTTCTGATCATGGGCAAACTATGCACTGCTATTCCTTGGCTCCCAGGTGTGACTGTGTGGAGCCTGTGCAGTACAGATACAGCTCCAGGACAGAGGTTTGTGCCCTGCTTTGCAGCTGGAGGGATCCTGATGCCATCCTTCTGCTAGTTCACTTTCAGTGGCAATACAAAGGATTAAGAAGTTATGAGTAAGAACAAATAACAGCATGCAGATAGCCAATTTTGAATGGAAAAGCAAGCTCTAAACAGGAATGCCGTTTCCCTCGACTTTTGCAGATTTTGCCTCAGCCAGAACACCAAGTTCTTAAGGCATCATATTTTCAGTCAAATTATTTTTCTAGGTTTATCTTTTGATACACAATTTGCTGTTATTCCTACCAAATAAAATGGGAAATAGTGGTGTTATCATCATAATAGTCCAAGCCCATAAACAAGCCCCAGTTTATAAGTTTCTCTCTTCCTTACACACCTTGTTTCAGTGTACCAAGGATTCTAGCTGGGTTTTTTTTTCCCATCCTACATTTAGAAAAAAAATGAACTAATTATATTTTGAAAGTTAATGGTTTTAGTGTATCTACATTGAACTCTTGGAGAGCAGCCACATCAAATGAGTTCCTGGTAATTTGCCATGACTTCACCATGTGCAGCTCCATGAAATAACATGCCCCCCATATGGCTGTTGCTATAGCTATGCGAAAATCAACCAATTACACTGCAATCTTGCTTGTGGCCCTTCTTGGAGGAAATCTACACACATGCTTTATCTGCGTAGATAAAACGTTTGGGGTATTTTTAGCTCTCTGTAGTATTCTCTCAACTACTGGAAAACTTATTTATATTAAAATACTCAGAACATGATGGTTAAGTGATTAAACAGTGTACTTTATAATAAATACTTGACAATAAAGGAATATTGTCTAATGGATAACCTAGACATGATTTTTCTTGGCTGTTTCTTAACTTTTGTTGTCATGTTTAGCTGGGCTTAAGGGCTGTTCAGTGTGATGTGCTGGGTATTAAGGTGCCTTTTAAATTCAGTTTATACCAATCTGAATGGCAACATGCTGATCCAGGCATCAGACTCTCAGCCCTCCTGGGCATTTCCAAAATCCTTCCACCCCTGGAACCTCCTTTTGGATTGTTTCTTTTTTCTCTTGCACTTTACTGCACTTTCCAGGCCTGGATCTATATATGGATTCACAGCGTTTTTCTTTCTGCATGTTCAAGGGCAGGCCATTAACTGCATGAAAACGATCCAGAGCGAGCAGGATGCTGAAAAGCTTCCCACACAGCTTAGCAAGGGATTTGTAATGCTTTTGTCTAGGTACACACCTCTTCAGGCTGAGGTACTTGTGTGAAATTTTAATACTTAGCGTTGCTGTAGCTGGTAAACCATATAAAACATCTTGGAAAACTGTGGAGCCCCACGACTGATTTGTATAACACTTGCAGAAAGCTGTCTGCAAATTCCTCACCTCTGAATCAAACTGTTAGACTGCATCTCTGTTTACCTGTTGATTAATAGAAACACTTTCCTCCTGACTTTAATCCTCTCATTCCTTATCCATTTGTATTCATCTGCATTCCCTTGCTCTGTGTTTACATTGTAAACTGCCTGGAGGCAGATGGCAACAGAAGGAGGATGCTCTGCAATGGTAATTACTTCTGTTAGCATGGATGTTTAGGAGAAGATCACCTGCAATCCAGCTGTGCTTACAAACGCTGGACTTGGTGCATCATTGAAGGATGCTGTTGCTGGATTATGTGTGCTGTATAGGATTTCACATAATCATAAAGGTTGGAAAAGACCTCCAAGACCAGCCCAGCACCACCATGCTCATAGCTAAACCATGTCCCCAAGTGCCACATCCACGTGCTTTTTGAACACTTCCAGAGATGGTACCAGATAAAGGCAATTCAGGCTTTTGTTCACTCCAATTCCTTCTGTAAGATTGAGAATATACTAAAACATTTCTTCTACACATTAAAAATTTTGTTTCTGGTACACCCTGAAACAATGAAAAGCTTTTCATAAGACAGGAACTGACTTCTGGCCAAATACGGATGAAAAGATTCAGAAAATTACACCATGAAAACAGACTGTAGGCTTTTCTACTGCTCTTGTACTGAAAGGTTGGAAGTAAAGGTTGGAAAATCTTTCCATGAAAGAAATATACCAATCAGCACAGCAATCCTGCTGGATCTAGCTGAATTTCAGCTTTATAAGCTTAATTTTGTAATTTAAGCACAAGACTTCTGTGCTAAAAATATCCACCAAGATAATCTAGATGCCAATGCATAAAACTACAAAAGGTCTATACAGAAACCAGTATTGAAATTTAGATTGATCTGTTTGAATTTGGATGAGTCAATATACCAAACTTGTGTTTATGGTCCAACAATGTTAGATAATATTGCTTAAAGAGAAATCTTGCCCCTTTATTTCATTGGGCTCGTGCCTGTGTCCACAGCCATCTGCAAACTGCATCTGGCAAGGCTAATAAAATGGAGCAGGAGATCTCATGGCCAGGGTATTTCAACCCCTTCCCTGGCAAAACTGTGATTCATTTGGCACCTTGATACTGAGAGAAATCCTATGCTTTTTGGTCCTCAAATGTAAATTCCACTGTAATTCAGTAAACTAAAATGCACCAGCACTGCTCTTTTTCAATGTCATTCTTCATGCAGACTCAGGAAGAACACACACTGATAGCAAGAGATTGCAAAGGAGTTGCTTAACAGAGTTGTTTCACTTTCCATATGACCTGAAGCACTTTTTTGTTCTGCTCAACCCTTTTGTTCTGGTCAGTGCCCCACCATTTCCCAGAAAACACTTGTACTCACAGGGAGGAAAAGATAAATCCAGCAGCGGCATATTTTCTGTAGAGTGCATTACACTAAGTGCTTTTGGGCGTGATTTAAAATTTTATAGTGAAATGATGCTTCTGCTTGCAAAGTCTCCCACACACTATCACAGCCATTCTACTCTCTGTCCTTTGGCCTTGCTTTTAAGGTTAATAAGACTAATCAAGAGCATTATTTGGAAATATTAGGTAATAAAGGCTGACCAGCTATGGAACACTAATTATTGGTCTGCTTAAATCTCACTGCAGCTGGGTAAATTAATTCTGGTCCTGATCCCCTCTGTGCTGTATGGCCTGGACAGGACCTGCCAGCTCCATCCCTTCCACATGCCTCAGGTTTTTGGATCTTGTTTTGTGCTCCTCTGGGAGGATACTTTAACTCCAGCAGCTGGAGCCCAAAGCTGCTCTCTCATTCCGTGATTCCATCTGCCAGATGCAGCAGTTGAACCTGCTGCACGTATAACCCTGACTACCACGTAATAAAACTGAGAGGAGAGTGAAAAGTCCACATGGCAGTTTATATCCTGACTGTATTTATTTTAGATAAATATTTACCTATGCACACACAGCAGCACATACAAAGGAAAAGGCTATTTGCACTTTCTCTGAAAAGCTTTCAGAGATATTCATCTTTAATATTCCAGCTCACCACAGCTCACAAGCTACACAATATCCTGCAGAAATCCCTTTCATTATCTGTAAAATGTCTCATAATGTTCTAGTCATAATTTGCTTTGACATTAAAATAGAAATGTTAATATTCTCAATATCTCCTTCCCTTGCTTATGTTCCTCAGGAAGATCTGGCAGCCCACAGAAGCCAGATGGTGACTTGAACTTCCCAAACGAACTGCCTGGCTGCTGCTGCTGAAAGGGATGGTTTTGCTCCCTCCTATCTCATCCTGAAGGGCATGTACCTAGTCCTTCCTTTGCTTTGGCACTGACTCCAGTCTATCCCTCCAGTGAAGAAAGGCAAAGAGGCTATTAAGAGATAGCTGAGACCAGATGAGGAGAACATGCTTGAAGAAGGAAGCAGGACCACTGTGAGAATGCTTGGAGGGTTCTCTAAGGGACACAGGGCCATCTGCAGCCACACAGCTCCGAGGTGAAGTCAGGATGTCAGAGAAGAACTAGGAGTAGTGTGGAGGCTTCCAGAGGGACAAGGCAAGTCTAATATCAAAGCAGCAAGCAAGGCTAAGACAGCACAGACCCACAGCCTAGCTCAGACAAAATCTGAAGGGCCAGAGCTGAGCTTAGCTGGGTCTCCACTTCTCTGGGACAAGGACTGTGGGGTGGAGATGCCTGGTGATGCTTATTAGAGCCATTAAGATCCATAACTGCCCACTGACAATTACTCATTTTGATCTACTACCAAGTTTGTTCAAAGCTTGACATCCAATTCTACCATGAAGCTCACACCTTCTCATTTCCAAGGCAGGAGCAGCAAGCAAAGGACTGAAATACCCAGTCCTTTGCTTGCTGCTAAGATACTTTGAAAAAAACCAAAAAATAGTGTATGGCTGCAGTACACCACAGGGCAAGGACTGGGCCAGACCTGGTGTGCTCAGCACTCTGTCCTTCAAAGCCTGAAGGGTTGTGGAAGGTGGAAAGAAAGAGAAAAGTGCACATTATATTAGTCCACCTGACCCCAACAGTGCATTGTCTCCTGCCCTCTTTGGGACAAAGATGATAGAGTGAGTCTGTCACATCTCTCTTACAAGGAGGAACTGCAGGAGCTGGGCCTGTTTAGTCTGGAGAAGACTGAGAGGGGATCTCGTTATTGCACATAAATATCTCAAAGACACGTGCCAAGAGGATGGTGTCAGACTTGTTTCAGTGGTGCCCAGCAAGAGGATGAAGAGAACTGGCCACAGTTTCACCTCAGCATCAGGAAGAATTTCATTATATTGAGGGTGGCACAGCCCTGCAACAGCTGCCCGGGGAGGGCGTGGAGTGTCCCGCACTGGAGACATTCCAGGGGCACCTGGATGCATTCCTGTGTCACTGCATGGACCGAATGACCTCCACAGATCCCTTCCAACCCTAACAGTACTGTGACTGCCCGCGGAGGTGGTGCAGCCACATCCCTGGAGGTGTTTAAGGAAAGCCTGGACGTGGCACGGTCCTGTTCGGTCACCGGTGGGACCCGGTGACCTCGGGGGTGCTCTCCAGCCCGACTGACCCCGTGCTATATCCGCGATAACCACCGACCGAACCGCTCCCGCCGCGCTGAGGGCGCTCGGCCGCTCCGCCCGGCGGGCGAGGCCGCGCCACCGCACGTCACGGGGCGGGGCGGGTCAGCCATCTTGGGCTCGCCGGGCAGCGAGCGAGCGGGCGGGGGCGGAGGCAGCGCCCGCCCTGCGGAAGTCCCTCGGTGCCGCCGAGCGCAGCCCGTCGAGCCCCGCCGGAGCCCAGGGCTGCCCGCCGTCCCCAGCACCGCCGCTACCGACCAGCATGGCAGGGCGGCTCCCGGCCTGCGTGGTGGACTGCGGCACGGGGTGAGACACGGCCGCTGACAGCTCGGGGCCGCCCGGGGCGGGGCCGGGCGGGTTCCGCCGCCGCCGATGCTGCTGCAGATGGCGGCGGGGGTCGCGCTGCCGGGTCGGGCAGCCGCGCTCGAGCCGCCGCGGGGCCGGTGCTGGGAGGGATGGAGAGGGCCGGGCTGGGCCGGGGGGAGCATCCAGCCGCCTTCCCTTCCCCGCCCTTCGCTCTCCGCCCGGCGGGAGCCGCGTCCCGGCGCGGCCCCGCTCGCTGCTCTCGGGCCGCCCTGGGCCGGTCGGGGCCGCCCCCATCGGTCCCGGGCCGGGCTGCGGGACCTTGTGCGGCTGCGGGGCCGGGGGAGGCGAGCGGGGACGCGGCTCCCGCGGCTGCCCAGAGCCCCTGAGGTCCCCGGCTCGGGGGAGTCGCCGCTCTGCCCGGCGCCGTCTGGGGGGATCGTGTGTATTTATTTTTTGTTTTAATGTGCGGATAATGTCATTTATTCTGTGTTACTTCTCTCTGTGGAAGAAAAAAAACCCCTCCCCTTCCATGGAGCAGGCGCAGAGGAACTTCCTTAGTTTTGTCAAAGCCTCTTCCTGCTTTCGGGCTTTTATACCTTATAAGGCAGTTTTCAGTGTCAAACCTGAACCAAATCCGCTTTGGAAACGCTTCTTTTCGTTCAGCAGCTGCCAGGCGGTGGAGGGAACGCGGTGCCAGTGCTCCCTAGCCCCGGGAGCGGTGCGGGAGGAGGCCCCGGGGAGCCGGGCTGGCCTTGGCGCGGCCCCGGGGGCTGGGGCAGGGCGGCAGGCGCGGCGGGGCCGTGGGAAGCGGGGCGGGCGGCTCGGCGGGGCCGCTCGCTGCAGCAGCGCGCTCGGGAAGCGCGGACCGCGCTGCGGGGCCGTCGGAAAGAGGAAGCGGCTCCATCGGGCCGCTGTTGTTCATGGGAAGGGAAAGCGCTGCTGTGTTTTCAAAGCTCTTCAGCTACCGCTGATGGCATGCTGCTGCTTTAACAAGTTTTTTTACTTTTGTTTTACTTCTCATCTGTCTTGCGAAAAATAAAAAGAAAATTTTCAGTGAGTGCTCTGTAGATGCAGATATTTATCGTGCTTTCTTGAAAGAGTGTGTTCTGAAACCTAAGCAGTTGTTTCTGAAAGCACATGCTCGTCATCCCCTCAAAAGAATCTGTTTAGTGTAGGACATCAATCTTTAGGAAGAGCAGATATATGTCTGATGTCTGTATGTCTAACACTTGCATGAAGAAGTCATTCCTGTGGTGAAAGCAGAACTAAAACTTTGAGTTCTGTGGGGTGGAGGAGTTAGCACAGTGGGAATGAGGGTGTGTAGCTGAGTGAGTAGAAGTATATGTGACTTTAACATGTATATATGTGCTGTTTGTCTTTCAGAGCAAAAGATCTCTAACTAGTCTTCCACATGCCACCAGAGGCTTTTTCCCATCCCACGTTTGTGTATCACCAGTAGTCCCATTAAAGGCAATAATTATATCTTTATAGGTTTGTAAAGTGCAGGTTGTGACCACTGCATTAGAAATTTGCTTAAGGCTTTCAGCAATGGCCTGCAGGAGCAGCATGCAAGCTCAGAGCTGTGTAAGAAATAACTTTGTGATGTGAGAGATGTACCAAGGGACATGAGTGTTAAAGCAAGTGTTCCTGGGGAAGATGTGTGTGCAAGTACACCATCAATCAACTTCAGATGATGTACTCTGTAATGTTCTTGAATATGATGTTAGCCAAGTCTTGCTCCTGTTTATTTATTTCCCTACAAATCTTGAGAAATGTTCCAAGATGCTGTTTTGTGCACTGTATTTTTTTTTTAGTGCAGCCCAGCCTATTTTACTCTCCAGGCTTTTCATTTCAGGTGCATTTCATCGTCGAGGGTTGTTCTTCTGTTAAATCTGCTTCAAGAAAGTGGGGCAAAGATTTGTAGTACTGTAAAGATTACAGAGCGTTGGGGGGTTTGAATTATATAATTTCAGTGAATTTACAAAAGAAAAATATGATAGCTGAGATGAATAAGAGACAGCTGGGTAATAGTGCAGTGGGTTATGATAGCATGATCATAACTTTAATTTTTTTTTTATGATAGCATGATCATGGCTTTTATTTTTTATTTGGTATATCCTTCCCAGTCCATCTCACTTTTTTTGTGAGAGCACAAACTGTGTCAGCCCTGTGCTCAGTGCAGATCAGCTGAGGTTTCAGTGTTCTGTCCTGTCTGCCAAAAAGAAAGACAAATTAAATATAGCCCCCTAAAAGAGGAAAAGAGGTTTTGAAAATCCAGCCAAAACAGGGTGAAAGGAGCTGCCTTGCTTAGGACAGGCCTTAAATGTGCACTGGTTTTCCAGTAAGTAGGCTTTTTTAGAGGAAAGGGTTGATAGTTTGTAATCTCAGGAGAATTGACCTCAGTCAGTAAAAGGGCAGGTGTAGAAGTGGTATTGAAGAGTGTCTTCCTATGTCTTGTGCTTGTAGCCACAGCTCAGTTCGTTTATCTGAGTGTTAAATTTGGGGTTGTTTGTTATTTTTTTTTTTATGTGTGTGTGCGTTTTTGCCAGCTAAGACAGAGGGATGAGAAAGGCAGCAGAGTTGTGCTTTTCAGCATCAGTCTGCACAGATTATAGAAATGATAAGTATTTCTTTCAAAGCATAAAGAGACAGAAAACACAGAAGAGATTGGGGAGATAATATGATGACTGTTGCTTGAGGTTTTAACAGCTCAGTCAAACTTTTTAGGGGTCATCTAAGTACGTGTCATACAGCTGGAGCTGGGTTTTATCACTGACACGGCAATCTGATGCAGCTGAAATTCTTCCAGTGTTACATTTGTACCCTGAAATTTGCATTCTTTGCTTAAGCAAACTTGATACCGAGAAAATAAGGTAATTGATAGGTAGTAAGAGTAAGTAAATACTTGTGGTTTTAGAAGCTGCTTGTCTGAAGCACTGTCCTTTTATTTGTACATATTGATATGAAAAATCTGAAGAGCCCAGTTGGTTTAACATAACTGCTAAACCCACTATTATTTATTTCTATAACTGATGGCCTTGTCTAGTTTAGTTTTAAGTATGTTATTTGTTGGGTAATCTGTAGAACAACACCGTGGACCTTATTGTCAGGAAGTCTTTTTCCATGTTGGTAGTGAATTTGACTTCACTTGGCTGCTGAGAGCACCTCTCCTTCTCTCCTTTCCACAAAAGATAGGTACCAGGTCCATGAACAATGAGCTATGAATCTATGTGCTGTTTATATCCTTCAAACACTGGCAAATTTTTGATTTTCCTGAAGTAAGTAGATAAGCTGTGAATGTGACTTACTTCATACTTGATGTATCTAAGAATTACATTCATTTTAAAACAAAAATTAAAAATAGAAAAATGAGATGGAGTTCTTCCCATGAAGTATGTGAGCAACGTACCAAAGAAAGGAAAAGGCTGTTAGTCATTTATTAATCACAGTAGGCTGCAGTCTTTTGCTCTGTGCCTTTTGGGTATTTGAATTGTTCTTGCTGCCTCTTCTACAGGCGAGCACAGCACTGCCTGCGAGTCATGATTAAAAGCTCTTCCTACGCCACTTTGGAATTTAGCTTGATTAGGTTGACAAGTAGATTTTAACTGTGTCTTTCTGTGTGAATGCACTTTTTTCCTTCAGTGTGACTTGTATAACATTGAATTAGCTCATTTGGGGTGGCAGATAATTGCAAGTGTTCAAATTAATGGCTCTTCAGCTGAGCTGCAGTAAGTGGCTATGCAACTACTGCACTTCTAAAATGAGAACTTAGTTATAGCACTGAAAGGGATTTACAGAATATTATCTGTATTTTCTATACCTGAGCTTTGTTTTCTGCAGGTTTGTGTGCCATTTTTCAATGGCTGCTAGGTGGATCCATTCAATACTTGAGTGTCAGTGGTGACCAGCTTCTCTAATGTACCCAGGAGTCTTTTGTTGGGAGGGTCATGTCTGTTGGTAACCTTTTCTTGGTTATATGATTGTGGAGAAAACCCAGCCTGTTGTCATGGGTCTTGTTTTCTGCCTTCTCCTATATCAGGCTTTTTATTTCCCTTTTTTATTTCCCATGCACAGGTTGCAAAAAGTGATGCATTTTTTAAACTTCTTTTTCGCATACTGGGGGTGAATGAAAGGTTTTAGGGTTGACTGGAGAAAGATTTCCTGTTCTTGATGGGAACTCAGAATTTCTTGGGCACCTCCTGGAAGTCTGGGTTCCCGCTGAGCTGAGAGCCAGGAGGATTGAGGCTGCTCAGGATTTCCAGGGTTTCTTGATGTGGAGTTGCAAGCTGTTCTTTGGAATGAGTCACCTACATCTCTGAGAGTTTCTTGGCTGTTTGGTCTCTCTTGCCAGTGCTGTGAATGAAGGAAGAGTAAATTTGGGCGCACAGAAACTCTGGCTGGAGTGAGCCTTGCTTTGGGGAAATTTTCTACAAACCCTACTGCTCTAGTTAATCTTCATGCAACACCTCTATGGCTCTTAAGGAGAGCAAAGTGTTTGAGTTCATTGTCTTCTGATGTGATAAGGTATGACAGGATAATGTCATTCTGTTTCTCTTCTGGGTTTTGACCTGAGAGTGTAAATGAGTACAAGATCCATGAAAAGCAGTAATCTTCAATAGACAGCAAAATCTGTGAGGTGAGAAATCCAGAGCTTTAAAATCAAGCTAGGGGGAAGTAACAGTCTGTTTTGTGAGCTCTTGAACTTTTTACTATCTTATACTGTGCCTTGAAATTATTTTTCTTTCAAAATGTTCCAGCCATGGTTTATTTCTGCAGTTTTTTCAAAGCCTAACTTATGTTTAGTATAAAGATTTCAGCACCGTGATATTTTTGCAGTTTATATTTCAACTGGATATCTTGTCATGACCTTCTATGGGCTCCAGTCTTCATGAAAATTTTCTCTTTTGGGCTGAATTTTCTCTGTGTTGTGTCATCCCAGAAGTAATTTTTCAATGTGGAAAGCATGGAAAAAATATTTCCTTGATGGCATTTGGAAAAAATCCTCTTCCAGGGTTTTAAGAGTATCTTTTGCTTGCCAGTGGCTGAAATGTGGTTAGGGAGGGAGGGGGAAATGTCTCATCCTTCATGTGGAAAAAGGAATTGTACTAGGTTAAGAATTGATTTAATACATTTAAAAAAACCTTTGCAAGGACACTTGGAAGGCTGATGATGACCTGTGGTGTCTCTTGGATGATTCTAATACATCACAGTCCATGTTGCAACACTAAATGCTTAGAGTATGCAATATAATTAGGAATAATAGGAGTTCAGTTAGGAGTACATAAATTTCTACTGACACTTTTTTTTTTGTGTAATTCCATCATAGGAGTCAGTTCATCTCTTGTTTTATTTAGTGTAATCCAGAATCCATTCAAGATGCATAGCACCTTCCAATCCTTGAGTTTCTGCTCCTCTTTTTGTGTGTCTCACTTGTGCTTGATACAGAGAAAAGGGGCAGTGGCATTTCAGGGCAGAGGACAAACCCACTTGCATCCCTGGACTGGATCTGTTAGGTTAAAGATTAATGAAGCTCCTATAAACTGCAGGGCCCCTGCTTGGGGCAGGGTTTGAGGTGTACCTGGGACAGGCAGGTGCCATCCTTCTCCCCTGGTGTATTTTGTACCTGGCTTGGACTTTCTGCCCAGTAAGTGTGTTGGTTGCATGACTCCTAGGGACATTTACTGGTCTAAATTAATTAAAAATGCAGTTTTTATGAGTTCAGAAATATTGCAGCAGTTCTGAGTAGTAATCCATGTTCTCTGTTGTTTTATAGGCACATTTAAGAAACTTTGCAGTGGGTCTGTTAGTTCATGCAGTTGGAAAGTTTCAACATAATGTCTCAACATTTAGTTTCATCATTGCAGACTTTCTTTGGGACATGCTAAAAGGTTTCAACAATTTCACACAAACTTTTTTTAAAAGAGTTTTGAATGAATGCTTGTCCAAAATTAGAAGACTTTGGGGAGACAAGGTTAATTTCAAAGGTAAAATAACTAAAAGCATACTTGGGTTTGTCCCCAAGGAAATTCCAAGTTCTTTTCTGCTCTATGTAAGAAAAGGAATCTCTGTTGCTTTAATCTTTAATTTTTGGGTTTGGTCAGTGAACTAAAATACATTTAGGTGTACCAGTCTAACAGAAATCATCCTTGGGTAGATGTTTAAAAATACGAATTGGATTGCAAACTTGTTAGTTCCCATAGCAGGATTATTTAACCATCAGAATGAAGCATCAATCCTTTCCAAGTGCTACTGGTGATGTATTGCTGGGGTTTTGTTTATTCACTTACATCCAAAATTGAAAAAATAATCATGTTATCCGCTGACTTAATGTAGGGTATAATATGATTCATATATTTTTATTTTTGTTCTGATCATGGGTTTGCATTTTTAAGACTAGACGGAAAAACTCTAGATGAATGTACTTTTAACATTTTTTCTGGGATTTCGTTTTTCTCTATTATTCTCTTGTGGTCAGTGCAAATGTTTGCAGCTGTGCACAGGATGTGTTTTGGCATGCTCAGGCTGTGGACAGCAAGATGCAGACAGGAGGTTGATAGTTTATTTTGATAAGTAAATGCTATCAATGGATGAATCCAGATTGTAATTCTTTGCTTAACACGGTACCTCTTATCTAGGTTTTCAGTATTAGTAGGTTTTTTTGTCGTGACTTGCCTTTAGATACAGAACATTGTTTATCATCTGCAGGAGCTTTCACAACACCACTGCTTGCATACTTACTGTCAGACTGCAGAATCTCTGTGATCCTGTTAAATGAGACCTGCTTTTTATATTAAACAAGATTTATTGGTATGTTTTTGTCCACAGCTGAGTTTTTTTCTGCAAGCCAACTGTTTCTAATTGAAACAGTCTTTTATTTATTACGAATGTGGTGTAACATGATAAATATGTAATCTGGTGCTTTAGGTGCAAGTGTGCTCTTGATGGAAAACATTTGGGAATGCTGGGACAATCCCTTGGTGCTTGCTGGGTGCTCCTGCCCTCCATACCTGCTCTTCCCGGCTATTCAGTCTCATCCTGCCCTCTGCACAGCTCCTGGGTCAAAGCTGGAGCTCTCAAGTGCTGAAACTGTGCAAATAGAAAGCACAAAAGCTCAACTTTTTTCATTTTTTCTTTTTTTTTATGTGGAAGAACTTTACAGTTTTAGCTTCTTGGTACATTTGCTTGAAGACATTTTCAAGTCAAGTCAGGCTTTTTCTGCATCATAAGATTTAGATTTCACCTGTTTAATTTCTTCAAATACAGGATTTTGTTTACTTGCAGGTGATGTATGTGTTCATTGAATTGATCACTCCTTGCTTTATCTGTTGAAAAATATGTATAATTCATTTATTTTCTTGTTTTTTTCTTCCTAATAAATGTCTGTGCAGTCATAGGATATTCTGAGTTGGAAAGGACCCACAAGGATAAATGAGTCCAACTCCTGATGTTAGATTATTTTGGGTAAATGATGTAGAAAGTTGCCAAATAAATCTCCCCCTCATACTAAATAACTTACACTGTTAAGTAATTATTAATGTAAGACTGCCAAACTTTTGGGCATTCTTTCCTCAGTATTTGGAAATACTGCATGAGTAGGCAGGCTGTGAAAAATGCTCAGAAAGCCTGGAAAAATGAAATACAAATCTGTTAAAAAGCCTATCAGTATAGGTGAGTGCTGTGTGGGTGTGGTGTAACACAGAGGCACTGTTAAGACACTTGTTAAAATGAATTAGTCTAGAAGTCTCAAAGGAAGCAGTGAGTAGAAAGGGAGCATTTTTCCTTTGCCAACACAAACTACTCTACTCTCATTATACAAAGATAATATCCAAAGCCATTTGCTCTTCTTATTTTGAGGAAAGTGCAGTCACAGAAAAGCTTTAACTTTTTTGTTATGTGCCAGCATTAAATATTAGAAATGGGTTTCCAAATACAAATTAAATTGTTAAAGACTATAAGTTTATGTGGTAGTATCATCAGGATGCTACAATTTGGATTTTGTTAGTTGAAAGCACTCTAAGTATGGGCTGGTTTCAAGTCCACTTTTTGTGGCTCAATTATAAGCCAGTTTTTTGGACATGAATGCATCTTATCTTCCTCTTTGCTTTCAGGAGAACTTCTCCAGAGCCAGCTTACCAGTGTTGTTCATTTTTGGGTGGTTGGTTGGTTTTCCAAGATTTGGTGGTAGTAAACAGCAAAATAAAGTTGTTGCTCTTCTACTCCATCCAAATGCCAGTCAAGTTAGAAGCAGCACAGTGCAGTAGCTTCCTCTGTTCTCCAAACTGGTGTTAAAAATATCACCTGGAGACCTGTATTATAGTGCATGTGTAATTCATTGTGAGTGCTGTGCAGCACAGGCTGCTTTTGTCCCCTTGTTCCTCTTGGTCATTCTGGTCTGACTGTGCAGCTGTGTCTTTGTGGTTTTCACTCCCCATTTTAGCTGGATTTTACTAGCAAGCAGTACAGTTGTCTGTGCTCTGAGTTGTAGAGGTAGCTGCTGATAAAAAGCAGCACTGGATAATTTCTACACAAAAATAGAGATGCCTTTAAAGATAAATCAGCCTTTTTTAAAGATGGTTTTTGTCTATTTAGGAAATAAACCTTTGCTAGAAGCACTTCTCTTTCAAGCTGCTTTTAAGCTCATTTATTAAATTGCTCACCTATCTTCTTATGGTTTGTTTTACTGTGATAGTTTCAGTGTGTGGCACAGAAGTATTTGTTGCCAAGGTAAAGGCTCTTGCTCGAGTGGGCTGATATTTTTGGAGGGAAATACTGTAAAATAATAGTTTCAAACAAACAGTAGTACAGCTAATTCCAAGGTTGAGCTTGTAGACTGTGAGATTTTTAACACCTCTGCTACCTAGAGGTTCCATATGTCAGTGAAATACTGTACTCCCTTTTACCATCCCTTCATGTGACTTATCTACAATTGAAGAAGGTTCTCTTTACCTGAGAGTGCTTCTAATCTTGTGGATTTTTTCCATTTCTAGAGCAATTTTTTTGGTTTCCACTATTGATTACTTAAAACACTTGTTGATCAAAAATGTTTTCAAATTTGACAGAAGCAGCTGCTATTTCAAAATGCAAACTAGTAATGTGTGAAAGTTAAACTATATTAGCTAAAGATGTAAAATATGAAAAACACGGCTAGTTTCAAAATCTTGCTGTCTTATGTTTTATCAAGGACATTAAAAAAGAGATAGTCAACTAATTTATTAATGCAAGTCCCATTTTCCTAATGTAATCAGTCCTTCAGGGACTTCTGCTGCTGCTTAACCAATTTGTGCCTGATGCTAGAGCTGGGACCTTTTTAAACAGGCAAGACAGCTTTCCTCTTTCACTGGAATTTTCTCATTATTTCTCTTCACATGATTTGAGAAGTAAATACTTCCCATATGGAAGTTCAGTCCCATCTGGATGAGAGAACAATCCTGATACAACAAGAATGATAGAAGGAAAACAACAAATAAAACCATGAGGGCTTATTCAAGCTTTTCAGTCGCATGAGGCTCTGTGTATGAAGACTAGGAATTCATCCATATTTGAGAAATGTTCCATTTCTTTTTAAGGCAGCTATTATCAGAAGACATCAGACAGTAAAAACATGGTATCTATTTTATAATCCCTGTCTATGCCAGTTAAAACAAGAAAGCCCTTTTTGATAAAGTCTTTGATGGACAGACCATGTGTAAGGAGCTGTTATTGAAGAGCAGAATCCCTTTCCATTCTGTTTAAAATCTTGGAGTTTTTCCCATGAGATTTATTTCATGCCCTTTTGAATATATTATCAGGTGCATGTTCTCCTTAGAATCTCCACAGTCTGAGCTTTTGTGTAGTGCATTCTGTATCCTGCTTTACTTAATTACAATTTTTTGAGTTAAGGTCATTTAGCCAGCAATGAACTTGTGTTGAATGATGAGTGTTGCAATCATCTTGCTTTCTGGGTTTGGCCCTTGTTTCTTGGAATCTTTTTGCCACATGGTTTCAGTAAAGAAATGCAGAGCACTCCTGCCTCAGGAGAGTTCATAAACACATGGGAAGAGGCTCTCAAGGGAAATGGGAGATTGGCTCCAGACCCATTTGCATGGAAGGGGATATGGAGCAGAGATCTCCTGCTGCCTGAGCAAGTGTGACACCTTGCATAAAGGCACTATCAGTTTACATTTAAGAATAAATGCATTTAACTGTGTAAAGCCTAATCCAATCACTGGATGTTAGACTTGCTTGGAGCATCACCACTTGGATGTGTTCTGCATAGGAGCTGAGGTGTGTTTAGGTAGGGAAACCTTGCTGGGCTTGATGTATAGGCTGTGGTACACACGAAAACAGAATTTTAGCAGTTACACACATGTATTTCCCAGGCACCATAGCCTGGACAGTCCATTGCATCTCCAGGGTGAGATACAGGCAAAGGATGTGTTATATTTGGAGTGAGAACTTGCACTGTCGTTCAGTGGGAAGGACTGTGGTTCAGATGGTGAACAGTAATTCAGAACCATCATGAAGAGAGCAGTTTGAACAAGAAGAAAAAAATAGCCCTCTGAACAAAATGCCCTTGTTTTGCTGATGATGCACCTTGAAGGTAAAGCAGAAAGAGATCATTTTGATTTCCTGTCAGTTTTGGATTTTATACTCCCACTTGCTTTACTTTTCCCACAGAAAAACTGTTCCTTTTTTTGTTTGTTTTTAAGTTGCTTTGTATCTTTCCAGTGGGACCAGCATTGCAGGTATATCTTACTTCTGTTTGTGTGTGCATTTTAAATGTGTGACATTTCTGTTAGCCCAGGTCATTAGGAGTAGCTGAGGAATAGGCTGCAACCCAGATTTGCTCTAGGAGTTGGAGATCAGGTGATACTTGTCCTCAAGTGCTCTTGTCTGCTTGTGCTCAGTTAACTCCTGTCTTTGTGTGGAGCTGTCAGAGAAATGACACAATTTGTGTTGGACCCCCCCAGCTCTGTGGTACTTCAGGAGCAGCTGGACAACTGCATTGCTCACAAAGCAGCTGTCCCCCTGTTCCTCACTTTTGCTGGAATTGCAGTTGTGCTTGAACTGGGGTGTGTAACCTGGGAGAATGGCATTTCTTGTGGGTAGGAAGGCAGTGGAGCAGAGGCATGTGGTTGTGGTTTGCAGATGGAGGTTCTGGTAATGACATCCTTGTTACAAGTTCTTACCCTCAGCACTGTTTCCTCTTGGCTTTAAAATTGTCTGCGTGACTAATGCACAAGTAACCTCCCAGTGACATTGCTTTTGTGTCACAGCCTCAGAAACATCTATTCTAGGTGAGAGAGCACATGTAAGAAATCCCATTAGTGCTGCTGAGAACATTGTGGGAAGCCCTTTGGCTGTCCTTCCAAAGAGCTTTGGGCAGAGAGTGCAGAGCTGCTCTGCACTTTCAGGATGTGAGTTTTTGAGGGTGATGATCACATGCTGAAGATATTTCTCTGCTGATAGGTGAGGTAGGGATTAGTAGAGTCAACTCAGAAGGAACCTTCATTAGTTGCTCTCCCAAACCTGTTTGTGCTATGAATGTCCATTACAAAAAGATAATGTTTTATTTATCACATATCTCCGTAGACTAGAGAGTGGTGCTGCCTTTTGGAAAAGGTGTTACAGGGAAGTCACTGGGGAATATCAGCACAATATATATGTGTGTTTGTGTGTGTGGGAGGGGGTGTATATGGTTCTCCATGTACAGACATGCACATACGTATAGAGAATGTGTACAGCTCTTGGATACTCTGTAGCTGATTTTCTGAACTAAAGTTTAAGGCCATGATTATCCAACAAATTTTTTGCCTGATTGTTTCTTTGACCTTTTTTTCCTTTTTTTTTTTTTTTTTTAAATGAGCTAGTCAGCCTACAGAAACACTTCAGGGAGCTGAACACAGAGAAGTAGGAGGGAAACACCTGAACAGTCCAGGCTTTCACCTTTGGGATTTTGTAAATCAGTTCTGTGTGCAGATTTTAATAGAAATCAGCTTATACCATTACTCTCCTGTGTGCAGTGCTTTGTGCCCTTACTGCTGAATGCCCCAAATTCCATGTGGGAAAGCTGAGTCCAGGTCTCATTAATGGGGTCTGCCTGCCTGTCTCCATGCAAGTCCCTTCTGCCACTCTTCAGTTCTGAGTAGCAAGACCAGGGGTGATTTATGGAAAATCCAGTGTTGGTACTTCCTTATGATATCTCTACTATCAGGATTCTTTTTCTGTAGCAGCATTCCTGCCCTGGGGAAGCTGGGGTGTGCCTTGTTCCCCTGTGAATCATTGATTAGTCAGAAACACAGTGCTATGTAAGAACTCCTTATGGAAACTGTATACTTGTGGAATCTGGATTGCCTATAGTAACCTTCTTTTCATGTGATTTAAATATTTACTTCAAGTGAGTGATAGATCTGATCAGTCTGAATAAAGCCTCTTATCTGCAAAAGTTAATTTGTAAAGAATCCCACAGTGACTAGATTGTACACTTATTATCAAAGATTTTTATTGACTTTCATTAAGTTTTACCTTAGTTTTTTGCTTCACCTAGTACATTTTTAGACTCCATTTTAACTCAAGAGTATCTCTATATGCATTTCTTTATAAAAATCAGGTTTAGTGATTATAATGTGTTGTGCTATGGTCCCTGGCTGTGCTGTGAGCCCGAGGCTCTCAGGGCAGCAGGGGGTCCATCCCTGGCCCATGTGCCAGTGATGCTGGAATTCCAGGGGTGCAAGGAAGTCTTGTACATGAGAGGTGTGAGGTGTTGTGTAGGAGACTGCACTGGAGACTTGCTGATACAATGCTCTAATATTCAGAGATATCATGCAGGGTTTTTTCCCCTTTCTTTTCTTGGAAGCTTAAAAATGCACTACTTTTTTTTTTTCCTGAGTCAGTACACTTCTTGCTGAGTAGGCCATAGTATTTTTATATATGCTGATTTTATGTCTGAATACGCTCTTTTTATGTAAAATGCATCTTTCATGAGATTATTTTTCTTTCAGTCTTGCTGGCTGTGTGTGTGCTGGGCAAACTCCCACCCACAAGCAACTAAGCTGCCAGTTACCTGCAGCAGTTCAGATTTTGCTTTCTTTGAAATACTGAGTTTAATAATCAAACAGTTTTAACTTTTTAAACTGTTAAAAAACACTTCTAATCTCGTTGTAGGTTTATGTAGCATTCAGGCTCCAAAGTTCTTGTGTAGATTTAGCTTTAAAATCTGCATGCCACAGTTCTGGTTTGCAGGGGAAGGTAGAGGGAGTGAGTCAGTGTTTGCTGGTTCACTTAGTAATTGTGGCACTAAAAGCCTCTTAAAACACTATAAATATGTGAGCAGCTGTACTCTGCATGATAGGTTAAAGAAGCACCAGTTTGTGGTATTCTTGATATTTCTCTTGGGAAGTAGATGTTTAAGAAGAAAATCAAACTTCAATTAGCAAAATCCAACTTGTGTGTCCTGAGTTGAGGCACACACAATGCCTAATGTCCTCATGAAGTGTGAAGTTCTTTCTGATAGTTTCTTTCTTCATTATTTGTCATCTTTTATCTGCAAAGTTTTCTTTCTCAAGAAAACATTCCTGTTGATTGGTGTGAAGTCAAGTTTCTGTGCATGGTTGCTCACAACTGTTACAGTGTGTTAAACACAAGATCAGTTTTGAAAATACATCTCCTGCAAAGCATTTGTGGTGTCAGATGAGGTCCTGTGCTAACCACTTTGTTATTCAGAGAGAAACCCACCTTCCCTGTGAGATCTGGTGTCTTGGCCAGCGCTGATGGGTGCAGTTAGCATCAGGGATGGAAATTGTGTAGGTGTTCTGCTCATGCTGCGTGGGGCATGGCAGCAGAGCTGCTGCAGCAGCACTCCCAGCCTGGGCAGCCCAGCCTCCTGCTGTGTCACTGCCATGAATTTATGGTTTGTGAGAGTTACTGCTGCCTTACGCCTCCTAAGATCTTCCAGCTTTACGTCAGAGTGCTGAAAGCTGTAGAGGTGCTACTACAGCCTTCATGCCTTTGCTGATGGTGCTAATTCAGTACAGCTGCACTCAAATAAAATGAGAACTTTGTCACGTCTGTGTTTGTTAAAAACATGTGGGTAAGTTTTAACTCTTGAGCTAGAGCTGTGCATTTTGGTCTACATGGTTTAGAATTTGCCTGTGCTGCTTTAGTGACAGCATTTCTAGCAGCTGGTTTTGGTACCCTGAGTTTTGAAGCTATTTTTCATGAATACATTGTTAATTTCTTCAGTTTTCTTGCGTCGTGATGATGAAGATAATGTATATACCCATAGCACATTCTGGAGACTCGGTGAAGGCATGTAGTTATTTTCCCCTTGCTTTCTTGATTCTTATAAAACACATTTTGACCCCGTTTCCATTTGTGAAATGGAATGGCTTTTGCTAGGACTTGGCATTATCAGCTGCTTGTGACATGAGCATGACCAGCCTGCCTCATGCCCAGTTAGCAGTCCATGGGCAGGGCAGCTTTTCTTGCTATAGTGGAATTACAAAAACACTTCTTCCACCAGCATTAGCTAGATGAAAATATTTCGATGGAGATGCTAGCTGCTGAGCAGGGAGGAATAAAAATTATCCTCCTAAACACTGATAGATTGAATTACATACTTTGTGTTCCTTAGTAAAATATTATTGGAGTAGAGGTTAGCAGTGTTGCTTGATCTGTGGCTGGAGTTTTATATTTTAAAAGATAAATTCTCACTTTGCCCTAGTTTTTTTTGTTTATTTTTGTTGAAAAGTCAGTGTGGTGTCCTTCTGATATAGGAAGTGGAGTCTGTTCATTAAAAAAAGGAGATATCTTTGTTATTTATGGCATTAAATATTTCAAACAAATCTTTTTTGCCTCAACAGGTATACAAAGCTCGGATATGCGGGTAATACTGAACCCCAGTTCATTATCCCTTCATGTAAGTATTTGTTACTTGTGTACTTGTGTATCAATGCTAAAGTTATTCTTGGACTTTATTAACATACCATAAAAAAACAAACCAAAGGAGGAAAAAAAAAAACACCAGAAAAAAAACCAACATTAAAAGAGAATTACTTGTTCTCTGAGTGATGACAGAGTAATAATGTGGCTTTTTTGTTTTGCTACGGGTACTCAGTTTAGAAAGATACATTCATTAAAAAAAAGCATATTAATAGTTGAAGCGGATTTTTTTCTGGACATTGAAATAATGTAAAAGTCCAGTAGCATGGCTACATTTACCTTTTAGGAGTGTTTTCCCCTCTATTTATTGATTTATCTGGTAAAACGTTGAGTTGATTATAACTGGAAAAAAATTAAAATTGTATGATTTAATATCTCTAGGGTTTAAAATGTTCTGCTTGCCTGGAAGTTGTCAGTATTACAGCTATGTTAATTTACTGTATTTTGCAAATGTAACAAGAAACCGTGTCAAGTTTTCCCCCACTTAGGGCAGCTTATTTATTTGCTCCCTGGCTCCTGAACTGTTTCTCCCACTTGAAGAGATAAAGTTCAGCTCCTGAGAGTGGAGCTCGCCCAGCTTCCCTTAGAAATGCTTCACCTTTTGACCTCCTACACCACTTGGCAGTTCCTCATTGTTCTTCTGTGCCAAAGTAATCATGGATTACATCCTGGTGAAAAGGAATAATTAGCACACCCAGTTTTCCCTGCAAATACAACAGGAAGAGAGCTGGAACTAATACTACTTCAGCACAGTCACTGTGAAATAAACTTGGAAGTTCAAGCTCTGTGTTGATTTTTCAAGGAAATGTGGTTCAAAAAGTAATTTTCATGGAAAGATAAGGCTAATTCACTTATGTGAGAACAGAAGAATGCATTCAGAGAATCCATTCTGTATCTCCTATTTTGGCTTCTAATAAGTATTTGTTAGATTATTTGGTTTTCCAAATTAACTTCATTAAGTTTATTTCAGTGTCATATAAAACACTCTACAGTTTTGCTTTTCATACAAAAGCTAGTTTATATTAAAAGTTTCTAAACATTGAAAAAATGCTTACAGTGCTCTTTAAACTTCATAGCACTCGTTAAAATACAAATGGGCAAGTGGTTATTTAATTTCACAGACATAGTGTTTACATACTTTTTCTGCATCTTTAGATTTGGTTATTTAATTTGAAGACCACTTTCTTGTTCCAAAAAAAATGAAATATGATATTTTAAACACTGGAAATGAAATGACCTGTCAGATCATTAAGCAGGGAAATTTGTCCAACAGGGATGCTATTAAAGTAGAAGAGAAGGAGATGAAATGAGATTTTTTCAACAGCCTTTTGATGCAGTGTGGTGTACAGAAAAAAGGATGCTCAGTCTGGATGCTCCTGCAGCTGAAATGACCCTTGACTGCAATACTGTCAATAAAAAAGGCATTTTTCTCATTTGTGTGCAGCCCAAGCTAGATAATTACAGTAATGGCATGAGTTTGTGTTAATCCTCTGCCTGGAATGAAACAAAATAGCACCGGGTTAATCCACATTAGAGAAACAGAAATAGAGTACAGCAGTACCTAGTTTCAAAGTAAAATGTTTCAAAAAAGAACTTTGGTGTCTATAATTTCCTTAATCCTATTCCCTGTGGAAAAATGGTTTGGTTTCTCCTTGCACTTCCAGCAGTGGCATTTTATCAGTTTGATTCTCTAAAATTAATGTTTGCTGTTAAACAGGTCTGAGCAGCATTCCTTGTGCCTTGTTCACTTGTAGCTTATCTTATTCACTCCTGCTCTTAACAAATTTTTATCTCCTTATGAGGTGTTCTTGATTTTATTCTGAATATGTTTCTGTAGAGATTATAAATGCTTACTGAAAAGTGAAGTAAATGAGAATATATTGGGCCAGTGTTTTGATGCAGCTTGGGTTCACTACTTTCTTCCCTGGCTGCTTTATAGATCTTAGATCATTAATTTTGTTTGGTTTTTTACTCACTTTGGCAGGTTTTGCCTGCTGTTTGTTAAAATGGGAGTCACCTTCTTTCCGTTACTCAGAAGTTCCCTTGATTTCTCATTGTTTCAGTTTATCTGTGATAGCTGATGGCTTTTTCTTCTAAAAGAAAAAAACTGGTTTGAGTAGTGTCAGCACAAAAATTGATTCAATGCAAGGATGTTATTTTTTTTCCCTTAAAAGCTCTTAATTCTTGTGCCAAACCAACCAAAGGCAACTGCTCTGAGTATTGCTGGGGTGCTGCCTGTCCTCAGGCACAGCAGCTGAGGTTTCAGCAAGATTTATTTTCTTGTCTGTATTTTCAGGATATGATTCTTGTTTCAAGTTGTTTGCTCCTAGTTTGTACCTTTCAAATGCAGGGCTGAACAAGCTGGCCCTGAGGGCAGCAAAATATTGGAGACCTCCCATCTTCTTTTGGGCTTGTAACAGGGTGAAACCCATTGGGTTGGAAAGTTGGTGTAATCCTGTGGCAAGTGGTGGATTTCACTTTAAAGTTCTTGAGGCTAAGGCACATCTGGACAGAATAATTCCCCCAGATGTGTGAGCTCTGTAACAATGACCTGAAAATATTTGAGTGTTCCTCTCTGCACTTGCAGCAAGCACCTGCCTTGCGACATTTCCTTCCCTGTGATTTTAGCTTCTGCTTCCCATCTACCCCCCTCTGTTTGGCTTCCCCCAGCCTTCTGCTTCCTCTCTGCTCTCCTGTAAGCAGCTACAGAAGTTGCAGTATGATTCAGTTTTCTTCCTGAAGAGCTCAAAATAATGACTTGTGTTCCATCCTGTTCTGTCTTTCACAACACTCAGCTTCTTGGTTCCCCTGGCTCTGCCTGTGTTGCTTGGTGTGGGAAGGGAAGGGGGGAGGATGAGGAGATCTGTGAGCTCAGGGTGCTTTACCCCTTAGCCAGCTGCTGATTTCCAGGTCCTGTAGCTGTGCTGCCCTGCCTTCTGGGCTTGAGACTGCAGTTTTCACAACTTGTTACAATCTTAATTGTGAGCAAACATAACTTCTTGCTGAAGGTGAGAACTAGAAAAATACTTCTGCCATTGAAGGAGCTTTTGGGGCACAGCCTTAGGACAGTTGAGGCTGATTTAATGCTGCTTGGATATGTGAATTTCCTCATCTACATAAAAGATTCTGTTTAAAGGCAATAAGATTTGAAAAAATACAGCAGATATTGCTGGTGCTGCAGCCCTGATGGCTGGGGAGTTATTCTTTTTAAAAGAATAACAACACTAATAATAATACTTAAAATTTTTGTTGTTATTATTGAAGTGTGGAGAAAATTAGAATGCTTGTTGAATAAAATGAGATATGTGGGGATGCCCTGTTTTAGTGTTTCTGGATATATTTTATCTTTCTGATTGCATGTTGAGTGTCTAACAATTAAATTTGTATTTAAGCCTGTTACTGTGTTACTTTTTAAGTCCTTACCATGCTTCCCCATGACTGGTAGTCAAATTATCTGTTTTCTATGTAGCTTTTTTGAGTTACACTTGAAACAAAGGATGATTGTGATCAGGGTGTCTGTTTTTCCAGTGTAGGTTTTCTTTTTTTGGTGCAGGATATATGACCTGCAATAATGTTTGTATTCTCTGTTGAAGGTATTGCTATCAAAGAGTCAGCAAAAGTGGTGGATCAAGCACAAAGGAGGGTTTTGAAAGGTGTGGATGATTTAGACTTCTTCATTGGGGACGAAGCAATAGAAAAACCAACTTATGCAACCAAGGTATTAAGAAAAATTGTAAAAATCATTTTTCAATCCTGTTTAGCAAGCATCACGTGTACAGTAGATATAACGTTAAGGATGCTTTTTGGATAACTTAAATCTTTTTTATTAACTTTGTTTAAATAGAAAATAAACTTTGGTATTAGTTCTGTTGATCTTGGGTAGCCTGTGGGTATTTGCAAAACGCTGGTTTAAAAAAAATGTATATATATAAAAACATATATATGTATAAAGATATATATATAAAAAACCATATATATATATATACACACACCCCTATATATTTTTTTTTTTTCTTCATGAGTGAAAGGAGGCTGAGAGGGTGTTAAGTGGAAATGCCACATTCTCTTGTTCTTGGCAGCTTCTATCAGCAGCATCAAAGTGGGACACTGGGCTGGGGGAACTTTTGATTTATCCCAGTGCCACCATTCCACTGTACTGGGAAAAATGCCAGTGTGTTGTCTCTGCTACTCAAGGTTGGAATCAGAATTTTCACATAGGAATAGGGGAAGCCTAAATTGAGGTGTCTTGCCTGTGTAGATCACATACCTCTAATGCAGTTGAAAACAGATTTTTTTTGGTTGGTTTTGGGATTTTTTGTTTCTTTTTTTTCTTTCTGTTTCCAATTATAATTTGATCTTTTTCTCCACCAGTGGCCTATCCGCCATGGTATAGTTGAAGACTGGGACTTGATGGAGAGGTTTATGGAGCAAGTAATCTTTAAGTATTTAAGGGCAGAACCTGAAGACCATTATTTTCTTTTGGTAGGTAAATTTATGCCTTGCTTAAGAACTTCTGTGTGATGAATAACAATGTGTTGATTTATGTAAATTCTTAAATATAAATATGCATATTTTGAAAGCAAAAGTAAATAAATTACTTGGAGCTTTCTTGACCTGCCTTAAGCCATCCAGGTTCTTTAATTTTCTAAAAATGTCAGTGTGTTTGAACAGCAAACATTTTTCTGTTCTCTTCTCATTTCCCTCCAAATTGTCTGATTCATCACTTTCTTATTTTCTTTCTCCACTGAATTCAGTAATCTCAAGTTTATATGTTTGAGACAAAAACAATGCTTGTGTTTTGACTTTACATAATTGCAATTATTTTGTTTTTACAGTACTGCCATCTGGATGAAGTATCTAGAGAGTAAATTTCTGTCTTTTATTTTCTGTGAAACTGGAAGGGTTGTTTGTCATATTTGGGCTGATTAGTTCTCAATAAAGGTCAATGTTATTCTGAAGCATCTCCTATTCCTTAGTATTTTATTTAGGGTCATTGAAATAGGCAGTTTGGTTTAGTGTGATATTTGTAGACAAGTTAGGAGTTAGAAGTGTTGGCCACACCTGTTTAAATGTCTTCATCTTTTTGAAGCAATAAGTAAGTCCAGCTGCTCAAGGCTGTGAATATCTCCAAGGATCAAAATGCCATTGCAACCCTGGGTCCCTTTTCAGTATTTGACAACCTTTAAGTTACCTTTTTTCCTTCTAATACCTACTTAGGATTTCCCAAGTTGAGTTTTGTGTCCCTTGCCCCTTGTCCCAACACCTTTGTGAAGAATCTGGCTCCCTCCTCTTTTTACCCTCCTGTTAGACAATTGCTGCAATGGAAGAATGTTTTCTTTTCTCAAGTATTCTGTAGCACTATCCAAAATGCTCCTTCAGAGCAGAGCCTTGAGTATGTTTGATATTTCAATGAAAGCTATAGCACACTATTATGGTATGCTTTATGTTCAGCTTCTCTCACTTGAGTACATTCCTATAGCTGAGCATATCAACTTGTGTTACAGTGGCTGCCTTCTGAAGGAAAGCAGCTCTTTTCACTGAGAAACCTAAAAAATGTCATTCTTTGAATGAAAGTGCTAAACTGAATCCTTTGACATATTTTGATAGTCCTTGATTCTTTCAAGTGAAATCAAAAGTTGTAATGAGCTAACGAGCCCACAAAAGGGGTCTTGGATGCAAATTCTTAAGCAGTAACTGATGTAGTTTTTATTGCGCTTTTGATTTTCTTTCTTTTAATGCAATTTGCATAAATTCTTAAAAGCACCCTTAGTCCATTACTATTTTTACATGCTATTGTTGTTGAATGACTCAACTTAGGAGTTGGTGGTTCTTTTTTAAAGTCAAATGTTTGGTTTGATTGTAAGTAAAACTTTTTTTTTTTTGTCTCACAGACTGAGCCTCCATTAAATACTCCAGAAAATAGAGAATATACTGCTGAAATCATGTTTGAGTCTTTCAACGTTCCAGGGCTATATATTGCTGTTCAGGTAAGGGGAGGGCTGTTGAAAGTTACAGCTGCAGTATTTTTCCTTGGGCTAAAACTAATTTAACTGTGAAAAAACTGTGTATGTGGTGTTTGGAATATATTTATGTCCTTTTGGCAGTTCCAGCACTGCATGTTTGACATGCTTTGGTTCTGTGGGTGGTTACTGGACACTGTTCCTCTGTTACCTCTACAGGCTTCTGAGCAGTAGAGTATGATATCTGTTGCATCATAAGTAAATAAAAAAACACACCACATCATAATAATTCTATTAATCCAAGAACTGAATCCCTTTCAGTATGAAGTAACGAAAAACTATGTTTGAGCATGGCTGAAAAAATATCAGGCAAGTGTCAAAAATTACATTTTACAGCCTCTTTTTCTAAGCTGTTGTGTATAGACATATATAACATTTTTAAATCAATTTCCATGCTATCAGTTACCATGGGGGTGTCAGCCTGTCCTTGGGAGGAGTGGTGGGAAGTGAGGTCTGCAGGCAGATGTTTTACCAGTATTTGATTTTAGTGTGTTTTTTTCCCAAGGCTGTCCTCGCCTTAGCTGCATCTTGGACATCAAGGCAAGTAGGAGAGCGAACACTGACTGGCACAGTTATAGACAGTGGAGATGGTGTCACTCATGTCATTCCTGTGGTAAGTGTGCCTCAGAGCTATACTACAGCTTCAGTGGAGAATTATTTGTCCTCTAAGTTCTCTGAATGTACACCTACAGGCACTGAAATATCAGGAGTCTTCAAAAACACTAGATAATTCCCAGGGCTGTGGGTGTGAGTTTTGGTTCATTTTGTAGTGCAGAAACTCTTGAAGAACTTCTCTGTAACCCTGAGTTTGGCAGGGCTAATTGTCTTTCAGTGACTTACCTTAAAAGGTGAATTGTCAAGGCCATGCTAAGTGATGAGTGAAATTGCTTTAGTACATTTCCAGTTTGGCTTGCTGGTAAGAATGAATAGGCTCTTTACAGTACTCAGTACAAGAAGTTTGACTTCTTATTTTCATTTAGCTCAATCCATTTTATATATAAAGTAGAAATAATACAAAGTATTAGAGGCCAGATGTAGTTAGTATTGTTTATAGTTTTTCTTCATCTGTTCCCAGTATTTAGTAGTGCTTCAGCCATACAAGCAAAGGCAGAGTTCCTGTTAGACTAGAAGACAACAACCCCTGGGGCTGGTTAGTGTTGAATATCTGTTCCAATACATCAAGTTGCTGAAGCAGAAACTTGGATGATTCTCTGATGTTTTATTAAATAATGAACACCTAGAGCTGCAATAATTTTCTTTACTGTCAAATTATTGCCCATCTTTCCTGGTGGAACTAAATTCATGTCTATGTACCAGTTATATTTGTATTTTCAGAATGAAGTTAGATTACAATTTTTAAGATAAAAATCTGTACAAAGCTTTATCATGTGACATCAGATTTTTAAAAGCAGTAGCATTGGTGGTAGTCAAACTGTCATGTAGCAATTTCTTATTAATTTTGGGAGAATATAGTGGCTAAATCTTTGTTTATACTGTTCATCCAAGTTAGTGTATTTTTAATAAGATTTAGGAAACAATTGACACCACTGACCTTCTATAAGTAAACTTTAAAAATTTTACTTAGTAGTTCAAAATTACTGTTTAAAAGAGTTGAACTTTTCCTGATTGTGGGTTAGGGTTTTTTTTCGTTGAAATAAGAGCAGGTAGTCTATATAATTTTAAACATTGACCTCCTTTGCAGAATGTCATTTGCTTCTAAAATTTTTAAACATGTTGAACAAGTTGTCAACAATGTTCTACCACTTCTGTTACAAAATACATAGAAAGGAATTAACAAACGTTTATCTCTGAAGTAGTGGTAGATTTTTTTAATGACACTATTTTCTGTGTTAGTAAGACATTTTTGTGTGAATATGAGGTGTGTGTATATAGGAAAACTTAAACATTTTATGAGTGTGATACCTGAATTCCTCTGTTTGGATTTAGCAGGTCTGGTAGGGTTGAAGGCCAGCCTTGCGCACTTGACCATTTTTTAGTGTATTTACACTTGTCCCCAGGATGAGTGTGACTTGTAAGGGTAGATTGATGGATGAGGATGGGCCAGTCTGATGTTCTGAGCAGTCTCAATTAATGTCCTGAAATGATGCATTTTCTCCCTGCTTTCAGAAAATTAATTTTGGTTCATGTGGATTGTAACATCTTACATCAGTGGCTGTGACTGCAGGGCCACATCAGTTATTCTAAAATAATATTTCACCAAAAAAGGTTCCTTGACCTTTTTGGTAAGAGTAACCTCATTTTGAAGAGAAAATAAAGGCCAAGGAATAGTGAGTAAAGTGATTTGTCTGCCTTATGTACTAGCGACCTTTCTGTTCTTCTAACCTTGTAAGAATTATGAACCAATGCCATGCAAAGTAAAGTAAGGCTATACTGTGAAGAATTGGATTTGTGGTAATTAAATGAGCTGGTTTTAAAGGGCTTTAGCCTCAGAATCACAGGTAGTGGGTAGGAGTTTAGACTCCATGCCTTTCTCTCTCCCTCTGAGCTTTGATACATTCATTTTGTTTACAGGCTGAAGGATATGTGATTGGCAGCTGTATCAAACACATTCCAATTGCTGGCAGAGATATCACATACTTCATTCAGCAGTTGCTGAGGGAGAGAGAAGTAGGAATTCCTCCTGAACAATCCTTGGAAACAGCTAAAGCAGTGAAGGTAATGTGAACGTTGCAGATCTTAAAGTTACTTTATATCACAACTTGGTATCTGATTTTAAAGTACAAGAATATGTGAAAGTAATTGTACTTCTGAGTAATGGGGCTCTGATTCTAACTAATATAAAAATGTCTTAATGTAGTAACATGAAATAACAGAGTTTGCAGTTGGGTTATACTCGTTCAGTCTGGCCTGGAATTTCACTCTTTACCTGTTGTCTCCCCTTTCTCTTCTCCTCCATTATCATTATTGTTGTTATCCTGTTGCTATTATTATTGTAATGTTCTGTAGGAAATACTGTTGGCTAGATGTGTCATATAAAGAGCTGTAATTGCTCTTAAATTCTTTCTGAATATTAATGTGTTCTTTTTTGTAATACACATTACATAGAGAACAAAGCTATTCTGAAAGACATTCAGTTTAAAGTACACTTCAATTTTGTTTCTCTGGCAGTTCTTCAATGTATTTCAGAATTAATTTCCCACAGTCTTGGAAGTTTAGGGGAAAAGCAGAAGAAAAGTAATTTAGCTCAGCCAGAGCCTTCAGTGCTGCACAGAAATGATCTGTAGTAGCAGAGCCATTATCTGCCTGTGTACAGTAAATGTCAGTTCAGCTGTTTTGAGGCCTATTCTTTATCAGCCAATTTAATACTTATTCTTAAAAGTTTAAATTACTGTATTTTTTTAAAATTTCTTACCAGTTTTCTGTACTTTAGATAGTTCTAACTGTATCTATTCAATTTTCAGGAGCGCTTTAGTTATGTTTGCCCTGACTTAGTAAAAGAATTTAACAAGTATGACACAGATGGTACAAAATGGATTAAACAATATACTGGAATTAATGCTATCTCAAAGAAAGAATTTACCATTGATGTTGGTTATGAGAGATTCCTGGGGCCAGAGATTTTCTTCCATCCTGAGGTAAGTTGATTTGAATTGTGTAGACTTTGTTTCAGGTTATAACCAAGAAATCCTATTTGCAAAATTGTAAAGAAGTGGTTATCTTTACTTAGTTTTCTTCTTATTTATAAATAGATACTGGCTATTATTGCAAGTCAGTGTGCTTTGATTCTTGATTGCTACTAATCTTTATAAAAATCCAGCTTGATACACAAAGCACGTAAAATGGCAGCAAAAATATTTAACAACTGTTTCCATTATTAGTTTTCATGACATCTCTACGATAACAAAATGGTTCTTTCCTTTTTTTACTCTTTTCCTTTGGAATGTGTGGTCCTCCACAGTGACTTGACTTGATTTTATTCCTGCTTGCAGTTTGCTAATCCTGACTTCACGCAGCCAATCTCAGAAGTAGTAGATGAAGTTATTCAGAATTGTCCCATTGATGTTAGACGTCCTCTATATAAGGTCAGTAGCTATAATGTCTATTTTTTATATATGGGCTTTAGAAGAATTGGGATTTTTATCAAGGTACATATTTGAAACTCTTAAAAACCAATACCAAATGAGCAAAATTAACCATTTTCCTAGAAACTAATCCAATATGCAGAAGGGTTTGTTGTTCACTTAGACATTTTCAGAATGTGCTTTTTCATTAGGGAAACAAAAAACTGAGCAAGAGTGGTGAGATGTAATAAGGTATAAATGGATTTTAAAGCACAGACAATTTTAATGTGGCAAACTCTTGGTGAGTTCATGTTGTGGCATGCTTGTAGGCTAGATCATTTACAGTAAGAGCATACCTGCTAACTGTAGCCTTTAAAACTGTATTTAGACATTTAGAATTTAGGAACTGGGTAATGTGGAGACTTGCATTTTCAGATGTACTTAACAAATTTTGTTATTCAAAACAGAATATTGTCCTTTCCGGAGGCTCAACCATGTTCAGGGACTTCGGTCGCCGTTTACAGCGAGACTTGAAAAGGACTGTTGATGCCAGGCTGAAACTTAGTGAAGAACTTAGTGGTGGCAGACTGAAGGTTGGTTCTTAACAAGCATCTGTTACCTGGAAATGTGCAAATAACACCTTGCAATGATCATGGTTTTTGTTGAAATGTCTTTATTTTAAATTTGATGTTCATGTAGAGGCTTTTCAGAGGTTCATCCATTACACTGATCACATACCAGCAGTTGCTGTCTTTGTGCTTGGTGTTTATTGATCAGTTACAGCTCACTGTGCTCAGTCTCTTGAGCTTGAAGATAAGAGAAATGAATTGAGCTCATTGTTGAGCCACCAGGAGAGTCAGGAGCACGTGTCCTGTGAGGAATGAGGGAGCCTTGATTAGAGAAGGGAAGGCTTTGGGACTCCTGATAGTGCCTCAGTACATGTGGGGAGATTACTGGTTTTGAGATTCAGCTGGATAAAACCCTAAATACCTTCCTCTGGCTTCATAGCTTACCCTGCCTTGAGCAGGAGGCCAAACCAGAGATATGATGTGGTCCCTTCCCACCTCAATTACCTCACAGTCCTATAAGGGACTTCATGTTTTCAGTAAACTGCATGATCCTTAATCTTTGCTCTTTCCACTTCAGACCTCTGACCTAACTGTTGCATCTTTCTGTTTTCTCTGCACGAAGAAAAGACCAGCAGAGAAAAAAAAATTGTGTTTTTTTTCCTTTGAAAGGAAATTGATTTTCCTTATTTATTTTTCAATGTCAATCTAGCTAGGTGAGCTCAAACAATCCTTTAAAACCTCAGCAGAGTTATAATATGTCATGTAGACAACTCTGAAATTTCAGTCATACATAGTTCTCTGGCCCAAGAAACATCATTTAGTCTCTGTTTTTTTTCACTAGGCTTGTAGCCCTTAGTAAGGAAGCAGAATCTGAGTAGGGGAGTTGGATGTGATTCTTCTTCTATTCTAAGTACCAGGCATGGCAAAGAATCACTGGCTGGAGCTTTGCACAGAACATTTTTAGATACTGTTTCAAATTTCTGCAGGTTGGGCTGGAAAAATAAATTCTGAAACTGTTAGATATACTGGCAGTTTTGATTGGCACAAGTAAGGAATAGGTTGTGTGCCTGTGGAGGGAAAGGGAATGGCTGACTGGAATGAGTGCTGTAGTTCAGAAAAGCATGACTGACTGTATTGATCCTGGATAAACTTCCAATCTGCAACTGATGCTTTGTTAGAATAATCACATGAAACTTGAAACTTACCTTCCTAAAGTGTGGGTTTTTTTAAAGTTTAGGTACTATGGGTCAATGCTTATAAATGCATAAATAAATAGTCCATCAAGAAATTAATCAGAACATAGTGTGAAAAAATGGGTGTGAATGGAAGTATTTCTGTCTGATGAAGCAGGTAACTCATCTATAAGCAGGAGCTGTTTCTTCATTGTACAAGGGAAAGTCTGATAAATTTACATTCACAGCTTTTATGAAAATACTAACTTATGAAAAGTAAGCTTGGTATATACACTCCTTTAAAACTAGATCTGTTTTTACCAGCAGAAGTGACTTCTAATGTGGTGCTTTTCTCTCTTTTCTGCAGCCCAAGCCCATTGATGTCCAAGTCATTACACACCATATGCAGAGATATGCAGTCTGGTTTGGAGGATCCATGCTGGCTTCCACAGTGAGTTTAGCTGTAAAGCTGAGCATGTTTGAGCCATTCTGACTGGGCTTTTGGAGCTCTCATCTCTCCCTCATTGTATATTAAATGTGATTGGGGAATTTCTGATAGGCTTCAGGTGATAAATACACCTTCCCTGGTTTTGCATTAGACTTTAAAGTCTTGGAAGAGCAAAAGAAAGCCGAATTAAAGCTTTGTGTGAGTTGTTAAATGGCACATTTTATTTTTGTGGCAGAATATGTTTTTTTTATAGGTGTTTAGCCACGCATGATGTAAATTAATTTTAGGATTTATGTGCTATCTTTTTTTTTTCCACTGGCTACATAAAAGTTAATATTGTTAATTAAGGTGTCTATACCATACACTAATGTTTTTTCCCTTCCCTTTACAGCCTGAATTCTACCAAGTATGCCATACCAAAAAAGATTATGAAGAGATTGGCCCTAGCATCTGTCGTCACAACCCTGTGTTTGGAGTCATGTCTTAAAGATGACCCTGAAGGGGTCAGGGATGGGGAAGTGGGGAGGAGGAAGAGTCTTTCTGATTACTTGTTTGTCTGATGGCTGGTATTAAGATAACAAACATGACTTGACAATAAGAAAAAGACCAAACACAATTAAGCAGGATCATTTTAATAAGTGTCTCAACATGCGGATGTAGTGGAAAGCCAAAATGATCGCGTTTTTTCTTTAGATTGATTATTTGAACCTGTGCGTAACAAAACAAAAAAAAAGTGGATTTTAGTTCTTTCTGTGCCCTGATATTTTGTATATTAATGAACTATCCAAGATTTGGTGGGATTTGATGGTGTGTAGATAGTCAGCTCTCTAATGCTTCCATTGTACCCCTTCATGGGTGCAATACAGGAGCTTGTTTATATTTCATACTTTTTTATACTTTGAGGAAAAATATGAATAAAAGAAACTGTAATATTTGAGGAAAAAAATTTACCAGTGACCAACTTGAAAGTAAATTAAAAAAAAAAAAAGAAAAAAAGTCATGACTCATGCAACTAGCTCTTGCAAATCATGACCAGTCTAAATCCTGGGTTCCATACAATGCGAGTGCTTTTGGAACTAAGAAGCTACTATCTTGGATTAACCAATGCCTGCTAGTGCTTTCTGATTACTTGGTGCATTTTCATACTATCTCTTGCTTTAAAAAAAAAAAAAAAAAGAAAAAGTAAAGACAAGACTGTTGGACCAGTATTGCAGTTCTGTAGTGTCATTTCTAATTAAACCAAATAATCAGGTTATCAAAATTTGGTGTATTTAAAGCCTAACACCATTCCAATAAAGGCACAAAATTTCTTTTTATGTTGGTGTCAGACTTGTTAATCTCATGACATGGGAAGTTCTGAGCATGGGTCCCTACGTATCCGCTGTGGCTTTTGAGGAGTGAGGTTGGTCTGTGAGGTAGAGATGTAATGTGCTTTGTGTAACTCAAGTGTGAGCATTTTAGAGCTGCAGTTTGTGTGTTCAGCTAGCTAGCACTTACCTAGAGAAGCCTGACAGCTCCTCCACTGTTGGGTTTGTTCATCTACTTTGTTCTGTAACTTTTTTCCCCCCACTTTCTTGCAGGTGGTGCTATTCAGGAGTCAGCACTGCGTTTTCAATCTCTGTGGTTTTTCTGCAAGAAAATACCATGTAGATAAAAATAAAGTGAAAACAATCTCTTTCTCATTCTTTCTAGGAAAAACACTTTCTGTAGTGACTGGAATTGCTTACAGTTTGTTGATATTTGATGAGAGAAAACTCTTCTTTAGGCACTTCAGAGCCCACAGAGGAGTTGAGGCTGTTTGCATAGAAAAACCACAAGAGGGAGATATCCCGGTTTCTTCCGAGTTGCAAAGATGCCTCACATTTTCATCAGAGAAGCTTATCTGTTTCCAGAGCTTCAAAACTTAGTAAATGTGACTCCAAAACAAGGATAAATGGGAAAGTGTTTTTACAGCAAGCATTGTAAAAAATTTACATGCTGGAATCAAGCAGAACATAATGCAAACAAGAACATTTTGAACAATTTTATTACAAAACTATAAATGACATCTCCCTAACAGTTGATACAGTGTTTCAGTTTTTTATAAATCACTTCTTAACTCAGTTTGGTCACAACTGTAGACTGATTCATGTGGTAAGGAAGACCAATAGGGCGAATATATAAAAAATAAAGTTGTGCTTTTCCAGCAGTCCTGGTTCTGCCACTGTATCAGACCCTAGGGACAGGATATTTTGATACACTGCAGTATCCCTAAGGCAAGGATGATTTTCCTCTCTAGGAAAAAAATCTTAAAAATTCACTTGAAAAACTTAAATTCATAACACACATATATATATAACAGTGAGCAAATGCAAAGAAGAGTGAATTTCTCTTCCTGTCAAGCACAGCTGTAGAGACACCTTGAGTGTTACACAAATTCTGGGTTCACCTTCCTGAGGCCCCAGGGAAGCTGTTCTAAGCTCCTGTTTGTTGTTTGTGTAGAAGGGAATGGAAGGCAACCATACCCTTACACAACCATTGGGGTTTTTTTCGTTTGTTTTTGTAGCTGTGATCTAAAATTATTTTAATTTTCTCATAGAATGAAGTAAATGGGAGGTTTTTATTTCCTTTTTTTTTTTTTTTTTTAAATACTGTAGATGTATTTTTGGAGAAGTTACACAGGCACAGCTGATTTTGAGTGTGTTAAAAGAACTCAAAAAAAGTTTGAGCAGCTCCTATTAATGACTTGGACTGCATAGAGAGTCATCAATACTGAAACACACCAGACATAATGGTAAATTCAGTCTGTTACAATGGGAATGGCTCACATCAAGTGTTCTGAACCTGTAACACCAGATCCAGATCAGATCTGCTGGTGAGTGGTGAAGGGCTAGCAGCCTGTGGGTCAGTCATCCCAGGGATGGTGTAAAGCACACACTGTACAACATAGAGCACAGGCAATTCCAGGAAAACCCTCTGCAATCTTGAAATGCAGATTTCCCATTGTTGTTCTCTGTGGGGTTGGGCTTAAATCATCCAAAAGGTTCATTGATGGCAAGTGTTTAAAAAAACCCACTTAGAATGAAATTGTGGGGTTTTTTCCTCCAAATGCTTGTTACTGGGGAGGTTACATGAAGGGAGCAATTTTAAACCCATGTAGGAGGATTTAAGGGGACTGATGTCACAGCCTAGCTTTGTGTCCTAGGTATGAGACTGGCTGACAGAATCCCTTAGGAGACCATCCTGAAGGGCAGTGAGTCCAGGCAGGCTGGGCCTTCTTCAAGAAGGAAATCTCAAAGACACAGGAGCAGGCTGTCCCCATCTGCTGAAAGCTGAGCTGGTCATTTCCAACCTCCTGATTTCATAGTAACAGTCTCTATAAAGGAGACTTTCACTTTACTGTCCTGCTGCCTGCAGGATGAGCAGGAGCAGTGCTGGCTGTGCACAGAAAATAGCAAAGAGCACTAAAGATCTGCAGTCTGGCCTGCCCAAACTCTGCTTACTTTACCCTTCTCCTGGAATTTGGTTTTATTCCAGTAGATGAGGTAGGACTCCACTTTTAATTGGTGTAAAAGCTGGGAATTTCATGCAGCTGAGCTTGGAATAAATCAGAGGTCACTGCCGAGTCGGTTTAGGCTCATCTCTTCATTTTGTGCAGATGTTTGTACCAAGTGTTAGGGATTGTTGGGATGGATGAGTTATCCCTGGAAAAGCTGCTGGGCTGGCTGAGCTCCTGCCAGCTGGGGGCTGGTGCTCTGCAGCCTCCCTGCCTGATAACTGGTGTCCTCAGCGTAGGCCAAAACTCCTGTGGCAGTAAAATTAAGAGAAATACGTTGTTAGTGTCACTTAATTTTTGTTGTTTTGTTTCTTTTTTTAAAAATTCCCCCACAGAAGCAAAGTGCTGGAATTAGCAGCTCCAAGTTCCCTTTTCCATTACATGCCTATGAGTTTCCTATTTCAAACAGGACAGAGATCCCAGCTCCCATGTGGATGCTGCAGATGTCTCTCCTCAACATTTTTATCAGAAGCTGGGTTGCCAAAGGGAGGGCAGAGCCTGGCCTGTGTTCTCTGCAGGTGTCCCTCCCCTCCATGAGGAGCAATGTCCCCTCTGTGTTTGGGCAGTGGCTGTGGGTTTTTCCCCCAAAGCTGCAGTATAAATATAAAGATATATCTTTATTATGAATGCATTTACGGCTGAAGGGAGGCCCAGAGAGCGCAGCAGCAATTAGTTTGGAGGAGCTGAAGATGTAGTGCTTGATATGAAGCGTGTAACACTGCTATGGCTAGGAAAGGAGCTTTTTTTTCTTCTTTTCATGAATTTAAAGATCAAGAAAGACATTTTGTTTGAAAGACAGACGGACACAGAAGAAGCCATTCATGAAAGCTCAGAAGTTGACCAACATGAGCACCCAGGACTCACGTCTTTTAGCATGTTGGAGTTGTTCCAATTTTTTAATAAAAGAATTTTACTGGACAGGGGTTAAAATATATTTCTCCTTCCCAGCTAAATGCCCTGGCTACTCAACTGTATGGAAAATTTACCCCTGGTTTTTTTGGGTCTGCCCATCCCTGACTTGTTGCCCACAGCATGGCAGGGCTCTGTCAGCAGGGACTGCTCTGAGATGCACCCCCCAAAGGTGCTGTTTACTTGTGGGTTGGTTTTACTGCCTTCCCCAGTTTCCCAACTCTGATTTAGCCAGACTGCATTAGTGGTGAAAAATACTAAAAGTTGTGCCCCAAACAATAATAACAAATATGAAGCAACCTGTCTATCTCCCAATGAACCTAGAAAATCAGGAACATGCATGAATCTGATGTAATGCAGAGCTGCAGCTGAAGCACAGTGAAGAGGGGAGGGGGAATTGGCCTTATTGCAGCACGTTTGCAATAATATTATTGCAATTGCACGTTTGCAGCACGTGTTTTAGTTGAGTGAGGCTTTGCCCGGCAGGCTGTGCAGGCTCGCTGCAGGCAGGGTTTCACACTCAGCCACACGATGGCATTTTCCTACAAGAAATCCTGCGCGGCTGCAGCCTGGAAAACCTCACAGCTCAACCTGCCTGGGGAAAGGCAGCTGACTGAAAGCATCTGATGGCGAACCTTCCCGGGAAGGCTGGTGCCTTGTAGTCACAGCGGGTGAGGCGGATTAGAGCCTTGTCTTTCCATCTGCAGCCATGCAATCCGTGTCTCCCTGCAGCTGCTGCAGCCAGAAGTGGAGAGATCTCACCTGTGGGTGCAGAGCAGGACTGAGTCCCTCGGACAGGGAATCCCAGAGGGGCACTGGAAGGGAATCCATGGCACATGCAGGATGAGACAGCCCTTCAGGGGATAACTGCGATGTCACATGCGGGATGTGACAGCCCTTCAGGGGATAACTGCCAAGAGGTTTCTGCACTCTCATTGCAATCCAGTTCTGAATTACCTCAACCTTTCCTTGCCCCTGGTTGTAGGGAGTGCATAGCAGATGGCACGAGCATGCACCCATCCCATAAAGGCAGGGAGAGCTCTGCTTGTCGTGGTCCTGACAGAGACTGGCTTTTTAGTGTGCTGAGCTTGTCCCCCACAAAGTGTGGGTAGTGGTAATCTTACCCTGCTGTGGTGATCCTGCACAGAAGTCTCAGCACTGCCCTCAGCATGGCTCATCAGGCACTTCTGAGCAAACTGTGCTGCTACCTGAGGGCTGATTTGGGGAAGAGGAAAGTTTTTACATTGTTTTGGGGAGCTGAGCCACAACCAGGCTGCTCTGGGGTAATCACAGTGTTCATCCCAAGGAGACACCCTGAAGTGGTGCTGGGCTGGAGCTGGGCAGCAGCTGTGTGTGCCTCTGGTATTTTACAGAGCTATGAGTATTTATAGAAGAGCTCCTCTAATTATTGCTAATGCACTATGATTTCTATGACCTGCCAACCTGCTGCTCTTCTCTCACCTCCATTAACTCATCTGACCTACAAAATGTCTAATGTGGTTTATCTGCCCGATGTGCAAGCTGACAGTGAGCTCAAATAGGGCAGATTCCCCTTTCCTCAGCTGTGAAACACCCTGAGGGAGGGGATGATTTTGTTCTGCTTGGGCAGCCACCTCTAACTCATGGTCCTTTCACTTTCTTGGCCCTGCATGCCCTGCAGCACCCTGGCAGCTGCTAAAACCTGTCCAAGTCAGACAAACACGGAGCTGTCCACAAGGTAAAGGAGAGACAGCTCCTGCTGCATCAGGTTATGGAGCAGGGGAATGGGAGGTGCATCCCACAGCACAGTCTGTGTGCTTTCCCAGGTGATCTTGGGGCTCCTCAGGTTGTTCTTGGTCAGTTTATACCTCACTGCTTTGATGTAGAAAAAGCCATTGAGCCTCTGTGCTTGGAAACTCCGTGGTGATGGCAGCTCTTTGCTGGCACAAATACTGCCCACTGAATACCTCTGGTCCCTTGCTCCCCCTCCTCCTCCTGTTGTGAGGAGGTTCTCATTTATTTTCTCATCAGGGAAAGGGATTCTCATTTATTTTCTCTGCCCTATAGAGCTAAATAGATCAGAACTAATGATCAAAGGGATGACAGGAGACATGACCTGTGGGGTCAATGTCTCATTTTGTAGCACTCCACAAATTCTGTCCTCTGTTTTTTTTTTGGTCCTATTCCATTATGTCCATAATTCCCCTAATGAATGGGGTGTGTTTGCTGTGGCAGCAGAGCTGAGCACCAGGCTGAGAAACCAGAGATGTCATGAGGACTTGGGGACTCTGTGCCATTGGTGGTGATGCCCAGACTGTGGCCATGGTTCAGGTGTGCTGCCTGAGCACAGCCTTCCCCTTCATGCCTGCTCCCACCTCTTCCCAGCTGGAGAACCTGCAGGATAGCTGTGGTCAGCTGCTTTCTGCAGGGAATGGCTGCCAGGGCCCAGGTGCTGTGACCACTCTGACCCTGATGAGAATTGCAGCTCTTCCATCCTACAAGAAACAGGGAAAACAAATGGCACACTAATTCCCAATCCCCTAAGAGTTAAACCATGCTATAAATGGGGGTGTTGGAGGGACAGATAAAGTACCCCTGGAGCTTGTGCAGAGCAAGAGGTGGGTTTGAACTAACAGACCTGCAGCTGGGGTCTCCCTGGTTTTCCTTCTTGCAGCAGCTCTGTTCAGCCTGGAGCCCTGACTTCCACTTGGAAGGTTAATTATCCTTTAAATGAGAAATGTGTTTGGCTCCAGCAGTCAGAGCAAGGTTAAGGACCTGGGCAGAGGGATTGAACAGGGCTGAATCCTGCAGATCATTGCAGATCATGGGCTGGGAAGAAGGGGCAGCTTTCTTTTCCTGCTCCTTAGCCCACCCAAACATCTTCCCTGCCAGCTTTTGTGACCACATGCATGCCTTCTGCTGGGTACACAGGCTGCTGGTCATAGAAATTTTGTTAAATACGTAGCTGTGTAGCAATTTATTAATTTTCACAGGGTTCTTGCTCTGCAGAAGCTCAAGCAGGTCAGAGTAGCTTAAATAAAAAAAAAAAAATCTGAGGGGAAATTCACTGGCATAAAAAAATTGCTTTTAAAAGTTTCATTCAAAACACACTGGAAATGTGAAATTTTCTTGGCAGTAAACATTTGCACCTGTCTGATCCTATCTGCAGGATTTTCCTTTCCCTGGTGGGCAGTGCTGGCAGCTGCCTCAGCCCTGATCCTGGCAGAGGAGGAGGTGCTGCTGCTGCAGGACTGTGGATGTAGGGCTGCTGTGAATCCCCAGGTGCATCCCCTGAGTCTCAGATGTGTGACCCCTGCCACCAGCTGCTGCAGCCAAAGCCAGGAAAGTGATGGAAATCCCTTTGCTGCTTTATTTGCTATCTTTTCCAAAGGAAAAATTATTTTCCTCTTCATGGGTATTGATGACAATGCAAGATTTAAATTGTCTCTCTGCATTTAAGTCCTGATTCACCTCAAATTCACCTCAAATACCATTTGAGGGTTTTTTTTTCACTGTTTAGCATAGGGATAACTTCACATACTTAATTTTGGGTGCGTTTGAGCAGCAGAGGAAAAGAGAGGAGGATTGAAATTCCTGAGGCAGGACAAATGTCTGGACATAAAGAGGAACAGGGGCTCCTCTCACTGTCTGGGGTGCTGGATCAGGAAAGGCCCTTCTCCAATACATGCTAAACAATCAATACCTGGTGAAGAAGCAGAAGGAAGGAGCTGCAGGGCTGGGAGACTCCTTTCTTCAAACCTGGAACTTTTGGACAGCACCATGGTGTGGCATTCACGTTCTCTGAAAAAATCCCTTCACCCGGGATTTTTCGCCTGGGAAGCTGAGGAGCCTCAGAGAAAAGGAAAACAATTTTTATCTCATTTGCTTCTCCTGTGTTGTGCTCATGTGGAATGTGTTTGGAGATTGTTCACCCACAGGTGGTTGTTTCATTGCATCCTGCTGTGAGTTGTTTTCACTCTTTGGCCAATTGGAGGCAAGCTGTGCTGGGACTCTGGAGAGAGTCACAAGATTTCATTATGATCTTTTTAGCATTCAGTAAGTATCCTTTCTCTATCCTTTAGTATAGTATAGTATTCTTTAATATAATATAGCATTATAAAGTAATAAATTAGCCTTCTGGAACATGGAGTCAGATGCATCATTCCTGCCTTCGCTGGGGCATTCCCTGCAAATTGAATACCTGGCCCAGCCTGGTGGCCTCCATCACCTTCCACCCTCACCCAGGCTCTGGCAGCAGGATCCAGACTCATCTTCCTGAGGCTTTTCTGCTGCAATAAAGTTATAACTGGAGGTGCCAGCATTTCAGCAGGGGGATGGTGTTCAGCTTCACATGGGGAATAAAAAAGGAGCAGGAGAATATAAAATAAGAGGCAACTGCAAAGATATAGAAAAACTTAATTCAGTTTTTATAGTGTTTGTATTTGCCTTAACAGCCTTGGCTTGTCACTGACACAGTGCACTGGCCTAAGTGAGCACATAAAATGTGCACATTAACTTGGTAAACACAACTGACTTTTCAATATTGTCTTTATATTGATGTGCACAGGCAATATTGAAAAGGCATTTTACTCATTCACAGCTGGATCGCACACTGTGAAGCTGTCATGAACATTAGACTTTAGACAGAAGTGGCTCAGAAAACTCCAAATCTGCCCTTTAAAATTAAACAATTAAGATGTGATGTGAAAGACCATTTAACAGCCAGGTCTTTGTGTGATGAGTGCAAGTCTTGACTGACTGGATAATATTTTTTTATATGGTGTCCCTCTGCCATGATCTGTAGATACTACATGGAAATAATGTGAAAATTAAAATCTGGTGTGTTTTTTGAGTAAGTTACAGGACAGAGGGATGGTCACTTATGGCACTGAGGTGCCTGAGCTCTCTATACACCAGTGGGGATTGTACCCCTGCAGTGTGGGGCCCCTCGGCCCAGGGGTTACTGCCTGTGTGCTCCACATGGGGTTTTGGATAAGCAGCTGCACAGTAAAAGGGTGGAGGCAGTCAGGAAAAAAGGAGGGGAAGGACTCACAGGCTCTTGCTCTTAGCAGCTGTAATATAATAACAGGAAATAGAAATTTAAATTAGATTGCTCTCCAAGATTATTACCCAACAATTGGTCAAGGAGTCATATAACTCATCAAATTGCAACACTTTATGCCTATAAAATATCTGTTGATGCATTTTCTCTCTCCTCTTACTTGCAGGAGCATTGATCATTTTATTGTTAAGTCTGATGTTGGCTACAAGTGCTAATACTGCTGCTGGAGCCCTTGGTCTGCGTGTAGCTGTGTTTGGGGGAAAACCACAAAGCCTTCAGTGCATGATTTACTGGAGCAGCAAAACTTGCTCATCCCTTCCTTGGCTCACCTGAGCTGAAAATACAATCTCCTCTTAAAACAGCCCTGCACACAGCTGGGTGTAATTCAGCCCGCAGCTTCTGCTGCCTTAATTCACAAAGACCAATTTACAGAGGGAAGCCTCCAGCTAACTGATGCCAGGTGGTGGCTTTGGCTTCCTGAGGGGGAGGGTGACAAATACAAGTGGCCTGAAACAAATCAAGGGCTAATGCTGTGCCACAGGACGGCGCCGGGTGCCTTCTGTCTGCGGGTATCTAATACAGCTAATAAGCAGCTAACATTACTGCCTGATTTGGCAGGAATTATTACCTGCTGAATGGCTTAATAGATTTCCAGTCCCTCTGTGTGTAATTTTCACTCGTTCCCCAAAGGAAAGCTATACAATGTTTGCCGTGGTTGTTTGTAGAATTGGGATGCACTGCAGGTGTACTTTGAACTTCATAAACCGCTCGGTGTTACATCCCATTATGCTTCTTGTGGGGCTGTAATTACTGGGAGCTCTTCTGGGGCAGCGACTGCTACTTGGGATGTGATTTTTGAAAGCAGGACCTTACACTGTCTAGCCTCCCTTTGTCACTGCAGTGTTTGCCTTCATTATCTGTAATGCACAGACATTGGTAAATCTGCCCAAGTTACTCCTGGACAGCTTAAAATATGTTTAAGTGGTTGCATTCAGAGGGTTTTTTTATGAGGCCTGTGCTTTAAATAAAGCAAGACCTTGAAAAATGGTTTTGACTAGCTTTTTCAATAGCTTTTAAAAACAGTGTATTTAAATTAGCAACGTGGTCACAGGTTTAATCATTTAGGTGCCCTATCTTATAGGAAACGAATTCACTATTTCAGATTCTAGTTCAAGAGGAAGAAATAGATTTCAGTAATGCTTAGAAGTTATAAATTAGATCCTGACAAGATGCCCTATACCCATGTCCCTATATTAGGAGAGGAATGATGTGTTGTGGGTGTGAAATGAAGAGAAGGACCCAGGCATTGAACACAGAGGGGTCCTGCTCACATTCATTAGCCAAGATGATTGCAGCAGCCAAATATTTTATTAAAGGGTATATAAAAATACCCATTAAATAAAATAAGCCTGCATGGGTCTTTGGCTGCTGTGTCTGAAAATGCCATAACCCTGGAATTGCAACGTGCAAAGTGAGGGAAGACTCTCTGAAATGCCCACCTGAGGGACCTGTGAAAATTAATGGCACAGCAGAAATGCTCTGTAAAGGTCAGCCAGGACTGTGTGTGGAGCCTGGGAGCTCAGAGCACTTGTTTGGCACAGGGCTGCCTGGTGCAGTTGTTTTTCAGCACAGAGGGGTTTTAATTACAGTAACACTTTGTGCATCCCCTGGTTCTTCTGTCAGAGGAAGGGGGGGAACTCCCCACCCAAGAAAACAAACCAAACCTGCTGCCTGCTCCAGATAGGTGCATTACCACCATTTAGCAGGGAGACTTTAAGGGGGACAAAGGATTTGGTTCATGAGGCTGCAGCCCATCAAGGGCTGATAACAGCGCAGGAGTTTTGCTTGTCATGTCTAAATGCCCTGGCTGGGTGGGAATCCCTGTGATCCCAGCGTACCACCAGGTACAGCCAAAAATACACATGTTAAAAAGGGGTACTGCTTGTGAAATATCTTTTAAAAATATACCATAAGTGTAATATATCCTCAGTAATACTGCCTTGTACAAGCAAGCAAAAATGTTGATGTTCTCCAGGCACAAGTAAGGAAAATCAGGGTTTTTGCAAGTAGAAAATGTAACAAAAATCCAAACAACCATTTAATGGTGAGAACAGTCACTATTTCATGGGAAGAAAAGTGTGTCTTCTTGCTATGCACAAAAACTAGAAGTGCCTAAAAAGATGTCACTCCTGTTTGTAATGCTGAAGCTTCAGCAAAACTGCAGAAAAGAGCAATCAGGAATGTTTCTATTTTATCTTTACTTACATGGGAAACTGCTGGAACGGCACTGCCTTGCTGGGGTGGGAGGTTTTCTCTGGGGCAGCCCAGAGGAAGTGGCTGTGCCTGGCTAGCAGTGTCTGGGGGAAGCTGTCTTGTGCTGGTCCAGGCTGGGTGCAGGATGGGAGCATCCTGCCTCTGGAAGCTGTGGCACTTCACAGGAAGCCTGATCTGGCTGTCAGGGAGGGTTTCCTTCTCTTCCAGCAGGCTGATTCACATTCTCTCCACACACAGCTCTGTTGAAACCTGCTTGCATTTCTTTGGATGCTGCAATTTTGCCAAATCCTCAAGTGTGTAGCTGTCATGCCTCCTTCTTCCTGATCCTCAGCAGTCCTTGCTGTCCATCCTGCCAGTGTATCCAGGGCACTGCCTGCCTCTATTCCCTCTGGAGCAGCGGAACCTGTGGCTATTCCAGGTAACAGCCCTGAGCCATGGTCACATTTTGATGATATTTACCAGTTTGTGCTCACCTTAGACTCACCTGATTTATTGCCCGCTCTCAGGCTACTTCTGCTTTGTTGCTTTCAAGGCTTCATTCTCTTTCTGAATAAAAATTCCACATTTTGGATTGTATTTCTTATATATACGAGGTGGCCTTTTTCTTTTCTCATTTAGATGATACCTGTCTAACTCCATTATCCTCTCTGGACTTCTCAGCCTCTGAATTAGTCTGTTCTACAAATGTCAGGGATCTGCCACTAACTCCCCATGGCACACGGTGAGTGAGGGAAGTTATTAAAATATTCTGTCCCTAAGTGGTTCCCTTGGTGCCCCAGTGCCACTTTAGCCATGGAGCTGGTGTGCAGTGTGCTGCCTCAGGGTTCTGTCCCCATGGCTGGGTGATGTTCCTGCTCTGAGTCAGAGGGGGATGCCAGGTTTTATTTGCATCTTGTTGTGGTTTAACCCCAGGTGACAGCTCAGCCCCACTCAGCTGCTCACTCACTCCCACACAACGGGACGAGGGAAGGAATCGGAAGAGTGGAAGTGAGAAAAGTGGTGGGCTGAGATAAAGACAGCTCAATAGGTGAAACAAAAGCTGCTTTCTCAAGAAAATCAAACCAGGGAATTCACTCCCTATTTCCAGTGGGCAGGAGGGTGTTCAGCCATCTCCAGGAAAGCCAGGCTCCATCACACACAGAGGTAACTTGAGAAGGCAAACATCACTGCTTCATCTTCACCTTCCTCCTCCCCTTCCTCCTCCTTCCCCCAGCTCTGCGTGCTGAGCTTGTTGCCCTGTGGTCTTAGGTTTCAGTGCAAGATATCACCAAAAACCTGTTATATAACCTGTTAAAACCAGGTGGGGCAGTTATCCTCTGTTAATGGGCCAGCTGAGAAAGCCAGGAGGGGCAGGTTTCTTTATCTCTTCCAAGATCCATCCTCCCTCCAGGAGATCTCTTCTGCTCATGGGCCAGAGAGTGTCACTGCACAGTTGATAAAATTACATCATCCCACTAAGAGGTGCTCCACCCAGGGGGAGGGGCCAAGTGTTCCTACCTGGATATAATCTGATGTTTGGAGCACCCCAGCAGCCTTTTCCCACTGGATTCCCACAGGAAGACTGGATCCATCTGCACCAGCGCTGAACATTCAGAGGAGAACTCCACTCTTGTGCAGGATTTCTTCAACAGAACCACACTTGTCACTGCAGGAGGACTGCAGCTGCCATTTAACCAGACTAGTACCAACACCCAGACCAACAGGTTATGTTCTGACTCTGTCAGTGTTGGTTTTTTGGGGTTTTTTGTGTATTACTGCATTTTAATTTTAATTTTCTTAGTAAAAACCTGTTATTCCTATTCCCATATCTTTGCCTGAGAGCCTCTTAATTTAAAATTATAATAATTTGGAGGGAGGGGGGTTTACATTTTCCATTTCAAGGGAGGCTCCTGCCTTGTTAGCAGGACTTGTCTTTTCAAAGCAAGACACCTGTGATCTGGGACATCCCTGGGCTCAGCTGTCCTGTCCCTCCCAACTCTCTGTGTACCCCCAGCTGCCTCACTGGTAGGGCAGGATGAAGAGCAGAAAAGGCCTTGGCCCTGTGGCTGCACTGCCCAGAGATGAGGAAAGCATCCCTGAGTTATCAACACTGGTTCCACAAAAAATACAAAACAAAAGCTTTTCTGTGAAAAAAATTGACTCTATCCCAGCTAAAACTGGGACATACCCGTAAGGCCATTGCTTCCTGCTTTCATCTGACCCCTTCTACCCCTTCTAAAGATGTTTTTGTTTAGTCCAGGTGAAAACAAGAGGAAATCATGAAGCCTCATTAGTTCCCTCAGAGGAAAATCTGCCTGATAAAAAGGATGTGAAGGGGAGAAGATAGTGGTGGGATGAGGCTGAGAGATGGGATATCTGAGACGCATGGGGGATGGGCTGCTCGCTTCCCTACCTACTAATTGACTACATTTCTTGTGCAGTTGAGCTAGAGGAGAAATCTTGAGGCCAAATAATAATAATAAAAAATAATAATTCAACAAGGAATACAAATCATGTGAATGTAAGTAAAATGTAGAGCCTTTTTGCTAGATAGACTGCAGAGCCCCAGTATACCCTGGAGACTTTCATAAATCTAATGAAGCTTTCACACCTTCAGGGACAGGACTTGAGCTGCTGGGCTTCCTATCCATCTTGGGATCAATAGTGCAGTTAAGTCAAAATCACCTGCAAATAGAGAACACGAGGTTGGGAGTGCAGTTCATCTCTCACAGAGGAAGCAGAATAATGATCAAAAAGTCCAAGCCAGCGAGTTTCAAACTTTCAGCATCATTTGCGATGCTGCTTTTTTTGGGATAACCCAACAGTAATTCAGGAAAATGGTAATGTGGGCACAGATAATTTTGCACATGGTAGGACCCACCAGGCACCTTTACTTTGGGGGCCATGGCTTTAAGGCACTGGGTAAAGACCAAGGTCTAAACCAAGTCTCAAACCTGGCAGAGCTGGTGGGGGAGGTGAGAGACATTACCTTGTGTTTGTTGTCACCTGTGTAGGGGCCAGGTGTGGCACTTAGTGGGAGAATATCTGCAGGCATGGACAGAACCTCTGGGGCACAGAAACACTCAGCTCTTGTTGAGGTGGAACTCACCCTTCCACCTCCTCCAGCCCAAACACAAAAGTAATTCAGGTAAATTATCAAATGGCTGAGGTACATTGCAGCACAATTGATTTTATTCTCTGTCACTTTCTCTCACTTCATGCAGTGGGTAAGTGCCAATAAAATGGAGTAGGAAAAGTCCTGCTTGAGGAAAGTAAATTAAAATTTTGCCTTTGCAAGGGTGGAAGAGCTATAAAGGTATTCATCTTTAAGAGGTGATTGCATGGCAATGTGTTGCCTTCTGCTGGAAGGAAAAAGAAAAGGTTATGTTCTGAAGGGTGAAATTAAGAGAGCTGACTGCAGTGGTTAAATACACCATATATCTTGGGGTTATGTAGTTGACATGAGCCTGTGTGATGCCCAGAAGTGAAAACGGAAGGTTCTGGAAAGGGAGAAAAGAGCAGAAAAAGGGGACAGCAAAATAGAGGACAGGTTCTGGGAGTGGACAGCTTCAGGGGACAGATGACCATGGGGGAGGACATTGGTGAGGGTGCTGGGACCTCTCCCAGGACCCCTTTTTTTTTCTCCCAGGCTGGCAGCCCAGATGAAAGTTAAGCTTCAGTTTTGCTGGGGTCATGTAGGAGTGAGCTCTGATGGTCTGCCCACTCACACAGGGATTTGGGGAAGAAGGGATGTGCTACAGGAATGACAGTCCTGTGTCTCCCTCACTAGAGGTGTGAGCTAAGTGGGCTGGGGAGGGAACAGACAGCTTGAAAAGAGGTGGAGGTGTTAGAGTGCCCTGCTCAGGGATTTTGCAGGTCTCACTCTTCCCTCTGCATGCTTTGCACCTCAGAGGAAAGCAATATTCTCATGCTTTCATTCCAAGTAACAATCTTGTGTTGCTTTTATCACCCCTCAGGTCCTGAATCTGCAGAAAAAGAGTGGACTGCTAAAAAATTGACCTTTGTGTTAACACTGGCTTTGTTTATGGTTGGTAACTCCAAAACCTGCCCTTTATGAATGATGTCTATCTCTGGAACTGGAGTGAAGGATGGGAAGTTAAACAGATCATTGATAGAGACTCAAATTTCATGGCCCATCAGTGTCCCTTGGTGTGTAGGGCTGCATGGCTGAAGTTGTCACAGAAGAACATGGGGCTTAATCATCACTCCTTCTGCCAGCCTGGGCTGTCTGCAGACAGGATTTAATCTTAAGATACAGATTTAAAAATAACTTTATTTTTTTCCCTTCTTTTTTCCCCCCTTTGCTTTGGTTCTCAGCCTGGCAGTAAAGCTCAAACATCTCCAGCTTGTCACAACATCCAGGGAGGGCTTGTGGGAGAGAAATGACCAAAAAGCACAAGATCTGCTGGAAAATGCTTAAAATCTGAATCTGACACTTCCATTTTTTATTTATTGGATGTGGAGTACATGCAAAGAGAGTGTCTTTGGGACTGCATGCTGAGCCCTGGGACATTTACAGATCCTAGCTATAAATCTGGAATAAGGCAACACACCCCCACTGTGATATCATTACTGCTGTAATAAACATGAGATGTTTCCTCTTTTCTCTCTTTTCCTCATGTGAGATACTGCAGATTTCTGCTGTCTGGTCTAGTACAGTCATCCTTTGAAGACATCTGGGTTCCCAAACTGGCAGGTCAGCCCTGAGCTACTTGTCTCCCCTTAAAACTGCTGGAAATTAGGGCTCAAGTTCTCAAAAGCCCCTAGTCACCTAATCCATATTAACAGCAAGAATTAATTGGTTAATTGACACCAAAGCCTTGCCAGCAAAATAAATGAAAACCAATCAGAATTGGGGAAAGCAGAAGGTGAAATGTGATCATATGAAAAATAGGATGATCATATAGTCAGGTCAGGAGAATAATGTAAAACAACAGGACTAAGAGAAATGGCAACTGCCTGGAAATACAAACTAAAGGACGTGGAAGAAGATTAGGGGATAGTATGAGAACCATGTGTAGGATGGTGTAAGGCATGATGAAGTCCTGCCTAGCAAAATCAAAGAGACAATAACATGTAGGCTGGTGTAGATGTGACAGACAAGACGGGCGGGGGAAGATTTAATGTGAGGATTTCTTGGGCTGCAGTAAGAATGGAGAGAGATGCTGCAGCTGACAGAACGAGACAGAAAAACTATGTTATGCAGAATTATCTATAAAGCAGTATATTGTTATGGTCATTCCAACTATGAAGCAGATTTAAACTTCACAGCTGATCACCTCCAGAATCTGGAAATGTCTATGAACCCCCTCCTCTACAGACACATAAAATGTCATCCAGAAAATCCCAAGCAGTGAATGTAGCCTTTGACTCCAGTGCCTGTGGTGTGGGCTGACCTAGGTGCAGGTGTTCAAGCTGTGGGCAGGGCATGGCATTTTTGTTAATCTTGCTCTGCTTTCAGGGCTCTCCTCTAAGCAGTTTCATTGATCTTTCCCAATTATTTGTGAAGGTGACATGGAAAACTATGCATGAAGAGAAATCTTTGCTCAAGGAAGACCTGGACTGTGACCACATCTCTTGGGTAATTCCCCTTCTCTCTATCATCTGCCTCCTTCCCAGCTCTGCGCTGACTGAGCACAGTGCTGGTGATTTGGGACAGCTTGTGGAGCCTTCTGCATTCCAGTGACTCAGACATATGCTCTTGTGGAGATCCCCCACCCTCACAGGAGTGAGCTGGTGAGGAAGCTGTTTGTATATTATTGCAGCAGGAAAATGCTGACGGGAGATTCCTCCCACTTATTTGTACTGAGCAAATGGATATTGGGAAAATTAACAGTGAAATTCATTTGGAATTTAATTAAGAAAGAAACCCCCAAAATTCTACAGGCAGATTCCCTTAAATAGGAAAATGATTCCAGCTAATAAAAAACTTAAAGAGATAGGATATTCTCAGAAATGACATATCCAAAAATTAATAGCAATAAACTATATATCATGTTGTAGCACTTGCTGTTTTCCTTCAGAAAGGAACAAACTGCCAACTGCATTTCAGAGGAAAAGGAGGGTTGTGTCTTTGAAGGGATTACTGCTCATGTCTTCACAGGGTGGCTTGGATCATCAGAGACTGCCTCAGCTTAGAACAAAGTGCTCAGAAATGTCACTTGGCAGCCAGGCCCATTGCTGAAATCCTAAAAGAAACAACTTACAGAAAGTTACCAGACTGAGTCTTAATTGGCCCAGCTGAAATGTCTTGCTGGGAATTGTGACAGGCAAAGTAGGCACTTGGATCTGTAATTTGTAACCCAACATGACTTTGGAATGATGTTAAGGTACAAAATGTGCATTTTTGGCAGCTGTGCTCCCACGTTGCAGTCCAGTGGGGCAGAGGCTTGCAAGGCAGTTGCTTAAACACAGGGATCTGGTGCCATTTGAGATCCCCATGGTCACCTTGCTACACTTCACATCTGCCTCAAGGAGGTCTGTTACCCTTCTGATGTCCTCAAGTCACCCCTCAGGTGGCACTTCAGGCAACTGGAGGGAGCCCTTGGCATCCTTGCTGGGTGGAGCAGCCTCCTGAGATGACAATTTGCCTGTGCATCATGTGGTGAATCTGTTTGTGCTGAAACAGGAGTGGTGAATTACTGACAAAACAGAAGGGGGCAGGTTCAAACCTGTCTGTGCCATCTCCTCTCCCTGTCTGACATCCCTCTGTCTGTCCCCAGAACCTTTGTGCTCCCCTCTCCATCACCAAGCCCTCCTGCTGTCATCCAGGGAAGCATTAACCCTGCCTCTGGCCCTCGCCTTGATGGGGGAAACGGAGGAGAACACCTTCTGAAAAGGAGAAGACACACAAGGCTGCTGTCTTGTTCACTGTAAGCTGTACATTATTAAAGGCCCAAGTTGTGTATCCAGAGCTCCTTGCTGGAGCTGCAAGATGGATAGAAACAGGAATGAGGGCACAAGAAACCCTTCCCTGAGGCAGCCCCAGGGCTGTGTGTCATCTGTGCCCCAGCTCTGACAGGATGTTGAATTTCTCTAGTGCTTTCCATGAAAGTCTTGCAAAACCTTTATTTAAGACTAAAAATCAGGCCCACAGGGGTAAGAAAACCCCCTTCAGTTTCCAACAGCGTGTGACAGGCATGTCCAAGGAGCAGGAAAGACAGTAGGGGGAAACAGAGGCAAAGCATCATTGCTGCTGCCTGATCACTGTACCACCTTCAGCAGTTTTCAATGGCCAGAGCACTTCTTCATATGATTTTTGAATATTTAGAGAAGAAACTGATGTCTTTGTCAATGCTAGTCTGGGGCTCTCCTTTGCTGTGCTCTGGCCCTTGTGAATGGATCTGGGAAGGGTAACTGAGGAATGAAGAAGTTTCCCTTTTCAAAAGGTGATACCTGCCCATCACTCTAAGTCAGGCAAAGTGCCCTGGGGCATTGGGGTTTGTGGTTGGAGGCACTTTTTGGAGCCACCATCCTCCAGGTGGTCACTCAGAGTGCCTCATTTGGCTTCAGCTTGGAAGTGTCCTCCTGCCTAGAAACCTGCAGGAAGCTCAAGCACAAATGTGTATTTAACAGTGAAACCCAACTCTCACTCTACAGCCCATCCAAAATATTCTGAGTCAATGACAATGTGGGGCCCAAGGGCAGCAAAATGGGACCAGAAATGAGGAAAGTTGCCATGGCCTAGCTGAGCTGTGCCTCTTTGTGTGCATGGTTTGAACTACTGGAAGTACCAGATAGGTGGATTTCCCTCATCCTTCCATGTTCCAGAGAAAACTAAATCAACATCCTCCTGTTTGAGTCATGCTAAAAGCACGGACATAGCTGGGTCCTGAAGCCCAGCTGCTCCTTTTAAACTTCCCAAGCACGGTAACTTGTTTTTGTGTTTGACCCCCTGTTTAAAGTCCAGTGTTTTCTGCTTACCTCTATTTCTTTAAATCCAAGTGTGCTGTGTGAAGGGAATGAGTCTACTAATCTGTAACTGAGGTCTGCAGAGTGAATTAAATGTGCTGACTGCTGCTTGGTGATCTTGCAGGAAGAAAAAGCTGAAAAACACAGAGAGGATAAAGAATGATCAGACTTGATATTTTAAACAATTAACATTTTCAAGCCCTTTAAAATGGAAGAGAACATCTGTTAATAAAAGAAGAAAATGGAAAAACCAAAATCCCTAAAACCAATTATGTGAATCAGCAGCAGAAGCTCAGATCTGTCGTATGTTACTTTGAATTTTCTAGTAACTTCTAAAATCTTGAATGAGCAGTCACAAATGCATGTATTTGCATCTAAAGCAATTTCCAAAATGTGAAAGGTGAACAGCATGCACAAAGGCAGAAAATTAAATGGAAGCTAGGCAGGACAAAGCACACAGTATTTGGAGAGGAAGAGCTCTGGCCACATTGAAAAATAAAATAAAAGACAAACTCTAAGTTCATCAGTTCAGTAGAACTGATAGGAAATGTAAATTTTCATCCCAAATAGAAATCAAAGTTTCATGGAAAATTAACTGGATAAAAAAATACAACAAAACAAACCTAAAAAACCCACGAAGTGGTACCTGCCAAAACACATTGAAGTGTGGATCTGATGATTGCATCCAAAGGGAAATCACAGCAAATTGGTGTCTCTGTTATGTGGCTGCACCTTTACAGATTGTTTCCCCCTCAGCCCAGATATTTTCCCCTGTCCCAGGGAGCTCCCTGAGTTTTGGCCCAATTATCAATGAACAAATGAGCTGCCCCAAAACACAGCAGTGGGGCACCTGTGCCCTCCCCAGGCTTTCTGCCAGAGCTTTGCTTATTGCCACCTTTTGTTTTTTGGCTGCTCAAGTTGCGCATTTCTTGTAACTGCTGCTCTTTTGGAAGCAAAGAGAGCTAATTTCTATAGCTGCAAAATGAAAAATATGTTCCAAACTTGAGAAGACAGAAATGTAATGGTTGCACCTTTCAGGCTGACCTAGAGGTGGAGTGATTTCAATTAAAAATCAATTCCAGTGAGTACCAGACAGAAAAGAAAAGGAATAAAGTCAGAAAGACGTTTGCAAACTGTTAAAAAATTGCTTCATTCGTATTTGAAAGACTAAGAATGTTCAGACTTGCATTGAAAAGTGATAGTGAAAAGGAAATATATTATCTGTCTAGACAAGGATGTCAGGTTCGCTGCACAGGTACCTCACAGAAAGACCAACCCGACATCCAGCGTTCCCCCTGCTGTGCCGCACGCTCAGCACCCCAGGGAGGGGCGATTCATCCAGCATTAAAGCTGCTGCTCGCCGGTGCTTCGGCTTCATTCGCAAATAGAAAGGCAAAATCATTCCAGATGGGTCGTTGGAGGGGGAGGGAAGGGAAGGAAGGGAGTTTAAGTATGTTCATGCTGCAGGGTAGTACAGAGATGTGCTTAAATATTGCTTGGCTGGGCTGGCTGCTTGTGCAGCCCCTGGTGATGCTCCGGCCGGGGGAGCGATGGAGCCGCGCCCGCTGCGCTGCCCCGCACAGCGACGACAGCGACGACAGCGACGACAGCGACGACAGCAACGACAGCAATGACAGCAATGACAGCAATGACAGCGGCCAGCCCAAGGCAGGGACAAACCCAGCATCTGGCAGGGCTTGCTCTAGGACACCCAAACCAGAGAGCAGCCGTGGCTGCCCATTTTCACTCCTGCCATACCTGCTCCCTGTTCTGGGCACGCACAAACCTTTATTTGCCAGATTATAATCGGTGGCAGGTCCCTGAGTGATGGCTGACCTAACATGAGACAACATGAGAAACGAGGAGCTCTAGAGAACTTCCTACAGAGGCTGTTCCCCAGATGAGTTCAGTGATGGAAAGATGCTGTCCTGTTATTTCCCTAAGGAAGCCCAGCAGGTTCTATCTGACACTCCCATTTACAGGAGCTGCCTTCTTATTAGAATGGCAATTGTGTTTCCCTGGCACTTGTTTTATTTTTATTATTTATTTTGTCTCCATTTTCTAATTCTACAGCTGCAGATGCCATAAAATGTAGAAGCCAAATCATATTACTCACTCTTGACTCGGGAAATGCATTAAGGTGAATCTTGTGAGGGATTTCACAAGACACATTTTGAAAATACAAGCAGATCTTCCATTGTAACCCCATTTTCCTTAATTCTCCCAGAGACAGTCAAAACTCCATTGAATTATAAATGCCAACCACGGTGGGATTGTGTCTGCAGACCCACAGACATCAGGGCGTGGAATGCACATCACTTTTATGCAGTTGAAGTTCTAGAAGGCCAGGCTTGTTGGCCATGGCCACTACTGGGTCTGTCAAGCCCACGGCTCTGGTGCAGTGGGAGGGATTGCACGAGGGGGTGGGGGTGAAAGCCAGGTGGCTTTTGCTGCCCCCCTTCCTGCAAAGAGCACCTGGTTGTAAATAACAATGTTATTTAAGCTACTACAATTAATAAAAGAAATATTTTACAAGCTTTTTGTCTTGGACAGGCTGGTCATACCAACACTACTGGAAAGGAAATAAAGATAAGGCACATGTAGAATTTCTGTGATAAAAAATTATGGCACATATGGTGGTTCAAAAAAGGGGTTTCCTAAAATGTTGAACAGCTGAAGTTGGTCTCAGCTTCACAATTGCTCATTTCACACCTCCCCATGGGCAAATGGGTGTTGGAACACAGCAGTGGGAGCTCTCACTGCACCAGACATGAGCAAAAACCCTGGGTTGCCTGCCTTGCTTGTTTTACTTATCATGCTGCCTGCAGAGAAAAAGCCTCAACAAATGTAGAGGAGTGTAAAGAAATTGCACTACACTTGTGAGAGAGGAGGGATGGCTGGAGCTGGTCCAGAGGGGTGCAGGGGCCACAGCACCCCTGGCCCAGCCAGCTGCACCCTGCGGGTCAGGGGCTGCCCAGCTCACTGCCACGGGGGGGACAGGTCTGCACTTGGCAGAATCAGCCTGGGAAAAACACTGAGAACTGATCAGAGTGCAACATTACAGGAGCTGCCACTTGCCCCAGGTGGCTCTGGGGTCCGAGAGGAGCCCCCCTGACACTGCTGCACTCCAGCAAAGCAAATATAACAACATGGATTGTAAACCCATGGTTGGTACAAAGTAAGAACTAACATGAGGAAGGGGAAATCTTATTAAAGTCATGCAGATCACTTGGGAGGCAAGGCTTATTTGGGCAAAATGCATTTTAATCTGATTTTAATGAGACTGATATTTTAAAAAGGATGTTGAAGAACACTATTGGGGATATAGAAAAAAAGAGCTGTACACAGAATTTCAGTCTGCAAAGTAGGTTTAGGCTCTGTCTGAAAGTGGCAGCATTAAGGAGTTTAAGTTTTCTAAATTATTGAAAAGGAAATTGAGAGGTAACTTGATTACCCTGGAAATCCACAGGGAAAGAGTATAGTGGTTTATACAATTAAGTGGCTCAGGTTAAAGAAAGGTATAATAAGAAGGAATAACAGAAAGCTGAAGCCAAACACACTCAAATGAAAAATCCAGCACAGTTCTTAGCAGTGAGGATGATTAATTACTGAAAAAAAATTACCAAATTAAGCAGCTGATTAACAGTCTCACAGTGTTTCAAATTGTGACCAGTTGTCTTCAGCCCTGAGTGGACATCTTCAGCTGAATAAAATGGTGCCAGAATCCTTTCAGTGGTGCCAGGGACATGATGAGGAGCAATGGCCAAGAAGTTTCATCTCACCATGAGGAAGAACTTCTTTACCTTGAGGGTAGCAGAGCACTGGAACAGCGGCCCAGGCAGGGTGTGGGGTGTCCCTCTTTGGGAACATTCCAAACCCACCTGGACATGTTCCTTCGTCCCCTGCTCCAGGTGGCCCTGCTTGGGCAGGGGTGGGTTAGACTGAGTGATCTCCACAGGTCCCTTCCAACCCTGCAAGGTCCCCCACACCTCCTGCAGCTGCTCTGTGGCTCCCCATGACATCCCATCCTGCTGGACACATCCATGAGCACAGTTCTTGAGAGCTGCCTGCCTCAGCTAGCCCAGGAATTGTTTGGAAACAAGTCTGGGCTTTTCCTCACTGTTGCATTGCTTGCCACTTTTTGCTGGGTTTGTTAAACACAATTATGTTTTAAATATTGCACAGAAATTTGGACTGAAATTCTCTCTGGCAGGAAATGCACACAAAATGCACTGAAAAAGAGAGATTCCCACATACAAGGCTGTAACTGACAATCATTCCTCATTCCATCATTCCTCAGCAGAATTGCTACATTTATATTGTTAGGTGAAGCTACACAGAGCCTGGCACAGAGTCCATTAAGAAATCCCATTGGCTCTCTGGAGAACACTCAAAGCACAGGCACTAAGATGCTGCATTTAGAAAGATAATGGATAAAGATGAAATCAGCTTTTCAGATGAGTCTTCCATTTCCATAGGGGCTGTCTTTACGGTTTCAATGATGTAGAGTAAAAAGAAAGAGTATTCACTTCCTAATGAAATGAAAAATTTTATTAATTTGGGGATATTCATTCCTTTAAGAGCTTCACTTCTGGAGTTCATTAACTCCTTGAATGTGCCTTGAGCTGATGCTGGTTTGCAGTCCTTGCCAGGATTTTCTTTCTGTTCCCTAGTCCAGGCCAAGACACAAAGAGTTTGCCAAGCCCCAACGTAACGCCTGCGGTTACTGAGCAGAGAGATTTCCTATCAAATGAAAGAAATCTCCTCATATTCACACCCTGATACTCTCAGCTATTCAATCTGGCTGACTCTTGTAGCAATTACATATCTCATCCTGGTCCTGCAAATCCTGTAGTGTTTGCAGATCTCACCCTGGTCCTGCAGAGCATCCAGACCCTGGTAATTCATGTGACTTTCAAGAAAAGCCATGTGAGCTCATTTTTTTTGAACCAAGTGAGATGTGGCAGCAGTTCTAGCTGGACCTGTGTGCAAGTGCTCTGCAGAGCTGGGGAGCAGCTCCTGGAGGCTTTTTGGGCTCCTGCAGAGTCTCAGTCATACAGAGACCCATTAGCAGCACTGAGCATTGGCTTTTGGGTTATTTGGGTTATTTGGGTTATTTGGGTTATTTGGGTTATTTGATCTAAGTAAACACCAGTGTGCATGAGGTTTCAGCCGCATATGAGGCTTGGAGAGTCTTTCTATTTACAGCTTCAGGGGTCAGCCATAGCATGAGAATAAATTATTCGATTACAAAACATGATTTCTGAAACTATTTTCTCTGTATGTCTCAAAAGGAAGAAGGTGTTACAGCAGCTTGAAAGTGAATGTCTGGTTTTTTTTGCCTTTCTTCTCTGTCCTGCTTCCCTTAAAACATTCAATGCTCTTGGCACTGCATGATGCTTTCTTAGTCTTAATTAAACATTTTTGGTGATTGAGATGTGTCCACCTGCAAGTTGATTAAAATGTTTGCATAGCTTTGCATTGTGGAAATCATCTTCACTGTAAAACTCTACAGAAAACAATCTCTGAAAATCAAACCAAATACCGTTGTGGACTGAAACCTGCTATTCTTCCCTAAGCAAAAATGTAACCTCATTGAGTGGGCGTCTACTGCCACAAGGTCAGCAGCATCTGTTCTTATGTATTCAAAATAACTGCCATGGGACAAGCACATGACATTTTGCAGTATTTTTGGAGTTTGTTTTCTGTAACTAATAAATTATGAAAACATGCTTCCAGGAAGCTTGACTTTGATCTAAAGAAAGTTTATCTGTAATAAAGCCAAAGGAAAAGAACAGTATAGAGGCTGATAATGAACAAGATTTTGAATCTGTTAATTTATAGTTCTATTTATCTCTATCTATACATACACATAAATCTCTTTCTATACCTACACATTTTCTATACTTGTTCCATCAACATTCAAAAACCAGGAAGTGTTAAACAAAGTTCTTCTGGTTCCAAAGCACTGTGATTATTTGCATTTTGCTAAACAACATACTTACGAGAACCTGCCCCCTTCCATCAATTATCTAGACCAGAGTGGTTCAACCTGTGGAAAAAAGGTGATGTGAAAATTAAAAGATGGTCTGAACTATAAATAATGGGAAGAGTATCTTTGGTTGTAAAATTGGTAAGTAGTAAATGAGATTTGTGAGTGAAAAGCTGATCCTTGAAAAAAGACATGACAGGAAGAGAGGTGGTGATGTGAACATGTCAAGGTACAGCACGGGGAAGGAGGGAGCTGTATAACTACTTTGAGGTCCAGAAAAGGATGAGCAATTTAAAGTCCCTGGCTGGAAGTGAAAGGAATGAAGGATGAGGATGCCAGTTATAGGGGCCAAGGTAATCATCACATGGCTGAGACCTCAACAACAGCAAATAACATCGTTTGAAGGGAAGACTGGGCTTGATGAGACACTTTATGGGAGGGAGCAGACTGCCCAGGGACACAGGCAGAGGTTCCAGAAGAAACCTGGATACAACTTTGGACAGAGAAGCAGAGAAAGCAGGGAAAAAGGATTGTGTGGCATTGACCTGATCAGCACAGGGTACTTCCTGAGAAAAGGATGGTGAAAGGCACTTTTTTATAATCATGATCATGAAAGTGTTCTTGGGGAGGTGAAGCAGGAAAAGGTAATAAAGACAGCACATTCTGGTTCTCTCCAATAATAGGTAAGATTTCCACATGGAAAACAAATCTACAAATGAAGGGTATTCCAAAGGCGTTGCTGTTTATTAAGGAATTTGAAAACAAAGTATTGTGCTGTGGAGATTGGGTAGGAAGTTGAGCTGTCAGCTTTTTAGTTACCTGAAGTTCTAAAATTAATTTTTATAAAAAGTGACAAATTATGTTTATAAAAAGGACCTTTGAGTCACACACAGTTATCCTCCAGCTATCAGGAAAATCATGAACATTACATTCTTGTACATCTCCAACCCCCAAATACTGTAATATGTAAGGAGCAGTGTGGCATTTGAAATGTTTGAAGTGATGGATGTACAGCAGTCTAGGAAGGGTCACTGGTGATCATGGCACTGTTCTCAATAACATGAAGTGGACCTGTCCCAGGGAGTACAGGGCTACCAAAAGTGAGATATATGAGCTAAGAGTGAGGGGCTGGAGCTGTGTCCTGAAGAGGAGAGCCTCATTGAAACACCTCAGGCCGAAAATATAGCTAAAAAAAATGTGCAGAGAAAGAAACTGTTTCCATGACTATGACAGCTAAAGGAAGAAGTACTGGACTTAAATTGCAGCAAGCAGGACCTGGGCATTATAAGATGTTTGTAGTTCTGCGCTAGCTAAGCACAAGGACACTCTGATTCCATGAGGATTCTCAAAACACACCATGGTGTACTAAAATACAGCCCAAATCAATCAGCACTTCTCAGAATGGGAGCTAGCTAATCTGCCACTCTCCCTTGGTGAAGGAGCCATAGGCAAGGATTTTCTTCTTCCATGTCTCTCTCTTTTGAACCACAGTGAAAAAGGCAGTAGGATTTCCATTGCTGAGGTTTAAGGGACAGATTAGGCAGACATCTGCCAGGGTTTTTTCTGCCTGTGTGGGTTTGATATGTGGTTTCAATTCCAAGGGCAAACTTTCAACCGGAAATTTGAGGAAAAGATCCAAACACCCAAATAAAGGATGCTCTTTTCTATCCACAATTCCACTTCTGCAGCAAGAATTTGGAAACTGTTGGAGCCCAAGTCCATTCAGCACTTATGGGAATTACTAATTTGCAGTGCTGGAAGTCCATTTTCCAGACTATAGGGCAGAAATTAAAAAGTCTTGGAAAAGCTGACGGGACTTGGAGAGAGCATTCCTTTCCAAAGGAAATCTGCCTTGTGGCAGATCTGGCTCAGATCGAAGGATTCTGGCAAGGTTTGCCTGGAAATCAGCCTTGCTCTGTGAGCCAGGCAAAGATTCGGCAAAAGTCCTGATCTGAGCTCAAGATGTTGAGAGGGAAATAATTCAGCCTCCATGGCCATAGCTGTCTCTGATGAATATTTCTGATTAAACTTGGCCAGTTTGTGGCACGAGCTGTGTCTTGCCCCTGATCTCAGAAACGTATTATTTCACAGCACTGAATTCCCTAAAATTCTGTTGATGCGAGAAAAGATCCCCAGGCCACTGAAGCACTACGAGGGATGCGCTCCTCAGGGTTTCACCACAAAATTGTGTTCTGAAATGTGGTTTTCTGGGGGGGCCCATGGTGTTGCTGAGGATGATGTTGCTGAGGGTGGAGTTGCTGAGGGTGGCATTGCTGAGGCTGGCGTTGCTGAGGGTGGTGTTGCTGAGGATGGCGTTGCTGAGGGTGGTGTTGCTGAGGGTGGCGTTGCTGAGGTGCTGTCACTGAGGGTGGCATGGCAGAGGGAGGCACTGCTGAGGGTGGCATTGCTGAGGGAGGCAATCCTGAGGGTGGCATCACTGAGGGTGGCGTTGCTGAGGGTGGCGTTGCTGAGGGTGGCATTGCTGAGGATGGCGTTGCTGAGGATGGCGTGGCTGAGGGTGGCATTGCTGAGGGTGGCCTCGCTGAGGGTGGCATTGCTGAGGATGGCCTCGCTGAGGGTGGCATTGCTGAGGATGGCGTTGCTGAGGATGGCGTTGCTGAGGATGGCATTGCTGAGGATGGCATTGCTGAGGATGGCGTGGCTGAGGGTGGCGTTGCTGAGGGTGGCATTGATGAGCATGGCTTCGCTGAGGGTAGTATTGCTGAGGATGGCGTGGCTGAGGGTGGCGTTGCTGAGGGTGGCATTGATGAGCATGGCTTCGCTGAGGGTAGTATTGCTGAGGATGGCGTCGCTGAGGGTGGCGTTGCTGAGGGTGGCATTGCTGAGGGTGGTGTTGCTGTGACCGGCCATGGGTCTGTGGCCGAGAATTCTTGTGGGAATCTCCTCACAGAGGAGCCTCACAGCCAGCACCTGCACACAAACACCCAGTCCAAGGCTTGGCTAAAATATTTGACCCTTTATCCCTAAACACGACAGAAATGAAAGAGCGAGGAGGGAGCAAGAGAGTCGAGAGGCGGCAGCTGCAAGGAGCAAGGCCCCACAGGCCCCGCCTCCCTGTCCTGTGCTGTAAGTCAATTTTTATTATGTTTTTCACTTTTCCCTCCAGTGTTTTTAATTATTTGATGATTCACAGCCTAGCTTTTCTCTAGGAACTGAGTTTAGGGAAGGAACATTTCTTTCCCAGCCACACCAGGGCCTGAGGGGAACTCAGGGATCTCCTGTCCCTCAGGGTGAGACCCTGGTCATACCCAGTGCCAAAAGTGACATTTTTCAGCTCTACCCTTCCTTCAGGTGCATCTCTATGTTATAGCAAAGCTTGCTAGTCTTGGTGGAGGCAATTGTTCCACCTTGCTCAACTTCTTCCCAACTTGTACACACTGGAGTGTTCCTTACTGATGATAGTCCATATTACCCACAAAAGATGAAAGGCCACAAAAATGCCATTGTCAGTCAAATATGCTTGTCCATAATTATAAAAGAGGCACAGTTAAATTGTCTGTGGGTAAAAATATGGCTGAAAGGTTGAAATTAACTCTTTTGAAATTTAAATTTGCCTGTGGGAAAATTTGATCCTTTGTTTATTTAATAATTGTGTGGAATCAACCCCTTCAGATATTCCCTGTGTTTTCATGGGGAAGATGGTACCATTATATGGAAGGAGATTGCTTGTTATCACCGCTACTTTAATTAAACTCATAACTTTTTCTAATGTTGGATGTGGTCTAGCATCCAGACTGGGTAGTGTAACAATTTATCATCAGTCTGGACATTTCCAGTAAAATAGCAAATGGTTTATTAAAACCATAATTATTTCTTGGCATTGGAACTGCTATTGTGAAATCACTATAACAGCCACTGATTTCTGTATTTTAAAAACTTGCAATATTTGTTTAAAAACAAAAATGTTGTCAAAACAATTTCCCTTTAAAATCTTAGGGTTTTTTTTCCTATGATACTGGGGCAATTGTGGTAAAAGGAGTTTTGGTTCTGAGTGCCTGCAGTGAAGCCCCAGTTCAGCACAGACCAGGGCAGCAATTTGTTTCATACAGCTGGAGAAAACAAGATGCCATTCAAATAGAAAATAATATAGTTGGTAACAGTTTACTAGCTTATACCTTTTTGGATTTTTTAGCTGGTAAATTTTTCTTAAATATTTTCTTTCTCTACGTGTTCTCATCACTATCTACAAAACAGCTGCAGCTTTGATCAAGCTTTTGCTTTAGCTTCAGTTGTGGTCCTCTGCAGTGGGGTGCTAAACAAAGCTTTGAACAGAAACCAGTGTGAAGATGCATAATAATAAAATCAAGTTTCAGAGTCCATGAATCTAGGTGTGAAAGCTGAAAATCACAATTTCATTTGTTTAAGGGAAGCACAGATTTCACGTTAAAGGTACCCAAAGTTTTTACATATGCTCTTTTAAAATGAATAGAAGTGTTTCAGGCCTGCTACCATCTGAATGCCATTATTCTGAGGATGTCAATTCTGCAAACATCTCTACCTGCTGCTGAGTACTGCAGGATTTAAGCACATACTGGGAGCTAGCAGGCACCTGCTGTGAGCTTTAACAACCTTGAATTGCCTTTCTATCAGAGACGTGGTGATTATGTTACCCATACCAAAATTCCCTCTTGACCATATCTTAACAAATGTGTATTTTGTGCTAACTGGGTGTGATAGCAAAAGTAGCTTTCCCTGTAAGACTGCTCTTCCTTCAGTGAAAATGGTGTGTTCATCTAAAAGCAGTTCTAGAGAGAAAAACCTTCTGTCATTTCCTCTTTGTTCTTTCAGAGACTGTAGATAAATGTAGCTGTAAATGCTTTTATTTTGTGATTTTAATGAAAGTGATGGCCTAGGTATCTGCACAGAGAGTCTTTGTAGCTCCTTCTGGCTGTCAAGCAGTTAGAGTTTTTCTGGTGCTGCAGCAGTCCTGGGGAGGTGGGATGTTAATGGGATTGCAATGTGAAAAGGAGTTTACCACATTGCTGCAGGGAAACACTTTTCCTGCTAAGGTTATTCACCAAGTGAATATTCTGCAGAAGAGATTGAGAGGACCCCACTTGTCCAGCAGGGAACACAGGCAGCAGCTGTTTGATTTTCCACTGCTGTGTGGGTGCACGTGCACATAGAGGTCAGTTCCCAGTCTGCCAGGATGCAGGAATGAGAAGTCATCTGAAGAGACTTTCTCTGAGTTTCTTTAAAAACAGAAAGGGAGGGAAGAGAAAAAATATTGTTCCTAAGTGGTTGCTTGGAATTACTTCTGGTAGGGGCCAGATTGCAATTACAGATGTGCTGAACGCAGTGTCAGCTCTCTTGACAAATTCAGCGTTTGTGCTGCTGTCCACAGTATCTATTTCACACAGCTTGAGCCATAAAGTGTTCTGGCTGTAAGATTGAGAGCAGGAGTAGAGCCTGCAGATGCTGGCAGAGCCTCGGGTTCGTGTTCCTCACGTACATTCACACTGATTGCTGTAATGAGGGGACCAAGTGGTTTTAAAATCAGGGCACCACCAATCTGCAGTTTTTCTGCAAGCCCTATGCCCTCCTGTAGAAGCAGTAAGAATTGAGTTTATAACTTCACCTTTGCTACTCATCTGCTTTCTTTACATTCTGAAAGAGTAATATTGATCTGAGGACATTATTATAATTTCACTATTTTCTATCATGTTTTCTAGGCATCCAATTGTTTGATTAGATTTTTTTTGACCATTGCTGTGCCTGAGCAGAGAGTTTTATTGAGCTACTCTGGATGATGCTTTGTGAGTTTAGAGTTGTGCAGCATGTAGAGATAGCAATCTTGCAGACTGTATCTCTTGAATTAGATTGATTAGAATCTCACTGATTCTTATCACTTGGCCTATGTAAATAAAAAGGGTAGCTGAGAGCCTGAAATCTGGCTTCCAACAGCAACTAGTCTTAAGGGATACTCAGAAATGTAGAGGAAAGGTAAGTTTATACTTAGTAAAAGCCAGTTAGGGAATTTGAACTAAACCTTGTCAGCATTGTTTATTTGATGTCTTCACAGCTTGTGGGCTTCTGAAAGCCTTGTCTTGCAATTATGGTTGTTCCATCCATAGGAAGAAAAAAAGACTGACTTCATGAAACTTTTTATGTGATATATTTTTTTCCTGAAAGCAGGTTTTAAGTCTTAATATGCTTAGAGGAGTTATTCTTTCTGAAAGGTCCCTCAACACTGAGAAGGCTTTTCAGGCCTCCAGAAAACAATCCTTCCCCTAAGATCAATTCTCCTGGCCGTGAACTGGTTTCTTAGGAGGAGTTGTGCATTCAGACTTGGTGTGCCCCTGTGCCATGCAGTAGCTCCTCCTCTGCTCTCCTGCCTTACTCCTGGAATGGTTTGTGCAGGTAGCACAGCTGACAGAGGAGGATGAGGTTGTGTTTGGTATCAGCCAATAACTCACCTGTTGCTATGTGAGTTGCTGTTGAGCAATAAATAACAACTTAGAGCAAATGCAGCCTTGGTGGAATTGCAGTTGGAAAAAGGGAATGACTGGAAAGGAAATATCCATCAGAGGTGGAACAGGCCATTCATCAAAACGTTAATGTTTGAATGCACTCAGAACCTCCAGATGGGCTGGTGCTGCTTCAGATATCATGGGAAGGATGTGAAAAACAGAGGAGTGTTTTACAGCCTAAGACATGGAAATGGATGAAAAACTAATCTTTACCTGATCTGGCTTTCATAGGTGTAAAATCGATGTTGGGTAGCTCAGTGCTGAGCTGAAACACGCTGTGCCTGGGGTGGGGGAAGCACAACTGCATGAGGCCAGGAATGCAGATTTCAGACATGACTCCTCTTCACCAGGAATGGGGGGTTGGGGTTCGAGCTGTGTGCTTTTCCCCTCTGTATTGGGATCAGAAATAGTTAAATGAGCTCTACTGCCTCTGAAACTTTCACCAAGCCCTCTGTATGTGAGACTCAACAGGGCTGAATAACATGGGGGAGCAAGGAAAATGTTCTTATTTCCTTATTAACTCCAGTCAAACGTGGAAATTAAACTCATACTTGACAAAGAAGCAAAAAACAATTCTAATTTAAAAATAAGTACCTGTGAAGCTTAAAACCACAGAAACACTGCTTTTTTTCCACCTTTTTTGTAAAGGGCCATTTGCAAGTTTCATTGCTCTGTTATCCTCAGGTTTGTCATGGTTTCTAGCCTGGATTGGATTGAAATTTGTGATATGCTGGAGCTGAATTTCCCAACTCCTTCCTTCAAGAGTCTTACCTAGTGAGATGTAACTTCATATCAGGTATACTAACATGTAGAGCCTGACTGAAACTCAGAACATTGTTATTTCAGACATTTAGATATTTAGGATGTAATTAGAAATATGTGCTAAAGTTTAATGATGTCAATGGCTTGTTTTAATGGTCTGTATGGGTAGGGATGTGAAATAAAACATGTAGACTAAAAATTTTGGTTGAAAACTGCCTGACAAACAGCAGTTAGTTACGAGCCTCATTGCTAATGCCTCATTTACCCACAAAGTCAGTTCACTTCATGGGAGTCTGTATGGTGATGAGCTTTGAATTGATGATTAAAATGGTGTTGATGAGACACCAATGTTTTAACCACTTCTGGACTGTTCTTGCCTCAAGGTCTTTTGTTTCTCACAGTGTTTTTTGATGCCTGGCAACAAGGGGGCTTGAGATAAAGATGAATTTTCATGAATGTGTTCAGTTGCATCTCTGATTTCTACACCTCATCAACAGAGGTCGGGGATAAGAAGGTGGGAAAGCCCAGCAGCAGAATTTTACCATTGGATTGTATTAGGGTGATCTATTGGAGCTGGGAAGAGGAACGGCCCCACGGCTCTCTGGGTTGGGATATTAAAAGCCCCAAGAGTAGGTGTAGCTTGTATTTGGCAAATGGGCCTGCCCCCAGACACCGCCATTAGTACCTGGGGGACTCCTGGTGGTCGTGGCTCTATTGTCCTGCAGCACTGACAATGCCTTGTTCCTGGCCCTTGCCTGCTCCTGGCCCTCCTTATGTGACTGAGAAACAGAGAGATTTTCCCTAGAAGCTCTGTTAGATGTGCCTTTACTCACTTGCCCCAAGGCATTCACCTGAATTATGAATACCTGTTAAAGGTAAAATGCTTTTCTTCATATGACATCTTTCTCTGTGAAGAAAGCATAGAAATAGGATCACAAGACTGCAGAGATGCACAATGAACAAACCAAAGCTTTGTGCAAAGCAGATGTTTGTGAGGACAGTCTCACTGCTGGAAGTATAACATTTTTTAAAATGCTTGTTATTTCCCTGAAGAAGCCTGATATGAATCATCTTGTTGATATTCTAATGGACTTATATGGTACAAATATTCTGATTAAATCAGAAAAAGCATAATGACATCGTTATCAGATACATTTTTGTTCTATTTAAATTCACCCATCTATCAAAAATGCTCAGTGAAATACTAGAAGGGCACTCACTGGTTGCAAAACAGATTCATTTCAAATTCTAATGGACAGGAATTGATCTAATCATCACATCAGGATTCTTGGAGAATTAAAAATGCAACCAAAACCCACTCAGAAGTCAAATGTTCTGGTTTTTGGGCACTGATAGCTACAAAATGTGGAGAAAAATATTTTCCCTTACTCTGATTTTAAGATAGTTGCCTACATGTCAACTGTCTGCATAAAAAAATCCCCCCAGCTTCTTCCTTGTAGCAAAGCTGTTGTCTCCTTGCTCTAGCCTTTAGAGCATTTTGCTCTAGTTAGAAAAATCAAGCTTCACAGAAACCATGCTATTCCATATGAAGCTAGAACAGACCTGGGATTGTGGCTTGTCTTGGATGAATGCACAATTTCAGATCATTTGTGCTGGTTTGTGAACTGAACCAGGGGCTCACCAGGGAACCTTTGGGACCTGGGTTTAGGTCCCTGGAGCTCTGATTGCTGCTGAAGCACTCTGTGAGTGGGAAGAGCCTGGGAAGTGTCTGTGAGGGAAAGGCCAGGAGAAGTGTCTGGCTGTGGAGAAGCACCCCAAATGTGCAGGGAACCTCCTGAAGGGTTGGGGTTCTGGGCACTGGTCCTCTGCTGGTAGAGGTGTTTCTCTCGGGTTTCTTACTTGTGATGCGCCCAGGAAATCCTCTCTAGGAGATTTGCCTTTGATCACATGAACTTAAACCATATTGCTAAATTTTTATGGTTTTCAATAGTCTTCACCCTGCTTTCTACAGGGTGCCCTGATATTATACACAGTAGATGGGATTTTTAGAAACCTCCTCTCCTTCCTTCCCTGCTCTCTGGCCTGTCTCAGCCTCAAGCCATCTCAGTCTGTTTCCCTAACCTAAAATGCATTTTTTTTTGCATTCCTGTGAAGTTAGCTTTGGATTCCTCAGACTTCCTCAGCTTCCTCAGCTGGGGTGAAAGCGGAGATTTCCAGCATGTGTGTGTGTGTGAAAAGCAGTGGAAAGGGAAGCAGGCAGCAGCTGAATAAAATCAAACTCTTTGTGGTTCCCTTCTTACATCTGTGAATGTCTCAAAATATCACTGAACTTTATTCCCTCATGGCAATACCGCAGAGCTGCTGACAAAATCCGTTTGCATTTTTCAAACTGCTCTTTTAAATGCTGTGGAGAGCAGAAAAGTGGTGCATAGTTGGCATCATCCTTTCTGCTGCACTCTGGTAACTCTGCTTGGCCATGATATGGCCACATGCCCACCAGAACTAATGAAAGCTCCCATTCCTACCTCATCCATAAATGCATGGAGTTCACCTGTGTAGTTTCAGGCCTGTACCCTTGTTACTCTCATCTCCCCCCTACTTCAATGCCTGTTGCACTCATTTGCAATTACATTGCATACAACTAATGTAATTACTTTGCAAAACAGATTAGTATCTAACACCTGCTCTACTTCTAATTTAAATAACTGCCTTAAAATTATTCATGAGGACAGTAATTTGCTGATTCCTCTCTTAGGGCTAATCCTTGCTTTGGCACTACAGGTAACAGTGTCTGGTTGTATGTTTGCTTTTTTCCTTAAGACCATCCTTTCAGTTACTTATGACTTTGTCCATCTTCTAATCCTTAGACATATTTTGCTTAGGAATGTTTCAGTTGAAATTGTTGAATCAAACAAAGTTTAAGAAAAAGCCATATATTGTTGATGCTAAAAATGCTCTTACAACAATTTTTAGCAGTGTTAGCAGACTTCTGGTCATTTGCAGGCAACAGGGAACTGAAAGGGTCAACCTTTTATATGAAGAGATCTAACCCCAGTCAGTAGCAAGGGTGGTGCTGAAGCAAATCCCAGTTTAATCACAAACCTTCCCAGGATTTCAGTGAATTGATTTGTGCAGTGGGGTACCTGGCTCCCCTTCTGCTGTCCCAGCTGTAGGATTCATCTGACAAGATCTGAGCATGTATAAACTCACATAACAAAAGATCCAAAAGGTTTGCGTGAATAGGGACACATTTTCACTAATTTAGCAAGAAACATGTTTGCAATACTATTCTGCTCTCTTTACCAATGTTCCTCTGCCTACCTGAAAGCATGAAAACAGAAGAAGCTCTCAGCTAAGCACAGAAAAATATTGAATAGTGCTAAGGAAGAAAGGATACATTTTTTCAGTCTTACTTTCATCATGTCCACTTGGCATCGGTTCTGAAATATTAAATGTTCATGCTGTACAGATGTTGTGTTACTGAGAAATTAGAGTGAAGACAAGAACAAACCAGATTAGAGCTCCTCCTTAATTATAGACTATAATTCTAGCACTGATGTTCTTGAAGAATATACATTTATGATAATTAAAGCTCAGAAAAAGTCTTCATAGTGATAGGTTTCATCTTCACACCAGATATGATTTTGCAAGTGCACCAATCATTTCTGGATATGCTTTTGGAAATGGCTGTGTAAGATGCAATTTTTCTTCTACTTGTAGCAATTTGGAGTAAAACAAAGTGCGGCCACTTAAATTTTTTCCGTGCCCTTTTACTGAGCTTAGGCCATTTCAAATGACATTTCCCAGGTAGCATGGGAACAAATCATCAGCAGGGCAGTCATGTTTAGCTGCTCATTAATGAAATCAGTGTTCTGAAGCATGGATTGGCAGAATGAACAAAGCTAAAGCAATTACTAAACTCTCTGCAGAAATGTGTTGAAAATTGAGGGTCTCATTTAAATTGTTAACATCTTACCAGTACTAGATTTCAACCCAAGAAACAATTAATTTGATCATCTGCCATACATACTAATTATAATGATGATGAAACAGTTGAGAATGGACTTCTCATTTGGTGGGAAAAGGAGATAGGAAAGTAATGTAATATGCAGTTGCTAGTGCATTGAATTGCTTTCCCTCTTGAGCATCACTTGCCCCTCTTGGTGGGAGGGAAAGGAGCAAGGGGAGGACACACAGGGGATGCCACACGTCACTGGCTACGCCTCAGTCACTGTCACTGGTGGTGCTCTCAGACCAGCAGGGCCATGAGCCTTTCCCACATGGGGGAGTTTCCTGCTCACCAGCTACCAGCCCAAAGTCTCTTCCAGGAGAGCGGGGTTGGCATTACTAATGTCTCACACCACACCAGCCAAGTCATTAATTTTCTGATTAACAGCAGTTCTTACAAAAAGAGACTAAACTGTGCATTGCTCTAAACATAAATCTAATGTGGTGGCACTAAATTGGGTAGGAACAAGTAAAACAGCCCAAATGAAGCTCACACCTTGCTAACAGGCCATTTAGATAGGCAGGCCATAACTTCTGAGCAGCCTGAAATAAATCTGTGGTGTGTATAGTTTCCAAAATGCCTACATTATCTATTGCTTAATCAGTAGTTGTGTAAGAAATCACTGTGGTTATCAGAGCATAGGAAACAGCTTTACTGCTTCCATTAAGAAGTACCATTATGCTATAGCAACGCATTATCTTCATAAATCATTTGTACTGGGAATATATTTGTCAGGTTTCAAACAGATTGTGTAATTATCACATAATTTTATTTCAAGGGCTCATAACAGGGAATTAGATATGACATTTGGTAATATAAACAGTGCACTTGACTCGAATAGCAGTTAACCATAAATGTTTAAAGAACTTGGTTCTAAAGGATTTTTATAATGCTTTGACAACAGGTTCTCAGAATTCATATTGTGCATATAACAGGTATAAGGGCAGCTTGTGAGACATTGGACCAGTGAGGGCATGTGACAAATGCTGGGAAGTGAGCGCAAGTGCTTTGCAGTGTCAGAGCTGCCAATGTGTTGTCCACAACACTTCTTGTGGAAAAAGTTATGAAGAAAAAAGAAAGCTAGGAAAGGTTAGAACACTAATAAAACTTCCTATATTTGTTACAGAGAACCTCTTAAATGTGGAAGATTCAGAAATGTGAGAGGTAATGGACCAGTAGCGCAGTGTCAGTGTTAATGATGTCTGTCAATGTGTTAATTTTCTTTTTCTACCTGGAACATGTTTTGAGAAATACATCACTGATGCTGCAAAAGAACCAGTGATTTGTCATGTCTAGCTGTATGACATGTGCTGTGAAACTGAGCAGTGTCCAGAATCTTTTCTGCTGTGAGTATTAGGAGCTCCAGTATATTAAGGAGCTCTAATATGGCAAATGGGGTCCTGTAATTTCACTTATTTCCTGAAGCTTAGAAGGCTGATTTCATAATGACTCAATTTGCTCTTCTGCAAAGTGACTGTGAAATCCTCTGCCTCCTGTGGGTGCCCAGAGTAGCCAAACTAAGCAAAGTCTTCTGATAACTACAGTGTAAATGCAGTCTTGTTTTCACAATGCAGCAATGCTGTGTGGCAGGCTGACAAAGGAAAAGTTATGTCTGGAAACAGTAAGCACCTTCCCCAGCTCCCAGGCCAACTATAAGGCTGGAAATCCACACTTATTACCCAGCACATCCTGCTTTCTGATGATTGTATTTCATTGCTAAGTCAGAATGTACAATCTTTCCAAAGTAAATTTCCTCATCCTATTCTCCCAGTAGTCCTTTAAATCCGTGATCCATAACCAGGGAGCTGCTATCTCTGAAATTGATATGTTTTTCTGAAATGTTATGATGAATTGGGTATTTTTTTAATAACCCTAAAATAGGGATGGATATCAAAACAGAGATCTGTTGTTGGACTAAACTCACTGGAGTGACAGCAGGGTGCAAATAAAAACGACCATTATTAAGCCTTTTTCTAGATAAGCTTTGCTTGTAAATTCTGGCCTTCACACTTCTGAAACCACAGAAGTTAGAATTTAAATAGTATTCACCTAAATTATTGCTACAGTTTTATGAAATACAACTCTAACAGAAAAGACTTTTCCTCTTTCACCTTTAGAGAGATTTTAATACCTTAAGTTATGATAAAAGAATAGTGCATCAAGTAGCTGAATATTCCAAATACAGACATTTGAAGAGACGGCACTTTGGCAGTGGATTTCTGGACTACTTGCTTTTCACTCTCTCCCAGCCTGATCTTACCTGGTCTTAACTTGCAGGACAGGATTCCTGCTGCTATTTATTGCATGTGAAATAGGATGCATATAGAAATACTGAGAAGTACACACATGTCTCACTGACTCTGACTTTAGGCATTATTTGGGCAGCTTTTGTTATTCAGAAATGCAGATCATAGCTGGCTGCTGCTGAGGCTTTTGGTAGTTGTTTACTCTAGGCAACTTGTTTTTACTTCTGTCACTGTCAATTACTGAAAAATCCATTATCTTTGTGATTAACAAGTGGGCTTTATTTCCATCTAAAGGCCGTGGCAAGGAACTTGAGAGCTTAGCAAATTGTGTTGATTACAGAGGTGACACATGGGTGATGTCCTTGACACCAATATACAGATTGTGATACTGCCAAGCCCTTTTATGTCTGATTAACTGAACAAAGGCCTTTTGAGAAACAGTGTATCCTGAAGGTACTACAGCTTGCATTTTTAATATATGGTTTCAATCACCTCTCTGGAAAGATGGTTAGTATTTTATTTTTAAAAAGCAAGTAATAGACAACTTGATAGCGCAAGTTTTAAGAGAAATTGCTGCAGGCTAATGAGGAACAAGCTATGGCTGCATAACTGGTCATTCCATATTTTCAGACTTCTATTGCATTTAATTTTACATAAAATTACATAGTAGTTAGTAATCCCCTGTCTTCCAGGAATAACCAGGGGGCAAAAGTAACCCATGAAACCAAGTGTTTAAAAGCAGTGAATTCAGAAGAAGCTTGACAGCCCTAATTAAGGGATACAGCAAATAAAACTACTTTAATAAAAATATGTAGTAACATGCAAACAAGATCACAAACAATATCTGTCCTGGGAATCTCACTACAACTTCTACAATATGCTTAATTAATACCAGTCTGATAGAGATAAGCTGTTCCCAATCTCATGGAAAGTCTTTATTCAGTGCACTCCATGTGTGTGGAGGATCAGACAGTTACAGAAGTGGAGCTGGGTAGCACTGCCAACCTCTTGGCCCTGGTACAGTGGAAGCTGTGGGAGAGATAAACTCAAGGCAAGAACAAAAGTGAAGACACCATGTCTGGTCACTCTGACTGCTCTGACAAGAGAAGATGTAACAAGGACTTGATAACCAAAGAGATTGTGTTGCTACGGGAACAGGGGCAAAGGGGTCTCAGTGGAAAATTTTGTATGGAACATAGAGAACTATAAATGCTGGTGACCAGTGTAATAAACTGGCTTTGCTTGCACAGCATGGTCCGTGTCTCCCAATCCCCACACATGTGAACTGCAGTGTGGGGGCTGGGAAAAATATTACAGTCCTGAACCCTTCCTTTGTTACCTAACCAGGGAGGAGGAAGCACTTGGGTTATCACTACACAAAACTGGTGTTTCCACCCGGTTTTGAGTTGAAACCACCACATCATTCCATCATGCCTAGGGTGGATCTGCCTGAATGCTGTCCCTGTTTCCAATGTGCTAGCTGTTGTTTCAGACTGCCCTTGCTGCCTGCCAAATGCCAGAACCATGCTGATCCCATCCCCTGGGTGACACCAGCTCAGTCAGGTATGAGATGGTCCCTGAATGTGTCTGAAGCTGCTTGAGTGTGGAGGGGGCTTTTCCCCAGCCCCTCCTGTCCTTCTGCTAAAGGCTTTAGCCCATGCTGACTCACATTCTGACAAACATGGCTCTCTGTTTGGAGAGCAGCCAGCCCAAGGGACCAGAGCCAGGGTCAGCCACGCTGGGAAGGGCTTGTGTGCAGTGTTAGCACAGGTAGCACTTAGCTGGTGAGGATGAGTGAAGAGAACTAGTTTTCGTGTCAAACTTGGCTATGCTGGGTCACTAAAAGGGATTGTATCTCTTCTGTCTGACATACACGGAGCTATAGCACTCCACATTCTGCAGTGCTTCTTGTCCTGCTTTACTTCTACGTATTTAGCAAACCATGGGTAGGATTTTGTAGTGTATAGGAGGCAAAGGACAGAAAGTGCAGCCTAGGGAGAGGGATTAAAATGTCTTTGAGTGTTCAGCCACACTCTGATTATTCACTGTGGCAGGGCTGTGTGTCTTGGGCCACCACTGCCCCCTGAGAGCAGAGCTTCAGAGGCTGCTTACTCCTGCCATGGCCTTTCCAGCAGCTGCATTCCCAGCACATCCCTGGGTTACAGTTTGTTAGAGAGTGGCCTGTGAAGAGCCTCTGTAGAGCTTGTCTCAGGGCTGCTCTGAGCAACCCAGTACTTTTATGTGTTATTCAGAGACTACCTGAGAATGGCAAAGAGCTTGCCTTTTCTAAGTATGCACAGTGCATAAATAATGCATGTCCCTGTGCAGCAGAGCTGGGCAAAATGTTTGCAGGACTTCAGGACCTGAGGGATATTAGTATGAAAGACACAAACCTATACATTTAATTGTAGTGTTTTGCTTTAGTTTTTACTGATTTTGATGTACATGGAGAGCAGGGAACTTTAACATCTGCATTATTTTGGCCTTGCTGGGCAAGATCAATATTTTATGCATTTATTTGGATTACTTTATAAAAAATCCAACACCACGCATGCCTTGGAAAAATCTCTGAAATCCAATAAAGACCAGACCTTTATTAATTCTTCTTTAATCCTACCCTAAATCAAATAGCTCTCTACAAACAAATGCATCAAAATAGTCCCCAAAATTGCTGTTCAGTTTCCCACCACTCTAGTCTGTTTTAGGGCAGTGGTGTAAATCTACATTTGGCCTTAAAGTGCCAAGTGGCCAAGAATGCCTTGAAGGTTTATTAGTCTCTGGTTCATAAGGGAGTGAGTAAATATAAATTTCAAATGTCAAGGACTCTAAAGGAGAACATTTGGCTTTTTTCATACTGAAAATGCTCATTTGATGAGCTCGACTGCAGCCCCAGCAGTCGTGCTGCCAGGAAATAGAGAGGTGTGAGGGTAAGCTAGGGCTTTGATAAAACCAAAATCTTGAGCCATTTGGGAATCTGCAGGAAACAGACTCATACTTCTTATCATGTGGGCTACCAAGTTCTCTAAGGCCAGTCCTACAAGATTTAATATAGCCTGGTTTTAAGATGCTAAAAGCCCATATGTTTATTTTACTTGGTCTTTGTGAGAAGAGGTGCCAGGCCTTCAGGCGACCTCAGCTGGGAGCAAGTTGCCTTGGCTATGGCAGCTACCTGGTTTTCCAGCAGCAACTGAGACCATATCAGAAGCTCAGGAGGCATTTTTTTAACTTGTCCTTTAGAAATGGGCAGGGCTTGATTTTCCTTATTACCAGCATAAGGTTGTCTAGCAGCCTGTCTGTGCCATGGAAAAGCTATTAAGTGGATTAGCAAGGGTAAGGAAAGCACTGGATCTCACTAAAACTTCTACAATATTCTTAATTAAAACCAGAGTGTACTCAGCCTAATCTTAACTCATATTTACTTTGGTACTTTCATTTAGAGGGATAATGAGAAAGATGTGCAGAAATATTTAGTTTGCAAAGAAGACTGAGATGTGTTATCACAGCAATGACAATGCAAGGGACAATGGCAAGGCAATAACAACAACACTGCCTGAGTGGCAGAGGATGCTCTGGAAAAACAAGGGGTTTTGTCTCTGACTGGGGGTGAATGTTTGAGCCTAGATTTGCTAAGCATCCAAAACATTTTTGCCAAGTGCTGGCATAAAGAAAACTCAATATTGCCTTTGCGTATTTGCAGCCTTGCCAGAAGGCTGTGTAGCTGTGCCTGCTCAGCCCCAGGTAGCTGCTGGACACTCCCAGCCTCTGGTGGGTACAAAGGGCAGCTAACACTGGGCTGGGACATTTTTCCTCTCAGATTACATGCTACAAGCAGGAAGCCACAGTGGGATGAGCAAGTTCCTGCACCACCCGTGTAGGAGGCAATGGGGATGGGTAGAGAACGAGTTTGGTGTCCCTACTTCCTTGTCTCCACTCTACCAACAGCAGAGGTGTAAAACCCCATCTTTTCTCTTGACCTGCCTCTTACAGTAACTGAAGATATTGCAGCTAAATGTCCATGAAAGCTCTGTCAACAATCGTACAGGAATTTAAATAAGAAAATACTAAATAACTTTTTCCAGAAAAGAATTCTTCCTAGTAAATCACAGAGCTAATATTAAAGACCAAGTTTTTTGTCAGATTGCACAGGTTTATACACTCAAAGAAGATATTTTGTACATAATTATGAACTATCATTACCCCATTTCTCTTATTTGTGTTTAGAGAAACATTTTGGACCTAGGGCTTAGTCAGGTGTTTGAGACATGGACGTTCTGTTAAAAGAACATTTTTCGCAAATTTTAGTTTCCTTTGATTGTGGTCCTAGTAATGGAGGAGGTTCCTCAGAGTGGGAAATTGCAGGAATAGTTCCCCATTTCTTGCTGTGTCTTCACCCAAGCATGTGAAACTTTGTCACAAACCAAGGTGGGTTTTACAGAAGCACTTTGTAACCCTGTAAAAACTACTGCAGTGCTTGGTCTGGATACCTCCTGCAGGACTTTAGGCATTGAAGTTGGAATGTTGAAAATCTGAAAAGTCACCACAGACCAGAGGGAGGAGAGATTGGAGTGACTACACTGACGTTGTTGGGGTCCTAACTGGCTTTTGAACATTACATGAGCCTCTTCCACAATGACAAGAAGTCTTGTCTCTGCAAAGGCAGTAATTGATATCAAAGCTGTCGGCACCATTTTGTTAGTTTGGAAAACAATACTGCCACTATTGTCTCTTTGCCACTATCTCTTGGAAAACTAAATGAGTTTATTGTAATTGCTGATTCTGAAGACTGGTGGATTTTCTTCAACACTTTAGAGAGAACAGCATATCACAAACTTCCAGGCCTTTTCTTTGAACTACTGACTCATTTTTGTTCAAGACAATGAACGAGGTATGACTTGGTCATTCTAACTTTTGTTCTGTATTTCAAGTTAGTTGGAGACATTTCACCTTGAAATTAGACTACAGTATTTGCTGTCACTGTAAAGGTGTAATTTAGTGATTTTCCATGTGTTACAAGTGGAGCAACAAGCATATGCAAAGCATATTGTGATATACGAAGCATAGTTCAGTTCTTGTGTAACTTGCCAAAGTAGGAAAAAATTGTGTCCTTATTTGCTGTTGGAGCAGTCAGTTCTAGACTTGTTAGGAAGATGTTGTCAATTTTAAAATCAGAGCTTAAGTTCCCCTGGTTTCCACTCCCAGTACCACGTGTCTCAGTCATGTTTATCATATGGGCATCATGTGTGCACAGCAGCTCCCACACAGTGTCTCAGTGCCATTTTTTCCCTCCAGTGATGATGGTGATGATGAGAGGCCCAGTGCAATTGGAATGAACATCTTTGCTTTGTGGGACCTGACACTGCTTTTAAAGGATGATTTTTACAGGTACAGTCTTGTGCCATATACCCAGAGAATGCAATATGAACGGTCTGCAGGGTTTTCTTGCTGTTACATAGTAATATGTATTTAGAAGCACTTGCCTTAGTGAAGGTAGAAGAATATTGTGTAAATATGTTTATCAAAATAAATGATATAGATAAAAATACCCAGAATATTGCTTATAACTACATTGACTCAAAAAAAAAAAAAAAAAAGAAAGCTTTTGGGTGTATTTGTTTTGCAGTAGGTAGGAGTAAACAGACTAAAAGCTTTTATTAACTCAGTCTATACAAAGAGTTGGTACTGCAAAAATTGAACAGATTGCTCAGGGATGTATAATACAATAGAATTGTGTTCAAAATACATCTTGAAAAGAAACAGGTGCAAAGATATAAAATTATGGATGAAGATGAAACTTTAAATCATGGCAGCTTTTTACAAGAAGCAGTTTATGCTGAATTTCTACTCATAGAAATTCTCATGTTGGAGTCTGTGTTTTTTGTACTGTCTGCACTGTGGAGCAGTATTTGCTGTTTCTGGAAAACAAGCCCTTCCTCAAACATTGGGAGGGGAAAACACATAATTGTGAGATTCGGATGAATTATGCCATAGAATTTACAGAAATATTCATTAAATTTGGTAATTAATCAGGTTTGTCAATGGTTAAAATTGATTTCCTGAAATCATCCATAGTTTCTTGGCAAGATGGAATTGGACAGCAGTTCCAGGTTTGGAAGTTGTGTTTGATGCTGGCACAATGGCATCAACAGTGCATGTTTGCAACGGAAGAAAAACCATTACAATATTTATCCAGTCAAATATTTCATCTGATTTGTGCTAATCAAGCCAGCAAGGGGGAATTAGTAAGATGGGGTTAAAAGGTCATAAAGTTTCATTTAGAATGAAATGCATCCAGAAAATAGATCAAGAGAAATACTGAGATTTAATTGGGGAAAAAGCTTGCAGCAAAAAAATAATTTCTTATACACTTAATTTTCTCTTTCTACAGTAAAATCTCTCAAAATATTTTGGAGTCCTTGTCTCTGTCAGTGCAATAAATTAAGCTGTATTTTGCATCACTGGGACATTTCTTCTGGAATATGAATTCTTTTACCTTTTGGATTGTTGCTTTCTCTATCCAGGGATTTTGCAGCTTTCCAAAAGTTGTTGGAGCTCCTCCTGCACTCCTGTGCAGAATGACTCCCCTGCAAGCAGCTGCATTACTGAATGACTCAATCTCTGAAAACAGTGGGGATTTTTGTAAATGTTTCTTAAATTACCTGGCAAAACACAAAGACGACTAAGAGGTGAGTGAGTGAGGCATATACCCTTTATTCCTGCAGTGAAAGCAGCTGGTTATAGATTTAAGAAAATGAGGAGTTGTGTTTTGCTTCTCAGTCCTGTTACTACTGAGTAAATGACTCCATCCAATTAAAGTGTAATGTGTTGACTTTATTATGTGATGGCAGATTGTGCTTATGCTCTAACAACCACTGTAGCTCACCAGAAAATAGGTGTGCTCAAAGCATGATAATGCTTTGTTCAAACCAATGGTGCAAGTAAAGTTGCTTTCTCACTGTGCATATTATGGGAAATGACTTAAAAGCCTCTTCCCCTTGGCTGCCTGTGCTTGCATGGCCTCCAGAAGAAGCTTTGCCATTGACTTTACAAGCAGCAGGCAGAGGTCAACAGCAAGCACTTCTCCAAAGGAACATCTCTGTGACACCAAGGGGCACTTGGAGCCAGGACAGTGTTCCTGCTGAGCCTTGGAGCTGGCTCAGTTCCCTGCTCTGGGGGAGATTTGCCTCCTGCACCTTGCTCAGGATTAAGTTCTCTATCAAGTGGGGTTAAGGCTTTTTCCTCTAATTTGTGTGTTTGTACTTAGATCATGCTCTGAAGTGGTGTTACTGTGTCTATGTGAGCTGCTGGATCTGTTTTCCCAGGTGTGACAGAGGCTTGGTTGTAACATACAGCGCTCTTAAGCCCAACTAATCAAAGCATTCATCTTCAGAAATCTCTAAAGTTCTCCAGATATTAGCCTATGTCCCTCTGGTACACATTAATATTTAAGAAGTCATGAATGCTATTCACTCAGTTACTGCGTGAGTGTGCCACTTCCTGAATTTGACAACATGCACTGTACTTCATCAGATAATGAAGTTGCATCTGCAATATATAAAAGTGAGTTCTTGAAAGAAACTAATTTCTGCAGTTGTTTAAATACAAATTAATTTTGATCAGATAATTGGCTTTAAAAAGTACCTCTTGGAGATAGCATGTGAGTCCAAGTGGGTACTCCCTCATCCAAGATGATACCCACTCATCCAAACCTCTGCAGCACTCAGTATAATCAGACCAGAAACTTCCATAAATGTCAAGACTTTATCCTGCTCCCTGAATGCCATTGCAAATATTTCCCAAATTCATTGGATATTTACATGAAGCTGGAAGAAAATATCTTCAAAAGAACAGTTTCAAAGCCAGATTTTTCTCTTTCTCTTGCAAATCAATACACAATCTAGTTCTCAAATCAGAGCTAAAGCCCCAGCAGAAGTTCAAAAGGAATAGTCATGGTGTGTAGAAGAAGGACTCAGCCCTGTGAGAGGCGCAGAGGCTTTGATGGGAACTGTGGGAGCACTCTGCTGCAAAATATTACCTTTTCTCAGGTTTGTCTTCAACTGCTCATGCTTCCTCACAAAACAGGCCATTCCTCTGTCAGGGTGCAGGCATTTTAACTCTGTCAGCAAGTGCTACAGCAGGATCTGAGCGTCAGGAAAGCTGGGGGATGTGAAACCTTCCCATTAAGCTTCAGGCTGGGAGCATGGATTGTCACTTATGCTTGTCTGAGCACCATCTCCAGAGCTGGTGTCTCTCTGCTGAGGGAAAATCTGGCTTGAGGGAATTATTTTATTGACTCTGTGGGCCAGTGAAGACTGTGGAATACAGCAGCAGCTGATAAGGTGCTGGTTTAGCTGGGGTCCTGCACTCCTGTTTGCTCAGGGCTGTGCCAGGAATCAGCCAGGAATGGGAGCAGGGCGCTGCAGGTGCCATTTGGGTCTGTGCATCACCCAGTGCCTGGCAGGACAGATCTTTGCACCCCTGCACAAAGCCTTTAGAAATCTGGGCCACTCCCTCTAAGAGGGCTAACAAAAACATATGTTTTGCTTTTGTTTGATTCTTAGGCTTACTACAGACTGATTTATGTGTATTGTCTTGTGTTGGGAAGCTTTTAAGAAACTTTCAAGAAATCTTCTTAGTGGTATAACTGGCATTCACTAAGCTAGACAAATTTAGGAATCTAGTTTTTAATGTAGATTCAAGCTACTAAAGTTTTTTTAGAAGTTTTTTTTTATTCAAGTGTTGTGTTTGAAAAAGATTTATGAGATATAAATTATCATAATCCAATTCAAAAACAAAGTCCAAAATTAATTTATTATATGTTCTGCTCCTAGGTGGTTTAGTTAAGTAAACTTTCCTTATTTCAACTACTGTAATATTTGAATAGAACTTGTAAGACATTATGTATTCATGACTTTGTTTTAAATATATGGCCAGCAACTTATTAATATTTCTGAGTTGAAATGTACTTAATCACTTGTGTTGCATTATGAATCACCCTGTTCTTTCCTGTAAGTTTCCATGGCAGAGAAGGATGCTCAGGGACTACTAATGGTACTAAGAGATGCAAAAAATCAGAGTACAGAGCATTTCTTCAAATTTTGCACAGATTCAAATGAAATATTCTCTATTCCTTCCAGGTCATTAGTTTAAAAGGTCCTTAAGTTAGGATAACTGTGTTAGTCAAGAGAAGGCTGTATTAAGCAATTTGAAAATTGAATTTTTTATCAGTTTTATGAAGATTGCTTCCAGGGTGTGGAATTTTTAATAACTTTCTTTTATGTTGAACTGCCTGCTGCAGCCTTCATGGGGAAATAGAAGGAGCTGGAGATGAAATGAGTGTTAACATGTCTGCTTCCTGGCGTTACCTTAGCAATTTTATAACTGGCAAGAAACACAAAATCCCTTTTCTGCTGTAAATCAGCATCTTTGAAAAAAGCCCTGGGACAGTACGCTGGGTTACAATTATTCTGTACTGTACTAATGGAAAACAGAACACTAAGTTAATTGAAAGAGCAATCATGCTGTATTTCTGAAAAGTCAAGATAAAATAATTTTTCATAATGAAAGGGGAAATAAGGAGTATTTCTGGCATTCAACACAGTCAAGCTTTTATATGGGGTTCTGCTGACATTAATCTTTGTTCACAGGCTACTAAGGGGGAAATGTCTTTCAGAGCTTACCCCAAGCCCTGTGTTTCCCACTGAGAGAGGTTTCTGAGCTCCAAGGGGGCTTTGCTGGGAGGGAGGAAAGGAGAGCAGTGAAGGAGAGCAGCAGTTCTGCTCTCAGCCCAGCTCAGCTGCAGGAACCACTGGTCCAGGCTCAGTTACAGGAGCCACTGAGGCCCTGCTGCAGCCTGCAGGGCACAGGGACGGCTCTGCTGCCCCAAGGGTGGCTCAGACAGGCTGAGACACACCAGGGGTACCTCTTAGCCAGGTTGGGCCACATGTTTGGAGGCTGACAAACACTTCTGAAAGAAGAATTCCACCCACTATTGTTTCTCCTGTTACATAAAAGGTTTGTTTCCTGTTTCTCCCAAAACACATTGTTGGGTTTAGTTATTGCGCATGTTCTGTTTAATTCTTCCACCTGCTTTTCCTCTCTGGGCATGTTGGTTTCCTTCATGCAGCTTTGGTTTTTGCAGTCTTAGAAATCAATGCCTCAAGGACCTACTGCTCCCCTCTGTGCTGGCTTCAGAGTGTTAGTTTGGGAACTGGCACTGCAGAATTTGCAGGGGTAATACAGCACAATATTTAATAATTTATTGAATCAGCAGATCTATTCTGGTGCATTTTCAACTCTCCCTGGTTTAAACGCATGATATTAAAGGTTTTGAAAAACAAAGTGGGGCAGGATTCATGTACAATCTAGGAAGTAGTGATGCTGGTTTTCTTGGACTCAGAACAAAGCAAGCTCTCTTCCTTTCATGGTGGGCTCTCACTAATTCCTCACTCTTGACAGAGAGTCAGATTCACTCTGAGAACATTAAATACAGCTCAGACCAATGCTGTTTCTCTGAAAGCTTTCTAGAGGAAGCACTTCTGTGTTATATGCAGGCGTATGAGGCCTGGCATATCCCAAGTGTGTTCAGAGTTTGCAGTCTGCTTAATTAAAAGTGGTGGTATGAATGCTGAGGGAGCAAACAGGCAGAAATAAAACTAAACTGTCTTTAAAATAAAGGAAAAAAAAAGAAAAAAGATGGAATATGAGAGTAACCAAGGAATTGAAAACATTTTCTTAGTAGCTATAACTGTTAAGATTTTCAAGACCACTTGTGTGCTTTGAACATTTTAAACATCGTGTGAGCAGGCATAACTGCAAATCTAAACACTCTGTCTGGCTTTGAGGATGCTGAACCTTTGATTGTCACAGAGGTGCAGCTCATAGAAGAGCAGTGATTAAAAATGTTGGGTTTTTTCTCTTTTTGATATTTAAATAAAGAAGTTGTTGGTTTTGCTACTGACACCTGAAAACTATCTCCAGTTTCTAAACTGAAAATATGGTTTTGGGGAAGTATTCATATATTTATGGGAGAGCTGTTTTCAGTGCCAGGCAATGATGCACTCAGGCTGATTTCTCTATGTAGAGAACAGGCTTCTTAGCTCTGTTTGTGCACTGAAGTTTTCCATTCTTGTGGGAAGTTGTGCCTTCCAGCTGCACCTGCTGCCATTTTGTTTTCCTCCTCCAAGAGAAGCATCAAGAGCTAATTCATGCTAACGTGTGAGGAATGCCATAATGAAGCCCTTATAGGCACATTCAGCTTAAATTTTAAAGGTTGTGTCTACTGGAATATCTGTAAGAGATTGAACTGCCATACAACAAATTCCAAACATCACTTTGAGAACGATTTCTAAATTAGTGTTAATGTTTCCTTGTGGCTTCTAGATGAGTTTCCATTTGAGCTCATAAAAAGTACTGCTTTCTCAGAATTGCTACCTGTGGATTTAACTTCTGATTTCAAAGACTTTCCTGCTTAACCCTGAGGAATTTTTCTTTCCTTCCCAAACAGGAGTTGCAAGAGTGGGAACACTGAATGCTTTCTTCAGAGAAAACAGATTGAAGCAAAAAAATAAAGCACAAAATGTGCTCATATTTAAAAGTGTTTCTCTGTAATGGTCTTACAGATGAGTGTAAATGTCATATTTTTATGTGCACAATACACGTATTTATACACTTTTATAGCATTGGATACTAAATTGGGGCTTGGGAAGTAAAACTCTTTAAAAATAGAGCTATAGAAAAAAGAGTCTTGGTGCACAACTGTTCCATCTGTGTCTGAAAAGGGAACCTTTCTGAGGTGCCAGAATAACATGCAGGTTTGTATGGCCCCACTTTAACACTATATATAATATTTATGTGTGTGGATATATATATATGTATACACACACAAACACATTATCAGGCAAAATGTATACTCACTCCTGCAGTTTGGTAGATGACAGTCCTTCCTTGGGATGGATTTCCGCATCTGCCTCTCAGTACAGTTTCTGAAAGTCAGAATTTTCTTGGAAAAGTACAATAAATAACACTAGCAACTGAAGATGAAAACCTTTTCATAGCTTCAGAATTTTCTCAGATTTTTTTACCCTCCTTGTTAGTGTGATCATCAGTGATCTATGACAGAAATTTCTGATGTCTGTTTACTTCACAATCCAACGTGCTTAGTAAATGCTCTGATCTTAAGATTCAGACTGAAGAAAATACCCCAGTACAGAAATCTGATAAGAAACTGGCCCTTGAAGTTCACAATGCCAAAGGCAGCATTTGATGATAGGTTTTTTCCTTTTGTTGGGTATTGGCTGACACTGAATAAATACTCTGCATTTGCAGCAAACAGTAGATTAATGTTCAGAGCAATAGAAATTTGACTGGGAAAGAGAATTTGATTTCTTACCCTACAAAAGATCCCACTGCTAGAGCTCAATGCACCCTGAACCACCATGGGCTTAGATTTGAAAACCATCACTCCTTTCCAGGAATCTCCTTTAGTTTTACCCCCTCTCCCTGGAAATTTAACCAGGCTTTCCTACTCTAAGGCTGGCAAGCAGAAAAAGAGAAGGCAGCTCTCTAGTTACTACCAGCAGGAAAAAGAAAAGATCAAGTATTGAAGTTCTGGTGAGAACCTGGTCTTGGAAGGTTTTTCCTCACTGCTTAAGTGTCAGAGGGTTTGGATAACAGGAGAAACATCAGACTTAAAACTTTAATGTCTCTTTCATCCTGTTGACTGAGGAAACCAAAGACACTTGAGTGTTTCTTGCTCCAGGCTCATGCTTGGGATACTAGCCAGGAAGAAAAAAGGTGGAAAATTTTGGACTAACTAATAAAGGGGCACTCTTAACAAACTGTTGGAAGTTCTTATGCAGAGTTTCTATCCTCTCCTTGGAGAGGTCCTGCTACTTTTCTAGTTTAAGAAGCATTGAAGACATGGATTTATACTTCCTTCCTATCCCAAACCAGCTTACATTTTTAAGCTATTTGACATAAAATCAAAGGTTTTCAGGCCTATTGAAAATAACTTTGTTGCCTACTTTGTAGTTTAGACTTTGATACCTTTTGGTAAGGCTGCTGGATTTTTCCTTTTCTTCTTGGACTTCTCAGTCATAGAAAGAGAAAGCGCTGAGAATGTGAAATAGTCTGGAAATGTTTGCTCTTCCATCAAGAAACACATGTCCTTTCAAAGCTTAATTGAGCAGCACAAAGCTAATTAGCTGTCCAAAGACAGGGCATTTAATGCACAATCCAGCATTAATTTGTTCTACAGACTGAGCTTATCTCATATATAAATGCCTTTGCCCTGTGGCTTTCCAAACAGCTGCAATATAAAAAAAAGACTGATAACTCTGTCATGTAAATGTTGCTTGCTTCCTTCACTTGTGCATAAAATATTGAACTGCATGTGAATTGTAACTGGAAAGTTTTCATGGTCACAATGAAAAAATAATTTGTATTTTTATTCCCTTCTAGCTGGGAATAATGTTATCACTCTGGGAAGCAAAAGCCATCATTTGAGGTTTGTGGTAGATTATCATTTACAACCTGTTAACCTAATGTGTAATTTAGATGGTATATTGAATAAATAGTTTCACAGCTTTTTGTGGGTAGTAAATAATTGCCTTATCGCTTTCTCTTTATTGTAAAATTCCTAAGTATATTTGTTAAGCTATTAAAACACAGAAGAATTGCTGCAGTTTATGTGAAGGAAATTTTATGTTGTTAATCTTTGAAGCATACAGCATCATTTTCAGAAGCTATTTAACAAATTCTCTCCCTTCTCCATCTCCAGTAAAAAAGCCATGATTTTCTTAGGATTTGCAATGAATGAGTTCATGAAGGATAACTTTTCATGCCCAAATGCTAAAGCCTATAATGTTACCCTGGGTGTCTTGCTGAATTCATTGTTCTACAAATGTTTGCAATCAATCTCCCCTCTTCTTAATACCAGTTGATTCTTTTGTACATTACGCTGTTTCTTGAAAGGCCCCTTAGGAAAGAAGTTTTGATCCTTTTTGCAGAGATCAAATGTACCTGGTCCTTAAAATATGTTTGCAGTAAGATTATTTTTCCCTAAAAATTTTTCTTTGGCCATCCATGCCAAAGAATTTGGAGATGCTCATACAGGACCATGGGCTTTCCCCAGGTTCTGATGAAATCTCAGGAGTGAGCCTCCAGCATAACTTCCCTTTTAGGATGAGTCCTAAAGGGCAAAGGGGCAGAGCTGATGTGTGCTTGGGCTGCCAGAGACTGGAGCAGGGAAGGAGAATGTGAAAGAGAGAAGGAATGAGAGAAAAAATTTTTTCAGGATGGCTGGAAGAGACAACTGTCAGTAAGAGAACTTCTGCCAGTAAAGCGAGATGTGACTTCCCAAAATTTAACACTAATCCATATAATTTCTGTCGCCTATCAAAATTTTGTCCTGCAATCCTTTCTCTCAGATGGCTTGTTCTAATGCTCCATCCTAGCTGGTGCCTGGAAATGAGTGGATATTATCCACTCCCTGTGAGCCTGCTGCTCTGCTGTTGAACGTTCTGTGTATCCTCTCTGACATCCCCTCTGGCCCATGCATCTTTATTCTCTACTCTGTGGAGTCCCTTAACTGCATCCTCCTTAGCCTTGAGTTGGTCAGGTGTGTGTGGAAGTAAAAAGGAAGGAAATTACATCATTATTTGCTCATATAAATTGGTTTCTCAGTGTAGACTAATAGAGTGCCAGTGATTTATAAAGCTTATATATCAAGGAAAGAGATAATGGAAAGATATTTTCCATTTTCAAACTTTAAGCAAAAAAAAAGAAAAAAAGACAACCCTGTGAATTTTATTGCTAAGTCATAATTTATCTTCCTTGTAGTTAACATATCTATATTTAAAGCAGACAGTATTGAATTTCAGAGTTTATAGGAAGCTGTGTGTACTGTTCTTCCAACATCAGCTTGCAGCTGCACACCTGGATGAGGTTTCTGGGGCAGGCAGCATTCATCTGGGGAGTGCTCCTCAGCATTGTCTCATTCTGCACCCTGCTTCCTCTATCCCAAGGTGAAGGAGCTTCCCATGGGGTTGTCCTTCCCTCTCTGCCCTTCTTCAACTGGAGAAGTGTCTTCCCTTCTCCTGAAGGACAACAGTGATGATACAGTCACCAAATGGCCATTGTGCAAATGGGAAAGAGAATTTTTGCCCAGGTGAAAGATGGAAGATGACTGATCCCCTTCTCAGAGTAAAAGGTGGGAAGACAATAAGTCTATGCACAAATCAGTTTTCCCAGAAACATGATCTCCAGTTCATACACTGATATTGCTGACTTATTGAGCTGCTGATCACTCTGTCCTGCTGCAGCCTCTGAGTGCGAGGCACAGAGTGAGCACCTGGGAAAGGGCTCTGCAGCTGAGGTGTAAGAAGTGCCCTCCACAGAAATACACACTGTGCACTGTGTTGTGTGAGCAATGAGTGATGAGAGAATTGCAGATATTTATAGAATCACCATGCATTGCAAACAAATATGGCAAACAAATATGGTGCTTCCCATTTGGAATATGTTAAAGTTTGAAAGTGCTTTAGCTGAGAGAAGCTGAGGGGTGTTCTGTGCCAGGGTAGAGCATTGAAAGGGGCAACCTGACTGAAGCCAAGAGGAGAAACAGCGATTTTGGTTAACACCTTTCATTGTTCTGTTCTTCTACCTATTCCTAGAGACTCTGTGCGGGTTTTCTCGATGAAGCATGTGGTCACTCCATCTAAATACAAGCTGTGTCCTGCAGACAGGTTCACATCCAATACTGCTTCCCCACTGTGTTTGAAAACCTGGCTTTTCAGACTTGTTGATTTTTTTCAGTTACCCAAGACACTAACTTTTTATCTGGAATGCAATTTTAAAAATCTGGCTGCAGCTACAAGATGTCCAGACTTTCTGAAGTAGCAATCTCCATGTTGATTATTTAAAGCTGACATTTAGTTCTAGAAAATCTAGAGAAAATCCACCAACTTTGGACTGATGGTCTGAGCTGAGCAGGACAGGACTGAAATAGGAACTTTTTCTTTAGAGATCCTCAGGTGAACAGCTTATAGGTACTTTGCAGGTGAAATATGTAGAACATTCTGCCTTGGTTGTTGTTTTTAAATTAGTTTGTGTTTCTCATTGTTTTTTTTGTCTTTGAAATACTTGAACAAGTTAGGATTATTACAACTTGTGATTATTTAGATTTCAGAAAAGTTTGAATGATCTGCTTTATTACAACTGAATTAGTTCCTTTTGGTTGCCAGACTGTGTTATCTACACAAACTTCACTGCACATCCTCACTTGCAGCAATCCTTCATTTTGGCACCAACTTTAATATCATTGTTTATTCTTATCTATTATGTTCCATGAGAGATTTAGGAAAGGTTTATTTTTTTTTATTAAATGGCAACAGTTATTGCTGATGGATGATAATTTATAACTCTCCTACCAGTAAGAAAGAAATAAGCCTTTTGTTTTTATTATGCTCTTGGTATAAAAGAAATGGCTGATTGCTGGTATAAAAGAAATAAAACAACTCATACATCCAGGAAAGCTTATTGCATTATCAGGCAATACACCTGCCTAACTGATGAATAGGACTCAGTCTTGCAGTTAATAAAAAACTGAAGTTATTTCAGGCTGAAATATTGTAGAATAAAACAACGCAAATATTGTTCATGACAATTTCACTATCATAAAGAAATTGAAGTTCTTAGCTGTGAATTGAAGAAAATCAGTGTTCTGCTCTAAGTCCAGGCTTTTGGCTTTTCAGAATAATTTTTTTATTGCTTTCAAAGTGTCAAAATAGCCATTTTATCTTAAAATTATGTTCAATTTGAAAATGAAAATGACTCCATAATAACATAAGTATTGCAAATGGATAAATATTATGAATTTTCATTTAGTTTTTAAAAAATAATATTAAAAAAAATAATAATTTGAAAAACAGACTCCAGTCTTCCTAGTGATAGCTAATTAACAATTGGAAAATTTTTGCTCAGCTGTATTTTACAGTCCACACCATTTCCCTTCCAGATTTTTCCCTTTTTCCACCAGCAGCAGCACTGTAAAATAGGCTACATGAGTTCCAGAGATAAGAAGAAAGAATGGGACAGCAGAATGAAGGGAATTCATAAAGAAGGCAACAACCCTGTTGCCATCATATTGCAAAAGCTCTACACAGTCTTGGTGATTTCTCATGGGCAGCTCCTCACAGCACGGCCAACAAACTCCAACTCTCTCCTCAACCAGCTAACCCACTCTTTTGTAGCACTCTTCTTCTTATTGGACACAGCTGTGGCCTGTTCACACTCCTTGGTGATTTGTCCAGCTGCAACTCCTCAGGTGTGAGAATACCTTCTGCACCATCTTTATTTTCTTACATTCTATCCCTCCACACAACCCAAAGCAAGCACCTCCCCCTCCCCCAACCCCCTCCCCCTTCTCTAAGACAGAAATGCTACTTGTGACACCCATTGACTTCACTGGCCTTTTGGCAGGACATCTTCTCCTTGGCCAGGACCCGAGTTTTGCAGCTGGACAGGGCTCTGGGACCAGCTCTGCATGTCCGTCTTGTCTTCCTCCTTGCTGACTTCCTTGCCTTGCTCTTTGGGAACTGCAGCTAGGTCAGGGTACATCAGATCCCGTTTGGAATGACCTGAGGGTCCAGCACAGGACCCCTCTGTGAGAAGAGGCTTCCTACAGCCAGAGCAAGTGCAAATATAACCCTGCAGACAGCTGCAAAGCAGTTTTCTGTTCAGGACTTTCCTGTAAGAAGTTTAGGTAAAGTGTTTCAGAGCTTGTAGGGCTCTGTAGAGCCTTCATGGATCAGTTTGGTGGAACTTCCAAACTGGAAGTGTTCACAACTGAAACCCAGGGAAATTTGAATGCTTTTGATGCCAAAACATGTTTACTGAAGGTAACACTGACTCTCTTACAAGTCTCTGCAGAAAACTGCCAATTGCAAAAGCTGTTAGTTTGCATCCCTGATGTCTGGATGATGTCTAAATTGTCCTTGTGTTGAACTCCCTTTGTCATCAACGAGGCACATCAAAGGTGAACACTAAGAGAAGTTAACTTTGTTTTATTATGTGATGCTGTAGAGTTCAGACACAATATTGTATATCGCTCCAGCATGTAGTTCCTCTCAATTTACATTGAATAGGATTCACTGGAGAGTATTCTGTCTCTTGTCATTCTTATAATGGACGCTGAGTTTTCCCAAAGAAGTCTGACCTAATTCTCTTGGCAATTCTGATGCTATTTCTAAGACAGCCAAAGGAGTATAAATGAATATATCCCCTCTGATCATAAAAATCAAAGCAAGCTTCACATATTAATGGCAGACTGTGAACCCAAAGTTTCAATAATCTAAGAACAGTGTGCCTCAGCCAGGTTTTTCATGTTCAAAGCCTTGAGCCAAGCCATAAGGTCTTGAGCAAGGTCTTGTCCCCTTTGTGAAGAGCTAGCATTTAGATTTTATGGGGTAGGACACCGGGAATTGGAAAAGTTTTCTGGTTCAATACCACAATGAACAATGTCAACACAATACTTTCAAACCGTCAGCTGCTTTTGTTTCCCTTTAGCTCATTATAATATTCTGCATGTTGACATATTTATTCTTAAAAGGCTGAATGAAACAATGAAGTTTTCTTCATGGAAAGAGATTTTCAGCATATTGAGATGGATCCAAAGAAAACATAACAACTTCTGCCAAGACTGGGGCTATCAAACAGAATAGGGGGGAATACATAACACCTTCTTCCTGAAAAGATCAAAGCAGATGACATTTTACAACCACTGGACTCATGTGAAGTTTTCTCTTATTTGAGAATTGCAAATTTTCCTTGATTAGAAAGAGATTTTCTGAGAGATACTTCTTTTGTACAGTGATTAAAATGGAATAACCTCATGACATTTCTTAGTAGAAGCTTTGATAATCACCAGTTTGACCTCTCCTTATTGATTTGTGGAATATATATACATATATAAAAGAAAATGCTAGAATTGATTGCTTGTGTAAAACACCTCAGATAAGAGGATATGCAAGTTTTAAAATTGGCAGTATATTGAAAATCGTGGAGTTGAAGTCAAGTTATTTCATAAACTTGGGAAGAATCCTAAGTGTCAACCTGTACATATGAGCAATCCTACAGTAATAAGTCACATGCACATAATTAAACTCTAAAAATACTGGTACTAAGCTAGGGAAGCAGCTGACTTACAGTGAGTTTTAGAAGCAAAGCTGGGAGAAAAATGTATTTAAAAATGAGGGAACATGTAACATCTAGACAGTGTAATTTATAACCTGGCAGAAAAAAAAGAAGTTGGCTGTATGTGTTATCAATGAGTATTCCCCAAACAACTTAGTAATTTTACTGTTTTCTCATTTCAGAAAGCCTTCCCTAGCATGGTAAAGTGCTACAGCTTTTTTTAGATGTGATACCATTCTGTCTTAATGCTCAGTCATAAGGTCATTTTACTGTGTGTAGGAGTGAATGTTCTGAGAGTCAGAAATTCAAGTAATTAAATCAGAAGTCAATTTCAATGGCTTAATTGGCTGAATATTCTTTGCCAAGTACAGAAAATGCCATGAGATAGCTTTTTGTGAGATCTAGTTATTTACACAATTCTTCCACGGGGTTGCATTTGCTCATTCTTGTGGTCTTGTATGTGCAACAAGCTCTTTTTGAATTGCTAACATGCTGCATGTATCTGCAGATAAAATGATGCAAGTTGCAGATTTTTTTTTCCTCTTTACTTATTATTCCTTTTCAAATAAAGTTTTAGATTTCCTTAAAACTTTGCAGGTGCTAAATGAGAAAAAATTCCTCGGCACTCCCACTGGAACCTCAAGGGCTTAAGTATTTGGTTAAATAAAATGAGATGGGGATTTGTATCCTATATGCTCTTTTCCCTTCTACAAATTGCTGTAAGTATTAACACCTACTCATATTCAGGACTTACTGAACCAGGACAAGTTTTACCCAGAGGCACTAAACCCACCAGCTGTGAGGGGGTTACTTTACATTGCAGTGGCTTTTGCAAGGCAGCTCAGCTCAGCTCCGTGCTTAACACCCCTACTAAAAGGCAAAGTATTCTCTATATGTACTAGAAATGTGTTTGATTTAGCAGTTTTTGAGTGATTAGTTGGATTCTTCCTGCCTTTTACACAATAGTACTGATTGAGCGTTTCAGTTTATAATTGTACATTATAAAATGTGTTTGAAATTAGGATTGTGCTAAGGGTTTTTGTTTAATGCTTTTAAAGTGGGCTTAGAAGCCAGGTTTTGTTGACTTTTCATGGGGTCATAGCTAAGCAATCACTTCTAGCCCACTGCAAGCATAAGATAAAACATATCAATGTAAAATCATGCACGTGGACACCCTGTCTGTGAAGGGTTGAACTCAGACTCCAACTTGCACAGCGAGATCAAAGACAGCATTAGAGCAGCAATAGCAATATAACCATGGCAGCCCAGGCAGGGGTCACAAACCCATCCAGGATTTACTGCAAGTTCTCCCATTTGGCCCCTGTGCTGTGGCAGGAGTATCAGGATCATACCTTGCACAGTTATTTGGTGCTGAGATGCCTATCTGAATTACAATCATATCTTTGACTGAAGTGAGGACAAGCTCTGAGCACTGAAGTCACTTTTGAAAATGAGATTTAGCTGAGTTCGAAAATTGGATTTCCCTGGTCTATTGACAGGCTTCTAAAGGACCAGCCAAGTGGGACGGAAAACAGGTTTATAAATGAAATATGTTATTTACTGGCAGAACATTAGGGAGGCCTCTGGTGAAGTGTTTTGAATAAGTTTTCCACTGAAACTATTAGTGAGCTGAATTCAGAAAAAAGTAATGGCTTCATTAGTTGCTATGATACAAAGTAAAGTAAAAATTCTCACACTAACTGCTGGTTCTGTAAAATAGAAAGTTCTGCATCTTATGGGTACTGCATGTTTAACTCACATTTCCAAAACTTCCCAGAATATATAAACAAGTATTCTGTTTTTCCACATCAGGTGCTTGAAAAGCTTATTACAGCCTGTTTCTGCAGCTTAGCAGCTTCTCTATAGTACAGTGACTGGTGTTTGATATGTGAATAAAGCAGACAAGACACATCACAGAATATAAAAGGATCAAAACCAGAATGTTCCTCATTACCCCTGGTTTGTGCTCTCAGAGATGTAACAAACACCTGACTAGCACTGGAAATATATGCTGAATTTTATGCATCAATAGGTTTCTGTGACTTTCACCAGTGAAGTGTTTACATAAAAGCAATTCTTTTGTACAAACATTCCATGAAAGTGTTTGCATCTTAATCTGGAAAGAGACATTATCACATCATTGGAGAAAGGCTCAGTGTCCTAAAAATGACATGTCTGCATGAGGATAATTAGCTTCTTAATTGCATGACAAAGCCCTCAAGGCTTCAATGGAGATCAGAGGACCCATTGAGCTAAGCTGTTTATAAGCAAAACTGTAGACACTTCCTTCTTCTTTCTGTAGGTATTTTCCTCTAAAATATGTTTCCTTACTCAGCCAGAATTTCTAGCCATAGTGCAAGGCCTATTTGTTGAAGTTCTGCTTTGGATTTTGGCCCCACTTCACTTTGAACTAGGTGAACTATCAGTAAAGTAGTCAAAAAGTTATCAGGCTCCAACTGAATTCATGTTTTCCCATGGAGGTTTTGATTTGTACTGGAGATGGAGCTCTTTCAAACAGTTTTACTGGGTCATGTGCTGTGCCTGGGTGCTCACCACTGAAGCCAGGTTAGTGCTGCCAGCTTGCTGGAATATGTTTGTCTTTCTTTTTAATTATTCACTTGAAAAATACTGATCCAGGTGTGTGTAGAGTGCTTAGAGGGATCATTCCCCTCAGTTCAGATGTTTTACATTGCTTCACTGAAGGTGAAGATTTCTAATCTGTTGCTCAGCAAGTGACTCAGTCTTCATTTTCCCAGGATTTTCTACAGTCAGAGAGTCCTTTCTGGAAAGTCCATCTTGTACCAGAGGCTGCCTCATCTCTCCCTTTCCAGGCTGACCCCCAGAGTATTTGGAGTAGGTTGACCTGGGCAGGTTTTCTGGAGAAGCTGTGGCTGGCAGCAGCAAATCCTACTCTCCACTAGAGGGTTCTTCCAAGGGCTCTGGGAATTGGAAACAGTGGGAAAGTGGTACAAATCATTTGTGCAGAAGTAAGGAAAGTCTCCACTTAATTTTGTGTGTGCAGAGGATGATCTGCACAATATTTCACTGAGATGCCTCTGTGAAATGTGGCTTCATCTTTCTCTTATGAATTCTTTCAGAAATTACTCTTCAAAAATGTGTCAAGGTATGTAATAGATTTGTGTGGCTCTGACAAATTACAGGAAGGAACAAAAACATTTCTCTCTCCTTACCAAAAAAAAAAAAAAAGGCCAATTTGAGACACTTCAATGTGAATAGTTCTAATTTAATGTCATCTCAGTAGTCAGATCTTCTCAGTGCATCCAATGACAAAACACACAAACATTTGCAGTGGCCTATGTGTCATTAAAAGAAATGGAACATATTGAAGAATGCTCCTGAAATAATTTTTACTCTTTCCAAGACGGCAAGGATTTTCAAAGCAGTTGCCTTGGATTTCATTTCAGACAACACTGAAATGCTTAACTGTTACTTCACTATGCCCAAAGATTTTAGCAGTTTATGGTATTCTTCATAAATCTATGCTATGTCCAGACAAGTGAAAATATTATGACCTGGGTTCAAACACCTAGGATGGTACCATCCAGTAGAAAATGATATGATGCTCCCTTATCTTTGTAACACTACGTATGTAAGTGTCAAAGGACTCTGAAGAGGCTTTTTCCTCTTTATTTTGAGTACATTCTTGAAAAAAAACACAGCCTAAAGTAAAATCACTGAGGCAAGCTTTGACACATATATATTCTTACTAAAATTTCTCTTGAATACTGATTTGCTTGTACAGGTTTGGTTTGCATATAATCCTGTACTTGTCATTGAAATGCTTTCCTTATCAGAAACATGACAGAGAAAATGAGTCTTCTGTAAAAGAAAACACTCAAAAAATTTGGTAAATGTTTGTATTACGAATTCTGAGAGCTTTCTTCTTAAGCTGTATTATTTTCTTTTGCCACTAAGCTCAAGTGAGAACTCTTATTTCACATCATTAGTTTACTAAATCTCTTTGGTAAGCCTGACTTGTTATTGGTCCTGCCACTTATCCAGCTGGCAAATAATTTTCCAGGCCTACCTAATACTATTGTAATTTTTTATGTTAATAAAATATGGTTGGGGAAAAAACCAAACCTACAAGTGTGAAGTATGGCTGAAGACTCAGCAGGGGTGTTACTGCAGTTCCTCAGGGAGCCAGCAATTCCTTCTGACCCTGAAACAAGAGCCTGTAGGTGACAGGCTTCTTTTTACTTTTTTTTCCCCTTTCAGTCTTTAAACTGTGGAACAGCATAATATCTTACAAAGATGGTCAATGGTTTTAGCTCCCTGTGACTTAAAGGGGACTTGCAGATGCTCGGCAGTTTTAAATATCAAGCCAGCAATTTTTTTCAGCAATTTATTTTACCCTTTGATTTTTCTAGTCTTTTGTGAAATAGGATTTTGGCTGAAGTTCTCCATTGTTGGCTTGGATCTCCCTTTCTTCCCATGGGAAGGAACCTGCTTTGTCGCCAAAAGTTATCAGTTATCTCATACAAAAGGTGCATTTTAGTGCTAAAAGTAAATTAACTCAATCATAATAGTAAGAAATCTACCAGCAAGCTCTCTGTTTGTTATTTTACGAGATTTGCACTTTTTTCTTAAACTTTAATTGTTCTTTTTTAAAACCAGTTGTTTCAGTTATTTTTTCCTTTTGGACTGATTTTGCTACCACAAAAAGTGTGATTAGGACATGTCTGAAAACCATACAATGTCATAATCAATGCTGTCTGTATTCAGTACATGACACAGGTAGATTTAATATCAGATCATTATCATAATCAGATCATATAATTATCAGATCATTATCATTATCATATCAGATCATAAATCATTATATCTAAATAATATAGATTTTGATACACCTAGAAGGGCAGATGAGTCTCTAGTAGTTAACTGTAGTTACCTTTGTTCTTGTATCCCCAAACATTTATAAAATTATGACCCTTGAGTTGTAGCTTTTTACAGATAACTGAAGTCACTGAAGTGCTGATCACCTTGTGGCAGGTCAGGAGCTGCTTTGAAGTGCAGAGGTGTGCACAGTTAACACCTCTGTCAGATTTTGTTTCTGGATAGAGACCATTATCAGCTCACCCACAGCCACTTTGCTGTTCTTTACATTTTATCTTGATTTAGGGTTTTTTAAAATTTTCTATGCAGATTCTTGAATTCTCTGTTTGCACCCAAAATTATTCAACCTCAAAAGTGTATTATTGAGCTCTTTCAAAATGCTTGGAGGTGCAGTTTCAAAGCAAGGTATATTAAAGGGTTTTGTGGGATTGTTCAAGTAATGATCTCCCTGAAGTGATATTCAATTCACTCTGTGTCTACTTTGCTAATGATGGCCTGAGATACTGGTAATTAGATCTGTTTAGTTTGTCAGAGGAAGAGGAAACCAGGAGAAGCTGACAGGATAAAAAGAAAGGCTACATGATGGCCCAAGATATGAGGTTTTTCAGTGTGTTATAGACAAAGGTCCCTGTCTTGCTGGTTTGTAATGTAGACACAGGACTAACAGGAAGAAATCTTAAGAAAAAACGCTAAATGTGATGTAAAAAATGCCTCAGTGATCAGCAACTGTGAGCTATTGATAAACACCCAGTTTTCATGCATATGCATTCATGCCAATAGCAGATAATTTGATGCATGTATGCAGCAGAAGGAGAAGGTTGCAGTGTGTACTGAAAGGCCTCAGTGCAGAGATAAAGGTGAAAGGAAAAGTTGGAGATGAGAGAAGCAGCTCGGGAAAGTGAGGAGAAGTCAGGAAAGAAAGATTGACTCAGATATGGGTGTAAAGAGATGGAACTGAGAATAGGATGGTTAAAGTACAAGAAAGGTAGGCAGGAAAAATAACACCAGAGGAAATGAAAGAAAGAAAAATTGCAAAGAAAGTTGAAAGAAAATAATGGGAAACAAGAAAGATGGGAGAAAATAGGGCATATTTGTGTTGCTCTCAAAAAGCTGTGTAGTGTCACACTACAAAGACTAGAAAAACATAAAGAATTCTTTTTTCCTTCTGCAGGGAACAGATTTGTGAGATTGAGATGGGAAAATATGGCTCTGAAGAGTGCTTTTGGCCACAGTTAAAATAATTATTTGCCTCTAAAAATTTCAGTGTGAGCAAGAATGGCAGTGGGGAAGAGGCTGGTGGGAGAGTGTGATCTTGGCAATGCAGCGGTTGCTCTAAGCAGAAAAGCTACATGCCAAATTATTTAATTTAAGAACAGATCTGACACCAAACCCTTACTTAAGTGTTTCACTGGGATTACATAATCAAACCTGACAATGCTTTTATTTATCTGCTCAGAACGTAGCTTTACTTAGGTATCAGCTCCCAAACCCTTCCCAGCACTTTTGCCAATGCCAACAGTGCTTTGTGGCAGCACGGGTTTTGTCAGGAGGCTTTTGGAAGCAGGTCCCTGCCCTAGAGCCAAAGCACAGGAGATACTGCAGGACCCCATCTCCGTGGGAGAGGAACTGCAACCAGACTGCAAGTGGGATTTTGGGCTTCCAGGAGCTGCATTTTGGGACCCATCAGGAAACTGCGTTGTTTATTTGTCAAGTGGGCATGGACCTGCACCTGTCTTTAGTTGCTGCTTTGATATCTGAGATCTTGTAAGCCATTGTGTTTTCAGCTGTAGGTTTAAATCTAAATGATTTTTCTGAGGTGCAGATAGCATCATGAGCTCAAATGGGAGGCCACCTCCTGGAAGGTGTCAAGGATTTTCTAGTTTTTGTCAGAATTTTATTTGTCTTGGATTTGTTTTGAAACTCATGTATTCCTGGTAGAATTTATTTTTACTTACTAGCACATATTAGAATTGGAAAGAACTGTTTCTTTTAACCTTATTCATATCAACATATAAAGAGTCTGCCTAGAAAGGCATGTAGGAAATGAGCATATGAAGAGTTAACACACTTTAAAATCTCTTTGGTTGTCAGAATAATTAATGCCTCCAATAAACATGCTAATTAGTTGACATGGAGAATAATCTTCCTGTGTACATGTTGGACTTTTTCATATTATCCTGAATGCAAACACCACCTTATCATATCCTTACCTTTGAACACTACCTCTACATCATTTCCTGGGTTTAGACACTTGTTATTGACTATACAAAGAGCAGCAAAAAGACTTAATAAAATCTGGCAGCAGGCAGCTTTTCCTGCCTGGAAAGATTAAGTGCTTAGCACTTTGCATTTCAATTACCTAAAACTAATGGAAAAAATATTTTACATTTTAGCCCCTTATTTGGCAAATTGCTTGTAGGAAAAAATATTTCTGATCTACAATTACGTTATTCTTTTAAAACTGGTTGAAAAGTGGATTAGTCTATTGGCTGCAATATATTACACTGCTTTTTTAATTAAGCAGATATTATGCAAATTTTAATCAATACTATTGTGTGTCTTCTCTTTGCTAATTTGGCCACTGCCAGAATTTTAAATCTTTCCTAATCTGAAAGTATATTTTAGAATTGCTTGTATAAATTGTTTCCTATAAGTCACGACTATTCTAATCTTCATAAATTAGCTAAAATACTTTCTTATGCTTACCAAGGCCCATAAATGAATGTAATCAGTAGAGATTTTTCTATTTGAATGGTCATTATATGGAATAAAACACCAACTTGAATTCCAGTTCTTCATTTGTTCTGTTTGAACTCAAGAGTTTTTCATGCAGGCTATTAAAAGCAGCATATACAAACAACTTGAATCACACTGTTTACTGAATACTCTCTCCATAAATTATAATTATATCCTTCTTTTTCAGTATTGCATATTTCAGTTTTAACAAGTGCAACAAATCTCTTGGCTTATGGATAAAGGACTTGCCAATTTCAATATTTGAAGTGCTCTCTTGCAGAGCAATCATGTATTTCCCTGCAGGTACATCTTGGTTTAAATATTGTTAGTAGGAGTAAAAAGATCATTTTCAATCATGAAGGGAATGATGCAGAACATGGCTGGAAATGATATATGAAGTATAGCATAATTTTAAGGGTAAAGGCCTTGATGCTTCTGAGTTACTCAGTCAAATATTCTCCCTGTAGCTGTTGATGACATCTCTTGATTGATATTGCCCTTTTAGCCTGGGCAGTTGCCAGCATTACCCTCATTTATCCTCTTCCTTTGGGACTAGAAATGATAATAGGGGGGAAGTATTCCTTTGGTGCAGCCATATTTATTAGCAGATTGCATAAAATCCTGTTCCCTCTGAGTGCAGTGGAGGCAAGCTGCTCTTAGGGATGCTTCAGCAGGAAGTCCTTCACTAGAAGGGACAAAATTCAGTCTGCTCCACACTTTCTCCTGCCACTTTCTTTGGTTTTGGCATGACTTTCCTGCAGAGCTCTGGTTATGTCACCAGTGCTGAGCAAAGGCTGCTTGTGGGAATACCAAACAGTCACCCAAAAAACAGCTCAACAAAGATCTTGGCGTTTGAACTCATTTTTCTCACTGCAGTACAAGAAACAAAAATTTGAGGGAATCTGATAAATTTTGGAGCATTTCTTCATTAGGCTGATACTCTCCTTTATGTGAAAATGGTTGAGACAAACATCCAATTCAAAATTTCAGTTATCTTTGTGGTTATGGAGCTTCCTGAGGATGTGGGAAAAGGCTCAGGTAGCACAGGAACACAAACCACTTTCTTCTGCTCCTTGGCTTACAAATGCAAGGCACATCCAGCTGCCAGCAATTCATGCATTAAAACAAGAGAAGAGTTTTCCTTTATAAATTCCTGACCAGCTCTGTTTTAATTTTTCTGAGAAAAATGCGGATGTAATTTCGTTGCAGATTTATTTTGGTTTCAAGCTAGTGATATGTGGTATAAATAATTGCTGATATCTCCACATTGCTTCATGAAGTAGAAAAGTGACTCCATAAGATTTTATAAACTGCCTCACAGGGATGTGAGCAGCAGTCTGTCAGATGACAAGGTGCAGTGGCTCAGGAATAGCTCTGTGCCTGGGAAATGGGTGATGCATCATCCATTTACCAACTCCCTGAACTATCAGGGGACATATCTGACTGATTTTCAGTTGGGGAGCATGCAATCTCAATGACTGTCCTGAAAAAGAAATTAACAAAGTTCCAAATGTGAGGCCCATCCCGCATTTCCTCATGATGAATACAGGTTTGTTGAAATTACTAAGTGGACTTTTACAGTAACAAGAAGTCAGTTAATATGTTGTAGCATTGGATGAAAATTATGATGAAAAAATCAAAGAGACATTTTGTGAATGGGAAGCTTCTAATTTCTAATTTTTTTTCTGTTTAAAGTGGAGATATGTACTTAGAGCTATTTACTTGTTGATGGTGAGGCAAGCATTTTACATGAGCTGAACCTTTCTCTACCTCTTTTACTTTACTGCAGTCTAACACAAAATACAGGTTTTCAACCCTAAGATTTTAATCAGACAGGCAAAGATATTTAATTAGTATTCAGCAGATAAGTCACTCTTCAGTTGAAAGGGCTGATTGAAAATTTGTTTGGCAGTGTTTGCTGTACATTTCCCACTAACACAAATGCATTTATTTCAAATTCTGTATAATAATCAACAGTTAGCAATCTGCAGTATGGAAAAGATAATAGAGTAGTTTGAGACTGCTGTTTCTGACAAGATTCTATTCTCTTACCATTTTTAAATACCTCTACTGAGGTAAGGGATGGTAAAAGGGGAAAAAGGAGAGTTTCTCAGGCAGAAGACCTGTGGGCAGAAGTCAACTCATAATCTCCGGTATTTCATAAAATGTACTTATTACTGAGCAAAAAAATGAGCAGAGAGTATTGTGGAAGTGAGTTATGGCTGCTGCCTCCCTCTTGTCGTGGCAACACAGAAGCATCACCTGTGAGACCACAGCCTTGAAGCAAATAGATAGTTTCAATTATCTAATTTTTGCAACGAATGAGACCTTTCTATTGGAAATCTATATGTGGTTGGCAATGGCAAATGGTAACTGTGCATATATCCAGTGCAGTGCTGATTAATTTACAGCCTCCTCTGAACTATAAAGCAGCAATGTTATTTCTAGAAATGAACACAGGCAGTATAAGTAGCCATGGCAGAATAAGCAAACTTTGTCTTTCTTCCTAATGGCTTTAAGTTGTTTGCATTTATATTTATTTACAAGTGAGCCATGGCTGGAGATCCTCATCAGGAGGTCAGGACCTTTCATGCCACAGTGAATAACTGAAGATAATTACTGTTTTGCTGAAAGATTGGACAAAGTTTACAACAAGATGCCACATGTGAGAAACAAGGAAATAAGGGTCACATTTGCAGCAGTAACAGACTAATAGATCACACAGACAAGCTGACAGCAGCGTGTGACAGCTTTACCAGGAATTGTTCTCCACGGTACAATGATATTTTACCATTAAACAGCTCATTGTAAGCTTTGCATGTGGTTTTGCTCTATAGTCTCTAAGTTATGTACACAAAAAGGATGGCCAAAACGTTATTCTTGGCCTCTATTTGACAGAGAGGCTTTTATGCAGTGAAATATCTTTCTCAAGTCAGTGAGGATGTGCTGCCCCTTGGTCAGGGAGCCCGTGAGACAGGAGGTGTCTTGTCACCTGCAAAGCACATTTTGACCATAACCTTAATCCTGCTGCTATGGGAAATCTCTAGGATAAGCAAAGCCACTGATAACTGAAGGTTAGGATAAAGGCACTTTCTGAAAAGACGCTGGAGAATGAGGAGCATCCAGAAAGGCTCATTCCTTTGTGTCCTGCAGTCCTGCCCTGGGTATCAATGGCTGCATGTCCAGTTAAATTGCTGCACTGTTGCACAGACAGGAACGTGTCTAACAAAGACACACAGATAGGTGTGAGAGCTATCTGATAAATGGAATTCTGTCTACAGGGGCTTATACAAACTACAAGCTACTGCTTCTGCTATCTGGCAGGGATGGGGACCATACTGGGCATCAACCACAGGAGGGGTGAAGTCTGCAAACATTTTGCAATTCTTTTTGCTTTCCAGTGGTGTAACTCCCTCCTTGTGTGAATTCAGGTTAAACTGTTTGATTCTTACTGATGTGTTGAAATTCTTGCAGGGATGGAGAGTTTATAATCCGTGTCTCATTGGCAAGAGAATTCAAGTGTTGTTACATTTTCTTTCTGTGAAGATACTGTGAATAGGAGACCATAAACCAAGCAGGTGTGGTGTAAGCACTGTTTCCCTTCATTACTCCTAGGAAGGCATCTTTCAGATTAGGAATCAATTAAAAAAATTAGCCTATTCCTTGGAATTGAGCTCAGGGAGACATGCAGTGTGTCCTGGCCAGCAGCACAGACAGGTGAAAGATAAGCCTTAATGTACTGTGGTCTGACAAATGCTCAGGGTCTGGCTTTCTGCCTGAAGAAACAAGCCATTAATTAGCAAGTAGGAGCAAGTTTTGGAACTATGGCTGGATCTTGTGTATCCCTGTAAACCTAGGGACATAAAAAATCTTAGGGAGAAGGCATTTTCTTATTTTCAGAGTAGTACTTCTCTTTTATGGGAGATCTTGCCAATATAAGTGTGGAAATCTTCCAGCATGATATTGGAATATTTCACCAGCATGGCTGACAGTGCATCCATGAATGCATCTTGTGGATTTATTTACCCTTTGGTCTATAAATTAACATTAAATGGGAGAGGGACTCTTGTAACAGACTCAACCACCACCTCTTGAGTAGCTGTCATTAAAGCCTGTCAAGGAGCCTATTTGAGCTCTGGTAAAAAATGCAAAGGCAGTCAAAATCTTTGAGAAAACATTAGAAAGGCAGATGATTAAAACTCTGGGCAAGGTAGTAAAACTAGTGTAGAGGCTACGAGAATGAGGAAAACTTTGCAGAGCCTGCACAGCTACCTGCATATTTGGGAGTGGCACATTGACACAGTGAGCACAAACCAGCTACATGTGACTTGTCACCAATATTTCTGGTTCTCTTTACAGCCCAGCTCAAAGATTACTTCTGACCTTGGCGGGGCTTTTTATTCCTGCCGTCAGCGCAACTTAGATATGGTAAATGCACGGCTAAAGCAAGCAATCCCAGGCAATGTGCTCTGAGTTGATCCTGCTTGAGCATGGGCCAGATGATCCACTGTGGTCCCTTCCAACCTGACCATTCTGTGGTTCTGTCATTCTCTGAAATGAAAACCAGAGACAGAGATGACATGTGGGCACTTCTGCTACACTAGTGGCACAAGGCATGTAGCAAAATTAGGATTGCATATTTTGTTGGACAATTAAAAATGGGACCCTAGAAACTGCATTTGATCTCCAGTTTCAGTTATGGCACTCTGTGTGTTTAACTTCAGAACTATTGATCTAAAACTGATCTCTATTTTTCAGTGGCAGAAATGACTATTAGAGAGCTATGAAGGAAGTCATGACTGCTGTTGGCCAACATGCTACTCTGGAAATAGGACCTGCCTGCATCTATGCTAAGATAGGAAGTTTCTTATTGATATCTTCTGCCAATTTAGATACAAAGATAATCAGTCTTTTATTAAAATGGCAGCCTAACATCCAGATCAATAACTGGGTCTCTCTCTGGCAGATAGAACAGAATCAAACTTTTGTTGATATTTTGTTTACAGATATAGAAAATGCCAATCAAAAAGATCACATCTGCATGGCTTTTACTGACTACTGATCAAAGAAGACCCAGCGTTTATTAAGCAGGGAAATGGGCTTGAGGAGAAAGAGAAATGTAAATGTTGTGTTCAAGGCAACAGAAGGCTCAGAAGTGAACCAGTCAGCAGCAAGTGAATATCCCTCCTTTACTGGGAGCACTGGTGCACAGGCCATTCCTGCTGCCTTTCCCTGGCTCCTGCTGCCTGCCCAGAGTGAGGGTGTGATGGCACATGGGTCCTGTCTGCATGAACACACAACACCCCTTGTTTAGCACTCAGCACCTCCTGTGGGCATGGAGATCAAAAAACACTGTGTTGTCCTCTTGTGCCTGCAGTGTAGAAGAGAAGAATTATTTTGGAATGGAAAATATGGGGAAATCCTTTTGTTCAATAATAGCATGTCCGTAATAATGACCTCAAAAGGACATTATAACTAATGTATTTTCACTAAGGATAAGATTTAATGGAATAGTTGAGCTGGAAACTGCAATATTTGGATCTGGTATTTCTAACTTTGCCTTCTTTTTGCCTTATACAGGCCACAAGATTTATTAAAATTTTATGTAATTACAGCTTTGACCTGTAAAATCTGCATGGATGATTTTAACATCAAGGATGGCACAGCCTTGAGATACCAACTTTAAAGGAGGCTGTGAATTATATCCTCAGTTATAAATCTTCATGGGATTGATACTTGATGGAAGAGTGCAGTCTGCCACAGTACAGGGTGAGATTTGTCACTCTTACTCAAATTTAGTGAGTACATTGTATTCCAAGTCTGCTCACTGAAATTAGAAAGAGATGATGAAATGTGGTCCTTTCCAGAAAGCATCCCAGAAAGGTGCATAAATAAGTACTAGAACCCACTGGAAAATAGATGGGTGCAGGTAATGCTTAAAGGTTTATTTTGTACCCTGCCAAAAAAATGGATACTTAAAGATAATATGAGGGAAGATTTTCCCATGCTATTATGCATTTAATTTCATTTTTATGGCACAGTTTTTCATACTGTACATGGTAACTGAATGCAGCACCTGGATTAAAAACATTTATGTCTTGTTTCCTATGGAGGGAAATCAATCCTCTCCATTCCTTGATGCATTTCCTATGGAAGAAAATCAATTTAATGTATTTTCTTTTATGCAAGTTTGTTAGTGACTGTAGGAGGGGGGAAATGATAAGCTTTACGTGAGTGTAATAAAAGAAAGTTCTTTTGGCTGGCAATTAAAATAATTAAATTTAGAATGAACACAATTATGCTTTCAAGAAGGATCCAGAAATGCAGTTTCTATGAGGTTTGAAATGGACTTTGTAGTGAGTGGGGACAGTCATGTGTCAGCTACCAGAATTAATTCAAGGAGACTGCGAGGAAATGAGTTCTAGTGAAATCCAAATTTGATAGGTGCCCAAATGCCAGTTCAGCCTCCTGAGAATGTTCCTCTGCTTCTCTCAAAGGGAAGAGAATAAAACCAGCCTCACAGAAAAACATGCAGAAAATCTTTATTAAAAAAAAAAGATGCTCTTGTCCCTGCCGTGTGATTGCCTTGTTTTCTTTTTCCCCAAAGAATTGATGATTGAAAACAGGGAGATAACTCATTGTGGTTCAGTTCAAGGCAAGAAGAGGGGATCATGCAGCAATGAAAAAATGTATTACAAAATAAAAATAGCCTGATCAAAGTTATCTTGATCTCTGATGGAAACAGAAACTCTGCACCGTGCTGAAGGAAATGAAATATGGAAATTCAAGCACCCCAATTTCAGCCTCAGCCTCCCTCTGTCACCCTGTGCTGGCGAGTGCCAGCTCTGGGCATGCACATGGTGCCAAGGAGAGGCAGTGAGGGGCCCTCCCTGGGGCACACAGGCAGGGGAAAGGCTCAGGAGCAATACTTTAAAGGATGTGGAACTGCAAAGAGAAATCCGTGCCCCTGGATTTCAAATAAACCCATGGCAGGGGCCAGAGACAGACTGGATCTCCATGAACAACCATTTCTCTCATTAGAAACTGTTCTAAAACAAAAACTTTCTGTTGAGAAACTGCATTTCTTCAGGAGAAGCTTCCTGGGACAAATTTTAGTATTCTGAAACAACTGAACAACAAAAATGTTGCAAAAAAGCCCAAAAATGGGCTTTACTAGTATATTTCTCCTAGGTAAAAGCAGGCACATTCTCTTTGTCAGTGGTGTTGTCAATGATTTTTCAGGCATTCTCAGCCACATTGCTGCTTTTGCCACTGGTAATTATTCAGTCTTAAACAGCAAACTCTTATTTGTGTAATGAGGTAATATTCTTTAAAGTAGTTCTCATAAAATTGCACTAAACTTTCCTAGGATTTAATATCTTTTAATTTCTTTGTTGCAAATCTGCTGAGTTTAGGAGTAAACATTTTAAACATTTTTCTCTGCAAATCCACAAATCAAGATGCATTCTGCCTGACAGCCCCTCATTTGTAAAGATGTTGTCTGTCAGATCTTGTCTTCAGCAACATCTTTCTTGTAAAGCTGTCATTTTGGGGAGTTTTCAGTCAAGAGCAGAAGAGGCATTAGAAATCAGTGCTTGGGATTTGCATGTAATATACAGATGGGGATAAAATGACTGCCAAGAATGCTCTGCACCCACGACTGGGTCATGTTAGCACCTTCTGCTAAGATAGGACAGGGTCAGAGTTTTTAATTTCCTTTCTGGAGTTGCTTTCTTTCCTGCTGCCTCTCACAAGGGCTGTGCTGATGGATCCAGCCTTGGGTAGGCAGGAGGGTGCCCGGAGAAGTCTCACTTCAGGACAGGTCACGTTCCCCAGTGTGTCTCCTGGAGAAAGCCTCTCCCAGGACCATGCCCTGTAAGTTCTGCTGGCTGCTCCTCAGGGTGGAGCTTCCATGCCCTCCTGTGCTGTGCTTCCCCAGGTGCTGGCTCTGAGTGCTGGCTCTGAGTGCCCGCTGCGTGGCTCTGGGTGCGCTGATGACACACTGCCCTCCTCAGCTGAAACCCAAAACACCGGTGTGACCGAGGGCAGGATGGCTCAGCAGGCTCCAGCTCAGAGTTCACAGGAGAAAATAGCACTTACAGTTCCTTTTTTTATACCTCCAGGCAGTATTTAGCCAGGAAACCTCTGCCTTCTGGATCCATCCATCCTCTCAGCTGGAAAAAAAAAAAAAAAAAAAAGCCTGTTGTTTCTGTTTAAAGAAGAAGTTCTGAACGAGCTTCAGAGTGGAGGTCAGGCAGCTCATGAGGAACATTTAGCAGGTGTGATGTCCTGGGCTGCCTTTTGATGCTGCTTTGGGCAGCATCTGTGATGTCCCACCTCTGTGTGACCCAGGTCCAGCCCTGGGAAGGAGGAGTCCCCTTCCCACTGTCAGTAGCTGGAGTTAAACCTGGTGACTCAGTGATCTCTTTCCTCCCTGCCAAGTGAGAGTATGGACAACAGGTAAAGCCCACCTGTGATTCCATTTATGAGAGAAAAGGTACTAGAAGAGACAGTAAAAAAAAAAAGAGGATGTTGCATGATTTCCTTTATACTATTTCCCCTTGATGTTTTCACCTTCTGCAGAGAACAGCAGGCAGGGTGCAAAGTCCCCCAGAATTTTATGGAAAAGAGGAGGAAATTAGGGAAATACTGCAATATCCATGAAGTTAGTGGCAAAATTTTACTAGTTTCATTCTGTCTCAGACCACAGGAATTTTTTTTCATACTCTGACACTTTATTCAAGTAATTACACTAGAGCGGATTTTGCCCTCAGCGTTTCCACTGTAAAATCTTAATTTATCTGGGACTAATGTTTTACATGGTGTATAGAAAATAATTTCAACTTTTCTCCAACTAAAGAAAAAAAGGAGCAGGCATTAAATAAATGTCTTGGTTCATATGGAAACTTTGGCTTATGTCAAGGTTACTGTGTCTCTAGAGTGCTAATAGAAATTAAATCACCTAAAGAATTTGTATTTTGGGGAAAAACTCACTCACACCTAACTTATTATTATTAATGACATAGTTCAGATCATTGATTTTACATCCTGTACGGTTTAGCTAATGATTACAGAAAGGCCTTCAAAGATTGTATATTAATGACATCAATTATCACAAATGATAGTCTTTATGAATTGTTATGAATATCAAGTGACACTTAGGATATGAACAACAATAGCATGTGATGTGGGAAGTTATGTGAAGCAATTAAGGTCATGAAAACTTTGCTCAGTACCTCTTTTAAAAAACAGTTATTCAATTATAATAATGGTCAATTCTCAGCAGACAAAAAAAATCCTTCATCTGGTTTCCTTCTGGGCATTTAGTAATGGAGCTCCCACCTGCTTTGTAACATTTTATCACGTCATTTCTAGTGAAAACAATTTATACTGGGAGTACTAATTGAGTGGAAGTATTCAGACATTATTTTTGAAGGAATAAATACCCTGAGTTTTCTATGCAACCACATTCTTTGCTATCAAATTCCACACTTGTAATGGGAATTTTTAAAAGCCTATTTTCACTCATTTTTTAAAGGAAAAGACAAAAACCAAGGGAATAAGGAATGAGATAGTGTGTGATGCTTCACTGTTGTGCCATGGGATGGGTTTTGGTTTTGTTTGGCCCTGAAGCTCTGGCTTTGCCAACCTTACTCAGCTTGTGCATGCAGGAATAGCACACTGCATTTCACAGCAGAGGCAGAGTGACAATTGGCGCTTGTCATTAATTATCCCATAATAAACATTTGTGGAGAGCTCACAGCCAATCCAATGCCCCAGCTCCACGTCCTCTGCCCAGGGAGCTGCCTGTGGCAGTGGGGACAGCCTGAGGTGTGGCTGCCTGGAGGTTCAGGGCTGAGTGACTCCCTGCCCTCCAGGCTGGGCAGTGCTGAGATTTGGGCTGGGGGAAGGCAACTTTGGGGGACGCTGAGCTGGGCAAAAGGCTGGGGGAAGCCACCACCTGTGGGAGGATGCTGCTGCTTTGGTGACCAAGATTCCTGAATTATCTTCACTGTGAGCTTTGCTGTATTTCACTGTAAAAAAAAAAAAAAAAAAAAAAAAAAAAAGTTAAAACTGAGTCTTTTTTTTAACTGAGAAGATGAACTGTAAGAGTTTTGCTTTTAGGAGGCTTATAAATGCTTATGAGCCCCATGGATCTGTTTAATGCTCTGTTCCACTGCAGTTTCCCTTTGAAGTGAGAGACTTCTGATAAAAGTGATGTACTTTATGCTTAGAGCAGGATTTATATTGTGGTGAGATGTGAAAAGCCTTGGCCAAGGAAATGGAGCTCGTTGCACAAGTTCCTGTGGACAGGCAGATAAAGGCTCTGTCCTGAGGAGCACCCAGGCTGCACCAAATGTCATAAACCTTCTGCTTAACTGAAGAAAGCAAATTATGGTTAAGGGCTAGTTCTTCAAAAGAGCTCCTGAAAAATGGAAATCATCTATTCTGATGCCTTTTCTCCATGGCCTAATAAGAATCCCAGCAAATACATCAAACGGGAGGTAAAGGGAACCTCTGTGATGAGAACAGGGTTTCATCCTGGGAGAGAAGGACTGAAACCAAATGGGTGTGGGGAGCACAGGATTCCTGCTTCCCCACATATGTGATGTTAGGTCATGTGCAGAGGTGAAGATCTGCTCTGCCTTTCTTGGAATGATATTATTATCATATCATACTTTCCTGCAGTTCCTGCCTTGGGCTGATCCCTACATGTGCCTGTAGGGATGAGCCTGGAGAAAGGTTTGCCTGAGCTAAGTATCTGTGGAACTGCATGGGGCAAGCTTCTGCAGTGGCTCTGCCATAAGAATGTTTTTTCACTTCTGCAGACTTTCAAAGGAGTGATTTAAAGTGTTTGCTGACATGGTGCCCAGTGACACTCATCACGAAGGCACTGTCCATGCCACTGCTCAGTTTAGGAAAGCACAGAAGTTAAATCACATTTCGGGCTCTGGAATGGATTCCCTGTGGTTTCAGGAAAGCTGCTTTGCTCCTGTCTGTCTCCTTTGAGGAATGGAGGGCAGTGATGCTTATCAGCTTCGCAAAGACTTTGTGATAATTAACATTTTAAGATTAAAACTACTTGATTTTGTAACAGAATTTTGGCTTATGTGTCTGCTTATTGGAGACACGAAGAGCAATAGATGAAATTGCTCAAAGACAAATATAAATAACTTCAAACTCCACTGAGGTTTAAATAAACCCACTGTAGCACATTCATTTTTCTTAGGGATATGTAATAACTTAGAAAAAGTATTATAATGGACAAATATAAATTTTAAGTCTCACCAGCTCAGCTCTGCCTCTTTTCTTGTGCAGTGGTGCTATGAAATTTCTCTTCAGGCTGCCAGCTACTGATGCAGCTTCACATCATCTCTTGACATTAAACTCTGGTTGAGTTCAGTTTAAAGCTAGACTCTGAAGGGGGCGTGTATAACGGAATGGACACTTTGAATTTTGTGTTTGAACTCTGGTTATCCCACTTATCTTTTCAATGTTTATTTCAAGCTCAAACCCTTTTTTGTGCTCTGTGGTCCGGTATATCATCTTGGATCCAAATTAACGAAAGTACCAAAGCCATCTCCAGCTCCCTGGCTTTGACATTTTGGCAGTTCCTCGTTCCTCATTTGAACTGAGTTTGTGGCTAAAAATTGTAGTGTCATCCACAATGTTGAAAAATAATTTGGTTCAAACAGATTTCAGTCTCTTCAAGGATCAAAAGCATGATAGATGAAAACACAGTATGTCAGGGGGTTTGAATGTTGATTTGAGACTTGTCAGACCCAAATTTCCTGCATCTTCCTTGGAGTTAAAATGAAATGCTAAAGATACACTGGGCAGAATCCAAAGTAAAATAGTCTTCCAACCATGCTGGGAGAAATCTTGTGCCCTCTGATCCCTTGCCCTGAGTTTCTGCTGCTAGTTATTTAACACATTTCAGAAAGCTTTCTTCTGTGTGCACGCAGCTGATGTGAACCAGCCTGCAAGAGAAACTTGAGTATTCAGTGCTCTGCCTGGGTAGAGCATGAAAGACATAAAGCAATTTAATGTTATTAATTGCTAGCTGGCTGATTAGATTTACAGGAAATTGTCAAACCTTAAACCCCCCAAATAATAATTTCTCACCCCAAAAAAAGAATTTATTATGCCATTAACTTTTTTTCCAAGCAGGTTTCTAAAGTGAAATCACTAACTGCTATAAAATTTTTATAGCACATTTTAATTTATTTCTCACTCCAGTTAGGAAATGTCTTAAAAAATGTATTTTGGTATTCTCTACTGTCATTATTTGCCATTCATAAAGAAAATATTTGTAGCTAATTTTTCTATCCATTCTGAATTTGAAACCTGTGTTACTTTTCTGTTTTTTACTTTCTGGAACGTCAGAGACAAATTATATCAATAAAAAGTTTAGTTTTTAGAGGACTGAATGGGAAGGACCAGATGCTTTCTGCAGACATGGGGCAACACAGGGGAAGGGGATGAAGGTGAAGGCAAACCAGCAGCAATTCAAGGCATTTTAGTGCTAAGACTACACAAAAGGAGGATGGATTTACCCTGCTTGAGGCATCCAGGTTAGGAAGGTAATTGCACTGCGATCTCTGCAGTCAGCAGAGTCAGAGATGCTTTCAGGGGAAATGATCTTTTTCTGTGTGTTACATGGGGTCAGCTGCAACTACAATTCTACCCAAGTGCTCTCCAGTGCCCCAAGCAAGGCAAAGCCTTGGTGCTTGTTAGGGCTGCTTTACGTGGTTTGTGCTCTGCCTTCTGAACTATCTGAGGGTGCAGGTGCCTCTGCCTAAGCACCCACTTTCAGAAGCTTCAGAATATAAATTTTCACAGGCGTCAAAATTTTCCTTCATGGGGGAAAACCATTCTGCGAGAAATATCTGGTGTGAAAATAAAGTGCTAGGCTTGCACATTTACTTTGTATGTAAGGAATCTGGGGAAAGAGAGTAAATATTTCAGAATTACACCAACTGCTTTTTGATCTCAGCATAGATTTAATGCTCAGTTCTGGTGCAGAGGGGCTCCAAGCCTGAATTTCAGTAAGCATGGGAAACTTTAGCACCAAGAAGGTGCAGGCTCTGATACTTGTAAGAAGAGTGTAAAAGTTTTTGACAGAGAAGTACATAAACAGAGACCAAGACTGGGTGTCTGTATGAATAATGAATATTTCCCAAGTGTTTAGTGCAAAGCTCTCATTTCCTCCAGTATAAGGGGCATCTCTGTGGATAAAATATCTCAGGTATTTTCAAACCATCAATCATTTGCAAAAATTCCTAGAAGATTTCCATGCAGTTGCAAGTAGTAATTGGCATAGGAGAACACAAAAAGAATCAATATTAAAACTATCTTCATAGTTCAGAATATCTAGTCTGGGAGTCAGATTAATCAGAAAGCTTCAGAAGCTTCAGAAATATTGAAAGTGAAGTGCTAGTTGCCTCAGTGGATTTGGCAAATGGACATTTCCACTCTGTTATCCAGGCTGCCAAGTCCCTGAAGTTTTTCCTGCTGCATCTGAATTTGCCCTCCCCTGGGCCATTAATGAGTGTGGCTGGGCAGCGTGGTCGCCACACATGGGGCTGCTGTGCTCAGAGAAGGGGGAGCCAGTCACAGGGTGCTTTCTATTTCTGCCTGAAAGTTTCTGGTTTTCGCTTCAGGCTCACCCCTAGCCCTACAGCACAGGGATGCTTGGCCAGTCACACAATTTTCAGAGCTGTTAAAGTTCCTGTGTTCTTCTGAAGTGGTTTAGTGGGAACTGCAGCTGGAGCTAGGGGCTTCTGCAAAGGGATGAGTGTTTCCAGCAGCTGCTATTGTTAGGCTCTAGCACTGCTGAAGAGAGTTTATGGGATTGCCTTTGAAACTCACAGATGAAACTCAGCCCACTTTCTTTCTTTCATTCCTGTCAAATACTGACTGACTGCACTTTCCCTGCAGCTGACTGTCAGGACGAGGTATCACAATAGGAAGAGCACACTTTCATTATTTTCGTGTCAGACACGGGGGTACCTAGCAAAAGGAGATGATGGGAAGGATTAAATCCTTCAAGCAAAATCCTTAGGAAAGCAATAAAGCACTGCTAAAGGCAGCTGAATGCTACATGTGGGTGCACCAGCTCTGCTGACACCCACTGCACCCACACTGCAGGCAGGAGGAGTTTGTGAGAGATGCTGAGCACGGTGTTGAGAGGTCACACATCTCATAACTGTCACCTCCTTTATCCCATAATAAATTATCTATAAGATAAACAAAACATAGCATTGCTTTGCCTCACTGCCCCAGTCTGGGCCTATATCACTCCATGGTGGAGGAGGAAAGGTGGGAATTAGGGCTTTTGTAGATGATGATCATTTAAAACATCTTCATTTTCCTTTATGTATCTTACCCTAAGTGAAATTCTAGCAAAGCAATGATTTAGGAACTTTATAATAGCCCTTGTGGTGAAAAAAATGACCAAAGCCTTCTTCTGCACAGGTTTGTCTGCAGCTGCTACACCTCCACCCAGCATTTCAGTGCCCCTCTGAGGGGACAAACCCAAGTGTCACACAAACTCCACAGCAGGAGAAAACTGTAAATGTATCAAAGATCTCAGGCTGCTCAGCTTGCAGGTTTGGTTTCTGTCTTGGCAAGCTTTCATTCTCCTGACCAGCAGCAATGGGCTGTGTGGATGGGTGGGATGAGGGTGGCACACAGTCCCCACGCTGTGTGTGAGCTCATGGCCGTGACTGGGGTTTTCTGAAGGGCCCCTCCTGGAAATGGGTCCCAGTCTGGCTGGACTACAGGATGGAGTGAGAGCAGTTCTCCAAACTCAGACCTCACTTCTGCACCCATGCCTGGTAGCAGAGTATGCTGGGGCAGAACTGAAATGCTGGCAGTGTTCAGCCCTTTCCTATATCCATTTTTAAGGTTGTTTTGCAGCCACCTAAAGATGGGGAGTTTTTTTAAGGGGACAGACTCAGACCATGCTGTGATGCCTGTGCAGTGCAGAGTGGAAGGTACAGCTGTGTCCTCTCCTCTGATGTGTTCCTCACGTGTATTTTTATAAGTAGATGAATTATGAATGGGTTTCAGTTGTCAAGAAAATCCCAAGAAAAACATGACACTGAGCATCATGTTACTCGTGGCATCCAGAAGTTATTTGAAAATTAATGGAAGATTATTTCCCACTCAGCTCACACAGACGTCTGAATCTGGGTGCTGCCAGCTACTGCAATGTTTTACATGAGAGCATGTGCAGAATGTTTTTAAGAGAAGAAATATCCTTCTGGCTTTGTAAAAATAATCTTCATGCAGTTGCACAATTAGCAGTTTCAGCAGTGAATCTGCAGTTCATCAGTACAAATGTTTAGTGTGCAAACATGCAAATACTGTGAATTCATTGAAAGCTTATTTAATAGCCTGATAGAAGCAAGGCATATATACTTCAGTGAGAGTAAACAGACCTTTAATTTTATCTCATTATGAGAGCTGGTTTTAATGTTGTTAATGCTTTTCTAAAGATGAAATGTTGACAACACATATTCCTTGCTATAAGAATAAATTAATATTGATTAATGTGAGTGACTTAATTTAAACTCTATTGTCATGTCATACCACTTAAATTTCTTCTGAATTATTTTAAAAGCAAGATAAGCTTCAGTTCACAAATAGATGAGTAATTATATTTATTTTAATTTTTTATAGCTATCTCTTTCAAGGTTTTCTTCATCTGTGTATGTGAAACTTTGAGCCTTGGTAAATTCTCATGCAGCAGATTTTATCAAATGAAACTTAGTGTAACACAGCAGAACAAGTCATTATGGGTATTATTCCTCTCTTTCTATTTGTGTCCATCTTTTAATATCTGCATTAACTTTGGCCAAACAGTACAGGGGTAGAGTAGCAAATGTTCAGTTGAATTATAAAATCTTTATGGGTTTGTTGTGTTCAAGCAGTTAAAATATTTGCGCTTTCAATGCCTGTGCTAAAGTTACTGTATGGTGATTCTCTCAATTGCTTCCTAATATGTGAATGAAGAAGTTCAAAGCATGAAGGAAAAAGTTCCTAATCTATGTAATTTCTTAACATTTTCCTGTCTCTTCACACATATATGAAAGAAAACAGCATGCTGTGTAATCTTTAAAAAAATCTTCTAAGGTGTAGAGACTGTGAAGGTGGTGTGAACCATTGGTGTGTTTGGGCTCCTTTGAATGAGTGCTTTGTGGCATCAGGTAATACTTGAAGGAGAGCACAAAAATGGGACAGTGTTTATTAGGATTTTTAGAAAATTGTTATAAATATCACCATGGCAAAGCTTCTGGATACCTCCAGGATATAGCAGAAAGATTAGAAGGGATTCTGTAAGAAATGTTGTATAATTGATCCATTTCCAGGGCAAAACTGGCAAGAATGGGAGTTATTAGTTGGATAAGAAATCTTCGTGTTGCTGCGTGATTGGCACAGGCAGTGTTGTGGTGCTCTGTAAATCTACCATGAAAATAACTTTCTACTTTTTGGGTTGCATTTCCCAGACCCCAGATCAGCTCCAGAGTGTAATCACATGCTAAGTTTGTCTTTATTCAAGATGCTCTTGAGGATATTTATCTTTCAGGGGCCTCAGTGGCATAAGCTGATATTGAGATGAGCAGGTATTGAAGAGCTTTTCATAAGTGTGCTGCTCTCCTGAGCTACAGCAGTGCTGTGGAAACGTTTGGGAGAAGGAAACAACTCCCTGTTTCTGCTTGATCACAGCCTTTTGATCTGCAGCTGCCTGTACTTTGTAATGGACTGCTTTCCAAGCACGCCTATGAAATGTCACAGAACACTTTGGTTTTGCGGGGAGAGCGGTGATTCGGGAAGGAGGAGGGGAGCTGGAGAGCTGTGCCCAGGAGGCATCGTGGGGCTCCCTGCAACCCAGATCCCTGCTCCTCTGAATCCTTTCCAAGCACTGCAGCGCAAATAACTAATAATAACAGAGCTGTTGCTGGGGGAAAGAATCATCCTTGTAAGTAATCAGATGGAGTGGGATGCCTGCAAACTTGAATGTTAGGCTGGGGGAACAAAGCAGCAACCGTAAGCTTCTTAGGTTTGCAGAAGCAGTTTTGTACGAGTTTTCTCAGCTTCCTGTGAGGAGAAATATTTTCAAAATGGGTCTGATTGCTAATCTGATTATGCCAGCTCGGAAGTTAAATTGAAACATGAAATAAATGAATGCTTTTGGAGTTATGAATTAATTAAAAAACTAATTAGGACAGATAAAAGAAATGCAAGTCAGGGAATTGTTTTTCTTATCTTGGAATAAGAGCATTTAAATTGAAAAGATGACATTAAACAAAGCCTAAAAACAACTGGAAACCGTGTTAGGAGAAAGATAAGTCCTAAAAGGGGATTTTTTGTTTTCCATCATGATACAGCTTTCCAAATGTATTTCTGAAGAGGGAACAGCAGCTCAGAGGAGAGGATGTCTGTAGGCTCAGGGACAGCTGGAAAAGAAATGCTGAAGAGGGGCTGAGTAGATGGGAGAGATACAGGGCTGGGGAGTCTCAGCTTCACTGGTGTCTGCTAAAGGAGGGTCCATGGGTGGCTGTGCTGCTGTGCGCTGGGATTTTAGGTCAAGATCATTTGTGTGGCACTAATTCCCAGCTGGGTGGGGTGGTGGGGAAATCTGTGGCTCTAGGCCATCCCTGCCTGCATCAGGTACTGGTCCTGCACCATGGGTGGCTGCAGGCCCATGGAGTACCAAGAGGAAGAGGAGGATGTTTTCTAATCACAAGTATGGAAAAGTTGCATTCAGACATTTTCTTTTGGAGCAAATTTTATAGGAATGAATAAGGAGTGCCTCAACCATAACACCTTTGGTATGAAAATGTTGCTGTGCTGGTTAATAACTGAAATGAATGATGAAATATCTGTGCACTGACTGGAGGAGTCAGAGATTACTTTCAGAGATCAGATAAGAAAGTCGTTGCTTTCAAGCCCTGGAAAACAGCCAGAGGGGAAGAGCCAGGACTGTGACATCGCAGGGAGACCCAGAGTAACCCAGAGATCTTCCCCCTGGGGTTTGCACCAAGAGTGCCCATAACAAACACCCAGGAGGGGCTGCTCAGGAGGGGAGCACTGCAGGGCTGGGGCTCCTGAGGGCTCTGGAGAGCATCCCTGGCATGGTGCTGGGCCAGAGAGGTAGGTGTGCTGTGCCACCCCACCCCTTTGGGTGCCACTCTGGAAAAGTCCTCACATACCCCAGGCACACCAAATTTATGCTGCTTTGGACAGGTCACCAAATCCATTACTACAGTTGCCTTGAAATGCAGAGACTGTCACTGCTGTAATACATTTTAAAATCAGAAAGAGCTTTAAGCCCTGATGGTCTTACCAGTAAGAAAGAGTCCCTGCTCAGAAAAGCTGGAAGCAGCATAAGTATTAAGGAAGTTAAAGCGATCATTAACATTAATATATTTCTCTCCTCACCTACATGAACATGAGAAAGAGAACCATAGAGGTGATGTATAATATTCATATTTCTTAATGCATTACAGGAAACTGCTCAGACACTGCAGAGGAAAGACAGATAAAAGGACTTGTACAGAGGAGTAAATGTATATGTCCCTGAAATGTGCTGCACTATTGGGTGATCACTCAGTCTGGAAGACAGAGACTGCATGGCAGGTACCTGGCTCTGACTTACTGAATTCTCTGGCTGGTAGCTTGGATTGTCTATTCTTGTTGAATTATCTATTAGCAAGAAGCTTAAACCAAACCAGAAAAAAACTCAACCAACGAGCCAAACAAAAAAAAAAAAAAAAACCCACAAAAAAAAGGCGAAAAAAAAGAAGAAAAATAATTTCCTGAAGTAGTTACTGTCCAAGATCAAAGTGACCAACTTAAAAACCAAAGCTCAGAAGGGCTATGTAGCCTGGCTATGAAGCTCAGAACTAATTTAACTCCCTCTCTCACACAGGGGCAGATTTTAACCTTACCTTAAATCTCTCTCAGTTACACTTTAACTGTGTGGTGGCACAGGTACTCCTGTGATGAAAGCAGGGAGTTAATAATGTTTTCCTGGCTGGCTGTGAGAAAAGCATGAATGGACTTCTGTAGGGAAGAGAAAAGGGAAAAGGAAAAAGAAAAAACGTCTGTCTCAGGAAAACCTGATATATCCCTGAGTCAGAGTATCATGGAGAAAACTCCACCTTGCAGAGTTTTTATAAAACACTCTTACTACCTTAAGAAGCAGTCTACCTCTGCTGTGAGTGAGGAGTTTAAAAATAACAAACAATCTCGAAGGAAAAAGCAAAAATAAGAATTACCATAATAAAATATACTGTATGATGCCTGAGAAAGTAAAGCCTGGCTTAATTGACAAAAAGTGCCAATGAAAAATGAATGGGGTTCAATAATGGATCTTCTCACATTTCAATACTTTTGTTCTAGTCATAGAGCTCAGAAGCTAGAGGTAGTGAAATAGTTTTTTTAAACTCTCAGTTTCTTTGAAGTTTAGGATAAGTTGATAGTTCAAAACATATTTTTCCATCATTGTAACCTACGGAAAGTAGCACAGCTTCATTTGGTTTTAGGAGTTTAATGAGCACAGGAAGAATTTGGATAGCTCCCAGAGTGATAAGCTATGTGTCATGTCTAAGTGAAGTAAATCCTCTGACTTTACAAAGATATTGCAGGAAAATGTGATCAGAAACTCTCTGGCTCAGTAGGACCAGTAATGACAGTCAATGTCAACTACTCAAAAATAAAAGTTCTGTTCAAGTTAAGTTCCCTTATGCTTTGTGGAAGAATTTAGACAGTATGAATACTGATTGGATCAAAGAAAATGGGAAAAAGCAGGATCAGCCTTATCTGATCATAATCTGCACAATAAGTTTGCCACTGCTGGAACTTCAAATTTAAAAGCATGTAGAAGTGCAGTATGTGGATTGGTCATGTTTTCAAAAATCCCTACAGCTCCTGAAACTTCCACTAATGCTAGTCTGCCAAAGAACTTGCTAAGTTGCAGTCTCTTAATTTTGGTCTTTTGAAGATAAAATACTGAAATAGCCAAAGAAAGGACAAGTCTCTTAAATTTAGAGCTTTTGCCTCTGAAATAGATTTTGGGTTTGCACTGACCATGGGCTGGCCTATTTTATGTCCCCTTTAGAGTGTTTACACCTTTGGGTGACTGAGACATGACTGGAGTAGCTATATGTGCTGTTTTTAACAAGTACTATCAAAAATATTTAGAAGACCTCTTTCTTTTTGGCCAAAATTGTGTCCAGCAAGGTTGGGTCCATTGTCTGATAGGAGGGAGACTTTGTAAAAAAGAATCAACAGGGACACTTGTCACTGGTTTAATGAGGAGGCAAAAAAGGAGGTGGGAACTGGTTTTTGAACCACTAGTCTGTCACCTGCCATGTGCACAGGCTTACCACATGGTAAGATGCAAACCTTGGACACAATTTTGTGAGGGCTGTGCCACATAGAGGCAGGCATGCAATTTCAAATTGTTTTTTTTCAATTTTAGAATTTCCATAGAAGAGATAGCCTTATTGCACCCTCACTTCACAGATCATTATGCCTTATGTGTGTGTATATATATAAGTATATATAAACCCAAACTGTGTTTTAATAAAGTAACATATGCTAGAAATCAATGCTAAATCTGGTTAGCAGATTTAAATATGTCAAAATAGCCAGAGTGATATGAAACCATCAGCAATTTTCTTTCATTAAACTGATTTAGCACAGTACCAAGGACAGAAACAAGCACTAATTGGATAGCAAACACATTTCAATTATCTATGGTGAATTAGCAAGCAGATAACAAGCACTAGGTGTTACCTTCATTTGTAAGTGTTCCTGCTCCACTCCCTGGCCTTTTAACTCGGAATCACTCTTGGCTCCTCAGAAGCTTTTCAGAAAGAGGTTCCTGATTCCTGTGCAGGATAAAATACAACTGATATTCCCTGATCTGGAATGATTTGTTTGATAAGCCAGATCATCTACCTCTCATAAAACTTGGAGAATTCAGTGATGTTTTTCTGAAGTATAATTTAGCTAATTAGCATTAGCCAGCCTGGTAATCAATAGAATCACTTGTATTACAGATGGCACTAACTAAACCTGTACTAGTTAATAAAACAAAAGGGTTTGCTTACTCAGCTTTAAAAGGCAGAATGTCTGGTAGTTGCCAGCTGTATAATTCTTATGAATAAAATAGGACTCAGTTTAGGAGATTCTTTCCAGGTTCAGAAGTGGTGATAGCAGAGAAATAAATTAGCTTCCACGTGTTTTGTGTCTCCAAAGAGCAGAGAATTTTGCAGGCTCACTTTTATTTTCCTTCCTAACAGCAGCAGACCTCTGTGATTGCCAATGACACAGAGCTTTTCTGTATTTATGTTTTGTGCGTTGTGTCCATTAACTAATCTGAGAAAAGATGCCATAAAACTAATATCAAAAAGACACCATCTAGCAGGATTTAGCCTTGTGTCATTCCCTTTGCCGTTTACATGATGCGAGTGTTTAAAGGATCAGGGCTGTTTTCTGCTACCAGCTCCAAAGCAAGAACGAATCAATCAGTCCAAGGGTGCTGTCCATGGTCCTAAGCCCATAATCCTGCCCATGAAAATCCTTCCTCCACTTTTGCCTGGCAGAGGTGACGTCTGAACTTCATGCAGTCTTTCTCCTGGGTAGCTACCAGGGATTCCTTAGGAAATGTCATAAAGTAGATCATACTTAAATATTTAGAAAGTATGTTAAAGATGAACGACCTCATAAAGTCTGTGCTCATTTTCAGGGTATTTAAAAGGTACCCAGACATGTGAGGAGTATTGGAGTCTGCAATGGGTCAGAAGGGTGGTGCTGCAGGAGCGCACTCACAGGGGCTCTGGGGTGAAATATGCTGTGAGCTTTTTATCAGAAATCCCACTGGGAAGCAAAAGATTCCCCTCGTAAATCAAAACTGACACGTTGTAAGACAAGAATTAATTTCTACAGACTGGCATTTTTTGATGGATAGCTGTTTTGTTGGAAGCCTTATGTCCAGATGCACAGCAATTGTTTAGCCAGTTTGGATGAGGTGCAAGGGCACAAATGCTGCATGGGCACTCGGGGGGAAATACATCAGCCAAGCACTTGCCATCTCTGTAACTCAGTATTGTACAGATGCATCTGACAGCATCTTTCTGAAAGGAGGCAATCCATGCTGCTGAGATGTTTGGAAATTGGACAACAACAGCACTTGTAGCTGGATTCTTCAGAATAAAGAAGAAATAAAACTGGAGTGTTAAGCAGCAGGTCACGTTGCAAATCACCATCTTTTTGTCATCTAGTTTGGGTATGATATTTGATAATGAGCCAAGTGACTCATGCCTTACATTTCTTTTCAGAGCAGGTACTAAAATTTGAGTCAGATCATCCCCAGCAGGATTGTGATAAAGAAACTTTTTTCTGAACATTCCACAGGCTCAGCCCAGTCCCAGTGCTTGTGAATCTGTCTCTAGGGATGCAGCCACAGAAGGGAAAATGCAATGATAAAGGACTTTTTCTGCTGGTTTATTTTATATCCATGCTTGTGCTGGCCTTTTGAAATGCAGTATTATGCCAGAACTTAATTGCAATGCTGTTAATTGCATGCAGAGCCATAAACACTGAGTTAATATATTGCCTATGACTGTGTGTGTGTAAATGTCAGTCAAATCACAGATTACTTGGCTACCTTTTTTGATATTAAATTTGTGAATGTTTCTTAGGAAAGAAACCTTCACCAATATGAAGTCTTTTGAACCACAGTGAGATTTAAGCCATTCAGGGAGCTGACTGCCCCATCTGCAAACAAATGGCGTGGAAAAATTTAACTTGCCAGTCGCTGAAAGCTCATCTCTGGGTAAGATTCAAATATATACAACTGTCAAAATCAATGAGAAATATTTCTTATGGGTTAGCAATAATATTTTAAGAATGTTGGCAAAAATAGTTTCACAATAAAGGTGTGCTGAGCTACACTATGTCATGGCCAGATCTAAATATAGCATTTATAGAAATTGCTTCTCCTGCAATTTTTACTTCTGTCATCTTTGCAATGTGTTAGTGTCACTCATTCAATGTGCTCATCTGATCATCACACTTTCAGATGTAATCACAGTATTGTGCATCTCACTGCCCAAACCCATGGAGTTTCTGGTGAGCTGCTGTTCACATCCCGTGTACCAAACTGAAGGGGCTGTGCTTGGGGCAAAGAGAAACTGACTTCATCCTCTAGACGCTGGAGAAGTTTGAAAATCCACTTTCACTGTGTATAAGGCAGCATGGGGTGGACCAACTTTTTCTGTCAGAAATCCTTTACTGGCAAATTACTAATTAAATGAAATGAGTGTGTGAAAAAAAGAAGTTTCTGCTTTCTGCCAAAACCAATAATTTGTTCTAATTTCTTTCTCTTTCTTTTGAATTTAGAATTGAAAGATAAAACATTGAAAGTGAAAACTTGTAATTAAAATTCTAGAATATTTTTCTTTAGGAATGCTTCCTTTTGGAACAGCAGCACCACCAGTACCTGTCTGTTACTAAATCTTGTTGCTTTAGCAGAGATTTGTGTTCAGTACCTGCTGCTGTTGTCAGCAGCTGCCCATTCCCATGCTGGCCTCTGGCCAGCTGCCTCTCTGGATTCCCCCAAATCCAACTGCCTTGCTGAGACAGGGGCTTTCCAGGGGCTTCTCCTCCTTTTTGGACCAGAAAGGGACCAGGAGTGTGCTGGGCTCAGCTCACTGAGCAGTGCCGTTTTAGGGAGGTGCTTTCTAATTATACACAGCTTTAAGTACTTGTGTGCCTACAGCTCAGCAGCATTCATGCATCTGGCTCTCCTCAAAACAAAATGTTATCTCTTGGGATGGAATTGAACACATTCCACTTCAAGTAATTTGTCAGAGAATTACCATTTTCCATGCAAAAGAGGGATGCATTCTAATGTCTTCCTAATGCATTCAGATCAATCCCATGGAAAGATGGAGCCAAAGCAATACCCCACTTCCACATTTCTCAGACATTCTCAAATATTTGTTCACAATTCACTTTGATAATTTTCCTGGCTTCTTTTAGAGCATTCAAATTTTGTCTGGGAAGTGAATTCTAAAGTTAAAACTCAGAAACAGAATTTGATATTTATGTGTGCACCCATTCTTAGTATGAATCGTTATGTTTGCTCAACATGGGAACAGAAATACAGAAAGGAGGACCTCAAAATACACCTGGCTACAAATTTCTTGTTATTCAGGGGAGTTCATACTGTGGAAGCTGGACTAGAACATGAAGTGGATTTGGTAAAATACATAAGTAAAGTGAACATAATTATGAGAAAGGCTATTTTCAGATTCATCATAACAAACTTAATTTACCTACCTACATAATTTATTAGTTAAAATCAGGTGTAATGAGGCATCTTTAAAGCAGCCACTTGCTAAGTGTTGGTCCGGTTTGGCCTGGACAAAATATGCCAAAGCAAAACCTACAATGCTGAGGCAGTGGAGCTTGAAGTTTGGCAATAATTTAGCATATGGATCAGATGATTTTGTTGAAACAGAAGGGCAGTGCAAAGGAAGCTGCTGCTGCTTCTTGGAAAGTGCTGAGGACTTCTGATGGGAGTCCCACAGTATTTAGGTGCAGGAAGCTATTATGGTGCTTGGAGGAAGGGGATTTGACAATCACATCAATTATGCTTCATTTTGTAAGCAATTCCAGGGGTCGGAGAAGAAAAATGCTGTTCCATGGTATGTTTACCATGGTGTTGCAGAAATACTTTCCTCTTTCCCCGCCTTCCCCTCAGTTAAGACAAAAAGGCCTCATTAAAACCCAGTAAAAGACACTGAATTTTTTATGCATCCATAGATTTGCCACTGCTGTCTCTCTTGCTTGTGAGAGTTCAGAAACACTGTAACAATTCAAAACTGTCCTTTCTGTAACTCTATTTTCTTCGGTTAAATTAAACCAGGGGGAATTAGCTCCTTTGATATTTCTCTTCCAAAGCTGCTTGAAAGTGTTGTACATGTGAAAAACGAGATTTTAAATGGAAGGAGAATGACTGACATTAATTTAAAACCCAAACTAAAGAGATAATTGCGTACAGTAAAAGTCCTGTTACAATGAGGAGTTAGTCATAAGTGATTACATAAATTTTAGAGATTAAATGATTTTAAAAAAATGTTTAGGATTAAATCCTGTCCTGAGTGGAACAGAAAATGCAGAGGCATCCTCCCTCTTTGGCATTGATACTGCTGCTGGCCAGACTAGAATTTATTGGGGAGGACTCAGAGATTTGCTGAGGAAACATTTTGTTGCTTACCCCAGGCCACTCACTTATCCAGCCAGTCTTGCTGCTTTCTGGGCAGGATGATATTTATTCCTTACTCCTTAGAGTTTCTTAGGCTTTGTACCCAGATTTACCCTTTGAAAGCCAAAAAAATCCCTAATATTTGCCCCTCCTCTTCTTTGGCACCAAGGATTATCCCTTAGTTTTTTAAAAAGGCAGTTGCTGATATGGATAGGAATATTCACTGTAAATATTTTTCCCATATGAATTGTGGAAGAGACACCCAATTCTGAGCAGATCCATTTCCCGATTTAATTAGATCAATTCAATTGATTTGAACTAGTGACAGGATTAGTTAGCAATAGCTGAGGGGAAAAAAAGTTATGCTTTCTATCAGCAAGGCTTTTTATTCCAAATGCTTTGGTAAAAACAGATAGGTGGCTAAAGCATCATATAGGCATGAATCATGCAGATGGCTGGCAAAGTCACAGCAGTGCTACATGCTGATATTTATTTTGAAGTGTTCTATGCTTTGGAGTCTCATTTAATCTTAACACCAATCAGTCTTGCCAGTACTCATGAACAAAGCCTCTCTTCAAATTTAGTGCTTTTTTGAATGCTTGTACTTAGATCCTATCAAATTTCAAGTTCTTAAAATAAAACAACAAAGCAATGTCTCTCCCCAGCCCAAAGCCTGATCTTTTCTATGTGTCAGAGTAATTTTGTTTTAAAAGCAGAGATTAGATTTGAAATGTCTCTGTAGAGAGGCAGCTTCTTTTATTGTCTTTACAAAGCTTAGTGCAGTACCAGCTCAGATATTTTCTTGGGTCTTACTTATATTATTAGAAGTATTTCAGTGTCCTTTACTAAGTTATCCTGTCTTCAGCCTTGGATCTTCTTGTTTGTGGCAGATACCTCAGGGAAAGAAACAACTGAAAATGTTTCAGTAACTTAGAAGGGCATGTTCCCATCATTTGGCTTTCAGACCTTCCACTGGCATAAAAAGGAATTTTGCTTTTAGAGAGATGTCAGTGTGACAGCTCTTAAAAAGCAGAACTGATGGGCTGCTGCTGCTGCATGGCTTTGTTTCCTCTAATAGAAAGATTTAGCTCAAATAAGTGTGTCCTGCATGAAATCACATTGCTCAGCTGGGTGTTAGGATGATGACTCACTAGTTTTTCTAGTCAGGGACATTATGGGGCCACGTGTGTCCTTCTCCTTCTGGAAAGGGTAATTTTCCTCCTGTGATACCATGGCAGGAGCCTTCAGCCTCCCTGCCCAGCACGATGCTGGGCTGAATGCCAGCTGCCAGCACAGCTCTTTGGAGCTCTTGGACCCCACTCAGGAGGTCCTGTCTCACTTTTCCAGCCTTTTCTTAGATTTGAGGCAAGGCTGCTCTGTTGCTGTGTTTCTGGATGTTGTTTTTAGGAGGTGGGATGGAAACAGCGATATCCTGGGTTGTGATGGAAATACCAGTTTGTTTGAATGGGCAGGCTCTTGGAACTGAAGGGTTGTGTCCCCACTGCCAAAAATTTGCAGCTCCCTGAGCTCTGATAGGAATGCTCTCATCCAGTCCAACAGTAAACAGATACATATGTTCGTCTCTTTTCTCTTTTCTGTTGCAATTTGTTATACACAAAATTGATTTCGCTTCCTTCTTTTTCCTGCAAATTCTCTCATTAAATTAAATAGTCTGAGAGGAATAACCATTAAACCTTCATTTCTAATTAATTAAGTGGTTTAAAATCTAGGTCTTTGAACACTTCCCTAATTAATAGTGTAAAGCTAGATACAAAGTTAACAGGGAATGGAAGTGTATTACTTCAGGGAAGTGCTTAACAATAAACTATCAAGCTATCTACCAAGTAGTGCAGAAGCTGTGAGACACTGGAGTTCTTACAGGGGAAGTCTCTTTCCAACAGCAGCCATGATGGGAGTGGAAACTTTCACAGTTACAGCCTGTTTATAAACACACGTGATACCAGGTGAGCTCTGAGCTATCCAATGGTGAAAATCCTCTGGTGTCTTGTCACACTGCTCATGTCTCCTGTTCTGCCTTCAGCCTCTTCTTCTTCCCCTCTCCTTCTCCAGCATTTTCAACATCTCCTTTAAAAAAATGTGAAAAAAATCTCTCCTGAGCAGTCTGGGTTCTGCTTCCCATGCAGCCAAATATTTGATCTGTCCCTTCTCACTTGTGGATGTCATATTTCATTGGGGATTTTCTATGACAAGTCCCTTTCATTGCCAGCATGTCCAGCTATTCTGTTTCCCACCTTTTAAGAAACTTTAATACTTGACATTTTGCAGTTTTAAAATGTATGTTACTCTGCCAGTTGATTTACATAATCCAGCAGTTCCCGATATTATTGACTACCTCACTAGTTTTTAATGTTACTGTGAATTTTATTAATGATCACTTATATCTGCTTCTAAATGCAATGTACAGCAGCACAGAGCTAAGACAGACACTTAAATTAAAATTTATGCTGTAAGATCTATCAGTTCTATAATTTAAATCCATTTAGCATGAACTTTGTTGTGTAGTGTCATAATGCTTTTTTCACTTAGAGCATCTTTTGGAACTAAATCAAATGAGATACAGAACTTTGTTCCATCAGCATAGCCACTTTTACAGCCAAGTTTGTACTTTAATGGGAACACAACTTGAATTTTGTCTGAGATGGCCTATTTTCCCTACACAGTAAATAAGTATATTCCTAAGTCCTAATGCTTTGTTGATTATGTGACATTGGCTATTTTTTGATCCTGAATTCCTTCCTTCCCTCCCTCCCTCCCCGCCTCTTCAATATCCTGAGACTGCAAAATACATTTCCATCAAGAGTGTGTCTCACTGACTGAAAGTTTCTGTAACCAGAAATAAAACTGCGCGACCCGAAATGTCTTCTGACAGAACAAAGCAATCCATCAGGTTACAAAATGGGTTTTTCTATTTGGTCACCTGCAATGGCAAGGGACTGAACTGAATACCCCAGGATGTCTTTCCAGCCCAGTGTACTGTGATTAGAAACACAGGAAGCAGCTGATATGTACTCCCTGACATCAGGTCTCTGCAGTGATTCTTTATTGAACTCCAAAGTCAGTGCAAGGCCTATTGTGTGGATAATCAAAATCCTTGCAATTTCCAGACCAGCTTCTCACAATAGTTGTGCTCCATGAGAACAGTGAAGCCACAGATGAAGATTCCTGGGATCCCTGGGGTCATTCTAATATATTCCCTTACACTTACAAGCTCCAAGTTATTAAGCCTGTTCATAAATATATGAACACGGAAGATAAAACTGAACTATGAAATTAACTCCTGTTTGCACTAAAGGCAACGATAGAGCTTGTTTTACCCAGAATTTCCTCAGAACTCTACTCCTTCAGCCTTTTTTTCTTTGCCCTTGCCTCCATTCACTTTTACAAATCCAGTTTTAATGTCAGTTCTGGCTTAGATGCTCTGGAGAGAATGGGAGAAAAAGAGACAGCATTACTGGTGACACTTGGGTAATACATTTCCACATCCAGGCTAGTCCCTTGGCAGTTTTATGTCAAGAAATGGGGATGAATGAAACAGATTAGCACAGAGTGAGATTCCCAGGTGGTATAAATTGACATAGCTTCTTTGGGCAGCTTTTTTACTAACTGAAATTGTTTTTCACCTCTTGAAGATGTGAACCACAAATTGAAGCGATATGAAGATTGAAAAAGAAATAAACCCCATATCTTTGCTGTTTTAGTTTCAGAGTTTAGCCAAATACAGTCTCATTAGGAGGTCTGTTATTTCATCACATTTTTTTCTGTGGCATCTGTCTCTTAATAGAGAATACTGAATATTTGCAATTTCTAAGGACATTTTAATTAAAGATGTTTGCTTTGTGACAACTTTGCCCCCTAAAAAGTAATAAGGAAAAGAAATCCAGTGTGAGGCAATTCAATCAACCATCTCCAGCATAACACCATGAAAACTGGTTGAATTATTCGCTTGTTTTGAGTGTTAGTGGTGGATCAGCTGTCAGCCCAAGGATCAGGAAGAATTGCAAGAAACTGCCCATCCAGTGGCTTCTCTCTGCATTTTCACAGCAAAGTTCTGTCTCCCTGTTGAGAGATGCTGCAGCTGCCACTCAGGGGTGAAAAAGAAGTGTGGTACCATGCAGGCAGCAAAAATAATATTTCCCCCTGATGTTACCTTATTTTAAAACAAAAGAAACATTCTGTTCCCCAAAACACACTTAGCTTTTCCTCCTTCCTAAGCCAGTAGCACTCCTGCTGGTGCAGTGAGGCCGATGCTTTCAGTGATCAGATTGACTGCAGATGCATCAGCCATGCAGATGAGATGCTGCAGTCGTCGTGTGTGCCATTCTCACTCAAAACATTAAAAATCCTGTGTTTCCCTGACAGGCCCCTGTACATGTTTGGATAGAGAAATAAATATGTTGCAAAGGGCAGAGCAAGGGAAAAGACTTTCCTACCCTTAAGACTGAAGCATCCTATGGCACAAAGGTGTTTTGATTCAATTTCCTAATTTTGAAATGCGGTAATAATATCTCGGTATGCCTTAAAATACTGGGGTTTGTAATGATTTCTCTGGATGTGAAGATTGCCAGGGGGCCAGCTGTTGCTGGTGTCTATAACTCACCTTGCAAAAGAGATTTTTATATTCCCCAAATTTGCCTTTTGGGGATCCTACAAAGTGTACAGCGAATGCTTTCAACATTTGTGCGCCTGCACTTTGAAGACTGAAGAAAGACATAACAAAGTCTGTCCTTAATAATATTGAAAGAGCCAGTAGCCTCTTTCTGTATGAAAGCAACTTTGGAAATGTAAATGGATTAGCAGTTAATTGTTAGAAATACATATCCCTTCACTTTCCCAAGCTTCCTCTCACCCAGAGCCCTGGGGATGTGCTTGGAGGATTAGGGAACCAGCAGCTATTTCACAGCCCTGCTTAAAGACCCATTTGTGCCCATGTGGCCTGGTGCTATTGAGAGGGTTGGGAGTCCAACAAGCACCTGTGGGCTGTCTGCTTTAATTCACTGAGCATCTGGGAGGTAAATGATGATATTTCAGAGCTACCCCAGAAGGAGCAAAGCTCTGCCTGTAAGCCACTACTTAGCTGCAGCCTGGATAGATGAGAATTAAATTCTATAAAGGAAAAGGAAGCAAATACAGAAATTTAGACTTTTTTTCTTTGTAGCAGGGTGTCTTAGCCCTGGTTGTACTTTAGATGAGCACCTTCTGAAGCTGTGTATGTCTGCTGGGCAGTGTTGTTTCGAGTCTTTTCATTTCTTGACTTCTCAATATCATTGACTAAAATTAAAGAAAGGTTCAGGACATGCCTATCAGTGCCTAGAATAGTCCTTAATTTGAAATTTTAATCGGTTTGGTTCAAACTGCCATCAGGATAATGGGTAAGTTTTGGACTGCAAAGATCCATATGATTTAGACAATGCCTCAATTCCCAAGTAACTTCTTGGCATTATATTTTTCATATCAGCCACATCTATATTGTGTATAAATTGCTTTGGGGTTCTTGGGGTGAAAGGCTTTAGATAAGTGTAAATTACTGTGTGGCCTGTAATTATTTTGAAGTGGTGATTGCAGGGCTGTGCTTTTTATTTGTATTGCAGGGGATTATGATTCTGGTATAGAGATATGGCAGCTTCAGAATTGGGGGAGAAATATGTTCTGAGACTTTGATTTATGTTTTTCTATTCTATTCTTTGAACATAGGTAGGAGGGCAAGAAGGAGAGCACAGACGTTTAGTGAACGTGCTCCTGCAGTGTAATTCATCTTTGAGGCTGAAACAGCAGGTTTATAAACTTGGTTAAGCAAGCTCCAATCTCTTTGCTGTTTTTCTTACACCTCCTGGAAGTGCTTTTAACAAATCACGCACTTTAATAAAAACATGTTTTCGAATCAATTTGGAAAGCATACTGCAATCAAAATAATGGCTGGATGATGTGTTTGGAGCTGGTGTCCTTTTAGTGTGTGTACTGGATGGCTGCGTTACGTTTGCCTCAGCGGTTGTGAGTAAATGCAATGAACAGGTTTTCCTACAGGTACTGTAGCTGTCAGCCTGCATTTGAGGCCTTTAGCATCCCAGTGAGCATAAATTGTGGTATTTTTCTGAGAGCAGGATAATATAATTTCTGGATTTAGCTGTTAGAAGATTGCACAATTGCTAGAGAATTTGTAACCGCATATGAGACTTGGTTGTTCCTGACAAAGTCTTCCCAATATTGTGAGTCCCACAAATCTTCAACAGCTCTCTGGGACTTACTAAAAGGCCCTCAGTCCAAAAGAAAGTAGAAAGCCTTCTGATCTCACATCTTGGTATGTTTAAGCCTTGTGACATTGACTGGAATTTACACTGAAACAGTTCTTGGTTTGTTGCCAGGTACAGGAATGGGATCCACACTGTTTTTCCCCACATGATGTTCTACTTTTTTTATAAGCAGAATATAAAAAGGATGTTCAGGCAGAAGGAAATTATTTCTGTGCATGTTTACAGGATATTGGAATGAGCAGCTGGCAGTAATGTTGTGTCTCACTAACAAGGTAGTATTTTCTAACTGATTGGATGTGATCCTTGATGTCGCTAAAACCTCCTGATGTATGTGAGCAAAGGTACATTGGTGCATGCCAGTAGGAGGCAAACATCATTCTAACAAAAGGAGGTAAATATGTTCCCAATGATTTTTGGGCAGCCAAAACTTTCACAGCTTGTCAGCTGAAGTGCAGCAGCAATCATGGTGGCTGAGCAGCGTGGGCTTATGACTGACACACTTCTGACTGAACAGAAAAACAGAGATAAGGGGAACTTCAGATGCTTTTTTATTGAAAAGGCATCACAAATCTGAAGAAACTGGGAAGTTTTACACATGGAGGAAGAGAATTGTCTTACAGGAACATGTTAACAGCAACCTTTATGGATGTGAGCAACAGCAGTCAAAGGCACAGTCAAGTCTGGTCCTGGACTGCAACCCCACTGTTGTCTTCATAGCCTGTTGGTAGGGATTATAGCTAAAATGTGAGGTTCAGTTTCTAACTTGTTACTGGTGTTTTGGACAAGTTCTCCTTTCAATTTCCTGTGGTTTGTTTTCTCCCATTTTCATTTATGTTATTTAAGTTCTTATTTTCTTCCTCACCAGCATTTTCCTTGTAGCCTTTTGCATTTTAATTGCCTGGAGCAACAACTAGAGGCAGAACCCTTATTTCACCAGGTGAGTTCACTTTCAGCAATCAGCACTGCTAGAACAACCCTGGAAGTTTGCCTGAGCCTCTGCTGTTCTCAGGATGCTTCCTACTGCCCCAGAGGTGGGGAAACAAAGCAATGACCTCCTAACAGCCACCCATGAAATCTTCTGACATGGCTGCTGGCTATCCCATCTTTCATCCTGATTGATTAAAATGATGGGTTTGCCTCAACAAAGGAACACACTGTGATGGACCTTTGCCTGCCCCTGCTATTGCTTCCCTGATGGCCCAGGCCTGATGCCTTAAGGTGTTTTCAGATAAGGGAAAAGGCTGGTCTGTTACCCTGCCTCAGAGATGGTCATAACACATGGACACAGACTAAGCCAAACCAGTGAATTCTGTGAGAAAAGAATACACCAGAATATTAATCACTCATCTCTGTTTTTATACATGTGGCAATGAGTTAGGGCCTCCCTTCCTCAGTGCCCTGAGTCTTGTAAAAATATTTTTTTAAGTGGGGAGAGAAGAATACATGTCTTGTAGGGAAAAGAGACTGAGGGCTGTCTTCAGAGGTTGAGAAATCATCTTTTCATTTCTGATAGCAATTGCTCCTTGTTGTTCCTTGAGCAAACTGCTCTGCACTGTTCCAGGGAAAGTACTCATTTGATGGTAAATTATCTTTCATTTGTGAAAAAAGGAATCCTGTTATATGCTATGAGATTTACACAGAGTAAAGGAAGGGGGAGTTTTTGTCTGTTATTCAATACCATTGAAGCATTGTGGAAATAATTATGGTTTAAGTTTTATTCTTCTCATTTTTGTTTCTCTTAGTGATAGTATGCTACTCAAATTTTGCTCAGGCTTGTGTTAACCCAGATAGATGAAGGAAAAGGATCTATGTAGCCAATATTTTTTTTTCCTGTTGTCATTGAATTTTTGTGGGTTGTTTAATCTGGAAAGTATCTTTCCTGCAGCCTATGAAACCTAACATAAAGTCCTCAACTTCACCACTCCATAGCTACAAACTGCTAATTTAAACTTCAAACCCCCTAAATAATGTAAAATTTCCTTTTCTTTTATGTTTCATTCTGGCTCTACTGGGAGCTGATTTCAGGATGATACCTCTACATACAAACAGTTCAGAGCAAAATTTCTCATCCCAAAACAATGGCTCACCATGAAATTTGCTTTCATGAGATACATATATAGTGCAAATGTCTCAGAAGCAGAAGGAGCTGTGGGGTAACCTCTTCACGTTGAGGGGACAAAGAATTTGATCACATAAAATTCTGCCATAGTAAATTTGGCAAAGACGTGAAAATTTTTGGGCTACCTATTAAGTACATAAATACTTAGAATGCTGGGCTGACTATCAGTGTAGGAATTCTTGTACTGATCCAGGAGTTTAACTACCTGGTGTCTAATCTTTAAGAAGGGGGCATGCCTCTGGATGATTTATTACATTTATTATATTGAAAATAAGGGAAATGATCCTGCTTAGACAAAATACTCTCACTCTGGCTTGACATTTCATTCAAGCTTGTGTGCTAATCTTGAACCTTCTGTAACTCCGCTCTGGACTGGCTTTTGGCTGTGCTGTCAACCCAGAAATCCACTGCTCAGGCCTGTCTTCAGTGAGTGAGAGGATCCCTGGAGAGCCAGCACTGGACAGCGCTGTGATGTTCTTGCAGAGCAAGTGCTCTGCAAAGTGTTCAGCATTTCCCATGGCAAGCAAGATTTTAAGGTGTAAAGAAGCCCAAACCCGTGCAGAAATTTGATGTTACTTGACACTGCTTTTGACACTGCTTTTGGCATGCCTCCACCAGTAGTCTGTGGCAGTTCCTGAGTGTGGTGCAGTGCCCATGGGCAGGGAGATGGGTGGCTGTGCTCCTGTAAATCCTCACACGTGTGAAAGCATTGCTCATCCTGTAGCTCTTGCATGGTAGAAATATTGAATCCTGTTAGCAGTGTGAGTAATAGTTATGCATGAAATTAAATCTACTTCTCAGATAGGTCAGGTTCACCTTCTTCTTTTTATACTGCAATAGCTTGTGCAAATAGAAGGCTAAATGAATGCAGTGAGATGGAGCAGAGTGCTCCAGGGGTCTACTATGGAATTCATGTGAGACCAAAGAAAAAGGATTTGTTCTTTTTTCCTGAAGTTCCTCCACTGTATAGTATGTCTTTCTGTCAATATACAGTGTGATAAAGAAAATGAATATAGCTTGGTGGCCATGTATGTTGGTTTTTTTGCTTAATTTTGTTTTCTTGGATAGTATTGCCTATTCCTCTGAAGCCTCAGTTGAAAATATAAAGGACTCAAAGACATTCTTTTCTTTTTCTCTGTTTGAGTCTGGTAATAGGCACACACAGGACAGACTGGAGGGATCCTGAAGAAGATACTCTTAGCTTGTGGCACTGCCTGTGGTTCATCAGAATTAATTCAGCAGTCCACAGAGACCTGCTAAGAGATGCCCTGCAAAGGGCTGCTCATAAAGCCACCTCCTGTCTGTGCAGGTTTTGTGGGTGACACATTCACTTCATTCAGGCACAGATCATTTTTTCTTGCCTCTGCTTGCAGTTTTATATCACAAAAACCACTTGCTTCTCTTCCCTGGTAACAAGGCAGTTGCATGCAGGCTGTTTTTTCCATCTCTTCTCACAACATACTCCCTGCACTGAATCAGTGATATATAGACATTACTGGACCTATTTTTTCATGATATCTCCTCTTTTCAGGCAAAATCTAGAAAGATAATGAATTATTATTGTAACAGGGAAGATTTTTTTCATCTTCTGACCATAATTCAATACCATTCACCTTCACAGAAAATTAAGTAAAGGAATCATTGTGCACCAATGGTTCCTTTGCGTGCCTGAACTTTTTAGTACGCCTTTTGTTTCTAGAAGGAGCTGCAAATACTTAATCTAAATATTTTCTATTGAAATAAATGTAGTGAATAAGAACAGAAAGTAATCATAACTAATGCACCCTTATACCTCAGTGGGTATTAGCTAGTATAAATGAGGAACATCTATATTTGCTTCTTGATCAGTTCCGTATTTTGGACTGGATGTTATAAGTTTTGAGCATGTCTTTCAGCAATGGAGTGGATTCTCCTTGGTTTTGTTCAAAATTTCAATTAGTGAACCACATTGAGCTGGTTAGAAATCATCCTGCAAAACCTCAAGACAGTAGGCTGTGAGGGAATTCTGGAGTGCTGAAAGGAGTGGGCACACACACAGTTAAATAACACCTGGCAGGGATAACATGAGGCTTTCCCCGTGGGAGAGGTGCAGCAACCAAACACTGTGGGTTAACACAGCAGCAACAGCTCCTGGCACTGCAGCCAGGCTCAAACCTGGCATCCCACTGATTTATTGAGTCTGCCTGAAGTTGTGCTTTACTTGAGGGAATTTTCCTTCACCTTCCCTCCAACAGCTGCAGCCAGACTGAAGGCTGCAGGGCAGGTGGGATTGTGCACATGTGAACACATCTCTGTGCACGGCCACAGGGCCATCCTCCTGGAGAGCTTTTCCTGGGATACCTTGAGCTGTGTGTGAGCTTGCTGGCCATGAGCAGCAGTGCATTATAGATGCTGTCCTTTCCCTTGAGAGCTGCTTGGGGCAGAGGACTTTTGGGAAGCTGAGTGGAGGCAGGCTCTGCCCTGCTCTGTTTCACACAAGCCCAGCACTCACACACAGCATGGCTCCTGGTGGGTAATTATTCTGAGGGAGCTGGCAGCCTCACAGTGATCCCAAGTCTGCCTCCCTCGTGGTGTTAAAACTTCTTCATCCATAAACAGGGAAGCCTGTAATCTGATTATGAACTGGTGTGAATTAGAAATTGAGTTCACTTGTGTCAATAGCTGCAAACATGTGCAAGCAGAGAATTAGGCCCTTGGTATGTGGAGCAGCAGTAAGACTAAATTTTATGTACTTGCATAAAATAGAAAAGAGAGCAAATATTTTTCTACAGCTATAGAAAAACATGTTGCCATGACGTATCTATAATTACCAATGTATGCTTTAATATTTTATTTCTCAGGATGGTGATTATGAAATTTATGTAACAGGACAAAAAAAAAAAGGAGAAAGGGTTGTGGGGATTTTTTAAGAACATAAGGCTTAGAAAATAAGAGGCAGGAAAATGTGTGGCTGGGGAACTGTATTGGGAGTTTCTAAGAGCAGGTTACTGCAGGACTTGAATAGTGATCAGGAGCCTCTGGGAAATGCTGCCTACAGCAGCAGTTCTGCTGCCCACAGCCACTCGCTGCACTTGGACAGTGGGACAGACAGGCTTTTCTGTCACAAGCAGGGATTTTCTTTTCTCTCAAACTTTCTGGATAGCTTGATCAATTTTCCTGGCTGATCAAGCTGATTTCTTACTAATTTTAAATATTTCAGGAAGGAGGTTGCTCAGTGCACTGAGGGGCTGCTCCAACATGGGCAAGTGCCACCTGCTCTATAGCATCTGCTCCCAGCTTTAATATTCTCCAGCATATTTGGGTAATCACTCAGTTATTTAATTGCACCCTAAAGGCACTGAAACATTGGAGAGCCTCCTTGCAGGGCTAACATGGATGCCTGCATTAGCAGTCAGCACCCAGGGTGAACTGCATTTTGCTAAGCAGCCAGTTCCCAAAGAAGATTACACCTATGGGGGATTAACAGCCACATCAGGGAACAGGAGGGATGGCAGGGAATGACATTACTGGAGAAGCAAGCAGCAGAGTGGTGCTTGGGAGGATTTCAGCAGGCATTTTGTGGAATCCCCTTCTATTGATCTACCTTGTTTCTGGGATATTTTATAATGACAAACCACGCACTTAAAAAGATTTTACAGCTCTAGTCCTTGTTAGGTTCATCCTCTAATTAGGTCTCACCTTGTGAGAGCAGGAGGTTAATCAGCAAAGAGTACTTTCTAGGAATAGATATCTCAAAATTTGTAGAAGTTCATTTAAAACAATGCCAGGAAATTATTGATCTTATCTCTGTCCTTGGCAACTTTTTAACCCAAGCTGCCTTTTCTTTGTTATAAGGAAGAGAGCTCTCTATTACCTTAAAGCTGGTTTTGGGGCTTGCATAGAAGGTCAGCCACTGTGAAGCATAAAATCAAACATGAAAACTTTACACAAAGCTCTCATAGGCAGTTACAAAAACCCATAGGTATTTAGTCCAACTAAAATTGTCATGAGTTCATTTTTTTGTCTTAAAGTAGTTCCCATGTGAGATTGTTAAACACAAGTGTATTTCAAGATGACGAAGAATTTCTTTAAATCTTCCAGGCTACTTCTGCTTGCTTGAGCTCCTGGTGACAACAACTTGAAGTCATCATTTTCTTTTCAGGGCAAATATTTGGGCAGAGTATGGTGAAAGTTAGCCTGTTAGCCCTTTATCTAAACAGCCATTTACTTGTTCCTTCCTCCTCAACACTCACCTTTGAGTTGAATCATGTCTCATTTTTATGTGAGGGTGTTTTTTTTCCCATCTATATCCATTAAGTTTAATTCCTGTCTGCATATGATAGAGAGAGGTGAAAGAGCAGTGCTGAGCCCCTGATATGCTTTCTAAATGTGGTTTTTATTGCTCAAAATCCAATAAATCTGCTAAGGTGAAGGAGCCTAATGTGAGCAGTCCTGCAGGCTAGAGGCCAGCCAGGATGCCTCACTCATGGTGCCTGGAGATGATAAAGGCTGAGCCAGGAGGGAACCTCTTGCTGTGCCTTTGCTTTGCATTTGGCTTCCTTTGGCAATGACACTTTTCTCAGTATCACTGAAGGAAATGCTGATTGCTCTCCCCTCTTTGGAGGGGTTGTTTGTATCCAGGGCTGCTTTCTGCAGACTGAGCAGATCAGTATTTTTCTCACCAGCTCCATCTCTGGCAGCACCTGCCTTTGTGTTCAAGGTGTGCAAAATGAAATTTAACTTTGGAATATTGTGTGTGAGACAATTTAAAGCAGATTTTCTTCCAGGAAATCAAAATCTTCTGAAAACTAACCCCATTGAAAAGAGCTCTGGCAGATGTCTGATGTCATGATGAAATTTACAAGCATGGATGAGGGTCCCCATAGTCCCCATAGTGAGGATGTGTTGGGCTGTGACCACAGCAAGCTCTCAGCCTTCTCCTTTGCAGAGTGGGATGGACCTTCAAGTAGCAAAGCACAGCCTAAAGTCTTTAGCAAAACTTTTGTTTTGTTGCATCACTACTTTTTGGGTACATGCTTTGTACATTTTCTTCAGCTTATTTAAAAAAAAAAAGAGGGAGTGGCATTAGGAAATGAGGCAGAACAATAAAATAAGCTCAACTCAGGACCTGAATTTTATAACTCATTTTATTTTTGAGCAATAATTTCCTGCACTGGAAATATAACTTTTGATATGGTAGCAAATACTGCTCAACAGCCTCTGTTTTGAAAGAACAGATGCTTCAGAGATGCCTGAAGCTGGAGTCTCATGCAGTGAGAGGTTCCAAATCAGCAGTTTCTTTAGGAGACTTGTGCCATGGCTTCTGGCTGTAGTCTGTCCTCATTCTTCTTTGCTTCCTCTTGAACCAACTTTACCTGCCCCGGCTGCAGTTTTGTACACCCCTCAGAGATCCCCCAGGAATGCCTGGGTGTGTGGCACACTGTGTCTTGTTTTACTGGGAGGTTTCTCTAAAGTAAGAGTCGTTTAAGGATGTTATGCATATACAAGATATTGCTTGTTCATTATCAGCCTGCGGTGTCACAATCTGCTCACAGAGCTTACCAACTTCCATCCCCAACTCCTGGCTTTGGCACTGGCTCTGGGTTGGACCTGCAGAAAGAGAATCTGTGTGCTTCTGGCAAAGTCTGCTCAGGAGTCTGGAGGGTACAGATTCTTAGCTTGTACCACAACCAACTCCGCTGGAAGTTATTTGGGTGAAAGTCTAATGAGAGATACGTTTCCTCTGCTCCATGGGGAAGCGTGGAGCTGTTGCGGTACTGAACAAGGCGCGGTGATTTCGGGACCGGGAGACTGGTGCCTGCGCCTCGTACCTGCGTTACATAAGCACGCCCGTACCCCGATACCGCAGTGGGCTGGAGGCGTTTGGAACCGAGGGAAGAGGCGGCAGGAGGGAACGGGAAAGGTAGAAAGGAAAAAAAAAAACCAAAACTGCGGAGCACAAAGGAAAAAGCATCCAGCATAAACTTTCTGCTGCAGTCTTACTCATCTCGGCTGAGAGCACTGCGGGCCCGGCTTTCACAGAGCGGGGCCGATCCCGTTCATCTCCCCAGCCCCAGGGCGGGGCAGGGCGGCGCGGCTCGGCCGGGTCCCGGTCCGGAGCCGGTCCGGCGGGCGGGGCGGTGCCGGGCGGGGCGGAGCGGGTCCGGCCCCGCCGGGCGGAGCTGCCGCGGCGCCCCGGGGTGCGGAGCAGCGCAGCCGGAGCCGCAGCCGGAGCCCCCCGGCCGCTCGGAGGCGCCGGGAGGGACCCGCGGGCGCCCCGTGCCCGCCCGGCGCCGCCGGCAACATGAACCAGACGGCGACCGTGTCCCACCACGTCCACTGCCACTCGTCCCGGGCCGTCAAGGTAGGGCGGGCGGCAGCGGGGCTCCCCGGCCGCCCCGCGTCCTCTCGCTGCGGGGAACTTCGGCGGAGCTCGGGGAGAGGCGAGGGACAGCTCCGGCCGCGGATCCCGCCGGGCAGCGGCGCGTCCGGGCGGCGGCGCCTTCCGAGCGAGCCCTGCCCAAAGTTGCTCCGGGCAGGCGGCGCTCGGCACGGAGCTGCCGGAGCCTCCCGGAGCGCTGCTCCGCAGTGCCGGCGCGGCACAGGCTCTGCTCCAGGGAGGCGGTGTGAGATCGACTTGGGAGACCTGATTCTGGTGGTGTGTGCTCGGAACGAGCCGGGGCCGGACGGGACGGTGCTTGCTGCTGGCGGCGGTGTCCTCGCGTGCGGGAGAGTTGGGTGGGTGCTTTGGCCGGGCACTGGGGTGATCCTGCCGGGGGGAGAGCCGGGGGAATAGCGGGCTCTGTCCTCGACTGCCTTCTTGCCTAACCCCTGACACCATCCCGCCTTTGCATTGATTGAAAACTACTTTCTAGCCGAGTTACTGCACTCTGGAGTGATAGAATGAAATCCCTAAGCAGATTGGTATTCAGTAGGAAGTACCTCTGCAGAAATAAGTGGTTTTTTCCCCTGAAATAAAATAAAAACGCAGTCAGTGACAATATTTGATTAGTGACTCTTAGTCCTGAAAAAACAACATCTAGAAATTTTACACCAGCTATTTTGTTTCACAAAATGATGTGAAAGCCTGAAGAGTTCACTTCAGTGCCTTTCTGTGGGTGCCAGGCAGTGCTCGGGTTTGTGTGGGGTGAGGAAACCTGCTGGGGCTTCACTCCTTGTGCTGCAAAGTTGAGTGGTCTGGGGTTCATTTGTCTTCTCAGAAGGAGCAGCTGAACTTCACATCATGCTAGGAAATTCTCAGTTGGGCTTTATGCCGTTAGTGCTGGGAATAAAAATCATGACTTAGAGCTGAGGCAGGAGGGGATTAAAGGTATAAATCTTCGATTAGCACTGTCATTTTTATATAGGCTGCATTAGGCTGTGCAGTGTATGATCAGTAAGGCAGAATGTCTGCAGGCTCGGGGACGGGGAGAGGGGTTACCTGTGGCTCTAATGACCAGTTGTGTAAGGTGTGACTGTGTCCATCACACCACAGAACAGCCCCTTAATTTATGCCCAAATGGGCAAGGTCATGGGAAATGATAAATTACAATTGTCCTGGCCTTCTTCAAAGAGTCAGCAAATATAATCTTAAATTGCTTAAAACCGTCTCATCCTCTCTAGTTCTATCTCTGAAAGTACTGCAGAACAGAGAGTAGTGTGGTGCTTGCTCTGGGAAATATTCCCTTGTTATGTTTGGAACAGCCAATGCTAATTTTTCACTGCCAGAAACATTTATTAAATTCATTTGACTGGACTTCTGAGCCAAAACAACAACAACCAACAATATCAATATGCCATTAAAAAAAAAAAAAAAGAAGAAGAAAAAGAGCCAGAGGAGTCAATAGTCTTCAAAAAGAGAGAACATGAATCAGAGCCTTCTAGACATGAGCCCATTTTACAACCAACACAGTAATACTGATGCCATTAGAAAACTGTCCCATTTTTCTGCTCTTAATTCTATGTGTCAGGTGTGAAATGTGCTTTATAAATAGTTCTAAGTGCTTCAATGCTGAGTGAATGGATACTCCATAAGAAAGTATTTACGACTGTAGAGGAGCAGTAACAGCCATATGGTAATGAGGACCTTGTATTGGACATTACTTCAAAAAAACTTCATTGTTGACCACAGAAATAGAAATGGCATTTTAAATATGACTTCCCAAGAAGTAGTGTTAGTTCTAGCAGTTATGAAGATTCAAGAAAAAAGTTTACTGGAAAACTTCACACCTATTGGAATGAGATCCCTAAAACCCCTTCTTTTATTCCTCTTATGTTTCTCCCCAACACACAAAGCTGTGGCATCTCAGCTCCTGTGTGTTAATATCAGTGTAATGTTGCTTCTCAGTGGTTTTTGGATCAGCCACTCTGCTTTGTAACACAGCATAAACTTCTGGATTCACGGAACAAGAAGCAGAATGATCCACTTGTCCACTAAATGGAATCCTGCAAACTTCATCTGTGCCAGTTCCCTCTCTGAGTCACCCTGGGGCTGCAGGAGGGCTGGTGCCTGCATGGAGGGACACCCCTGGCCCTTTCTCACATCCTTCTTTGTTGAGGGAGGGGTACGACCTTTTGTGTCTATGAACTGAGTGCACTGCATCTAAAGTAAGTTTGGTGACAGAGAAACAAACAAATTTTCAAGAGGAAAATTAATATCGAGAAAAGAAAAATGCCTGAAGATATCAATCCCCTTGGATAAAATAGTAGCAAATCTCCTAGAAAAGCCTTTTACCTCTAAGACTCTTTATATCTTGTTTTGAGGTGATTGCAAACCGCACCACCTTGCTGACAGTACTATGAACAATGATCTTTCACTCTGAGATCTGTAACAAAAACTTTTAGGGTCTAGCTGGGAATGCCAAATACCTGCCTCATTTCTGTATCATTACATGCTTGACTCCAGGATCCCCCCCATGGCTATGAAATTGGTTTTATTCTTCACAGTTTTGGCTCATCTTGTCAACACAGCAAGCAAATTAGCTCTTCCAGGAGAATCACTGAGTTTTGTGCACTTCCATGTTGTGCTGATGGCCAAATAATTTTTCAACATTCTTTTTTGTCTGACAGAAAAAAAATCTGCTAAAACATTGTTTGCCTTGCTTGGAGGAAAGAAAGAAAAAAAACTCCACAACCCAGAAAATAGAAAATAATAATTATCCTGGCTAGCCAGGAAAACAAACCAAACATCTGTTTGAAATTTACCAGGGACTGTAGAATAGAAAAGTTTGTCTTGCTCTTAACACAGTTGTGATTACAATTTGTTCTTACTTAAAAAAAAAAAAAAAAGGATTTAAGCTAATATTTCTGTGGCTTTATACATTCTTTATTAATAAAATATTCTTTACCAGATCATGACTCTCTGCTGTTATCAACCTCATATTGATCTGACTGAGAGCTGGATCATGGAAGGAGTTACTAATTGGCATTTCAGAAGCACATAATTACTGTGTAATATAATATGTATGTTATAACCTTTTACTCTTTCTTTCCTGCCTTCCTTTCACTTTTATTTATTCATTAGCTCTTAGATTGTAAACTATAAAAGGAAAGTGCAGATATGTCCTTAGCAAAAATTCTGCAGCAAGTTTCATTAGTGTCCAGGGACTGTATCAGCAATTTTTACATTTCAGGTTTATTGTAGTAGTGTTGTAGCACCTGCTAATTGATGGGTAGTGGTGTACTAATAGTTTTCTTATTTACAATTAGGTTGAGGAGCAAAGACTTTAGGGGGGTTTGTAGTGTTCCCTTTGGACTTCTATGTGTTTAGAGCAACTAATTTCTTTTTAATCCAAACCTGTGCCTTAGCAGGAAAACATCTGCCCACTCCTGCAAACTGCAAATGCATCTCCTCCTACAGAAAGAGAGAGAGAGAGATTCATATGCAGCTGTTCCTGGCCATAAGGGCTGCTTTGGTCACTCTTTTTGGGTTGAAACTTCAGGTAGTTGGATCTTTGAATGCCCACAGCATGTGCACTCACCAGGCCTTGTGCAGATAGGAGAATCACTGCAATCTACCAGCTGCTTAGGAAATAAATCCCTTAAAATGAGAGCAGCATTTCTGAAATCCATTACATCAAAAGCAAGTCACTAACAGATAATCTCAGTGAGTGTTCAATTATGAACTAGCCAGGATACACAGCAAAGGGCACAAGTGATACAGGGCTGTCATTGGTAGGAACAGTATATGGCAGCATAATAATGCAAAAAACTCCCCCTCAAATAAGTGGTAGATTTAAATGGAATAGGTTTGCACGGTGTTTTGTTTAAGGCAATATGGAATTTGAGCAGTGGTGTGCCATGTGCCAACATGTTTGTCTTGCTGTGTAAGGAGCTGCAGCTCTGGGGAAGTGCAGTGTGGCGGTGGCAGGAGGCAGCCTGCCCACGGGGACACATGTCACTGTCACCTTCAGGATGTGGCCAGCTCAAAATGCACGCTTAAAACAAAGTAAATATCTCTATTTTCCAAAGCACTGAGAAAATGTACAACACTCCTGTATTTATTCAGTTCTTGAGACTCTGTCTGGAGGTTTTTACTGACCTGTTAGGGGACTCCAGAAATTACAGGTTATAGCACTCATCAAAGAGACTTGCTTGGAGAATGATAGAAATACCTTAAGTGTTGTTGCCTGAATCCATTTTTATTGAGTGGAGTTGCTGGTGTGATTTGTTTGTATTTTGTAGACCAAAACTAGTGCATGATGACACATACATATACGTGGAGACAAGCTGGAGATCTCTAGGTGGGAATTTGAAGAGCAAATCACAACTTTTAAATCTTCTCATTTCCATGTATTATCTTTCTGTATTTTTTCAGTCTCCTTGCCAGTCTGTATTACCAGACATTAACTGAGGTCTTTTCCTGTTAAAAAGTCCCTCCTTTGTCACAAGAAGGGGCAGGAAAGAGGAAAAACAACCCATTTGAAATGCTTATATTTTCCCCTTCCAGTCTATGAATAAAGAATTGCTCCATGTCAAAGGTAACATCAAGATTAGTTAACCAGTACTAGATAAAAACTAGAGGAGAGAGAGAAAGGAAGGAGTTGCTGTCAAATCCCCAGCTGACGCCGTAGGGAGCAGCACAGTGTCTCCATAGGTCTGGTGCTCAGTCCCAGTGTGTCCCAGCAGCAATTGTCCACACTCCACAGCCAAGATGGAAGTGGTGGGGGTCTCTCCTTGCAGGGGAGCTGTCCCACTGCCTGCTGTGACCTTGCTGGTGGGGCATGTTTGCTGCCACTCCCTTGCCTACAAATTTCCTATATGCTTTCAAAACTTTCCACTCTTAATCCTCTGCTATTTTCATAAAACTTCAAAGCCATTAGAAAAAAGTGCAAGCACTTTTATATGCATGAATATATACTGATTCTGTGGTATAGCTTTGATATATATCATATATAGCCAACCCCCCCATGTATTCTAATACAATTCATGGCTTTCAGTGTAATGCTGACCATAGGGATTTAGAAGGCAGTCACTTTAAAACTAATAAACACAAAGGTACGTGAACATGGTGGTAAATTAGAATTAATAATGGGTTAGTACTTTCCTGAATTAATAATGGGTTAGTACTTTCCTGAATTGTAATCATATAAAATTTTTCCTACTGCCCATCATTACTTTATGGAATAGGGCATTGCTTGATTCTCTTTGAAGCCACTTAAGTTATTGGTCTGTGAGTGTTACATAACACCTTCCTGAACAGACACCACATCATGAGGAATTTAATCTTTCTCATTCTTTAATCCAAAACTGTCTTACTAACCATGTGTTAGGAAAATTTTGTGCTTATTTTGTTCAGTATTTCATTCTTAAACTTAGTATAGTAAGACCAGCATGCAGTCTAACATCTGAGCATTGCTTTGGAATTTTCTTAGGACCTTTCCTGTTTAAAGATTTTTGTCTAAGGTCCTCAAATTGAATTATAAATTTCAAGTTATGCAGCATCCAGGTTTGTGACTGCTCTGTGTTAATCATTTGACAGATTTTTGGATCAGTAACTTTGACTTCTCAGGTGCTGGCAACACCCAGTGTTACTGGCAACATGTGCCAGAAGCAAAGCAAAACTAGCTCCTGGGACTCTTAAAAATGAGGCACCTGATATGGCAGAATGCATTGGGGGCTTTTTGTTTCAAAGAGAGAGAATGAGACAGGCAGGTTTGTTACAGTGTGAATGGAACCAAGAGTGATTCACAGCAATTCACGCCAACCCAAGGGACCTGAGGGAAGGAACACCTAGAATGAGAGTCATCAACTTAATTAAAGACTCTCCACAGTCCTGAGCTGTGAAGCTAATGCAATGGCTGCAGATGAGGGTGTGATTTATTTCATTTTAAATGTAACCAGTGACATAGTTTGACTGAATTATGCTTTAAAATTTCTCAGTGCTGGTGGCAAAGGCAGCTCCAGTGCCCAAGGTGGGTGGGTGGTGGGCGTGTGCTGTGGTCTCATCCCCACATCAGGGGTGGCAGAGGGAGGAAGGATGCTGGGGCCTCCAGGGAAGCAGGATAATGTCCAAAGATGTTTAAAGCTTAGTGATACTGATGCTGGCCTTGAGCTGCTGACCTCTTTCCTGAGGATACATCAGAAAAATAATCCAGAGTTAGAGTTTAAAAAAGGAATCGAGTGGAATTGGAGAGGAGACGGTGGAACTGGAGAGGAGACGGCTGCTCGGTTTGAGCTTGTGTGTGACCTTACCAAGGGAAAAGGCAAGCCCTTGGGAAGTTTTGCAGAAAGTTGAGAGGGAAGTGGAGATGATATCTGAAGGACACCTTGAGGCAGTGGCGGCAGCTTGGCAGGAGGAGGCAGAGACAAGGGAGTTTGAGGGAGACAGAACCTGAGTGCGACTGGCTGCTAACGGCAGCTGGCAAGTCAAGGAAGATCAGAATGGGGTATTGTATTCTGGCTTCAGCTAAGGAGACTGCACTTGGGATATTGGCTGTTGGGTTAGATTACATTGCTAGATCTGACCTGTCACACAGAAGTTGTTGCAGAAAGTCACAGCTCTAAAGAGAAACCAAGAGACAGAGATAATGTACTTTTTTGGAGAAGTGACAGAGATGAGGTCTGCAAAGTTATCTCACTGTGGAATCCCCAGAAGCAAGGGAGCACAGTGTCTGAAGGCTTCATGCTGGGGAAAAACCTCATAGATATATGTGTATATTTGGAAGAGATATATATGCATATATTCAGATGAGTTAGGAAATATGGGAGAAAAGAAAAATATATGCACAGGGTTTTTTACAATTGTGTCCACTGTTTTGTGTAGTAACATAGAAAAGTAACTAAAATAGTGCCAAAACCATGAGTTTGTTGGAAAAGTTATGATAATTATTATGCAAATGTTTCCCCTTTAAGAAAAGGTTTGGGGAGCATACAGTGATAGTATTTTAGTAATCTTTGTCCAAATTTGGCTACCTGTGCAGTAATGGTTTAGCATTGTGGGAGGCAATAACAGTACATGTGTTAAATTATTTTTTTAAAGTTTTAAGTTGTTTTAAGCTTATTTAATGACGTTTTACTTGGTGTAGCTCATAAAAAAGAATATTTCATTACCAATAATAAGCCTATTGCTTCTTGTACAACCTGAGCTACTTCTGCAAGTAATGGATGTCAGGTATAGTCATTCAGGGACATTTCTGCATGAGGATTTCTAAGAATTTTCATGTTAGCACAATGGTGGTGAAATCAAAATTAAAGCTATTTGTGTAAAAAGAGTGTGCAGTTGTGCAGCAAGTTGCTAAGCACAGAAAAATTGATGCTATTATATTAAAGGGTAACAGGTTTTACGTTCCTGCAGTTTGAGAAACAGGCTAGTGCTTAGTATCAAACTTGCTTTTATGTTTATATCATTAAAATGACGAACTTTGTTTTCAAAGGTGACTGTTCTTCAAGGTAGTAATCATGTTCCTCCTGCTGCTGGGAGAGCACCACGCCTGATCCCATCCCAGCCGTCCCTTTTGCCAGTGGGGCTTTGCCCAGGGACATCCCTGGCTGGCAGAGTGTCCTGTTGCTGTTCCTTGGAGAGAAACCTCTGTAGGTGCAACAGGGAGAGAGTTTCACACCCTGTGGATAGGTGAGATTCAAACATTTTCAGTTCTGACAAAACTGTGACCTGCTGAAGGTTTTTCATGGGGAGATGGAGGGAGAAAGCTGGGGCAGATGCCTGTGCCTGGTGGCCACGCTGGTGGCTGTAAATGCTCTGTTCGTGCTCCTGCAGAAGGTGCAGGAGTTTCTCCAGGGCAGGGGATGGTGCTGGAGCTTTTCCCTGAGCTCTGCAGCACCATGCAAGTCAATGCACCAAAGTCCATTAGCTTAAGGGGAGCTGATTTCTTGATGGCAGTGGTGAGGGCTGTGTCCCTCTGGGGACCCCATTTCCTCAGCCCCTGCCGCCTGGGTAAATGATCTGTCAGAGTTCTGGAACAGTGTCTCTGAATTTGCTCTTCACTAAAACAGTCAAGGAATGAAGAATATTTGTTTAAATTCTTGTTTATTAGCCTTATTTATGTTTTTAAAATTGTGGTTTCAGGAGTATAAAGGCAAGAGTTTATCCCTTGGCTTAGTTTTTTCCCTGGGTATTACAGATGAATAGCAGGCTTACGTTTTGAAATAAACTTTTTTTCTTTTGTAAAATCAATTGCTTAGGCAGGAGAGTTCCTGACTTCCCAATTAAGCAATTTATCTAAAAGAAATCTTTTTTTCTCTTCCCTTCAGAGCATTAAACCCTTACTCAGCTTGAAAGCTGCATCAGTCTGCCAGTGTGGGATTAATGCCACAAACGTTGCTGCTCATATTTGCTGCAGAGATGACCTGCAGACATGACCATCATGTTAAAAAATAGCTTTTATAATTCCTTGTGCCTGATAACACAGCCAAAAAACCTGCCTCTGTTTTCCTGCATTTCTTCTTACTGGTTAGAGGAGGGGAGAAGGCACAAAATGTGGTGCCAGTCCCTGATGGCCCATCCATCCCTGCTTCCTCCCGGGGCTTGGGCAGTTTCTGGAATGATTTTCTGGCTGCAGTGGCTCTGCCTTTGCCATGTCCCTGTCCCGTGGGCACGGCGGGAGCATTGGCACACACGGGTGCCCCCACGGGCTGTGTGTGAGCATCAGCCTGGCATCCTAAAACCTCCCCTGAGCCCGCTCCCACTGCACACCAGCAAGACTTAGGGCTTACTTTGGCTTTTTGGATAAATCTAGGGAAGGGAGGAGACTTTTTGTTTTCCTCTTAACCTGTTTGCCTGTTGGCAGTATAAATAAGTTTGAACATGTTCTGAGATTATCAGCACAGCTCCTGAACACTGAAAGGAATCAACCTCTCAAAGCTTTTGAGCTTTCCCATCACTCACATTTTACCTGTACAAGCAAACCCAGTGTGTGTGTGTGGCACTGAGCAGCACAATAGTGTGTGTTTATTCACTCTCTGAGCTAACCTTGCTTCTCCAAGAGGCTGGAAGGAAATTGCTGTGCTTCTGCATTTTCTTGTGGGACATATTAGTTTCTGCTGCTCATAAGGATCCTTTCCCCAACTCTCCTGCTAAATGCAAACCCAGAAAACCATTCTAGTAGTTCTGGAATGACTGATTAAAGGTTTTCTCGCTGTAATTTATACACCTATCAATAATTTCTTAGTTGGTTTTTTTTTTTTTTCTGTACAGGACACAATGTCTTACTGCTGGAGCTGAAAACTGGAAAATTGGCGTTTGGGGTAGACTCATGAGTTCTGTTTCCTCTGGTGGTAACTGTTCACCCAGAGGTTCTGCAACTGTTTCTGCTGGGCTTTTCCAGGGAATTAAAGCCAGCTTTTAAGGTTAACAGTTTCTCTTAGGAGGTGGAAGGAATCTTTCCATGTCTCAGCACGTTGCCCCAGCTGCCCCAAAGGTCAGGGTGACCTCAGCCCTGCAGCAGGGGGAGCTGGGGCCTCTCACTCACTTTTCCTTTGTGGCTTTCTGTTTTCTTTTGGGTGTGAGTCCTTGTGGGTTGTTTGTCTGGAGAATCCCGAGCAAGTGAACCACTGTGGCAGAAAAAGAGATGGTGCCAGTCACTGGGCAGCCTGGAGGGAGCTCAGTCCCTGTGTGGCTCTGTTCAGCCGTGCATGGGGCAGCAGTAATTCTGGGGAGGCAAAAAATATGGCAGAAAAAGACTGAAGGAAAAGAAGGGGGAAAAAAGTTAATCCCTCAGAGCCACTCTGGTGGCCTCAGGAGACACATCTGTTGATGGCACATCATGCACACCTTGTTCATGTGAGCATCTCTGTGGTTTGGGATGATTTTTGCTTTCTGAGGTGACAGGACTGTGTTCATACTAGAAACCTTTTCAACTAATTTTTTTCACACAATATTATCTGGCTGCTGGGAGTCAATACAACCCCGGATTTGTCTGTTTAAAGACCCAATATGTACTACCCATGCCTCTCTTTCCTAGTGATCATTTTCAAGTGGTGAATTCCCTACATTTACCTACAGTAAAATCTCAGCTGACATCCAGAGTAAATTTTGTATAGATTTAGTCTGGAGTTTGAAAAATCTCAGTTTTATAATTCAACAGCTGTAATGTGTTTTCTGGGAACATTATTGTTTCTGAAACTTGATTATGCAAATATTTGCAGAGGGCAAACAAACGCTCAGCGAACAAATCCATGAAATAATTAAGCAAAGATTGGTGGTTTTCTATTTTCAAGGTATTTGTGTCTCTCTAAACATTTCCCAAACTCTCTGGATGCCTCTTTCCCCTCAGTGATTTGGAAGTCCCTGGTGACATTGATTGCATCCCAAGAGAGGTCACCTTTACTGGTGACATCCATGAAAAAGCTGATGCCATGTCAAGAAATTTTTTGAGATATCTTTACAGATATTTTATAGATTCAAAGAACTTTTCTGGCATCATCAGAATCATAATACTAAGCAGTGTTCAAATTTGAGGACTCTAAAAAGTCTGAAGAAAAAGAATTTTAGATGACCATTGTCCCCTTGGTTATTGGTGGGCAGCTGTGCTTTTCCACATCCAGTACATAAATACCAAGTCATTGAGCTGGTGGTTATGCTGTGGCAGAGATTTATTTCATGAGTTATAACTAAAATTATGTTGTGTCAGAATTTTGTGATTTTGAAGTTGTTTTTTGTCTTATTGGCTTGAAGTTCTGCAGGTTCACTGTAGCAATCCTGATACAAGCAAGTTATATTTGGATTGAGCTCTAGACACAGGGAAGTGAGAGGCTCATTCCCTACCAGGCTTTGTGTTCCCAGCACAGCTCTGTCATTTTTGTACTGGATTGAGCAGCATAAAAGAATTGCATTTATAGTCCCAGGCAGTTTTCAGAATGAATGTTGTGCATAAAATTGCTCACCTGATGCTGCAAGAGAGATGGGCTAATAGAGAATTTGGGTCACTATACCTAAGAAGATTTCTGTAATTAAACTGGTTTGCACTTTTACATGAAATACTTGAAAAAGCTTTAAAGTTTCAACCTGTCTATCCCCTTTCCTCCTGAAACATATTGTTATAGCTTCACATCTAAACCATTTAGAACCTAATTTTGATAAAGAAAAAGAATCATCATTGCAGGATTTTGAAGAATTTATTTCTCACCTTGAGAAAGATATATAAACATGTATTTTCTGTGTGTGTCACCCTCTGAGTACTCTAGCATTACAAAATAAAGCTGGCAGGCTTAGATGCAATGGAACTAAAAAAGACTGAGTTTGAATGAAAAGGAAATAATAACTGATACTTAAGATTTTTATGTTTCATTTTTAAACTATAATCAAAAAATACTGTGTACTCTTGTTTGATGAATGCTGCACACACTGCAGAAAAAGTGCACTGCAAGATTTTGGAAAAGTGCCCACGACTGATACAGTGGGATTTGGGAAGAATTTTATTTTTTAGGGTTCGGTATTTTTTAAAACACTAACAATTCTCAAGCTGCCTTCTTGCTTAGGTCAATTATTTTTGAGGAGGGATGCAATGTGCTCATTACTTTCCAGTATTTCTTCTGTGTTGTTACTGCAGAGAAAGCAGACAGTAAAGTACCTGGAAGCCCAAAGATCAGTCTTCAATGATTTCTGCATTTAGAGCATAGGAATGAAACTACTCACAGTTTAGCACAGATTTTCATTTCTATTTAATAACTGCTTTGAATGATGACTTGTGTGATTGATCATGCACACTTGCACAATCAGCATTTATAGTTTAACTTTTTAAATTAAAATGTGGAATACCTACAGATATAGGCTATATAGAGTAGTATGTGATAATGTAAGAGTTCTCCAGATTAGTGCTATGTTTGACAAACTCTCGTAATGTCAAAGTTTAAATTATTGAATAGCTACAATTCTGCTGTAGAAAGGGCTATGTAGATCATGAGACATAAAAGGAAGCATATTTCAGATGAAGTAGCTGAGTAAATATATCATCTAAGTGGTTGATAAAATAGCTAAATTACTGTAAACAAACAATAAAACATCTTAGAGGAAATATTTCAGAGAAATTGCTTATTGAAAGCTTAAAAAGATAAATGCAAATTGTAAATATGTAAAGGCTGGAGGGCAGTTTTTTGATAAAAGCTGTAGGTTCTCTTCTCTATCATCTGTCTAATACAGATGATATCCTCGAACAATAATGACTATTCCCTCTGACACAGAGTAAAGCATAGCAGATGGGAGTTGATATAAGATGGACCAAATCTATTTCTGCCATTAAATACTTATAGAAATATTTCTGGGCATTGTAATATGAAAATGTTCAGTGAAAGGAAAATGTTGAGACTGTATACATTAATCAATTATAAGTCATCTTAATGGATAAGAAATTACTCCCAAGATATTTGTTTTATTAGTGAACTCAGTTCTGCAAAGCATCAATTCACTACATACCACAAAAACAGGGAGTTTTTTTTTTGTTTTTCTTTTCTTCTCATTATCTTTGATAATTTTAGTTTCCAAGAAAATATCCATGGAATTGATCATCCTCTACCCCTAAGGCGGAAGATGCCAAATATATGATTTTATGCCAAAAGTATTTGTGGAAACATCAAAGTTCTTGTCTGCCAGCCAGTGGCCAGATGCCATCAGCAGCAGAGGTGGCTGGGAGTTTTCAAGCTGGAGCCAAGGTGGTGTAAAAGTGTCCAGAGACCCTTAGAGCAGCCTTGCAACACTTAAAGGGCAGCACTTTCTCATCTTAGGGGAAAGACGGGGTCAGACTTTTTAGCTGGGCCTGTTGGGGTAAGGAAAGGGGTAGTTAAAATTTAAATAAGAAAGTTTAAATAGAATTTAAAGAAATATTTAAATAAATTTAAATAAAATTTAAATAGAAATAAGGATGTGTTTTACAATGACAGTGGTGAAGCACTGGAACAGGTTGCTCATAGTGGTGGTAGAAGGTCCATCCCTGGAAACATTGGATGTCAGATGGGATGGGGTCCTGAACAGCCTGCTCTGGTTGAAAGTGTCCCTGCTCACTGCAGGGTGGTTGGACTCGGTAAACTTTAAAGGTCTCTAACAATTCAAATTATTCTATGATTCTATTAAAAAAGGAGAAAATCAAAAGTGCCATGAAGCACAGCAGAGTTGTCAATGATATCCCCTCCCATCTAATGGGAGGCAGCCTGGAAGAGCTGGAAGAAATTGTGTTTTGTGCATACATTGCTCTGTGGTAACGTTTTCTCTTTATATTGTATTTTTCATCCTACTACCTCTGGACAACTCTCATGTAGATGAAAAGGTAGTGGTAATGAGTTGAGCTGATAAATCTTTCAGAAAAAAAGGGGAGAAAAAAAGAAAAAATATGATAATTTTTAGTAAGGGGAGCTTACTTGAAAATACTTAATATCTGATTCTCAGTGTTTTCTCAAAATGACACCTAAAAAAAAAGATGATAAAAAGTTTCTAAGATAATGAAGATAGTAAGAGGTAATACTAAAATGACACTGATAACCCTTCTGCATTCAGTATTATTTTATGTGACTACTTTATTCATTATGATTTATGGAGAATATCCCTGGCTACAAAAGCTAGATAATAGATGGGTTTTATCTTTTTAATAACAGATCTAATCCCACAGTCATTATTTAATCAAAATTTCTTCTTTCCAGACATTTTCTTGCATGTATTTTTCTGAGTCAGGTCTGTGATACTTAGGACTTTCCATAGGTGACAATTTACATTTTCAAAAAACCCATCAACAAATGGTCATGTTCTTGTTTCATGCCAACAAGATGAACAATTAAGCACTATTAATTCCCTTCTGTGATGGACATTGAGACAAAGAAAGCTTAAATATCTTGCACAGGGGTGCTGAGGGCTTGGTGTTAGAAGTGATGAGACCTTGAGGGTTCCTATCTCTTTCCAATACCCAGCTAGAAATAAAATATTCAAGAGGAAAAGAACCAAAAGAACCAGTGTTGTTCCTTTTTAAGACAAATTGTCAGAAGTTCTGTTGATTTTTAAGAGGACAGAGTTGTTGGGTAGGTGACTCTTGATTTCTCTCTAGGTCATCTGTAGGCTCTTGGACAAGGTGAAGAATAAAGGTGCTGTTGTATTTGATGGTATTTCTTTTTTTTTTGTTTTGTTTTCTTTCAGCTTGGAGATATTTGTATTCATCTTTACTAAAGAGATAGAAGGATCTAAAATTTGGAGGAAGCATATTCTCTAAATAAAAAAATATTATTATGAAGAATGTTTAATTATCTTTGCAGTGTCAAACTAATGAGCTGATGTAATTGTGATCTTCATTGCTGTGTGAAGAACAGAGGAGGAACACAAAAAAACCTAATGAAGATCTTCCCTGTCCAGCCACATTTGATTGATTTGCTTGTCATTTAGTGAGAAATGCCACAGAGCTGGGAAATCTGCCTGGCTCTGCTGAAGGAGTTTGAGTAATGTTTCTTAATAATGTAGCTTTATATTTAGTGGTGAGTTACAAAGATTTTTGCCCTTCTTTCCTGAAGGCAAGATATGATCCAAGTTGGCTGATGAGACGAAAGCTGACGGTGTTGAGTCATGGATCAAATGATCTTATGAGCAAACTTGATTGTGCAACTTTTTGAGGCAGACTCTAGGGCTTCTTGGATCCATCATTTCTATGTAGAACCCTGAACATGCTGGAGGAATGCACAGCATGTATAATGCATGCTGGAGCAGCGTGCTGATGAAATGTGGATGGAATCAAAGAGTAAAACCAGAGTAATTGCTGAAATCTGCTGCAGATCCTGAGTGTAACTGATAAATAGCTACCAATAACCAGAGCAATAACAGGTCTGCTATGCACACACTCAGAAGCAGTTTGTGTTTTCAAGGGAGGTTAAAGCATGGCTGGGCTTTTCTCAGGTTTCAGTAGCAGGGCTGCAGTGCAGGTGCTCTTTCCATGGTGCAGCAGCAGCCTCACAGGGCCGTGCTGGGAATGGGAACACCCTGCACAGAGACATCTTTGTACCCTGGTGGACTCAGTTAATCAGATCTGAGTGGGAACATACAGAGCTCCAGTGTCCCACCTGATGATTCTCTCAGCTGCTGGAATGGGATCACACCTGACCACGGGCTTGTACCCTCTGTTACTTGATTTCAAAACTGTTTTGAATTCTTATGATTGTGCTGGTAATGACTACAAGGAGAGCAAGCTTAGATGCCCTTTCTGCCACGGCTGGAAAATGCTTTGAATGTTCAAGCACATTAAATACACACAAAGTGCCAGGTGACTTTGTGATTTAGTGATGATAGGAACTCCCACTGATCTTCTTCTCCTTAATCCCATTTCAGTATGTGGCTCTTGGACAGGTAAGATTAGTAGCCTGCCAATAATTATGTGAATTTAATGCCAGCTTCTAAATTTTATTTAATTGCTGGGAGATTCACTTTAAGTTTCTGGTCCTATAACATTTTAGTAATTAGTGACCTCACAGACATACAGTGCTGCAGCAGTCATTTGGATGAAGGTTTTGTTGGTTCAGAGAAGATCAGGCACTCTTTCTGTAATTAAGTGTGGCTGTGAAAATGGAGGAACAGGACAGGAAAGGGAAGAGAGAAGACTTTGGTTCTGGAGATGTGCTGGTGGGGCAGTGAGGTCTGCCAGCCAGAGGAACCTCTGAGGAGAAGGGGTAATTGCCATGAGCCATCAGGGCCTGCAGCCCCTTAAAGAGCAGCTGATGAGATATTCCTGCCCTCTGGCTGAGGTCTCCCTGGGAGATCCAGGGCTAGAAGGGACCTGAGACAGGGCTTTTGAGAGTGCTGTAAGGGTCATTTATCACTTGCACCTGCAGCTGAAATGATAGAAGTGGTGTTTGTGTGAGCAGGGAGTGACAAAGCTGGATCTTTTCATGCACTCCTGCCTTCTGAGGACAATTCTTACACAGCTGGGAAAGGACACCTTGAAGTCTGGCATAGCCATGGGGCAGAGCTGAAGGTGTAGCACAAGCTCTGGGAAGCACTGGACACCTTGGAGAAAGCTGGTGTCCCTGACCATTGCAGGGGACTTGGAATGAAATATGTGTAGGGGCCCTTCCAACCCAAACCACTCTGGGATTCCATGACTCAAATGTCACGTCGTGTTGCTAAACTGAAAATTTGTAGAAGCTTTTTTAAAACAAATGCTTATATTAAATTCCCCCATATCTGTGAGAATTAGAAGTTGCTAGTTTCAATGAGTATTTTTGTTTCAAAGAAATTCCTTAGGGAATAGAATGAAGGAGATTTTCTCATTTTTGTATCAATGCTTCAGTTAAATATTTATGAATAGAAGCTTCTCTGTTTGCTTTGAAGCCAGGCTCTTTCTCAGATATGTATTAGTGTCCAAATCCATCACTATAACGTCCCAGATCCTTTAATTAGGTTTGCCAGTTCATGAGTAAACTAAAGTTGCTTCATCAGATGTTTCTTTGAGACAGAAAAGATGTTTCCTTGAGGTTTTCAGTTATTTGCATTTTCTGCAATGCAAATTCTAGGCGTAGCCTTTCAGAAGGCTAAATGATCTTGAAAAATAGAGGTCATATCAAAGGGATGCAGAGCTGTCTTGCTTGTGTTCGCTTTATGTCATTTCTAAGTAAAAAATATTCAGAAATGAAAGCTCCTCCTTCACCTCAAGAGCTCATATGGTAGCAATTGCTATGAGACTTCCCTCTTATGTGGCAACAGAGCCTTCCTTCCTTCCTTTCCTTCCTTTCCTTCCTTTCCTTCCTTTCCTTCCTTTCCTTCCTTTCCTTCCTTTCCTTCCTTTCCTTCCTTTCCTTCCTTTCCTTCCTTTCCTTCCTTTCCTTCCTTTCCTTCCTTTCCTTCCTTTCCTTCCTTCCTTCCTTTCCTTCCTTCCTTCCCTTCCTTTCCTTCCTTTCCTTTCCTCCCTCTCTTCCTTCCCCCCAGATATTACAATATAAGATTCTCCATAAATGAACAATATAAAAATACTTAATTGATTTGCCTCTCTACATTTTCTAGCAGGAGCTGTAACATTTTATGGCAAGACCATCTCTGTGGATGGAAAGCTTTTCAGAAGCTGGGTTGTTGCCTGTGGTATGAAACAGCATAGCTAATGCTTGAAACAGTCAGAGAGCCAGCGTGTGGTCTGGCTGCCTTCTCCTGACAGGGCATGTGCCAAAAAACCATAAAAAATTAAAACCAATATGCAGGTTTTTACACTGTATATGAGTAAGTACTATTCCTCTGGGTTCTTCCATGTATGTTGTTCCAGGGAATATTTGAATGAAAAAAATGCTGTTTTGGCTCATCTGAGGGCCCTGAAGGTCCAAAAAATAAGTAGCATTTCTCAACTTCTCTAGATTAAAAGATATTTATATGGATTATGGAAAAGTTTTAGATAGACTTAAATGAAAATTATTTTTAGAGCACTTGTATGTTTTGCACTTTACTTTTAGAAGGGAAAGTTTAATTTTTTTTTTCCCTGAAGTAGAAATGGAAGTTTGAGTAGAAGTACTCATGCTTTGCACAACCATATCCTTCTGCAAACTTTTTGAGTTGAACTGAAGTCAAATTTCCCATGCTAATAATGAGATAAATATTTAGACTGTGGAGTAAAGTTGATGATCAGTACTGGCTGATTATGGTAACCAAGTGAAGACTTTAAAAATTTTACTGTTTCAGAACAGTTCCAGATCAGACTTAAGAATGATTTAAGCAATTCTTGGTAAAAACCAACCCAACTAACAAATGTAGAATATTTTGGCAGAGAATATACAGCCTTGTAAATGGAAATGAAAAGAAACAGAATTTGACTTGAATCTGAAAGACTTCATATGATTCAGCTGAAAGGTTTATGTTGTCTCCTAGTCTGTAAGGAGATACAAGCTCAGGATAGACCGACAAGCATTTATTTCATCAGTGATCCCATATGTGCTTCTCACTGCTAAATTGCAAAAATATAAAGTTTACAGACCGCTCATACCTTAAATTCTTATTAGAATAGATTAGAATCTATGCTCAAAAGAAACTGTTTTTGTCCCATGTGATTTTTCTCTTCATACTTATGTTTACATTATATTTTATCCTCTTTCCAGGTCAACAGATAAGCAAAATTTTTTGGAGTCGCATTATTCAGCATTTTATTTTGTAAAAATTAAGCTTTTTGTTTTAAAAGAAATATCAAAGCTGGTTCTGTAAGTAAAACTTCACAGCCTGCCCTCCCTCCCCCCTACTTAAATCAGTGGGGGATGTTAAGACACTTTAAACAGATAAATATTAATTCTCTTTCCATCCCATAGTTTGTTACAGTTTGTAGGATTAAACAGGTGAGCAGCAGAAGGCTTGTGGGCCTTTCCAAAAGAGGAGCAGAGGGGTTGCAGGCAAAAGCCCCCTTGGAGACTGGAAAATGTCAAGTACCTTTTAAAAAAACTCAACCTAATTAAAGTTTATTTGACTGAAATTGGTGATAAAACACCCAGTGCACAGTGTGTGAGGCTGCTGGTTTTGACATTAAAGATATAAAACAAATTTAAAATACCATAAAAATGGTAGTGGTTTGTAAACTGTGAATAGAATGACATTTTCCTTCCTCTTCCTGGGACTGTAAGAGTCTGACTTCTAAGACTCCTGTTACTGCCTTAGAGTCTATGCAAACACAGCCACCTCGTGGGATCCCTTCTGAGGATATCTCTTGGATATGAAAATGATGTTTTCTTTAGAATCAGTCCCATGGCAGCCCTGAAGGTATTTTTGGTTAGTTTTCATCAGAAATAGGAGACTTAAAAAGCAAGGAACATCACTTAGAATTCATCTTCTAAAACTGAAATAATTTCCAGCTTCCAATGAGGAATTAGCCTCAGGATTGGATGAAATTGGTTTAATGTTTTCCCCTCAGCTGGCTACTCAAGGTTTAAATCAGGAGGAGTTGCAGGTGCTCCAGCTATATCATTTCCAGCCAACTCATCACATCTCACTGCCACCCACCCAGTGCAGCCACGTGTTGCCTCTGTTGGATGCCAGTTCGAGAGACTTGGTCTAGTTCTTGGTGTGCAGCAAATTAATTAGTTAATTGATAGATAAATAGAGTCTAAGAAAATTTTTAAAAATCAGCAACCTGAACATGGATCTGGAGCTTGCTCTTCTGTGATATGACAATTCACATTTCCAGTTCTGAAAAAGAGGGAACCTCCTCATTGCCAAGTAATCTATCAGGTGAAATACAGATGGTTGAAATATTCTAGAATATTTCAGAAGTAGCAAAAATTTCCAAAGGCAGCAGAATTTGTGTAGAAGCCACTGTGGCTGTAATGGACATATTTTGGGCAGTCCTGTGTCACTACAGACAGGAAAGTAAAGCTAAAGCCAAATTTCTTAAGATGATTAAAAATAACATATGCATAATCTTTAATAAGCTACTAATTAGAGAGGTGCCTGTGTTTAGAGCAGCAACAGATATTCCAGAGCACAGCTTTGCAGTGTCTGCTTATGCCTGAGGTGGCATAGACGGGCTGAGCCAGAGGCAGATGGAAATGGTGGGCACAAAAATCCCTCCAGTGTTTGCATATATGCAAATAATGCATTAGCTTTCCTGAGGAATGTGTGGGGAAATTAGCATCCAGGTCACCAAACTCCATGTTTTTGTCCCAGGCTGATCTGCTGGGAGAAGGGAGGTGGCTGTCACCAGTGCCACCCCCAAGCTGCTCTGTGGATGCTTGTCATTAGTGATTACAACTTTCATGTCTTTAATTACTGAGCTGCTTTAATTCAGTCTGATACAAAGTGAACTTAAGGCTCTGTGGATTCTCATTTGTGCTTTTGTAAAAACAGGGTTTCATAACAGAGCCTGAAATTCAGTTCACTCTGAACTTTCTAGAAGTTTACTGTCAGTGAGTTTGGGACCAGTTTTGACCAGGACAGTTTATGGTTTTCTGGTAAACCACATGAAAATCTGAGGATTTGGAGGCATTCCCTCATACTCATTATTTAATATCTGAAAGGAGCCTTAGAGTATTAAATTTTCAGGTTACTGGGGTTTTGTTTTGGTGGGTTTTTTTTTTGTTTTCTTTTTTTTTTGTGTCCAAGTCAGTAAGTGCTTTTATCCACAAGGGCCTTCCAAAATAGACATTATCTACATCCTAAATAGCAAAATAAAAAAAAAAAAGGCACACAGAGAGGAAAGTGATTTATGAAGCTTGTAAGCAAGCACTAATTTATTTGCTGATTTGTAATACATCTAAAGAAGAAGATTTTCCTAAATGCATTTGAATGGCATTACCATGTAGGCCAAGTAATGCAAAACAACAATCTGATTATCTTCCTTTTGTCTTGTGGCATTCAGAGTTTGATCCAACATGAAAATGGGAGCCAGATAAAGAGCAGCACTGAGCTAAGTGAGTAATGTAACTCATCCTCTTAGTTAAAAATGTTTATCTGCAGTCAAAGCTGCAACTGACTGTAAATGGCTTAGAGAAATGCCCTTGGTGAAAGCCTTAAAGCATGTGCTTAATTTTAAATATGGATTTGCTTTGAAATGCAAAGAACATATCATAGCATAAAAGTAATTTTAGAACAATATAATTCAAAGTGCCCATATAGTTATTTTTTTTTCGGCTGTGATCAACAATGATGCTGTAGTCAGATCCCTATTGCTCTTGCCAGGCAAAATGGAGAAACAGTGATGGATGGAATTACTGAAAAATGTCGAGAAATGGATGCACAAATTACTGAGGGTTTTTTTAGTGCTTTCCTTTTGGGGGTGTTGCTTCAGGAGGGAAATCTGGGCTTCCACAGGTACTTGAATTAGAAATTAAAGCCATGCTTGGAGGGAAGGACTACTAACAGCTACAGAGGGGGTTTATTAGGAAAAAAAGGTTTTCTCAGAACTTTTGCCACCCTTTGAGAACTGGTAGGGAGACACCTTCTGTTGCCACCCAGAGACTTGAGGACCATTCCCTGCCATGTGGGCTATGTCCCTGCTGAGCCCTGTGCTCTCCTCAAACGGGTCAGTCTCTCTGGGCTCTCAGTTTACCTCAGTGAAACCATTTCCTCACCTTCTGACTGCTCTCAAAGCTGAAGCCCAAAGAGAATTAAAACAGACAATAAAGCATGTGAGCAATCCTTAAATAATTGTGTGCCAGCAGAGACTTTTTTCAGGATAACTAACTAGGATTACCAACATGCAAGATTTTTACTCTCTGCATTTGTGTGTACCTTATATGAATTAGCACAAGGTCCTCTGAAACCTAAATATATGAAAACTGGCTGGCACTGCAGCTTTTGTTCCTGTCAGCAGCAGCAAAAGCAGAAGAGCATGAAAGATGTGGTCTCTGAGCATTTTGAGGTGAGACAAAGTGGGAGAAGAGGTGCCAAACCTCAGGTGTAGATAAACTATTTCTACAGCGGTCAGCTGACAGGCTGGCACTACAATGTATTATAAATCATCCTGCCTATGAGTTAGCTACTGCTTTCAGCTGCTTCTGGTGAAAGCAAAAAGTGCAAGCTACCTTCCCATGTGCAAATAAGCCTTCATCCTGCAATGGATGAACAATACAGTACAATTTAGCTTCCTATTTTTAATGTTACTTTGCTCTGATATTATGCCAGAATCTGCTGAAAAAGGAAACATAAATCTCTACACTCTAACATATAGTCAAATAGGATTTTTGAATATGCAAATTATAAACCCAGGTGGAGCTGGGAGCTCATTAGTTCAGTAAAAGGTTGTTTTCAAGAAATGTTTAATAGACTCTAACCACTAATCTTATCACCAGGTTACACTTGGTACATCTATCAGTGAAATTTAGGGAGGCTGAATAGGAGAATGTGTCTTGGCTTGACAGCAGCAGCACTGCGCTGAGAAAAGAGAAGGCGCAGTTTGTAAACAAGTGCTGCTTACAAGGCAGAGGGGAAGAAAATTTCAGTATGGTCAATTAAAATCAGTTGAACCTTTTGAGGAAAGCTGTCAGGTCTTCCCAGCAGGCTGGCCAGTCTCCCTGTGTTGCAAGGTTTTTCCATGCAGCCATTTCTGTTCCTTGCTGGGACAGATCAGCACTGTTCGTGCTGGGAGGATGATTTGTTGCCTTTTTGATCTGTGCCAACTATTTTTATATCCTGAGAAGGGATGAGTAAAACCACCCAACTTAAGTTTTCTACAGTCTTCATTATTTTATCTGTCTTCACTTTTTCCAAACCATATATTCACATTATTCTGCAGTGTCATAAATGTGATGCTTGGAGGGTCATCCTGTCCCATCTCCCGTAGGCAGCAGGCTTCGAAATGTGTTTAATGACTGTTGTGTAACATCACAGCATCAGTTGGGTCATGGGGGGGTGTAAATGCTCCCTTTGGTGTGCACAGAGCCTGACCCTGTTCCTCTGACCTTTCACCAGTCAACTGAAATTTTAATCTGCTTTAGCCCACAAGCTTCACCTCCAACATCTACCCTTGCCTCTTGCGTGGGGTAGGAGTGGATGTGCTGGTGAGACCAAAAGCAAAGGAGTTTGCTACAAGAGTAGGCTGTTAACCCAGAGATAAAAATAGTGTCTGTACTGTATGTCACCTAAAGTGAAACTGTTGAACATCCCTGGACCAAGCTGTTTAATTTTATCTCAGTTGTACAGTACTCTGTGCCCTCCAAGACACGTTAAGACACTGTGAAAGCTTTAATTTTGATGCCACCAGCCAGACTTCTCTCCTAAGGGCTGGGTTCCTGGGCTGTGCTATAAAGAAAAAGAGAGGAAGGAGGAAAAAGAGGTTTAAAACACTTTTCTTAGGATTGCTATCCTGTGAAACTTTAAGGGATTATAAACCATATCAGTAGCTACTGAAATCTTTAGTCATGAGTATTTTTTACAGAAAATGTCAGGAAAAAAAATCACAGAATGTGTTAACTGTAACTTGCTTTTATCGCCTGATCCTGAGCATATATGTAAGTGTTAAAAAATGAGTATTTTAAAAGAAAACTTGGCAGCAGAATAATCAGCATTTTCAGGAGAAAATGTGTATTTCTTTTGATGTGGATCATGTGCTAGCAGGGAGGGATAACCAGAAAGCACAATAGCTACTCAATATCATATCATATCAATCATATAATATCATATTCTATTATAAATAATTCTCAGCTGATATGACTAATTTAACACACTTTGGCAGTACCTGTTGGTGCTGTGGGATATGCTTGCAGCTGTAATTTCAGATATCTAATGTTTATATGTTACTGTCTCTTTTGGTAGTATTAAATCTTGCCTGATTGTTTCAAAAATTCTCTGTTCTTTTTTATTCCCATATACTATTCCTGTTAGTCACAGTTTATTGAAAACTCACATAATGGTGTGTGTTAAATGGGACAGCATGTATACTTTTTGCTAGAAACCATGGCAGTAATTGTCTCTAGTAGTTTAGATCCCTTGCCTAGCAGGGGTGTGATCACAGTAGGGATATAAAAGTCTACTATCTTTGTGTTAGAAGAGCATTCAAAAGTCATTTGGGCAAAACACTTAGCAGAGAGCACAACCCATTGTACAGGTGAGCACTCCATAAAAGCACTCTCTATATGTAAGCTGAGACAGTAAAGAAACACTTGAGAAAAGCTTGAATTATTTATTTCTGCATGTTACCCCTTAAAAGCACTTTAAGATCACTCCAAAACACTCCTGTCTGCACACAGTATTCTCAGCAACAGGAGGAGATGAAAGACACACTGCTTGGGAGAGGCTTTGCCGAGTGGAAGTGCAGATAACTGCTGCTTAAATGGGCCAGCACTGTCTGTCTCCAGTTCTCTAGACACTCTGATAGGACTGAGACATTTATTTCAATTTTGCAAACAATTTTGCCTTCAAATCCCCAGGCCACGATCACCACACGACACTGTCCTGCTTTGATGCACACAGAAAACTTGTCTGTGCTCAGCTGTGAAATGGGACTCGGCTGTGCAGTTACCCCAAACTTTGGACAAGCTAAGGGAGAGTCATGTTCTTGCCCCAAATGGGGTGAAAGGGTTTGGATGTGTGGCCACATTTCTCTTCCCAGAGAAAAACAAGGCACAACTTCCCAAGGATGTTTCTGAGATTCACATTCTCCGAATCTCAGAGAAAGAAAAACCAATTCTTATCTCATTTACTGTTCCTGTGTTTTAAAACAAGTGGAATGAATTGAGGAAGATTGTTTACCTGAAGGAATTTGTTTGGTTGGATTCTGGCATGAGTATTTTGATTCATTAACCAATTGAATGCATGTGTGTGTCAGGACTGTCAGCTGACAGTCACGAGAGTCTGGGCACTGCAGTGGAGTTGGGTGCTTGTGAGATTCAGTTTAGATTCAGTGTAATATCATGTAATATAATATAGAATTATATAGTATAATAAAGTAATTAATTAGCCTTCTGAGATCAGTGGTGCATAATTTCTCCCCTTCATTGGGGTAGCCCTGCTTTTACTATAGGGATCCTCTCCCAGGTTCCTCCAAGAGATGGAGGACAGGCAGCATCAGAGGCCCTGAAAAAACAGGAGTTATTTCACTGCCTGACAGAGCTGTGGCATGGGCAACACCATTCCCTTGTTCTCCTTACAGAGAGACTGAAAATATTTCTCTGAAAAATGTGAAAAACCCCTGCAGTTTTACTCCTCTCTAGCTGTCTGCTGGGGCCATGCAATGTTCCCTCTGGATGTGGCAGTGAGGTTTGGAAAGTGATGAAACACGATGGAAAGGCAGTCCCAAAGGGCCACTCCTGCTGTTCCTTGTGTTGGTGGCCATGATTTGTGGCAATGTTTACAGGCACAAGTGCAGAGTCCCTTACCTTGCCCTGGTGGCACCACTGTGGGAGGGTGTGCTCACATCAGTCACCAATCACTCCTCAGGGTTTCTTTGCATCAGCTTTGTGCTAACATTTATTTTCTTCCTTAAAAGGATAAAAAGAGCAGTTCAGATAATGTAATTCCTACTGTATTTTTAGATTTCTTCTCTCATTTTAAATAAAAAAGAAATTAAGAGGATGAAGTTTTCGGAGAGTCAGTTGTGTGTAAATGTTTATTGATAAAAAAGTGTGAAATTCTACAATTGTAGTTTCTGATGATGCATTAACTTTGTGGTTTTTTTGGTTTTTTTTTGTTTTTTTTTTTTTTACTGGCTTCTTAATAGCACAGAGAGAGTGTTGTCAAAACAATTATTTGTCTGGAGCTCCAAAAATCACAGATGTGATTTACACTCTATTGAAAATCAGTGGGATACATTTAAAGTACTGTTGTGCTTTTTAAAATCCCACAAGGGATGAGGCTTCCAGGGGTGCCCAAATAAAAATTAAGCTGCTTTGGACTATAACATCATTTTGAGGTATCTTGTTTGCTCTGTGGGGAAGGAAATGCACAGATCTGTCTTTGACAGTCTGCCCTGCAGGTCTGGAGGCACTGCCTGAGCCTGCTGGTCACTCTTACATCTGCCTGGTGCTCAAAAGGAGTCTGTGGCTGTTCTGCCTTTTCTGTCAGAGCATGGTTTTATGACAGGTGATATGGCCAAGGCTGCAGGACAGAATACTGCAAAACTTGGATGGTTTTGTATGGCAAGAGGAAAAACTTATTTCAGAAATATCACTGAAAGCTGGTAACCTAATTTGACATGCTTTTAACTGAATGTCCCATTAAAATCTATGGCATTTGGTGCTGCTGAAAATCAGATAAAGTGTTTTGTAACAAGACTTGGTAATTGGAAAATACTCATTTGTCCAAATGGGAAAGGTTTCTCGTCAGTGTTTGCTTTGCTCATGAAATATGAGGAAAAGCTTTGAAAGTGTGGGAATATTTTATTTAAAGAATTTGGTAAAAAACCCCCACATACAGTATCCTCTCAGTATTCAGTCCAGTGAGGAATATATATTTCTAAAAATAAACCAAATTCAAATAAAACATTTACAAAATATTGAAAAGAAACACTTGCCTATTAAATGAGTATGATTCAGTACATGGGTAATACCTGAAAGCACTTGAGTTTATCAACTTTCCTAGGCAGAAACATAAAGCCTCAGCACAAAACAAGAACAGGATCTGGATTTCCTGGAAATGCTGTTGAGCTAAAGCAAGCAGCTCACTTCCTCCCACCAAAGAGCTCAGTGAAAGTCTCTGCTATCACAAAGTCAACAGTGCACTGTAAGTTTTTATAGATGACCTTGCAGAGATTTCTTTTCCCCAGATTCTCCAGTGACCCCTGCTCATGGGTTAAATGAGCTGTTCTGTAATGGAAATATCCAGAAGACAAACCTGACATATTTCTTGCACTTTACTGAAAAGAATCTGTATTTTGATTAAAAAAAAACCAGCTGAAATTATTGCACGAAGGATGGTTTATAGACTATAAAAGATAAATTGTGGAGAAAATTCTGTACTTTAGGTGAACAATTTCATCTAAATGGAAAGCTGCACAAGTAGGAAATGAAGTAAAATAAAATAAAATTTGATCTAATTATTACTTTGTTTTCCAGATGTATCAAATATCTTGTTTGCAAAATTTAGCATTAAACTGCAAAAATGTAAATATTCATTACTATTTTAAAATTATGGTAATTAGCCCAATAACTGTGCATTTTTCTAACAAGTTAATGCACTACCATTGCCCTTATCTGCTTACGTAGAACTTCATAATTATATTTTGATACCTAGATTGGTATTAAAAAACCATAAAAGTTTTTGTGTATCACTATCATCTTCCCTGCTTATGGGTGATTAAATTTTTACTTCTCATGAAATGGGATTAACAGTCAGCAAGCAGTAGGAAAAAAGCTAACAAAATGACTAAGTGTAAAGTACATCTACTCTTAGTGCTGTAAATTGGGATCTCTGAACTCAGTGGAGACTTCCCTGGTTTAACCAGATGAAAATAAAGTTCACTGAATTTCATGTTTTGCCTGGATTCCATCTGTTTCACTAGTTTTTAAATATGGAAGATCTGTGGGGTTTTTGGCTACCTGGCCCTTGGGCAGCACATCAGAGCAGGTGAATGTTTCCTGGAGAAACACCTTCAAATTTCAGGCTACATGTTTCCTCTTCTCTGTGCCAGAGTGTGAACATTCTGTTAATGATTGGGAAAAAATAACAGAAATCAGGTGGGAATTTGTTTTTCATTAGAAATTCCAACATTTTCTACCAAAAAAAAAAAAAAAAAGCAGCTCCACTCTGGCTGACAGCTTCAGGGAGGCACAAACAATGGAATTAATATGCTCAATATTTTTTGAGAGGAGCAGCAGGCTCTGCTTGAGTCTCAGCAGGCCAGAGATTGCCCAAGTGGGCTTCTCTGCAGGCAGTGGTGGCCCTTTTATGAAACTCTGTAAATCTTTAATGGCAGCTGTGCTCCTTTGCTTTTGCTGCCCAGTTCTTTTCCATGAGTTTGGGTGTGCCTCAGTTCTGTGAGGTGATTTACATCTGTCAGTTTAGGAAATAATGCTTTGAAGGATAAGGGTTTCCTCTGCTGGCTGGAGCATCTTTTCACCCATGCAGGACAGCATTTGCTGTTCTATGGATGTGTCTGTGCTTCAGTGCTCTGGAAAAAGAAGGAGCATTTAACAGTCCTACCACCTGCTCACCCACCTTTGAAAACACATCAAAGAAGCATTTCAAGGGGGAAAGAAAAACTACTTTATTTTTGTGGAATAAGTTTCTTAGGACAACTTAGTCATCTGGTAACTGTGGCAACAAGGGAACGTGTTTGCTTTCATGTAGATTGGGAAAAAAGGAAATAGTTTCTTCTAATGAAAATGTGGGTGTTTTTTCCTTCTCTTCTGTTGACAAAATTAAGGAAATTGTGCAAACAGAGCTGCTAAACATGTTTTCATTCATTATACCACATGATAAGTAGCACCTTCATGCAGTGTTTTCTTAACAAGTAATAGTTCTGGAATTTCATTGAAAAACAGCGTAAATATAAGTGTGGTGCTTTTTTTGTATTGTGTAATTGAAATTTCAAGAGGGACTTTTTACAAGGACATGAAGTTATAGGACAAGGAGGAATTACTTCAAACTGGAAGGGAATATGTTTAGATTGGAGATAAGGAACAAAGTCTTCGCTGTGATAGAGGCGAGGCCCTGGCACAGGCTTTGTGCCACGGGGATTGGATGGGTTTGGAGCAACCTGAGATAGTGGAACATGTCCCTTCCCATGGCAGGGGGGATGGTGTTTAGGATCCCCTCCAATCCAAAGCACTCTTAAACTCTATGATTTATTTTAAATTAATTAGGAACTCTTCCAATTTTTAAGTAATTTTCACCTCCTAATTTAGAGGGGTGCCCTGGTTAATTTACTTCAGAATATTCTAAAATTACAAAAAAGAACATTGCTCTTTTATACTATATTGTGAATAAGTATTGGAGATTAAGGTCAAAACAATGCCTAAGACTGCCACACCAAACATGCTAAATTTGATCACTCATTCAGAGTAATTTGATCACGCATTCAGAATAATTTTCATTTCAGAGCCCAGGCTATTATTTAAGCAGTTAAAAAGGATCTGATGCCCATAAATTATAGTTCAAATTCATGCACAATCAAATAATAAAAATTATATCCATGGCTGAAAATTCAGTGGTCTGGCTATAAGAGTTGTCTCATTATTTAAATCTTTAGTTAAACCTTTGATCTGTGATTTTTGGCAGAAAAAAATATGACTTTAGGTTTAGGAGACTGGACTATGTCTTGATAAATTAATTTGTCAAATGACAGCCTAACAAGTGATTTCAAGTACTTTTGATCTGCGAAGAAGACGTGTGTACTTCCTCCATGACAGCAAATGTTTAAATTCCATCCTGTTTGAGCACCAATAAAGATAAGTTACTTTCTGACTGCACACTGTGTATCCAGGTGTTACCTTAACTAGCTAATGTAACCCATGCTTAATTCAGCAGGCTTTCCTCCTGCACCTGGTCAGGGAGTGCCCATTGCTCCCTGCATTGTTCCCCAAGATCAGTTTAATTTGCTGGTGAGGATCACCTGGTAAACCAGTATACAGCCTTGTTTTAAGGGTGCTTTGCCATTTCCCTCCAGGCCAGTTCACCCGGGGCAGTTTCTCCTGGTGGGCACCTTTGCTAACCTGGTGCAGAAGCTGCTGCAAAATCCTCAGGTTCTGTCCCTGAACCAGAAAATTCCTGGGAACTCTCTGGATACTTCCTGCTGCCTGGGCTAGACCTGCTGGAGTGAGCACCTGTGATCTTCTAAGGTGCAGAACAAATGTTCCAAATTAGTTTTCATGTTTTGTTATTCTGTTTCATCAAAACTGGTAGTTGTGAAGGTGCTTGATTCATACCTGTGCGTGTTAGACCAGATTCAGATTTTTTTAGCTTTCAGTAACTTTCCCAAAGTTATTCTACATTTCTTTTTCATTTGTTCTCGAGCAAAATAACCTACAAAATGCAGTGTAGGCCCTCCAGAATTTCTTCTAAGATTTCTTTTCTAGCTGTTTGGAAAAAACTTTTTAGTGTGGACCTGCTTGAGGTTAGAGTTATTGTAGTGAGGAGTGAGTAGGACAGAGATGGTTATTATGACATTCAGGGCTTGTTTGGGTGAAATTCCATGTCTTTTGATACCCCACTAGAAGTGGGACAAGATAACTAATTTAAATGCAACTATGCAAATAATTTTTAGCTTAAATGTGCTTAGAATTCTGTGAATGCAGATTGTGGAGGCTGGGTGTCATTTTAAAAATGCAGTGACAGAGGAATATGATTTCTGGTGGCTAAGCCAAACTTCTGTCACTAATATTGATGTGTTTAAGAGGCAATGGGAAAAGTTCAGTTCTTTGTGGTAGCTTATAGGGGCCTATGATAAGAAAGATAACAAGGATAGCTTATTATATATAAAGTTGATGCTTCCAGCTTGGGAAAAAAAAAAATCTCATAAAACCAAGTGAGATTATCTGGCTGCTGAAGAGATAAGGTATCTGTTTTTTGGTTGTGGGTCATATAAAAAGATAACAGAATTGAACATTAGATTTACTGAAACTTTTTTTTCTTTAGTTCTGAAGGTGAAAGCTTCCATTTCAAAAGCTTCCATTTTTTTCTCAAGAGTTTGTGTGCTGTAGCCTATAATACAATGTTAATTTTACACTGAAATACAGAATAACTTAGGGAAGGACAGGGCCATTTGGCAGGCACAGGTGTTTGCTGTTTTAGCTCCTGGCGTAGCTTCACACCTTACTCTCTGCAAATCTAGATAAATCCAGATACTGCTAAATTTATCTGCTGCTCTTTATTTCTGAAACTTAAAAATCAAAATTTTTTTATCATTGGTACTTGCTAGAAGCCAAGAAAGGAAAAGCTTCTCTGCAGCTCTAGTTTAGCTGCAGTTTGAAACAATTTCAGTGTAGTTTTGTAGGAAGGTTTAGGCTCATGTACCATGTGTGTTTATCTTACCCAGAATTTAGTTGAGTGTAAAGAGTTAGCTCAGTGAAAGTATGTAAAAATGGTTGAATAGATTTTCTTTGATATAAATTCATAAAATACTCCATAAATTAACAAGTGCCAGAGAAAAGTTGGGCAGTTTTAAGTAAGAGAATTCAGAATTTTCAGGGAAGAAAATGTTGTTTTGATTTGTTAATGGAAAAAAAGTTTAATTCCTGTCCAGGCTCAGTTCACCATTGCTGGATGACCTAACTAAAGTCAGTGTAAATAATATTGAAGGTGTATGGAAAACCACATCAATGAGCTGAGAAGACAGTGGAAGTGGCTGCAGCTGGAAAACCCTAAATCAGTGAGCTGAGCCATTGGAACCTCATATGGCTGAAAACCCTAAATGTGGAAATTCCTGTGGCTGAAAACCCCAAATGCTTGTGAAACAGAGGAGACACAGGAAACACTGTCCCCTCCTCAGCTTTGGGATAGGAACTGGCTGGGGAGTGTGGGACCACAGATTGCTTGGGACAGCTCATCCTCTGCCCTGGTGCTGTGGACTGAGGAAGATGCAAGTCCAGCTTGCACTGAGTGAAAAAACTAACAAAAATAGCTATGTGACTCAAGTGTTACTGATATGGCAGATATTTTGAAGCCTCTCCCCAGTAATGCTCCTCTGGCTACCAGGTGGGCTGGTCTGGTGGCCAGTCCAGCTGGTGATATCTGGACTTTTTATCAGGGCAGGATGAGGGGTTTTGGTTTTAAACTGAAAGAGAGTAGATTTCAGTTGGGTACAAGGAAGAAATTCTTCCCTGCCCCATCCCTGGAAGTGTCTGAGGTCAGGTTGGGCAGGGCTTGGAGCAACCTGGGATAGTGGAAGGTGTCCCTGTCCACAGCAGCAGGGGTTGGAGCGAGATGATCTCTAAGGTCCCTTCCAACCTGAGCCATTCTACTCTATAATAAATGGGTTATGAAAAAAAAAATGGAGTGCTTTAGACTTGTTTAATATATTCATTAATGGCCTTGACATAAATATTATGAGTGTACTTAGAGAATTTGCTGAAAAGGCAAAACCAAGAAGCTCTAGAGGAATAAACCTGCTGGCCCAGGAAGGCTTTTTCTGTTTGGGATGACCTGAAATTAATTTTTCATCTTTTTTGGTCATTGAACTGAAACAGTGTTTTTCACACTGTTCTAGCAATAATAGCGTTTATTTACGATGTGCTTTCCTGCCTTTGATGTAGTGCTGCTGGCAGGAGCAGAGAGGAAAGATGAACATAAATGTTCCTCTATTTCTGGAAGAAAGCGGAAGGCCGAAAGAAACCAAATGGGGAGAAAGCGTGTTCAAGCTAGTAAACACTATGGGGAGAAAAATGTTATATATTTTGCCAAAGCATTTCCCTGTAGATTTATCACAGTGGAGAATTTTCTTCTGGAGCAATAGCAAGGTTTTTTAAGTTTGTATCAAGGTCTTTAAGAACACATATGGCTGCTGGTGTAATAATTTTAAATATCCAGTGGAAATGTTGAAATTGCTCAACTCTGTGGGGGTAGTTCCTCACCAGCAGTGAGCTGTGACTACCTGACCCCACCACCAAGTACACTTGATGGCCCTGGGTTTGGGGTTCAGCAGCCCCCTGGGCTCCTCCAAGCAGGATGTGTTTTGCTGGACAGTTCTGGGACCAGCAGAGGTGGCCAATGATGCCATGATAAGCACCACTTAGAGGCAACCCTAAAATACTACGGTAATCTTCATGGAATTTCTTCTTAAAAAAAAAAAAAATGAAGCTTACCAAGAGAAGGTTTAATTCAGTGTTGTGCAACACATGAGCTTTAAGTGTGGGAGCAGTTCTGATGGGCTTTCAAGGTCATTTTTCTTTACTGAGCATTTATAGCAGCTGTGTAACAATTACTGTGCAATGGATACCTGCCTTCTCTGGAGTATGCAGAATTGATTTTTTTGTGAATTACTGATTGGATTGATTTTATACTTAAGAAAGTACTGGAAAATTTAAGTGCATAAGTTAGTTTGATCTCAGATACTTTGATCAAGCATGGCAACCTAAATCTTTAGGTATATTTGTCCTGACAATTACAAGTTTGTTACAGTTTTGTTTGTTGCCTTTTTGGACTCTGAGAGGAAGGTGTGGGTGGGTGCTGGCCCTGATGGTTATTACTGTTAGTGGGATGGAGAGCTTGCTATTAGATTGGAAAATAATTATACAGATATTAAAGCAAAAGAGAAAAAGCTTGCATCTGTAGAAAAGGTGAGGAGGGATTCCCAACAGCTTGGTCAGTGTGAAGGGTCCTGAGGTACCTATATTTTCTTTGTTTCCATGTTAAACGATAGGAGGGGACATTTCAGAGTGGATATTTTCACTTGGTGATTTCATAGGAAGAAGTTGACAGCTGTAAGTTCTGAAAAAGTTGCTAAATAATTCCTGCTTACCCTCTGGCTGGGACTGCCCAATGTTCCTCTGTGTGGTGTTCCTGAGAGCACCCTCACATCCAGTCACCTTTCTGCCCTGTCTGTCCTTCCTCCGTGGCATTTACACACCACTGCTGCAGGTTCCAATCACCTCGCACTCTTCATCGCTTTTTCCTATTCCCCCAGGAATTAGGCAAATGCAGTTATTCCCATTTGAGAGCTACAGGACTAAGGCACTTGAAAACTAAAGGCTGTAAAGTGAAAGATATTTATGCACTTCACACATTTAGGTGCCTAATGTGATTTTCTAAAGCATCCAACTACATTAAGCATCCAACTCCTGCTGACTGTGATGGAAGTACTTAACTCCTCCGGATGTTGTGGTAAATTGCAGCTGGCTGCCAATCTGTCTCTCTTCATATTTATTTAGATAAATTTTGGAAAACACTAGTCTAGATCACTTGCTCCCTGCTATACAGGGAGACCCCCAACTGATAACATATTACATTTTTTTTCTTCAGCTTTTCTCTTTCATAGCAATTGGTTTTTCTACTTAGAAGTTAATTTGAAATACTTTCTCCTAAAATATTATCAACATGGTACTTTAGCTATCAGGTTTCTTAGCAATTCAGCAATAGCACCACACTTGGTTTGAATCATGCTTAGATTATCTCTCTCCTAAACCACCCATTTTCTTAAGGGCATTTATCAAAGCAGTTTTGGAAGATGTTTTACCTAAATGCAGAGAGCACTATTTCAGTTAGGAGGAGGCAGATTTTGTACTCACACTTACCCTTCTGCATGGAAGCTGTGCTTCATATTTCTGTTAGTTAAATTATAATGGGGTTTGATAGAGTGATAAAATATAACAGCTGCATTTTACAGTCCTGAGTTAGTTCACTTTAGTCTGGGATGCTGCATTATTGCCTCTTTATTACAAAGTTTCTGAAAGCTGCAGAGAGCCACAGGTGTAACATCAGAAAGCTGTGTCAGGCTCCTGGCCAGGTTCCCTGTGAACTGGGTGCTCCAGCAGTTACTCCATGTCCACTTCAGACTTCTCCTCCTGCCTCAAGGAAGAGCGAGAAGCAGCCCCTGACGCTGGGCACATCTGTTCTGGGGTAGAATTTTGGAGGAAGAGCTCAGGTCCCACTGGAGCAGCCCAGCCCAATGTGTGGATTCAATTCCCAAACCCCATGGCTGCACAAGTCAGTGCCTGGCATTGTACTTGCATATGTTTAGTATCACAGATCCCTTTCACAAAACCAGTTCTCACAATTCTCTCAAAGTGAGAGGTTCCTAACAGTGTTCAAATTCTTGTTATTCTTTCATATTCAAACATTTTAAAGCCTTTTCCCTCCTCTTTATCACACTGTGGAAGAGACTTGAGTTGAAAATTAATTTGAAAGGGCTGCAACTTTGTAAAAGCTGCACCAAGTCTCTTTATCAAATAATAGTTTGTTTTCTAAGTGGTTTAAGCATAATTGAAGTCAAAATAATTTATAGCAGCAACACTTCTGCCATTGAATTCTGATCTATTTATAGCCTACAGCATTAAAATTGCAATTAAAAACTCCATGCTTGCTTTTAATGAAATGATCATTCATCTTCTGCTCTCCAATTAACGGAATATAATTGTATTTTTTACTTAGAAAATATCTTTCTATATTTCTTTCATTCTAACCCTTTCTGGAAGTGTTTAATGCTGTATTTGATTTTAGCCACCTATAGGACTCCATAAAAAAAAAAAATCCATCTTAAAAAGATTTTTGTGGGTGGTCCCTTCATGTCAAACTGAATTCACACTTCAACTTGAAATAGCTAAAATCTACTCTGGCAGTGAATTGCTTTCATATTTTTGTGTGGATAGAATTTTGGAATTTTTTAAATCAGGGATGAGGATAAATTTTTCATATCTTCTGCTGGATCAAAGCTGAATATATCTTTTAGTCAGATTCTTCAGGCAGGCTGTTCTGACAAATATGGAGAAATTGCAAACTGTAAAATCTGACTGTGCCTCCCGGTGGCAGCACGGGGCAATTCCTGCCTGCTGGAAGGCAAACGACTGCAACTCCAGAGAGGGATAAATGGATTATGAAGAGTACGTTGAGCTGTGTGAAACTAGCATTTTTCTCAGCTCTGAAAGCAATCAGCACCACTTCTAACAGATAAAGAAAATCAGCATCTCTTCCATTTTGCCTGTGGCTTTCCTATTTAATGAGATTTTCATCTGTATAAACATCATTCTTTTGGAATGCAAGCCTGTTTTTAGTATAAAATATGGTTTATGCATGTAATGCAATGAATGTGTATTGACTCTGAATGCTGCTGAAAATCAGTGCCTGTGAGGCTGAAAAATAATCTCACAAATATTTAGCTGCAAAACCAAAAACACTCATCGTAATTATTTTGAAGAGTCGTTGTATTTCCAAAAATTGAGAGGACCACAGGTTTGTCTCAGTATTTCTGAGTAAATAAAAACCACCCAGCTGTTCACATTTCCTTAGGAGATTAATCCTGCTGCCTCATAAAAATCTTTCAAGCTATGTTCATGTGTGATGTGAAAATTGCTGTCAACTCGTGTCCTTTTCGAAGGTTACAGAGTGAAGATTAACTTTCCCAGAGACCAGCAGAGTAACTTGAAGTTCATAAAAAGGTCAGAGTGGGAGTTATCCTTAGTGCTCCTGGAAGGTGAGGTAGGGAGGGACATGTCCCCAAATGGTCACATTTCCCTTCTGGGTGTGGGGCTGGATTGAGAGGCAGCTTGAGTGCTTGCAGCTCCATCTGATTGTGAGAGCACCGGACCATTGGAGCAGAAAATTCCTACATGTGCCAGCAACAGGCTCTTCATTGCAAAAAAGTGATTTTAGGTGCTGCCTCTGGCACTTGATGTCTGTCATGAGGCTATGGCTTTCAAGAGGAGTCTTTTCTTTCCTCAGGTGACTGGATTTCAGGTCAGAGAGCCAGGTCCTTCTCTAGTTAAAACTGTACCTTTATTTGTGCATGATCAGAAAAATCCCAGTCTTCAGTGGGTGTCTAATGCTCTGGTAGTAGTCTTGTGTAGCATGTTGGGTCTTTCTGTTTAACAAATCAAAGTTTCTCTGTTTTCCAAAGCCTTTTTGCTTTCTTAATATTTCTTCTTGCTGTATATTTTATTCTCCTGATGGTTATATCCTGCCAACTCTCAATCTCATCATTGCACACTTTGCTATATTGTCTTCACTTGAAATATTTTCTCTGCTGCTAAAATTCCTCAGAGGTTTGAATGACCTTGCAGCCTTTCATTTTAAGAATGGCATCTTTTTCGGCCCACCTTTCCGATTTTGTGTCTACTGTGGCTGGGATGGAGGGTTACCCCTTCCCTACAATACTCTCTTGGTTTTTTCCCACCTCAAAAGTCACTCACTCATCTTTCTGTAGCTGTCACAGATCACTTCCAGGTGAAATCATGAGTATAGAAATTATAGCTTTCACTGTAGCTAAAATCTGTTGGTGTTATCAGCAAGCTGTTCTTGGGGAGAGGCAGTAGAGGAAAATGACATATTTTTGGTGATTGGAGTTATAAAATAGCATTCCTGATGACAAATATTTGTGTGTTACTTCTGGGCTATGGGAATAGACCAGAATTGGTGCAGAGTGACTGAAATTTATTTCTATGACAAATACTGACATAGAAAATTATCTGTGTGGGGTTTTTTTTTTTTGCTTTTTAAAATGAGGTGTTGAGGAAACTTAGTCAAAATTAATAACTATTGAGGTAACAGTACTACATTGTGAAGGTGATTCATGCACAGCATCCCAAACCTGATGTTCCCTGGTTTTGCCCTTCTGATTTATTATTGATACAGCCATGTGTGACTCTTTCAGGAGAGGTGGTAGTGCAACTGCTGATTTTGTTCCTTTGGACATCTTTGTGCAATGGAAGTCCCAGCTGGTTCTGGTTACCCCTCATTTTCTTCCACTTTTGCTTAGATTTCCTCATTTCACCTTTCTACTTTTTTTTTTTTTTCTTTTCCTCCTTATTTTCTTAGTCCCTTCCCAGTGCTTCTAGTATCCCCCTGTCCCTTCTGGCAGGTGGTGTCCTGTGGGGTGATGTCCTTGTGCCTGTGTGCTCAGATTTACCTTTTCCCCACCTGCCCCGTGGCACTCTCAGGAAGATTCAGGTGGCTCCCTGGAAGTCTTTCACCCATCCTAAAAATCTGTGAAAAATTTCACATCAGCAAGGAAGCAGAAAGCAAAACAAGGGCATGGCCATATAAATGGAAATGCTGAACAAGTAGCAAGTTGGAGTAACAAGCTTTTAAGTGGTGCAATTAATTTTAATTCTTTTTTACCTTGATGCACAAAAATATAGTTAGAAGCAAGTGTTGGAAGAGAATGTAATATTTAATGATATGCCTGTGGTCCTTGTGAAAGTTAATTACCAGAGCATCCATTAGAGCCAGGAACAACATATGTTTCCTCTGGAGTGCCTTTCTGAACCTGTCTAAACATTTTTATTCTAAGAAAGCCATGCTGGGAAGCCTGTCTAGCATGAGATGTCTCTAGAGAATTATGGGCTAATCTTGCCTTGCTCAGAAGACACCCAGTGCTTTTGGGTGAACATTATTAGGGTACAGTATCTTTATCTGTATGGGCTATTTCTGCTATCTTTTTCAATTTTGTAATTGAGTAAGATGTTTTAGTAATTATCCTTGTTAGCATGTGAAGACAAATTAATTTTGCTGTAAGACTGGTTCCTTTATGAGCTTATGTATTTTTGCTGACACTTTATTTTCTCCATGTGCAATGTGTTTTTTCGAATGAAACCAAGAGAAAAAGTTTGTTTTCAAAGAAAAGAATGCGATGGTTTTACTGGTGCGGCTGTGATTTAAGGATGCATCCCAGGCTTCCCCAGCACAAAAGTGTGATCTGGAGTTTATAGGAGTAACTTGCTGTAGGGTTACCAAAGCCACCCCAAACAACAAAACACCCCAAAATGAGCAGTATCAGCTGTCAGTGAGAGCAGTGAATGTATGCTGGGTATTTGTGTCTTTGTTATGACTGCTCTGGGGGAGGAAATGTGCTGTTAAATCCATTATGTTATCTATTCTGTAGGGTTGTAGTCATCTATGGGGATTTCTCAGAGCTCACAGGTTTCTGCTGAACTCCTTAGGTAGCAGTTTTTTCTAATAAACTCTTCCCATTTGTCTAGAGCCTCGTTGTTTTCATCTTTACTACCACCTAAAGTGACCCTCTGGGATAATTTTGAAGTGAAAAGCAGCTCACAAGTTTGAGGCTATCAGATCATCAAACTAGTTGTGAAGGAAAGAAATATTCAGAGCGACTGAACTGTAAATTTACTACTAAAGAATAGCTTTCTTTAGGAATTCACTTTTTTAAAAGCTGGCAGTGTCAGAGCCTGCCATACAGACTTTCAATGGTGGCTGCTTTTTACTTTCTGAATGAGAATGTGTAAGTGAAATTTGGTTACCAGCTGCTGGCAGCGCTGCACCCCTGTTGAAGTGTTTGCAGGGAAGTTGTGCTCTTCCAGCAGCCTCTGTAGTTCCTTCCATCAGTCCAGTTCAGTGAGATGTTCTGAATTCAATTTGCTCAAATATTTGGTTTGAATATAGTGTTTAGAATCAGGAAGTAAATGAAGCTTTCAGAGACACACACACACAGTTGAAGGATGTTGCTATTTATTCAGATTATAAATCAGCCCTGTTTTGAGCTGCTGAATGTAATCCAAACATTGGCAAAGAAAAATAATGATAACATACATCATTGCTGCATAATTTTAAGACATTTTATAGCCTGGAAAATGCGGTGTATTCTATAAAAGTGACAAATGACAGAACACTGTAATAAATAGCCATAGTTTATGCATTGTGAATTGGAGTTTTAGAGTCAAATGGAAATTCTTTTTCAGCAGATTGGATGTGAATTCAATTTCACAGGCCCTCTACACAAATTATTTTGGTTTTCATATATTAGTCTTTATTCTAATCGATGATGGTTTGCACATTCTATTATATAAAAGTACACTAACAGTTATATTTAGAAGATACTTAGCATCAGTTTCTATGAATATGATACACACATGTAAGTCATTTAAATGAATCTCCAACAATAAGACAAACTGCCTTGACTTAATTCAGAGTGACTTTGATTAATTGCCTGTTTGGCATGTTTTGTTCTTACTGAGTTTGTAAGTGAATGGTTCAGGTATGTGCTGCATCTTTATCATGGTAATTAAGTCCATTGTACTGGAAAAAATCTATTTCCATTTCCACTTAGCATATTATATAAATATTTACAAGGATTGAGTTGTTTGAAACTCTTAGTAAAAGGTAGGATGACTCTTCTGGATAACAATATTCCAGAGGTAGTCTTATTCATATCAGACAGATGCATCACAGTTAAAGTGCTGCAGTGTTTTTATTATTCAGTGGAAATGCTTTGGTATTTTTCTGGCTACAAGGAATTGTTAGGGGCCAATATTAAACTTGATATCTCATGGCTAATTAAACAATGCAAAAAGTAGACATGAGGCTCAAATATAAACTGTGGGCTTTGCTAAATTATTCCATGAGTAGCTTGACTTATGATATATCATCTAATTATAGTTTGCATGGAATATTTCTGTGACTGCACAGCTCTTTCTGAATGAAAAGGAAACTTTGACTGCAATTGTATTACTGTTTACCAGACTAGGCCAGATCCTGCTCAGCCTTGAACAAAATTAACTTCTAATGGTGCACTGTGTTCAGGCCCAAAACTTTCCTTCTGGGGCTGAATCCGCTGGAGTTGGTGTTGGTGGCACAAAAGCCTTTCAGGTAAAAGAAAAAGGTTCTTAATAGTAAACCAGTGGGGTTGGGGTACAGGAGAACTTCTCAGGACTCTGCAGCGTAACAAATCTCAGAGTGAAATCCTCTTTTTGGAGAATGCTTTGCATAGGAATTGTCACAGCAGGCTGGGGGCTGTACCAGACTCACTGGGGTGTTCTGCTGGTGCCTATTGTGAGCAATGTTTTGTCAAGAGAAGGGTACAAATAATGCTGTTAGAGGAACTGTAAGCTTGTCTTTGGAAAACTGGTCCTATCTCCCATAGATGGCTTAAAATTATGATTTAGTATTGTTTGTGATTTAAAAATCCCCAGCCCACTAATGCCACATAAACTTCTCAAAATTACATCTGTACCTTGAGGAATGAAAGTGAGGAGATAGATCCAGTATCAACAAAATAATTACTTGTGTGGTCTGGAAACCATATTTTAGATGAAGCAGTAAAATTAACATTGAAATGAGAAAATCCATCAGAATGTTTAAAGCCTGCCTTTAAAACATGTGTGGATTAAGCAATCATGTGTCTACAGTGATGTGTGAGGGTTTTCTTTTTGATTTTCTTTTTTCTAAAAGACTTTTGTTTCACTATAAAATAGGAAAATACAGAGAAAATGACTAAGGGTGTAGGGAACAATTCTCCAAAATGAAACACAATTTGCTAAGCAATGGTACAAAGTTAATAAGAAATTTTCCTGTACTCTGTATCTTATAAAGTTTGAGGTAGCACAGTCTGTGCTAAGGAGGTTATCAGAGGCTTTCAGTGTAGAGGAGTTTGGAAGGCAGAAATTGTCCTATGAAGGTGTAAAGCTTGCCATTATTTGAATGCACAGATCCTCCTTATTCTGAGTTTTGTGACCAATTAAGCTCCAGGTCAGTACTCACTTGAACCTGTGCATTATTCAGTTTAAGAGGGCTTATTTGAATGCAAGTGTAGAGCACTGTGACTCAAGGCAGGGTATGTGCCCACATGTTCCTGAAATAGGGGTCATTTGTTTGACTCCAAATTGCCACAATTTAACAACTTTTTGCCATTTAAAGGCAGTAAAACTCTGCACTTGGAGTGCTCAGAGCATGAATTCCTAATTAGAAGTATCCAACCCATGTAAAAGTGTCCAATGCTTCCCTGACCTAGGAAAGTGAAGGCAGTATCTAAGCCAGAATCCTTTGGACCTGAAACTTCAGGAGCTGTTTAAGTTTTTTTTTTTTTTTTTTTCCCATTTAAGCATATTTTTTGACCTATTGCACTTATCCTAGAATGCCAGGGAACCAATAATTTTAATTGTTAACTGTATGTGACCATGAACAGGATGTGTGACTAAATATATTAGTTTTACTAATATAAACTAAAAAATACTTTAGAAGGGGTACTTTCCTTCAGGTAAATAAACAGTTTTGCAGATTATTGGCTTGATAATCTGCAATCTTCAGAGCTGGCTGGTGTGGTGTAAATCTGTGGTCTCTCATGGTGTTTCCTGGCAGTCCTAACATGTATTTCAGAGCAGATTTGGGTGGTAACATCCTCTTGGATCTGCAGGAGGGCCTCCTGGCTCTGCTGCCCTCTGAGACAGAGCTGCAAAACCAGTGTAAGTAACAGAGTAATTGTATATATGTGTATATATATATATATACACACACACACATATATATATATATACATATATATATATATATATACATATATATATATATTAAAAACTTTTATGGTAACAGAAATATAGAAATAGTATATCTATATTATGTATTTAGTTGTTCTTTTTGCACAGCACTTTTCTCATTCAAAGAGTCTGAAGTTTCTAGAGGGATGCTAATAATTTTGCTTCTTCCCTGGAAAGATGAACTCAGTTGGGAGCTGGGAAATTTTTATAGAGTACTTCCTGTTGCATTTCTTCAGTTACATAGCAATTTTTTTGCTTCTTATCTTGTGCTCTTCCTCGTGTTACTGTTAGAAAGTAATGTAAAACAATGCATTTGGAATCAAGCTTTTTGTGCCATGTGCCACTACAATACTGAGCTGCTTATCTTCTGTGTGTTTGAGGATTTACAGCACACTAAACTCATGTGGCTTGGGAGTTAAAGATATCTTTTGTTCCTGTAGCTTCAAGCAGTCGGTGAAGTGCAAGTTCTTTCACAGTGTACTTTGAAAACTGCTTTTTTCCTTCTGAGATGCTTGTTTAGTGTAAAGTGAGCCATTTTAGAGTGTAAGTGTATAGCTGTTCATTAAGTATGAAAAAAGAACATCTTTTAAATATTGACATTACAGAGTTCTTTTCAAGTAAAGGGAAATTCACCCTGCTACTCTCTTGCTTATACTCTCATAATTTGTTTTGAATAAATGATCAAATGTATTTAAATATGTGATGAATTATTTTACTTAGGGGAAAAGTCTTCTATTTTTGCTGTTAGTGTAATTTTTAAATTTTTTCAGCTGGCAAAGATGTCAGTCTACCCAGATCTTGCAGCTGTGTCTCCCTTGGTGGCAGTTCTCATTTTAGTTTTTCAAGCAATCCTGATAGATAAAGATGTATATTAGTGATTTTCTTTTTTGGTAACAAACCATTGCCTGAAATGTCCATTTGTGGAAAACTTTTCAGTTGCCTCCAAACCCCTCAGCTGAGTGTGAGCAGGGGAGGGGAAGGGGTCAGGAGGTAGGTGGCATTTAGATTGCAGGGGTCTGAGATCCAGTGTCAGAGCAAACAATACACAAATGAATTTTTAACACTGAGTTAAGATGTTGAAGTTGCAGTTTTCTTCTCAAACTTTGTACATGCTGATGCTGTGAAGGGCATCACCACCACACTAAGTAGCACTTTAGACCATACATGCACAGCTGATACTCAAATCCAACCAAGTGACAGTAAATGCTCTCCTTGTGTCTGAGGGATTCATGGGGATTATTTAATGCACAAAAAAACATGAAGGACAACCAGAGACTGAAAAAAAGGGCAGAGAGAAGGGCTTAGGTTAAAAAGAAACAGCCTCTGGGAAATTGGAGGTGATAGTGTGTTGAACTTTGATTTAGTTGCTGCATTCCTGGCAGTAATAGACTTATCTCCAATGTATTCTCTAGGGATGCAGGTACAAAGCATGGATTTGTGCTGTTTCTAAAGTGGCTTTTTGTGGCTGGACAGTAAATTTAACAGCAGGCTTTAGGAGAGGGTTAGAAATGATGAAGTGGAGATGCAGCCCAAGATGAGCCCTGTGGTGGAGGAGGAGTGGGGAGCTGCTGGTGCAGGTGGCTCTGGTGGCTCTGGCAGTGCCATGCCAGGACAGGATGGGGGAGATCTTCACAGTGGGAAGAGGGAGGTGCACATGGAATGCCCTGCTGGGGGGCTGAGCACCCACCCACAGCCTGGAGGGCGCCTCTGGGGGATGTGCCAGCCTGGGATGTGCCAGCCTGTCTGCTTGGCACTGCAACCCCAGCCTGGGGAGCCAGGAGGGGGCAATGGGATTCCCTCAGAAATGCATTCCCAGCCCAAGTTAAAACCTTAGGCTAGACCTACCCAATAGCTGCAGCCTGCTGAACAGGAGGAGAAGTGTTCTGTGCACAGCATTCCAACAGGCAGCACCAGAGAATCAAGAGAGTTGGAAATAAGTTTTGATTTCTTTTTTTTTTTGGTTTTTTTTTTTTTTTTAGCTATTCTGGGATGTGTTATAGGAGTCAAGTAACATTAGGCCAACCAGAAATGGCAAATTCATTTATGATGATTTTATGTTGAGGAGATGCTTCAGGTTAGATACTGTTGAAATATATATACATATATATGCATAAATATGTTTTTAGTTACTAGGGTCCATTTAGGTGGGTTTGTTTGTGGAATGCAAGGTTTTCCCTTTTAAATGCTACTTTAAATTGCCTGATTTGTGTGGGAATGAAAAATTTTGTTATTTCCACTTGAATCAGATAGCTTTTGATAACCTTTAATTGCCAGTCTATTTATACTGACTTGAATTGTAAGGATGAGATTAAAATAACTTCCATAATGACAGAAGGTAGTTTAGCATTTATAAGGCCTCATTCACTCTGCCTTATGAAGAAACTGCTTTTTATCCCTTTGATTTTTTTAAAAAAATCTTTGATGTGATGGAGTTTGGTTTGGCTGATTAATTTTGGTTCTCATGTTTCTCATGGAGGAGAGAATCACCATGATAAATGGATATTTTATGGATTTGATGAATGGTTACTTCCTGTTCCGTATAATTATCAGGCAGTAGTTTCAATGAAAGATGCTGGGAAATGGAACTTTTCACTTCAGATAACCATCCACCCTGTCTGGCAAGAAAAATGGATCTCAATTTTCAACATATTACTGTGGATCAAGGCCCATGGAGGGAGGGCACCTTTTAGTAGGTTGTGAAGGATAGGATAGATTTGAAAAAGTGCCTGTCTAAATGAATGAAGTCGTGATGAAATTTTGAAGAAAAAACACATGTACAGGCAATGTTGAGAAACCAGATTATTTAAGAAAGCTGATTTTAATACATATCCTTCAGGGAAAGGATTAGTGTTTATAAAAGGCATTCAGATGTAGTGGTTCATTTTTGATCCTGTGTGTCAGGAACGTGTCAGGAACTGTTAATAAGGATTAATTCGGGAAGAAAAAAATGAATATTTCTTTCTTAGCTTAGTTTAAAAACAGTCATTTGTGATTTTATTCTTTAAGTTCCACGTTTCTAATTTTCAGTTTCTTTCTCAAAAGACTTGTGTTGTGCCAATTGGTTATTATTTTGCATTAGAACAGGAGAAATCAGGTAACAGCTTTGCCAATCTTTACCTCCTGTTATAAATCCTGTTAAAATTCAATTGACTTTTGCAAATTTTAGGGAATAGCTCTGTTCTAGAGAATTGTGACAAGGCACACAAGAGTTGATGTTCACCTCTCCTGTGTTAAGGACCGTTAGAAAAGATGGATAAAAATGACTCAGTTTGGACAAAAGTATTACTTTTCAAATGCTGTCTTGTGATTAAAGATATGGCAATGCTCTGTAATATAAAGCAATTGGGAAAGTGTATTAATTTATCAGTTTGTGAGGACTGTGACAAGTGCTGTGTTGGAGCTCCACCACTTTTGTTATAGTGAATGGGAAGGGGCTGTCAGTGTCTGGATTTTATCTAGTCATTTCCACACAGATATTAATTTTGAACTACTTCTACAACTAACTGCAGCTTAAAAAGTAATAACATTTTTCTTTATCAGCTTGTTTTTTAAAACCATATTTAGAACAAATCCAAATGAACAAATCCCACTATTTTTATTTTCCAACCACGAAGGGAGGGAATGTTTCCTGTTTTCAATTTTCCCTTTCATTTTTTTAAGGATTGGATGTAAAAAAATTCCAGAAAATCACCTATCCTTGATATCATTCTACTTTCTTAAAGGACCATAAGTTCTGTGGAATGTACCCAAATACATGCAGAGGGAACCAAGGGGTGAAATGAAGATTTTACATTAAAATTATTTTTAAAAAATGTTTTTCTTAGTGACTGGTATTTAGAAACATAAAAAATACCTCTACTCATAAATCCTGCTGCCTGATGTGAAAGTTTTCTGCAGGTGAGGAAGGAGGGTTTGACACACATGGCGAGATGCAGGGATGATGTTCAGTGAGATGCGGCTGCCACAGGGGAGTGCAGTGCAATGGAACTGGTTGGATCAACAGCTCTCCTGCAGTAAATCATTCAGCACTTGCTGAAGTAAAATTGAAATAAACATTTCTGCCTTAAAAATACCCGACTGCAAGCAGTTAGTGATTGTACCATGGAAGAGCTTACAGTTTTCAGCAATAGGTGGTCAAGAAAACCCCACGAGGAGGAAAACTATTTGTGTGGTTTTTGTCTGGCAGTCCCCAGGCGTGTGCTGAGACCACTGAGCAATTATATCCATCAGCAGTGGCACCACAGGGGCCTGTTCTCCTGGGGCTCCATCCCCTGAGGATGTGTGTGTGTGTGTGTGTGTGGATTTCCTCATCAGGGGTAAGAGAGAACCCAGGATGCAGCTTTTCAGCAGGAGCATTTCTGCTTATCCTTCCTCCAGAAGGACAAACTGACAGGACAAACAGCACAGGCACTGTGTCCATGTGTAGAACCTAGGCCTGCTTGTCAAGCTGCTTCTATATTTTTATTTTAAGCATAGATTAAACAGATATGTCCACACTGAAGTGTTGGAAAGGAGTTATCTTGAGGTGTGATGTTCCAGTAAATTGAAAGTTATTTCTATCACAGGAGAAAAAAAAATCAATGATAAACAATGGTATCTGTACTACAGATGAAGATTAGGGCTATAATACCAACATGAAATGATAAAAAAAAAACCCACTTGCTTATCATGTAGAAATAATTATCCTAGTAAAAATATTTAATTAATTTCAGTTTTAATAAAATAAATGAGATAATTTTAACCTTATGATAATATAAAATGCATATTAATTGGAGCGAGTTTGTTTAAAAAGTATAACAATTACATGAAAAGGAGAAAAAAATCCCATAACTTCTATTCTATTCTTTATAGAGCAGTGTGTGAACCGAGATAAATTGCAATTTCAGAATTTGTTGTGATGTGTGTTTTGATGGAAAATTATGGAAAAGAGTTTTTCAGTTTGAAGCTTTGTGTTTCTTTTGTGATGAATGACAAATGTGCTGGAACTCAGTTTGAATAGAAACTGAGTGACTATCATCTCACATTTCCATTACTATTAATTTATATTTTTTTGCAGGAATTCCATTATGTAGGGCTTCTGTTTTCAGGGGAATGTAGTGGTGGGTTATTTTACTCACATAAGTTGCTCTCATGTTCTGTGTATTTTGAGAAAATGAAGACATGATGAAAAGAGAAATGCCTTTAGTGGTGATATGATCAGAAGGATCATGCTTGCTGCATACTGAGGAGCATGTTTTCTGCAGCCTTTGTGGGAGATGTAAGAAAGAGGGATTTAAGGGATGACAATTATGCATATTTTTAAATGTAAATGAACAATAATGTCATCAGACCTCGGTGCTGCTTTTTCAAATCCAGCCAGACCAGTTCACCACGATTTAGATATTAAAATCTGATGCTGCAGGTGTACCTCGGTGGTTATTTTGCATCACAGTCTCAGTATTCTCTTTACTGGTGGAAGAGCTGTTGGTCCTGTCGGGGTTCTGTGCACTGGCATCCTTCCCCCACTAGGGTGTACAAACAGCCTGTGCAACTCCAGGCCATGGCAGAGACAGCATTTTAATTCTCCATACACTTCACTAGTAACAAGCCAGCCCAAATTAATCATCTTTCTCTAAAACAAGAAAGCAGGAGGAAAGATGTTGATTTCTGAGGCAGAAATTGCTAAGAAAAAATAAAAATCTAGAAAGCATCACTTTTCAGAGTAAATTAAAAGCATATATTTCAGCCTCTGCAGCACCAGAAACTTGATGTATTGTAAATGTTACCATGCATTTCAAATCTCTTGAAAGCTGCCATCTATTATGATGAGATTAAAGGGCTGAGAGCCTCATTCAAGTAAATCTCATACAAATCTAATTTGAGTGGATCCCTTAAATGTTTTGAGTTGGATACTTAAAAGGCAGCTATCTAGCCATATCTATAGGAGTACCAATCATTATTCCCCTACCAGAGTTCACCTGAGTGTTTCTTCTTTCCCCTCTTCCCAGACCTACTGTGTTGTTTTGTTTGGTTTTTTTTTTCCTGATGTTTTCTGCATCTCAGCTGAGAACTTCAATGATTTGAGGTTATCTGTCTTTCCTAATATATGGCTTAATTTAGCACCTTCAAATTCAACACCAGTGTGTGACCTAAACACTTGAAAGCTATTTAGAAGCAAAAAAACCAGAAATATAACACATCTGCTTTTCTGTCAGAAATTTTGTAATTAGCCACACGAAGACACTTGAACATTTAGGTCAGTCTTCATGAATTGAGGAGGAACTGGAGTTTGGAGTGCAGTGTAATGGGTCTGGTTGAGCAGGTTTTGGAATGATCAGCTCATTATTTTAAGCTGATAACTTCAGCTGAAAAGTGAAGTTTAAGAGATGCAAAAGGCACAAATAAAAATGTGGGGAATGCCAGTTTGCACTCTTATTTCTCAGCCAAAAAGAAAGGCTTGCACTTTAGATCAGAGCTGTGAGCTTCCTTGAGGTAGTACTGGAATAAATCAAATAATGTAATGGAGAAGTTGGGAGAAAGATGAAGTACACATTCTCAAACTAAAGGTTTTCTTGTCTTGGGATTTTGTGCACATTTCCATATGTCCCACTCCTGCCAGTTCTTCTCTGGGACAGTGCTTTTTGTTGATGCTGTGAAACAGATTCTCCCAGAAACCAATCACAACCGAACTAACAGCAACACACACATGACTTCATTTTATACTGCAAAATTATCTGTTCAGTTTTCTCCCTGAAGACAGGCCCACAGTGTCATGGGTCCTCTTCTGGCCCTCCCCATCATTGCTGGGGAGGGCTGCTGGCCTCTATCCAAGGCAGGAGTAAGAGATGTGAAGCTGGGAAGCATTGAAGTGTATTGTAGGGAATGAGGAAATAAGAATCTTAAGGAGAGAGGCACACACCACAAGTTTGTTCAGCTAATTTGAACACTACCATTTTTCCAAGGGAATAGGAAAGATGCAATCAATTGACTGTTAATTTAATTATGCATGCTTGGAGTGTTAATATTCTTAGTTTACCTTCTCATCTACAAAACAAATACAGCTTATTATTAAATTACCACTGAAGATTAAGGCAGCTGTCTGTAGTGCTCTCTACTTGGGAATGCATGACTGCATGTATGATAATGTGGTTTTCAAAAAGAATGTAGTAAATATGTAAATTCTTCCCTTTTTCCCCCCTTCATTCCTTAACTTTTGAGATTCAACTGTGTTAAATGTGTCAAAGTAATTTATTTTTGATCAATGCTCTTCATCTATTTCTGTCACAATTGACATTTCTGGCTGATTGCAGATACAGTTCTGCACCTCTGTCTTGTCCAGCCCTGCTTTGCTTCATACAGAGCTCATACTCTTGCAGGAAAAGACCCTCTGCCTCTTCTGTATTTAGAAATTCTTTAACAGAGCAGGGTCTCTGGGTGAATAAGGGAACCTTCTCCATTCTCAAGCTTTCTTTTCATCCTTGTCTGCACGCATAGGGCTGCTGGCTGTGTGGGAGGTGAATGGAAGAGACTGAGCACTCAAGTTCGGAAGAAAGTGTAGCCCAGACATGTTGGCTGAGCATGTCTGGGCTACACTTTAGACATGGCCACCAGAATTTAGGTGACTTGTATCTCTGGGAAGTATTTTTAGGTGCTTATGCAGTGATTTTTTTTTCCTCCCTCCCCCTTGTTGACTTTTATTAGGAGACTTTTTTTCTTAATTGAGAAAGCTTTCTGCTAATGCTTTCCAGATGTGGATTCTTTGTGCTTTTCTTTGATTGTGTTCAAGGTAGAGTTTTCTGATCCTGCTTCTCAGGTGTGGTCTTTTAATTGCTTTTCCCTAATCACACCATTTGCATGCAGCTGTGAAGTTGCTTGAATAAGCCATAATAACACATTTTGGTTTAATTTTTTTAAAATTCATTTTACACTGCCATGATTCATTAAAATAAAAACATGGGGAAGTAGCTTGTCAATGTAGTGCAAGACTGGGAAGAAAACAGAACCCTTGAAAAACAGTGATTAAAATCCCTGCATTTGACCAGCCCATATCCATGGGCACAGCAGAGCCCCAATTAACCTGCTCAAATTTCAAGAAGACCCTTCCAGAAGAAATATTTTCAGTTTCTGTTCCATAATTGCGCCTGTCTTATATTGTTTTGTACTGAGAGCTACCAGAGACTGTATTGCTCTGTAATTGTAGTAGAATTTATTGAAAAACACTTTTTGGCTTCAGTGTTGCCCCTCAGTGCCAGCTGGATGGTCTTGTGGATTTATTTATGTGTGGTGAGCACTTTGTCCTGGTGTTATTGGACTTGTGCTCTGAACTGTTGCAGTAGAGGTCTACTTTTGTATCAGTATCTCAAAGGAACATATTCTTTAATTCAGCAGAGAAAAGGCTTAATAAACTCCCAGTGATCAGAATTTAATTGAATTTGCTCAATTAGAAAAAGGCATTAAATGAATTGGAAAAAAAAAAAAGAAATATAATACTGAGAAATTAAGCTTTCAGAAATAAGTTTTAAATTAGATACCAAAGAACATTTTTATCATCTTCCCATTATTAATTAAAGAGGAAATCAGATTTAAATGGGTTACAGAATAGTCTGTCTGGGAAGCTGCTGCTGTAGCCTCATACCTACAGGATGGGAGCTGCAGAATGGCCCAGAATGGGTCTAGCCTATGTTGGACTGCTCTGGTTGAGCTGGAGTTATTCTTGATACTTTTAACTTTGCACAAGTGTCCTTTTCTTACACTCCCACCTTTAGAATAATTATTGGGAATACACTGGCAGGGTTAAACTGGATGGAATCTTATGAAACTATAAAGGTCTCTCTTAATATGTATGCACAAAAAGTCACAAAATACAGGGTTTGATTTTTATTGGTTTAAAATGCTTTTAATAGTGTTGCCTAATTGATGTATTAGCTGCATTTGTGGGGTGCTAATTTAATTGGAGGGGAAAGAAAATGCAATAGAGCACTTCTGTTTTTCTTGTCAACATAAAAGAGATACCTAGAATAGATGATGATGTGCAAGAATATTACATGACTGAAAGTTAGGTCTAAATTGGTAGTTGGGGCACAGAACTGCTGCGAGCAGAATCTGTGTTTTAATTTGGCTGAAAGCAAACCTGATTACCATGAAATGCTTGTGTTGGGTGGTTCTCAGCTGAAACATGTCCCTGGCCTCAAGTTTTGGGGTCAGGATGTGGCACTGGCAGCATTGAGCCAGCTCTCACTGAAGATGCTGGAGGCAGAAACAGCCCAGGGCTGCTGCTGTGCGAAACCTGCCAAACTTTGGGCTTGCCCGTGGTCCATGCTGTGCTTTGGAGTGCCACACATGGATTTCTGAGCTGGTTAAGAACCCAGCTTTGGAGCTGAGACCAGGCAGAGCAAAGCTGGGGCTGAGCTGCTGGACCCTGTGGGGAGGAGGGATAATTACCCTGAGTGTAATAGTGAGAAAATCCAGTCACAGCTCCAGGTCCTGAACTGGGAACAGCACAGAGCTGCCTGGTGCTACTGCCATAAGTCTGAACTCCTGCTTTGCCTTGGTCTATTATATCTCTTAAATTCCCCCTTCATCATTTTCTGTTTGAAGATGACCTGAGGTTTTAGTGCTTTCTGTCTTCTAATGCCTGGGGAGTTTGTCTGCCAAAAGGAAAAGCAGCATTAAAATAAAACGTAATTGTAGCTGCTTCACTGTTCTCTGGACTTGGAAATGCTAAATGTGAAACTAAAACCCAACCAGTTCTCTTTAATAATAAAATATATATTTTTTTCTGAGAAATATACTATGTATGTTTTAACAATAACTTTTGGAATATTTAATTTTAATGCTAACTGTAACTGTGATTTGCAATGTCTCCTGGTGCAGTTTTTCTTTGTTAATAACTTTTCATTACAGCCAGCTCCTATGTGATGTATATTATGACATAAACTTCAAAATGTAATATACACACAAGCGTTTCAAGCTGCAGTAATTCTGGAGTCCCTGTATTTGCTTATCATAAGTTTCACATATTTGTAACAGCAAAATCTAATGGCTGTATAAAAACAATTCTGAATATTATAAAACCTCAATGAAAAACACGTGAATTGCAGTTGGTAAATTGAGGCTAACCAGTGAAACTCAACTTAGGGTGACTTTGGAGGGGAGCAAGTTGCTCTGAGTCACTTGTAGAGGGTTATTTATTGAGAATCCACCTATTTAGAGGGGGGAAAACAATTTATCTACAGGGAGGAATGAAACCATGAAAATTGTTGGTCTGTTTCTTGGCAAGTTATTTACCTAGGGGTGGTTTAGGGTTTATATAATTTATTTTGTTTTATTTAATGTAGGGTTATTGCAGTAGAAACCAAAGGTAACTGGGGCCTGGAGTGGATCTGTAGCAGCAGTGCAGAGGGTGTGTGTGCAGGTTTGTGCCTGTGCTCAGCTGCAGGTGTAACTCTGGAGCTGAGGGTTGTGTGCCCTCAGTGCACACCACTTCTACAGTCTGGCCAGGGCAAACATCCTGACTGAAACCCTGCTTCTGCTCTCTGGCCAAGCCTCTGTGTTGCTAAGGGTAGGAACAGAAAGGAGCTTTGCATGTTCTACATCTCTTTAAACATTGCTTAAGTTGCTTTAAGTGATCTTTTATTTTCTCCCATGTGCTGTCCCTGGCAGACTCTTGTTCTTCTCTCAACACCCATTGAGGCTGCTCCATGGTTCTTTGAGATGCTTTTACCTTTTGGTTAATTTTAACTTGCTTTCTTTTCCCTTCAGATTCCCATTTTCCCCTGTAGCATAAATGCTTGCCTCTCTCACCTGAAGCTCTGTTCCTTGCAAGGAAAGGTGGAATTGTGTTTCCCTTCCTATCACACTGTCTGTTTTCTTTCAAGGTCTTTCACTTGACATTTTTTCCTTGCAGATCTTGATTTTCCTTACACCTGCCCAAGGTTTCTCTCCTTATTGCCATGGTTTAATATCTGCTTTTCTCAAGGAAGCTCTTTGCTTCCCACTGCTCCTCTGCTTTGCCTCTCTCCCCTGTGCAGAGCTGCTCAAGGAGTGACCTGACCAGTGGCATCCTCTCCCTCTGGCATCTTGGAAATGCTCTAAAACCCTTTTCCTGGTAGTTATGCAAGTCTGTAATACTACATTATATATAATCTGATGTCATCAGGGCTGCAGCTAAGTTAGGCACACATTAAAATAAAGATGTGGAAACATGAAAGTCATGGAGAACCTCTAAAATGTGACCCTGTGCATCCAAAAATCTGAGCCTTTTTTTTCATTCTATGTTGTAATGATGTATGTGATGGTAACAATACACAGTGATTTTTATTTAAAAAAAAATAAATTCATTTACTACAAAAATGCAAGGTCTGCTGCCTAATCCATGGTAAATGTAGTAGAACACTTTTATAAGGTTTCCTGGCTAAAGCAAAAGTCTATTTTAAAGTTATTAAAGTTCTATAATGAGCTAGCTTTCTAAGCTCACTGATAAAAGTACAATATTCTGTGGCTCAATGTAATAATTCAGGGAAATTAACCAAGTAAGTGGTCAATGAAGCAAATGATTAAAAAGCAGAAGATTGAAAAATGAAGATTAAGAAGGGAAAAAATTGTGTTTTCTATTACTGTACATTTTGTAGGTCATAATTAAAGTCCACCACATAAAGAGTAAAAACACCCTTCTAAAACAAATGAAATTATGTAGGGGTGCTTACATCTTTGCAACACAACCATGTATGTGTTGCTAACTTTAAAAGGCTTAAAACAATTACAAGAGAATTTGCAAACTAGGAAAAAAAGGGCATAAATTTTTAAATGGTCTTAAGCAGCTATTCCAGCTGCCTTTCTACTGGTTTGTTTTGAGCTTTTGTTTGTTTGGGGTTTTTTGTGTTTTTTTCCCCCTCTCTCTGGAAGTGCTAATTGATTATCTTGTGCGTGAAACAGATATTTATAGTGAGGTTCACAGACCATATTTAAGCTTTTTAAGGCGGTGTTCATCCCTGATGTTTTCAAACCCTGTGCCTGTGTGAATAGAGCAGCTGCTGCAGGGAAGGGAGAGTCAGAGATCCTGCCAGAGGGGATGTCAGTGGAGATGTCTGGAAGTCAGCAGGAGCTGCAACTTGACAGCCTGGGCTATTTCTTTTAAAATTGTGGCGGTGTTAGATTTCATTGTTGCTCAGAAAATTCATTTTGTCTTCCCAGTGCTGGTGGTGATAACAACTCAGATGGGCCTCAGTGTCCCTTGTTAGCTGTGCTATGTTTGACCTCATGCAAAAACTCTGCTGCAGGCTTGGGGTTCTTTCATCTTTTGGTGTTGCCTCCTTCCAGTCACACTTGTGTCTGGATATTTGCTGGAATAGCCATAGCTTTGTGCACTTTGCACCAAGAGAAATTTTTAACACTCTGCATAAAATAATGAATGGCCTGGATTTTCAGTGCCAGGCTTCCTCGGTTCCTACTGGTGGCAATGGAAACCGTTTGAGTTTAACAGAGCTGAATTTCAAACAATTAACTGTGAACATGTAAACAATTGTCCTCAGGCAATTGGGTGTAAATTTAATGGCTTGAGTCATTGTAACACTGATTCTATAACCAATTAGGGACTATTACCCAACAATTTTGGCATTATTAATTTCTTTTAACTAATATTTACCAATATTTCAACACTGTAGGTATTAGGGAGTCTTTGAAAATCTCTGAGTATTCAGTTTTCATAATTAAGGGTGATTTTTGTGGTTCCTTTTAATATCCCAACTTGGGGCTTTAAATTGAATCTAATTATGTTTCAATTGAAAATAAGATATTCCTCAGACCAAAGCTGTACATCAGGGCTCATTACTAAAGCAGCTCATTATTTTTAATGAGCAACTTCATTACATCTGATTCTGCAGAGAACAAGCCAGAATTCCATGGCTGCTGAGAGTCTCAAAGTTTGGTAGCCAGCAGCATATGAGTAACTGCCTGAATTGGGCAACAAAGATGGGCAAAAAAACCCCAACCCCCTTAGGATTCTAACCCCACAGGTGAGTGAGTCTGCAAAAGAATTTTCTGATTCTTTTCTGTTGGTATCAACTTTGTTGGGCTGCAATAGTTGTATATTGCTTTTGTGGTTGTATATTTCACCTTTTAAGTAGTCTGTTTTAGAAAAGGAACAGCAAGCAAAATTCACAGCAGAACATGATTTTTCAGGGAAAGTTCTACTCTGAAGGAGGAGGTTACAGCATTTCCCTGCCAATCTGAGTCCCTGCTGGGAGTGTTACAATATGTGTTCTGTTCCCCAACACGGCATTTTTGTGTTGTGCCTCTGAATTAGCTCACAAATGTGTAAAGTTGTGCTCCCTGACAACTGCCTGGGGAGGGTACAAATTAGCAAGGCCTCAGGTAAACATGGTGTTAGTGCAGCACAGAGCAGGAATTGTGAACTCCTGGCAGGAGCTCGGTGCTGCTCTGAACCTGCTGGGGATCCCCTGTGAAGGCACAGGAGCTCTGTGCTGGGAGGAAGAGCCTGTGATTGCAGCTCTGCTCCTGCATTTCCATCAATGCATTGTTAAAAAGCAACAGGCATTATTAAACAGTGAGGAGATAGAGGATGTGCTTACCTATAAGTCTGATCAGCCTTCTTGGACACACAAGATATTTAGTACAAAATTTGTATTTTTCTCTAAATTTATTAGAGACTTCTAGCTTATTTCTTAGTGCTAGGGTCATAAAATTGATGATGTAGCATTTCTGGTTTTGATGCTCCATCCTTATTCAGTATTGTAATAAAAAGTTGGCTGGTGGAATAGAGAATAAACTTAATAAATTTGGAGGTAGAGTTTGAACTGAATTTTCTTATGTTGGAGGAGTCTCCTGAAAAATCAGAGAGAGTATAAAATAAACTTGATAACAGTGACATGGTCTAAAATCATCAAGATCAGGATGGAGCTGAATGCCCTAATAGAAGATGGGAAGAACTTGCTAGAAAGTAACAGAGTGGGCATTCATGAAGGTGTGAGCAGAAAATAAACTACATGTACCTCAATGATCAAAAAAAGAGGCCTGATACTGGCCAAGCTCTTTCCAGAAATGCCAAAGCTTCTCCATACTGGCCAAGCTCTTTCCAGAAATGCCAAAGCTTCTCCATGTTTATGTAGAAGTTTTGTGTATTTGTCAGTGAAAAAGGCCCAAAGTTTTGTGCCTCTCACTTCTGCTGTCTCTTCTTTTGTGTGTCATTTTAAATTACTGGAATCAGTAACTGAAACAAAACCAGAAAGGATCTTTTGTTACTGCTGTGAGTGGACTGCTTCTAAAACATCTGACTCATCCCCCTACTCATGTGGCTGATAAAGCAAAACATAAAGCATTGCACGTGCAATGCATTTAGGATTCCATTTTTCCCATTTTAAGGAGGTTTTCTGTTGCAGAGGTGTTCATGCAGTGTGTGAGCACTCCAAGACCAGAGTTAACCTTGCAGTACAGATAATTGCAGCACTGGAGCCACTGTGTTGAATTTTATGAAGGGCAGTATGACATCTGTCTGAGGTCTCAAGTGCTCCTGAGGCCCCGAGCTTAAGTCCCCCCTAATGTAGCAAAATCTTGCTTTAGTGTTACTGAAGTGAACATAATTATGACTGTTACTATTATTTCAGGCATCAGTTTAGACTGGGAGGTGTGCTGAAAAGAGCCAAACATTTCTTACACTGGCTGCAGAATCTGTCAGTGCAGTTTTGTGATTTGCTTTCTGTGGCTAGAATTAATCATTGGCCACTGGTAATGCAGTGTTTGTATGTCACATACATGAAATTTTTATGCAAATCCCTCATAGCAGGTAAAAACCAGCAGGAGAACTACATTAGAGTGTTTCTACATACAAAGGAGTCAGGTTTATTTCCTACCTCACAGGAATGCTTTCACTTTGAACTTCAAGTGCCTTTGTTCTGTCTTTTAAGCTCATGATAAAACCTTCCTACATGGATATCTATTCTATTTATTAATTTCCTTATGAAATAGCAGAGCATTTCTACAGCATGTAATCTTCTCTTTAAGTGATTCCTTCTCAACCTAGAGCTGAATGAACACAATTTTCATTCTGTTGAAAAGTTTCTTTCAAGTTTATTTCCAAATCAGAACATGTCAGAACTGGAATCGATCAGCAATGATGCTGTCTATTCAAGTCTATTCAAGAAGCAATTATCAGTAGATTCAAAAGATAACAGTATCTGTGGAACAAAGGCAGCTGATAATGAGCCTGAAATTACATTTAAAAGGTGTATTTCATGCAGTGTTTTTTATCTTATAAGATGTAGTGAATGCACATAATGCCTCTGTAAAACACCCAGTAATGTAGAATTTCTCTTCTCTAGAAATCTTGGGGTCACTCCTTGAAAATCAACCTCTAAACCTGAAAAAGTTGGTTCTTGAGCAGGGCAAAGAAAACAAACCGAAAAAACAACAACAACAACAAAATAATATTAAAAAAAACTAAACCAAAACAATCCCCCAAAAACAAACCAGCAATAGGACAATGTGAGCTGTGATTGATGTAAATTAATAATACTTTGTTAAAAACACTTTGTTTTCTGCATTTCTGTGGTGAAATTATTTCTCCTGGGGTCAGAAAGGGCTGATGTACATTATATATTAAAATCATGCAATACATGCATTTTATTTGGAGGGATGTGCTTCATATTTAGTATCCTCTCTAAATAGGCCCTGAATAAATCAGTGTTTGTGCAGGAACCTTGACAACATTTGTACCTGCCTGGTTGCAAACTGGTGCATGACAGATGAGCAGCACTTGGAACACTTAACCTGAAGTATTTTGCTGTAATTTCTGTGCATGAATATTTAAATTATTTTTGCCATTTCTTTTCAGTTCTAAGTGGGCACTTCATCCTGATATGAACAGATATTGGGTTTTTAAGTGTGGTGGGAAGGGGTTGATTCAGCACCATCAGAGGTTATGTATGTACTGAAGTTGCATGAAAGACTATTTATGTAGTCTGTGAATGACATTGCTTTGGCTTGAATGGCCCTGTTCCAAATATTCCAAATATCTCTGGGTGTTAAAATCAAAGGATTGTAATGAAATGGAGACTGATATGCTTAGCTGAATTTTCAGACTTAAAGTGGGATGGAAATATGGATTTCTGTTTAATGAAATAAATTGGTTCCTGTTGAATGATAGCAGAAGGCTCCTTTTCTAATTCCTTGCAAATAACCTATAACATTTTTAAACATGGACTTGATTATAAAAGAAATGGATTGGCATTTGACTTTCAAATGCATAATTCATCAAACTATCAAATTAATATTAGGTAAAACTAAGCTTTGTGTTTGAAATTGCTTCTAGATGGAAAATCAGACCTACAGAGCTGTGACTTAAAATGAAACAAGTGATTCCTGCTAATGCAGGTGTGTAAAAGATGTGGTGAACTAGCAAACTTCTGACAATGTTACAGAAGTTTGCACCTGTTCTGCTTGAAAAATTTAAGTTTCAGCAAGACAGGAAAAAAGTTCCTAGATTGGCTTATAAAGGTGATTTTCGGAATGTGTTTATAATATGAAATACATAAAATTGTTATTAATTAACATAAATTGTATTAATTAATATTAAAGTTATTTCTATTCAGTAATTATATTTAAAATAATGCACTTAAATTTTTAATACCAAGTTCTGATTTTAGGTATGCAGCAATTCTGAAAACCTCATAGTTTTCAAATCAGTTTTTCTTGTTTGTTGCTAAGATTCAGCTTTCTTCAGCAGTTCTTTCCAATATATTTTAACAGATCAGAAGTGGGTTCAGTCTAGGGGAAATAATTATACTTAATACATCACTTTCAGGCTGATTTTGCCTTTTCTTTGTGTGAGTGTGATCCAAATGGCTCAGTTATAGTGAGTTCACTGATCTCAGTTGGGGTGAGCTGCGAGAGGAGAGCCCAAAAATTCTCCCATCACGTTCCACTGGCTGCAGCTCCTTCCCTGGCTAATCACTTGAATTGATCACTTTTGTGTGAATTGATCACTTTTGTGGATGGATTGCTGACAAAAAGGAAGATCTGTGTGTTCTGTAGGTATATACTGAAAATTAACAAAAAAATGCTATTTCCAATGATGGTGAAGTAAACGACCTAGAGAATTCCTAAGCACCTTATGGAATGTTCTTGCTCAGTTTGTGTATTATTCTCCAAATAGAACTTAATGGGTACTAAGCAAATGCTGTAAATGAGGTGATAAGAGACAGGACTCGAGACAAAAAATTGTGCAAACATGCAATTTTTTGCATTTTTGAGGAAGACAGTTCCATGATTGTGGAGAATAAAATAGACTTTTTGAGCAGAGTTTTTGGAAAGAAGCATGCTGATTTTTTAGGTGTTCTGTTTGGTGTTTCCTGGGGAAAATAATGGTATTAGCTGAGTAGTGGGAAAGGGATTTCCTTTGCTAAATTTGGATTTACTGGTAGTTCATGCTAGCAACTGGTATAGTAGGTGATTTTAACAGACCAAAAGAAAAGGAGCCTAAATCAAAAACTGAGTAAAGGCAAAGATTTTTCTTAAAATAAAACTTGGAAAGAAATACTGCTGTGCAAATCATACTCTGAGCTTCAGCAATGTAGTTTGTCATGCAAAAATCCTGATTTCAAGAGCCAGCTCTTGGCTGGAAGAGGGACAAACTCCATGGAAAAATGTCAGAATTTGTGGTTGAGTTAGCAGTGAACTGGTGTTCTGCTGTGCCAGGTTGGTGTCCTGCAGCAGCAATGCAGAGAGAAACAAAACAGGGATTAAAGCAGGTGCCCAGGTGGCACTTGGCCATGGGGACCCAGAGAAAAAGGGAGCTAATCATTCTGGGATTAGAGTTTCTTAATGTAGTCTGTGGATTACTGCAGCTGTAAATATTCCTTGAGAGAGCCCTGCTGCCAGGGCCGGGGTGATGAATGGCCACCCTTGGAGCTCTCCTCTGGGAGTGTTTAGAAACTGTGAGAGTAGAAATAGAATAAATAGAGCACACTCCCTTTCCCATAATTTATCCTACCCTTGCACACTGAGTTTGTTATTGGTTTGGGGTTTGTTTTTGGTTGTTTTTTTTTTCAGTGGGAAAAATATAGAAGGGACCAAATAACCTTCAGCCTTGCAATATCCTATTTTTGCAGCTTCTTTTTGACTTGTGTGTCATGGAGGGTTGGAAGAAAGGTGCTACTGGGTCAAGGAGTCATAATTTTGAAAGCTCCTTCACCAGATGTACTCTGAGTACATATGCATTTTCTCCTTCCTTTCCCAACACTATATCTTTTGAGAAATGTTTACATTCTGAATTAAATAAGTGTAAAATTGAGAAATTTTTGAATTGTTTTAATGAACTGTATTGGCTAATAGGAACTGCCTATATTCCTATGGAATCCACATATCCTATGTGGATTTAAATAATCTCCATTTGCTCAAAGTGGTAATGGTAGTAACATTTTAGAGTTAGAGACAGCAGACACATGCAGAAACTGGTACATAAAAACCGAATTTGTTTTAAATAGCATACAAATATAAATAAAAATGTATTTGTATAGAGGCACGCTTGTATTTTTGTTTTCAACATAACTACATTTAGTTAAGATTACTGGAAAATAACTTGCAGACAAAGAGGAAATGTTAAATGTTTTTATACTTAGAACGTGATGCAAGTTGTTTATGGAATTAATAACAATTAAGTTCTCAGAGATCATTGGTGCCTTTAAAAGGCACAACTAAACACTAAAACTACTCTAAACTTCAGATATTTAGGGATTAGGAAATTACTCTGCCTTGCTCTTGATAAATCCTTGCAGTGGTTCTGCCAGTTTTCTATTTTTGTCTCCTTGTGTACCTTGAGCTTGTGGTGCTCTCAGATGTGATGGCTTACCTAAAACCCCAGTAGTGAAAGCAGTGTGACTTTTTCTGCAAATGTGGAGCACACACTGACTGTAATTCCCACAGCAAGAATTCACTAAAGGGTGATTTACAGACAGGTGCTGTCAGGAATTGTGACAGATTTTCATTTGAACCTCCATCCCTATAAAACTTCTTGCCTGCACTGCAGTTGCATGAAGGAACCAAGTACCAGCTGATTGCAGCTTGTTGACAAAGTAATGGCTTTTTTAAAAGCATCAAGATATTTTAGAAATGTCAATTGCAATCCTCTTTCATTTCTTTTTCTCCCCTAGTGAAATGTTCAATTAAAACTCAGGTTCTATAATAAATAGATGTCTTTCTATGTTACAAGGAACACCAAGGTTCAAGTCTTTGTTTGCAGCAGAATAGGGACTGATTTTCTAAATGTGGTCCAAGCTGGAAGTCTGGAAAGAGGATACTTCCCCAGTCTCTAGTTTCTTCTCCATTCCCCCCAGAATTATGTTAAAAATATTTCCCATTTCCAAACTCAGGATGTCAAAAGCTCAACATTTTTTTGGTGTGAAATGGAATTCTTGGTTTCTGACCAACCTTCTGCTTATATTTGTGGTGACCACTTAATCCTTATTTCCTGCAGTAAGTCCTGATGCAGGGAAGCCTCTAAGGGTGTGTATAACATGAACTGAGGAGTCTCCCTGATTTGGGTGGGGCAATCCTGTGCACCTTGTATTTAGAGTGATTTGGGGAATCTAAACACATACAGCAGGTAATCAGGAATCTGCTTTAGGATACCTCAACAAGCAGCAATCTGCTCAACTGATACCTCATGGAATGATGGAAATAACCCAGAACTGTTCTCATGTGGATTTCAGTATTTCTGAAACTTGATTAGCACCTGGAGCATCCCTGTAAAGTGCCTGTTCCATGGAGCACTTTGAAATCTGTGCTGCACAGGGGGAGCTCCCAGAGCCAAGAAGTTGCATTGTACTGCCTGTGCTGTGGCTCTGTAATTTAATTGATGTATTGCAGGCTGTCAGCTGACCTTGTAACTCTCATATTCTCATTTTTCTTCCCTTGTACAACTGGTTCATAATGTGTATGTGATTTAAATGCCGGTTTCCTTTCTACAGCATCCTTTTTCCTAGTCTGTCCATTAAGTTGGGTGCCTGTGGTGGTTTTTCTCTTGTATGTGCTTTGCTGCCTTATCATACTCATATTTTTGTTCACCAGCATAAACAAATAGAAGTCTGGCTGTGTTTTCCTTTTTAGATATCTTTTAAAACTGTGTATCTTTAATGCAAAAATTTTCTGCACACTGATATTTAAGGTCATAAAAATTGCTTACAAGGAAAAAATAAATCTGAACATTTCAACAACCTAAAGCCTCAAACTACTAGGTGTGCTTTATTTTTCAATAGAAAAGCATCAGGTTCTAAAAGTCTAAACTGAGGTTCCTTCCTTTCCTACGGACTATGAATTTTTCAGAGCGGGGTGATCAACATGTTCTGAGAAACAGTACCTATTTCTGAGCATCTGACAGCACTGAAACTACTACCAGAATAAATTATTACCCATAGAAACATGAGTATAAGAATATGATTAGTTGATCTGCCTCTTCAATTGATTGCTGACTCATTTTTCCTTTTATTCATTGCAACTTTTCCTGAATAGATACAGACTTTAAAAGGGAATGGGACATTACAATAAATATTGCACTTAAATTGGAGAGAGATTATTTAAGTAGTCCCTCTTACTCAGAAGAAAGTGACTTTTTACATTTAGGATCTGTAAGAAATTAGTTAACCAATAATGATCAGCCTGGCAAATAAATATTGACTTAACACACACCTGCAAAATACATCCATACGTATACATTTATGTATAGTATACACCTAGGCATATTTTAAATTCAGGCAACTATCACTAAATACTGAACTGAATATGATTTTTTTAAATTTTCTTTGGGTAAAATAATTATTATATAGTGGTAGTGTTAACAAAATACATGCCTTTGCTAGTTTTATTTACTTCTGCAAAACTCACTAAAATGAGATTTCTAGCCTGACTAGGATATTTTGTTCTAATATAATATAGAGGAGAAAAAAAATGGCTAAACTACTCTAATGATATGCTGTGTCCTGCTCTCCATCTTCCTGTTTGATTCCCTGAGCTGCAAACATTTTAGGCCAATGATTATAATTATCTGTTTGACCATGCCTGAAACAATACAGCATAGGTCTCAAAAAAAGACTGACAAAATAATCACTTGATAAGTTAAAGGTGTGACTCCCCATGTAGGTCTGTCATTTGAAACTCGTATTTATTTGTTTTTCATCTGTATTTATGTTTTGGTGTTAGGACCAGCCTCAGTATTTCTGCCTTGAGGGTCAGAATGAATGCTACTGAAATAATTGAAGAATAGCAGATTACAAATGAGGCTTTCCCTCTACACATGAAAGTCTTAGCTTTTGTCTTGGATTAATTTATAAAACCTACTATTTTGGACCTATTGTTAATTAGGGTCCTTGCTCCCTCCCAGCCCAGCTGCCCTCCCTTCACTGCAAACCCTGGTCAGTTTGGGGAGAGAAAAGGGGCTGTTCCCTTCCTCCCACCCTGTGTGCAGCAGACAGCTCTTCCTGGCTGAGAACAGGATCTTGCTTAAAAAACACTCCAAACCAAAACCACAAAACAGACAAACAAAACCCGGGTGAGACTTCTTCCTCTTGGGAATGACCAGGACTGACTTTGAGCCCTGGCTGATCCTTGAGGAGATGGAGAACAAAGCTGGCACCATCCTAAGACCCTGAGCTAATCTGGTGAGCAGCATGCTCTTCCCTGCCTCCCAAGGCAGGCTGTAACTTCACTGAGTGTGTGGACAGTCCTGGCTGAATGAAATGTCAGAAGAGAGGAAGGGAACAGGCAATTCTTTCCCTCCTGGAGCTGACCCAGCTGTCACTGTGAAGGTGTGTGAGCAATAGCATGGAAGGCTCCCTCCAGCTTCTGTCTTTTGTGTTTTACTCTCCCTTTGAGAATCTCGTGGAACTCTGTAATCCTCTTAAATTTAACATCCCATTCCCTGAAGTACTCTCTGTGTCCCCACTTGTAACTTACCTGTTGCAATGTGGAATTTTAGGTGCATCTCAGCTGCCCTTAAGGCAGGTAGAGCTGGTTGTGACTTCAAGGAGATGCAGCTTAATAAAAGTTTATATGCACTGTTTTCAGCCATCCAAGGTGAAAAATTACCCTCTCAGCTGCTAAGTGTGCTGGGGCACAGGAGGTTGTGTTCTGGGGTGGAGAGGTGAGAGCAAGGCTGTTACAGGATGAGGAAGAAAATGGCAGTGGGGAGAGGATGGATGGAAGGAACTGGAAATTCAGACCTAAAGCTCTTGTACCCAGTGCTCTGAGATACACCCTGAGCTCCTCTATGGCACCAAGTGTCCCTGGGGGGAGAAGCACCCTTGAACCCAGCTCTCAGGTTTATTTTGCTGCCCTCAGCCACCCACAGACCCAAATTCTGCACAGAGACAAAAACCCCCTAAATGACAAAACCCAGTTCATTTCACTTTAGAAGTTCTGAGTCAAGCAAAACCAAGACCACCTTTAGTTCATAGTTGTGTGCAGCATTTTGAAAACATGAGCACACAAAAAAAGCCCCAATCACCAGGCCCTTCCTCTGCTGAGGGCAGCAGTAATTATTGGTGCTGTTGTTGCAGGGTGACAGCAACATAGTGGCAGTTTGATTTGCCCTGTAATATGTAATGAGCATTCCATCTGGATTGTAAAACAACACGATGGATGAATTGGGCTCTATCGATTGAACCTCTGTACCAGTCAGGAATCATTTGGATCCTCAAGCTTTTATGCCTTCAGAGCAGGAGTTTAAAAATGGTTTAATTAGAATGTGGGGAACTATCCCCTTCAGTCAGCATCTGCTATCAATAAAGATAAAGGGCCTAAAGACTTGTTAAAGGATGTGGGAAGTCATGAAAGACCACATGAAATGGTGGTGTTAATTTCTTTATCAGACTGATTATTTCACTACTTTTTAAACTGGTTTACTAATTTTTTAGGTTTTCCTCATCTAATTATAGTATCTTCTACTTCATCTACTATTTTTCGGTGAACGGCCATTTTCTTAAAGAATTGGACTTGTCAGTATTTCATTGAAACAAAAATATTTGGAAGATCTGGTAATAAAGAACGAAATAAATTCATTCAAAAATAAACATCTTTTGTCAGTAATCTCCACGACCAGCCTCTATCTAATTGTATTTCTTCTACAAGTTAAAAAAAGCAAACCAAAGCAGAGCTGAATCCTTTAGAAGTTAATGGGATGTCCCCAGGGCTGTGTCCTTTCTACTTCTTGCTGTTGGCTTTTCCACAGAGCTGTTGACCAACCAAAACATCTTTTTATCAAACTTAATTTTCTCTAGGGTATGAGCATGCTAAGGAAAGAGGTGGGAATTAAGACTCAGTGGGGAGCAGAAGGGCAACAGATTATTTTGTGTTGAGTTGTGCATTTTGGAGCCTCTTCATTCAGCTCCTGCTCCCAGGAGCTCAGCACTGGCCACTGCAGCCAGGCCAGGCAGGGCTGCAGCTCCAGGTGCCAGGAAAGGAGAGAACCAGCAGAGCTTCAACAAAGATTAAATCAAGAAAATTAGTATCACTCCAGGATGATACTTGTCCATCTTCAATTCTGATGCTGGGGGGAAGATTGGAAAGGAGGGGAGAGGGATGTGTGCTCTAGTAATGAAATTTAAGATGAAGCAATACTGATTTTTGGTAGACTTTGTTGAACACCCTGGGACAGGGATGCAGGGATGGCAAGGATGTTACCTAGCAACTGCTGGGAGGTGGTTAACTCTTTGGTACCCATCCTTTCTGCCTCCCCAATAAACTGAGAGCAGAAGCTGAATTTCTACAGATAAAAAATTGGGACATTTTCTGCTATTTGTGGTGTAATGTTTTATGGATGCTGTAATTAAAGTGTTAGTAAATAAAAACAAAATAGACCTGAAGTGTTAAAGTTCCTATTTAAACTACTGTAATTATTTTAGAGCTTGTGAGTAGGTTGTTTACAACGTTTTAGGGTTTGTGTTGAGGTTCTTTATAACCATGACAGACGTGTCTTTCACCAGCTGTAACACTCCTGCATTTCTGGAGCATGAGTTTCTGTAACATGTAACATGCACGTGATGTGAGTCATTTACTCACTGTCTGTAAATTTAAATCTCTTGAAGATATGAGATTTTTTTTTTTTTGCTGTAAACAAAAAGTATAGAATGCATCAGTCCCATATTGTAGATCAGAATCCCAGGAGGAATCAAGATTCTGCAGTTCAACCAGTTAAATACAGTAAAATCATAGGAGTTAAACCAATTGAAGATGTAACTGGAAATATGGCATTACTGGGTAACAGAGCTGGTGTTGAGATAGAAACTCATTTTAGATGCAGTGGTTTTAACAGGTTGCCAAGTAAGAGCTTGTGAAATGTGTGGAAAGAGGGGTGGTGTTCAGTAGGCAGTAGAGAACACTCAACTATGAGTATTCTGAACCAAAATAAAGACAAGGTGATCTTAACCTACCCTGATGTACTTTTCCCCATGGTAGTCTGGTCAATATCTTTGTGGGGATGTTTAGATATATAATATTTTTAGATATTCCCATTGCCATGTGTGTTTTATAATTTAATTACACATCTGCAAAGAGGCACCAGACAGGACAAACCAGCAAGTCCCTGTCAACAACAGGGGCAGGAACCCCACTGTCCAGTGGGTAGTTAGGTGTACATAATCTTCTATGTTATATAGAATAGTGAAATGAGAGACTGTTATACACAAATAAACACTTTTTTTTTCTTCCTGGTAACACTCCTATATTACTGTATTAGCTGCAAATTCAGCACAGAGTTGCAGGCAGCATGTCTTAGTAGTCTGCAGTTTTTAGAGCTGTTGGTTTGTGAGCCTTCATTCTTCTAAATGTTCTGATGAAAACTGAGGTGCAGAAAGTTAAAGGATTTCTCTCATTTGTTATTTTGGTTTTGCTTTCTTGCTTTTATTTATATTTTCTTAACCTCTTACTGTTTCCTCTCGGTGAGCATGGATTTAATAATAGGTTTTATTATGCAAAAGCAAAGACTGGCTGAAAACTCCAAAGAATAATAGGATGTGCTGGTAGCTGCATAGACAACTTTAAATTGTATCAACAGACTGTAATGTTGTTACTGTCTCTATAGCTGAAAATGACTTTGATTTTGATTGCTTAGGCTAATATTTTGTTACAATTTCTCATATGAGAAATGTAATTGAAGTTCTAACTTTTGGCATGTCAAGTATTGCTCATGTTGTAGGTGACAGTTTAGGAGTCTCATACAAGAATATTTTTCCTTTATTCTTTTCATTATTATTCATGATTCTGTCTTTGCACTGAAGCAGAGTAAACGTGTTCAGCTGGAACTGCAGTTATGTTTTACTGTGTAATGGAGGTGGTCCAGTCCTTCATCTTGGCACCAGTTTTTTCAGGTGAGGTGGGAAACTCTGAGAGAGATTGAGAGCAAAAAGAACTTTGTGTTCATCTTATTTTTGCAGTGGCTGATGATGGCAAGGAAATGTTGGGGTGGTCCTCGAGGTAATTGCTCCTGTTTTTAATTTTAATTTTGAAGCCAAATATAAAGCTTTGCAGTTTGTGATTTTCTTTGTACTGCAGTATTAACAGGGGCCTGTTTATAAGAAATCTTTGCCTGTGGAGGGGTGGTCACAGTAGTTTTACAGGGGTTCCAGAAACTCAAAGCCAAAGCAGTGCAGGAGCCGCAGTTCATTTGCATCGTGCAAGCCCTACAGAAACAGAACAATAATGGAGTTGAAAATTTATTATCTGAAGCATGGCATAGCAAAACATTTTGTTCAGATCTGTGGCTTTCTGTAATTCTAGTGCTGGCAATGGGGTGCAGCTGAGAGCTGGGGTGCTGAGGGTATCATGTCCATCTTCAAGCCATGTTTCTCCAAATGGGTTAATTGCTCTGAGCAGTTTGACTGGGGAAAGAGCAGCTCTTTGAAAGAGGATCATGGATGCCATCTTGGGGTCCAGCAGAATTCCTTCAGGCTGCACTGGGGACTTGTTCTGTGGTTTGGGGTATTCCACATCCTTCAGCTCTAGCACTGCAGTCCCAGTAGGTTATATCCAACTTTTTCTAGACATTTTCCTCACAACTGAGATGGGTATTGCAGTTCCATTGTTGTTGATACAGGCTTTTGTGACACTCTACTTATTATTTTTTTGACTTTATGGAATGCTTTTAATAAGCTTAAAATTGGACGGTTATTATACATAGTTTTATGAAATGACTGATTTGTGTTCAGATAATCTAAATGCCTTTGTGTGTTCTCTGTTTTTTCAAGACTCTTGGAAACAACTATTGAAATCAGAGATGATATACATTAAAGGGTCAGATGTTACAAGAGAGTCTCAAAAATAGATTTTACTCAATACTTCCTCATTGAGAATTTAAAAACGTGACGTTTTGAGATTAATTATTTACTAAAGATCTTGCATTTAAATTTATAGTATGGATTTTTAAAAACAGGCAGACAAGACTGAAGTCTTAAAACATTTCTCAAACATAAGTTTGAAAGGCATCAGTGGTTATTGAAGACAGTCATGGAGACAAATTTCAGTTTTAAGGTGATATAGACAAACTTGCTTGCCTCCATCTGCGTGATGCTTTCTTGTTTGAATACATTAAAAGTTTTTGATGCTATATTTATTAAGTGGAATCGGGATGTTCTGGATATTTATCTTCCCTTTCTGCTGATTCAGACAGTAATAAACAAGATGCAGAAGGACAGAAAAAGGCTGATATTAATTGCTCCTGCTTAGGAACAATTTAGGATGGCTGAAAACAAATTCAGCCATCCAGAGCCATCCTTCATTCCCTAAGCTGGAAATGCTCAGTGAGGAAAGATGTGGTTACTGACTCCATCCTAACTGTGGATTTTTTCCCCTGTGACTTTTCAGGATGTGTTTCAGGCTTAGTGTTTTTGCTAATGTGAAATGTTGAAAATAAAACGCAATTTTTATAACAGTAATGTAAAGGAAAATTTCCATCACACACTGTGTGACATCAGAATAAAGACTAGGTTCTCTCTGTCTCCTTACGAAATTTGTCTAAATGAGAATTACTGATGATTCTGTCAACACCCTGGAAGTCACTGTTGCATTTCAAAGGCACATCCCAATGTAGAATGATACATTGCACTAGGACAGCAGCAAATGTTTTTCTGTGACTATTTGAAATGCTAAGCTACACAGATTTCTTTCCTTTCTGATTTTTTTCTTATTGTCCTTTCACAGACATTAACACAGCTCAGGCTTAGAATATAACATGACATGAGGCAACAGCAATAGAAAAGAGGTCTTTGAAGCTGTTGCTTTTTATCATGCTTTACCCTTAACAGGGTTTCTGTGGTCTAATTCCTTTGCAGTTCTAAAGAGAATTACATTTCAAGTTCCATAATTACACTAGGGAATTGAAACCTTGTTTAAACAAATACATAAAAAATCAAGTATTGTGTCCAAGACTGATTTTATTATCAGCTAGTATTGATGGTGATGTACCAAGATGTATCAAGAAAATGTTCTGAGTATTGCACAAAAAATCCTGTTTATAATGAGTATCCATGGAAAATACAACAGGCATTCAGCCACTTTGACACACACTTCTTGACCTCACTGAAATGTATTTGAGAAGTTCTGTGCTAGCACAAACACCTAAAACCTCATAAATCTAATGTTTTACAGAAGCTGAATTACTGCATTCATTGCTAATTGTCTAAGATGTGATGATTGTACATACACTGCTTTGTCTGTGTACTGTTGTGGTACTAATATTAATTTACATTTACTCCTAGTTTGCCTGGGAACTACAGAGGGGTGGTGCATTGGGCAAGAACACTTAGTTAAAGTGTAATACATCCAGACCTCCTTAAGCCTCCCCAGGAAATGCTGGAATCCCTCAAACAAGTTGAAAATTTGATGATACCAAAAGTGCTACATCTGGTTCCATCCTGGCTCTTATTGACCTATGTGATCTTTTCTTCTTCCATTGCAAATATGTTACATTCTAATGGCTAATTCTTGTTGTTTCCCTCTTTGGTCAATAAAATTCATAGAAGACCTGTGTATCCAACAGAGTGTCATTTAGATAAATGGAGGAATTACTGAAAAACAGCACAGCTCTGTCCTGCTGGAGCACCTACAGGTGTTGTGAAGGAAACATCAGTTCCAGAACTGCTGATGCTGACAACAATTCAGGGCAATTTGTGGTTCAGGTGTGAAGTCAGACTTACAGCCCTCTGAAAAATCAATCATATTTAGTGTATTTGAATAAAATGCTATAGTCATAGGAGAAAAAAAAAACCAAACTTAATTGGACATGAAGTTTTCTGTAAAATTAAGTTGGAGTTTTTATTATCTTCCATGAAAATTTCTGTTATAATTTTACTTTTTTTATTTAGAAGCCTCAAGTCTTGCATGTCCCCTGTACCCATTGCTTGTAGGCACTCAGACTCTATAGAGCATCCTCTTTTATTTAATGATGGGAAAAATCCATTGAGCAATATTATTCTGAGAGACAGTGGATGGCAGTGTTGGTTTGCAGCTATGAATCTACAAAAATGAAGCAGGACGGGACAACCTTAAAAAAAAATAAAACTGAAAACCACTATACCACTCCTCCTGAAAAACAAAATCCCCCCCTCCATCCACTCCAAAAAACCTAAAATTGAGCTAAACCATAAAGTAGTGTTGTCTTAAACTGGATGGAGTAATTTTCAAACTATGCAACAGTATTCATAAATTCTCAGGCAGATGAAGATAACATGTAAGATTCATAAGCTAAAAAAAAGAAAAAAATATGAAATTGGGTTGCTTCTGTCTGTTTGTTTGACACTGGTTTTGTCAAAGGAGGAAGGAAATCCCAGCTGGCTGAGGTGGACCTTAGTGATGGTAAATTAATTTAGCTGAAGCACTGGAAGAGCAACATGCCCTCAGTCCAGGCAGGATTGACAGCATTTGTGGGGTTTGAGGTTTGCTGCAGCAAGATCACCCCTGTGCAGAGAGGAGGAGAAATGTGTTCAGTCATTGAGAAACTACTTACAGATGTTGTGTGGAAAATAAGGTGTAGTTTTCATGTCTGGTTGTGGTGAGGAGGAGGGAAGACTGATGTGGTCTTGAAGGTTACTAAGAAAAGAGCAGCATGGATTTTAGGACCCTGGAATTGTACTAAGCTTTGCATCAAGAGATTGGATTCATTGGAAGGTTTGGCTCTTTGTTTTTGAGAAGACCAGATACACCAATTGTTTTGTCCACTTTTATTCTAAAGTGTGAGGCACACGTTTGAGCAGCTTGCCCCGTAGAAGTCAGATCTGGGCATGGTCAGTCTTCTGGTGAACTTCTGGTGGTCATCTGTCCAAATCACATGCACAGGAAATCCAATACTGAGTGAACTACTTAGTATTTATTGTCTCAATGCCTTTATGCTTGCTTGTCAAACACCAAAATTCAATTCAATTTATGTCATGTTAATGTCATTTAAAGAGAGATTGAAACTATTAAGGGGAAATATTACTGAAAGATGAGTATGACTGTCATTATAACTAATCTTTGCTTCTGATAGTAGCAACATTTCTAAAGAGAGAGAAAATTTATTTGTAGAAGTTTTACTCAATTTTACACTTATGAATTTGATGTTGCAACATTTCTAAAATCCACCAAATATCTAAGCCCTTGAGAATCGTGTAGATGCTTGGGAGCTCACAGCCATGCAGTGCTGTACATATTTTATCCTTCTTTAGAAAGACAAAGCCTCTTTAGTTTGTAACAGTGAGGGGAAGAGCCCAGTTGCAATTATGAGAAATTATGGCTTGACTAATTTGCCACAAAATAAACCCAGTGGCTGGAAAGAGAAGAAGTACTCTTGTGAATAATAGTAAATAATTGAATTCAGCCTGCTGTAAATAACATGAGAGCATTTCTTATACAGAATGAAAGACAGGATATACACTATGAAGTCTGAAGTTGCACTATGCACTAATTTCATAGTGCAAATTCAGAAATTTGGGTTTTTTTAGTAATTTGTGGTTTTAAGAAGATTGGTATCCAATCAGGTTCAATATTATTGAATTTGAAATTCAACCTGTTGCTCATTTCATCAAAGAAAAACCCCCAATGGAATTAATGAAGCTGTTTGTTTCTTGCCTAAATGTGCTGTTACATTGGAATGTGTGTTTGTGTAGGGCAGTTTTGCTCTACAATTCACTGTCCACCTCATTGCAGACAGCACACAGAGACCCAGTGAATGCAAAGGGAGTGGAACTGTGCAAGTTCTTAATTCTCTTAAAACAAAAGCCCTGAGTAAGTCTCAGGGACAGCAGATGGGTTACAGGTAAAGGCTGTTTTAATGGAGAGTATCAGTGTTGGCTATCAATCCATTGATGAGAGACTCCTATAAACACACACTTGTATGAAGGCTGTGCCTCAAAAGTGGAAAAAATTATTACACAGACCGATAAATTTGTAAAAGGGATTAGGTGGTCATCATTGGACAAAAATTATTTTTTAAAAAACTGCTGGTGCATCATCTCTGAGATGCCTTTAAAAGTTGCAAGAAGGGGCTTCTCCCAAATTAACACCTTTTGACACCAAAGCAGTACAAAACATTGATTCCATAGCTATTTAATCTGTATCCTGTAATCATCATGAAAGCCAGTTTTTATTTCCAGAAACACATTTGTAGTCTAATAATACAGTGCCTTTAGGGGATGGTAATGAAATTATACCCCTCTCAGTGTGAATTTTCTGTATGTGAATGCCCTACAAAATCTCTCTAGTATTTGTGCCAGCTCTGGAAACCTCACACACAACAATCATTGCAGCTGCTTCTGGAACAGATTTTTAATGTGCTGTGAGGTGACAAGGCATGCTTGTGTTTCACCTGCCATGGGGGCAGTGCCATTTTTGCATGCTTGGACCAGGAAATGGTCAGTTCACCTTATCTTTGATAATTTTTATGGATCCTTGTTGCTTCTGTAGGAACAAATTATTGTTCTAACTAATTAAATCTTCCCTTTTCCAGTCTGGGTGCAGGGGAACAGGCTGCTTTGTCTACTCCAACAGGTTTCAGGTGCTAGGGAGCTTTGCAACAGCCAAAACCAGCCTGTGCTGGTGTCTGTTTTCCTGCTTGGTTAGCTGTAAGGAAATACCCACCTCAGGAGAAGAATAAAATTGGACTTTCAGTATTGTGTAGGAGCTTTGGCTAATACAGTACCTTTGTTTTTTCTACAAACCTTTGTTTGTTCTTTTTCTGAAACACAAAACCAAGGTGGTTGCTAAGGACTCTCGTTATCAGTGTGACATGCCTGAGATGAGGATCCTTTGAGATGGCGAGTGTGTTTGCCAATTAAAAGACAATGGGAGGAAATGAAACAGTTTAGTCATGGAGGAGGATAAGAAAAGTGCAGTGGTGAAATTCAAAGAAAGGAGAACAAAAAAACCAAAAAAAAAAAAAATGATGAAACAGCTAGCTGAAACTAGTTTCAAAATTTAAGAAGACTGCAGAGCCAATCCTTTTTTCTGCTTAAATTCCTGGAGAGGAAATTGAATCTGGCCTTCTGAAATGCTAGGGGAAATAGGCTGTGCTAATAGAAAAACCTCAACATGGATATCAGCCAGCAGGAAAGTAGAAAAATATGGGTTTGTGCCAAAAAATCAGACTGGAGATACTGAGTAAAATTGCAAGTTCAGTGTTGCACCTGTCCAACTTGTAGATCCTGATACATCTTGTCTCTAAATGTGCTTTTTTTTCTGTTTTTTTTTTAATTTGTCCATAATTTACAAAAATGTTGTGATTGATATTATTTGCAGTTTAAATTATTAAAAGCATAATTTTTTCATTAATAGCTATGCTGAAGGTAGAAATGTATGAGAAAGGTCTGTTCAGATTGAGAAGTGGCACTTGGCAGCTTCTTGGTTCCAGACTCTTAAATCTATATTTTTGTATGCTGCAGAATATGATTGTGTAATATGGCCTGTGTGGGTAAATGAAGTGTTTCCACTCCATGAGTGAAATCTCACTCCACAGAGGGAATCTATTCAAAGCCTTGTTGTTGTACCAACCCAGAACTTTGGTTAATATTGTCTAAGGAAGAAAGGTAAATGCAGCTGCCTTCTGCTGAGGACAGTTCTTACTGCTGATGGTCTTTTCCTTCATTAGGAACTTCTCTTTCCTCCCCACTTTTCCAAAGTGCTTTCAGATCCCTGGGACAGCTAATCCTTTGCTCTACTGGTTGCCATACAGGGAGAGTTGTTCACTAGTGTGATTTTATCCTGAACATTTTTAAGCTTTTATAGCCTTTGTTTTGTTTTTTTTCCTTGTTCAGACCTTTGTCTCTATTTTGAGAACTGATTGGAAATTTTATAATTAGGCGCTTCTTGGAGTTTATCGGTTTGTTAAAATAAATATTATGGTGAAAGGGCCTTGTTTACTTTTGTCAGGAAAGGTTTTTTGGGCCTGGTGGTCTCCTGGTTAAAGTGTGAGATTCTCCTGGGTTATCCAACCACCTGACAGGTCAGATGGGTAGAGATGGAGAAAATAAATCTCTCCTACAGGAGTGTCGCCTTTCCCTTAGTGAAAGTCTGTTTTTATTGAAGCAGTGACCTGAATCCTGGTTGTGCACATTTGCCATTTTCCCAGCCACTGAAGTGTCTCTCTCCTTCCTCTGCATTCTCCCTGCTTTCCTGTGTACATAATTTACTTGACATGCTGGAGGAGAAACAGGAAAACAGATGAAGTGAATTGGGACTGCAAATCTGTGATCAGGATTAGAAACTTGGTGACCTTTAAGATTTCATCTCTAAAGAGCATCTTGCTGCTTCTGCTTCTGGATAATCCCTTTTTTTAAATTTTTTTTTGGAAGTTTTATGCTTGTATCAATGCAAAATGGAATATTTGGAATGCTTTGGAAGCTACTGAATGTTGTTCATGTCTAGATGAGAAACTTTAGTGGAGTTTTCAGAACCAGAGTTGTTATGCTTCAAATTGACCCCACCAGAGGAGTTTTTGTGGTAAAATGAGTTCTTGTGAACATAAAACTTGTAAATATAACTCTTATTATGTCACTTAGTTGCTCTTAGTGTTATTTATGTGAAAAATAAGGGATGGAAAGGAATCACATCATAAAAAAAAAATCTCCTGGAATTACAGAAATAAAGTCAGCATATTACCAAAACAGATGTCAAGAGCTAAGGGCAAATGGCTGAGTCATTGAACATTATGTTCTACAGAGCTTTCACAGGCCTACAAAATGTAAAAATGTATTTTGTTATATGCAGCTGAGCATCAGGAGATGGCAGTAGTGCTCGCTGAATTGCAAAACAAGAATACTGGGGAGAAATCCCTGGAAATTAAAAGAAGCTGCTTTGTAAATTTGCCAAAGCGGGTAACACTATTCTAATTTTTTAGAACTATGTACAATCATCCTCTTTTAATTGCAAGTTTTATTGACTATCTGGTTTGCTTAGCCTAGAATTTATTGCTTTTTATTTAAAAACATTAAAAACTGCCAGATAAGTTTATCAATAACATAATAATATTAGGATTTGGAAAGACTTTGTAGAACAAATGTCTAATCTTGTCCTTGACCAAATTTATCATTTAGGTCTCGTGAAAGGTTAAAATCATCAGTCTTATTCAGGGTAGCGGCTTTTGGCAGGTGCTATATAAAAGAGTAATCTCTGCTTCCTAGGCACAAAACTCTACTGCTTTATATACAGTCATTTAATTTTACTGAGTATGTCTGTGACTCAGAAATGTACTTGAACTCATTCTATAAAATAATGAACAGGGAAGTGCTTATTTTCTGTGCAGAGTTTCCAGATGTGATCTTTGCTTGGTAAAATACCTTGGGTTTCCTTCAGTATGTATCTGATACTTAAATTTTATTTTGGAGGCAAATTACAGTTAAATGCTTTGAAGTGTCCCAAAGGGGGAAAAAAAAAGTCTTTTTATGAAGTTTAAAGAAGTAAATTTTTGAGGAAGTGGAATTCTGTCTTATTAGTGAAATATAATTCAATAATAAATATTGAACAATGGAATATGATGTGTAGCTAATGAATAAAGAAGGCTATGTGGGGGCTTTTAAAAAATATTATTTATGGAAGAGAAAATACTGAAAAGCAAAAAATTTAAAGTGTTGTGACTATGTGGAGAGAGTAATTGCTTATTATTTTAAGAACATTATCTTTTGACTTAAGACCACAAACAGTCTTGGGTTTTTGAAGACAAACTTACCCACTTTCAAAGTTATCAATATTAGATAACAGTGTCTAGAAAATACAGCTGAGCAGCAGGGCTGGGCTCTGAGGGTGTGCTGTGGGTGTGTGCAACATTCCTGTGCAGAGTCATCTTCAGGACAGCTCCTTCAGGTGCAACAGCTGGGCCACAGCTGTCTGTGCTTGATCCTGGGGATCCCTGGGAGCTGAACATCTCCTTGTTCCCTGGGCAGGATATGGACACAGGGATGGCACCTTTTGAAAGGAGCTGCACTTGGGCTGGTTTGGGTCCATGCCCAAGGCTCACAGAGCTGTGCCAGATGTTCCAGCTGTGTGCTGAGCCCTTGCACTGCTGTTTCACCCAGCTCTGAAGCTGGCTGCTCCTCCACTTGTGCTGATTTGGATATGGAGGGACCGTGTTTGAAATTGTATCATGGCAACTTCAAAGGTTAGGAAGGGTTTTCTGAAAAAATAACAGTGAGAACACAAAATATCACACAGGGTGCAGTCCAGGGGCTGGCTAAACTGGAGGAGGTTGCATTCAGCCTCTTATGTTAATCACCTTTGAACATATGTAATCAGTTTTTAAATCTATCTTCCTCCTTGGCTCAGGCAATCAATCCAATAATTTATTTACATGTGTGTGTAGAAGATGTTCCTTTTGTTCTAAACCTGCTGCTTGAAAAATTCACTTGGTGTCCATTAGTCCTTGTTTTATGAGAGGTAGTGACTAATCATTCTTATTCATCCTTTTTCACTTGGCAGTTTTCCTCAGCTAAGGAGTCTGACTCCATTTGAACTGTCCTTGTATTGAAGCCTTTTATGTTTCTGATGATCCTTGTTGCTTTTCCCTTTTATTGCATCGTTCTTGAGATGGAACACTCAAAACCACATGTGCTGTTTGGGATGCAGGAATAACAAGAATTAATGTAGTGGAATAATTATATTTATTTGTCCTTTTCTCCATTCTTTTGCTAGAAATTCACTGCAGCTTGGTTATCATCTTACTGCCTTTTGGATGATGTGCTGTTGTTGCAGGGAAAGATCCCTGAGATATTCTTGACTAGCATGAGCTGAATACTGTGTGGGTGTACTATGGTTACCTTTTTATCCCCATTTACAATGTTTTATATTTATCTACATTACATTTCAGTTGCCATTTTATCACCCAGTCTCTCAATGTTATGAAATCGTCATGCAATTCTTTTTAAGGCTTATTACCCTGGATAATTTTGTATCAGCACAGGATATTATCACTTCCCCTTATTCCTGCTCTTTCCAAATCCCTTATTTGTGTGTCAAATACCCCAAGATTCCTCTACAAAGCTGTGGATGTTACTTCCATGTTTGAAGACTTCTTCTACTCCTGCTGTTCCTTTAAAGCTCTGTTGTTTATCCCTTTCAGCTTTTGGGGAGATAATGAAGTAGGAGAAAGGCTTTTAAAGTCACAGCTGTTAACGTAGTTTGTTTACTCTCTCAGCTGGGTTTCAGTTCACAATATTTTTAGTGCTTGGCTATTTGTAATTTTCTTTTGGGGAGTTTTGACATTGTCATGCACTTTTTAGTCTTGAAATGGAAAAGTTTTAGGTTGTTTTTTTTTTCTTTTAATTTCAGGGATGTTGAATTTGAAAAACCTGTAAGAATACAGTATCAGAGTGGTTACATTGTGAGACCTCTTGCATGATGTTTGCGCCTAACTCAGGAACTCTGGGGATTTTGTGACTAGTTTCTTTGAAATAATCATTTGTGTTTAATAATATTTTTTTCTGTGATCTCAATATTTCACACTGAGTGCATTGGTTAGTTGCATTTCACTTGTACAATCTTTTCTTTCTTTATGCAGGTAATAAAAAACCCAGGGGAATTCTGCAATGCAATTACCCTGAATTTATTCTATTTGGCTGTTGGCTTTCCTTCACAATAAGGCATTGCTCTGACAGCCAATTCCATCATTCCTACCATGTCAATTTTGAAATATTGGTGTTTCAGTTGTTTTCAGAGACCACAATTTTGAAGTATTTTCATCATTAGATTATAACATGGCTGCTGAAAGCATTACTTATTTTGTGGTGTGACGACCTGACACCATGTCAGTGTTATGTCTCTTTCCAACTGGACATTTGGGGAGATAAATGTGCTGATGGGAAGCTGTTTTATCTGTCCATTCTGGGCTTCTCTCAGCCAGGGATTTATTGACTCATCAGCAGAACAGGCAAGAATTTTTGATCTTTCTTTATAACACTGATGATTTTGGGGGGTTGTAACCTTTATTTTTGCTTAGGAGAAAATATTGGTGCAATCTCCAATGCTGCTATTAACCATGAGACTGAAAACTTATTTCTTTCTAATATTTCTCTTTGCAGCAGGTTTTGTAAGAGTTTGGAGAGTGGCAGATGATGTGTGTTGGCAGTGTTTGACAACACAGAGGGACAGGATCCAGCTCACAGAGTGGATTCCTCCACTAAGGAGTACAATAAAATCCTTTCATGCCCCAGATATAAAGCCATATCTTCCTGTGAGAATCAGGATCAGATCTCTCAGAAAAGACTTTTCTACTTATTTAGTGGCATGGCCTGCTCAGGTTTGGGGGGTTTTGGCTACTCACTACAAACAGAGTTTGATAACAGCAAGGAATATTTCTACCAAGTTCCACTAATGACAAGTTTAGTGCTATAAGGGAGTCTCAGATAATGCAAATTGTTAAAGTACATGACAATGTTTTCAATCTGCCCATGGGTAAGGAACATCTTTAAAATCTTTTTATAGAAAAGGGATTCCTTCAATAAAGAGTTGTTAGATACTAACGAAAAAGGAAAAAAAAAAGGAATTGTTACTTGATGCTGCCAGGAATGTCAGATATTGTGTTTTCTGTGGTTTTCTTTTAGGGAACACTTGAAACAATCATAGCAAAATGTAGTGCAGAAGTCTGGCTTCCTGAAATCTTTTCCACTTTATTCTAATTTTTGACTGTGACAAGGTTTGGGTCTGTTTAAGCATTGCATTGCTCAGTAACCTTTTCAGGGCAGTGACAGATAATGTTAGATATTCCTCGTAAGGAGCATTATTGGATATGTTCTCCTACCACTGAAAATAGTGCTCTGCTAAACTAATTATGTTGCTACCTTAATGTGAGGGGCTTCCAACACAGCAATCATTAACTAATGGTTCTGTAACTAAGGTACAGTCCAGAAGGTGGAAAACTGCTTTCTCTCAAATATTTGGACTCTCCTAAAAGTTGAATAAAAATCAAGAGTGTGTCCGAATTGAGGATGTATCTTCAGCAGTCTTCTATTTCTTCATTTCTGATCTCACTTCACAATTTCTCACCACTCTTAGGTTTACTCAGAAAGTTCCCCTTGTTCTCTCAGTTCACAGCATTGTGTGTCTGAATTGAACTTGGTGCAGAAACCTGAGCAGTTTGGCTTAGCTGTCTCTTCACTGTCAAGGCTTAAAGGCTCTTAACAGAGAAGTTTCATAAATGAAGGTTGCAATTTTCCTTTCTTTTCCATACTACCCCAACAGATGACATGTTGAAACTCTGAACAAGGAATTGACAGAGGATAGGTGAAGAACCAAACTCTGTCCCCTAAACTAACAGAAAAAGAGGGCAGGGCATTGAAAAGAAAAGAAAAGAAAAGAAAAGAAAAGAAAAGAAAAGAAAAGAAAAGAAAAGAAAAGAAAAGAAAAGAAAAGAAAAGAAAAGAAAAGAAAAGAAAAGAAAAGAAAAGAAAAGAAAAGAAAAGAAAAGAAAGTATGTAGAATAATTAAAAGAAAATTGTACCTCTTCCATCAGAGGTCCTCAGCTGCCCTGTCCCACCATGAAGTTGCCTTGTCCCCACTCTTCAGTCTCCCCCTTTGCTCTTTGAGGAGTGGCAGGGGATGGGTTGATGTGTTGGTGGATTCATGTGTAGACCCAGATGATGGATTGATGTGCAGACCCACATTTTCATGTGGTTGCAGTCCTACACTGCTGCTCCAGACCCTGCCTACATCAGCACCAATTCCCTTAAAATACAGTGCAGATAGTCATGGCAACACAGGGCTTTAATAGATGGCATGGTGAGTAGCCAGGACTTCATTTAAAGGGTTAGGCACATCAGCCTCTGCATCATCTCTGTTAGTGCCAAATGCCTTTGGAGTGCTCATTTTGCTGCCCTGCCCTGATTTGGAGACTTTCTCTCTCCCATGACTGAGATAAATCCATTTGTTGCACAGCCCATGAACAATTTTACACTGATACCTAAAGGAACACTCCCTGGGCAAGAACAGAAATCATTAATTATGCAATATGCCACTATAACCTGGTAAGAAAAATCATATCACTAGCAACAGTTTAATGGTGATTGCTCAATGCTTTCTCATGGATGCCTTTCTGCACAGGGACTGAATTCATGCTCAGCCTCAACTGAATGAAATCCTTTAAAGATCTAACCCCTTTCTCATAATTTTCAAAATGTGGAATATACTTCAACTAATGAACAAAAGTGAAATGTTAGGAAAAATAGTGCTGCTGCACTGTATGAGCTGGGATGTTGTCAAGGTGAGTAACATCTGGTTTAGGATACTGACTTGACTGGCAAGTAACCATGGTTTCTGCCTTCTTCCTGCTCTCCATTTGCACACTTTCATTTACTGGAAAAATATATTGGACTACAGGAAAGGAACTGTTTCTACACTTTGAGGAAAGAGAATCAAAGCAAAACATTCTCAGAGACTGAATGGCTGTGTGACTCATGGAAGAGCTGCAAAAAATATTGTATAGTTATTCAAAGGGGTTGTTGTTACAGCTGATTGAAGTGACATTACCAGTGGCAAGGCTGGCAAACAAACAGTTATCTGTCATTAGCTGGTGCCAGAAAGCTGAAGTTTTAAAGCTCAAACTTGAGGTTTGGAACTACTGTCAAGGGCTACATGTATTCCTCAGGGGCAGCTATGATTCAAAATTCCTTTCTATTCTCTTGTTGAATTGTGCTGGTGAAAAGAGAAGTCTTGCATTTTGTTTTTAAACAAAACCAGTATAAATGCAGTGATCTGAGCAGTGGGTTTCTAAGTCACATCTTAAAGGTCTCCTTTATGTTGAATAGCAATTAATTGTCTAAAGCTTTGTACTACTAAGTGCTGTTTTCCTTTAGAATCATAAAATCATGGTTGCCATTGGCAGACTTGCTGAGGGTGCCTCAGTCCCATTTCAGCCCTGGCATTGTCTCCACGTGGACATTGAGCCATTGGCTGCAGCTCTTTGAGTGTGAGCATCCAAACAGTTCCTTACCCACTAGGTGGAACGTGCCTCACATCCATATCCAGTTTAGACACAAAGGTGTTGTGTGGGGTGGTGTCCAGTGCTTTGCACAAGTTCTGGCAGATGCTGTCAGTCATCTAAACATCTATTTGGCTTTTATAGGGTTTTATCAGGCACTGATAATTACTTTTAAACTTTCCATAAATCAATTTCACGGCATCATACAACTTGGCTAGTTATTTATCTACTGGTTTTCCCATTTTTTTTTAAACTTTGCAGAACAAAATAATGCTTGATTTGATCTGATTCCTTTGTCATAACAATTATTATTGTGGAAAAATGCAAAAGCTGTATCAATAGCAAAGCCATTCTTTGCAATCAGTAATCAAAATTGATCTGATTAGCATTCCTTTTAAATTCAGGTCTTCACAATAGGAATAATGGGTTGTATTTAAAATTGTTTTTCAGATATTAGCCTTTGAGATGTTATCTGAAGTAATCTAAACATTCAAAGCTTTAAAGTTGATTCTTTCAACAAGATAAAGCAAAAATCTGGCATCTAAAAAGAGTCATTTCTTTGGGGTATACTGAGCTTCATCTTTCTCAAACCTCTTGAAAATGTTAATTAGCACAAAATACAGAACAGTGAAAAATGTCTGCAGTCTTCCTTGGAGACTAAGATTTGGGACAAATAATTTTGCACGTGAAGTGAATATGCAAGTGTAAAGAGATTTAAATATCTGATTTTAATAGGTTTCATCCCACTGGGAGAGACACTTTTGATTATCTATGACCTATACCAATTATTGTGATTCTCCCTGTAGGCAAGTCATAATTTTAACAACTAATCAAACTAAGCCTGAAGGTTCTACAAAATGCCAAATATGTACTTGCACTCTTGCCAGTTATAGAGCTCATACTTGCTACCTGACCTTGTGTCAGTTTCTTAAATCACTTATTTTCAATCCATTGAAACGTTAATCTTTTAAAACAGAAATCCTTGGAAATCAAAATAAAACTTGATAACAAATAGTTGCTTCTTTGGTTTTGGTTTCACAGCAAGTAAAGTCATAAAATAGCAAACACTATTTATTTAAACTCTCAGTTTAAATGAAAGTTGGCAGATGCTGAGGTTGGAAATGTGTCAGTAGTGCAATGGTACAAGCTAAGCCAAATTCTAAAGCAATAACCCCATTAAAATTGGTATCCAGTTCACAGCACCGACCTAATCTTGCTTTTTAGGTCAGTAGCACATCATTCTATTCACTCTGCAAAATAGACTTTAGGAAGCTCCTTAGAATCAGAACTGAAAATAGTGCTCTGCTGAGGTAGTTTTGCTCTTCTAAAAATACAGTGGCTGAGGTGAAACAGGAAATTCTGCATTTATTCATCACTGTGCTCCATTCAGGAAGCGTTGTTGGGAAGCTTTAGGCAAGTTTGCATCTCTGTTCAATCTCTGCAGCCCCACATGTGGGAATTGGAGAAGATTTTAGTGTCTCCCTGTAAGGGACAGGATGTTGAGCTTATGGTGTTGTGGAAAAGGGCAAATTCATAACAGCAAAGGTACAGCAAACAATCTTAGCTGTGCATAGGGTTGCATGTGAATCTTAGAGTCAAACCCATTTCTTGAGGTGAAATGTTTTAAGGAAGTTGTTGCTGCAGTTGTACACAGAATGAATGCTTGTCAAGCTTCTTCTCACAGAAGCTAATCGAGTTATATGCAGTGAAACTTGCATTTAAATGAAAGGAAATATTGTACATGTGTAGGAATAACTCTCTGCAACTTGCAGGTCACAGGATGGCTGTTATATGTAAAATTAGTCCAGAATTTGAATTACTGTGCCCTAGTGATGCTTCTGGGCAAGAGTGCTTTAAACGAAGAAAGTATACAGCTCATTAGCTGAGACTCAGACTCTGACTGGATTTCCTGTCTCACTCTTAGTGGAAATAAGCATTTCCTGATTAGAAAGCTTTGGTTGGACCAGCAGATGCTTTTGGGATGCTGCTGTTCAATTCAATTTGTGGCGTGTCAGCCAAGGCAGTACCTACAAAAATTACTGCTCCTCTCCATTGATAATTTATAAATCTAAGTGCATACCAAGGTTTTCCTAACAGGATTGTTGGGTTATAAAATCATTTGGCAAAACTTTAAGTCTTCATTGCTTCCTGAATCATGTCAGAAATTGGCTTATTGATTGGTGTTTTTAGTCAGCCATCCAAAAAATTTGAGATTTGAAAGATGGTACACAGTAGAGGTTCTAATTGTCATCATGTTTGTTTACATTGATGTTAATTAGCTTTAATCTTGAGTAATTTTACAATGTTAATTGTATTTACATGAACAGTCTTAATTTTGTTAAATGCATACATTTTGTGTTGCATTTAATATCAACTTCATGCTGTTTAAACTTGGAGCATTCCTAGTTAAATGCAGAATATGCATGGATAAGATATTTTTAAAGAACAAATAATATGTCATTGAAGTGCATTAAGGGCATTATAAAAACATATTCAAAGCTAGAAAACCTTGTGTGAGATAAAATATAACAGATGCTAAATATTTGGTAAAATGGAACAAAAAGAAAGGTGCTATATGGCTGAATGGAAGAATATATATAACAAGGGACATAACAGTTTTTACTAGACCACCTAAAGTAATAGGAAAAGACTCGATGCTGCTGAGAATTGGTGACATTTTGGAAGCTTTGCACAGTTTCTTTATTGCTCAGTTACTCATTATCATGATGCTTTTGCATTTCTTTCTTGCAGCCAGAAGCCAGGTGGCGTGGGTTGATCATTCCCACATTGTTTAGGGCCATCCCCCTTTGGAGCAGATTTGTATTGCAAGGAGAGAAGTGGACTTGGCAAAACTGACTTGGAGAGTAAGCTAAGAATGAAGTAGTATGGATGGTCACAGATCCTGTGTTTTAATTTTGTTGATAGAAACCTTCTTTCATTTATCAGTATAAATGTGGCTTCAGGCATCACCTGAGTGATGAGAACACAGTAAATATATTTATTCCAGCAATCACAGCCATGTTTTATACTCTTGATTTGGAGGCTACTGAGCTGATCATGCTCTGTAGTTGAAGTCACCTTAATATTTAAGGCAAGGTCTTGCTTGGAGCTTAATTGTGTGTGATAATGAATCTTCTCTTTGGTTGAATGCATGTGAATATAACACAAGAGGCAGTAGAAGCAGCAGCCCAACCTGCTCCTGCCCTTTTTGGAGCTCTTCTGTCAATAATGTGTCCTTTCAAGGGCACCTGATCAGATGCCTCAAGTTGTTCAATACACTAAATCAGAGACCTGCCAGAAATCTATAAAATGTGCTGTGCAGAGCTTATGAAATCCTGTTATTTTCTCCAAAAGCTATCTCAAGGTGAAGTATAGGTCAGTACTGAGATGACCACGTTTAAAAGTGCCCTGAGTATCCCAGCTGTTGCCACTGAGTTCATAATTTGTTTGACATGGTATTTCAGGCAAAAAACTCACTTTCTTCTCAAGAACCAAGAGCAAGTATCACCACTAAGGTTGCTGCACTTGCCATTGTCAACCCAAGTGGGTGATGAGAGATGACAAATTTGTTTCCTACTCAAAAACAAACTTTTGTACCAGCAGAGAGAATTCTACACGAAACAAAGATTGTTTCTCAAGGAAATAGTAGCCTCATATGAGAACAATTTGACATAATCTGAACACCTCAGTGCAGTCCAGGACTGTGTTATATGTGATCTGATGTTGGAATAGCCCACACTGACTGCTGCACCTGACTAAATATGTGCATCCCAGACCTTTTGTAAGTTGTGACCATTATTGCCCCAGGTGAAAACAGAGCTCTCCTTAAATGGAATATTTTATGAAAGGGAAAAGTGAGGGAACAGAAATATTTGATATGTATTAGCAGTGAACAGTGAAATTCTCTCATCCTAAGTAATTTTTTCCTAAAATATGATAATTACTGATTTCCAAAGGCTATATGTTGATTATTCTTTGTAAGTGAGGATTTGGGTTTTTTTTCCCAGTGAAATAACAGTTCTTGCAATACTTTTATAGTGAATTGTAACATTAACTTGATGGGGAGAGGATGCATGTGTATAAATAATGTATTTTTCAGAACAAAATCATTTGCAATTACCATTGTAGCACCTGCATATTTGGATTTTTGTTCTAAAATTCACTCTGCAAAGCTGGACTTGGTGCATAAATTAAGGAATGAAGCCTTTTCCCATGTTTACTGAGGCTGTTCTTGGTGTGCTGCTCTATGTAAGAGGCAAAGGCATGCTGTTTAAGCAGGCTGTTTTCTTGAATGCTATTTGAAGTTATTTTCTCTGAGTTAAGCTGTCTCATTAAGCCTTTTTGTAGTGAAAACATAATTGGGAGTAAGACTTTATTTAACTCAAGAAGATTTGTATTCCCACATTGTTGTCACTATAGTGCCAGAAATATATAACTCTTAGGTTTTGGTTTTATTTTCCTTCCAAACTCTTAAATTTGTATGTCACTTAAAGATGTTGTTTGCAAATTTTAAAATTACTTGTGAGTGCTGTGCTGGCATTTTTAACCTTGTCACTGTGAATCTTGATAAAATACTGATTTTTTTTTTTTTGCTACTTGATGGGAAAGGGTCCCAAATCCAAAGACTTCATTTGCATCTTTAATTTCTATGGGTTCAATGTCTTATGTAGGATGCTCCTGTGTGTGTGTGAATGCTGCACAAAAGGACATAATGCAAAATCCTCAATCTAGTTTTATAACTGAGACTTGTGTAACCAACCACATTCACTTTTGGATGTGATGTCTTCATAGGCGAACCTGGCCTCAAGATTATGTATTTATTTAGCTTTGAATGATTTGGGAATGAAATAAATGCCCAAACAGTAGGCTTTTGTTGCTCCTAACTCAGTAATCAACCATATTAAACAAGAAGTAGTGAATTATACAGCAGTCAATGTTTATACATGAGAAATTAAAACCAGCAGATTTGTTCAGTAATTAAAATCAGAAATTAAAAATAGTAGATTTGTTCAGTATGTAAACCCAAGAATTATTTACTCTGGCCCCAAATCAGACCCTTCCAACCTTTAAGCAGCAGTGTGAATTTAGGAATCTTGTAACTCTCAGAACATTATAATTTTAGTGGGACAACCCATGTAATAGATGTCACCAGAGGCTGAGTGAGGACTTCTGAAATGTCTGTCTGTGTCTCAGGTATACAAAGGAGACCATATATATAGAGAAGACTTGGGTACCTTAACCAAAAGCCTCATGTTTAGTGGGTTTCTGTTTCTGGCTTAAATAATTATCCATATTCTTTTTTTTAAATGTGTCACTTTAAATCAATACCTGAGATGAATAGAAAAACTTATAAATATTCTGGAGCTGTTTATTTCAGGATAAAAAAGAGGTTTCAAGCAGTTTTCTGCTTTCTTGTCTTATTATACAGTCTTGACATTGATGAGTTGCATTTGTTCACAGTGACAAGCTGACTTGATGAAGGCTAGCAGTCTACATGTGGAAGCAGAATGAATAGGAAGTGTGCCTGAAATGTTTGGAAATGATAGATACCTGCCACTGAGTGGTAAATGCAGTTTGAAATGACATTGTTGATAGCACATGCACATTTTGATTTTGAAGTTAGTAATGCTCAAAGTGCCTCCAAATACTTGTGTCACCTGTTACAATAGATGTAACTGGATTCTGCTCTAGTCAAACGGCACAAATCTGGAATAATTGTCCTCAGTTTGGTGGAGTTGCACCTCAATAACTGCATTGCAGTTTTGCTGTAAAGTTATTATTGCCCTCTGCTTCAATGCTCATTCTTTTGTGAGTTATGCTTTTCATGTAAGGTCACCTAGAAGAGTGGACTCCGTTAATAGGACTTTACTAGTCCTTGAATAGTTAATAGGACTTTACTAGCTTGAATATATGGAAGACTTTTGTGGTAATAGGCAGTGGTACAGAATTACATGTTAAATTAAAAAAAAATCTTCTAGTTGGGCTGCTTAGGTCTAAGTAATTACTTTTTTTTCTTCTCCCTGACTTACCATGTCATTCAACTTTTACTAAGAAACTTTTTTTTTTCCTTTCATTTCAATTAGCAAAGGTGCACTATTATATTAAATGCAAGTTCTAGCTTTGATTTCTCAGTAACCCTGCTCTGTGAGTAAGGGTCCAGCTGCCCAATAACCACCCTGAGCAATCAGATAATAAATCACTAATTTGTCATGTTTTTCCCCAAGACACATAATGAGAAGGAGGGTGAGCTACTTGGTATTTCCTTTAAAAATTCTGTTAGTTCTCTTTAGGATTAAAGATTGTAAAGGCACTCTGTGTAAATTCCCCCCAGTAAAATTTACCTTTCAGCCTGTCTGTCGTAGTTAGGGGCAATATATTCCAAATCTTAACCTGCATTTCATTGCACCCCTACATTTTACTGCTGCATAAAGAATCCAAACTTTTTCTTTCCTCAGTTCCACATCATGTCTGCTTTCAGCAATAATCCATGGTTAAAATATGAAATTAAAGTACATGATTGCTGAGTGAAGTTTTTGTAACATTTCAGATATACCAGATTGTCCAGTTAAGAGAGGCATAATGTACATTTTTTTTCCCAAATTCTTGCTAAGCACGTTATAACTGTGGTTAGGACTCATTTTGTTTAGAAAAATCCAGAAGAATTAGGAAGGCAGTAAGGATTAGTTACCTGTTAAACTTCATAAAAAATCATCTGCATATACATTACAATGAATGCAAACAATTGATTGCAGGAAATTTGGAGCACTTTTTTTGTGTCAGTTAAGATGATGCTGACTTATGAATTGATAAGTAGGAGCACTTAGGATAGGATAGGCTGTCTGATTTCTGCTGTATTCAGGTATTGTCCATCAGTCACTTCTGGCATGGAGATGGACACTTCTCTCTGGGGTTTCTGTGGCACAGAAAGGTGTCTGACTGTAGCTCATTGTTTTGCTCATCAGGTCTGTCACTGCCCTCAAATCCACTTGCAAAAGTTCTCTCAGGAGGGCCCATCCCTGTCATAGCAGTGGACTGGATAAAAATGACTATTTTTACCTTCATTCTGTATCACAAGACAAGATTTAAAATCTACAGGCTGATTCAGGAAGTGAAATAGCATTAGATTGAGTCACCTATACCTCAGTGTGCATATGAAATAAATGAAAAATTATAAAATCCGTTCAATTTGATCCCACAAAGGTAACAAAATCTCACATGCTTTGGCAAAATGTTACAGCAACACCAATATATATATGGGAGATAAGTATCGTGAAGGAGTTAACCCTCTCTCTTTCATTGGTCTCATGAAATACTTAAAGCTCCTAAAATAAATTATTGAGCAGATTCTAGTATTTTTAGATTTAAATATAGATTATTTATTTCCTACTTCAGTAGGCACTGGGTATCCAGGCTGGTAGATCCCCAAGGAGGCTTGCTCAGAGTTGCAGCACTCAGCTCTCAGGTGTCTTTGATCTGAGTTGCCAACAGCTTCAGTAAAAGAATCAAGAAGACTGAAAATGAGACTTGTGAAGGTCTGGATGCCTGATAGGGAACCAGCAAACAGCTAATTTTTAAGTACTCAACACAATACATCTTCTGTAATGTGGAAGTTTATCTTCCCAGGAGATAATTACTTTCTGCTCAGTTCCACTTTTCAAGTCCTTTGCATGTACAAGAAGCTGGAGGAATGTTACTCTAACTAGAGCCAGGTGAAATTTCTGCAGTCATGACCAAATTTTGAATAAAATTATGCCAATCTGAGCCACCTCAGACAGTACAGAGGTGGGATCTGTTTTTCTCAGTACCACAGGACTTTGTTATAATACCTATGTGCTATTCACATTGAGGGAAACTAGTGAACTTTTCACCCTTGGAACAGTACTGGAGATCTTTGTCTGCCAGAATTATTTAGAACAATTATAATTACAATCAGTGAAGTGATTCATTTATAATTGAAAAAATAATAGGGAAAATAAAAGTGATTTAAAACTTAAAATGTATTTGTTTTTTGGGTTTTTTTTTGGATAAAGTAATTTTATCATGGTGAATAAAATTCAGTCATTAAAACCTGATTTCATTGTGTTAGGCCTTAGTAATAAACAGGAAGCCAGTAAATATTTAATTGGCTTATCTATATCAAATGAGATTTTGCTGTATAGTATAATATTTCAGTGCTCTTATTGAATTTTCTTTTTAGTAGGAAGAGTTTATGTTGAATTTCTGAGAAATTTCCTTACTGGATTTTTAATACCTACTTTTAGTAGGTAAAATGTTCCCTTCAGTGAAATACACAATAAATCAAGAAAGGTTGGTTCAACTGCTTGAGTGTTCTACAAGCACAGTAATCAAAGAAATAAGGAGGTAATATTTCTGGTAGTAACAGTAATATTTCTTTTGAACCAGGACTGCATTGTGGTATTACTGCTTTTCAGTATGTTAAATACACTGCTGCCTCACTAGTGGGCTTTCTTCCAAGAATAAATTTTCAGAGTTGAATATGATGGGAGAAAAAGGCATCTCTTGCAATGTCATTTTTGGTTTTGGATACAGTCTTTTTGTGAAAGTGTCTTCTTATCACCCTGTATTTGAAAGACTGTGTAACATTTGATTTTGGACCTACCATTGAAAGAAATAACTCCTGTTTCCTGGGACTTAAAGTCTTTGTTTTGCATTGAGACTTTTTCTTCAATCTGAAATATTTCATACATATGCACAGTAATGATAGGTGTTATTATTATCAGGCACTGAGATGAGTCACTGCTACTGGTGTTAAACCTGCCTGGTTTATGTTTTATTTTTTAAAAACTGGAATGGAAAATCTCCAGCATTTAACACTGATAAAGATAGCTACTCAAAACTTAGTATATAGAGCTGCCTGGGAAAATATGGTGGTAATGGAGAGGGATTCAATTCCAGTGGCTGACTAGTCCAGTACCAATTTTCAGAGGAAGTGTGAGCACTGAAATTTTAACAAAGATAAAACAATATTTGAAGGTATTCATGAAAGAATGCTGTGGCCAGCTCAGGTGGTCAGAATCACTTACCATCCTGTCAATAAGCTCAGATGCTAAGACAAATAATTGGGGCCCATTCTGAAAAAAATTCAAGGATTTCACCTGATTCTAATCTGTAACTCTTGGAAAAAAATTGGTTTCTGTAATCAACAACATATTTTTCTGACAGAGAAATTATGTCTAGATTTTGAGGAAAAATCATTATATAATGGAACATTAGTTCATTAAAGATATGGGTTAAAATCTTATGAACCTTCTCTGGGAGAGATGGTAATTTTTCCAACTTCCTCCTTTAAAAGGTGGAGAAGGTGATAACACTCCTTCTGAAACTGTGAGCTAAAATAAAACAGTGCTTGACAACTAAGGCAAAAAATGAGACTAACTCTCCAACTGAAATATTCTGTTCTTATCCATATTCACCTCATGAAAGTAAAGATCATCTTTGAATTTATCTTTTGAATACTTCAGATTCACTTTTGAAACAGCATACATGATAAATTACAAATTTTTGCTCTTCCACTTGAAAACTTGAAGGTTATTTTAATATCTTAAATTACACTAACTTAAATATTCTGAAAGTTCGAATTAATTTTTCCTACAACCCCTGGAGGTCTGAAGACAATTCTTAGGTCACTTTCACTAAAAGAAATGATATTTGATTACCATTAAATGCCACACCAGCCATGGTGCAGTAATATGGGAAATATTCTGCTCCATACCACTGCTGAGGAGATGATGTGGGAAGACTCATTAACCTGCTTCAGTGCTGCACTCTGCCTGGTGAAGGAGCTCAACAGTGAAACCAAACAGGTTCATGAAAACTGTGAAATTTACGTGCTGGAGTGCAATAGACAGAGTTTGTAGATGGAGAAATTTAGGTACTAAAAGCTTAAAGGTGCTAAATACTGACAGGAATTTGTGTAACTGTGCTGCATGTTAATAGCTAAACAGAGTTACAACTTCGTTTCTTGGTTTGGTTTTTTTTTTTTGGTGGTTGTTTGTTTGTTTTTGTTTGGTTTTTGGTGTTTTTTTGGTGTTTTTTGTTTGGTTGGTTTTTTGCCTTTTTTTTTTTTCATTTTTTTGCATTTGTTATCTAATTAGAAAGGACAGTGTTCTATAAACCAGAAGGAACTGGATACTCATTTTGAGATTTAGGAAAATCACAGTTTGCACCTGAAGAGCCATCTTGCTGCAGACTCAGTCACTTTATTCAAAACTCACCACTGATCAGTTCTCTTGCCATGCTCTTAGAATTTGGTGGCCAAGCCCATGTTGTTACAAAAATGTCACTAAGATTATTTTATTTTCTTTAATATTGTTTGTATAAAACAATATAAAACATTCAGAAAACAAAAATTGCAAATAAATGTTTCTTACCACAGAACTTGTAAGTCATGAACAGGAACTTTGTGGGAATTGGCATAAAATATGAGATGGGTAAATATTTTCATGAAGAACTTTAGACTTCTGTGTAAGGTAATAGAAACATATTCAGTTAAAAATTAATAATTCCTAAAGTTGACAGAAAAATCATTAAAAATATATGAGCACTAAATATTTGGATTGCTTCAAGGCATGCAAAAAACAATTTCCTAAACAGGTTTCTCATTCTGGATTCCTGTTTAAAAACAGACCATGGAAACTGTACTGATTGTGTGTGCAACATGTACAATGTCTAAAGTTTGATAATGGAAAAGAAGTGCTTCAGCTTTATGGAAAGTTTCTTAAAGGTTCTGGACTTTTTTTTTTTTTTTTTTTTTTTTGATAAGGGGAGTCTCTATTTGTGGTACCCCAATTTAAATTATTTTGCAATGGGTGAGATGGGCACAGAAGACTGCTCCTGTGGTGGACAGCTCTGTGAATTTTTAGTGCCAGAATCACAGGCAGAGCTGTGAACAGACATCATTTGCTTATATTTTATAAGGCTCTTTTTTCCATAGGGTCTTAGCAGGTGTTGGTGTAGCTAATGCTGCTCTTAGGCTTGATTTCAATAGATTTTCAAAAAGTTTGAATACTTTGTTATATAAAATCCCATTCCTTCCCTCAAATTACCTTAATTCATTGCCTTCTTGCTATGATAGTTTAATTGAGTGTAGGGTATAAAGCTAATTTACTTCTCTTTTGCCATCCTAATAGTTCTCATTTTCTTTATTGAAATAGTAATTACTGCCTTTAGATACAATAACTGGGAAATTACTTTTTCTAATAACTTAGGTTATCATATCATCATCGTCATAGTAAAAATCATTGATGCACCAAAAAGAGTTTTGTGACTTCAAATTAGTTTAAAGTAGCTGAAATTGCTATAAAAGGTATATTTGTATGGTCATCATTTAACCTTTCTTCAAGAGACTTCATTGTTCTGTGCAGGAGGTAAAAGACTGGGAAAATACAAGTTTATTTTTCTGTATTTCACATATTATTTTTAGCTGTTGAGGAATACATCCAGTTCTTTTAGAATAAACTTGCTGTTTTCAGATAATTTATCCCTCTACCAGATCTCTCTGAATGGTTCAAGTGAAAGAAACAGATTTAATGTTCTAAACCAGATCTCTTCTGCAATTACATAAGCATGTGCTATAAAAGAAGGCTTAAGTGTTAGAAAAAGAACAATGCAGTGTTGATAATGGCTAAAGGTGATTATGTGAGGTCCATGTTAACTACTTTAAAAAATGAGAAAACTGACCCTTAAAATGTGTATCAGAAGAGTTACTACATAAGCACTTACACACTGGATATGTGAGCAATTAAAGCTGAGGCAAAGAGTTTTTGATTGCTCATCTTCTGCAAACTGAGGGCACAATAAGTGGAATAGCAAATAAAATAGTGGCTTCTAGTGTGTATAGAACATAAAACTGAATTTTGCTCTTACACTTGCTTAAGTAATTCAGTGTAATTCCTTTTTATTAACATGTTCATCAGACAAGATAAGCTATAAATGGGATATTGTTTTCCTCCCTCCTGTTCTGTTGTCAGTAATTATTTTGCATGTAGTAATGAAATGTTTTTCTTTAGAGGTCAGGGTAAGAAGGAATCTTTACACAGCCAAGTGGGACGGGGCTGAGTGGAACAGGCTCCATGTGCTGGATCTGAAAAACTTTCTGGCAATGTAAAAAACTAGGTGATGATACAAGTCTGTAAATTATGTAGGAAAAATGGTATAATCTATTTATAGGACTTGTTACCTGATCTATTTTTGAGTCTTTCCATGATTTTCACTGGGCCAGAGTCCAAAAGACTTCACTTTTGAGATATATGTGCAATAATAGGCAAGTACATATTCCTTTACCTGGCATCCTGTGAATGCTCTTCTCTTCAGTGCCAGGGAAGAATTTTCACAGGAAAGCTGTGCAATGTGGTACCACTTAATCTCATAATTATAGGAAGTTAGCAACCATCATTAATGGTTATTCCTCTTACTTGGCAGAGCAAGGTCACCTGACTGATATGTAGGCACTACTTTAAAAACAGCTGTATTAATAACAGGATTGCAATGTCCCAGTAGGGAGCTGGAATATGTTTAGAGTCTCATTTTTGAAATTATTAATAATGTTAAATTAACAAAAAAACCAGCAACAACAACAGCAACAACAACAACAAAAAAAACCCCACCACCAACAAGAAGATCAAAATGCCCCCACTCTGGATTTTTTGAGTGGTGAAAGAGGTTTGTGGGTTTTTTCCCCCCTCCCAAGATCAGAATTTTTTTCACTCTAAATTAGTCTCAGTCATGAATTGTTTCTTTTGGGCTCAGTTACTGGTGTGACTTTGGAGTGAGTCTCTGTGCATCTCCAGTTTAATGTTTGTGTCTCTGGTAGCTGCTCTCTCCTTTGCACTGTGAACACAGAGCTTGAATCCCATGTTCCTGTCACCTGATGGGCAGGGACAGGAGGGATCCTCTGTGCCAGGAGTGGAGCAGCACCTCCAGCTGTAGCTGCTGATGCTCAGTCAGTGCTCCGTGTCCTTCACCTGTCACAAGACCCAGTTTGAGCTGGGACAGCAGTGTCCAAGCCTGTGTCCCAGTATTGGTGTGAATTGGTTGTGTTTTGTTCCAGAAGTTGGTGGATTTTAGTGGCAAGGAACGGGTCTATCTAAGGCATATTAGAATGGGAGGTAATATGCTCCTTGAGGTTTCATAAAATATGAATTACTTTGGTTCTTGCTTTGTACCAGGCAACCTGAATTAGACTGCCTTTGTATGTGCAAGATCAATATAACTGCACAAAAAAAAAGAGAACAGAGTGGTTTATTGTCACATGGCCACCTAAGACCTAACTTTCTTCTGCCTTGTGGTCTCTTACAAAGCAACAAAAGAAACTGAACCCACACTATGTATCTTTCTTCTTATACCATTTCATCTATTTGGAGACATAAATTCAGTATTATGGTCTGTAATGCAGTATAGTTTCTCAGGGCATAAATTGATCATAATCAATGATTTGCACACAATGGGGTACTGTTATCCATTGCAATTTTGTGATAAAATTTTAAATATGGCAGAGTACATGGAATTGCTTGTCCTCATGTTTTAGTGGTTTTGCCCTTAAATTCTGGCCTTTATTCTTTCTACCATTTCCTGAAGCAGTGCACACATCAGTACTAGTGGTGGAAAAGAAATTGATGCCATCTCGTGCTTCCCAGGAGCTTTGGCTTAGTTAATGCTGGAAATGTATTTCTCTTCTATTGTGCAAGGGCAATCTCTGTTCTTTTAGTGGTAAAAGACACCAAATGCTCTGCACTGCTTTTTGCCTAGCATATAGGGTAGAAAATATGCCACATCTCAGCTCACAGATTTCCCAGTAATAAACTATATGTGTGCAGCACTTCCTGAGTGAAGAAGATGGCAATATCTTTGAATCAAAGGCACTGCAAATAGAGAGGTCTTTCCCCAAAGACATACATATCAAATATTTAAAATGGAATGGGAAAAGACAGTAAAGAGACTCCCATCTGAAACATTTTGCAAGAGGCACAGTTTACTTCTCTAAAGAACATTGCACTGTGTATCACAGAGACAAGCCAAAGCTTGTGTTGTAATGACTTGAAATAGTAAAATATCACCAGGGTGATTTATCCATGGCATAACTCTCTTGACTTCAAATAGCCTTATGTATTTTGCACCAAAGCTCTAATTTGCCAGAAAGAAAAGAGTGCACCTGGTGACAGTTATTTTATTCCAGTGTAGTGCTGACTTCAAGATGTAAATAATAATGGCCTGGATGAAAGAAAGAAGCTTTGATTCTGTTCATTTTAAATAACAGCAGAGCAGTTGACTGCATGCACAATGTAGTTCCTGCTATGAGATTGAACCAGTAAGAACACTTGTGACTTTATTAGGCACCTTTAATAAAAAGCAAACAAAGCTGCTTGGTGTCTGCGCATTGTTCCAGAGGTGCTTCAGCAGAGCTGTTGTGTCAGAGCCCTGCAGAGCTCTGGGTGGGCAGAGTTTTCAGATCTCTTGAGGCCTGGACAAGACTCCCTGGGGAGCTGCAGAACTGAAACACTTCCTCAATCATTCAAATCCATTCAAATGGATTAAATCTTAGCAGTTTAGTAAGGATTTCCCCCCATGTTAACATACTGCAAAATCCATGTTCTGCAGGACAGAGTTTTGTAATTGTCAGACTTTAACCAGCATTAGTACTATCTTAGTGTGGGAAATAAATCAGTGGCCCATGCTTACCTCTGAGTGTATTGACTATCTGGTGATGTATAGCTGCTTTGAAGCAAAAACTCTGACTTCTTGTCAAGACTTTCACAGCTGTTTACCTGAATGGACATGTATGATTTGACAGGTCTGTCTGTTTTTAAATTTGGTGGGCTGATCTGTTTTTAGACTGGGATTTCTGATTATGAGAGCTGTTACAGTGTTGCTTTATTAGCATTCTTACTAACTCATAATTGCTCTAGACATGCCAATCAAGCTCCATCCTCTGTTGTGCTAAGCAGGAAGCAGACTCTGACCAGCATTTCTAACCAGCTGAGGGAGCTTTTGGAAGGAAACATGAATGGTCCATAGGGCCAGAGAGAACATAACAAGGATCTTAACACCAGAGTCTAACATTCACCTGGAAATGGGATTTCCTGGGTAATACCTGTGCATACTTCACTCAGGTCCTCAGCAAGCACATCTGCCTTGGAAGTCAGTCCTGTTTTCAGCAGGAGGTTGGACTAGATAACCTCCACAGGTCCCATCCAGTCTCAGTAATCCTGGGATGTTGTGATTTCATTTTTGAAGAGTTGTTACAGTAGATTATTCTCTAACTCATTCTGTTGGTGTCCTGGCCTGTGTTGCTGAATTATTTTATGCAACGAATACTGCTCACAGCTAGGGATGCATGCTGGAAGAGTAAAAAGAATTTATTTGGTACCTTTGAAATAAAGGTTTCCAGGCTTTCCTGCATGTTCTACATAAGCAAGCAGGTTTTAAGTGTCCAAAAATGGTAAAACCCTGAAAATTTCTTTAAATATGAAGCTAGAAAACATGATACTACTAAATGGTAAATCCTCTTAAAGGCCAGGGCACCATTCAGTGTTTAGCAGAGTGTGTCTTTGAAGCTGCCAGCCTAAACATTTGAGCTGTGGTGCAGCCTCCTTTGCCTCTGAAGTACAAAAGAGGATGACAAAGGAATAGGGGCAAATCCCTCTCAGTCATGGGCTAAATGGAAAGTCTGGAGCAAGAAGTCCTGCCTCTGAGATTTGGCTGCAGAACACACAGATGGCTGTTTCACCTGCTGTGGCTCTACAGACAGGAGAGAAATTATAAAGGTAGCATGTTATATCATCAAACACAATATTCTTTATGGTTCGATTCCTGACTTTTTTCCTCCCACAGGGAAGTTTTCATGAGGTAAGGGTGTGAACTCAAACCACTTGGCAAGTGTACAAACTGACCTTTAATCACCAAAGAAAATGGGATGTAAAATCTACATTTGTATTGGAATTGTTGCACTGGTAGAAAAAAGGAACCTCTTTAGCTTATGTCTTTTCTGACTTAAAATTTTATAACCAGCTTTAATGCTACTAGTGTGTAAAAGCTGGAGGAACATGGTGCAATGTTAGTGAAAAACTGGACTTTAAGTATTCCCCAGATAACTATTCTGAGAATTTTAACTGTATTAAAAATCAAAGTAGCTTTAGGTGAATTTACTATCTAATCTCCCTGTTTCCTCCAGTTCTAAATTTTAAAGAAAGAATCTTATTCAAAAAGTTTCCCATGTTTGCCTCAGACAAAGTGGACTTGCCCTGTGTGCTGCTGCTGTGGATTTCTGTTCCCCAGTGTCCTGCAGCCACTGCTTTATTTTGGTCTCTAATTGTTTTGCAATGCATTTTTTGTTGTGACATACAAGTGAGTTAAATGGCAATGGCTAGGGTGAGCCTTAGCTTGGTCTAGCTGGTATTATTCATTTATTGAGTTACAAAAATAAAACTTGTAAATTACAGGGAAATAATTGGAGTGATCAAAAGCTTGATATGATGCCCGTTCAAGCAGTGGGAATCTTCCTGCTGGTTTCTCTGCTTCTCATCAGGCTCCTCAATTACATTGTTATTGTGTTTATAGTTGTTACACTCCCTTGTCCTGGCATGTTTAATATTAGATCTGTAATCTCTTATGGTGAAAGGTGACCAGTTCTTTCTTTGCTTTGGCTAGGAAATAGGAGTGTTCCTCAGTCTTGATGAGCAAATTTAGGCCCTACAGGGATACAAATACTATTATTATTATTATTAATATCATTATCATCATAATTTTATGCATTCAAATGTGCTTGTTCACTTGTCTACTGCGAATACTTTTATCTTGTTCAGGCTTGTATGAAGCAAATGCAATTGTGTGCTGAAACAGGAGGCTGATCCCATGAACTTGTGTATATCCTTAGAAACATAAATTGTGTCATTCAACTTCATCCCTTTGTGCAGCTCCATTAAATATAATCAGCAGCTGTTGACAGGGATTCAGTAAGTGGTATCTGAAATTAAGCCATGTAACCAGTCTTAGCAAATGCTTTACAAGGGTTGGAGTTGTACATTTTCCAATTTGGGTATGAATCTTGTCATGGGAAAGGATTAATGTCCTGCCATTTTCTGCCCTTGTTACAATCTTTTTTTTTTTTTTCCCAAAGAATGTCATATCAGAATTTTAATGTCTTGTATAATCTGTGAATTATATCATTGTGCTCTACTGCTTTGACCTTTTCTACATACTCTAATTTGATAGAGTAGCCATTCCAGTGCTCTCTTTTTTAACTGCTTTATTATCCCATAGGGAATGTGTAGTCTGGGCAGATATTCAGGATGCACTCCACTCTCATTTTGACTGTCTGCCTTTTCATTGCTTCACAGGGCTGTTACTCAGGCCTCATATTCATTAATTGATACCTAAAAGGGAAGTAGGGTTATCAAGGAATGTTATAGAGAGGGAACAATGTGTACCAGAATACTGAGAAGTCAAATAGAGTTGCCTAACATATTTCTTAAAGTAATGTAACTATATGTATTCCCAGATGACACAGAATTAATTTGCACTCTGACAAAGGTGATATAAAAGTGGAAAAAGAAATAATTTTCACCAGTTCTCATTATGATCTGGAGATAGTACACTCGTGGCCTTAGTGCCTCAATGTATGATGAATGGAGGTAGCACCAGACATTGCATTTTGGAAGGGTGCAGGAATAATGTTTCAGTATTATCAATGCCACATCTGTGGTTGAACTACACCAGAGTATTACAACTGTAAGAAAAGATGTTTAATTTCACAGTTTTCTTCTGAAGGTTCATGAGGAGAGTGAGTGATTTCACTTTCTCTGATGCCCTAACAGAGTTTTGCCAGTCTGCTGTGCAAATGGTTGTTCTTTGGCATGACAGAAGTGCTTTAGGTGTAATTTGATGTCCTGTTTTGTCAAACTTACTTTGGCTTATTTATTCAACGACGTTTTCATGAGCTTTTGTACTTGATGTACTCTTTGAGTAAAATAATAGAATTTGCTATGACTGGAAGGGGGTTTAAAAAGAAGAATCAGGGCTAAGGAGAAACTACTTTTGTGTAGCAAAGAGAGATTCTGAGCATAAGTACTTGAAATGTACTTTTAAATGTTTATCACAGGAGGTGCCTCTCACTGTACTTTGATCCCTTAAAACTCATGAAACAGAAGATAAATTTTAAATTATAAGAAAAACTATGTATATGCCCTGTGTTTCCATGTTTCCTTAGGTTATGGACACAGAAGGTTTGAAAAAGCAACAACCCATGGGATGGATGCATAAAAACTCTCCCTGTAGTCACTGTGACTCCTCCCATGGATTTCACTGGGAATTTTGGTCAGCACTGTGGTTTGCAGAGACCAAACCAGCAGGAGGGAAGGCTTGGTTTGTAACTTGCAACTAGAAAACAAAAAATACATGCCATGGCTGAGAAGATGTCTTACATCCTTCTTTCATCTTTTTGTCTTTCATTCACTTTTTAGTATTTATGCTAAAAAACAAAAAAGAAGGATTTTTAGGAGCTTCTTTGTCTGATTTCAGTATATTATTTTTTATGTATTCCCTCCCTTTATTGCTATTCATTTTACTCATCTTTTGTACATTTGCTAACCAATCAGTGGCTCTCTCAAAACTTCCCTAGAAGATTGTCTTTTATTATAAAGTGCTATAATCACCCATCTTAGTGATACACTGCAGAAGGCACAATAGCTCTGAAAACAGACAGACAATTGGTGCTTATTTTCAGCCAATTTTCATTTATGTGATTTTTCTTTTTTTTTCCCCCTCTTCTTTCAAATGCCTGTAACTACTTGACTCTTTGAAGGTCCCTCTGATGTGACTCTGCCTTGGGAAGATGACTCATTGTTCTGACCTTCACTTCTCTCTCCTCATTTTGATGAGGCAGCTTTCCATTTTGTAAAACAGAAAGCTGTTTTCACTTGCAAAATCATTTTATTGTGCCAGTCAAATTGCACAAGTCGTAGCAGGATGAATCTCTGATTTCCCATGAAGGCCATGGGCACGTTTAAAGAAAAGAATCTTGCTTTGTGTGCTTGTGTATTAAGTTTTTCTCATTTGTTTTTGAGAACCAACTCAAAACATTTGCAACGCAAATCCTCTCTTTGCTTGTTTTGGTTTTGTGTTTTTTCATTAAATGGTTGAGTAATTTTGGTGCAGATGGCTCTTAGAGAGTCCTCACTATTCATAAGCATTTCCCTTTGGTAAGAATCAGGTGTTCTGGCACGTAGACATGCAAGGTTTTCTTGATTTAATATTAAGGGAAAATTCATTTAATATTTTAAAAATGGTCCTTTTCTTAGATGGAGCCTACTAGAAAGCACACAGAGGATTCTCTAGAATTCCTCTAAATGTTAAATGTGTGTGTTGTTGCCCTGAAATTCTAGCAAAGGAAGAAAAGTATTTATTAGAATGAACTTCTTATGAACTTTGAGTAAATGCATCCTTCCTCAGTTTTATTTCAATAAAAGTTTCTTAGAGACTTCCGTGCTTCTTAATGTTTTTATTTCCCAGAGGCCTTAGAAAAGCATATTTAAGTCTCCATTGCTATTTTGAACTTTACAGAAATAAACAGGGTTACTTTAATCTGATCCTTTTAAGCTTTCCACAATTATGGGTTTACCACTCTCCCATTAAAAAACATGTGAATTATTAAAATTTTTATGGTGACTGCCACTGCCAGCACAGTGCTAGCTTATCAGAGTCATGCCTTTGTCAGAGCACATAAATAAATGTACTTGACTTCATTTTTGGCTGTCTTAATCTAGGAAACACCTGAATTATGCTGAATTGTTTGAACAGACTTCAAGAATGTTTCCATATGGGAAAAAGATGAAAAAGAGTAAAAGCATCTAATTTGCAGGAACCAATACTCTGGCTTGTGATGTGACTCCAATCCAGAATAACACTAAGAAGTCAGTTAAATTTGAGGATTTTAGTAAGACTTACTCTAGTTTTGTGCAGTGTCCATGTAAAGCTGTATCAGTTGCAATTTTCTTGTGTGGCATGGGCAAAGCCAGGTGTTGACTGGGTGATGTTCAGATGACAGGAATCCAGACCTGGTTCAAGGTGAGCTGTAGTGGGGAGTTAAGTTTTTCCTCAGAGAGGGTTCCAGGCCTGTGTGTGTTCAGTCAGTGCCATCTCTGTCTGCATTTCCTGTGGGTTGGCTCAGCCTGGGCATTGGGTTTGCATGGCCAGGGTTTCTCCTGGAGATCTCTTTCCCATGGGAGGGGCCTCTCCTCTTCTCTCTTCTTCACCCCTCTCCTCTCCACCTCTCTCCTCTTCTGAGCTCAGGAGTGCTGAGTTCTTTAATTAGGGTGTAGTTCTGAAGAGACAAACATAATTAGGAAATTTTATTTTATTAAGTCATCTTTACTGTTCTTTTTGATTGTTTACAAAATCTCCAATACTGATTTTTATAGTGCATTTTATTAGCTGTATGATAGGTAATAAATACAAATGCAGATACCATTCTTTGTCATAGACACAGTATTCCAGTATTTCAAGTTTATGGAGCTAGTTTTAAACTGGCTTTTTTTTTTTTTTTTAATACTTATATTGCCCTAATTTATAGTTCTCCTGAAACCTATGGAATAGACACTGGAATGATGAAACTGTTAAGCATTTTCAGACAATTCTTCTCATAAGCTTAGTTTCAGTTGTTGGCCCATATATCTGATAGTAACAATACTGCTGTTATTTGAGTGCAGTTTACAATTTCTAAAGTTTGGGGGAAAACTCTGGAAGAGGTTTCCCCCATGCATCAATATCAATCCCCCACTGTCTTCTGCAGTGTATCACTAAGATGGGTGATTATAGCACTTTATAATAAAAGACAATCTTCTAGGGAAGTTTTGAGAGGGCCACTGATTGGTTAGCAAATTTACAAAAGTTGAGGAAAATGAATAGCAATAAAGGGAGGGAATACCTAAATGCATCAAATATTCTGTGCATGTGCTTTCTCTAACAAATGGAAGGCCCAAGTTTTCATCCAAGAACAAAATCAGAATGCTTCTTAATGAAGGAGGAATTAAGTTACAGAGAAATACAAAGTCATTAACATAATAAATAGCAATTCATATAATTTATTAGAGATACCTCTGAAATTGGGATAAAGGTGTATATTGATAAAGTTTTAGAACCTTTCCTATTTGCATAGAAAAATTCCATTAAAAAAAGGTTCTCTCTTCTTTATGCCTCTTCAGTGTTGATTGTTTTCTCATTGTCTATAGCATATTTGAATTCCTTAACTTTTTAAAAAGCAGCTGTGAGAGAAGCTCATTTTAGATGACTTTTTAGTTTAAAAACATTGCTGTCTTATGCTTTAATAACTTTTGGCAGTAATTTATTTGTTATTTGCACATAGACCCTCTGGATTTGGTAGTTTATGAATGTTTTAAAAGTTAAATGGATAGATTTTATCTTTTTTTTTCATAATTTTAATTAGATTATATGAACTCCCTTCCATCTATGGACCATAATCTTCCCACATGCTGGGTTTCTCTCTGTTTTCTCAGTTCAGGAATATAAATCCACATGCTACCATAGACTGTATAATTAAAACCTGACTTAATGATCATTGCCTTTCAGACCCAGATGACAGGACATTAAGAGAAGATGAATAATCTTTCTACTTCTAGTCCTTCCTTCCCCTTCAAACCCTTCAGCTGGTGACACTGTTTGAACAACAGTTGCCACCTCCCAGAAGGAGATTATAGCTCCCCTGTTTTCTCTGCCAATAATAGCCCTGTTTCCTTCGCCAGTTTAGTAGCAGGGAAAGCATCAGCTGTGCAGCCTCTCTTCCCTTCTCTAGTATTCTCACTCTAGTGAATTAGACTGTTAAACAAAATACTGTTTTCTCAGTTTGAAAAGACAGGTCCTGCTAAGGAAGGCAAGAACCTCCCCTGAAATGGAAAATGTAAACCCTCTCCCTTCAAATTATTATAATTTTAAATTAAGGGTCTCTCAGGCAAAGATATGGGAATAGGAATAACAGTTATACAGGAATAACTAGGGAAATTAAAAAGAAATACAAATGCAATAGTACAAAAAGAAAAACCACTGACAGAGTAAGAACACACCCTGACACCCTGGGTGTTGGTAGCAATCCAGTTGAATGGTGGCTGCAGTACTCCCTCAGTGACAGGTGTGGTTCTGTTGGAGCAGTGATCCTGGGGAGGGATCACTGAAGATCCAGTGGTGCTGCAGATGGGCCTGGTCTTCCTCTGGGAATGCAGTGGGAAAAGGCTGCTGCAGTGTTCCAACCTCAGATTGTATCCAGGTAGGAATGCTTGCTCTCCCCTGGGCAGAGCATCTCCCAGTGGGATGATGGAATTTTATCAGCCATGCAGGGACACTCACTGGCCATGGACAGAAGAGATCTCTTAGAGGGAGGATTGGCTGTGGAAGGGATAAAGAAAACTGCCCAATGAAGAGAAAACAACTGCCCCACCTCTAACAGATGGGAATAGAATACACACCCCCAGCCTAAAACAGCTGTGTTGAGTGTCCTACCCCTTTTGAACTCTGAAGAAAAACATCTTTGTATTTCTGCAGTGGATTTTACTGGTTATACCTCAAACTCTTCCATTTCCTCAGCATCTCTAGCATGGTTTTCTAAGGAGCTAAGACACGAATGGTTGCACTGTGTGTTTTGTACTCCCAAAGCTTCTCAGCCTGTCGGCTAATTCTGTCTGATGGCATTTAATTCCTATTTTGTGTATCTCAGCCTGTGTGAACATCAGAATGCTTGGGCTGTACCATTGCAGGACAGTCAGATAGTCAGCAGCTTCCCCCCTTGGAGACTGGGAGACTTTGCCTTGCAGCAAAATTAGACTTTTCCTGTTGGAGCTCCTGACTGAACTAATAGTTATCTATAGTTATCCTGGGCTGAGTTATCCTTACCTGTTCCTGAAGATACCTTCCCTTCAGAAACTGCAAGGACAAGATCTGTGGGACTGTGTCTTGTCTTTCTTTTGTCCAAATTATCTCAGGGAAGGGGATTTCCTTGGGATTTAGTTATAGTCAAACAACAGTCTTGAGTGGAACTCCTGGTGCCTGGGTATCTCATTAGATGATTCTCACCTGTCACAGTATATTTGCTTCCAATGTTTCCTCACTTCTGGAGTGGAAGATCCAGATCTTTGATTGCCATTCATTTTGGTTGGAACATGGTTTCAATCTTAAAGTCATATAAGAAAAGTGTTCGCAAAGGTAAAAAAGGACTGATGCAAAATCTAGGCATGTTTTTACATCTTATTTTATAACAACTTCATGAAAACTGCTTATCTGACAACCAGGTTGTTTTTTCTGAGACAAAAATCTCCATAAGGTTCTGAAAATCTGCGCAAAGTGGATGCACCCTATCTCTCTCTGGTGTCCTGCCATATTGAGGTTTCTAATCTTTTACCCAGAACTCCAGGAATTTGTGCAAAATATTAGGTACAGAGGTCTCATATTTTTCTAGTAAATGGCTATCTGTCTACAATATATATATATTTTTTAATGAATATATTTTTTTTTCTTCCCGCTGTGAAACTAACCCTACTTAAAATGTGTAGGAAAGGAGGGGAATTGTAGCAGATGGCAGATAATTTTGAAGATAATAAAGTCCCTTTGATTTCTTTTGGATTATTTAGCCATCTCTTATTAGATGTGTTCTATTTGGATTTAGGAAACTATTTATGCTGAAAAAACTGCTTGATCACAGCCCACAGATGTAACTTTTAATGTTTCCTTTGGTGCAGATACACCAAATGAGGTGAAATGGAGGTCACTTGGTTTACATGAAAGCTGAGAGGTAAAAAACCCCTACAGTTAAGAAAAAACCCTTAAATTAATGTAATTATTGTAAAATGCTGATTTCATGGAAGAATGTTGGAAGTTAACCTGAGTATGTAAAAAAAAAAGAAAAAAAACCTTTGCATTTAATGCATTACCGTGTTCCTGCTCTCAGTACTGACCCATAAGAGATGTCAGCTATGGTTACACAGATACTTTTAGGACTAATATTGCTGCTGGGCCTGTAATTAGTTTTCTGTCTGGCAAAATTGGTGGAAAAAAATAATCAATATTTTGGTTTTGCACCTGATGACTTTTGGATTCTTGGAGTTCCAAGCAGTAGTGTTGGTTGTTGATCTTAAACCATTTTCTTTCAAAAGAAATGTAAAATAGCTAAAATACAGTAATTCTTTTGATTTTGGTTCAAAACATGCACATTTGCCAAGGTAAGAAGGAGAGCCATTGCAAAGGGAGAAAGTTTCCAGTGAAGTTTGATTGTAGGACTACCTCTGCTCTTTTGTAAAAGGTACTCCAAAAAGAAAGATGACTTTCTGGGGAGCATCTGTACCTTCTTAAGGTGCTGTCCTAGCACAAGGAGATCTGGGTGCAGTGTGTAACTCTGGTATGGTGTAACATGTTTTAGATCACGCTCTGACCTTACCTATCAGACTTTTTGCCTTCTTCAGGAGAGAAGAGTCTCCTAAATAGCACTATTTGCAGAGTGCCTGATGTGCTTGAGCAGTGCCTTACCCAATGGGCTAATATCCACATTAACATGTGCAACATAATAAAAGTAGTAACATAAGTCAAATAGCAAACCATTAGAAGATATGACTTATATGGATGAAACAATTTCCTCCTGTGTAATTGAAATTCAGGCTCTATAAAACCAGAAGCAATACACCCTCTTTGCAGAGCTGTAGTATCACCATTATTGCCATTCTTATAATTTGAATTAATCATATGCTTCCTTACTTGCAGTTTAGTTCTTGCTCAGGCTCTTAAAGTGCCTTTTTCTTCTCTCAGCAAAGACAGTGGAGAACAGTTTTGAAGGTAAAACAGAAATTCCTTTGGAGTGCGATGCAATTTGGTTTCTTAGACATTTGCTTCCAGTTCCTTTTGAAAATTCTTTTGGGTTTTTGCATGTCTGCCATGAGCCTGATGTAAGGGAAACAGTCCTTTCTATTCAGGATAATTCATTACTACCTTGGGGAGTTATATTGAAAAAATCCTGTCTTTAATTCCCATGGTGTGCATCTTAAAAAGAAGTGGTTGTAATTAGAGGGAGTGGAGACCATCATTTGTTCTGTTGCCGTTCTGATGGGGCCACAGAAATATCTCATGGATATTTAGATAGCTATGAGTGCTGCAATTTATTAGAAAAATGAACCAGGAGAGATGTCAGAGCCTTACTCTTAACGTTGGTTTTATTTCATGCAAAATCTGCTGGAGGAGCCGAGTGTAAATAATCAAATTCTAACGATTCCAAGCTCCTCCCTCTGAGTTTGAGACACAGCTCTGAGAAATGTACTTTATAGGTTGACACTGTGTGGGAAGAAATTAGTAATTTAAAATACTTTAGCTTTGTGACTGTTTATAAGCAGAGTGCTGGATGTGGAGAACCACGTTTTCCCTCCTGTGAAATGGAGCTGGGCCCTGTCATGGCTCTGTGGAGACAGGGACTGTGTTCCCTGAGGATTTACCACATGAGAAGGGCTCTGCAATTTGTGCACAGCCCTCTGCTGCAGCCTTTCTCCAAAGTCCTGCTCTGGTTATAGAAGGAGTCCTCTTCCTGCGTGGATTTGTGAGCTCTACACTCACCTGCACCTCTTGTCAGAGGTTAGCTTTTGAAGACTCTTTTTTGGGAAAGTTTGATAAATAGAAAATACCTGGCCCCCATCCTGAGCTCTAAGCATTAAAATCCCATGAACTGTTTGTGTAATGAACATTTGGAGTTAAACATGTTCCTTTTTCCCCATATTGAATGTATTTTGTTGGGAATCAGGCATGGGAAAGGTGTGCAATGCCATGCACATAATGTGAATGTGTATTTACCAGGATGGTGTGCTGTCCTCCTTCTTGAAGTAATGGGATATTCATGAATTTGGTGCACATTTAGAGCATGGATTTTTCATTTTTCTCTAAGTAGCAGTGTTAATTTGCCCTGTTTTAAACCACTGCTTAAATTAACAACATTTGGTGGGAGTGCTGTAACAACAGTTTGAAGATGATGAATTCAGCCCTCCTGGGTATTCTGGCTTATTGTGAGGACTTGAAAACTGCTTGTATCTTCTGTATTCTTTCTTTTTTATTTCTGTTCTGTTCTAAAGCTTCTGAGAGAGGCTCAGGAAGAAATCTGTTGGCTTATTTAAGCCTATGGATTTCCCCTGCTTTAAAAGTAGTTCCGGTTTGGGATTTTGGAGGTTGTTTGGGGCTTTTTGTTTGTTCGTTTGTTTGGGTTTTTTTTTTTCAGTCCTTGTTATTATTATTTTCTTTGATAGTACAAATTCAGAGCAGAGGAAGTAAAAAAAAAATCCCAGAATCCTGTTTGTCACTTTTGGGACCAGATGTTCACATGAGCTCCAAAGTGCTTAATACATTGCTTGCAAATGTTAGTTAAGACAGAAGATTGCTGTGATTAAACAGGTTTTCAGACTGCTGCTGTTTGTAGCCCTGCTGGTGATAAATGATGGGAGCAGTGTTTGATAAAAATATCAGAGAAGTACTTTATGGATTTCTGCTCGATTCCACTGAGGTAGAGAGAGCTATTTAGACTTAGTGGGAATAATGCAATCAGTTATTCATAAACAGTGCCTTGAAGGTCAGTTCTTGAGGACCTGGTGATGCCATTCCTCCAAAAACAGCTGTAGTTAAAAATATTGGGTACATTTGTAGTGATACAGTAATGATAATTGCTTCAGAAATTATTAAGATCTATAAAAATCCAGAGTATTGTCAGGAAATGCAGAACTTGATTGAACATCACAGGAACTGTAGTCCATTTTCCTACCTAGAGAATTGGGAGGAATTAACTTTTCTTTTGTTGATCCAAATACATTTTCCTGGCTGGTTATTATGGCCTCTTCAGACCCACTGCATGTTCTCCAAAGGGCTGTCCTGCAGTTCCATAACACTGCACAACCTTTAAGTCACTTTGACAGCATGAAGAAGTGGAAGAGTGGCCAGGAAAAGCCACTTTTATGGTAGATAAAGCCCTTACCTGGCAGGGCTGCTCTGCTGCCTGTGGGCAGCTGCTGCAGCAGGACTGAGCTCTCCCTCATCCTGCTCCAGCCCCAGCAGCCTGGGATGGTGCTTGGTGCAGAACTGGGGGAAAAATAGAACTATTAGAAAAGTATGAAATGCATGGGCACTTTAATCCCAAATGGCCCCTATTTATATCCTTGTTAAGCACTGTGATTGCCCAATCCAAGCTGATGAGCAGTCACATGGCTGGATCAGGCTGTCCAGATCAGGATTTTTAAGGCAGCTGCTCCATGAACATTTATTTTAATTTTCTTGCATGGAACTAAAACTACTTGATTTGGTGACCGCTGCCAGGTTTTCTCTAGGAAATTCTCTTTATTTCAAATGGTCCATACTGGCATTTATAGGTGAGGATTGGCTTTCAATCATTGATATCTTGTTGAAATTCCAAGCAGCTGTGGTGTGATAAATGTGGAATCTCAGGTCTCTGTTGCTGTTGCCCTATCATAAACAAAATACATATCCAAAATCTTGCAGTGTACTGAGCAGTTGTGGTGTGTGCATAGATTTGCAAAGTGCAGCAACAGCACCAAGGTGAATTAAAGATTATTAATTTTAAGTAAGTTTTACATAGTTGCATTGATAAGTTTCATTCACGTAAATCACAGAGGAAAAAACAAACCAAAAAAACCAGCCATTTTATGATTACCTGCAATAAATAAATATTTATTTTAACTTATTTAGAATGTCTGATGTTTATTCTAGAAAAATTGTCTACCAAGTAATCAGTCAAATACAGATAGGACACCAAGAAAATAAATTGATATTGGAGAACAGGACAGCAGGAATTCTACTTTTTCTGGCTATCTAGGTTTAATCTATAAAATTATAGCTTTCTGCATTAATTAGGCTGCTGTCTAGAGCTGTGTCATGAAATTTGCAGAGCAATTGAAGTTAATGAGTTTTCTCACAAATGCAGCTGTGTCCTCCTCCACTGCCACCGGTACAGTGCAGCCATGAGCAGGCACTGGAGTCAGGGAATTTCTTTATACTTACTTATATTATTATATATATATAATAGTAAATAAATAATGCCATCTATAACATAATAGAAAAAATATAATTTAATCTAATATGATCTATAATCTAATCTAATATAAACAAATAAATACACAATATTAAAAAAATATAAAATATATCTATTTTATTAAGCATTTTCCAGTACTAATTTATATATAACTATGAACAACTGCACAGTGAATCAGAGAAAGGGACATTTCACTCATTCAATAGCTGCACTCAACTAATAAAGCAATTTTTAAGGTCAATAATGGGATAATGTAGATCCTGCTTTTGCCCTGTGGCCTCATCTCTACTGTTCCCTTGTTAAAACTTGGGCTGAAATACAAAAACTGCCTTAGCACAATTTTTCAGAAGATGCCACAATTTCATTGTGACTTTTCTAGCCACTTTTAATAATAGTGTGTAAAATGAAACATGAATATTTTTTTAGCATTTTTTAGCATAGGACTCTACATTTTCAAGGAAAAGCATCTATAAGTCAAATGATTAGTATTAAAAATAAAAGTTGTTACTATAATAAGTGATGTAACGAACAAGGATATTACTTAAATATTATAAGCACTTTAAGAACCATGTGAATTCATTACAATTCTGTTATCTTAGCCTATTCATTGGAAAGCAAATAATAGGAAAAAAATTACATTTAATATGAAACAAAGGACAGGAAAATTCCTTTAAATGCTCAGAAATGGAGATTTGCTGAAATCAAGTCTAATTCTAGAACCTTGAAATGGAAGAACACAGGTTTAATTATGGGATTAGTTGTGTCTGGTAGTAGTGCACTTAAGAATATATCAGCTTATTACAAAAACCTTGTACTACTTGGAAAAGGGAAAGAATAGTAATTCCACTGATTCTTTAAAAAGGAGAAAGGTGGGGTTTTTTTTGTGCTAGGGAGGCTACAAAACACAGTCAGTTTAGGAAAGCTCAGTTAAATTATATAACATTTTAAATGTTATAGGTAATGTCTTTTCAAGTTAGTGTTTCCAGCCTAATGCAGATAATGGGATAATGAGGCATTTATGGAGATTATATTTTACAAGTTACAAATGTACTGCTTGCCAGCCAGCAAGATTGCACACAAAACCAGAGGGGTCAGTCAGGAAACCATTAGAGATGTTCATAGTGTAGAAGAGAATAAATTGAACTTTGCTGGGTTTAATGGCTTTTCCATGTGTCCTAAATACTTCTTTTGTCCTTTTAAAAATTCTCCCTCTGTTCGTGCAGTTGCACTCTGGGTTTAAAGTGCATTCATCTCCTCCAACCCAAGGAATTAAACTCCACATTTTTAACTCCTCCTTAAGGTTTGGTTCCTTGCCTTGCCCAGTCAGCTGCAAAGGGGCAGGCACTTTGCCAGGTGAGATTTTTGCCATCAGCTGCAACCTCAGAGGGTGGAACCTGCCTTAAGGTCCTTCTTGTGGGGGAGCCCCAGCTCGTGGAAAACTGAATTTCTTTCAGAAAAACCAAGATTTCAGAGTTGGAAAGGTTTGCCAGTACTCTTCCTCCATAGCCTAGAGAAATGAAGTGGATGTAGGGTGTAAAAAGAGGTGTAATATATCCTAATGTGTAAGTGCTGGACTCTCCATTGACTTTGACTCTGGTCATACATGAAGAGCATGGAGATAAAGGAAAGTGGCACAGAAGGAAAAATGGAGAAGAGATGAGGAAATGAAGAAAGGAAAGCATTAGAGAAGAATAGAAAAACCATGTTCTGCAGCAAACAGGGATCCCTTTGAAGAGGATGTGGGTAACCATGGGGATCTCTTGTGAGATTGTCAGTGAAGGACTCAGAGCAGAATTGGAGCAGACCCAATGCAATATTCTTCTGATCATGTATCAATGAATTAATCATTACTCGGGGTTGTTTGATGTACCAATGAAATGCATCATTACATTGAACCATCTGAATTTTTTACAGTGCAATACATCACTGGTGAGGTAGAGCCCTAATGATAAACTAGCATGCAGCCAGGCTTCATTATGTTAAATTAACTAAAACAAGATTCTTATGGCTGATAAATATACAATGAGAGCTGTCTCAGCTGGGAGCCTGAGAGACAGAGGACTGGTGGACTTGCACATGTCAGGGTGTAACAGGAGAGCAAACAGCACAATTTGGGGTGGGTTGGATATGAAATATCTGCCTAACGTGGCTGTGGAAGTAATTGGATGAACCAGCACTTCAATCATGAAACTTGTCACTCTGTAATTACCTCTTGAGTTCAGCATTATCACACTGGTCTGTCAAATAAAAAATGTGGAATGGTAACTGAGAATGCATATCTGAAAATGTCAGTGTTTCTCATTTTACAGACATGATCATTAAGAAGGGAGAAGGCTCTGAAGGTGCAGCCTCCTGTATTTGTAAGAAAACAGATGACAATTTAGTCACAGAGGAAAGAGAAATTTAGTAAATTGCATTCAACCAGAATATAATATATTTACTTCCCTCTCATATCGCCTCTGCTGCTCCATACACATTCAAACAGGATCTGATTGATATGAAAAATAAATCATGTCTGTGTGCCTGTAAGTTTGCTACATTTTAAAATAATAACAGGAATTCTGACATTTCTAGCATTAAAGCCATAACTCTGTCTGTCATTGAGTTAAGAAAATCTCAGGTGGTACTTTTTAAAAGCAACAAATGGAAATTGCTGCTGCTGGAAGAAAATTCAGAACGTGACAAACAAGTACTTACAGTCACCTATTTATAGAGAAGTGATTGCTTATCTAACTATATAAAACAAAAATTTTCTCATTAAAATGCATTTTTGGAACACATGTAGTTATTCACAGGAGAAATGGTTTTAACTTTTATGGGAAATAATGATTTTGTTTTTTGTGTCAGTTTTTGATGTGACAAAACAGAAGATGCTTGATTATAGTCAGACACAATGCAAACAGTCACTTGTTTCTACTTCAAAAATATATTATAAAGAATTGAAATTTGGAATAAAAAAGAACATTTTTGCTTTTAACAATTCTTTGGAGTAAGGAAGCATTTTGATCAACCCTAAACAAAAGTAACAATAAAATTTTTTTAATGGAACCTGTTGAGGAACCATTTGGAAAATCAGTAGTCAATGTAATACTCAGTATGTGAAAAGGTGGAAAGTGTGCCCTTTTAGCATTTCCTGAATTGTAGGCTACAAACTACAAAAAATTTGATGCAGTGGAACCACCATGGAAGGATTCACTTTCAAGTGCTTTTTTGTTTCGTGGGTTGGAAAATCATCTCTAATCTGCTTATTTGAAAATATCTCAAATAGTCTTTTGTGGCATTTAGAGATTTAAAACTTGGTCTGTATTCTTCATAAAATTTGGACTGCAAGGTAGTAGCATCAAACAAAATGCATCACTTTGAGGCAGTATCTTCCTTCTATTCCTAAATTTAAATTTGAATATTAATAGGGTTTGCAGAAAGAAGTTAACTAAAAAAAATCAAATCTAATTTAAAAATTCATGGGCTGCATAAGTAAAAGGATTTGTGGAATATAGTTAAACATTCAAACCTAATTAAAAATACCTTACTACATTAAAGATGAGGGAACTGTGTTCATGATAACTATACTCCTGCAAATAAATTAGTTTTTTCATTAAGACTATTTGTTTAATGTTCTCCATTAAGCTAATGAAATGCTAAGAGTTAATTTGGGTTACATAGTTCTGTGAATTTTTCTTTAAGCCTAATCCTGTGTGTTTTAAGTCCTCCACTGATTATTTTTGAGTTGTCTGTGAGGCTTCTATCCACTGAAAAGCTGCACAAGAGATGCCCTGAATCAACTACATAAATATATATTTGAAATTTAGTTATGTAAAAGAAATGGTATGGGTCTAACCAATGACTGTTGGCATTTATTTATTTATTTATTTATTTATTTATTTATTTATTTATTTCCTTGTCTGTTTATTTATTTATGTGTACATATATCAGCAAATGAAGTTGTCTTCAGAACTGATGAGCAAAGTGTGTGTGCATGTGTTGTGTGTGTACATAATATGTGCAACTATTTTAAAAATGAGTATTTGCCATGTTCTGGCATTGCTCTTACTCAATGAGAACAGAAAGGTTACAGTTGATGGAGAGGATCACCCTTGAAGTCTGGTTCCATGGATACCTGGACAATTAATTTCCTTTAAAATCTTTTTTTTATTCCTTCTACTCCCATTTGTTTTTAATAGGACCAGAAAATTCAAGCAGAGATCAATTATTTCTTTTTGATTGGCATGGGTAGGATTTATGGTAAAGAAGTCCTGATGGCACACCCATCTCTTATCATCTACCCATGAAAACAACAACAAAAAGTCCCTGGTTCAGCCCTGAAGAGCTGAATCCAGGATAAATCTTTGACCAGTCATCATAATATTCTTTTTTTTCTCATAAGGCAGCAGATGCAAAAAGCCTAGGTAAAAAGTCTGTAATGTTTTTGCTACCCACATTAAATTAGGGTTATTAGGCAACAGTTTAATTACAAGTATGTTAGCTATTATTTGAACTACCAAGAAAATAAGCATTAGAAACAATATACAAGTTCTGTGTGATGGTGAGCTATGCAAGGTGTTGCTTAGGTGGTCAATATTAAGCTAAAAAAGGCAGCCAGGGAATAGTTTTCACCCTTTTGTACTCTCTTCCCACCACTTATTGATATTATAGATTTCATAAAATAAAAATATTTGGCATACCCAAAGAAGAACCAGGGAGGGCACTGTTTAAATAGTACAAACAATAGCAAATACTATTTTTAAAAAAATCCACATTTCTGGTATCACAGAACATATCTAGCATCTTAAAAATATATTGTTGGTATGCAGTAGATTAGTAGCACTAAATAAATCTGTCTAAACATAACCAGTTAAAAAATGTTCATATCAAAATATCCCCAGAACAGAACTTTATAGCATTTGGTGTTCTGCAGCATCATCCTTCTTCATTTGCTTTCTATCTGAAGAATAAAATGTGAGCAGAGTGAAATGTGGAGGTTGTGTGGAGAGCCACGAGGGCTTTGTCCCTAGATGTGATGTGTACACAGAGGTACACATGGAGAAAGAGCCAGAGTGTGGAGAAGAGCATTTGAGCTTAAATTGCATCACTGAATTTTTCTTTTCAATGCCATTTTGCCCCTTCACTTAATTTCTTTCTCTTCTCTCTGGAATCTCATCAAGAAACTAATTGAGAGCGTAAAAGAGCATTGGCTTAGAGTACCTTTCATAGAGCTATTTTAATCAATCTTCAGTAGTGTATATGGATTCATATAAGACCTCCAATTAACTTGCACATTAACACTGGTTAAGCAATTTTAGATCCTTAACTTATCAGGAATGTTGTATGCCAGGGATTTGAATAGCCGAGCAGAGTTTGTCATCAAACACATTTCATCGCCGTGCTCTTATTATGCTGGTCACCACCCAGAAAGGGAAACAAATGAACTGAGAATGGTGTTTTTTCTCTGAGATTTCCCATGAACTGAGAATGGTGTTTTTTCTGAGATTTTCCATTCTTTAAGCATTAATGTTATCTGCATATTGCTGTCTCCCACATTTAAGCAGGTTTTCGAGCATTTGCTGTCCCTGCTGACCTCATTCAGAATTGGTATTCTCTGTGTAAAGAACCAGCTTGGTTTAGTTTTGTAACATTTGAATCTCCCTTTATGTGGCACATTATCACATCTCTTAGCAGGGGCAGTTATGAGGAAGCCTCATTTCTGAGCTGGTGCTTGACTGGCCCTTTCCAGAGCTGCCAAAGCCAGTGAACAGCTGGCACAGAGCACCTCACTCCCTGTCCTGGGAGCGGGAGCTGCTCCCTACACGTGCACATGGGGTGCCTGATGCAGCTCCTCCTGGCTTTTCCAGCAGTTAACTAGCAAGATTAAATGAATTGATACAGCTTTCAAACATTTATTTTAAAATTATCTCCATCTCAAACATTCTACTAGAACAAAAGTGAATTATTTTTTGTGCTTTCCTACTTTTTGAAATCACTTTATGAAAAATATTTTTGTATCTTATGTTTGTTTCCAGGGCCTCATATAGGAGCCCTGGAGTAATAGGAGTAATAGGAGCTCACTGTGGTATAGATAGAAAAATTCATAGTACCCACTAGCCTTCACCATGAAGAACCTGGATTATTTTACAATGTTTTACCCTTTTGTTCCCATGTTCTGTTTTCAGAAACAGCAAGGTAAATTCAAATCCCTGTGAATGAAAAGTATTTTACTGCACTAAGTAGGAGCTAACCCTTCTTATTCAAAAGTGCCTACATCATTTTAACCTGTAGTGCATTAATTTCTCAAAACTACTTTGTGTCCAGTCAAAAACGATTATAACAAGCCTTTTCCTCATCAGAAAGATAACAGTGAGTTTCAAGTTCAATTATTCTGTTACCTGCTCAAAATTTCTGATGCCTGGCTGACATTGTCATCATCATTCCAGGTTCCCCAGGGTACTTGTGGGTTTTGCTGTCCTTGCAGCTATGGAAGAGAACTCTCTGTAGCTTTGGGGGACTGGCAATGAACTTCATTTAATGCTCACTGGTGACCCTGCTGCTTTTGTAACTAAGCCAGCTCTGTGGTCAGGTCTTCTCAAGTGAAATGTGTTAGATATGGATTTTGACCTTGAGAATGGGACAAATCTTTGCATTTAATTTACTGGAAGGGTTGTGGGATACAAAAGCTCCTAAAATGAAGACCAGTGAACTTTATTGGAATTTTTAAATGTGTAAGAAAACTGCATGGAGTCACAAAACTCTGGTTGGGGGAACTGTGTGTATGAGATTCATTTCTCAACTATACTCTTTGCAGAACTCAGGAAATATGAGCTTGATAAGACCTTTGCACTGCTTTACTGATGGTTTTCAGTCAGGCTTTGTCATGTGATGAACTCTGTGTAAAACTGAACCCCTTTATCCCTGCCACACGTGTAACTCCAGGAAGTTTGAGAGCTGGTTGCAATTACCAGATACAAGATGGCAATTGAAGGGGTGCATTCTTAAAACAGACATGTGTAATGTGCTAGAGACTAATTAAAGATGTGAGCACACAGATCACTAGGAATTGGCCAGGAAAAGAAGTTCACTTGAAATAAGGTAATTAAGCTAATCTTCTGATAGTGGGGTTTTGCAGTAAGTGCATGTACTAAATATGAAAGTAGGGAACTTAAGAGGTAATTAAAAGTAATTCAGGCATTAAATTAACCTTCTAGCTATATGAAGTGGTAGTAATTACAGACATCAAAATTAGAATCATATTGTAATCAGATTAACTACAGTGTAATTTATGTACCTACATCACAACCTATCTACAAAAGCCAAATACAAGGTGTTGGTTACCCAGCAAACATTAATGCTTCAGCTGCAGAGCAAGTCTCAAAACTGGGAGCAGACATCAGTACCCCAAATCTGAACAAAGCTGCCTGTGCTGGGGATATGAACCATTTCACCCTGGAGTTCCCAGGTAGGCTGCAAAGTTCTCCCAGATTTTACCCCATCCCCGTGCTGTGGGTGAGCTTTGCAGGCTCCCTGGCAGAGCAGGGGTTACAGCGCTGTGGAGGCAGGCAGAGCCCTCCACTCCTGCTTTCTGCAATTAGGCTTCTCAACATCCCTCTCAGGAAAGTGCTACTGGCTCATTAAGGCTAATTGCTGGCAGACACCTGATTCCCTCTGAGGCCAAGGAGAGGAGCCAGGCTGAGGGGAGGGCTCTGGTGGCTGAGCTGCAGCCCCTACCAGGCAGGTGGATGCACTTTTAATCATTTCTACAATTGACTTACAGCTACAGGAAACTTGACCTTTTCTTTGATTAGAATCTGAGCTGATGAAATTCCCCTTTTTCCCTGCAATCAGTTGCCACATGAATTAGGCCATTAGATTTGTGTATCTACCTATCTGCCCCAGGCATGTTGTTAATGCAGCTGTGATTAAAGTAATTTATTACGAATTATTGGGTGTGAAAAGGGATCTGATACTATGAAGTAATATTTTAAAGGAGACATTCTAATAGGCACAGTCAGTGTCATGCTTTGTTTTCAATTATTTTATCTCTGGCAAGAACAATAGATTACCCACTACAGGCTTTGTGTTATAGGGCAACTTGTACTTGATCTGTGAAGCAAATGGAACTAAAAAAAATCTGATTGCATCTCAGTCTTAGCAGAGGCTCTACCATTTTCCAAGGCTGCAGAAGCAGATTAAACACTGCAGTTTGGTTTCTAGTTATTCCTTTATGCTAGAGTTAAGCATAAACCATTTTTCATGTCAGGAAAGGTTTCTTGCATGTTATTCCTCTATTCTCCACTTTTTTTCTGTGTCTTAATGTATTTCATGTATTTCCCTAGATAACGCTCAACTTTTATTTTAATAAAATAAAATTTTAACGTTGAGCATTCAGCTACATCTATCCCCATGTGAGCAAGAAGTCCAGCCCTTGTCCCACCATATTCATTCCAGGGAGTTTTACTGTAAACTTGGCAAGTTTTTGGCTGGAGGCTGTTCCCATGCAGCCAGACACGCTGCAAGCACCAGGAGGCTGCAGGTGTACATCAGTCCTCATACCATCAGTCATGCCTCTGAAGGTTGAATTTTTGGGGCCTTCAAACATTTTGGAGGGTTTGGAGATTTCTCTGGATGGGTGCAGGCACCCCTTTGTTCTGCTCTGTGCAGAGGGTCGGGGACACCAGGGCCACGTCGATGCCTTTGTGTTTCCAGGACTTTCCTGCAAGGTTTGTTATTGACTCGAGCTGGAAAGATGAGAATTGCTGTGTGTAATTACACCATTGAACTGCTGGAATTGCCTGAAGGATAGATTGTATATCACACTCGTGGCATTTATTACTTTTTCATCTGAGTGGAAAAAAGCGGCAGAATGCCGTGCAAGTCTGATCAAATCACACAACTATTCATCAGCAGTCATGAGTTAACACATAACATATACAAGGCTCGCTGAAAAGTGTGAATTTTACCTTAAAACCTGTTTGATTGCTACATTGTGGTCCATCAATAAAAAAAGATACTGTCTCTTTTTGTAATTGTGGATTAAAGCTGGGGGATAATGGATAAAAGAGCAAAGAATCAGAGAAGAAAGAAAACGTATTTTTGATTCAAAGCTCTGGTTAATTGAATAAAATGTGCCCCTTCAATATTTTCCAAAAGAAAGAAGTCTTTTTGCTTGGGCTGAAACTGCTTTTATGAATTGGAAATCTGTCTGACAAAGCTGGAAAGCAGTTTATTAAGTCTTCCCCTAAAAGATTTTCTCATAATTCCTGTGAAATTCCTAGACATATTTTAAAACAATCTGTCTTATTACTTGTTGACACTTCAGGGCCATTTTTTCTGAATGAAAATCACATAAGCATATAATTATTATTTTGTATGTCTTGATCATGAGGACTGATAATCTTTGTTTCTCATCTGAAAAAAAAATTCTTTGTATACGGATTCCAACTTTTTTTCCAATCTTATTTGTCAGAAAAATGTAGTTATGTAAGACCTTGAAAGCATAATAGCTTTACATAGTCAAAGGCTCTATGATTTTGCACCATGAAAAGTACAAGAAACTGACTCCTTTATTGGAGACTGTGAGGAAAAAAAAACTGGGTCACAGTATGGTTGCAAAACTGGACATTGCCAGAATAATAACACTGAAGTTCTTGCAGTGGTTTAGAGGCATTTGGCTCCTTATGGAGCCCTGAAGCTACAGGAAAAATGTGTCACTGAGTCCAAAATATCCTCACTCTGCATCGTGGTGGGACAAAATTGAACTGATTCTAGGGAGTCAAATACAGTCTACAGAACACTTCAAGATGTTAAACAGAAGTGGGTAACATCATTTAGCTCCAAATAAACATAAGCAGTGACTTGGTCTTTCTTCTTTAACTTCTAGATCATCTTATTGCAACACTAGAGAAAACCTTAGTGCAGCTGTGTGCTGTAATCTGGAGTGATGGATAGTACATTTTTGAGAAACCTGACTTTTACATGGGAAATAACACAAATGGACGCTCCCAGCCATGCTTTTCTAACGAACAGCTGCTCCCACTAGGAATTAGATTATCCCTGTTTGTCCTTGGAAGCACTGGTGGGTACCTGGAAAAGCTGCAGAGCCAGGAAGCAAATTGTCAGGGGCTTGCAGGAAGGACACCTGAACACCCCGTTGTTGTACTGTTAAAGAATTTATAGTTGAATGTTTTGAGTTGATTTCTGACTAGCAAGAAAACAACATTTGTGTTTTCTTAGTTTTAGGGACATCAAGGTCTGCAATTTAAACTTTTCCTCAGAATTGCGACAGCGTATCACGTATATTGGATTTTATTTTTTTTAATTATGTAAATTTCAACCAACTGATACTGTAAATCAAGTTTAAATTTTCAAAATTCAAAACATCGCCTAAGAGTTTTCACTGCTGTCTTAGATATAGCTGATGCACAAGGAGTCAAGTTGTGGGAGCATGGGCTTCATTTAACTCATGGTGCAGAAATGGCTTTGAAGTCAGACTTAAAGCCTAAGTTGCAAACTGTCTACACTGTGTCCTCACCAGTGTCTTCAGTGCTCCAGAGCCAACAAACCAGTGCTCCAGAGCTTGCCTCCCAGCACATGGGTCTGAAAGTGGGCATCATCCCCTCAGCAGCCCACCTCAGTGTTGTGCTGTGTGGTGATAAGGGGATGCTACAAGGCCCTTGTGGATCTGCAGGAGCCCCAAAATCACCAGTCATGAGCAACAAAGAGGTTTATGGACGGTCTGGTGCTCAGAGATGACACTGCCGTTGGGGACCACGTGGAGAGATGGAATCCAGTGTCAGGGCTGCTCTGGGTTGGTGGCTGCTCCAGGGCAGCTCAGTCTGGGTTATCCCTCTCCTGTGCCTGACTCAGGCCTCTCAGAGCAAGCTGGAACATGGGGCAGCTGGGGACACTCTTTGTGTGGAGTGTGAAATTGAGTTGAATAACCTCCTTTCATGCAGCAGCCAAGAGTAATCCTGTTCCTAAACATCGTCACCTGTACGTTTGTTAGGTGACCCCATGGTACAAATAAGGCAGCAGCCGCTGATCACACCCAACCTCTTTCATTCTAACTCTGTACCACAGGAATTAAAGCATCTCTTGACTAAGAGCTTTGGATACCACTTTAGACTGCTGTCAGGTTTCTTTTCTGCTTCCCATTCCAGTGTGAATGGCTGACTCTTGTACGGCATGACCTGATCACCAGGACAGGTCAGCCAGAATAGAACTTCAAATTGGGCTGGATGTATCTTGACTTTAATTAACTCCTGCTGTTTAGGCCACTCAGGCCTCACCTTCTGAGCTGAATGGTTTACTCTTCTACTTTCATCTCTTCAGGATGGGAAGCTGGGTCCAAAGACCAGCGAATTGAAAGGGTTTCGGGAAACTTTGTAGCCTGTTTCAATAACAATGGGGGGAGGGACTCAGAAAGTTCCTTTTGAGCAGCTCCGCCAGGTGAGAGCAAACTCGAAAGCGGAGGGCAGGACAACTGGGGTGCACCATTCCTTCACTTCTGTTCTTGGAGCTGGAGATGAATCAGCCTGGCTTCTGCTCTCTGCTCCACATGCCGCCCAGACTTTCCAGTAGGGAGCAGAGGAATGAACTGAAATGGGTTAAAAGGATTCCAGGTTAGTTAAGGTTCTCTTGATTCATCTTTGTTTTGTTCCTCACTGGAGTCATGACTCAACAAACCCGTGTAACCAGGGGTGCTTTTCGAGTCTCGAGCAGGAGAAGGTGGCCCTCCTGCCCCCAGATAAAGAGCTGTGTTGGCTCTTTACGAGAGCCAGATAAAGATAAAGAGCTGTGCTGCCTCTTTAGGAGAGCCACTCATGTATGTTTGGAGGACAGTGCTTGCAGTTCATGCTCTTTGACCTGTCATGTCTGATGCTACCAGATGGGCTTGGAGGGTGACCCCGATGCCGTCATATAGGTGGCCACACTGATGAAAAGAGATGTTAGGATAAAGGCAAGTATTTTGCTCCCAACACAGGGCTGTTGTCTTGACATGTTATCTTCATTAATTAGCAGAGTTGAACGCACAGAAGTGTTTCCCCAGGTTCTAAGGAGATGCTCTGTAGCTGAGGAGGCAGTTCAGTGGCTCTGCAGCATCTGAGGTTCCTGATTCCTGCAGAACCCCATCAAATGGGTCAGAGCAGGAACAGCCTCTTTGTCTCCATAATCCAACTCTGCTTGGGAGACATCCTTCCAACTTTCCCACTTTGAAACCAAATTTTCAGTATCCATATTCCCAATCAAGAGTGATGTAGGTTCTTTTAGAGCCTAAATATTCTGCCTCTCCCAGTGAGATCAGTCCCATCATTGACTGAGCTCATATAAAGCTGATAATTCTTTGCAAGGTATGGTGTTTCTTTACAGTGTATAAATAAATAGCTCTATTTTATCTTCACAGTTATGTGAGGTAACTTCCTTTTTCATAGATCTTTTTGCATATTTTGTGTGATTTTCTGGTGCCACACATTTTGTGCCACGTGTCTGTTTCTTCCTCAGTATAAATATTTCATAGCCACTTAAAAAGTACAAAAAGAATTACTGCATGCAGCTGAGCTCTCAAGGGCAATAATCTAATAACAAATGTGTGGATGAGAGAGAAAAAGACTTGATTATGCATTTCTAAACCATTATGACAGACAACAACAGATAGGAAATGTTTTGAACCTATGAAGTTTAATTAAATTTTATCTTGCACTGTAAAATGCTCTGGCCATGGTCCAGGAAGGACTTGTGCGCAGATGTCTTCTTGCTCAATCCCTGGTTTCTCCAGCTGGTTGCACGACCCTGTGTTGGGCAGTTTGCTGTGCTAAACACATCATGGGAAGGGCTTGGAAGAATCAAGCTGGAAGTTGGACACTGCTTTTGAGTGTTGTGGGGATTTAAAAGTTCTGTCAGTACTGGTCACTCAGGTCTCTCCCTGTCACCTTCAGCCTGCATCAGCTCCTGCCCAGCCCCCTGATGTGTCTGTGTTATGCACTTGCATCTCAGAGCAGAGATGGGGACAACAGCACAGAGTGGACAGAGAAAAAAAGGGCCACTGGAACCAGCTCTGCCTCCTGGAGGAAAGCCCAAGGCTTTCTCCTTGCACAGAGGAAGAAGACAAAGTGCTTTTCCTCTTGGAAAAGGCCTCCTAGAATTTATTTATTTATATATTTTACATAAATTGAATAGTTTACTTTGAATCATCTTTAAATCAAGCATGCAAATATTCTCAAAGCAGGAGCTGGATGCTCTTCCCAGCTGTCAGGGAGCCCTTCCTCCCTCAGTGCTCCTGCTCAGGCACTGTGGCACATGGCATCCTTTCCATGTGGAACAGCTTAAGGGGGACACATAAGGATGGTGTGGGATGCTCAGAGATAAATGTTTGCCCCTTTCTGTGTATTACATCCTAATAATGAAGTAGAAGAACCTGAACAGTATCCACCACTGAAAAAAGAAATGCACATGCAAGCTACTCAGAGCCTACTAACTCAGAGCATACTGCCTTGTCTTGAATTCATGGACTAAGCTCTATAGAAGTGTCTTCCTACACAAAATTCCATTTTTCACAAAGTATTTCTGCATTTTTTTCCTTTTGTGTGAAATACCTGGACAAAACAGTGAAAATGTAACTAAAACAATGTTGTAGCAATTGTACTGTGTGATTTTTCAAGGATGTGTAAAGGGTGACTTCTGTCATCTGATTTTAAATCAGTCTTATTGCAAAATCCATGCCCACTACTTTGTCTGGCAGAATTGTTAATGTGTTCTCTGCTTGCTGGGCAAATACTGTTGTTTGCAGTTTGTGGCCTAAGATAAGGAGCTGGACTTAATCTGAGACAGTGAGTCAGTAGCAGAACCAGAGGCAGAACACAAGTTTTGTGTATTTGTGTTCCTCATTTTATACAGCTGCTGCAGCTTCTCCAGAGCTGCAGGATGCTTCTGCCATTAGTGCTGCTGCAATTGTACCACTGAGAGGGTCTCTGCAGTACAGAGTATTGTACTTTATAGGTAATTTAACTACTGAGGGAACAGCAATGTTGCAGTAGAGAAGGAAAAGTTTAAAGAAACTAATTGTAAATACATCAGAAATCTGCTAAATGTGGCACTTTCTGTAAATCTTGAGCCATATGGAAATACTGCCATATATGTGCAGGACACATCACACTTCAAGAAAGTTAGTCTTAAAATAGTGTAGAAGTTTGACAAAAGTAGGTTCTGAAGTACATTCCAAGACCAGTTCAGGGAGAGGGTGAATAACATAAAAGCTGAATAAAATAAAAACTGCTACAAAAATATCAAGGTGAATTCTTCTCTGCATTAGAATGAGATATGCAATGGGTGTTTGTAATGTAAGTGGAAATGTATACTGCACAAGAATTTTTGACAGAACAGACATAGAGAGATGCCACAACTTATGCCATTCTGCAAAAACAGGGTTTAAAAACAATTTACAAGAATTGTTGCTGCAGCAATTGGAAATCACAGCATAGAAAGACTGGCAGAGCAAATGTTCTCACTTCTTTGGTTTACAAGATTAAATACACTTGAGAAAAGCATAATTTCTCATACAGGAGATGAGAAAGAGGAGGCTGTATCTGATGCTGAGTATGTTTATTTAATGGCAAATAGGTGTCTGTACCAGTGATCTCAAAAGTGCTCTTAGAAGAAAAGCCCCCATGGTCTGTGAATTTCTATTCCTTTGGGAAACTTCTGCAATCTGTGACTTTGGTTGCATGTAGCATGGGAGATGTCACCAAAAAGTAAAATGTGATTTTAATGATTCCAGGCTTACTAAGGTTTCTATGTACTGTATTTTCATCTGAGTAAGGAATTGTAAGTTTATTGAAATGTTTAATGAAATTCTCAATGCAGTGTTAGAAAGAGAATGTAGTGGGTAAAGCAAAACAGAACTGGCCACGTGCAGAACTGCACACGAGTGCTTTTGTACCACGGTCAGTTACAGCATCCTGATCTGTGAGTTCAGATGGAGGTGGAGCCTTGGAGAAGTCAGCACTGGCTCAATGTGAAGTGGGAAATTTTTCCTGTTTGTCATTTCTGTTTCCTGAGCTACCTGTTTATTGCTAATCCTGGCTGTATTGTTCTGGAAGAATACCAGGAACATTTTTCTTTTCAGGTTATGGGGGTGCAGATTGTAGCTATGGAACAAATTCAGAAGTAATTTGATGGCATACTTTAACTTCCAACAAATTTTGTTTAGCATTACATAGTCAGCTAAAGACAGAACAGGAGCATATTAGATTTAATTTAATATCTTTGTTGATGAATTGAAAGATGCAGAAAAGGTTTTATATGAATTATAGTTGTCTATTTTGTAAGGTTTGCATTTGTTTCTTGTCAGAAAGTACCAAAGTTTATTGTTGTTTACTTTAGAGACTGAGTAGTTAGACATATTTTTCTGTTCAGGCAAAAGTTCATGTTTTGCACAAACTGCATAAAAAATGCAAATAATCTGCTTTTATAGGTTTGCCATCGAGATGCTAAAGTTCAGTCTCTGAGTTAAGTTGTACTGCACAAGGCATGGCAAGAGCACAGAAAATAAATGCAACAACCAGGGGAGGAACAGCTGGTGCAGAAGATGGATGTTTTGCCGTAATGATGTTGCTAAGATTATTAATTTATTTAATAGAATTCAGAAAGGATTCATCTGTTAGCTGTCACGATTTTATCACTGGGAGTCTGCAGGTTGCCACGGGCTATGGGCATGCTGGGTGCCTGTTAACAACATCCAAGGGGGGTCAGCTGACAAATAGCTTTGTTTATTACCATTTGGTTTATAGTTCAGGATTCATTTGGAATGTCCCAGCTAACATTTGGTCCCTCAGTTTCCTAATATTGCTGACACCAGCTGTAACAGCAGCCTTTCTCTTCTGCAAAATCCTTCTTCCTTTGATGAGCTTGTTCCTGTAATCAGCTGGGTTGTTTTTTTCCTGCCTAGATTTTATTAATGTTGGTATTGCAAGGGTACCTGCAGGCCAGTTTTGACCTTGCTATTCTGGCCACAGTCTGTACACATCACAAAACCATATGTTGGTAAATAGCTTCAGTTTCTGTTTAAGATGAGATAATAGGATGAAAACAGCAGATGCAAGGGCTAAAAAATGATGAGAGATTCTATTAATTAGGTGAATTTGTAGGATGCCATGGATTTGTTTGCTGCTCCTTTGTTGTTATTTTAGGGTTTGGGGTTTCTGTCAGTCTTTCAATGCCATATAGTAAACAGGACTTTTACCACTGTAGCATCTGCCTTAAAGTGTGCTGGTATTATTTGGAGGCAGAGAGGTGAAGGTCACAGTAATTTATCCTGAAACCTGTACTGATGGCATCCATATAACCTCAAACACCAGCAGTTACTGGCTGTAATCTGGGGTTGAAATTCAAGTGGTCTGATTGAATATGAGGGGTGATATTGCTTCTTCTCATTATTATTATTACAGAGAAAAAATACCAGCAAGTGACCACATAGAATGATTGCTCATCCTCTGGAAACTGTGTGAATCAACACTCTCTGATTTGATTCCTGAGAAGCTAATGGAAAGATTTTTGATTCTTAATTTCTCTATTTCTTGTTCCATACATATATTTTTTTTTAAAATAGAGGTGCCTTGCATTTCCATTCTTTACCCATCCTACCAGAAATCTGACATAATTTTAGAAAATATTTTTACTTTAATTTCAAGCATTTTTTTTTGGTAAATTTTCTAAGGAGGAATGTAAATAACAGCAATTCAAGCCAACTTCTTTTTGCAAGTCAGGCAGATAACCCAGTCAAATTCACTCTGAGTGCTGGTTGAAATGGGGCACAATGGTTTGTGGAACTAAAGAAAAGCCACAAGTTACAGGAAATGCACATAATGGCAAATTAAGGAAGAGACTGGAGCCCAAGTTTAGCAAATTGATGAAAGGAAAGCAGAGAATGTGGGAGTGCTGGAAACAAACCAAACCCAACATCTCGGCTTTTGGAGAGGGAGTCATTTTAGGCAGTGTTTCAAACACATCACAATCAGTCCCAAGACCAGGCTAAGTAATGTGAGCTCTGTACCTGAGCTTGCCTTGTGCTGCTCTGCTTGTGTCCTTGTCATTGCCCACCTGCTCTTCCATCTTCCCCCCTCCCTGCCAAGCAACCAGCACAAAGCCATGACAAAGGAATTTCTCACTTCTCTGACTTCCACGTTGGGAACAACAGAAAGGGATGTTGCAGACTTGTGAGAGTGGAGTGACAGGTTCTGTGTCAGCCTGAGGAACAGCAGCACCCACAAAAATGGATCAGAACTCCAATGACCCCTTTGTGCTTTGAGCAGGGGAGCTGAGTCTGCCAGTCCTTCCCTGAAACTCAGCTGAGGTGGGTGACAAGTCAGCCCTGTCCCAGTGACTGAGGTGGGACTCACCAACTTCATCTGGATAATTGTGAAATGGAAGCGCAAAGTTGTCGTTATGGAACAGTGCAAACTCTTTTGAGATGTAAGAGCCTTCAAGTCTTTGTTGTAGGGATGGAGAGAGGAAAAATCCATGCCATCAAACCAGAACATCATTCATATTGATCTGTTTTTCAGTTGTGTTGCCTTCAAAATTTGTACCCAGACTAACAAGATGATGATATCTGAAGAAAGTTCTTGTGAATGATGAGGGGAAAGGACACATCTGCATAAACTTAATCTATAATGTAATACAGCAAGGCCTAATTTGTGTTAATCATGTTTTTGTATTATTTCTAAAATTTTGTCTGAGACAAAATAAAGAATATTGTCTCATTAAGAAATCTGGCTGTATTACTGTGACAGTAATCACATTTTCATTCTATTTTCATAACCAAAGCTTCAAAGCAGCTTGAGAAATATTCATTACTGATGCAGGCTTGAACATGCAAGTGAATAGCTGTATCAGTACTCTCATATATAATTTCACCAACACTATCCAGCACAAGAGAAGTTTATCTAACTGCAGGATAAAAACAATGGCCTCCTGGATAAGATTAATGAAAATATTTCTTAAGAAGAAAATAGGCATCTCAGAAACAGCAAAACAAAAAAAAAAAAAGTAATTTTTTACTGAAGTAGTAAAGGCTGCTCTTTTATTGCTTGCTGTTGATGCAATTATTTCCCAAAGGAATGTAGTCTGCTGGATTTTAAAGATTTATTTTAAAAGATATTTTTGCTCTTCGGGGAAACACTTTGAAGGAAAAAGAACTTTAATAATTTGGTTCCATCTATTATGTTTAAAATCAAGTGCCCAGGCAGGCTGAGATGTGCTTATAGAAGTTGGTGAGATGTGGTGAGGGTGAACACCTTGATTTGGCTCAGGTAGTGGGAAGGGTCAAGGGAGAATTTGTTTTTCTTCTCCAGTATTACTGGGGGTGAGCACACTGCTGGTTTTCCTTCTTTAACCTAAAAGGACAAATTACTGTGCTGACAATTTATAATTGAAAAGCTTTTTAATGGTGTGGAGTTGAAAAAGAAAGAATTAAGGAGGGAGATGAGGACTATTCTTTTAAATTACCCAAAGGGAGCTATGGGATACACAAGGAAGGCAAAATTAATCCCCACCATGGGGTCTTCCTCTGCACATTCAGAGCTGCATAGCTGTAGTTAAATAAATGTAATACTGAAACTTGTGGTGATTTAAAACTACAATTTAAATCACATTTGCCTCCTGAATCTGTGGTGAGGAAGATGGGAAGTAACATGAGAATGGAACCACTACAGGAGCTCATTTGCACATCCTAAAGCATGCTGCCACTTGGGCAAATTGTTCCACCTTTTCAGGATTAGTTTTTTTCTCAAGTAGACTTTAACCTTAAATTACAGGGTTGGAATTCTCTAAATTGCTTGAAAGTGGGAAAACCAGTAAATTTGTCATATTTGTTTTCTGATGGAGTTACTAAATAAAGGAGTTGTAATTTGCAGTTCTATGTTTTTAAAACCTGAGATGAAACGTACCTTCTTAAAAAGCAGTTCAGAACATTTGCAGTGATGTTGAACTAAATCCTTTTCCTGATATTGTCCTCAGTAAAGCCTTGCTCTTATTACAGTTGTCTGCAGCAATACAAACTTAGGTACAGCACTGGGAACATGAAAGAGAGGAGTAATATTTCCTGAATCAAATTCACTGCTGTCAAAGATCATCATGATTATTGTAACTACACCCATCCCTCTAAATCTGTGCATGCTAAAGCAACAGGTCTGATTTTTTACTTTTGGGGTCATCCATGTTTTGCTTTGGAATACATGAATTTGTAATTATTTTGGTTTTAAGACACAGCACTGTGGTTATGTCCTGATCACAGCCTTGCTCAGCAAAACACAACTGCAGAACGTTCTTGCTCTGTGGTTTGCACTTGTCACCACAGTGATTCCTTGTAAAGGCTGCTCTGGAACAGAGGCTAGGCAGAGTTCAAAGATAAAGCAGGTATCAGAAGGCCTCAATAGATCCACCTTGGGCAGCACAAGAGCCCAGCCAGGGCCACACCCATGATGAACCAAAATGGTCACAAAATGGACGAGCGGTCACAAAGTCTCTCACTTTTATAAGTTCTGGTTCATTTGCATATTGGAGTTAATTGTCCAATTACAGCTTTAGGTTATCAAGTCCCATCTTGTTTTTCTCTCTTCAATCCACATTATTTATGCTCTTGAGCCTGAAATTTGGATCATTTGTCCTTGGTCCCCAGCTAGAGAAGGAATTATTTTGTCTCCGTACTCTGTGAAGAGAGCTCACTATCCCCGAATATGAAGCTCAGAACTACACACTAAAGCAGCACAGAATCTGAAGAGCATAAAAGCTAAAACCTGAGGCATCAATGGTGTGATGTGATGTTGTGTCATTGTCAGCTGACTGTGCAGCCTCCAGGCCTGGGCAGCCTTCAGGACTTCTAACATGCCCAAATTTCCTGCCACACTCCATTTCTCTGCTGATTTTCGTCTGGGCTCTCACTCATCTGTGGGTTGTGGTTTCAAGGTTTTTGTCTCCATAGTGTTAAATGTTAGTTAAAGCAATAGGAAAAGAAATTTACAACATTTGTACTTGTTGCTGAAGAAATGGTTGCAGATTCATATCTGTATATTTAAGGGTGGTAGAATTCAGAGTGAGGTAGAATTTAGAACTGCTGATAAAGATTTTGTTCTTTAAATCAACTCATGGGGACTGCAGTTCCATTTCCATTACAAATATTTAAAGGAGTCCAATGAAACAGGTGGAGGGGGAAGCAGAAATAGTGATAAGGGATTTAGAAAACTCAGTCTTGACATTCTGGGGATTTCCTAAATCATATCATGTGCTTTCTGCTCAGCTGTTCAGGATAGCAAAATTGTCCTGTGCCCTGGGCTGAAATAGATATTAAAGTGCTCAGTAAAGCAATGAAATATGAGAAACTGTTATAGCAGTTTTCTTAAGGAGTGACCCTGAATGGATTATCCTGTATAGGGATTGTGCTTAGAAAGCTACAAAAGAAAGGGAGGAAGGCTTGTGAGTTAAAATCCATTGGTGTGTTTTTCATTTGGAAGGCTTCACTTCTTTGAGTATTTTACTTTAGCATGAACTTATTTTTCAGATAGTTCTCCCTAAATTAAGTACCAGACTCTGTGAAGCAGCAGCTTTTTTGTAAGGTTCTCTGTGTACTGTGTATCAGAGGTTGCTGGTGCCCCACAAGAGCTGTCTTGTCATGTTCTTCATTACTTCCCAGCTCATTACTATCAGACACAATCAATGCTTTCCCAGGACTGAAGTTCTGTGGAAGTTCCTGCATCTGTTGCCCAGGAATGCTGCATCTCTGATATTCAAGCTCAGTACATGATCCTGACTGGGAAGTATGAAATAAGTGAGAGTCTATATTCAGTTGTGGATGTACTGCAGCTCTCAGGGATGGGTTGCTATGTAGGAAATAACTTCCCACTGCTGTAGGAGATAATGGAAAATCTTTTATTTTGGACCAGGACTTGGAGTGTGTGACTTCTGCTAAAAATAATAATTGAGACCTCATTTATTCTACAGCAGCTGTGCTGACTATTGCTGGATGTTTTTCTTTGGCTCTTCAGATATTTTTGCTTCTTTTTAAGTTCTCTCTTCAAGAGATGCCAGACCTGCTGAGCACCTCTGCAGAGCTCCTGGGCTGTCCTGCAGGCTCTGCAGGGCTGGTGCTGTGTGTGCACAGGGCTGGGGGAGAAAGACAAACCTGGATCTGCTGGTCTGTGCTGCTGCCAAGGGCTCAGGGCTCTGCTGGGACTGGGAAGGGCACAGATTGCCCTAAGAGATGCTGGATTTTAGGGTTTAGCATGCATTGCTTCCTGAACCAAGATGTTGCTCTCCTCTGCTTTTCAGTGTTGCCTTCCATGGACCTAAAAATACAGCTAGCTCTGATCTTGTGAACTTCATTCTATTTTTACTTTTCTTTCTGTCTTTCTAAATTTAGTTCACTCATCTCAGTTCTGAGTCTGGGTTGTGCCATTTCTGTGCTCTGACTGCTGCAGTGTTTCTCCATGTCTGCCATTTACTGAACACTTTTGTTTCTAAGCTGACCTCTAGCAAGGAACAGGTCCTGCTTCACTCCTCAACAGCATTTAAATGTTTTAAAGAAGAGTGATCATCATGTTTGATTTGAAAAGGAAAGGTTAGAACAGAAAAATATCAAAACAAGGAAATTCTAATCTGTGTGTCTGCTTTAACTGCACATGACAGAGGAATGGTTGCTGTGCTTATGTATGACTTTCTAGTACATTTGTCACTAGTCCTGAAAATGAAACATTTCTCATAAAGAATCAGACATTTAATAAAGGAAGAAAGATGAGACTAAAGTGGATGAAAATAGCTGTATGACTAAATTGCATCAAAAAAAAAAAAAAGCAGGCATTGATGGAGTAATGGTGAAACTTGGTAATGGTGAGAAAACTGAGAAATGTGTCTATTTTCATGTAGACATAATAGCAATATGATGAAAACATATCAGAGCTGCCAGTAGGAGCTTAACTAGATATGCCATTGGTTTTTTAATTTGTTTGATGCACTCCTGTTTTTAAAATTTGAGGTATATAAATACCTGTACTTTTCATTAAATAGACAAAGAAACCAGTGGGACCACCTAGAAAAGGGTCTCTCTGCCAGCTAATAATGTCCTGTGCTGAGTATTAAAATAGAAATTGAAATGCATGTCAGAAAGTAAGGTGTGGAATAATGTAGGAAAAATACATGAATATGGAACAAACAGTTTGAGTGCAGTGGTTTGAGCTCTCATGTCCCTTGAAGAATACCATAATGCTGGCCATCCTTAACAACTCAATGTAAGCCAGTGAAATGAATGCTGATACCCTTTTTGCACGTTCCCAGCCTCCTTCTGTCATTTAAAGCTAATCAAAGGCACTTGTCACATGGTGTGGTTCAGTTCCAGGGGTGATGGAGAATGGCCTGGGTGACCTAGATATCCCTGTAGTGTCTCAAACTTTTATGCTTCCATTAAAAATGGTTTTCTCTCTGCGACTGAGCACCGCAGAAACGTCTTTAATCAGTGTCCCTCCATCTTGCTCTGGGTGAAGGATAGATCCTAGCTGGGAACTCACTGCCCCCGTGGTTTTGCTTCCTCCCTGTAGTTCTATTTCTGGGACCTCCAGTTAGCTTTTCCCAATATCACTTGTTCAAATATGACATTTGGTTTCTATCTCCAGAGCCCAGCTTTCACATTTACACAGAGTTTGGCATTAAGGACTAAGCCCAGGCTGATATAATTCTGATTTTGTGCTTATCAACACAGTCTATCCCTTTTCCATGGATGTAAACTGTTGCAAGTGTCTGGTACACACTGGAACAATCTTGAAATATTACAGGGTAGAGGCACTTTTGTCTGCTTGCTTTATGCATTTTCTGATAAAAACACAGGCTTTGTAGTTTTATTATTTTAACTAATTATATTGCATTAATATTAGCACAGTCATGAACTGGAAAGTTAATGCTGTATTGCATTGGTGGGAATGTTTTCTCAGATTTGTCACTGAAATTATTCTGCTTCTGATTGTATCTGATTATTCTGTTATGACTAATGCTTTTATCAGGACTTTACTGTTAGTCAGCTCTCTGGCATCCTGTTCTCTGGCATTTCTTTTTAAAGTCAGCAACCCTGCAGTTGTAGTTACAGTGATAAATGCAGCACCAAATTTACATTTGTTAAGTGTGCAGGTAGGCAGGGCAGAATTTTGGCCAAACTGTCCAGTTCTGCTTTCCAGTGTTATGGATTTTAGACTTTGTCATGACAATGCTACAAAATTTTCCCAGCTGCTGTTGCCACAATGACGTTAGTGTTCATTATTGATGTAATAATTATTGACTTCTCTGAGGTACAGGTTAAGTGCTGTAAGCAGTAGAAATATGAGCCAATATTAGCAGTGACACATGTTTATAGCATTGATTTTACCTCTCCTCAGACCAGCTTGCAATATATTTGTTTGCAAAGTATTTAACCTGGCATGGCATAAGTATTTCTTTTGGGCCATAGTGCTGTGATAAAATATTAGTGGGAAACTCAGTAAGAAGCTTCTCTTTTTATTTTCCTCCTTTCTAATCTGCAGTCTGTTTCTTTCACTGCCTCCTTCTCCCCTGCTGGCTCTGTACAGGCACAGTGGAGCACTCTAATGGTCCATCAAGTCTATTAGCCATCTCCAGTGGTGATCTCTACCTGGGATCTTGTGTACTTTGTGATGTTTTTGTTTTGGCTTTGGCCTTGATGTTTGCCAGAGAAGCATCTTGTTACAGAAATGCATTAAGAAACTTTAGCTTTCATGTAAAAAAAAGAAAAAGAAAAAGAAAAGGGTTTTGGAGCTTTCAGTTACATGGAAATAGTTTTGAATCCAAGCAGAAGGTGGATTGTGGCAGCTCTGTGTGTGTGAGCCTGCCAGTATTGTAAAGCAACAAAAACATCTTTGCACTTCAGGGACGTTTGACTTCAAAATGTAATCATTACATTATAAGTATCACCATGACCACATCATCCAGCTTTTTTTTTTTTTTTTTTTTTACTCTTAATACCTAATTTCTTCTATTCAGGAATCACACCTACTATAGTGACAGTGGCCAACATACAGCAATTCCCTCGTTGTTTTGCTTCACCTGCAAATGATCTGCGTGCAGGTACCTTGCAAGCTCTTGCTGAGAAAACCTTTCTGCTCCTGTGCTTATGTGCTTGTTGTGTTGCAACTCACAGATGAAAAGGGAGCTAAACATGGAGAGTTGTGTCAGGTTTCTTGAGATTGCTTATTTGTGACCTCCTGTCTGTTGAGGGCGGATATTTCAGTCACCACAAGGCTTTTCTAAAAGAAGGTAAGATACAAAATGAATAAATAAAAAAAAATGTCTCCTTCACTCCTTAAAAAATAATGCTTGTAAAGAGCAATGTCTGTTGTTCCCCTGTAAGGAGCCTCACACAGGTACTGCATTCCTCAATACAATTTGGCTCTTGAGAAGCTGTAAAATTCACCCCTTAGGTCTGTATGACACTGCTGTCTGCCTAAGGCCTCTTCTCCCCAAAAGGCATATCCCATTAAGTATGACCTTGCTGCTGGCCACAGTGTCCAGGAGAGCTGTCTGTCCTGGAGGCTGCCTGATTTCACCCCAGAGTGCAGAGAAGGAAGATTCTCCCCTCACAGCTGATGGGAGTCCCTGAGCGTGTTGGTGTTGGCTGTGACAGAATGATTTCAGACTCGGTTCTCTTTTATGAGGAGTGAAAAAGGAACAGCTCCTCCTGCTTTTCAAAGTGTGAATGTGTGAGAGGTGTGTGTATATGCAAAGGGCAGGAAATAATGCACTTCATGCTTTTCTGCTGCATGCTTTTGTGGCAAAGCAGAGCACACTCTCACTTGGCTGCCATTTATTGCAGAGTGTTTATTTCTGTTTAGGATGATGCATGCTGAGTCCAGAATGGATTGTCCCTTTTCTTGATGAAACAAATGAAGATTGTCAATAAGTGAAGCAGAGATAAGATAGATAGTAGCTTGTTAGTGATTTGGGAGTGAGGTGATATGGCACAATAGATTAATGCTTTGCCTTCATTTGTTGACATTTAATCTCTAAACTCTGGTTTGTATTCAGTGCACAAAGTAACTGAAAACCTCTCTCCTTTGGTACTTGTGAAGTTGATATTAGACTCACAGTTTGCTTGCTCTTCAGTATTTCATTATTTAAATAACTTTTAAACTGTGTTCCTGAAAATTGGCATGATTTCACCATTATCTCCTCGAGAGACTCAGTAATTATGACTTTGTGGCACACCTCTTCTTTTCTGGTCTCCTTCCTCCTTTTCCCCATTGGCCTGGTTGGAGATTTGCAGTGTTGCTGTGTTATTTAGGGACTGACACTCATCACTACATTACTGCATTGCATTGTAGCCCTTGTCCTTGCTGGCTCCAGACCTCCTGTGAAGATGGATGGGCAAAGCCTTTCTGTGCAAATATCAGCAGAGCTCTGAATGATACAGGAGCACATAGGAGCCCACTTGTACCTGTGTTTATGAAACTCATGATGATACAGGGCTGGGCTGTTTTTCTGAAATGCTGTGAAGAGCAGTGCCATGCTGAACTGTTCCTGAATCCCAGCTGGGAGAGGCAGCACCTCTCCTCAGGATGGCTCCTGGAAGCACACATGGCACCCATGTGACTACTACAGGTGCAGTGGTGATGGGAATTGCATTTTACTCCCAGAGTCTGTGCAGTGTGAGCAGCATTAACTGAGTGAGTGAGTGAGTGCAGCCTCCTCATCCCTGCACCACCGAGCTTCATTAAACTCAGAGGGTTTGCATCAAACACTGAGCTGGAGAGAGCAATTAACTCTGCAGCTCTGGTGGAGGGTGCCAGCCCTGCTGATGCATTTGATGCTGACCCTCCTCTTGTGGGAACTGCCCCTGCCATTAAGAGATTTCCTGCTTGGCAGTGACTGCATGACCTATTCCACTGCAGGGAGCAGGGCTGGGAAGGGGCTCTGCAGGAGCTGGAAAATGCTTCCTCCTCCTGTGATATCTTCCTCTCATCATGGTAGTCACAACTGTTCCTATTCAGCACACAATATTCTTGACCATTTCCAGGGGTTTACAGGCACGGCAGATCCCTAAGAAAAGCGATGAATGGCAGAACAAGGCAACTGATTTTCTGTGCTGGCGCAGAAGAGCACACAGAGGGCCTGGTGCACTGTGCTGCTGCAATGTGTCTTGCTTAGAGCTAACATCCTTATTCATTCAGGAAATACCAGTTGAGGCAAAAAGCCAGTTCATTCATATATTTGCTAGTGATGGAAACAGGCCCCCAGATATTATCTTGTCTTAATACAAAATTAATGAGTAAAGACCGCATGCTCTGTATCAACATAGAAATAACATTTTTCAAGGTGTTTGTTCCCTTTCCTAGGGACAACTAGTGCTTGGTTTTATTTTCAGCACACTTCAGCAACCATGGCTGTACCTTCTGGAGCAGATTTTTCTGTAGTTAATATGCATTACCATATTTGATTATTAATTCATCTACTCTCTCCTAAATCAGCCTTTTGTGTGCAGAAGAATGCTAATTGAGTTTTGCTTCTGAATCTTCTAATGAACTGTGAAAAAGTCTACTCCATGGCTGACTCCTGCCTCTTAAATATTTAAATTCATGTTCTTCTGTCTGCACAACTGATTTGCAATGACCATTGTTTGGATATGGGGCTACCTGGCTCCATAAATACTTCACAGTCCCGTGATCACCAGAACGAGCCTGCAGATGCTCTTAAGAGACTAGTTAAAATAAAACCTCTTGAGCTTTCCTTCAGATTTGACTTGTTTTTTTAAAAACTGCTCCAAAGTGCTGCTCTTTTCCTCTGCACATCCCACTCCAGCACCAAGATTTAATCTCAGCTGACAGGATGAGTTATCTGTATCTAGTCTCAAAAAAACCATTTTTGTCTTTGCCCCTACCAGTTGACTCTCGGTGGCTGATGGGCAGTTGGTTAAGTAAAGCATTACAGGGCTTGTGCCTGACTGCACCAAATCCCCAAAAATGAAATCGCCAGCTCAGCCTTAGCTGTAGAGACCTGGAGTTGTTCTGTGCTTCAGTGCTGTTCCAAAAGGAGGTGTGGAACCTGAGCCTCATGATTTTAGCAGTGTGTGTTCAGCACCCTGAAGAGGATCTTCCTTTGAGGACTTCCTTCCTTGGTTAGCCACAGCACAGGCTGGGAAGCAGGATAAGCAGAGATGTGAGGCTTTTAATGTGTTTTGCATCATCATTCTTATTTCTTTCTTATCTCTTTCTGTTGTTGCTGGTGGCGGTTTTAAAGCAATACCTGCAAAACTTCCACATGAAATTACTTTTATGTAGAAATTTTAAAATTGTCTTTTTGGGTCATGGTTTCTGAGTTCTGTTGGGTTTCTCCCAGTATTTTAACAGTATTCCTTAATTTATTTTTTTTTTCCTGCAATCCTTGATCTCACCTGATCAGGTGAACTAACCTGGGTTTTATGTGGCCATACCCAGTTTGAATCAGAGCACACAGTTATTATGCCTAGACACCTATAACACCGTTTTATTTCCTAAAATTGGAAGAAAACAGCATAGAAAATTGATTTTGCTCCAGTGCAGAGTCAATAAACAAACTCTGCCAAAGTATTTGTGATGCTGATTGCAGGAAGGCTGCAAAAAATGAACGGCAAAGGTCACTTGCTGCCTTCTTGTGATGTTCATGACTCATTAATCAGAAAGCCAAGTTTGCATTTATAATTTCTCTAATCAGACAGTGAAGTCCTGAAGGAGCAAGGACCATTGGAGTATGGAGGAGATTTAATGCTGAACTGGTTGAGCACATGTCAGTTCAGTGTAGATCAGAGATCTGTGGAGGTCATGTCTTGCTCTCGCTGTGGAGAGAGGCAGGACCCAGAGGCAGGACCCCCGTTTGAAGCTGGTCTGAAGTTGAGTTACAGCCTTAGAGAAAGCCACCAGCACCTGGCCTGGGAGTGATGCAGCAGAATGCAGATGGTGAAGAGAGGAGAAATGTAAAGGAATGTGGGTATCCTTGAAAAGTTGCAAATGGTCCTTTCAGCAAAAGCAGGTGACACTGGTTGTTAAAAGGTTTAGACCACTGACTGAGGCTTTGGAAATGCCATTGCCATGGAGGAGGAGCTGGCCATGGTGTGTCTTTGGACTTGCAGAGACCAGGTACAGGAACTGGGTTTGGTTTGTGTTTTCTGTTTCTTCTGTGGCCACAGTGTCTGTGTTGGCTTTTCAGCCTCCCAAGTCCCTGAGCAAACCTCAGGGGTCCAAACCAACCAAACTGCTCCATGACAAGGTCTTTATTTCACCCTAAAACTGGGGTGAGAATTTTAGGAAAAAAAGGAGGCGGTCATGAAACATGGATTAGTTAAAAATTCATCTTTGAGCAAAAGATATTTACAGAGAATTAACACTGTTGACCTTTTAATGTAAGCCCTCTGTTCCCTACAGAGAGCCCAGAGTGTGCATTTAGTCAGCTGGTGTCTGTGCTCAGGTTCAGTGGCCATGTGGCTGCTCGGATACCCCAGCACTGATGGGACTTTGGGCATCCTTGGGAGGAGGAGCTTGATATGGCTGACTGCTGGCAGTATTAATTTGTAGAACACCTCTTACATTTAGGCACAAATGTAGATCGAAATTTTCTTATTCCTGGTTATTTTGAATATAAAATTCTCCTACTTTTCGTAGTGAGGAGGATCCATGAGCATCTGTTGGACGTTTAGTTGACTGTGAGATGATGGTTAGGTGGCTGTTAATGAAGATGTTGTTGTGTTTTGACATTTATACCTATTTTCTCATCTCAGCTAGGCCTGTTTTCTTTTGATCTTGCTGCCTGCTCTTCTTAGTATTTCTTGACTATTTGCATAGGTCTTTTCAAAGCAGTATTTATATCCAGCTGCCTTAGACCAAGTGATGGCAGGAGCCTGCTGCTGTTCCAATAGGTTTGCTTCAACACTATAAGAATAAGATAAATAGTGTAGAAGGTATATTAAACTGGTTTTTACATTCATGAATATCCACATATGCAGTCTGAGTAGGGAATGTAGATAGGAAAGGTTTCAATGTCTCTCTTCTTTTACCTTGCCCACTGCCCTACATTTCACAGGAATGAAGTGAACTTTGCTGGCTGTGGAGGGGAGGCTGCTAAATCCCCAGAGGGAGATGCCTGCAGAGCTCCTTGCCTCTTCATTTCCCTGCTGTTGTAGCTTTTATAGGCATAATTTTAACCCAATATTGTTATTTTACCCACTAGATAAATTTCAGCATTTCATTATAATGAATATTTAGACTATCTGCTGTATGTGTTTTATGATTTTTTTTTTTGTTAATACTGCAGAGGAATGGATAATATTTTCAGGAGTAATTGCTTAACTTAGTCCTCTGTGCCATGGAATTTATGGAAGCTTATAGAATTCAATTTAGCAAATGAAAATGACATTTGGAGTTCATTTAAAAAAAATAATCCTTTTCTCTAACTTTCAATCTGATTCTCATCTCCTGTTTTATCACAGCTGTGTTCTCATTTCAGAATAATTATTCTCAACTTTACCTGGCAGAAGAAATCTAGCTCCTTTTTTCAGCTGAGCAGCAATTCTCTTTATTAGAGGTAAATCTAGCTATTGAAGCAGTCTTAGCAGAATAGGAGAACTATTTTAAGTACTTTTGAAAATGTGTGGTGTTTCACATAGTTGTGATCTGGGAAGAGTTCTGTGTGGCAAGAAGCCATCACTGTGCAGGTTGATGTAAAGCCCTTAATAATTACTGCAAAGTTTAGCATTTTTGTAAACTGTGGGTAAAATATTGTTATATTTCTGATAGCAATTATTTGGGAAAGTTAGAATTGCAAAGTTTTGGCATACATAAACCACAAGTGTTTTGTAGCCAAAGATGCACTGGACCACTTGTATATTCTAATTTTGCAAATGCAAGGAATCAACAGGCTCCTCCAGCTCCATCCTTCTGCAGTTTTGAGGGTTTAACAAATCAAATTCATTTCACAAAGCTGCTTAAAGTTGTCTTTGATGTGCAAACGTTTGGAAACAGTGAATATCTTGTTATGTTCTTGTTGAAGCACTAATCAGCTAAAGCACAGACACGTGTTTTGTTATAGGAACAAACAGAGTTCCTCAGCTTGAGGGATCAGAGAAAAAGACACGAGGTCTGACAGCTGTAGGCTTCTAAAACAGGCTGGACTACAAGGAAATTTTACAGAACAAGAGGCTCTGCTGTTGTGATAATCTGTTTTCATCTAAATAACTCCATTTGCACCAAAGATGTCTCTGAAACAGTGACATTTGAGTAGGAGATCTGTGAGCTTGCATTTGAACAGTAATGCACTAGAGCTACAAAAGCTCTATGAAGGACTAAAATTTGATTTTTTTTTTTTAATGTCAAGAGAATATAATGAGAAAGACAAGAAATTAGGATGTTGAAGATACATAATAAAAATATTAAGTGGAAGCACAGTGCTGAGAAAGCTTGCATGATGCCATATTTAGATTACATTGACTAGGGTTAAGCTCTAGGGTTAAGGTTAATATATTCATCTAGTTTGGAAAAAAAAAGATTTTTACACTAAATGTATTCTTCAAAGTAATAAAATCTTTTTCTTTTTTTTGTTTTGTAAAATTCTTATTCCTGAGGGAATTAACTCCACATTTAAAGCAGACTTTGCAGGGGTTCACAGAGCCACTGGGTTTCAGCAGTGCCACTGAGACACAAATCACATCTATAGGCCAGCATTTGGACAGTAATGCTGCACAACAACTTTCAGGAAAAGAACAAGAAATTTATTCTTTTATCATCTAAAAGCTCTTTACAGTGTGTGAGAGTTGAGATTTCTGATGGAATATGGCAGAAGAGAGGATAAATTCCTGCATTTCCATGCAGTGCACTTATTCAGCTTAAATATAATGTGGTATTTTTGATTTTTCCTCTCCCAAAAGAGTGAGTTAGAATGTATTGTTCTCCAGTATGAAAATTTTAAAAACATCATATGTATTTCTGAAATTTTCTGTCAATCACTTCACGAACATCCAGAAAAAGAGACCTAATAAAAACTGGTGGCTGAAAACTAATATTCCAAACTGTCATCACCTAATTAATTTTCTCATTTGTATTCTAAGTACAGCCCCAACTCATATGGACTTCTGCCAGGGAACTCAATGATAAAATGTTCATTTAAAATTTCTAACACTAAGAAAATATTGAAAGACTGGGAATAAACAATCTAGGCCTGGATGAATCAGTCTGAAAATTCTACATTTGCAAGTATGCAAGAGACTGGCCAAGATTTTGAAATAATGATAAAACCATAGCAACTTTGATTGCTTTGTATTTTGGGACAAATTGAATTGCCCTTCACACCTTTTAGCTTTACTTTAGACTTTCAGAATTTACTGTTGGATTTTTTTTTTCTTCCTCACATCTTTAATGATATCAGACAAGCCAATTGTTCATCTTGCTCTTAAAATTTAATATTGCTTACATTAAATGATTTATACAGAGGCTGAGCCACCTACAAATCATTATATCAATCTGCAGATACTGAATTCAGTAACAAGATTTTTTTTTTTCACATACTGACATACCTTAAGGTGCAACTAATGAGATCTATCAGAAAACATCAAAGGAGCTAATTCCCTAAATACTGAAGTACTTTAGAAACTCCTTGAGACATTACCTGCATCACTAAATATCTGTAAAACTCCAGCACTACAACCCATTTAATTGCAGATTGTCAGTGTTCTTACTTTCCCCTGTGAAATCCCATTCATTTAATTACCCAGTGTATAGAATTTATACTCATTTATGCCCATGACACCTGGAATTATGCAGAAGTGTTCATCAGGAAACCTGTTCATAGAATTTCTGCCTTTGTAACTTTCAGATGGTGTTTTTTCTCACGTTGTTTTGTTTAGTTAAACAGTGTATTTGTGAGAGCACCACTGTGCTGGCTGGTTGTGTGACACCACAAAAATACACCAACAAACAAGATATTTTCTGCAGTAGAAAGGAAAAAAAAAATCACCTCACTTTTTCTAAGATGCTGCTTGGTTTGGAAATTGAAAAATTGCTTGAAACTCTGCTAAGAATGGAAAGTAAATGAAATGGAAATACAATATATTATAATGAGACAGATGTGAGCTCATTTTCCCAGTGCAGCTTCACGGACTGTGCATTCACTTGCTCCGCCTGACATTTAAATTTGAGTAAATTCAGTGGTTTATAAGAAAAGCATCTGTTGTTGGAATGACAATAGCAAGCTACAATAGCAAGCCAAAGGAGTCTAATTGTTAGTAGGTGTTGCAGCAGAATGTGGATGAGGGGGCCCTGATTGTGCAGGGATGCTGAGGAATTGGGCAGCTCCTCAGGGAGCACAGCACATTAGCGAGCAGCTCGGCTGTGACTGTGTGGCCACTCAAACGTGGGGCTCTGAAAAGTTTCCAGGGCCATAAATCAAGAACAGAGCTAATAAACAACACATTCATGGGGGAAATATGATATAAATTACTGTGCTTTACTTCTACTAACTTGAACCTTTAATCAGGCTCCACATTTAATTTTTAATTATTTTTTCATTCTTTATTTTTTTAATATTTAATTTTTTATTACTGATATTCCTTCTATTACCACGTTTTCAGTCTACTGTAACACAGGAAAAACCTTGAATTTTGCCATATATTCAGCCTGAGCATGCTGGAAAACCTGCAGCTTTATGGCTTCTGCTTTAAGATCTCTATTTGAGCATGTTCAGCCACTGAACAGTGAGGGTTGCTGCTAATGACTTTTAATTAAATCAAAAAGCTTTGAGATCATAAACCTGCTGACTTCATTTCCTTTTCCAGTGCACTTCAAAAAAGTAATTACTGTACTGCACATACAGGCAGATCTTGCAAAATACCCTCCAGATACAACTCAAAATAAAGACTTCTGGTAATGAATAAAGTCAGTTATGGTTTTCAGTAAAGAAATGAACAAAAATTACTATATTCTTCAAAACACATTTGAGAATTTTATTTCTCTTCTATTTTTAAATAAAAACCCACCAGAACCTGCATTTTCAGGCTTGGAGAGCATTAAATGTAAATCTAGTTTTCCTTTTTCACGATTGCTTTCAATTCTCTGCAGCAAATAAAGGGTCTGTAGTGGGTTTTGAATCTTTATATTTGATATACATTGATTTTTCTTCATCATTAAAATTAGATGAAGAGCCTTGGAGAAACATGGAGAAACTATAGAGGACAAACAGAACAATGGTCACAGGGGTCACAAAAAGTAAAGGCCAAAAGGATGAAGAAAAATATAAGAGAGATTAATTTTCTGGTAATTTAATGTCATGTCCAGCCTCTTCTGTGTCTCTCCCTCACCAACTTATTTTTCAAATTTATTTTCATTTTTGGGCCAAAAAGGCACTTTGAAGTTAAAGATCAGAAATTTAAAAATACAGAATAAGTTTTCTGAATAAAGGCCTGTCATGGTTACACTACTTTCTGAATTTGGGTTGCAGGTGTAGCCATTGAAAGCTTACGTTGCTGAACAGGGAGATGTAATATTTATTGGAAAAAAAAAAGCAGTTCTGTACTTTCTTGTGGAATAATTATTAGTACAAAATATTGTTTGTGCCCAATGCCTTCTCTCCTGCTTCCAGCTTTGTCTCACACTGCAGTGGTTGGAGTGGGGCAGTGCCCACACCTACTTTCATTCCCTGTGCATGACTCTTCAATTGTTTTTAGTGATTTTATCATCGCTTTATCTGCTTTTCAGCAGGATTTCTTGTGCTGTTCATTTCTCTCTCATAAGCAACAAGTAATGCCCAATTTCTATTTGCATCCCTTTCTAAACAACAGACAAGCTGACACCTCCTACCCTCTCTGGTGCTTGCATGAGAGTTTTTGCCCAAACTCAGAATGCAGAAACTTGAGGTTTTCTTTTGCATTTGGGAACATAACCAAGCATTTAATCTGTGAAGTCAAGGTGCAAGGAAGTCTGGTAGCTGGATACCCACTAGCTGTGTTTCACATTCTTCCACTCTTCCTTGAATATTCACAGCAGATAAAATCATCTTAACAGTTAAAAAGCCCTGGACTTTTTCTATAAATTGTTTTAATCCATGTATTTACTGCCTTCTTTTGTAGAATGTTAGTGTAAAGCTAACACATCTTTTGCATGTGGTTGCTTTTGAATTAAGACAGCAATATTTTGGAGTGGTGTGAAATACTCTTTTAGTATGCAGCAGCTAAAAAAAAACTTCTGCACAAGGTCAAGAAGCAGGACAGTCATTGCTGGCAAGACTAAATAGACTAATTTTTTATTCTCTTTTTTTTTTTTTTGACTCCTACACTTTTTTTTTTCCTCAGTTGTACTTTTACAGGTAGCCCAGAGCAATTTTTATTTGTAACCCTCTTCTAAACCACAGACAAGCTGACACCTCCTACCCTCTCTGGTGGATGTGGAGTCTCAGTAAGATGTGGAGTCTTCAGCTTAAGGAATTCTGCCCTGCACAGGAGGAATTCTGTTTGCTTCATTGCAATTCCAAATTATAATTATCTAGAAAGAACAGCCACTGTGTCCCAGTGTTATACTTCCCATTTGCACAGATGAATATAAATATGACTGTCTTGTACCTTGCAGTGCCCTGCTAAGTTTGGCAGTCACTTGAGGTTTTGTTATGTTTTAGAGATTTTTTTTTCTGTGTTTTTTTAGGAGAGCTGAATTAGTCATTCATTTAAAATGCAAGAGAGGAGGTGAGAGATGCAGGTTTGCAGTTAAAATTCATTTTATATCAGTTTGTGAGGAGATTAATAATTTGGTTGGGATTCAAAAGAAGTACATGGAGATAATACCTTGAGATGTACTTCACTGAGAAGTACAAAGGATATTTAGAAAATAACAACACAGATTGATTGTTCTGACATTTATTATTTATGTTCTTGTTTCTAAAATTATTCCTTTTTAACTCAGCTGAGGTTTTGTATTTGCACATGAAGAAGTCACCTGTGGACTGGGGCTGTTGGGACCTCTGATGATGGAGGGATTTGGAGAAAACTTATGGGGAAGTAGAATATCTCCATTTTATTGTAATGTAACACCCAGGATCCTGTGAGATCTCAGGGATGCTGGGGATGAGGGTGATGCCTTCAGTTTTAGGTTTCCTATTTTCCAGATTCTGTGGTGCATTAGTGTGTGACTCTGAACTTCATATGGAGTGTTAGCAAGTTCTCCTCAGTTTAGTCAGACAAAACAATCCTGTTCCAGCCTGAGAACCAAGGTCACCCTTGCAGCTTCAGGCCCAAAAAGTGCAAACAGTGAATTGAGGAGAACAAACTGGGAGGATGGGACTGCATAACATGGAGCTGGAACTGGACAATTAACCCCAATATGGAAATGGACCAAACTTATAAAAGTGTGAAAACTCGTGATTCTGGGTCCATCTTGGGTGTAGCCATGGCCAGGCTCTTGGACTGCCCAAGGTGTGTCCTTGAAGGCCTTTCAATAAATCCCTGCTTTGTTCCTTTAACTCTGTCTAGCCCCTGTTCCAGGCAGCCTCTGAAGGCATCAGGGAAAGGAACAGAATTTATTGTAGTGGCAGAAGCAGTACAGCTTCTTTTCCTCAGCAGCAGCACTGGTAACCACACTTCATCTGTCATCCAAGGCTTGTTTTATTGAAAATATTCAGGTAGTGTTGGACTTCAGTTTGGCAACAATTATTGAGAGAATACTGATCCTTTCTAAAACATTTAAATATTAGAATTTTGTGATGGATTACTGATCATTACCTCTTGAATTGAATAGCAAGAAGACATGAAGACCTGTACTAGACTAGACCAGGAGAGGTTATCTGAAAATTTAAATATTCTACTTAGCAAAAATATATATCACACAAATACATTTTTTAAAATATGATAATGTTTCAATTAGTTGTTCATACCTAAACTCTCCCCTGTTCATGCTCTACAGAAATGGTATTTTCCTCCTGTAGTTTTCAAAATTTTTCTTAAATTATACTTCAGTTTTGCTTTAATATGTGGTTTTGACTCTGTTTCCCAGAAGTAATTTTTTTACTTGTGCTACCTTTCCCTTTTGTCTCTGCCCCATTCCTAGAAATAGAGTTTGAAGAGATGCTGCAAAAATTTTTGCTGCTTATACAGTTTGTGGGTTTTTTGTCTAGTGAAAATAGTTTGGTAGAAACATTTTAGTTGAGCTATTTGGATCCTTTTACCTTTCTGTGTTGAAAACATTTTGCCCAGCTGGACTATAATTTTAAAAAAATTGAAATGCGTGATAAAAGCTATATACATAATTGCTACATATAGAGACTAATGTGAGCTCACTGGAAATGGGTGTTCAGTACCCCGGTAATATCTGAGGAATAAAGATATTATTGTCAATTATTTTAAATTTATATTATTAGTAGAAGTTTATAAACAACTTTGAAAGTACATGAAAGTGTCTAGGGCCAGTGCTAGAAAGTGGATTCTGAACTTTCCAAAGGATCAAAAGCCATTTGCATGAACATCACTCCCCACCAAGCATTTTGGCTGCAGATGTCTCTGGAAACTTCTGCTTTTCCAAAGGAGTATGAGCAGCAGCAAATTACTGCAACTGAAAGGCTAAAAGGGACTGTTATTCTATAGGAGGAATGCAAATATTATAATTGGCTTTTTGTATTTAAATGTTTTCATAGAAATGCAGTGATAGCTCTGCCCTGGATTTGCCTGCACAGGTGATGTGAGCTGAATCTCACTGCTGTGGGCTTCTCCTTTTGCTGATAAAGAAACTCAGACTTCCTTTTATGCATCCATGGTCTTGCTGGAGAGCTGCCACCAAGGAGGATGAAAAATGCACAGAGATTTCAGGCTGGTGCTGAGCTCCAGGTACTTCACAGCTGCAGAGTTGCTTTTCATAAAGTGAGTTGTGCATGGTCACAATGTCACAGAAGCATCCTCTGAGAGCAGCAGTGTGCAGAGAGCCAGGGCTTCCCAGTGGTGGCAAAATCTGGATTTCTTTTTTAATGTGTTTCAATTGACTTCCAAATCCATTTACACCCCAGGATTGGTCTGCTGAGCTGTACAGTCAGCCTGAAACAAGGAGCATAAAACTAGTAAAGAAAAATGAGGTCTGTGCATGAACAGGCATTTATGAATTTGGCATAAAGCCTTTGAGTATTGAGAGGGTTTTTTAGCCATTTATCCCCAAACATACATAATTCACTCTTTCCAGAAAAAAAAATAAAATATGCAGTGCTCAGTCTCATTAACTACTCACTCCCAGCTTTACTTGCATGGATAGCAAGCTCCATTAAACACTTAATGGTGTTCATGGGAAGCAGAGGCAAAACCCAGGCTGGTAGGGGATGTTCTCTTCTTGACTGCACAAACTATGTTAGGTTCAATGCAGAAAATGAAGTGGGACAGGGCCATTTTGAAAAGAAATATATTTATCTTTGCTTTAAGCAATTACTGTAATGGCAGTATTCATTCACAAAAGATATTACCAATCTGCATGGAGATAAGAAGTTGGATCACGTGCCTGTAATATAATGTTCCAGGTTTAGATGCAATGTGTGAGAATTATTTGTGGCTGTCCTTTTGTGTAAGAAAATAAAACAGCTGCTAGTGAGCAGTCAGGTACAGCATTAGTTGGGATGTTAAGGAGAAGGGAGGAGTTACCACATAATGTTGGCTTAAATTCTTTCAAACCTTTTTTGGAAGGGATTTATAGATGGGTTGAAAACTGAAACAGAAAGTTTAAAGCGACTTTGCTGGAATGAAAAGAAGGGGTTTAGCAGTTTTAAAATAGCTGGGCTTCACTGCTTCATGGATTGCCAGAGCAAGCTGGGAGAGGATATTTTAGGAAACATTTAGGCTCAGTCTGAAACTGTGGAGCACCACAGACAGTACTCTGATTTTGAAAGTGATTAGAAAAGACAATAATAGTTGCAATTATAACAATTGCAAATAAAAGTTCAATTTTATTTGAGAATAAGGATTTTTTGGGGAGGTTTTTTGAAAAGGTGAGACCTTGGATAAATAATTATTTGGCCAAAGGAGAATTTTTCAGCTTGATAGTGTAAAATGTGAATGTCAGTTCAATAAAGGGAAAAACCCAGCATAGCCATCACAAATATCTTCTTTACTGACATGGCTATTCCACACCACAGTGAGTTACTCACTCCAGTGTCTTTAGCGAAGCAGCAGAGTAGAGCTAAAAAAAGATTTCATTGTCCTGTGCTGGAAGCATAACTGGGTACAAATGGAAATCACTGCATCAGGGAGACTTGGCTTGAAAGCTGTTTACCAACCTGCCAGAGATTGTGCCCTTTCACACTCTGTGATCCCCAATATTCCCATGAAATGGGGCAGGATTCATAAAGAGTGAAGCTGAGAATGGGATCGTTGTTAGTGTCCCCCTCTGTCCCCCATCAGAAACAGTAACTGGTGCCTCCAGCTGGGCAAGGCAGGTGCCAGCTGCGCCCTGAGAAATGCTGCTGCAGACAAATCCTGCTGCTCACAGAGCCAGGAGCACCTCAGGGCTTTTCCACTGGCCAGTGCCTCGGGATGGGGTGGAGGGTTGCATTCAGAGCCCCAACTGAAGTATTTCTGGTGGGGTGATGAAATGATTCTTGTAGTTCTGCAAGGTGTAAAGGGCTGGAAAGAGGAGCAGAGCGTCCAGCTGATGGAGAGAGAGCGCCAGGTGCCTCCTCTGACTCCCATCTCCTCTGTTGCTGAGTGCCTGGGGACTGGGTGAAAACACCTGAATCCTTCTCACCTTTGTTTGAGGAGAGAAAGCACAGCATCAGACATCAGAAACAAACCTGAGATTACAAAGCTGAACAGCAGGGAAAATCACATCATTTCCAGCTGTGAAAAAGGAGAGCGAGAGCAAGGAGGCTTTTAGAAGATATTGAGAAATATCAAAGTTTTGACAAGCTGCTGAAAAAGCTGGAGATGGTGCTGGGAGTGGGGGACATCTGGGATCAGACAGAAAGTGGCTCAGTGGAGAGTAGGACCTCTGAATTTGCTGTGTTAAGCTACCACTGTAAATAAAAAGCTGTGTGTGAGTGAAGTACGCAGCGAGTGCAGAGGGGTGAAGTATGGAACACTGAGCACTGCAGGATGTTAGAACAGACTCCAGGCAAGGTGGGAGGCAGCACTAAACATTAATGCACTGCTGAGATGGAGAAGAGGAATGCACAATGAGGGGAAAGCCAGACCAAGGGAAGTTTGAATAGCGAGAAATTTCCAGAAGAAGGTCAGATTTAGAGACACAGAAGAATTAACCCAGAGAAATGCTTCATTGTACTCTAATTGTGGCCAGCAGACTGTGTTCAGGTGATAGTGCATGTTCTCTTTCTGGTGATGGGCATGATTGCACAGCTGGCTGTAAATTATCATTACCTGCATAAGTACAAAATTCATCAGTTACCTGATTGAGATCTCTGGGCACCAGCTTTCAAGAAATCACAGAAAAGAGCTGGTTTTATGTCTGCTCCTCTCCCTCCTCTGTGCTCACACAGAACTTGAACAGAGGAATAATTTACTGCCTTATATTTGCTCTTTGTTCTAGGACCCAAGTATTTATTTCATCCAATTGATGCTTAAATTCCCATTAGTTACAAGAAGCATTTCCTGATTATACAAACAGGAAGGTGAATTTTCATCTTAATATTTTGCCCATATAACAATTCCTCTGGTATCACACTATCTTTTAAAATCAGGAAATAAAAAAGCCTGCTCCTCTCTTTCATATCTGCAGTATAATCAAAGGTCAATAGGTAAGAATAATACCATGTCCTGTGGTTAAAGAGCTGCTGGAGGTGAAATAGCTGTTTTCTTACTACAATAATTTGCCTTGCTTATACCAAGAAGTGTGGTTTGGTAAATGTTCCCTCAGTTACAACAGTTACAAACAGCTCTATTTTCTCATGAAATACATGGAAAAAATGTCTGATGTTGAGAAAAAATTATGATTTTTTTTTTCCCATGGAAAAAATATCTGATGTTGAGAAAAAATGTTTGAGAAATTGGTTAGATGAAAGTTTTCTGCTGAAAATCCTGTGAAGTCTTCTTAAAAAAAAATTGTCTTTTGGAAAATAAAATGTTGCATTGAGTGATTTCTATGGACAAGAGATGGATGTTTCAGGCTGCTCCTGCCACTGGTGTTCTGGGATACTCCATACATCTCAAAGCAACACACACATGTGAAACTATGGGGTGAAAAAAATGATTTTTTAGTTTTTTTCTAGTAATGTAAAATTAAGCCTACTAAATGATTGTATTTTCCCCTTTGGAGACATTTAATTAGACACATTCACTGGGATCACTGACACTGCTTTTATCTGCTTGATTGTTAAAATTGTATTATAATTAGGTGTCACATCATGAAAGCTCTTCTGCAACAGACCTTAACTATTGCTATCAGATTTCAAAATTAATTTCTAGAAACTGATACTAACCAGGCTGTTGAATATTCTTAAAATTCCAAAGAGTAAACAATTCTCATGATAGCACTTCTGTTTGCCATAATATTAATTAATTTTAAGCAGTATACAGCATGTTGTAACATGAAGAGATGATCTAGTGTTGTAAAAAAACATAAACACAGGCTGAAAACACTTTGTAATAGTGCATATTTTAAGTAACTCAACTCTTTCAAATGACACATTTGGGTTATGATGCTTGCCATGGAAAGAAACTCTGATTCAGCATGTGGGCACAGTGCAATTAAAATGAGAAAATACATTTTTAAGTAAATGGTAGCATATACAGCAACTGGGAGGCTGACACTTAATCTGCAAGTCCTGCTCCTGCTTGCCAGATCAGCTGAAGAGATACTGTGTGAAGAGGCTGTTGAATTACATGCTTTAGCAGTCTTTGTAATTGAAATGGTTGCACATAATAACTGTATCATGTCTGGATACTCTGTGTCTAATGCAGAGCTGGGATAAATTTTGATTTGTCTTGTATAGTTCTTGTTCTTTGCTTGAATACTAAGTGTTCATGAAGAAATGGAATATTACACCCCCAATAATTAAAGTTTTGTTGTTGTCACTGTTATTTGATTTGCTTTAGTTTTCTTTTTTTGGTTTGTTTTAAGTCTTGAGGAATTTAATGCCAAATACCAAATGAGAATTTTTTAAAATTGATATCAGTGGTTTTAAACCAAGCTCTTCCTAGTCCTTCTGTATTGGTACAAAATAGGATATTGGAAAAGCAGAGAGCACGTGCAGGGCTTTCCTTGTGAATGCATAGCACCAAAGAGTTGGATTACAGATGTTTCTGTAGGCAGATCTGCCTCTGTAGCTGTCAGAGGGCAAAGTGAAGGTAGATGATTGTGAAATTGTGTCCCAGGGAATAGTGGTGAAACTTTTTCTGTTTTATATTACTGCTGAATTCACAATCCCAGCATTTATGATATTTTATTTTTACATTTATATACTAGATCCATTCAGGTTTTTTAATAAACATTCCTGTGCTCAGCTTTGGGGATGTTTGCATGCAGCACAATTCCTGGCTTGATTAATGCTGGTTAGGAGCCATCAAATATAAATCTTTATTCAGAATAGTTAGGAACTATAATCCCTGCTCCTTTCATGTCAAATATTTCACAAAATTCCATTACAAATAGAAAATTTTCAGTCTTCTGGAGTATATGTGAGGCGCCAAGATTTGTTAGGCTACGAATCTTGTGTACAGTCAAGTCCTCCTGAGTAGGTGCTGTCTGTTGAGGACTTTGCTTGCTGGTGAAGGGAGAGGTCTGCACATCTTCTCTCCAAATGTGGCTGGGAAAAAGCTACTGAACTCTTCTTCCCTGTCTTTGGTAGGAGTGTTATCATTCTGCCTTGACATAGACTTCTAGTATTGCCACATGTTTAGAAAACAAGCAGAAGCAAAACCCACCTTCCCTGTTTCTGCATCATCCTACTGCTCCTCTCCCAGCTCTGTCTTCTAATTTCTCCTCTCCTACTGGTTTTCTACATTTAGAAATGTCTATTTCCTGTTGATGACTGCCTCCTTTTGTCTTAAAGAGCTCCTTCATCTTTGAAAAGCGTGCTGCTTTCTTTACATTGATCCAGTGGCTCAGGAAGATTTTGGTGCTGCTCTGGTGTGTTGGGAAGAACAAACAGCAGCAATGGCAGCTCAGCCCTTTACAAAACCTTCATTCCCAGACAGATTCTTTGTTCTCCAGAAAGACAAAAATGGACATGAACCTTGCTTTGTTCACTGCCTTTTAAACTCCTTCCTTCAAAGTTTGCCTGCGGGTTCATTAGAAAAAAGTCTAAAAAACCCCCAACAAAAAACCTTTGTGTGGAAAGATTCTGATCTGAAGTATCTTCAAAGTACTGCTGGTCAATGGTACTGATCTTTTCATGCAGACAAGGATAGATCTAGCTAATATTTAATTCCTAGAATACAAAGACTTCTGCATAATGGATATTCTAGATGAATGTATTGCTTGTGATATTCATATCTTCCCTTATAGCAGCTTTGCAGCACCTAAAAGAGGCTACAAGACAGCTGGAGAGGGACTGTTTGCAAGGGTATGTAGTGATAAGACAGGGGTTGATGGTTTTAAACTGAAGGATTGCAGGTTTAGGTTAGATATTATGAGGAAATTATTTAATGTGAGGGTGGTGAGGCACTGGAACAGGTTTCCCAGGGAAGCTGTGGATGTCCCATCCTTGGAAAGGCTGGGGCTGGATGGGGCATTGGTGGAGATGATTGTAAAGGAGCATTTTCCATCATCTTCATTTTCTTTACCCATTCTGAGAATGGAAAAAAAAGTGCTTCAAGATGAGCAGTGGTTCAAGCCTCTGGTGGTTTTAAGTGAGAGGTTGAGCTACAAGTGTTTTACATTCTGGTGGTGCTGCTGGAATTTCCTGTTCTGTGTGTCCACCATGTCTTGGTGAGTCAGCCCCTGCTCCCAGTGCTTGGCTTTTAATGCTGGCACACCAGTCCTGCTGACACAGGGCAGACCCAGGGCTGGGCTGCCACACCACCAAAAAAACCCCAGCCAAGGCTGTGACACAGGAGTCTTACTGTAATCATCACACTTCCCTTGGGAGCACATGGATGTGCTGGACAATGGCTGTTCAGACAAAATCTCACCATCATCAACCCTTCTATGGGCACTTGGCTGGGGAGAGGGCTCTGCTTGGCAATGCTCTCACCCATTAATGTCAGCAGGCTGCACCCTGCTGCAGATGGCACCAAATGTCACTTTTTATTCGCCTCTTTGGAGGGGAAATGGTAGGAAAAGGAAATATGGGATATATGGTCATGTCTTCTGGCCCTGAGGAAACATTTGTTGTGGGAGGACCCCAGCTTGGGCCAGCAGCTGCAGGGGACAGAAAGGCCCCCAGCATTTGGCACGTGAAAAGGCTGTGCATTTCCATGTCTCACATGTGGCAGACCAGGATCTTTCATGGAGCTCTGGTTCTTTCACTCCTGCTGAAAGGAGGAAGGGCTCCCTTCCTCGGGGGTGAGTTATTTCACGTGCTCTCCATTCCTAAGCTCTCCCCATGGTGCCAGAGGTTGCCATGGTCAGTGCCTGTGGACAAACTGTCCCTTCTGGCCTTTGCTGCACTTCCTGCAGTATCCAAAATGCATTTCCTAATATGCTGTGTCATAGTTTTGGGGTTGCCTTTTTCTTCCTTTTTTGAAACCAACAAAGAGTGCATTTAAGCATGAAAGCAGGTACAAATGTATTCCTGTTAGTGGGTAATAATGAAAAGTCAGAGAGATTAATGTGCTGTTGCTGTTTATTCAGTACTGCATTGCTTGTGACTAACTACAATGGATGAGACCTTCTTTCTGCCTCATTAAATAAGTTAATCATGTAAATCAGGAGGAAAAACATTTTGGGTAGTGAGAGTACAGGCTGAGCATCAGATGCACAGTTTTTACCACCGTGTGTTAAGGAAGATTTGACAACATACAGGTGTCCCAACTACAAAACATTAATATCAGTCTTCTGTTATCTCTAAAGTAAATGAAAACAAAATTAAAAGGTCAAGCTGGTGCTTGCTCCTATCAGGAGTACATGGCCACTGACTGGAGTTTCTTTCAGAGAAAGAGGGAAACTCTAAAGGAGATGGAAGTTCTTGAAGAAGACAAATTATAATGGACATTGCAATATATTCAGAAAACTTTCATGGCTTTAAAATTACAAATCAAAAGCACAATTCATTATCTATAAAGTAGGATTTACTAAAACTTCCAGATATTTCTCTCCCAGCTAACCAAAACCTTGCACAGATTTAAACTCTGGGTTTGAAGGCAAGAGAAGGAAAATGTAAATAGGGACATAATCTTGACAGCCTGGGAAGGAATAGGAATAAAAATGGTTTGATTAAACCAGCAACAGTGATAAAGAAATGTAGCTCTCAGGATTAAAATATAGAATTAGGAAAAACTCACCATGTTATCTGAACATTTGTCCAAAACCCATTTTAAGCCCAAAACCGAGCTGCTGAGACTGAAGAAATTTCAGGTTCCAGTAATGTGTTTTTTAATCAGACCCAGTGCTTGCATTTTGTGATTGCAGTTGGAATGGGAGAAGTTTCAAAATATTATTTTTTCAGCTCAGGAACTGCTGAAATTTTTATTTTTTGTCATCATGGGGTTCTTAGTCCAGAGGCTTTAGAAACCCTAACAACTGGATACTCTAATGCCAGCCCAATAATAAAATGGCTGTGGATATAATTGTTAGAAGTTGGATTTAAGGATATAGAAATATTGGAAAAGTATTGCCTTCCTTCCTTTGTTTTCAATTAAAAGATAAAGTTAAATCCATTATGGGCTTCTTTTAGAGACAGAAGTGATCACAGGGGAAACAAATAAGGAGGCCTGCAAAAGGATATTGAGAAAATGGCAGCACTTTATTGGTTGGAAGGAAATGAGTATGGATCTGAAGCAGAACTTGCTGTAATCAATGGAAGATACTCACTGGTTTCAGTGATATTTGAGTAAGGCTCAAGAGCTTGAGCTGATGTTACCTAATTAAGCTCCTGATGGCTTATTTGATCTAAAAAATTGTACTGATGCTTCACTGCTGGAATAATACAGAGATTTAAAGCAAAGTATTCAATTAAAGACAGTCATGCCTTTGCAATAGGCTTAACCTACATTTCAAGTCAGAAAACCCTGTTTTTAGCACCAAAACCTGTTCTCCCACTTCTGAGTGGCACTGTGGCAGCTCACGTTTGGCATTTATTTGTTTATTTTTTACATTAAAAAAAAATTATATACAATTTGGATATTGAAACTTTTTATTAGATTAATATCTATTTAAACCCATATTTTCAGACCATTTAATTTCATAACAACAATAGATCAAAATTAATATTGCCTAATCAAAATTTTTGATCAAATTTAATTTTGGGTAATAATGAGACAATTGTAAGTGTTTTAAAGTTCTGTCCTAGGCTGGAGTTGGTAAATGCCTGGAGGTTTTGTTCTAAGGACTCAGTTTGGCCTGGATGCTTTAGGTTTGGGGAAGTTTTGATTTTGTAGCATTCAGCTTCAGTGTGGGAACAGTCAAAAGTAAAAATAGAGAGTGAAACTGGGGCCAACCAAGTGCCAGCTCACCTTCCACTTTGGCTGTGGTCAGACCAGTCCTCTTTTCTTAATTCAGTTTTGCTGGGGTTTGGGTTTGGGTTTGGCTGAGAAGAGGACCTACCCCAAAATAAGTAAGAGGTGAGATTGTGTAAGAACACCTGTCCTGATGACATTTCTAGGTGATGGAAAAGTGGCTAGAACACCTCAACTTATGACATTTGTAGTATTGTAGGCAGAAATGTTTTCAGAAAAGTTACTGACATTTTGACATTCCTGAAACTAATCCTTAGCTTTATTTCATCCTTAGTGACACTTTTTTAAACTGATAATTGAAACAATATACAACTTTATTTCCTACAGTAAAAATAGGTGCAGATATGGTGTTTTCTTCTGTTGCTATCTGGTAGCAGTGCAAGCTGTAATACATTATATGGCTTCCAATGACAAAAAATTATGTTTTCAATTTGGAAAGTCGTTTTCAATTGAAAATATAATGCATTTCTGTGTAAGACATATTGCTCTGTGGCAGGCTGTAAGTATCAGGGAAGACCTACTATATCTGAAACAACATAATTAACACTCTTTGTTCATGATAGGCAAATAAACAACCAAGGCAGGCCTTTTCCAGTGATGGATAGCATCTTTATTAAAGAATTAATCTAGATCTCAAAGCAGGATCTATCTGGTGCATAAATCAGGGCCTTGTGGTTCCATTTATGGTTTCTTTTACAACCTGAGTGTTAAGTTTATTGCCATATAACCCCATAATTCATTGTTGAGGGATGCCAAGCCTTAGTCTTCCTTCTCTCTATTCTCACTGCAGATGGAGACACTTCTAGTTCACAGCACCAACACTGATTTCCTCTGTTCTTAGCGAGTAGTTTGAACTCTTGCTGTCTAATATCAATGGTATAACTATATTGGGGAGGTTAAGTTCTGCTGATGAACTGCATTTATGTATGTGAAGTATTTGTTTTCCTCAAACCACGTGCAAAGTCAGGATTGCCCTGCCAGAGAGCTGCACTTGTCCTCTGGAGATGGTCAAGTTTGGAAGAGCACAGAGGTTGAATGACAGCTGTAGTGATTTATTCATGTTTGGAGAGGATGAGCCTAAATTCACTAAATTCCAGCTGTTTGGTAGCTGCCATGATCTGTGAAAACTTACCTGAGTGTGTGACCAACATATTTCAATATTTTCCCTGGCCAGTAGTTCTCTGTGCCTGATGCAGGTGCTTGGGAACCCCAAAGGCTTTTTCCTTACCTGCCTTAATTACAAGATGGGCAATTAGAGCACAACATTGGAAGCTGTATTTCAGCTCCCAGCTTAGCAGCAGATCAGACAAAGGCCCCCTGTCAGATCACTGGACACATGAATGTGTGGTGAAGTGCAGTCAGTACAGAGCTTGCAAAGTGCTTTGGGCCCAGAAATGCCTCACTTTCTGGTTTAGAATATTCTTAGGATAAGCTTTGTAGGTTGTTTGGACTTTATTGCATTTATTATATTTGGCTGTGAGCAGACTATTTGATTACTTAAGAACTAAGTGATGTTTCTATGCCTGGATGTGCAGAGGATTATCTGATGATGTTTTTGTTTAAATAATTAAGAGATATGGGAGACACCTGCCTATGAGGGGGTCACATCAACTGTAATTTCAGATTGTTGCCAAATGCACTTAGATACATCTGCAGGGATTACACTGTTGGACTGGAAAGTTTCCAGGAAAAACATAGCAGAGCTCTAGTTTTACCAAAAATTATGCTAGTAGTGTTTTAGTGAAAAAAAGGAGATTTAAGAAAGCAAAGTTTGTTTACAAGATTCTCATGCAGATGCTTCTGCTCATTAGGAAATGCCACTGTGGAAGTTTTTAGTCTACAAAGATTGCAGATACATCAAGGAGAGGGAAATGGATTATTTAAGCCTTAACAACAGTGGAAAATCTGCAGTCTACATAAGCTCTTCAAAATGCATATCAGCTTCCACTTCTCATTCTGCTTGGGAGCTTGAGAGAAAGAAGGTCCAAAAAAAGATAAAATACTTCTTATGGAGAATTATTTTGTTTGCATTTAGTTCTGAGAAGGCAGTGAGGAAGTGAAAAGTGTAACTAACCTGGTAATTGTGGAGTGAATTTCACCAAAGGTATAAGAATAAGAGTTTTATTCTGTATAGCCAAGATATGCTACTATCCAAGAATATGGATTTAAGACACTGGTAAGATTTTTAATATGAAAAGACTTGTGATTCTGTAAATACAATAACTTTTATGATTTTATATTGTGGTATCAAACAAGATGAGGCCCAGCTTTCTGAAAAAAAACAGTGTATTCTGTATAATGGAAGTTAAAGGTCATTTGTTTTGAGTAAAGGTGTGCAACATTGTCTTATTTTCAAATAACACCTTTCTGGTTTGTGCACACTTTTCTAAATTCATATATGGGATATCACAAGTCAGAATCTGAGTTCACATCTGTTGAATGAGCATCAGGAGGTTTCATGCTTCACCTTGGTTTTTCAATAATTTTTTGACCAAATTCAGTGTGTTTCTGCTTCAAGTGCCTTACCTGGATGAGGTAATGATGTGAGCACTTAGTGAATATTTGCAGAGCAACACCTCTCCTTCCTGGTGATAAATTATTTCAGCATATTGAAATATAGGTAAATTTGAAAAATAATGAACATTTTCTAAGGACTTGGAGTTTTAATGAAATGCTCTCTGGTAAGAATGGGATGTGCTGTAAAAACCTTGCTGTGCTGAAACTGAGGAACACCAAAGGTGGAATAAAATTATCCACCCGAGTAATTTTAATAAGTTCAATAGTGTGTTTTCCTGCCTGTTTGAGCAAATAAATTTCTTGCTTTTGGTGCATCTTGCTTGTATTACTTGGAATAAGGTATGTGACAGATCAAGCAATATTATCTTCAGTCAAGGAAGCAATAGACTTTTTCTCCCTTGAATTACCGATGTAGAGGCGTTCCCAATGAGAATTTGTGCTGCTAAACTGACCCGAGAAAATACAAAATACATTGGTGCCCAACATGACAGGCACTGACAGGGGTGCTGGACAAGTGGGGGAAGTCTGAATGAGAAAGAAAACTTTAGTAGAGGCTTAGGCTAGCATTTCTTCCCGCTTAACATTAAAAAAAACCAAAGAAACCAACATTACACTCTTTGGATTAAATAAAATATTCCAGTTCTTTTGTAGGAAGCTAGTTTAATTCCCATTTTGTTTCCATAAGTTGCTGCATAAATTGTATTTCCTCTATAAATTCTCTCTGGTTTGAGTTTTGCCTCCTGGGGTTTTAATTTATCAGACTTGTCATTTCTTGACTATTTTCACAGATTGAAATGTACAGTAGACACCTGGAGGGTTTTCCTTTTTTCCATCCTTGGGCTTTGTAGAAATAGGACCATCTGGCCTGTAGGTCTGGAAGCATCAACACTCACTCATTAAATGTGTCTGAAGCCCTCACTTTCAATCTGCCTCATTTAGCTACCTGAGGACTGCAGTTAGGGGCTCTGTTGTTTTCACCTGTTGTTTACAAGCAAGTTGTTTAAACAAGTTGTTTAAACTTGTGCTCCAAACTTGAGGAAAGCATCTCCCACCCCATCTCAGTCTTTGTGTTTTGGTACCATTTGGCTGTTCCTGGAATAAGAATTTGGGGTTAAAGTGTGTTGGTATTTCTGAATTTTCTTTCAACGTAATAAGAAACTTTCCCCATTTCAGAAATGTTATCAAATAGAAAGATGTTAAGAGGATCCTGCTGGGTTGTCTGATGGGTGCTTCTCAAGACACAAATGGCAGGGAATTATCTGCTTCTAGTGGCATTTGCTGGTAAAAATCCACGTGGGGTGTGCCTTTTCCATGTCAAACAGGGCTCAGGTGCAAAAAGGAGCTCAAAGGGGAGAGCTCAGCTCTCTGGCTGTGTCTGGGAAAGCAGCAGAATTTTCACATTGGGAGCAAAAGCATGTTCTAGTTGTGAATTAACTAAAGACTGTCATCTTGCAGAGTACTCCTGGGAGAAGTTAGACCCCAGAAAAGAGCTGTGTTTTGATTATTAGCAGTGACTTACCTGCCTGTCAGGAGATGGTGACAGGCTGTAAAACCCCCACTATTTTGTGTGTGCTTGAAGAGTTGACAGCAGCTCATTGTGAACTCAGCAATGATGTAATTGGTCTGCCTTGCTAATGCAGTTTTCCTTCTCTCTGTAGTTAATAAATGCCTTTTAAAACTTTTAAATAAAAACAGAGAGTATAAAATTCCAAACAAAATGCCAAAATTGTTAGCTTTGCCACGTGGATGACTGTGTGCACTGAGGCTTGTTGCAAGAGCAATCATTGCAGGCATTTGGGCCAAACTTTATTCTGTGGAGGGAGAAGAAAACACCTCGCACATAAAAGAAAAAAAAGCCTGAAAATGTGCTGCTGTGATGTAAGCATGAATAAGGATTTAGCTTAATCTGGAGACTCTCAGGATCAATGAGAAATTTTAGTAGGAGCTTCTCTGAAACATAGGTCAGAGCACTTTTGCTGAGGTGAAGCCTTTATTTTCACAACCACAGCAGCAGCTTTAATAACTGGGAATACTTAAGAGAGTCAGAATAAATGTTGAGGTTCTCTTCCTTTCCTCATTTTGCCTGAAATTCATGCAGAACTATCATTTCCTGAAAGTAGATCCGCCAAAGCTTTGGAATGTGCAAACTATTCCTGTCTCTCTGTATACTTCAGATCTCTTTTGATGTAATTTCTTGTTGCTTGTCCCATTTTCACTGAAGGGAAATAGCTCTCAAAATTAACATTTCATGAGATGGTTCCAGCAGACCGTAAAATACACCATGACTATATGTAATAAATATTATTTGGTTCAGTCTTCTAAGTTGTAACAAGTGTGCACCTTAGTCATGCACCTTTTTTTATAAAACTCAGAGGAAGTGGAGGGAAGGTAAAGCTGTTTTATCTCCATCTCCTTGCAGTTTTACCTCCATCTCCTTGGAAATACAGTGAAGTGCCCTGTGGGTCAGCTCTGGAACCCTGCCCAGGTCCCACCAGTGTTCCTGAGGAGCCTCTGCTGCTCCTGTACAGCCCCTGTGAAAGCTCCTGTGCCCCTGCAGAGATGTGACCTCTCCTCTGGAGAGGGCCATGAGCAAAGCCAGTGCTTTGCCCTTCAGCCTCACCCCATCAGGGGGATGCTCTGGGTTGTGCCAATTCTCAATGAGCAAAGGGCAGGGTGGGTGGTGGGGAAATGGATCAGTCTACTTAGAAATATTATTTGGCAGTGAATTTCCTGCCCTGAGTCAACAGTCTCTTCCTGATCATTCTGCCTGCTGCTGCTGCTGTTCACCTTTTTTTTTCCTCTGGTGGGAGCTCCTCTCATGCAAGGATGTGCATGATACCTCAAGTGTAAGGGCTTAATGGAGAGGAGGTCTCTGGGGGATGTGAGGGGAAGGTGGAGCTGAAAAGGAGTCGCTGCTCCTGCACCAGATGTCAGAAGTCTCTGTCCTTTACTTGCAGCTTCAGTGAAATCTTTCTTCAGGCTGTCTCCAACTATAGCAAGCCTCTCTGTACAAGAAATACCTGTTCTGACTGCCAAAACCCAAAATATTTTTTATTCTCCTTGTTTAGTGACCCATAGCATCACTTGGTCTCTGAAGGGGAGAAACAAACTCTTCTGCAGAGAAAGATTTCCTTTAGTGCAGCAGTCACAGCAACTCACAAAACTCTGCTCTGCTCTGACTCCCAAATTTGGGGCCGGCAATTAGGAAAGCTCAGCTGGAAGGGATGTGGAGTTATTTCTTCTCTTCTTCTCCCATTATTAGTATTCAGCTCCTGTCCATCCATCTAAGTTAAATCCAGCAGGCAGGATGAAATGTTGGTGCTTTCTTCCAAATCAGTAAGTAAGGCACTCTCAGAGTCGTGCATCACCTGCTGCCAGAGCCCCCGGACACATCCCCAGCACAGCCGAGCAGAGAGCTGAACAAAAGCTGTCATTTAACCCTGGCGCTCTCCTTCAGGGCTTCCCAGCTTCACAAAATGCATTTTGGCCTGTGTTGTGATGATTTGGGACCTGAATGATCTGTGCACCTCAGGCAGCATGGGCGAGGTGAAATGACTGAAATAGAAACCAGTGGCAAATGCCTGTATCAGCTTAAAGAGTTTTACCAGCCTCTCTTTTCCAGCTAGAATTTAAAAAATGAAGGAATAAAACTAATTTATAGACTTCTTGATTTCTAAGAGTTATAAGAAATTGATGTATATAGCATGAATGGGAATTTCTATGTTTCAAACAAAAAGAAAGTTTCACAGTTGGTTAGAGATCCAGCATCAGCACCCATCTCTGAAGGGGTTTGCACGGAGGGAACCTGTTTTATAAATGGTAAAACTGAGGCATAAATGATGCAGATCCTTCTGTGCAAGCTTCCATCAGCCAGAACCACTGTGCATGAGAAGCACAGAGCCTGTTCTGCCACGTGCAGCAGGGCTGTGCACCTGCTGTAGCTGAAGTGTTCAAGGTGGGATGGGCTGGAGCAAACTCAGTGTTGAGACAATTTGCACATGAGAATTCACATTTCCAAATACCCCAAGGCTGACAGGTCACTGCTAAAATAGCAAACTTGCCTGTGAGGTTGGATAGTCAGCTGGACAGCCTAAGAAAAATCCATATGTATAACCTTTTGAATTTTCCATGTTCTTTTTATGCCTCAGACTTTTATCTGATGTCTTCTATTGAAGTCTGTACCAAAAACGTTTAAATTACATCAGTGTGCAACTAGTGTGAGAACAGAAGTGGGATTCTTAGAAAGAGGGCATTGTTTTAGCAGTAAATCAATTCCAAATTAACAATAATAGATAGTAACACACAATTCATCTTTTATTGCAGCTGGTCACTTGTGAATGTGCAAGAGTTTAATGCGTGCTTTTAGCAGCTGCTTAGACTGCAATACATAAATAAAGAAGGGTATATCAGTGGAAAAAGTTTTATAGGAAATATCTGAAATAGTGTAAACAACTGTGATGGGTTCATGTAGTGCCCAGGCAGTGGTGAGGGCTGACTGCTGAAGCCATCTATTATATTGCAGACTGGTTTGTGTGCCCTCCCAACAGCTTCAGCTGAGGGAAATCCCACAACTTGGTACCCTGCTTGCATTACAAAAGGGTGAGTTAGGAGTTGCTGTGCCAGTGCCAAGTTACACCAGGCTGGACCTGGCGAGGGGGGACAGAATAGAGCCCTCTCTGTTCCCTCCTGCCTCATGAATGTGGGCAAGGATCTTGCTCTGCTTTCAAACAGAGATAGAAAAATGCACTGTTCGCTCTCAATCTGCAAAACCATATGAAGTGAAAACTGCCAGTTTCTGTTTGCTCTGTCAGAGGAGATATAACTCCAGTAAATCCAGGAATTCAAGTAAAAACAGGACTGCTCGTTGGTGTACAGGAAATGCAAGCCAGAGCATCATGTTAATTAGTATTGATCACAGGCAGATCTTTCTGTCTGATATAAATGTGAGTGACAAATAGCAGGTACCAGAAGATCTCATAATAATGGCATCTTTCCACAGTTTAACAGTGCTTTGAGGTACACAGGAGCAGATGGTGCAGGGTTGGACACCTCCAGACCAGAGGAGGTCTCCAGAAGTCACCCCACAACGCAGATTCCATTTTCATGGATTAAGTGGAATTATTAGCATCTACCCCTCCCAACATTGCCACTTTCAGATCAAGTTTTTTCATGCTACACAGACTTGATGTCATGACTGCTTTAAAAATGGACACATCTTCTTGTAGTGTGTATAAATGCTGATAGCACTGATTTTTTTTTTTGTGGTATGAAATGTGATTAACATTTTAAGCCACTATCCAAATCAAGTTGTTATTTTTATAACCCATCAAATGAAAATTATGAGGCTCTTAAAAACCCCTCAACAACAGACTCGTAAAGGGGATAATGACAGAGACATTAGCTGTTTATAAAAGCTAATATCTCATGCAAATTTGACATTACATGTCTTACTGCATGTTATTAGATGCTCATTTGCTATGCAAATATTATTCACTTTTTGTAAATGTCTGATCTTCAGTCAGCATAAGGAAACATGAACTTCAGTGCTATGCTTTAGCATTTTTCCATGAAAATACAAAAGAGACAGACTATGGCCTTTGATTAATGCTTAGAATAAAATGAAAATATTCATTCTTGATTCAAATGCACTTTTTTAAGGTGAGAATCTTTTTTCTAATTTAGAATGTTTTCTAAATTATATAAAATGCTTTAAATAGTAAGGATGTATGACAAAGTTGGTTGATAATTTCTAAAATGGTTTATTAATAGTTAACATATTAACTATTATTATTGACACAGTTATTAAAGTGTCTGTAGACTGGCATAAGGAAGAGCTAACACTGCCATCTTTAATTTAATCTGACACTCAGCAATACAGTGCATTTAAGGGTAGCCTTTGATAGTGTTTATCAGCTGTAGTAAATATCTGGTGTCCCATTCTTTTTACATGAAAATTTACATGGCCAGACAGTGTAGTCTGGAAGGGAATCAGACATAAAGTTTCTTAAGACTGGATAAACCTTGGTTAAATTTAATTTCTGCTTTCAAATGCAGTTGCTGGTGTACAGGGAAGGCAGGATTCTGGATCATCAAAAGCAGTCTTCTCTTCTGGTGTGTGAATGCATCATGTAATCCTTTAATAAACTAAACATATCCCATCTGCAAAATGTTTCTCCAGCTACTCCTCATGGAGGCTGTTCTAGGACTCTCTCTTCTGATCAAAATTATCCTCTTTACTGCCTAAATATATTCAAAGCAGTTGATACCAGTTAGTTCCTTTGCCAGTATTTTAGCTTTAAAAATGTCTTTTCTCTTCCTGGAGTGTCTTTGAAGTATTTTCTAAGAGCAATCATACTTCTCTCCAGCTCTTGTTTTGTTAGGCTAAGCAGACCAGGTTGTTTTAGCCTTGTCTGAACTTTCCCCTGATGATGATGCCTCTCTGCTCTCATCATGTTTTAATTCCTTATATTTTAACAGAGATAAAGAATTGTTCAGAGCCTTCAGGGCATGCACTAGCACCTTGTACAATTCTGGTTTGTACTTGCTGTATCTTCTTGGTGATATCTCTCTGCCCACACAAGAAATTGCTTTTTTTTGCCTTTTCCCTTCCTTCAGAGCTGGCCAGTGCTTGACTCCTCCTGCTCTGAGCAGTTTCTGCCAGCAAAAGTCACTTTTAACATGGGCATTTCCTTGAGTTTGTCCCAGAACATGGGGAGGCTCCAGACAGAGCCCTCTCAGTTCCCCACAAATGGAAGGGCACTGCAAACACTGATACCTCTGGGGTGAATATGGATGGGCACTGCAAACACTGAGGCAGCTCTGGGGTGAATTGGTGGGATGGTGGAACAGGGCATGGCTTCAGGGAGGGGAGGGAGCCCTGGAGGTCTGCACACAAGTTTGAGCTGCAGCCTGTCCTTGTGCACAGCTTGCAGCCTGGTTCCAGGAGCAGGGTTTTGTTGATCCAGTGGTCCTACACCTCTGTGGGCAGCCTGCCCTAAACATCCCTGATGTGTGCAGTGTCTGCCCAGAGCTGGGAGGGAAGGAGAGTGCTGGCTGGCACAGAGCAGGGGCTGTGTTCCCCACCAGGGCTCACACCACAGCATGGTGGGAAACATGAAAGTTTGACAAGTCTCACAGATATATCTGTGCTTAGCAGAAGGATTTTTAAATGTGGAGTCTGATGATGGAATAGAGTTGGAAGCAAGTTTTGATATAGAAGAAAAGAATTGCTGAGCCAGTCTTACTGGGTAACCAAGGAGGCAGAGGGTGTGTTAGTTAGAAGGGGTTTTTATGACTTAAAACAGGATAAACCTGTGACGGTGTTTGCAGGGGTCCCAGGGACGAGGGAAAAGATGAGAAAATTGACTCCATGTTCAGAAGGCTTGGTTTATTATTTTATGATATATATTATGCTAAAAAATGTGCTAAAAGAATAGAAGAAAGGATTTCATCAGAAGGCTCAGCTAAGAATAGAACAGGAATAACAAAGGTTCAGACTGACTGAAACAGTCCGAGACAGCTGGACTGTGATTGGCCATTAATTGGAAACAACCAGATGAGACCAATCCCAGCTCCACCTGCTGCATCCCACAGCAGCAAACAATCATTGTTCACATTTTGTTCCTGAGGCCTCTCAGCTTCTCAGGAGAAAAAATCATAAGTAAAGGATTTTTCATAAAACATGTCAGTGACATAAACCCACCCCAAACAAGAAGATGTTTTTAGCAAGCAAGAAGATAGCACAGGCAAACAAGCCTGCCGAGGTGGCAAGTAGAAAAAAGGTCTCAGAATTTTCCACTGCAAGAAAACTGAAAAACAACTTCTAGCTTAAACTGTAATGTACTAACTTTAGTGATTGGAGAACAGTAACATGAATATGGTAATTACAGTAGTTATGACAGGCTATAGGTAATAGTTAAGGTATAGATTGGTTCTACTGTATTAAGATTTCAAGCAAAGAAAAGTCTATAATGCACTGTAACCAAAACCAAAGGGTCTCCAGGCCTGCCTGCAGCTGGAGCTGACAGCTGTGGGCACAGCTCTGTCACCCACGACCCTGGCCTGCTGTAACCTCGTGGATGGAATAAACTGCATTTTGGAGAGCTGCCTGGAGTCCCACATCCCTCACTTCAGCTCTTACAAGAGCACACACAGCTCCTCTCCTTAAGGAGCAGCCCTGCATTGTGCTTTTCTCACAGGACATTCCCTCCACCTCTGCTGTGCTCCCACCATTCCTGCTGTGCACAGATGGAAACAGAGTGGCTGTAAATTCACCAGGCTGCTGCACCCCTCCTTGAGCCAGCAGACTGCAGTGCACTCAGCATCATCCCCATAGGTGCTGTTCTCCTGCTTCCAGGGGGTTTCTGTTCATCCCAGTCCTCTCAAAGCCCCCCAAGTGCCAAATCCAGAAATTTAACATTCACTTAGCACTGAGTTTTGTTCAGGAAGAATTCTTCAATTGCAGTATGCTGTTAGTGTAGCATTATAGGATAGCAGCCTTCTTTGCTAACAGCTTGCTGTAATCTGTGCCAGAAAGGACAGCTGAAATGGAGCTATAAATTTATGTTTTAATAAAGCACAACTTAGGTTGAAGTTTACTTTAATTTTCAGCATTTCATGATTTAAAGCAATCTATTTCTTGAAGCAAATTATTTTTCCTGACAGTACTTATACATGAAAGAATGTATTTGGTTATTTTTCTGGTTTTGGGGGGTTTTTTAATTGTTAGGAGAATTGCTATCATGATCTACTGTTGAGTTTATCCAGTTGGTGAATTTATATCTTGGTCTTTGCACCAACCACAATTTTTAATGTAAATTCCTTCTTCCTGTGGAAGTATTTAGAATACCCAACATATGTGTCTAAAATAAAAAGGATGAGGGTGTCTTTGAGCTAAAAAATGCTTCAGAATATCTAAAAAAACTTACTGAGCAGCTGCCCAGAGTTGAATTACAGCCCATATGAGGTCCATATATATTAGAAACAAGCACAAGAAATTCCAAGGTATAGGATGAATTTGGGGCATACTGAGAGTGTGTGTAACTGAGCAGATGAATTTGAGGCAAAATCTTTTTCAACTGAATGGAGTTTCATTGTTTACTTTCTGATACTTCATTTGTGTTGCCTCAACCTGATTTGGTCTCTTAAAAGCCTAAGAAATAGCAGATAAGTTATTTGAGGAAGATCCAGTTCTCAGCTGGGAAGAGCAAATGAGGAAAGAAAGCAGATAGATAATTAAAAGGCCTACCAAATTATTGGGAATACCAAATTATTCTCCTGTCTAGCCTTGCATGAGAGAGCTCTGTGTGGATGTGCAGAAGTTCCTTAGTGCTACAGAGGCTGTACAGACTGACAGGGATTTATTATCTGTTCAGCATAACCGAGTGGGATGTGGGTGTTCAAAAAAAAAGGACTTCAGAAAATCATCCAGCATCTCACCTGAGGTTTCAGATTTGCTAGAAGCTTAAATTCAGTTCTGACAAAAAAACATTACCATTTTCCCACCTATTCAGTCAGTCTGACAGTGCCTGTGCAGGCTTTTACTGTTCTCCATCTTGCCAGGTAGTCAGCTAAGAAAATGACTGAGGTTTATTAGCTGGCACTGGCAAAATAGATAGGAAGAGAATGTAATAAAGAATGTTCTACTTATTGTGAGCTGTACGAGAGTGGGTGGTAAGAAAATGCCCTGAAAGTCCATCAGTTTTTCTTTCCCCACAACTTCTCATCTTTCCCTGGATCCTCCAGGAAGATAAATGGACCCAGAAGACACAAATGCCTTTCTGAAGTCTTTGAAAGGGAGAAGGATATTTTCTACCCCTCACCACAGCAGTGACTCACTGAGAGTGTTCTCATTTGAAAGGTCTCTCTCCTGCTCCTTCTCTACTCCTACACCTTTTCTAATACTTGAAGAGGGATAATATTCCTTCCCCATTGAAATACAGCTGCTCAAGGGGTACATTTGTGTGAATATGTTCTGCTCAGCATTCTTGTGACTCTGTTTTTCAAATGCTTCCTTGTATTTCTGGCTAAAATTGAGCATTTTTATTATTCATCATACAATCATCTTTGTATCAGATGATTGGCTTACTGAAAATGCAAATTATATTGGGGAAAAAAGGAATTTGGCATTAAGTTTGATGAATAAATAATTTTTAGGCATTTTCCAGTACATTTGTGGCCAACTGTTAGTCCTTGGAACACAGGAATAGCCACTCTGCTTTTACATTTGAAAGGAAGCTTTCCTTCCCTTTTTCCTGGGTGTCTGCAAAACTTCTGTCTTGTTCACTGAGTTTCCAGTTGTGGATAAAAAAATACATATATTAAAACATTAAAAGATACTGAAAGTCTTCCTAAATTTAAGTAAGGCAGCATTGTATTGAATTGTTTTGTGTCTGAAGTACTTTGGTACCTGCTGTTGGCATTCCCCCCTTGCTACATTTGATTTTGAGTTTTAGATGGGTTCCAAATTTTCAGGATCTGGCCCATTAGGCAGTGAAGGTTTGTAGCTGAAACCCAACTCTGGTGACAAGCTGGGCACTAATATTTACTGGTGGCCAGGAACTAAGGAAAAGAGAATTATTACAATAAAATATAACACAAACCCTACAGATCAAGAAATTGGATGGTGAATGGACTCATTAATGACTCTTCTTGATAGTACCCCTAATACCACCATGGTTTGTTTTGGCTGGAAAGGGTCTCTAAGATCATCCAGATGTTCCACCACATCTGCACCTTTCCAATGCCTCCAGAGATGCTGATTCCACCCCTGCCCTGGACAGCCTGTTCAAAGCCTGGCAACCCTTTCAGTGGATAAATTTAACCTAACATCCAACCCAGACCCTTCCTGGCACTGCTTGGGGCTGTTTCCTCTTGCCCCTTCTCTGGCTCCTTGGGAGCAGACCCCAATCCCTCCTTGCCACAGCCTCCTGCTGGGCAGCTGTGAGAGCAGTGAGATGTCCCCTGGGTCTCCTCTCCCCCAGGCTAAATAACCAAATTCTACCTAATTCTCCATGAGAGGGGCTGGGATTCCTTCACTCCTGGGTGAAGCCCTTCCTTTGGGAAGCAGCCCAAGGCACTGGCTCACACAAATGCTGCAGAAATGGAAGGCACAGCAGTTTCACAACTCAATTAGGAGGGTGTCAGTAATGAAGATAGGGTGGTACAGATTTCATCTGTGTCTGTACAGCTGCCTGGAGCTGCTGGATTTCATCACAGATGAACCAGCCATGCCAGAAGGTTTTCACAGGTGCTGCTGCTTGCCCTGCCTCTGTCAAACTGTGTCCTGAGCCAGGAGCTGCAAGTGCACCTGCCTTGCTCTGTGTACAGGATATTTATTTAGCACCCACCTGGGGTCTATTCCAGTCATCTGGACTTGTTTCATCTTGTACTGTGTGTTGTTTAAAATAAGGAGGATGGATAGGCAGGAATGGCCATGGAGCAATTGTGGAGAGGAGGATTAAAGCAAAGCTTAACTACAGAATCATGATCAGAGTGTATTTGCAAACACAGGAGTCATGCTTTCACATAACATTGAGATTCCTCAGCAAATGGAATCATTACCATTGCTTCCTCTCTGTAAAGTGTTATCTCTGTGTGCCAAAATGCTGATCAAGACCACTGGAAAGGATCCAACTCACACTACTCTTCCCTTAAAGCCTCATTTTTAAAAGAATCAAGGGCACAAGCGTTACTTCAGTATCTCCTTTTACTTTCACAAGGCAAACAGCAAAACTTATTCAAAACTGTGTTTTCCAGTGCCTAACCTGTCATGTTTAAACTCAAAACCAAGGAAAGATGTTTTTCAATAGCCAAATCATAGTTATGTTAGAGGTAGGGTATGTTCCTGAGGAAAGGCAGGATCATCTGAGGATTCAAAATCTCCATAAACACTGCAGTGTGAGAAAGATCAGCAACCTTTGAGATTTTTTTTGTTCATAAACTCTAGACTTCTTACTCAGTTGAGTCTGATTTTTCATTGTTTTGTTTTATATTGAAAACCAAACAAATAGCAGACAGGTGCACCATTAACCCATCCCTTTTACCAGCAATTATTCTCCCCATGTACTGAAAGAGAATTGTACCCAAAGGAATGAGATTCAATATTTTATCCACACCCTCATCATTAATGTACTAGAATGGATTAAATGTTAATCTCTTAATAATCCTTAATGAAGCAGGATCTTCAGAAATTAGCCCTGTTTAATTGTCAGATGCCACCTCCAAGGAAATGCTGTTTGTTAGTCAGGACAGGTCCCAGTCATGGCTGGGTTTGAAAACAGATTGTTTATTTCTTTAGGACAAAGTGCTGCTGCAGCAGCTGGAAACTCTCTGGTTTAAAGCTGTGGATAAATGCAAGGAGTGGTGTGAGACAGAGATCAGCAGTGTGGAAGCTGTTGATAAGCAATCCTTCCTCCCTTGAAAAGGGAGGTCAGGGAAAAACAACACACAGCATTCATAAAAGGAGGGAAATTAGGGTGCAGGGTGCATAAATCACAGCCTCTGGGAGTCCTCAGCTGCGGGGTGAGAGGGAGGGAGGCAGAGGGAGGGTTCTACAGACACAGGGGCTTCCAGAGCAAGAGGGGTTCAGCAAAGATTTTTGTGAACCATTTAATATTTCTGTTAAAATGCAGTAAGTTTGAGCTGTCTGAGCTCTGATGCTACAGAAAATATCTGAAAGTAACAGACTTGCCAAAATAAGTCAAATTGCCTAAAAACTTCTTGATAAGTAAAAGGAAAATGTTCTTAGAGGTACTCCTAGCAGTTGTGACTAAGATGTACGTGGCTGCCTTAATTTTGCTTATCAGCCATGGGGGCTTTTGCACACAAAATAAGGAATTACATATCTGTCACAAAAATATTCTTGAAGCTACAAATCAAAAATGGTCTGTTTATGTTATTTTTATCTAATCCTGAACAATTTTTTAATGCTGTTATCTAAAATAATTGTCTGGTTTTGGATTAATTCATGTCAAAAAATGAAGTCTATGCTTGCCTGACTTAAGGCAGCTGTTTTCCCAAATACATTTGGGTAAAAATGGACAAAATATTTTTGTATTTATAGATGAAATGGAATGGAGTCGCTTGAAGTTAACTATGCAAATTTTCTATTTTTTTTTAAAATAGTAAAGCAACAGCCAGAGGATTATTTAGTGAATAATATTTTTATCATCCTAGAGTCTTCTATCTTCATAGCCTAACTGTAGCAGGAACACTGGAAATGATGCTACAATTTGGTAGGACTAAGAATAAAGAAAAACCTCCAAAGTGCAAATGTAAATACAATGTCCATCTTTAAACCTTACATCATTTTGTGGCACCTAAATAGGCCCATGAAAACCAAGCACACACAGCAGAGCCTTCCTAGTCCTGAGCATCCCTCAGTAATGCTATTTTAATGTATTACCCAATTATTTATAATTTTCCTTCCTTGGGAAAGCATGAAGCCTTTATTTCTTTTTTTATTTCTTTTCTGGAGTGGGATATACATGGCTGGCTGCCTGTTTATCACCTCTTCCATCTCTAGAAATAGTATGGGGCAAGTTGGTCTCCCTTTTTCTCCATCTACTTCCAGCTAAGCTTCTTACATCTGAACCTTTCAGATAATCATCTAAGTTTAACAGAACAATTTCTGTCAAAAATAGTATTTTTAAGTTATTTAAAAATATCATAAGTAAGGACTTGTAATATTTTTAGATCTGTTGCTTATAAGCCTAAAGTTCCTAAATAAGCCATGCTGGAAAATACCACAGTTCTGCAAGTAAAGGTACATAACTAATGAAGGATCAGTTTGGATAATTCAAATTACTTACATTGTAAAAGAGAGAGGTAAGGAGGGAACAGAAGTGAAGAAGGAATGTTTCTTAGGATGATACTGGGTCTGTGGTAAATGTGACTTGAAAAGAAAAAGAAAAGCTTTTTTTTGTTGTTGCTGAATGGAACAAAATGCTGTTTGTTGTGTCCCAGGCTGTCCCACGTTGTGGTTGAAGGTCCATTGCAGGGTGAGTTATGTGTCTGTGAGCAGAGGGCTCGCTGGATCAGCCAGCCTCTCACCCTGCCAGGACCCAGCAACATCAGGATCATTTTTCTTCAGTCACAGCCTGCCTGTGGAGGCACAGCTCAGACAATTTGAGCCAGAAGAGAAGGGTGGTGATTTCAGGTGCTCTGCCATCAGTGTGCCCTGTAAAACCCTTCCCAGAGCCCAGGGCTGGAAAGGAGCCCCTGCCCCACGGGAGCTGGGGGTGGGAGCGCTCTGCAGACTCACAAACCATGAGATGTCACTGGATCATGGAACTGTTAAGTTTGGGAAAAAGCCTCCAAGAGCATCAAGCCAAACCATCAGTGTTATGCCAGTGTTTGCATCGTGTCCCTTACTGTTGTTTTTTGTAGTGGACATAAAGGACAAGAAATCTCTCATTTCACTAGCAAGTTCAGTGGCTGTTCTTCTGTAGCAGATATTTCTAAATAAAAAGTCTTCATGCCATAGTTTCTATTATAAAATGTATAAATAATAAATCTTAAAGATGGTTTCCAGTGAGCTCAAAATTTCAGCTGCAAGGATGACTTTTTCATTCTTGTATTATGAAATGGTGGATAAATAGAATTTTATTCTGATTGAGCTGTGGGTTTCTTCTAAAAGGTCCATCAATACATAGGCCTTGTCTTTCCACTAAAATAAAATTTATTGGGTAGCAAACTCTATTTCAAAGTTAAATGAGAAAATTAAGATTTAAAAAGTTCTATCTGCAGATGTAATTAATGATCAAAAATGCAATTAAACATTAAAGATGTTTTAAACTTTGTGGAATAGTTTCCATAATGAGTTCCTAATAATAAAGGATATTGAATAAGTTTGAGAATAGTTTAAGTAGGCAGTTGCTTTCAGCAGGTGTAATGCTATAAGGCTTTTTTTTTTTTTTTAATCAGAGAATAAAATGTATATACCAATGGAAGATATCCAAGATTGATCAATGGCATATTTTCAATATCTATTAGTTGTAACTAAGCTGCTACATCTAGAAATGTACAGGTGATATTGGCACAAATACCAACACTTTGTCATTATAAACTGCATGATAAATTAATTCCCTGTTTATTTTCTTTGGAATATCCCCAGGATAAACTTTGATCAGTAAAATGTCCCTTAGCTCAATAAGCAGAGTAAACATTTAGAAGATACTTAAGTAGAGGCTGCTGGTTTTGAACTAGGAATGATTGAGTGAAATGTTTCCAAGTGATAATTTTTAATCAGAAAATACAGTTTTGTTAGAACCAAATAATTTCAATAGGAATATGTCCTTTTCTGTAACAATTCTAGAGGTAATTTTTTATCAAAGATAATTATTTGTTCCAGTTAAGGAAGAATAAATTGCTAAGGTAATGTTTTATTTTGACTCATTTAGCTCTTTTTTTTGGTTTTACACTTAGAGAGTCCCATTATGTTCCTGACTTTAAAGAATCATAGTGAGATTGTATCTTGTCTTTCTTTAAAGTTATTTTAAATATGAGATCTCTATGATTAATAGCACATTTTTCCATTAGCCTAACAGAATCTTGGGGAAGATCAACATGTTTTTTCGGAAGAACTGTGTGTGGAAAATTCAGTTCAAAACCAAAAGAGCTTTTGGCAAATTTTTTGATGAAGTTTGAAGCCCATTGCAGTAAATATGATTGAAACTCAGCATAAAAGATGCAGACAGGAGGGTGAGATTTATATCCATCTCTATCACCTCGTGTTACCCTCTTTTGTAAAATGCTGGATCTGAATTTTCATGGTACACCTGTTATTAAAACCTTGGTTTTAAAAATCCTACTCCTTCCAAAGAAAATGTGTTGGACTGAGAGCTTTTGCTGTGTCAAGGGAGAGAAGAGAAGAGAGGGGACAGGAAGGAAAGAGGCGCAAATCAGGATGTGGTTTCTGAAGGGTGTCTGCATGGTTTCAAGGCTGTGACAACTGTTTTGATGTCACAACTGGTTTTGAAAAATAAGGTTTCGACCAGTTTAAATTTATTATGTTCACATTTTCTCTAAAAGTTTTCCTTGAAAACTAAAATTTGTGAAATTTTTATTCATTTTTGTAGTGTCCCCTTGGATAAATCAACCTATTCAGAAGCAGGAAGCCATAATCAGCTGATTGAGATTGGTGTAGCTGAAAAGGGAATAAATATTCTATATCATTTATGGTTGCTTCAAAATGACTTTGTGGATAGAATGTTTCAGGCTCCTTTTTGAGTCTTTGCCTTCACTATATGGCACCAGCACTGCATCTGATGTAAGTGGTGTGAAAGTGGTTTTATTTGTGATGCTGGGTTCACAGGGATGTTCTGTCTTATTAAATGATCTCTGATGTCTTCTTTCTTTTCACATGGGGATAATATAAATTACTGTGGTTTGTTTATGTGCTTACCTAACCCATCTGGAGATAAATACTGAACACTATTTAATGAAACACAACTAAAAACATTACCCACACAATTAGCCATTTCCTGGAACTTTAATAAGAGCATTAAATTATGTTGAAGAATTGCAGTGTGTTTATGACCAAGCAGTAATTTAGGGGGAAATAGTTGTTTTTCTTTTCTCTTTAATAAATGGCCCCTACATGTAGGAGTGCCATGAGTCCTGGAGGGGCTCAGTCACAATTAAAGAGAAAGCAAAGGTCTGAAATTCCCATTTTGTATTCATGCACAAATTGCACAATGTTTATTTAGCTCTGGCCCTTTCATCATTTGCATCATTCTCAGACCTACAGTGACCAAGGTGTGGCCTTTCCTACTCAGTTTTGGTATTTTGGTGTGACTGCCTGAGATTTCCTCAGAGGGGAATGAAGTTTGCCAGCTGTGACAAACTTTGCCTGTGAACCTGTAATTTCACTGAGCAGATTATACAGCACAGATGCAACAAATATTTTATAAATATTTTTAGTTGTGTCTCAAGAAGTGAACTGTTAGGTTTTTTTACTCCTTTAGTCTAAAATCACTCAGAAATTATTTATTATATAATCTGGTTCTACTGATGGTGGGTTTTGCCCATTGCTAGAAAATCTTGGAATGTTGGTTTAGAGTAATGAAACAGAGCATGTTCTTTCATGAAAGGAAATCTACCTGCATGTCTATAGGATGGACATCACATCTATCCCATGTGACATTCTGTACCTTCAGGCCTTAGAGCAAGAAAACCAAATGCATCTTTTTATTTCTTTTCCCATGACTTGAGCATTCAGTAACTAATTTAAGAGTCACTATAAATAAATGCAAAATTCTTTTAACTTGGCTGCAGACAGGCTCTGTTAGCTTTTTGTGCCAGCAGTGGTAGTTTCAGGCTGATTTCCTGCAGTAGCTTCATTGATCAGAAGTCCACTGTTGTCAGTATTTGGAAATGAAATCACAGCTCATCAGATCCATTGTTTTATCTCATGTTCTAGCTTCCAATTGCTTTTTTCTCTGTTTTGCCCCAGTCTGTTGAGACTGGCCATAAGAATGTGGGACTATTAACCTTCTTTTCAGAACTGAAAGGAAGGTTAAACCCCACCCCATTTCATGGACTGATGTGTAACACATCTTTGTCCATAATGATGTCCACAGAGAGAGCTGTTTGCAGTACAGTCAGGGCAGAAATTCACTGCTCACCACACACATCCCTACAGGTATTCCTTCCTGCAGTAGTGCTGGGAACTTGTGATTTTCTGGCAGGTTTATTTAAAGGTTGTGGTGCATGGTACTAATTTCATCTTATTGTCAAATGGCCATTTATTAAATCTTCTCTAGGAAGTTAGAATTGCTCTCAAATGAAGTATTTTGGTGCTGTCACTTAGGATTTAATGGCATTGTTGTGATGAGTGGCTCATTTGGACTCATTGTTTCATTGTTTTACACGTTGCCTCTGCTGATGCTTTCCAAATTTTCAGGGTCTTTGGAGATTTATGCATTCGATTTTTTTGTTACATGTTGCTTTTCCCATAGATGAAAATCCATGGCATACATCTTTCATGGAGGGCTGGGTTTGCCTAGACCATGTCATTATTGGCCATACATTGTGGCTGCTGTCAGTGAGCTGATACAATCTGTTTTTTACAACGGTGTGGAAAGGCTTCATCCACATAATGCTGCTTTTCTGTTTCCTTTTGGTTTGGAATTTGCTTAGAAAATAAATGTTCCTTTTTTACACCCCGTAATACATCCTGTACAATGAGTTGGAAGCTGCTCTCACTATTAGGATTTGCTGTTCTTCTTGTGGTGGGTACTGGTTCCCCCAATATCTTTTATCTCTCATCTTTTATAAAGCTTGAGCTATGTTAATCAGATATTTATATGGAAATATAAAATTATTGATATTGTTTACACGCTACTAAAGGACTGGATTGCTCCTCCTTTGTTCTCCTGGGTTTTTTTTATTTGAAATATACTTTTTGTGAAACACTCTTGGTGTCCCAGAGATGCTGCAAGGGCATGAAGCCAGGTCCAGCCCAGACTTACTGACTGCTGAGCCCATCAGTCTGCTAATTCTGCTATAAAAATCCACATATTGCACATTTGCCACTGTACTTCTTGTCAGGTGGTTCCAGATGAAGCCCTGCAAGTTAACGCTTCAGTAACACACTTGGAAACTGGGAATTGTCTACCCAAACCTGGGGAGAGCTGGAGGCCCCTTTAATCTGAGTCGTTTCAGTCAATTAACATTCATAGCTTACAATTTCTGCTGCAATGAGGTGCCCAATTCTGCATTTGAATGCTGACCTAAGCGCCGATGCAAAATACCTTTTTTTGGCAGGATTTGGAGGTTCTCTTTGTGTGTCAGCGTCTGAATGTTCGACTGTTGCTTCCCAAGTTATGCTGGCTGAAGCTGGAGATAACTGAGTTACCCTGAAGAAATGCAGGAGTCTGGAAAAGGCTTTAACTTTGGTGACCTTAGGAACAAAATTAACCAGAATTATTTGGAATTACTTCTTTCTCCTTTAAGGGGTAAATGCTGTTATAGGTTGTGGCTGCTGGATAAGGGGGTGTAAACCCTACTGACACCATTTCATTAACCACCTCCAAAATGTGACTTCAAGCTGTTCATGTTTAATGAAGCACTGGATAGTTACTTCTGCTAGAACTGTGTTTTTTTGTTTTTTTTTTTTTAATTATAGGGCAAGAAATGATAAACAAGGACAAGTCCTCAGTGGGAAATAAATCATTTTGGATGTGTTATCAAGCACTGATTTTTAGTCATTAAATATAATTAATGTAGTGAAAATTATGTCAAAATTTGACCTGACCCCAGTGTTTTTTTTAGACTCTTTAGTGCATAAACATACATAGAATTTCTATCATTTAAAGCTATCTTGGCATCATTGTGATGGCTACTGTGCTTTTGCAAATTACTTTGTCTTCTTTGTGGCTTTGCAATTCTTCTTCTTGATGACACGTCACTGATAATGTCACTTTTAACAGTGACTGTAGGAACACTAAGCATTACTAATAATTTTCTGACAGTCTGTTTTTTAGATAAAGACTTTCCCTTCCTATTTTTCTTTCCATGAAAATCCAATGGTGACAGATGTTCAGAAAAATAGTGTCCAAATCTTTGTGTTTAAATATGATTTTCTTCACATGGTAGACTGTGCTTCAAGATTAGGAAGATAATAAGACATCTCCTTTAAATAAAGTCAAGTTGAAAGGTGTGATAAAGAATAACCTTGTGAAGATTTCACTCTGCAGCAAGTAATTAAACACAGTTTAAGCATACCATGAAGTATGCAATTAAAAAAAAAAAAAGTTGTTCATACCGACAGGTAATATAGTAAATTACAGTCCTGCAAAGTCTTTTACCTGCTTCTCTGTAAGCAAACACAGAGATTATCTTCTGTTGAAGGTTCTTTGATCAGACAGCTAAATGTTCATTAACCTAAATATCTGTCAGTGTGTGAACCCAAGGGTCAAAATAAGGATCCCTTTCATAGGAGTGAAAAAGGGATCCAAACAAGAAAATATGAAAGCATGTGGACTCATGGATATTTTTCTTCTTGGAAAAATGAAATTGTTATGAGACCAGTCATATCTGTTAGCATTGAGGCAACCATCTAGTGGTTTTTTGGGTTCTTTCTGGTTGAAAACCATCCAATCTTTAGAAAGTCCTCCCATTCATTCTGCTTTAAAATTACACTTGAGTACATTGCATGAAGCTGATTTGATCAGGGGTAAAGAGCTGGTTCTTAAATTCCCATGTGTGTATGGGAGTGCTACAGTCTGAGTCCCCTATATTTGGGTGAATGTGATTAAAGATAAAATGGGCATCACCATTGATTTCTCTAAGAGCAGGACTATGCAGAAGTCTATCATTTTCATCAGTTTGCTCTGAAAATAATGTGAAGGTAGAAAATGAAGATTAGCAGTCTTTTGCATTCTTCTCTCCTTTCCCAGGTCTCTTTCTTCTAGAAAGCAGTTACCTTCCTGTGTAGCAATAATTTAGACCCATGTCACCATTGTAATGACTTTGGAAAGCTATAAAGACACAGTTTGCAGAGTTTTAAAGTATGTGCTTAAAGTATATTGCTGTTGAGCAAAGCACTTAAGCGAGTGCTTAATTTCAGGTATGTGGTAAAGTGTCATTGGGTTTATTTATACAGCAGTCTGGGTGACTGAAAAGTGAATTCAGGCCTGAACCCTGCTGCCATGCTGAGATGAATGTGGGACAGAAAGGGAAGGGGATGCCAAGCACCTGGGAACTGGGGGTTTGAGGGAAATCCTCAAATTCCCTCCTGCTCCTTCCCTGAAGTGCCTGAAAACCCCCTCTGGCAGTACCTGGGCAATTCAGATCCAGTAGGTAATGAGGGAAATTCCTTATCATCAGGAAGAGTCATGCTCCTGAAGCATTCCTGTGTTTTCTGTAGTGAAAATCCTTGTCTTGCTCCAGAACAGGCTTCTGAAAAAACCCAGGTGTCCACTATCCTATCCTTTAACACTTTTTCACATGCTGGGAGATTAACCAGAATCAGGGAAGCTAAATCTAATAATGTTTTCTCTTGATTAAAAAAATCAAATTTCTTAAGCTGCTCCTCAGACTCTCTTAATTACTCCTCTTGTTGCTCCCCACCAATTTTTTTTTTTTTTTTTGGTTAGTCAGTGACCAGAATTAACAGCAGGCCCACAAGGTCGATATTAGTCAGATCAAATGCTGGTTTTGCTGGCATGTCTATAAGCCCTGCTCTTCATCTCTCCCAGGACTCAGAAGTGGTTTTTGGGTAGCAGCATCAGCCTGCAGAGTCCCTGTTAAGCTCATGGGTCCTGGGCTCAATCCTTGTTGGTCCTCTCCAACTCAGGACATTCCATGATGTTCTGATTCCCAGTGCAAGATGGAGCATGGGACGATGCTTCTGAGCCGCTTCTGGGCTGCAGCTCATCCTCTTGCTGCTTTTCTGCACAGATTTCAGCTCTGTGTGGGTAGCACTTCACACACTTCTTGATTGAGTTTCACATTGTTGATTTTGGATCACTTTTACAGCCTGCTTCCAATTCTGATTCTGTTCTTAACTGTCTGTAAGAACACTCCAAGAGCTGGAATAGTGATGAATAGTGATGGACTTGCACGAAAAGTCCCTGAGAGTTCCTAATTGAAACTACTTCCCCTTTTGACAATTCAGGATTAAGAACTGACATTTCACACAGCTTGTCAAACAGCTGTGCAACAATAATTTCATCTAAATCTAATTTTCTTACAAGAAAATCATGTGGTATTGTTCTTGAAGTCTTGCAGCATTTTGCCCTGATTATGCCTAGTTTGTTGGTTGAGTGAAACGAGATGGGCTGGATATTATCTTGTCTGGACAAATTAATGCTGGCTTTTTTTATCACCTCATTGTCTATAAATCTGAGTTTTGTAGGTATATATGTTTTTCTTTTCTGAGACCCAACAACTAAGCTGCTTGGGTGTACTTTATTCTCCCCTTCCTTAGACTTTTTGCCATTCTTCAATCCATTGGAATTACCCTGTCTTTTTGAACTTCCCAGAGATTTCTCTTAAATAGTCCAGAGATGGCTGAAGCCTCAAATGTTTCTGAGTGAAAATGATTTGTTGATTGAGATTTTGATTTATCTATTTGTTTATTTCCATTATATTTTTATTTACATGTTCTGGTCTCCACAATTTGTGAGTGTATAGTTAAGTATCTAGACTCAGTTGTTTTTTGTGTGACAGGAGTATTGGAAACATCAGCCTTATTCCTTTTCTCCTTCTTCTTTTGAAGTTTGCTTTTGCAGAAAACTTCTCTCTTTCATCTTTCTCTCGTTTTTTCCCTAATCTTCTCATCAGAATAACTTTACAACTTCAGATTCTTAACCAGTTCTTTTATGCTCCTTCTATTTCCCTGGTGGTTTCTCCTTCCTTTTGGAAGACAAAATACTGTCCCTGGCGTGTTCAGAAAGTTGACATAAACTGTATAATAAAAATCCTTCCTGCTGCCTGATCCATCCTGAGGGTGCATCTGCACATTACTCCCATCAATACATAGACATGAATCTCAGGATGTTTGTGGAGCCTGGGGCTTGTGCTTGATTTTCAAGGTTAAAGAGGGAAAGAATGCTGCCCTGCAGTACAGCACCCCTGGTTGTGGTTCCTTTTATCTTTATGCAGTCATTCAAGGAGACATTAATTCCCTCTGGCTGGTGGAGCTGCAGATTTCAGAACCAGCAGAGGTGTTATTGGTACAGAGGTAACACCTCCCTCTTCCCCTGTCCTGCTCCTCCTGAACAATTTATTGCCCTTTTACAGCAAAATCCCAGTCCCACAGCACATCCCATTAATGCTTTGGTGCTGCTTCATTATTGACCTTGTGCAAAAATTTCAACCTCTTGTAGCTGTTTTTCATTTTCATGGCATTTACATATCACTACTTTAGATACTTAAATGAGGGCTCCCTTTTTTCCTTTCCTATAATTCTGCTATAATTTCCCAAGCAAATAATTAGCCTGAGAGTTTCAGACTTCCATAATATCCCCTTTTTTGCCCATCTCTGGGATTTTTTTTTCACTGTACAAGCCTAGCTTAGGGGTGCAATGTGAAAGATAGTTCTTCTCCTTAATAGCATTTTATTTTTCTCAAACCTTCTGGATTCTCCAGGGTTAGAAGCATCAGCAATTCTTTATCTGCCTCTCCTGCCCAATAGCCTGTCAAAATCCTCAAGAGGCTTTCTGAATGTAGCTCCCAGATGAGTAATGGTGCTGAGGCTGGCTTTTAGATATTTATTTGGAATCAAAGTACCTGTGTGTCAATATGTGGTCCTGTGTAAGTCTCCTGGGAGGACGCTGTCAGCACACTTGGGAAGTCTGAGGTTTGTGCCCAGTTCTCAAAGTTAAAAATAATCCCAAGCTTTCTGTAACACTTCTCAATGCCTCCTTCTAAGTCTTCAGCTGGATTATTTTCCCACTGTCTGCATTTTTCCTTACACACTTTGCTTCTAATTAGAGATTCTTGGTACCAGTGCTGAAAGGGAAAGAGCTCTCTTTTGCCTCAAATCACACTCTATACTTCAAGTACCCTTAAGTATCTCTGCCACCTTCTTTATTGAGTAGAAGTGCTGAAGTGACTGCCAAACTGAAAAGTCTCAGAATGAGATCCAAATGAAACGTCTGGTCACCATAATCACAACTAGGACTGAAATGAGAGTTCAGCCATAATGCAGTCTAAATGCTGAGTTCATTTGTGGTGATGCTTTATATTCTGGAAATGCTTGGTTGCATTAGCTTGTGCTGATAGGAACTGAGTAGACTATTGCTACAGAAAAGACTCTCTTTTCTAGATACTTCTGTTTCTGGGATAGACTTCATCAACAATTTTTTTTTTAAATGAGATAGCAGTATTTGGAAACATGAAAGAAAAACATGCAATAAACTAGTCTTAGAACTTATTACTATACTTAATATTCTTAAATATTTGCTTATTTCACTTAATGCTGCAATTGCCAATGTCCCAGAGAGATCCTACAGTATTTTATTGAAGAATTTGCATTACAAAAGCAAAATTCTTCCTAGGTCTTGCATACTCACATATTTTATACTTAATATTTTCCTCACAGCTTTGACTGGAGAATACTACCTTCATTTACTAAAGTTTTTTTTTTGTGTGTGTGTGTATTCACATAGTTGTTCTGCTTTGCCTTGGGCTGTAGTTGTGTTTCCTTGATGGATGAATAGCTTTCTGTGTGGATAATTTGTATATCAGTTTGTAAAACATTTTCAGATCCTTTGGGAAGGGAAAGGTATTACACAAATCTTGGCTAATGGATGCATGTATTATCGTACAACTGTCTGATGCCTTTCATTATGTAACATCTGCAGTGGATGAGCAGGCTCTTAGCACAAAGTTCTGTGGCAGCCCCATTTCATATTGCAGTAACAGCATGGGAAAGAGCTCAGTTGTCCAGTTTTACACAAAACCTCTTCTCCTTCCCTTTGATGTAGTCATGAGTCTTTTGAGATGCTAAGATCTGCTCTATCCAGGGACTGCTAATCAGAAAAAAGGGTACTGAACAGAGAGAACAGGCACTGCTGTTCTCCACTGTTTCCCCCCAGTGTTTTAAGGCATCCTTGAATTATGGTGGCCAGTGGAGTTGTCATTTTTAAACCCAAACTGGGCAGAGTTAAAAGATTTTTGTAATTTTCAGCATAATGTAAGTACATGTAGTCATATCTCTGTTTCAAAGGAAAACAATTCTCAATAGAAATTTGGTGTTTAATCCCTGTCAGCTTCATGAGGCTTGTTGGTTTATTTGTGGAGTGGATTGGAGCTGGATAGAAAATACTTCAGAGGAAAATCAGCATACAGAAATGAATTTTGATCAAAAGAGTTGGAGGAATTATATAGATTTTTACAAGATATTGGAATAGGAGAAGATAATAATTTCTATTGGTATGGGAATGTTTTCTCTCTAGCTAAAATTAATTTAAGCATTCATTCTGGGTAATTTTTAGTAGTAAGTGCCTAATTTGTTGAGGCTCTGCTTAACATCCCACTTGCTTCCTGCATCCCTCATGGTTAAATATCTGTGACTCTGACAAGTCTTCCAGGAACAGCAAGGATTGGATTCCTGAATGGGCCAGTTGCATTTTTGTGAACTGTGATTTAGGTCAGAACCTGGGCCTGCACATTAATCTCAGTTCTTTATCAGTTGTTTACCACTGATAGGGGAGCTTCCATTTGCTGCCACTGAATATCCATGCAGAATGAAGTTCTTTGAGGAGCAGCAGCGTGACAACCATCAAGGAGAAAAAGAAATCAGCCTCTTGTTTGTGCTTTTAACCATGAGGCTACTCTAGTGATCTTTTTGCTTTTTCTGGACACATTTCTGACTTATACCTACGTTAATGGGTTAACAGGAGAATTCTGAGTTCCCAGACCAGTCATTTGTTGACCAAATTTGAATTTACTTATTCTGTAAAATGTTGACAGATTTGCAAATATATGGTAACACCGTGTTTCTGGATTCATATATTTTACTACAAATATTAATTAGGAGCATTTTAAAGGTGTGAACCTTAATTTTTTTCACTGTACAGGCTGACCTTGAGTACAACTTGTACTGTTTTCGCCATCAATTTCAGGTGTGTCTTCTTAAGAGTTACAAAGTAAGCTGAAAGCTTTTACATGCAAACTCTGCTGTAACAGATTTTCATGGCTGAGGAGCTCTTAGAGTAATTTTGCCAGATTAAAGATACCGTGCAATGGTCAGAGTATGGGAAATGCATGTTTCAAAATCTAAGATCTAGTGTTGCCTCTTCCCAGCCTGTTCCATGATTAGTAAAACTGCTTTCTTGAGTAAAAATAGGTGTTAGTGATAAACATGAGTAGTTTTATATTATATTATTATTTATATCATAGCTGCTTCATGTTAGTGAACTGCTTCTGAGGTCTGGATCTTCTGCTGGAAGCTGCCATTAGGATTTAAATTCTACTAAAACATTTGGATAGAGTTGCTTCATGGAGACTTTGGGAGTGAGTCAGGCCTGCCCTTTGAACTTTGAACTATTGTTAGAATATGCTGTTTGTTGGATAATGAGAGTTACTTTTGTCTGTGCTTGGTCTTGTTCTCTGTACTTTCATTGAAATATTTGCATGTTTATTTTAATAAGTCTTGTAACGTTCCTGCTGGAATATATTTGCATTTATTTGTATTAACTCAGTGTTTGCATTGATTGTTTTATCTAAAACAAGACAAGGAGAGAAAAACATGAGTACAATTTATTCACAAAGAAAACAGCTTTTCACTGAAGCAGGTGTTAGAATGAAATGTGTTTCTAAATGCAGAAGGTGCCTGGAATTTTCCCTCTATCAAAGAATTTCTTAAGAAGCAAAGTTCAAATATTCAGTTATTTAAAGTCATAATTTAAAAAGCACTCTGAACAAAACCACAATCTGTCTGTTTTTCATCTTTATGTGACTCAGAGTGGTTTTCTTCTGGAGAACTATCTTTAGTTTTTGCAAGCCCAAAAACCCACTTAAAACACAAGTGAGGAACAATCACCTTAACTTTTCTTGGGTTTTGGTGACGTTAGTTTGATTTTTAAATTCATCTTTATAATTTCAAGGATTTTTTTTTTTTTAATCCAGTTGTCAGAGCTTTAAAATGAATCAGAAATCCGTAATCAGAGTTCATTCATAAGATTTGATTTGAAAAAGCTATCGACAAGCTCTCAAGCCATGACCTTGCAGCTTTCATGAAGTCATCAGCTGGACTGCACAGAGGCTGTGGGTGACATGATGAGAGTCTTTTTCCCTCAGTTTTAAGAGCCTGAGTGCTGAAGTTCTTGGCTAGATGTGATTGACAGTCCTTTAATCTCAACTACAGAATCACAGAATAAGCTGAGGGGGGAGGGACCCACAAGGATCATCAAATCCATCTCCTGGCCCTTCACAAACCACCCCCAAGAGTCACACCTTGTGCCCTAGGGGGTTGCCTAAACTCTTCTTGGACTCTGTCAGACTTGGTGCTCTACCAATTTACTTCATGGCAAAAAACCCAGACACTCTTTGTAGGAATGGCTCAGCTGGATGTAAAGGGTATAAGTGGCTTCTTATTTCTGTGGGAACACTTATAAATAAGTGGTATCCACACCTTCACTGCAATTGCACAGTAAAGAGGGCCTTATAAAACACAGAAAACAGAACTGCTGCAGGTTTGTTCTGTGAACCCCAGCACTGGAGCAGCAGCAGAACCCCAAGCTGTGTGCCAGAGGAAGGGCCAGGACCTGCACTGTGCCAGGGTGCTGTGCCTCTTCGTGGTGGATGCTGCAGAGCAGCATCTGCTGACACAGGGCAGTGAAATCGCTCCATCACCAGGAATTTATCATCACCAGGATGTCTGTCTGTCCTGCAGCTCAGACCCTGCAGCTCCCAGCCCATGTCCCAGGGCTCTGCAGTGATTAACACCTGGCACACCTGGGCAGCCTTTGGAACCTGGGCACCAACAAGGGGGATAGGCCAGGAGGCTTCTTCAGGGACAAAAGGGACAATTCCCCTTGCATGTGGCATCCTGTGCTGTATCCTTTTTGCACATATGTCTGGCCCCTTTACTTTTCAAACACTTTCCTGGCTTTTCTGGCTGCCTGTCCAAAATTTTCCCTGCACATTAGTCTGCTGTGTCAACAGAACATATGTGTGATTGAGTCATGGTGTGCTGCAAGCTGCAATGATTGGATAATGCTCTGATGGAGCTGATATTCAGCTTATGTGGAAGATGAAATAATCACGTTGTGTTTTGACTCATGCGCCCAAATCTCATGTGTGAAGATGAAGTTACAAAGAGTCTGTAACATAAAATTGTCTTTGAAAGGTGGGTTAATGTAAAAGAGCTGATTCATAATTCTATTCCTTTCTGCAGCTGTTTCACCCAAGCCTTAGATGCTTTTCCTGGTGATCCCATGAAGTGTTTGGGTGAAAATGGTAAAAGGACCACCATAAACACCATACAACTTCCTTGTTTCACCCATATGGCAGCAGTTTTAGTACCAGGCTCCAGTTTCAAAGATACATCCTATTAATGGCTGTAAAATGTCTGTTCCTTTAAACAGCCCAGTCAAATGACTTTTAAACAGTAATTTGTTAAAAAAGACCTAAATAAAAGTTGGCGTAGGCATTAGTGAAAACTGGTGAATTAATTAAATCTCACCAAAGCATCAATACTATAAACCAATGAACCAAAATTCAGAAATATTGATGAAAGGTAAGAATGAGTGCTGTAAATAAGAGTATTAGCCTGGATTTAAGGAAGCTTTGGATAAGAATCATTGTGCATACAGCCAATTCCCACAGTCCTACCCCAAAAATACTTCTTTCCCATAATTCTAATTGATTTATGAAAACCCAACCCAGCATGCACAACCTTTGTGAAGCTGATGCTGCATATCTCAGTCTTTTAGAGTGATAAACCTCACAGTGAATAAATTGTTAATGAATAACCAAGCTTCAGCTAAATGACTCCTGATGTCTTTTTCCTTTCTTGATTAACAGTGGAACTCCATCACAATGGGTCTTATTGAAAACAAGCTGAAAGTAATCTTGATTGAAACATGCCTGTTCAAACCTTAAATCATTAGAATTCTTCAAGCTTTGATGAGGGCCCAATAATTAGCTGAGTAGCAATAGACCTGTGCCATAAACAGCATGAATCAGAACAGGTCTGCTTCTAAGTCTTATTATTTGTATTACTGTAGCACCTAGAGGCCACAGGCAAAATCTGAGTCTCCCTGTGCTACACATTGCTCAGAGCAAACAAGACCCCAAGTCCAACAGAATGCAGCCAAAACAAGGGCAGGCTTGGCAGGGAAGGATGCTCTGGGGAAGTAAAGCAGAGCAGAAGGCTTGGGAGTGCACAGGATGCCACCTTTGCTGCCCTTTTTGCTTTTTCTTTGCATGGTGCAAATGTTAAACTAAAGGAGACAGCAGCAGAGGGCAAGGAAGTAAAGGGACAGGGCTGACAGCAGCTGGGATGAGAAATAATGAGAGAGAAAATAGATGTGTGAAAGGGACAGGTAAGGGAAGAGATGGTGTGAAGGGAAGCACAGGAACTCAGGATTCTGATGCTGATTCCTGAGCTGAGAGAAAGCAGCTGTGCAGGTGAGACAATCTTGTAGGTGGGTCTCATGCAGGGGACTGTGTGGTGACCCTCAGTGTTTTGCTGGAGAGGGATCATAAAGTCAGCAACAAAAAGAGATTGAGTCAGTTAATTTAGACAGTTCTCCTGCTCTAGGCATCACCAATTATACACATATTGCTCCAGAGAGACATTTAGACAATAATAAAAGATTATTTTCATTCTTTGGTAGCACCTTTTGAGCATTTGAACATAGTTTCCCTATCAGCTCCCAGTTTTCTTTCCTTAAAACTAACGAATCCAGATTATTTTCTGTTTTCCATTAGAGCATGTGCTTGCCACACTTCTGATTCTCCTTGTTACATGTCTGTGCTGCTGTGCATTCCCTGACCTTGGCTCCTGTATTCAACAGCTGCCCTGCCAGTACTGGCAGGAGCAAATGGAAATGATGTTGGAGAAAAAGTTTTTTATGGATACTTTAGTTTTACTTAGATGATATTTTTCTCTGCCAGATGAAACTGTCCTGGAAGACAGTGCTGGAAGCCCTTGTGAGTCAATCTAGGTGGCACTCACTGCTCTCCTGCTGACAGGCTTGTTAGCCTGTTAAATAAAGAAATTAGGTTTGTTTGACGTGATAAACTCTTGACAAATTAATGGTGGCTATTTGTCATCATCTAGTTTTTGTCTAGGTGCTTGCAAAGTTTATTTGCTTGGTGTTTTTTGTGCCTCTTGACTGGTGGAGGAGTCAACACAGCAGTGTTGATCATGGAAGGTGGAAACACTCGGTTCTCTCTATTCTGTGGCTGCTTGGTGTGTAGTTCCTCAGTCCCATGCTATCGTCCTGTCCCTTTTTAAACAGTTCCCACCATAGGCTGAAATCTTAGATCTCTGTCCCTGCTATTAGTTATGCTCCCCATCCAGTCAGAATTGACCTTTCTTGTGAGGTTTGATGCAAAATACATTAAAAATGATCAAAAGTTCCTCTCACTATGTGCTGACAGCTTTCCTTCTACCTCACAGCCTCCTGAGACCCCGGCTGACTAAGAGGGCTGGGGCTCTCTCCTGCCAGCCACACGTTCCCATCCCAGTGCTCCATCTCCTGCATGGAGACAGCCCTGTGCTCTCCATCCTCCTGAGTGCTGGGGCATGGACCAACCTGAATTACCCAGCCCAAGCCTAGGTGTTCCACCTGCTTGGGCTTGAGGTTCTTTTCCCTTACAAAGGCTTGTGTTCACTATGCCTTAAGTCAGTGTCTGTCTTCAACCATTTAGTTCTTGATGGTTAGAATCAAATTGGAGATGGTCTCCTTCATTCATCCTTACATAGAACATCCCTTGAAGCTACCTGATGATATGGCTTTGGGATGCAGGGTAAACTGGATTCCTATGGTCTTCCCTGATGTGCTCGTTTTCCTGGTTCCATATCAGGACCTCCTGTGCTGAGTTCATTTAAAACGGTCCTTGGAACCCCTTTCAAAATCCTTGGGCTTCCCAAGATGAGTGAGTGTCTTGGTGCAAACCGGGGTTGCGATGCCCCATACCGAGCCTTCCAGTCCGGGGCTGGCAACATTCCTTCCGGCAGAGCCGGGGAGATGCGCCTTTGGCCGCTCGCTGCTGAAACGCCGTGGCAGGGCTGGACAGCGGCGCGGCGGGACAGCTCCTGCCCTGCCGGCAAGTCCGGAGCTCTCTGGCACCAGAAGCGTTACAACAAGCCAGCAGCGTAGCCGGGCTCCCTTCACCCTTTCCTTCCCTTTGTGCCCTCTGCCGCTTTCAGCCGCCGGCGGCGGGGCAGCAGCGGCGGGGCCGGTCCCCGCGGGGCGGTCGCGGGGCGGTCTCGGCGGCGCGGCCCCGCCGCAGCCGGCAGCGACGCCCCCGTGGCGGGGGCGCGGATGGTCTCTCCCGGGCCGGCGGGAGCGGCTGTGACACCTGCTGGCGGCGGCGGGCCGGCCCACGGCGGGCGGAGCGGGGGGAGCGGGGCGGGCGGGCAGAGCGTGCCCGCTCGGGGCGCTCCGCGGCCGCGGTGCCCGGCGCTGCTGCGCGGCCGCCCCCGGTGCGGGGCACGGCGGGGCCGGGCGCCCCCTGAGCTCCGGCGCGCCGGGCACTGCGGTAGCGGCGCTGCCGCGGCGGCGGCTCCGCGCCCCCCGCCCGTCCTCCTCTTTCTCCTCCTCCTCCTCCTCCTCCGCCGCGCCACTTCCAGGGGAGGCTGGTGTCATGCGGCTGGCGCCGAGGGAGGGGTGCCCGGGGCCGCAGCAGCAGTGAGAGGCGCCGCGCCGAGCCCCTGCGATGACAGCCATGAAGGAGCAGCCGGCGCACCCGGGCGGCAGGGGGAACCCGCCGCCGCCGCAGCCCGACCAGGTGCGACCCGCGGCGGGAGGCGCCGAGGGGCCGGGGATGGACGGGGCGGGGGCGGCCGCCGTCCCGGAGAAGTTGTGCGGAGCTGGAGAAAAGTGTGCGGGAGGGAGACGGGGGGCACGGGCGCCCTCGGGGCGGTTCGGCCGGGGGGAAGAGGGAGACCCGCGGAGCTGTCTGGTGGATGCGCTGGGGCCGTCCGGATCCGCATCGGGGCGGGGATGTCGGCCAGCGGCGGGTCCCGCAGTAGTTTGCGCTCCGCTTCCCCGCGAGTTGCGCCGGGGGAGCCGCACGGGCGGGGGATGCTGCCCCGGCCGCGGGGAGCCGCGGTGGCACCGCGGGAGCGGCCGGGGCCGGCCGACGGTGCGGGGCGCTCCTCATCGCCGCCCGCTCCGCTCGGGGCCGGCAGGGAGCGGCCCCGGAGGCCGGGGAGGTTTCCCGGAGGGCTTTTGGCAGCGGCTGCCGCGGTCACGTCCCTTGGCCCGGCGGTGCCGCCCCGTGGGCCGGCGGGGCTGAGGCTGGCGGGGCGCTCTCGGTAGCGGTGTCTCTCGGCACCGGCTCGCTTTGAGTCTCGGGCGGCATATGAGAGATGGTATCGGGGAGCAGCCGAACTTGGATGTCATCCTCACAAAATCGAAGTTTTCATCACCAGATCGCTGCGCCTGATGCTCCCGGGCGACAGGATCTAAGGCATCGGGAGGGATGGGGCTGTCCCCAGGGGATCCTCCGGCAGCCGGGGCGGGGCGGGGGTCGTGCCGGAGCCGGAGCCTCGCACCTGCTCTCGGCACCCGGCGGGAGAGGCCCCCGGGAGAGGCAGCGCTCAGCTCTCCCTCTCCCCCAGGCACCTTAAAATATGCGAACTCCAGCGGAGGGTTTTTTTTTGCACATCATATTGTCCGTGCGCGCCGCTTTTGGTTCGGAACTCCGGCTGGCTGAACGGGCTGGCAGGACGTGGGCAGCTGCATTTCACGTTTTCATTCTCTGCTACATCCATCCACGGAGCTGAGCTTTCCTTCGGTACGCTGGCATTGGGTGGAAAACGCCAGCAGTGGAAGCTGCTGGGCTCAGATCTGCCTTAGCAAGCCCGAGCACCCAGTCCTGCAAGCACAGCCAGGCTGCACGCTCAGCTCTGAGTCGTCCGTCCAGTGTCAGTGAACCCATTCATTTAAATAAATTTATGCCCTGCTCTCTGCTCGAAAATGTATGCACTATGGCACATTTTCGTGTAATGCTGGTAAAGTAATACATTTGATCCTTCTTGAATAAATTAATTGCATAAGTTACATGATCTGAAATAGATGGGTAACTTCCACCAGTGCTTAAATTCCGTGCAAATAGTGGAATTTATGGAAAAGTGAAGATCATTTTAAATAGGCTCAGAGGTTCATGGAGCTCATAAATTTCAAGGACATTGTTTTCCTTTAGAGGGATACTGCTATTAGATGTAATAAAAAGTACTTGAACTTAACCAATCTCTATTTCTTTATATTCAATTCAGAGGTGTTGAATTGGCAATTGTTGTTGGAGGTGGAAATCTTTTCAAAGCAGGATTAATATTGTATGAAAGAAATTACCAGTTTGACTGCTTTTTTAGGTTGTAATGAGGAACAGCAGTAAGATATCAATTTAAAGCACACTAAATATTAACTTTAATCCTAAACTCCAGAGCCTGAGTGCTCTGGAGTGCTCAACCTCTCTCAGTGGTGGATGTGGCAGCCACTGGTTTGTCTGTGGGCCTGGCTGAATGAAGTGTAGGTGGGAAATCCTGCATATTTGGGTTGGGTTTTTCAGACCAAGCTTGCTTTAAAGTTGATATTGAATCAGCTTTGGTTGCCCGTTGCCAGAAACATCATGGCATGCAAAATGTTGCTTTTAGTTGATAGCAAGTCTTTCTATGGGTGTTAAAGCCCATCATAAGGGCAGGGCTCTGAATCCTGCAGTGGGCTCTGTGCAGAATGAGGCCAGGATTGTGGATGTCCATTCCTGCACCTCTGCAGCAGCCAAGATCCATGGGACCATGCTCAGCCCTGGGCAAGGCTGGACCAGAAGCTGTGTCTGACTTCAGGTTTGTGCTGGAAACCATTCTTGGTGCAGCAGTATGATGTGGCTGTGATCCTGACAAAAGAATATCGTACTTTCAAAGCTTTTTGTTGGCTTTTCAGGGTTGCAAGTTGCAGAGTTGGTGCTGTGATGAGCAAGGGGGGAAGAAGAAAAGGGGTTCAAATGTTCACTCTGCTTTTCCACACCCCACAGCACTTTCATGGGCTTGTTCATCTGGACAGTGCATCCTTCCTGGGGCCTTCAATAAATCCATCTGTGAAACTCACGTTTCACATTGCATGTTAGTGAGACGGTGTGAATTTGTAGTGTCACTGCATTTGACACCTGGAGTTTATTCACCTATTTATAACAAGGAGGTGAGTGCTCTGAGAAGGGTTTCCTGAGGCAGCAGGGCCAGCACATCTTTTCTGGTGCAGAAGTAGAAAGTCCTAAAAAAAATGAGGAGTTGTACCAAGATCTTCTAAGTATAAATCTCTTTCCTGCTTCCAAAGTCTGGTTTTACAGACTTTTCTGAGAGCAGTCATACCAAAGATGAAGCATTTCTGGTAAATGTATAGGCTTGTGACCCAAGATGGGATTTCAAATCACAGCAGGCTAATGCTGGGATTCTCCACTTTAAATAAAAGCTTGGATTGACTGGCTGAAGCATCCACAGCCATCACCTTATGAATAATTGGATACAGTTTCATATCCAACACTTCCTCTGACAGTACTTTTAAAGCAAGGCTCCCCTGGGACAAGGCATCCAATAACAACTTCCATTAACAGTGCTAATGATGTTTTGGAATTGGGTTTGATGAATTAGCCAGATTTATTCTCACCTCACTGCTGAATGATGAGTCACATTTATTGCAAAAATTACAGTTTTACATTCAGGTGATATATCTGCAGAAAGGAAAACAGCTGTAAATTATCTGTATTTCTGGAATGCTCTATCCAAGTGCTCAGACTTCTGTCACTTGAGCACTGTGTCAGGAGTTAATGTGGCTCCTTCAGTTCCCCTTAGAGGACAAAAATGAGTGGATTTTGTCTTGAAGCTCTTAAGAACTGCCTTGGTATCTTGGACAATGACGTTTAGTGATGCTTTTTAGAAGGCACAACCATTTGGTAGTCAGTGGACACAACATATTTGAAAAATATAATGTACCTGAATGACTTGCTGGTTGATGAATGTTTCTGTCTTTGCAGATGAAAAACTCAGATAATTCCTCTAGGTATTACCTTTGTGAGGCTTCAGTCTGTTTACAAGAAGCCAGATGATCTACACCACCTGGTGCTACTTGCTGTTCTTTGTGTGTGCAGAAGACAGACCTTTGAAATTTATCTTTTTCTCCTGAGCCTCTTTTACCCTCCCAACCTGATGTCTTTTTAGAAGTGATTTTAAAGCAATAGAAAAAAAGTAGTGTTGTTTGTTTGTTTGGGTTTTTAAATTTTTTTAAACTGTATATAATTTTAGAATCTACTACATTATTCTTAAAACAGGCAAGGTCAAATCAGAAGTTGTGTTGCACTAAATCGGGACATTATTTGGTAAGCATTTAAATTACACGTTTAGTAAAAACACAAGGACAACTATCTTGATTTCAGGAGTTGACTTTTTCTGTGTCAGGACCAGTTTTGGTGGTCACCAGACAAGTGGCACATTCTAAAAGTACGTCTGAATAAAATACAATTATCTGTGTTTTATTTTTTCAGTGCCTAAAGCCAAAATAATTTCTTTTTTTTATGTCTTCATTACTTTTCTTCTTTTCCCAAAATCAGACTCTGATCTTGTAGTGGGAAAACCACTGATGGATAGCTGTGTCTGTCCAGAGCAATATTCACCTTAATGAGGTTGTACCAAGGTGAAAGGGCTCTCCCTTGCCCCACTCAGGTCAGTTTGAGCTTGATGGGTCAGGAGGAAACTTGAATTCTTGATCATATACACACAACAGTTCCAGTTCTTGAAAGATTCAGTCAGGTGGTCAAGTTCTTGTCCCCCACTCCTGTTTGTGTGCAGAGCTGGCTTCAGGCTGAAATGAGAAATCCAGTTGTAGTGAATAATCCAAATTTGCATTTTTCCTGCTTTCCAGCCTGGTGGACCTTTAACCTTGCTTTGTTTTGTGGTGCTTTACCCAACTTACTGGTTTCAACAAGCTTCAACACCAAACAACAAACAAACTTCAACACCAAACAACAACAAATGTGTCACAAACATTAGATAAGAAAAGCCAGTAGTAGTGGTGAAATAAGGTTATATCATCATTCCCTGTATATTTCATAAACAGCTATCATTTGAATCTTAAACTTTTAAATTCTTGTTCTTACACCCTACAGAGGCCACGCTGTATCTGTGCTGGATCCAGCAAGGGGGGTTACAGGCTTGCAGTGTCTGTTGGCTGTGTGACCAGCCTCACAAGAAGCTGACAGGAAAATGTATTACCTGTGCTGGTTTGTAATATTGCTCAGGATTCAGATTCCAGAGGAAGGCACAGGATGTGTCATCTTTCCAGTAGTACATGTGGCCTTTCCTCCCTTTCTGTGGCTGTTTTGGTGTGGTTCAGCGGTGTACTGATGCTGGTGACTGGCACAAAGAGCCTGAAGCTTGGCTTCCAGCTTCACTGCAGTTCTTGTCTTCTGCTCTGAGCTCCGTGGGCAGGGGTGAGCAGGATCTGGTCTTGGTGAGATGCTCCTGATGGAAATTGAGGAGCATCATTGTCTGTCACACCTGGTACCTGTTCTGTGTGCACAATCTCCAGGAGCTTGAGCCACACACGTTTTTCAGGGTCTGCAGAGCACAGGGGGGTATTTCTCTGTACCTCTCAAATTCACAAGTGATGAGTGTCCAACAGTTGTCAGAAACTCACTTTCCTAATGCAGAAAACTTCACCAAGATCCTTCCAGTCCTTTATCCAGCCTCTGCCCTGGGGCACAAGCACAAAGAGTCTGGCTGGTGGACAAAGGGTGGGGTGATCATGCTGATGCTCTCTTGCTCTTGGTACCCTCCACTCATGGTTCTGATGCCTTTTTGAAGAGTGCCTTGCTTGCAGAACAGCATGTGGGAAATTGGGCATCATCACACAGCACCTGACTTTCCTGTATGCAGAGCCCTCTGCTTGCAGGTGGATTAAAGGGATTACTTAATGCAGTAAATCAAAAACTGTGAAACAGGGCAATCTTTCTGGCTCTTCTGTGTTAGAAAGAATTGCAGGCATGCTTTAGGTTACATAGTAGCCTCAGGTATTTGAACATACATATTGTATTAGCTATTTTTAAAAACCCTGTCTGTTTTTTTTTTTTTCCAGCATCTTCCAATTGAAAGTACTGCTTCAGGCAAACTATTTTGATAATTAACAAGAGGGAGGAACTCTTTAAGCAAACAGCAATGCTGTTTGATGTTATTCTCAAATTTGAAACCCATCATTTTAGCACTTTTCAGTAACTTGGAGGCATGTGGAGATCATATGCATGTGTTAGTGACACACAAATGTGACCACAGACTCTCTTCCTGTGGTGGTAGTAAATAATGCAGTAAGTGATCCCTAGAGGGGTATCGTTGATGCTGTTATGTTTTTCTGTTGTTGCTGGTTTTTTTTTTTTACTGAGAGAGTTTTATAATTTGTCTGACCTATGGAAGGACTTGCAGATGTACAGATTTGCATTTCACATATTTTTCTTTCTTTAAGACACAGGTAGCCTCACCTGCTGCCACACCTGCCTGTGTGCTGCCAGCAGGTACCTGTAACTTGTTGGCCCTGTCTGTATGAGTCTTACAGGACCTGTGTCATATTTCAAATCCATGCATTAGTCACAAAATCTCAGATGTCTCAAACTCTGTCCCTTTCCACTTTAATCATGCACTTCTTTTCCGCTTCACTCAGCTGCATCGAATGATGTCCGTGAATATATGATAGTAAAAAGAACAATGCTGATGGTGACTGATGATGATAAATTACTGTATTTATCCATTAGGAAGGACATTGGATGACCTACAGATCTGAGGCTGAAGCTGAAAGACCTTTTTTAATCTTTCTTAACACTGCTGGCAACAGCCACATAACTTATTATGTGTTATTTATGTAACTATCTGTAAATAGTTTTGAGCAATTCTAAGATAAAATAGATAAGATAAAACCCCTCTGGCATTTGGAGGATATTGCCTAAGAAAATCAATTAGGGAGTATTAAACAATGTGATAATTTAAGGAAAATAAGGATTCTATAAAAGCTTTTGGGGGCATATTTTACACTGCCTGGGGCAGTATTTGCAATTTGCAGTTCCTTTGGGGAGGGAAGAAAAGCATTTTGTAGCTTTCCAAAAAACAAAGCGGGCCAATATTGAAGTTTTATTTTTGAGAATATGGAGAGAGTTCCAATTGCCAATGGGAAAACTGTTAAACTTGTTCAAAGTGCTGGGCCAGTGCAAGAAAGTAAATCCAACACTGCCAGTGTGACTGATCCTTCATCCCCTGGGTTTGTTCTCTCTGCTCCTGGCGGTGCAGACACTGCTGACCTCCTTTCCCCCTTTTCCATCCTAAGGCTTCAGAGCCCAGTTAAATCAAAGCATTTAAAATATATTGGGGGAGGTTTTCAGAACAAGGATTTGAGCGTAAGTCCACCTAATTATGACTGATGGTGTGCTGCAGTTTTGAGCCTTAAAGAAGAGCTGTTTAAATCAGTGGTCTAATAACAATTCTAAATAAAGATGTAGTTGCTCTGAAAGTTGGGTGACCTGAGTCAGTGCAGTTCCAGAAGAGTCCCTTGTCCTGCAGGATGTTGCAGATAGGTAAGCACGTGGTAGCATTTTAGTTTGGATCAAAAACTTATCAGTGAACAAATCCTGACTGACCCTGATGAATTTTGACTTGCACCCCGGAGCAGTTTCAGAGTTGGATTCCCTGGGGATGAAGTGAAAGAAGCTGATGTGCTCCAGGAGCACCTGTGGGGTGCACCAGCTCTCAGTGGGTGTCAGGTCCTTGGGATCAAACTGGAGCTGGTCCATGTAACCAGGTGTGCAAATCAGGACCTGAACTATGGGAATAAATCACACCAGACTCCATTTTCTTCATGGAAAAACCCCTTTTTTATTCACATAACTCATTTTTATACAGTTGTACAGACTTTGTGTGTGTTAGTTGGTTAGTAGCTTTCTTGCCAATTACTTTGTTGGTTAATAATTAGTAATTGGTTAGTATTTTACTTGTCTATCAAATCTCTCTATTCTTAAATTTACAGATTTTCTTCACTGGTTCTCATGGGATAGATTTAATGTTGATGCAGGTGTTAGTTGTTTTTCACCTAGGAATAGATTGTTATGTTAGCAAACTGTTCACACCAGGATTGCTTTCACGTGGGAACTTGCAAAGTGCCAGCTTGCCAGGCTAGCCACTGATCTAACAGAGCAGGCCTGATTTTATGAGGCCTTTTATAATTTTTCTACCTTACTGCAGCACTTAACAGGTATGGCTTTGCAGTTCTGCTGCTCTCTCTTTGCTACACAAATTGAACAAACACAGAAGGTGAGCAGTACATGCATATCTTTAAAAGCAGCTGTATGATTTTGGTTTGTTTTTTTTCACTTGGCTTAGGCCAAGTGATACAACTACATTGCATGACTTTGTTTTTTTCATTGCAACACTGGATCAGTTTCTTACATGTTTGTAGGTATTTGTTTGCTATTTTTCAAGCACCAGTGTTCATTGCCTCCCCAGCCAAGACAGAAATATACTGACATGAATGAGTGTGTTACAGGTGGTGGAGAGGTCTCAGTTTCACTGACATGCTTTGAGACCTCTCAGAATCTGAAATAGACAGCAGGAAAGAAAAGGAGTGTTTATAGTAGTGTATAAGCAAAAGGTTTATAGAGGAAGTTTATAAAGCATATGATCTTCTGTAGCTGAGATTTTTTTCCTAGCTCTACATAGAGGGATGTATCTGAAAGGGCTCCACTAACTTGAAAGAGAATGGAGATTATGAAATTGGAGGTTAAAAACCCTTGTTCTCTTCTTGTCTGCTTGCAAAATTTCTGTGTGATTTAGGTAGGTCCTTGAAGGCTGCAATTTCAGAAATAATGTCAGTGTTTGAGCTGTGTTATTGTTTTGGGAGTTTGAAATGTCAGAGTTGCCTGTGATGGACCTCCAGTGCACGTTTAGGGAGAGCTGACTGCCTTTAAAAATGTTACTGAGCAATGCCATGGGGAGGGGGCTCACGTGTGGTGGCTCACTGATATTTGTGTACTTCTGTGAGAAAAACACTGAGATTTAGGAGCAGCCTCACAATGCAGAGGAGCTGCAGGAAGGTTGGTGTTGTTGGTAGCTGTCTAAGGGGGTGGATTTCTGCCCTTCAGGCAGGAACCTGAGAGGATATGAAACACAGTAATTGTCATTTAGGGTGCAGTTGCTGCTCCCAAAGTTGCACTTCCATGTGTCTGTGTTTGCTGTGCCAGTGGAGCAGCCCCACAGGTGTCTGGGATAACACATGTGCTGCTCCTGCTGAGGGGTTTTGGTTATTAGTCACCCTCAAGACCATCTCTGCAAGCTGGGAATTGCAGGGGGAAGATTTTCTATTTATTTCAATACAGATTGTGTCTGTGAATGGAGTCTCACATGAGAAAATTTTTGTAGTCCTGAAAAAAAGAGACCGTGTTAGAAAATCAGTTTAATCTGATTTTCTTGTTCTATCCTTTCTCCATCCATTATTCCAGGAAAATGGTAAATGAAGAGCATACCTAGGAATGTTGGGTATGATCCAGTCGAGCTTTCAGTGATTTTCTCTGAAGTGGTTCATAGTGCTAAAGGCAGCATTTTGTCTGCATAATTCTGTGATTTTGGGTAGAATTAGTATTACCTGTTTATCTAACCCAGCAGATTTGGGCTGTAAAGTCCTCCTCTGTTCTTGTTGCCAGCACAATCCAGTGTGAGTGAGCTGAGCAGGATGGACTTTTAATCACTCACCTATTTTTTGGTGATCTGTGGGTGCTGAGGCCCCAGCACTGAGTGTTGCTTTCACACTGCTATGAAAGCATTTCCATCATTTCTAGGAACTTGAACTTGCACTGGTAATAAGGAGGAGAGGAGCAGCACATCAAAACTGTCAGCAGATTGCAACAAACCTGAGAGGAGCAGGGTTTTTTTGGTTTTTTTTTTTTGCCTGTGTTGTGCTTTGTGTGCTCAAGTAGAGTGTGGAGTAATGAGGCATGGTCACATTTACATGGAAACTCTTCCCCTAATGAGGGGAATGCTGTTATCTATTTTACTGTAGTGGATTTCCATTAAAAGCAGGACTTCAGCACATCCACCATCTAAAATGTGGGCCGGGACAAGCTTGGTGGAAACAAAGCCCATAAATAGGAGGGATGGGATGGATGAGGTGGAAATCTCTGGCTGTGAAAGCAGACACAGTGTAAGAAATCCCTGCCAGGTGCTGCTCTGCATTGCAACTGAGTGCCTGATCTTGCACAAATCATAACAAGAAACAATAGGTACATAAAATGAAAAAAAGGAAAAAGGAGAGTGAAATAAGGAGCATATTTTTCCAAGGCAGGCAATTTAACCCTTGGGATAGAAATGCTGAGGTAAGCTTTGAACTCTCCACCTTTTGATGTCTTGAAATGAAAAATGGTTTCCAGAAAGATGCCCAAGCAAAAATTTTTGGGTCTTGGGCAAAGGTGGTATCCCAGGGAAATGTAATGGGTTGCAGCCTACAGAAGATGGAATGATGGGGATGCTGTGGTGACTCAGTGAATTACTGGGAGTTTTACTATTGTTGATAGTCAATACAAATGAACTCCTATGAGATAAAAACCACAAACCTTTATTACAATCATCTCTCCTTTTTTTGCCCCTTTCTGCTGCTTGACAATGATGGAAAGTTCCTCCTTTCCTTTTTATGTGCTACTGTAAATCTTTGTGTTAATAGGAAAGAAATAATAGGTTATCTTATATCTGAGCTGAAGAGAACTTTTCCTGAAGAGCTGCAGACTGAAGGTTGGAATTCTACTAATTTCCATGTAGCACTTGACAAAACTTAATATATATTTATTCTGGGGTCTGAGAGCTGCAGCTGTGACTGTGGAAAGGATTTCAAAGGCTGCACTTTGGCTGGATGTGGTCAGCATTCATCCATGACCTGGCATTAACTCTCATGCCAGGACCTTGATCTGGCTGTAAGTACTGTGCAGGGGTTTTTTTTCTTTTTTTTTCTTTTTCTTTCTTTTTTCTCCTTGGGAGAGCAAGGATTTCAGTTAGATGGCATCTCACTTGCTATAAAGATTTTGAGGAAAGGACTTCTTTTCTTTTCCTTTCCTTTTTATTGCATATCCTTTCTATTGCAGTGAAAACAACTTGTGTGTCTTTCCTGTGAATGTGCCTATGGTGGTTGGGTTAAAGCAAGCACAAAACCACAGGAACACCTTTTTGGTGGCTCTAGCAGGTCCATGTTGGTCTGTGCATATGCAGTGGTGTCCCCCCAGCTCTGCTGGACTCCATCTGTTTGGTGGGTCACTTGTTCTGCACCTCAGGGAGCTGTTTCCCTCCCAGCAAGTCTTGTTTTACAGCTGCTGTGTTGGGACTTACTCTTGAGACACTGCCCATGGAAGAGAGGCAAAGTCTGTATTTAAAAGTATTTGTAGAAGCAACATTTAGTCACTGAAAATGAGTTAACTGGTTCTACAAAGGCTCTTGGATTTAGCTGACAGATTACTGGGAGCTTTTGCCCTTAAGGAGTTTCTTGAGGTTCTTGGTGTGGAAAAAGCTGTGCTTTGAGATTAAATTATTCAGGTGTTTTTCAAAGTAATTAAGGCTTCTAGCATGTAATGTTTTATGTATGCAGGTTAAAAATGAAGGTTGATTAAATCACAACAAAGGGAAGTTTATTCACAAACGACAGACAGTAATGTCTCTTTTGTGACTGGTGGGATGCTGTCGAGCCCACTTCATTACATTGAATATTGAACCATTATATTAGTGCCATTTTTTCTAAGTGATGGCATTGTTAAAAAGCAGGCAGTAGAATTTGATGCAGTACAGCTCTGGCTGTGCTAAGTAGTGCAGAATACTTTTTTTTTCTGTCAAGTATCTGATTTATAGACAATTTTTCAGTTTGTGTTTTTGGAATGGCCAGGTGAGCTATACAAAACTCAGCAAGACCAGGAGGCAGGCCAAAGTAATGATTTTCTTGTTGGAAAGTAATAGACATGCCAGTATAGCATGTAATAACAGCAGGTTTTACAGAGTGCTGCAGAACAGTAGGAGTGTGAAACACATACGTTACATAAATTATCTGTGCTTGCATTTCTGCAGAGTTCTGGGCCACTGTAACTCATTCATACTTTCTTTTTGGTTTTTTATTTTTTTTCCTTCTTTTTTCCAGTCATTGAGATTATCAATACACGAACTCTTTCGGCCTATTAAAAGCTTTGCCTGTCTTACCTCCTCTGGATTGAGTACCTTGTCCTTTGGATACCTGTACTTGCTGTTCAGGAATCAGTGAATGGTCTTTGAAATCTAACAGCAAACCAGACCTCACTGTTGCAGGTTCCAGTGCTGTCTCTCATTATCCTCTCTCCTATCAGGAAAAACAAAAAAAACACCTAAGGCACAAATTTAGAGCATCCCCTGTGTGCTGTGTCAGTGTGAGACAGCTCATCTGTGCAAGTATTTATTAATTATTCTATTTTTTAAGGGCTTCTTCCATATTAACACTGGGATTTTGTACTCTTGTGATTGGGTTTCCTTGGTCATTGTGAAGATCTTGAGACAAATTTTGTCCATAATTTTTTTTTTTTTTGGTCCATAATTTTCATCCATATTTTTTTGACATTTTATATGAATACACAGAAAGGCACCTTGTCCTGCATGTCTTGTGTTTGCATTCCTGTACTCTCAGCCTATCCCATGCCTTGGTACAACTTGTTCCTCTGTCTGGGATCCCTCCAGTTTCTCTTTCACAGCTTCCAGGGAGGTCTGGGGCCTCTCCTAATAATTTCGGTAAAAAATAAAGAAACCAAAGTTGTTCGAAATTATCTGTGCAAAGCTTAGAAAGGGCAATGTAGGTTAGAAGAACCCTGGTTGTTGGAGAAAGAGACATTTCAAGAGTGTAAATCCTTGAGGCAAATCCATGAAAAACTAGTGAGCTATGTGAAGTATCTGAAGGGACCCTTCTTCAGCTTCCACTGGTCCTGGAGAAAGCATAGTAATAGGGGTTTTTTAATCAGCAAAGGTTTCACATTTTTGTGCTGCTGAGATGGAAACTTCCTGGTGATAATAGACTTTTTCCACATGGAAAAAGATTCTCCTTTTGTTTTTGCCCTACCTTGCATAAAGTTGTTTTTGTATTTTATTTTAATCTTTTTTTTTTATTTTATTTTGATACCATCAGAGAAAAGGAATGTTCCTATGGAGATAACATTTTCATGTTATGAAAGTGTTTGCAGTTGTAATTCTCCTGCAAGTCGACCTGGATGAACCAGTGACACTGCAATGCCCTTTCTGTTTTTTTTTTCCCTTTTTGTTTTGTGCTCTATTTCATTGTTATTCCTGTCTCTGTGACTCTTTTTGCTACAAGAAAAATTCCTTATCCATTATTGTATGAGCCCTTCATGCACTTTATGGATTTAGTTTTCAGTAATACTTATGAAAAATAAGTCTCCTTTCTGATCATGCTACAGTCTTCTGAGACTTGGAGGTGTCTGTGCCTTACCTTGAAGTGTTTGAAAACAGCTCTCAGTTATCAAGATTTAACATCATTTGGGAAAAATCAGAAGTTAGTTGGCTTTTAAGATATTGCCCAAAGGCAATGCATTCAGCGTGCAGCCTTCTCTGATGTACGGCAAGCACAAAATTTCAGTCTCCAGAAATTCACCTCAAGCATAAAACTTCTAAGTAAAAACAGGACTTGGAGGGTGCCAAGAGGTTAATCTGGGTGAGGGTGAGTTGTTTTCAGCAAGAAAAGCCTGTTCCTTTATGCACACCTGAATCAGGGCTCTTGGTACAGAGGCCCCCAGCTCTGAATCTGTCAGAGTCACTGAAATATCCCATATTTTTTAGTGTTTAGGGTTGTGGGACCTTTCATTATTTCTCTTCAAAGCAGTTACTGGTTTTTTGAGGGCTCAATTCTTCAGCTGCATGGCACCAAAGACTTTGTTTCTGTGGTTTTGTACCTCAGCAGTTGTAGTTCAGTTCTAAGCATTTCTGAAAGTTTTATTTGTATTGTGGCAGGGCTTCAATTGTCATCCAAGATTGAATTGCAATTGGAAGATTGAGGGAAACAAAAGCATTTTTCTGCAGTCTAAATAGATAGGATAAGTATCAAGTGGATGGAAATTAGTACTGTTATCTCCATTTTCCATTTTTCTGTTTCAGTTTTTCTAAAATAGCTGTGAATTGGTGTTATTTGACAAAGCTACCAGCAGTTTACATTGGCTGTCTCTGAAATGGGGAGAGAGTCTTCCCAGATAGACAAGAAGGGAGGGAAGAGCGTTTCATTCTCTTGAAATGATTAGATTTTAAAAAAATCACTACATAAAAAGAATATTTGCAAACAATCCCATCCAAATGGAAGAGGAGGCAGCAAGTTTGTATGTTAGGAAAGGAAGTAGCTGAGGCTGGAAACATTTAACCAGAACTTCAGGATTATTTTCTTTGTGACCTTTCTTGCTCAAGGACTTTTGGTGAGTGTTAATAATTCTGTGCATATAATGAATTAATTTCAGTCTGTGTTATAATTATTTGTAAATCCTGACTTGGAGAGTTCATTCTGAATCCACTGCTGGCATCTTGAACCCCAGGATAAGTTTGTGTTGTTTGGGCCATGCCAAGTGTTGAGCTGCTTTGCTGTAGTTCCCCAAAACCTTGGGGATCAGACCCTGAACCAGGTGAGGCTGCAAAAAGCCTTTGGAAGCCATAACTGGAAGATGAACCAGTTGGTGCTTCTGACAAGGATTGTGAGTGCATTCATCCCATTTCAAGTCTCTGACACTGAATTTTTCTCCCTCTTTTTGGGTTTGTTCCTAAAGAGTCTTTCAAAAACTTGTAAAGAGTCTAATTCTGGAAGAAGCATAATGGTTTATTTTGGGTTTTATTATTTTGCCACTGACCAAGAGAAGCCTTTTTGTGCCTGGATTTGTGATTTATGATTTATGGACACGTGTAAAAGCTATTGTCTGTGTTTCCACCATGGATTATTCATCTTTTTCTTTCAAAATACACTCACATTCCTGGAATTTATCCTAGTGCTTGCAGTTGAACCTGCAAGTTTGGAGACATCAAATCACTCGTGGTACTAAAGCAAGCTGTAGTTGATGCAATGATACCTGCTTCCCAGGAGGGTTTGCATTTTGGGTAGTGAGCATTTGTGATGCAGTTTGAAATGATACATTGGTAGGTGCTTTGAAAATGTTCCCCAGCACTCTAGAAGGGCTCATAAACATGTAGCTGCTGCTGTAGAGAGTTAGTTAAGTTTTCATCTTGGGACATGTGTTGTGTAAATTCAGCTGGAGATTTTATCGATATTTTCTTGTATCTTAAGGAAACTACTGGTAGCCCTGCTGCTCAGAGAGTAGCTGAGTTCTAATTCACCATGCTGTGGCTTTGAAGAAACCAGCCTTACAGGAGTTTCTGTGTTCTTGCAAGACACTGAACTGGTGAAGCTGGATGTGATCCATATTAATCTTCGCTTCCAAGCGGTGCAGTTTAGAGCAAATAACCCTTTCCTGTAACACCCCTTGTCCTCTGCTGTATAAACCAGTCTTGGGAGGAATAACAGAACAGTGATTGAAAAACTTTAATCCAGTCATCCCCAGCCTCTGAGCATTAAGATAAACCACCCAATCCCATTTTCCTTTTCAGAAAAGTTGCATAATAAAGGCACCAGTTGTCTGGATGTAATCTGCCTCTCACTGCTGGGCTGCTGGTCAGTGTGGGCTCCTGCAGTGGCATGTGGGATTGGATAGTGATGCACCCATGAAGTAAATAGAAAGAAAATATTGCAACAGTTTGTGGTAGTTTTATAATATATTAATCCCAGATTTTAGACAAGGTGTTGGTAATTTAAAGGCTGGGAGGAGAGGTATGGTATGGATGGCACAGACCAGGGCATGCAGAAAGTGAGTCAGGTCCTGTGGAACTGGGGTTGGACCAAAACCCCGTGTTATGATCCCACTTCTGACACCTGTTTAATGTCATGATCCCAAGGTGAGCAGTGCTGCATCCAGCTGGCAGCCAGGCACCAGGGGTGTCCTCAGGGCTCTGTGCTGGGGCCAGCTCTGTTCAATATCTTTATTGATGATATGGGTGAGGGGATCGAGCTTTCATTCATAAATTTGCAGACAACACTGAGCTGGGGTCGTGTGTCAATCTGCTGGAAGGTAGGAGGGCTCTGCAGAGAGACCTGGAAAGGTTGGATGGATGGATGGGCAGAGTCCAGAGGGATGGAGTTTAGGAAGTCCAAGTGCTGAGTGCTGCACTTTGGCCACAGTAACCCCCTGCAGCGTTACAAGCTGGGGATGCTGTGGCTGTGCAGTGCCCAGGGGGAAGGGGACCTGGGGGCACTGACTGACAGCCAGCTGAACTGAGCCAGCAGAGTGCCCTGGTGGCCAAGAACACCATCCTGGCCTGCATCAGGAGCAGTGGGGCCAGCAGGAGCAGGGAGGTCACTCTGCCCCTGTACTCAGCACTGGGGAGGGCACACCTGGAATGCTGTGTCCAGCTCTGGCCCCTCAGTTTGGGAAGGACCTTGGGACACTGGGGCACATCCAGGGGAGGCAACGAGGCTGGAGAGGGGCTGGGAACACAAACCCTGTGAGGAACCCTGAGGGAGCTGGGGGTGCTCAGCCTGGAGAAAAGGAGACTCAGGGGTGACCTTATCACTCTCTGCAGCTCCCTGTGAAAGGTGCCTGTGCTCAGCTGGGGCTGGGCTCTGTCTGCAGCAGCACTGACACAACCAGAGGACACAGCCTCAGGCTGCACCAAGGAAATACAGGTTGGATATCAGGAGAAAGCTTTTCGCAGAAGGAGTGATAAAGTACTGGAATGGCTTGCCCAGGGAGGTTGTGGAATCACCATCCCTGGATGTGTTTAAAAAAAGCCTGGATGTGGCACTGGGTGCCAGGGTTTAGTTGAGGTGTTGAGGGCTGGACTCGATGATCTTGAAGGTCTCTTCCAGCCCGGTGATTCTGTGATTCTGTGGAGCTCTAGGTGCTCTTGGTGTGTGGTTTCAGCTCTCCTGGCCATTGGCAAACCTGGGAAGAAAATCACAGACTGAGCTTTGCTCTGGAATGAGACTGCCCAACTTTCAGAAATGCCAAACGCTCACAACATCCACCCCAGGGTACCTGGGGGTCTGAAAACCACTTTAAGGCAGAAATGATTACAAACCAGTAGACAGTAACCAATTTTCATGCCACTGTGACAAAACCTTTTCAAATAATTGCATGAAAATACAACTTTGAAACATGTATTTTCTGTATTTCTAGTGCTGTTTATCAGATATGCATCAAGCTGTTAGAATTAATCTTCATTTGCAAATTTCTTTGAAGCAAAGCATGACGGCTCTGACTGCATGGTTATTAATCCCTTGAGTTTACCAACATGTGGACATCAGAAGGGATGCTGTTTTACTTTGATTGGGCTTTTATGCAGAGAAAACAGCACATGCTCTGTCCATCTGCTTCATTAAACTGTAAACACTATTCAATTTTGTAACATTTTAATGCATGGGCATTAAATATTTTGTGGACCTTGAGTAGCTGTCTGGCTGTTGTATTTTTAAAGCAAATTTAATCTTCTCTTCTAGGTTTCTGGGTTACCTTCTGTTCTTTCTTCTTCTTTTCTTTTAATTTCTTTTTAATTTGAAAGTCCTCCTACCTGACTTTAAGCCTTAGATGAAGTTCTTAAATCAGCAGGGAGGATTAGACAAATTTTAGGTATTTCAGCTGAACAATTCAGGTCATCAGTCTTTTGCAGTTAATTATAGAGGGAAGCCTGGGTGACTTTGCTCTTAAATTAGATGCCTGCAATTATTGTGAAACGAGCCTGGATCTTAGCCTGGTGAAATGATTTCATATCCCAGTACAGGTGGGTTAAATCTCCAATCCAAAAATATTTTTTTCCCTTTGTTGCTATTAAAAAAACCTTCTCAGAGTCAATTTTTACGAACATTTCCTCTGCATAAAACATAGCAATGTCTGAGCTGGGTTTTCTTCAGATGTTTGCATTTCCTTTTGGAGTGGAGAGCAAACAGAATTAGGGGGAGCTAGGCAAGACTGTCCTGGGCAGTGAAAAAAGGGGGCTTGGTCTGCAGTGCCTTTGAACCACTGCTGGGAGGGTGTGAGATGCTGAATCCCATTCACAGGATCTGCTTCAGGGCTCATTTGTACCCACACAGTACTGACATAATCCTGGGGGTTTATCAGAGTTACGTCATGATTTCAGAGTTGTCTCAGGCTGCTGGCTCCCAGGAGAGAAAGTGGCATTGTGGCAGAGTGTTCTGGTGGCACAAAATATAAACCATAGACAAAGGTGATTGGCAAAGATTAATGTTTTGTAATTGGGAGCGTTAGAGAAAGCTAAAGACCTTTGTACTGTGTATTTTTTAAAAACAACCAGCAAGCTGTTCGGAGAAGTAGAGTGTGGATCAGCATAAAACCTCATTTTTCTGTGTAATGAGAGCCATAGTTAGAGTTCAGCAAAAATTACACTTTGCTTTGAGTTGTTTCCTGGCCCTGTTCATGACAGCATACTGATATGTGTGAGGCTGCAGCTGAGGACCTGAGCATGCTTTGAGATCTACACTCTAACAGTGTAGTACAAATATTATATTTTTCACTTCTGAGATGTTTTTCCCCCTGCAATTTAAAGGAATGATATTTCCCTTATGTAGCATTGCCCAGGCTGTTAACAGGCTTGTTTTATGTTTTTGCTGTCATATGAAGAGAGTGAAAATCACCATCGTAGCAACTATGTGGCTTCAGAAGTGAAAGACAAAAAAAACCTTTCTCCTGAAAGCATCAGCTACAGGACAGGTGGTATTTTTTTTTCCAAGTGTTCTCATCAAGTTGTAATAAAAAGCTTTTCTCCCTTCCATTTGTGTGCCTTCTGTTGGGCTTCAAAGCCAGTTTTACCCTCGGGTGGCTGAAGTCAGGAAAGCTGTTCTGTACAGACCATGGCAAAACTAACTGCAGCAAGGAAGGAGAGAGGATTAAAAAATCCTGTTTATCAGAGGAGAGAGCTGACCCCACCGCCCTGAGCTCTTACACTGTCTGAATGGCCTCACTTGTTGGCATCAGGGTGAGCTCTGTGGCGGCTGGAGCTGTGCAGAGCTCTCAGGATTTGCTGTGCTGAGCTGCCTCTGGTTTGGCACAGCAGCTCAAGAGCATCTCTGCAGCCCTGAAAGGAGGGAGGTGACAGAGGTGAATTATTTTTGACCTGTGATCAAACAGCATTTTCAATGAGAAAGAACAGCAAAGAGAACAGGCTGTATTGCAGAGTCATCCTGACTTCCCCCTGCCTTCCACGCTGTCTCCCTGCATTTTGTTGTGCAGGAAAATAATGTGTGCCTTGCTTCCCTGGTGCTCTGGCACAGGCAAGGGACTCCAGGGGCTGTCCCACATCCTGTCCCATGTCCTGCACGTGATCCAGGTTTGTTTGAAGAAGTATGGACAGTGTAAAGGTGACAGTTTTTGCTACATGAAGTTCTGGGGACCAGGCAGGGACCCCATGGGATAGAACCTGGCAGAAAAGGTAGTTTGGATGCTGTTGGCAGCAGTAAGGGGTTAAGAAGAGATTTCTTCCTCCCAGCAATGTTTTTAAAATTTTTGTTCATTTGTGGTGCAAGTGCATTTTCAAGATGCAATCTGTATGTTTTTTCCTCAAAAGAACAAAGAGAAGATTTGTGTCATATCAATGTGTGATTAGTTTTAAATATTTATGTTATTAATAACCATTTCATAGCAAAAGATTCTCTAATGAAGACCAATAATTACCATGTAAAGTCTTTCCTAATAGTAATGTTGCTGGGACTTCTTTGAAAAATGTCTCACAGACAACTCTAGATGTCAGCTGGTAAAACCAAAAGTCATTTCTGTGCAATAGTGCTTTTATCATTGTGAGAGATAAAAGAGATTCTTATGGAAGACATTTGTGAAAGGTACATTTCTAAAACCTTTCTCAGCAGTGGAGCCTGCAGGATGCTCTCAGCTGGTACAGCACCTTGTAGAGCTTCAGACCAAAGCTGAGTTCAAGTGGATATTGTTTCACCTGCCCCCCTTGCCAAGGACCCAGCTATGTGCTGCTTCCCACTTGTGTGTCTGCTGCATTAGTGTGCTGAGAAGATGAAAGGCTCCAGCTATGATCTTTTGGAGATAAAGGCTTCTCAAGTGTCTCATGTTTCAGCTATTTTTTTGTTTGCCTCTGGAATCCATCTTCTCCATGCACCAGTTTTGGTTTCCCCAGAATCCTTTTATTGTTTCTTCCTTATTTTTGAACGTGGGCAGCAGCAGATCCTTCACTCGTGAGTTGCTCTCAGAAATGACAGGTGCCATGCTAGTGAGCCTCCAGGCTGTGTGCAGCTTTTTTCATCAAGGCAAGAGCCCTAAGACACAGATAGTGTCCCCCTGGAAATCAGGACATTTTTGGATCCATTTTTGCATCCATGGTTCTTGTCATCTTACTCTTTTTTTTTTGCCATCCAGTTGTTGCTGCTGCAGTGCTGCTGTGCCAGGGCAGGTGCTGGTGTGATTGTCTATTTCCAAGTGTGGTGTCCTGTTAATCAGATGGGAAGCTTCAGACTGCTGGATGTGATTTGGGTGTGGTTCTGCACTCAGACCCGTGTCAGGATGTGCCCCTGGCAGCTGTGGCACCCTGTCCATGGCCAAGAGCTCCTGTCCAGGGGCTCCTGTCAGCTGCAGCGTTTTCAGAAGCTACATGAGCACCTAAAGCAGACAGGGATTCTGTGTGTGCCCATTCCTGTGAGTCTGTAATTCCCTTAATCAAGGATTGACTGAGAAGGAGGGTGGCAGGGCATGGTCTTTGAAAGTGCCTTTGTGCACTGCTGGGAACAGCCTGGGAGTGGCTTTGCCCAGCTCTCCTGGATGCAGATGTTTCCAGCATCTGCTCAGGATGCTCAGGAAAATCTGCTGGGTCTGTGAGCCGGCTGTGGGGTGAGTCTGAGAGCTCTGGGCTGAGCTGTGGGTAGGTCTGCAGGTGGAGGATGGAGCTGGGTGTCTCAAGAGGAGTGCAAGGACAGAGCCCCCCAGAAATGCAGCCCCACCCCTGGCCAAGCACAGCCCTCCTTCCTCAGGAAGCATGAGCAGCCATCTAGGAAATGGCATTTTAAGAAACTGTAAAATCAGCAGTTGGAAATAATTGAATTGTACTTTATATATATTTTTTTTTGTCAGTGCCTCCTGTATTAAGCTGTTCGGTGGTTAAAAGGAGGAAACCCTCCTGAGATCTCTGCTGCCTTCAGAAGTGCTGGGCAGGGTGTAGCTGCACCCACAGGGTGCTGGCTGCCTGGAAGGTCCTGGTGCCATAACACAGCAATCTGTACTTGTGTGCTGTGCTTTCATCCCAAGATCACAGGAGAAGCAGGATCATTACTGTATATTAAAAGAATTCATTGTGTGGCTTGGTTTACTGGCAAAGCTGTGTGTTGAGAGTAGAGAGCATTGCAGGCAGCAGAAGTGTGTGGCCTCAGTCATGGGTTCATTTCTGCAGTCCATCCTGCATCCTGTCACAACTTCCTTCTCCTCTGGAATCCCACCTGTGACCCTCAGGAAAGAGCCCCGTGGTGGATATCATCCCTATGGGATTTTCCCAGGGGGGGGAAGGTGTTAATTTTTTCCAGTAATAGGCAGTGACTTTTGGTCCTGATCTGAGGTGGGAAGTGAGGAGCAGAGCTCTATCCCCCTGTGTCTGTTTGGAGGGTGTCCTCTAGGTTGAGGGCTTAAATCCAATCCTAACATACACACACACACAAAAAAACCCAAAAACAAAACCCCAAACCAAAAAAAAAAAAAACCCCAAAAAACCAACCCAGAGTTGCCTGTACCTGCTGGCTTGGAACTTGCTTAGAAAGGGAAGAAAGTAAGGGATGGAGTAGGAGTAATAATTTCATTTTTGCACAGGGACTTAAAATCCACCATCACTGCTGCCACAAATTACCCCTGGCGTCATCTCTCACTCTCTGAAGGCTTTGCAGGAACTGAGTTCTCCTTTTACTTCAAGGATGCAAAAAATTCAGGGTCGGGGGAAATTCCAGCGCTATGTCAATGTTCTTCCTTGGGTCTGAATCACTGGGGAAAAGGAGGAACCATAAAACCTTGGGCCCACCTTTCCCTTCAGGGCATCAGGGAGATCCCAGGAAGGCAATCTCAAGGAGGAACCATAAAACCTTGGGCCCACCTTTCCCTTCAGGGCATCAGGGAGATCCCAGGGAGGCAATCTCAAGGAGGAACCATAAAACCTTGGGCTCACCTTTCCCTGCAGGGCATCAGGGAGATCCCAGGGAAGCAATCTGCACAGGATGGGAGCTTTGCTTCAAACCTGTCTGGTGGGTCTGTTCCTAAACTTCCATCCCATTCTGATTCTGCTCTGTGCAGTGCTCAGAGGTCCTCCTTGTGCTGTGTCTGCTCTGCTCCATGCTCCTGAAAGAGGTGTGTTCCTGCACTGTGCCAGCAGCAGCAGCAGACTCTTTTCCCCAAAGGCTTGTCAAAGCTTCCTCAGCTATCTCGGCAATACTTTTATCTGTTTGTGTGTAAGCAGTATTTAAAGGGAACAAATGGCCTGTGTGATCATTCCCGTGCTCATTTTTTAGTGCATTTAATTCCTGATGCTGACACTTGGTTTTTCAAAGCAGGATTAGAACTGCTGAGGATAAACAGTGCCAGCATTGCATACAGCATGAGTGGAGAGCTGTGTAAAGCTCAGCCAGGCTTTCTTATTGACAAAGCCTAATTAAAAATGCATCAAGTTAAAGATTTTTTTCCTTGATAGTCAGATGTCCTGGACTGAACTGTCCTGTGCAGCTCTTCTTTTTGTGGTAACACAAGGGGATTTAAACTATGAGTTGATTCCAGTGTGGTCTCTGGGCATTCCCAAGAACCATGGGCTGGATGTGCCATTTCATTGAGCAGCACCTCGAAACCCTTCAGCACTGCTGCCTTCTCTCTGTGTATTCCAGTTAAAAGTCCTGAAATAATTTCCTGGAGCAGTTCCTCAAAGCAGGCAGATTGAGCATCAAAGCATTGCCCAAAGCCCTGGGGTGGACCTATTTATTAAGGCTGATTAACACAAGGAGTGTGCTGCATGTGAATTCAGGGCCCCCTATAAATATTGGACCTCCAAGGGTTTATAGGATGATTTTGGAGAAGTGTTTCAGAAGCAGTGCTACAGCCATTGCTTTGCATTTATTTTCCACCTTTTCTTTTTCTTAAAGAAGATTGTGATTAGTGTGAAATTACTTTTAAATTTTAGTTTTCATTCAGTGTTTAAAAGAATATCATGCTTATAATAGTAAGGGGTGTACAGGCTGTCTTTTGGAATTAAGAACAATTTTTTTTTTTTGCTTGTGTTTGTTTTGGGACGGAATGAGTAATGACTTTGGGACAGCTTTGTGGTATAGTGTGTTTTGCTTTAGGTTTACTGACGAATGGTGTTTTCTTCAACCAGCAGGCTGGCAGGGAATTGCAAACAGTGACCTCATTTATCCTACTAGAGCTCACTCTCCTTGACGTTTTCATCAGCCAGTGGGGGAAGATGTTTGCTGTTCAACTGCTGCCAGCAGCGCTGGCACTCATTTTTATCTCTGCAAACTCAGTGAATATTCTGAGCATTGTGTCAGTGTAAGCAGTGTTGTGCCTGTCCTACAAGGAGCCACGTTCTGTGTTGAGCTAGGAGCAGCAGCAGCTTGGCTCAGTGGTGTGTTTCATTGCAGCATGTGCTGCAAGGCTCTTTGTAGGGCTGGGCGTCATTTGGACCCCACCAGCTGGAAACCATTTGCCAAAATAATGCAATGTACTACTGATGCTTTTCCTCTTTCATAAAAGATGCAGGAAAATCTACACATGGGTAATGTTATTGTCTTGAATTTGAGGAAAGGAGTTAATGAACCTACTGCAGAGTCATCATTTTATTGGTTTTTTTCAACTTTTAGGAGGTAACTTAGAAGAGTGTTTTGCAAAATCGAGGGTTAATAGATGAACCAGTAGTGAAATGCTTAGAGAAAACCAATTTTTCCTGTATCCCTAGAAACAATAGGAACTCTGAACAGTTACCTGAAGTGTCTCCTACTCTAGATTAGTTTCATTTTGTAAAATCAGGCTTAGATTTTTCCTCCAACACATGGATTGTGTAAAGTGCAGAGCATGATGCAGCCTAACGTGGTGTTGTGTTGGATAGCAGGTCCTCAAGTCTTTCTTGTCTTGTAGTAACCTGGCATTAGCAGTGCAGACCTAATCCCTGCAGTGTGTGTTGTGTTAGAGAAGGGCAGAGGTGTCCTGGCAGATGCAGGCTTGTACACTGCCAGCTTTCTTTGTGCATGTCCTGGCAGTGATTTTGATGTGTATCTTAGTTAATGGAATCCTTCACAATATTTTTAAAAATTCATTTGTGCTGCAACAGTTCATATCAATAATATTTACTTAATATTCTGTAGTTTAAACAAAAGAATCCCTAATAATCATAAATAATAGTTATAATAATTTCAGTGAGTTTTCAGACTTTTAAAAGGCATGGTTAACATGCATTGTGCCTTTTCTGCCCCATTTTGCACAAAGTTCCAGCAGGATGTGTAGAGGCAGGTGTGATGCTGATGGGGGTACCTGCAGCTTGTTTTGAGTTTGGAAGAGTTTTCCTTTGGAAGCTATTTAGGTATCTGCCAAGAACATCTCTAGTTCAACTGAGAAACAATGCAGTGGATGAAGTGTGCAAAATAAATAATTTAAAATGTATAAGACAGAAGAATTAGTGGCTTCATGTGGTACCACTGGCAAATTTGAGTAGATTTTTGCAGCTTTTAAGGTTAAAGAAAGGCAGAATACTAATGGGGTTTTTTGACTAACTGAAAGCTCATTGAGTTTGCTAGCAAGTTTTTTTTAATCATGTAATTAATTAATAGTAAATACTTTTGGAAATTGCTGCTATTATGCAGATTACCTTTCCTGTATTCAGATTCTTCTGGAATAGGTTGAACTCTGATATTTACTCTGCAGTGTTCAACTGAGAGCAAACACATCCATCTCAAAGACAGGGCTGCCTAGTTTGCTGCAGTAGCTTAATGAACTCATCCTGAATACTCATTTATTCAGTATCTCTCTCCATATCACTGTATCAGTGTTTAATCCTTAACAAAGCTGCTTGTTGCTGTTCTTATTTCCTGATTCTAGAACACGCTGCAAACAGCATCAAGTTCCCCACTGCCATTGCACTGGACTTGCAAAATAATTTGTTTTGCTGTCCTGAAAACAGTACTTTCATATAACCAAGCTATTTTGATGATATTTGTTGTCATCTGCCTCAGGAAATGATAGTGGCATCTTTGACATATGAATTATATTTCATGTTCCAGTCCTATGAAAAAAAACCTATCATTATTTTCTAATTTTAGCTGCTGCTTGTCCATAGCCACTGCAACAAGATTTTTAGGAACAGTGTTCTAAACATCCACAGTTACATATTGCTTATTTTCAGGATATTTAATTATCTTAAATGTCAGACTGGCATTGTATACCTAAATATAGATAAGTAGTGGCATTGAAAATGCATGTAAATACTTTTAAATAAATAAATAAAGACATATAACAATGAAATGTGTAAGGCTTGCAATGCCATCCCTGCCCAGCCTCCACGTGTTTCTCCAGCACTCCAAAAACACCATGGAGATGGGTTTTCTGCACTTTTTGTGTCTCTCTCCTTGGTGCTGTGTGCTGTTAAAACAGGCTTTTAACAAAACAGCACAGCCTTCCTTTATTTTGGGCATCTTCAGCCAGAAAAGTCCTGCACAAGTAAATAAATAAATGTGTTTTAAGGCACCAGAGATGCCCAGAGCTGTGTGCAGTGCTGTGCAGCAGGGATGCAGCCAGCAGGGCTGTGTGGGCAAAGCCTTTCTCTGCAGGAATTTTTATGGGCTAGGGAGATTGGTATGGTCAATAATTTAATATGCATTTTGAACTCTTAGAATGATTTAGTGTGTTACATAAATGGGAGAGGGAAAGGCTGTATCTGTTTTTTCCAGTTCATTGTTCATGACGATAAGAGGAGTTTTATTAACTTCACAGTTGGTGCTGCTCTGTTGATGCTTTTAATTTTTATTGTGTTTGGTTTTAATCCATTAAAAAACCCAACAAACCAGGATTATACTGGGGAATTTTTTCCTTTTTTCCTTTTTTTTTTTTTTTGTTTTTTTTTGTTTTTTTTTTTTTTTGTTTCCCCTTTCTGGTCTTTTGTTTCTTATTAGGAAGCTGCAATTCTTCACAGAACTGACAGGTACAATTTTGGCTAAATATTCAAACCTGAATACTCCACAATAAGCATGCAGGAATGTAGACACTGAGAAATGGTGGAAGTCTCTTCATCAGGGGCTGGAAAATCATATATTCTCTGTTAGTTTGAAGGCTGAGAATGCCATATAAATCACTTTTTTTTTTTCAGTTAGTAATGCAATACTAGAACAGTAGAGAAGGGAAAAGGTAAACATTCATTACAGAATGTAATTATGGAATTCATTACAGAAAATATGGACAAATAAAGAGCTGAAGAAAAGAGAGATGTCCTTGTCACTTACCTTTGCCTATGAAGTGTTGCATGTCTGCAGAGGAGTAAGGCAGGGCTTTTGTCTTTGTGCTCTGGGGGCTGAATTGGGGCAGGCACAGGTTGGTTGTGCTCCTTTGCCTGGTTTTTAAAGCACAGAATGCTCTTTATTTCCATTTTTCTTAGATTCTTGTTTTGCTCTTTGGAATGAATCCACAGCAGATGACCCAAAATTCATGAAGATCTGGAGGTGCTTGTTATTATTTATATAAACATTGATAGTGTGGGTAGTAGAAAACCCTGAAAATAGGTAGGAAATGTCAAACCTGAATTGGAAACCGGATTATTTTTAAGAATTTGGCTGAATATGGCACACTCATAGGAAAACTAACTTGATAAGAGAGTTCTTTAAGAAAGGTTAGGGATATATGGTGGACAAGGACAGCAACAATTTGCCACAAAAGTGTATTAAAATATGCAAAAAGGTAGAAAGTTATTAAAAGATAGGAAAACAACAGGGAGGGAGTGGAATAAAAAAATGAGTTAAGAGTGCAGACAGACGTTGCTGCCAGAGGGCTTTCTCTGTGTTATCTGCAACCAGTTCATTTTGGAAAGGAGAGCTCTTTCTGGTCCAAAAACCAGCTGTAGGAACCATTAGAGGTGATTACCAGGGCAGCTTTGTAGGATGCTGCAGAACAATTACCAATTAAAAATACTAAAACTTTCTGAGTGTAAATGTCACAAGTGACAGTTCAGCTTTGTGGTACATCCACGGAGAGCATAATTGAATGAGCATTTAATAAGAGGCTTTGGAGCTGCATTCATGTCCTAAGCAAAGTTTAAATGCAGAAGGATTCAGATGAAGCACTGAAGCTTAACCAGACTTTATTAGAAAACAAATCAAAACAAGCCCAACATTTTGAAAATAGATTATCAGTATTGAGTCATTGTTGTGATGGACACCTATAATCCAGATACAGGTTCACCACACAATTACTGTTATTTGTTCAGATGAGTTTGTATAGACTCTCAGCAGGTTTAAATAGGCATTTAAAAAAATGTAGGGCATTTTCTATTGTCTGAATTCCAGAAGGGTGCTTCATTTTTGTTGAGAGATCCATAAAATTTAAGGGAGCATCTCAGATGTGCGAAGAAGTCGATAAAGAATTGTCTGCTTCAAAAACTTTCTTTGTTGAAGTACTGTATGAAAAGAGCTCAGAGAAGTAAAGGTCTTCAGTTCTAGAAGGTTTCAGGGCTTACCCAACCAAAGCAGCAGCAGCTTTGAGGGATCATCAAGGGCACAGCTTCAGAAGATGATTTATACAGAGCCCTCCCTACCTTGAGATTCAATCCCCATGCTCTGTGCCTGGCGTGGTTGGTGTGTCTCACTGTCACAAAGCCCTCGAGGAGGGGAGGAGAGCCTTTTGTGATGATCCCTTCAGTAGGTCCCTCCTGCCTTCTCTGTAAAATGTGCTGGTGTCAATGCACAAATCCTTGATGTGGTTTGTGAGGTGCTGCTGGGCCGTGACTTTTCATTCTCTTGGGGGTTTGTATTGGGGTGCCTTAACCTGGTGAGATGCACAGTGCATCACCAAGGAAAACACAGGCTCAGTCTGGCTTCCATCCCCAGTCATCCCTGATTTTGGCACTGGTGCTCCAGAGCTGTGGCTGAAATCAGAATCTGGGGTAATGAAAAAATAGCCCCAAGGGGGTTAATATTCTTGTGAAGATGTACACTGTGCCACACACCCTTCTGAAGCAGGACCAACCCTCATCTTTTGCTCTCTCTTTTTGGCTTTATTTTATGTCAAGAAGTGGCTGTTAACCCTGAAATAGAGGTAGAAAGAGAATTATTTTCACAAAACTGCAAGAACATTTCCAGATGCTGAAATAAGCAAAGCAAAAAAGAAAGTCTTATATATCTCTCATTTTTCTGCAGTCATAAAAGGAAGGAGACTGTTGTGAAAACTCATACTGTTCATAATCCTTCTCAAAAGTCATCTTCTTAATGTTTGGCAATATTTAAAATCCTGAGCATGTGTGTGGAATACTAACTGAGGCAGTTTTAAAATTAATGTTACCTCAAACATGTTTTGAATCAACTTCCTGTGAATTTAATTAATCATTACTTCTCTGGCAATTCAAATTTACATATTTTTAAGGCTGGCTCTGATCCATGTTGGCATCTGAAGTACAGAGATCAGAACTCCTCTGAGTAACAGAGTGAGGCATCAAACAAATACTGAAACTTGAAATGCAGTGTGAATTGTTACCTTCTGCCTAATAATAAAACTCTGGATTTGGCAGGCTGAAGAGAAACTGTGCAGCCACTGAAAAATATTTTTTTTCAAGACATGCTGTGTACTCTAGCAAAGGCAGCCTTCTAGGGCACCTGTTTGCCCTGGAAACCATGGAGAGCACCCAGAAAGTTTCCTTGAAACTAAGCAATTCCAAATGTTTGGAAAGCAGTACATGACTGTTCTCCCTGTATTATCTCTGTCACCAACAGTCCAAGAAAAATGTCTCTTTTTTGGGTCAGTACTAATGGAGAAAAAAATGAATAAAAATATTAGATAGATATGCCATGACAGGTGTGAAGTGGGTGAGTAATGGTACCTCTTGTTAAATTGGAAATAAGGAAATATTTATGAAAAGAGTTTTCTTAGTGGGAGAGAGGTCTGAGGGCTGTGTTTTATTGCACTGCCTTCAGTGATGTGCAAACGAGCATGATGTGAGGGAGACAGTTTCACTGGCTTAGAGGCAGAAGAAAATTTGGAATTGTGAATTGTCTCTTCCACTACTGCCATCAAGAGCAGAAGGAAAAAAAGAGGCTTTCCTCCATTAAAAGCTTCTAGGGAAGATGAAGTATCATTCCTGCTGGACTGCTGAGTGCACACGCTGGTCTGGGATGGGAAGTGGTGACAGTGTCGATGGAAATCGTCCCTGTGTGAACATCCAAGGAAAGTCAGCTGCTGCTGTGGGGTTTTTTGCAGAGCTCCTTAGGAGATACAGCAGGTGTGCAGCCCAGCCTCTGCTGTGGCAGCACAGGGCTCTTCCCCAGCCACTCATCTGGTGGATGTGTGGTGGGGGTGACTGGAAGGGAGCAGAGCTCACCTGCTGTTCCTGTAGTTGCTGCTGCTCTGTCTGTTCTTGCTAGGCAGTGCTTTCTGTCAGCAAGTGCAGAAATAGGGAGGTTTCCAGGAGGGAAGTGTTGCTTACAAGGCATCCTGCATCCATAAGAGGCACTTGCTCCTGTTCCATCCGAGGCTGCACAGCTGTGTTTGTGCACAGCCAGGAGGATGAGCCTCCAGGCTCTTCCTCCCCTCTGGCTGCAGCCTCTCTTCAAAGGCTTTCCTCAGCAGTAAATTCCTGTAGTAACCTAGCTGACTCTTTGCTCAAGCCAGACCTTTTTTGCCCAAGCCATCCTTTTTTTCCCCCCTCACTTGTTCTTTCTGTTGTATGGGTGGTTCACTGAAACTCTCCATTCACAACATCTTTTGTATAAACCAAGATCCCTTCCAGGCACCCACCCTGATGTGTCTTTTGTGAAGGGCTGCTGGGACAATTTTTACTTTGAGTCAGAACATGGAACACTGGCAGATTTGAGCTCTGTCTACCTGACCTCTGTCTAACTGGCTCTCCAAGCAGCTTTGGGGTCTCAGTTAAATTTTCCTGATGTTTCCTGCCCCTGCTCTGAACCAGGCACAGAGAATGCTCCATGGCACCTGTGTTCAGGATGATGCTCTGACTGGAGCAGGGAAAACACCACAACTCCATCTTCTGTCATCCTCCTTCTTCCAAAAGCCCTTCACAGCTGTTTCAAGAATGCCAAACCTGTGGGTTTTTGCTGGTGGGAACTGAAGTTTTTGTTGTGTTTCAGTTGTGTCTCAGTCCAGCTTAAAAGGAGTTGGTGTAATTATGATATACTGTGTGCCCCACTCACTGTACAAACAGTGGGAGTTTCCTCTTGAGAATGAAAGTAACTTTGGCCACTAGTTCTGTCTTTTATATTGTATTAAAATAATTCTATTGCCAGTGTTTTCAAGTGTTGAAATAATTTTTTTAATGATCTGTTATATTTTAATTAAAAGGTCATATTTGAAGACTGAAGTCTATTTTTATGTGTATAGAATGTGCTTCTGGAGTGCCTTTGTTCATTAAAATCAGAAAATTAAAACAGAAAAAATAGACAAGGGAAATGAGGCATATTATACTACTACTTTCATGTTTGGTTTTGAAGGTAAAACTGTATCCAAATGATAATTAGGCTCTGCCCTCAAAATGGCCTTGCTACAGTACATGCACTGATGAAAGCAGCTCTGGGATTTCTTCCTTTCTGGAGTTAGAGAATTCCCATCTGGGGACTCAGAGTGTCTCCAGCCACAATGCTAAAATAAGATTATCATCCCTGAAAGCTGGATGTGTGGGAGATGGAAATTCATGTGTGAGGAGTTAGAGGCATCACTTGGAAGACACTGACAGTAGAATTGATTTTGCATTGGAAAAATGATTACTAAGAAAATCTACTATATACATTAAAACTTTGAGCCTCTCAGCAAAATGGCATCCTTGCAAAACTCATTTTATGTTTCGATGCTTTTATCCACAATTTTAAGGGTTTTTTGTTTGGTTTTTTTTTAAAACTTACAATACATATTTTGCTTTGATATGCAAAATGTGTTTTATACATCCATTAAGTCACATCCACTAAATTACAGAATATAGTGCCTCTGGTGGAAGAAATTATATATTTGGGTAACTTTCCACTGTCAGAGGACACTTTTCATCTCTGAGCTGGATGGCTGTTCTTCACATGAGCCTATTTTAAGGACAAATCAGCATTTATTCACCATTGGGCACGCAGCTCTTGCTGGCTGCTTTGGGGCCCTGTGAGCCTTTCCCAGGTGAGAGGTTCTATCTCATTTCTTTGTCCATCCCTGCATCACTCCAGTTTTCTGTGCTGTGACTTAATTACTGGCTCCCAGATGTGCAGAATGGTTGATCCTCTGTAAATCTTCTAAGCTCTGTAAATAAGGAATGATTCTAGGCAGGTAGGCAGATCTGCTCTGATTGTGCAGTGGGGGAATCAACCCAGAAATCTCTGTGTTAGCTCAAAACCAGTTTTGAGCTGATGCTCACATTTGCTTTTAGGCTTTCTTTTTTTGTTTTTGAAAGGATAGTGTCCAGGTGTGGTGTAAGGTAGGTTTGCATGGTTCTGTGGGCAAATGCTAAAGTGCAGGGAAATTAAAATGCAGTGTTTTTCATAGTACTTTAACTTGATTGGGGCTCGAGTGGGACTTTTGGTACTAAAATAAGTCATCTCCCCTGAAATAAAGAGACTTAATTTAGGTGCTGTTAAAAGCATCACCCTGAGGAACTGCTGAGGACTTCAGAGCAGGTCTGAGAACCATCCGTGGTTCCACATGATTAATTCAAAATGTGTGAACCCTTACAAAGCACCTACAGTACAAACAGAGAGTACACATCAAAATCAGTAATTCACAATAAAAAAAAAAAGGAGCTGATTGCCTATAAACCTGAATTATTTTTATCCTCTTTTATGATTGCAAAATGGTGCACTTCTGAAGTTTTTGTGAAGCTCTTATTTTTGGGGGAAGAATTTCTTTGAATTCTAACCTTATTAGATTAGAGCAGAGTCCACACTCAAAACTGATATGCCAAATTCATTTCAAAGCAGTGACTTATATTCAGGTGTAATTTTTACCTTTGATTTGAACCTGTGGCATCTGCTCAAGGTCAATCCACAATTCATTTACATTTTTTAAAGCCCCTTGTTTTTACCATTTGGAAGTTTTGGTGGATGCTGTGGGAAGGTGAAGGAGGATCACCTTGCTAGGTTAGTTGTGCTCTGTTTTAGGTATGCAGAGATGTTCATTGTGGTGAATAAAGTTTGAGTATAACATACTATCTCCTTGTAAATGCTGCAATGACCCATAAGGTGCTTCCTTCATTCAAAAAATGCAATATAAGCTCAGAAGAACAGGTGGATAGAGAAGAGTTTGGTCTACAATGGCAGAGACTCGTGAGGATTTCTTTTGATTGGCAGCGCTGCTTGTTTTTGGTAAATCCTTTTTGATGCCAGCTAATAAATGTTGCAGCATTAAATCCTGGAGATTATCAGGTGTTTGGAGAGAATGAAAATTGTCTTTTCATTGTGCATTGTGGGTTGGAGGCTCTGTGAGAGCTCTGGGTGATTTCACTGTGGACACATCCCTGGTGGGCAAACCCCAGGGGTCAGCCTGGCCTCCCTGCTGGAGTAGCTAAAACAATATTATCAGGTCCACAGGCATTTGAAGATCATTAAAATTCTCACTAGATCTTTCTGTTTAAGATTTTTTTTTGGCATAGAATGTGGTTTGACCAGGAATTAGCTCCACAACACAGCATTGCTCGTAAATAGAGTATTTTTTTTTTAATACAGTCCTTTTCAAAGAAAGCTCTGTGTGCTTATATATGTTTAGAAATGTTGGAAATTATTCTTATGACCACTGACATTTGTTAAAGCAGAGTGGTTTGGCTTTACCTTTGCACTTCTTAATGGTCACTGTAGCTAACAGAACTATTTATGGCTCTAGACAGTAAAACTCCAATGCATAGAAAATGAGAATTGTGGAAGAGATGGAGTTGTACGGTGTCTGTAAAATGTGGGCAGGTAAAGATGAGAGCTTTTGAAGAAAAGGAGGTAATTTAAACTCTCTTCTGTCAGCATTAGGGATAACAAAACATAGAGTAAGTGTAAAATAATAGGCCAAAATGGGAAGGGGAATGAAATCTCAGTCACCTACTATAGCCAATATTCTCTGAAAATTATTCCAGTTTTACCAAACAGAAGAAAAAAAATTAATTTCTGATGGAATTGAGTGGTAGGGAGTATTTTAGTAATTTAAAGAGAAGTCTTAAGACAGTATTGGCAATTTTCAAAAGGCTTGAGTGGCTGCTCCTGAAGACTGAGCATGGTTATTGCATTCTAAAGCAGCAAGACAGATGTATGAATCTAAGAATTATTTAAAACTCCTGGTAGTAATTGCAACTCAGGTGGTCATTTTTAATGCCTCATTTGTAAAGAATTGAGTAGACCAGGGTTGTAATGTTCCGTAGTCTTTCTTCTGGATGATTACTTCTGTGGCAAGATGACAAAATGAAAAACCTTCTGAGGACTTAGGAAATGAGTCAAAAAACCCCTTAAAATAGTGCCAAGTTAATTTTATTCTATTGGTTTTATTCTGCTGAGATGGACAAGCACTCACTGTTAAAGCAAAAAAAAACTTACACTGCTCTGAATACACCACAAGCTGATTGCTCTTCTCAGTCTGCTAAAAACTCTCTAAAATGCAATGATTTTCTGAACCTTTAAGCACCTACATTTGCCAGTCTTACAAAATTTTTGAATTTCTGTGTGTATGTGTTTTTTCTTCTAAGGTTTTTTTCTTCCCTGAATTTTCCATTCTTTTGGTATAAGAAAACCATGGATATAGACATGGACAGAAATCTGACAATTAAGATGAGAAACTCGTAAATAAGAATAAAAAAAAAGTTGAAATACACTACATAGTGGCATTCATTTTTAGATAATCTGGTGCTTCTGGGATGGAAATTTTCCATACTCCATCTATTTTATTCTCCTTTGACCTTGTGTCATCTCTGTCACTTGGTACATTAAACAGCAGTCAGGTTCAGAGCCACTTATAACTGATAAAGGACTTCAGGAAGTTTTATCCATCCTGTGATTATCAATTGAATTTTCAGGTGTGAAAATTACCGTTGTAATCTCAGAAGACAGTGACCCATAAAAGGTGTATGATTGAAAATGAGATCTATAATTGAAAATGTGACATTATTTCTTTAAATCCAACATTTATGTGTTGGTGCCACCTGGCAGCACCTCGATGTGCCCTTGATTATTTGTCATTGCCTGGCTGGTCAGGTACAGGCATCAGGACAGGTGTGGGTCATGAAGATATTCTCCTCTGAGATGAGAATGGCCTTATTATAATTTACTTTTTTTCATAAGAACAAAAGGAAGGGGTCACAGGGGAGGTAGAGCTGTTCACGGTTACTTGTGCTGTTTGAGTGAGTGAACTTCCACTTTTCCTCATGCCTCTCCTATCTGACAAGAGTTTCAGAAACTACATTTAAGCCACAATTACTTGTCCTGATGGCTTCTTCCACACACCTGCCTAATTCCCCAGTGAAGGCTGCAAATCAGCCTGGCTGCAGCCAGAGCACACCTGATTGCAGCCCCAGTTTGGAGCACAAGTGGAGATGTGCATGCTCATGAAGGGAGGTGCCAGGGATGGTTTGGGGACCTTTCCCCATCCTCAAGTGGCTGTAGTTGAGGCATTGATTTAATTCTTCTCCTCTGTCCTGCAGCAATAACTCCACTTGTAATCTGAATAATATGTTTTCTTTGTAACCTTCACATTAACACAGTAATTACTGAGCGGCTGGAAGAATTGGAATGGGTCTCTCTATTTTTTTTTTTAACAGCTTATGCCCTTTTCTTGCTTGGTGTATGCTTAAATATTTGAAGTTGCAGCTTTTAAATAAATTATTGACAAAAGCACCAAGGGTTCCTTTCGTTGCTCACTTGCAGGGTTACCTAAATATGCAACTAAACACCACAGGGAGTGCATAAAAACCAGAAAATAAAACATTCTTACTGCAGTGCCTTGCAGTGTGTTGGCTACTGATGCAGATATATTCAGAGAGGGGTGGTGCACTTGGGGATAGATAGTGAGTGGTAATGAGGCAGCTTTTGGATAAATTGCAGTTTTTGATTCCCACTTCGGTAAGGGCACCCAGAAGAATTACTTTGTATATTTTTAGTTGCTTCTTGTTTCAGAAGTTGATGTATACAATTGCTGTTGTTGCAGTTGTGCATTGCAAAACTCTTCATTATCCTCTTGGATGCTTTCAGATGTCTGCTATTTTTATTCAATTTTCCATTCTTAAAAAACAATCTGGCTTTCTGCTTGTAGTAAGAAGTAAACACTCCTCCTAAATGCTTAGAATAAAATTACACAGGTAATAAAATTATCAAGTCAAAATGGCAGACTTTTCTGTTGCAAAATCCTGTGTGCAGTAGGAAGTATAAATAGAATAATGCATGCATACTCCCCTTCTAGGGGAAATAATTGAATAATTACTACCAAAACTTTTTTTCCTAGGTCAGAAGAACATTTGCTACATTCCAACTGTGGTACATAAGCAACCATTTTGATGTATTTTAATTAAGAACAATTTCAACAATGTAGATATGCAGTTGTTATGGTGGATTAGAACCTTCAAATTCTTTTCCTATAAGATGTATTGCTTCAATTTCTCTTGCTGCATTGTGCTGAAACATCATGCAATTAAAGCATCATGTTGTTTTGCAGAATATTCTCTTGTAGACAGGTAGTCTTTGTCAACTGATGAGATTAATAATTTTATTTCACTTTCAAATATGGGAAAAGTGATGATTTTTGCTCTCAAAGGCTTCTGTAGAAAGCACTAAATGGAAATACTGCTCCATCATCAAATAGGACTGATTGGATTTTTGAAGCTGAGCTTTTTACTGATGTTAGTTTTCATGACAAAATTAAAAAAAAAAAAATCACTATTGCCCCCATTAACCTCCAATCAAGTCTGGGTGAGCAGAGTGTGCACAGGAAAATGCTTTGGGGTCCTCTGTTGCTAAGAGTGGCATGGAGTGATTTGTAAGGCTTGTGATGAGCAGGAACACTGGGGGCAGAGGTGAGGAAACACCAGATTTTTCACCAGCTGGTCCATCAGGCCAGCTTGGGTCCAGCTTTGTCAGAGCCACTTCTGGTTTGCTTTGCTCTTGGGGTTTTGGTTTTGTTTGGTTGGGTTTTGTGTTTTTTTCATGTATTCTGATAGAGTAGGTGCAGAAGTCAGAAAGGATGGAGTCTCTGGGCTTTGTTTTCCCACTCAAGGTGCTGCAGAAGGGCTACTTTAGTGCTGGTTTTTAACTTTTTTATTTTCAGTACCCTGTGCCCAGCAGAGAGCCACGGGGATTTGGCTGCACATCTCCCCACTCTGTGATTGAGGAGCTGTTTCCTCCAAGGGCCACCCTAGCCACAAATCACGGGAGCAGCTTGCAGCCAGCTGCTGGCTTTGCCACTTGGTGTGTGGCAGGTCAGCTGCAAGGAGCTCTGCTAGTTTTAATTTTAATATTCCTCAAAATTTTGATCCTGTGGGAGCAGCTAGAGCTGCCTAAAGTTGCAATCTCAGGAGCTGTAATGTAGCTGCTTCCAGAAAATTTCATAAGTTGTTTACACAGAGGAGACAGGGATGTAAAAGATTATTCAGTTACTCAGGAGGGAATAAGGAGCATACGGTGCTATGAGCTGCAGAAAACAGGAAGAAACCCCACAGGTATCAAATCAACACAAAATGTGAAGAAAGAAATTCTCCTGCAAAAGTCAGGTATTAACTACACCAACTTTTGTTACAGCTCCCTTTATGTAAATTAGCTAAAACCCAAACTCTTGGCGAGTTTCCATCAGTTTGAAAATACATTTGTTAATCACTGCCACTTATCTGTGATAAAATCCAGACTTCTGTTCTGTGGGTGGTTTGTTTGCTTTAATTTGTGGGGGGTTTTTTTCTCCTGTTTTTGCTTTAAAAGTGGTTTGTATTTTATGAACATTCAAGATTACCTGCAAACCCATTTTTACATGGCACAAATCTGGGAAAAATTCCTTTTGTAGCTTATTAATGAAATTCTTCCATTTATTTGGCCATATAGGTCTGGATTCTGACTTCTAGCAGCTTGTTTTTTGAGTACACACTGAATATGTTCATTCTTCTTAAAAACTAAGCAAGTATTTAGAAAAAGGAAATGAAGGTTTATACTTTTAAAATTATTAATCTGGGGAACCATGGAGTATCACAAGAATCCATTTTATTTAAGGCCTATAGTATAAAAAAAAGCCATGGTGTTACAGCCTGTCTCATAGCCCAACACCTTCATTTGAGCCAAATATTTGCCTCCAGACATTTCAGTAGGAGCTGTTGAAATGGATCTGAAGGAATTATTTGGCTCTTATATTAAAGCTCAGAGCCAAGGAGAGGTTTTGAGCTGAGTGCTTGTTGTGAGTACTGGATCTGCAGACAACAAATGATCTTCCAGTGCATTAATGGAAAATTCAGTGGCAGGGCTGCTTGGAACTTGTCATCCAGTGATGAAATCATTGAATGAAATCATGAATCATTACATGTTTAGTGTAACAGCTCTGCCAAAGGCAGGCACCCACTTCTGCACTGGTAAGATCTTCCTCTTCTGTCTCTGTTTATCAGAACTCTAATTAGAACTCTTCTATCTTTTAAATGGCAAGAAACCCAAAAGAAATAAATATTATGTGTTTTATAGAGATCATCCTTGCCTTATTTGTCATTGGAATCTGACAGAAAGAAGACTTTACTCTGGAGATAATGAAAGGTGCCATTCATTTCTTTCTTTGAGTCAAAACTCCTAGTTTGGATGGATTTCTGCCAAAATTTCTAAGACAGTGATATGCTCTCTCCTTTACTAATAAAATATTAAAGCATACATGGAGTGCTTGACAAGATCACTGCTTTTCTTGGCAGTGATATTAATTATCCCTCCAATCAGAGGCTCATTTGAGTTGCTCCTTAGAATGTCCAGGCTTTGCTAGAGCAGTGCTTAGTGGATCTGTGCATTTCTTTGCTTTTCAGTAAAATCAGCATCTGGAAAAGTTGGACAATAGGAGCACCTTGACTCTTTTGAGGGCTCACATTTCCCAAAGAAACATAATGGATAAAGGGCCTTTGAGGTGTTTTATGCAGATAGGTTTGGCCATTAGGTAAAATGACTTTGCAGGGAAAGAAAAGCTGGATTTTTACTTTATTTGGAAGTACACTGAAAAAAAATCAATTAATCTGGTAAAACAGCCAAGAAATTCCTGATGTTTTTTCCTCCTAGCACTGAATTTGCTTTTTAATTGAGTGGAATATATATAAAGAGATGATTTTGTGACCCACTGTGTTTCTAGAAATGCTTTTTTATAACCTCTAGATGTGTGTATGAGTGTTGGAAAAATGTGATGTCCTTAGTCCTGTGAGAACTTACACTGTTTTAAAGCAAAATGTGATCTTGGCTCTTCTGGGTCATTATATACATATATATATAAAAACTCTATATAATGTAGCATAATGTATTACATCTACAAATTTCCTGATCACTTCTCTGGTCTAAAAAATTGCAGGAAAATAACATATCTTCATTTCTGATCATAGAATCATAGTGTTCTACTGCTTTAAATAGAATTCTGTTTCCTGGAAAAACAGGGAATTTAATGGTGAAGCAGACTGGAAAAAATGAAATTATAAGTTTCCAATTGGATCCAGTGATACTGACTTAGTAATTTTGCTTGCTACAGTTTTGTTGACAAATATTTACATAAAGAGTTGCTGGTTTCCCATTCTCACCTGAGCTTGGCAAACTCATGTAACCTTCCCCTGCTTTAGATCCCTCTAAACTCAGAGATTGATTTTGTGTTCCCTTTTCTGGTACTGGCACTCCTTGGTTAATTAACATTTTTATTTGTTTATAGGAATGTTGACTTGAATAATATTTATCTCTGTATATATTCAGTGATATGTGCATGTACATATGTATGTGCACAGTCTTATTAAGGCACATTTGGATTTAAACTACTTGTTTTATTTGCATGTAATTTATATGTAAATCTGAAAACAAATAGAAAAATCCTGATGTAAATTTGCAAAATGTGTTTCATAGTTTGATAAATCCTGATTTAATCTCACTCATCTAAAAAAACCGTATTTCTGTCAGATCAATTCTCCAGGACTGTTAAATGGCATAAAATTAAGCATGTGTACAGATACCTGAACAGTGAGAAACTCCAAAAGTTGATTTTGTTCTTTCTGCTCTAACAGTGAACTTACTTGAAAGTCATGCACCAGTGCAGGTTTTTACCATTAAAAACAGGGGCACAGTGTTAAATTTAAATTTTAAAATTACGTGGCGCAGATCTGAATATGACTTTATGACATTGCTGCAGCGTGGTAACCTTTGCTGCTTACCTCACCTTCAGTGAACTGCAGTGTTGTGTTGTCAAGCAGATCTGCTTATTCATGCTGAAATTGTTGATGTCAGTCTTAAAGATCATTTCTTATGGGACCTTGCCAGTATATCAGGAAGTAAAAATGCATGTTAAAGCTTTTTTTTTTTTAAGCAATCAGGCAAAGTATAGCTTTGTTTCTGAGGAATGAAAAGTGCAAATTCCAGCAAGCAACTTTGTTATATCTGTAGACAAATCTATAGGTATGCAACATGGATAGTCTGTATTCCTTTAAGTCCCTTTTTCTTGAGATATGTTCTTTCACTTGGGGGATTTTTCTGTGATGTGATAAGAATGGGAGACATATTTTACCATCTTGTGACATTTCATTAAACTTGGGATCAATAGAAATATGTGAAAATACCTTTATGGCCATAAATGGCTGTGCCAATGTTTATACACAGACTTCTTGTGTCGCATCATAGTAACCTGGATAAAAATCATGTTTTGTCATCTTTTTCTGTCCTTGGCCTTACTTGCTTTAGTAAAACACTTCTAAGAATTTCCCTTAGTTATGGCAAAGGAACTGTTGATTTCCTGTAGAAATGGTGCATGGCTCATTGGAAATTGCTTGCTTTATTTCCATGGGATCTCACAGGCAGCCTTCAAGACACAGAGGTGGCTTTTCCTAATCAGACAAAGATCTCATTAGCTTCCAGATGAGACTGGTGTGAGGAAAAGAACACGTGGCATGGTGTGAGGATTGGAGCTTTGCTCTGGTGAGGACAAGGAGCACAACCTGAATTCAGGGCAGAGCTGTTGGTGAGCTCAGCCCCTCGAAGGAGTGTGAGACTCCTCTGGACAACCTTCTGTCTGGAGGTGATGTTGCAGGGGGGTTGGAGTCCTGTTTAATAAAGCAGCTGCTCATTAGCTGCTGTCCTCAGGAACTTGCAGAGATCCCCATGGGTGGCTTCCTGGAGCTTTCATTTTCCTCCACACTTCTGTCATCTCAAGATGCTTCCTCACGTCTTGTCGGAACTTTGTTATTCTCCCCAGCTCTCCAAGTGTTTCTGCTGGACTGGAAGAAATAAGTACAGTATTTTTGCTTCCAAAACTTTGCTAGAGACAAACTATAAAAGACTGTGAGCACAGGGTGAAAAGGGATAACTGCCCTGAAATCCTGAGGCTCAGTGAAGTTGTCTCTGGTGCTGACATTGCAGCTCTTCATGAAAGTGCCTTGCATTCAGCTCAGCTTCCAAAAGCTTGAGGAGCTCCCTTGCCTGCTGCAGCTTCTCTCTACATTGTGACTGCTCCTTTTTTCAGAGAAAACCCAGTTCTGTCATCCAGTGTTACTTTATTCGAGTCTCCCTCTGCCCCAGCTGCTCAGCAGTGCTTATGGCAGTGTTTTCCATGGCCTGTGTTCTCTGCAGTTTCTTTAGCATTGAGAACTGTGATAGTTCACTTCCCCCCTCCCTGTTTGACTGCTGCTGTGTTAGCTGATAGCCACAAATTTTCCCTTCTGTTTTGATTGGTTGTGCTGACCCATCTCTGCTTATTTATTTATTACATGCAGGAGTAATGACCTGAGGTTTGAACTCATCTGCTGGGATTAGACCTTGAACAAAGGTTTCAGCAGAATGCTTTAGAAGTTAAGCTTTTACTTGTTTGTCTAGTGGAATAGCTAGCTCATTGTCTCTGAGTAAGTGTTACAAGGTGCACTGCAAAATGAGTGGGAAGGTGTGGAATGTATTCTTAATGCTGGCCATAATACATTAAATAGATTCCATAAATGTTTCTGGTCTTTTTCTTTTTTTTGTGAGTAGTTGGAACTAATGGCATTGACAAAGCTGTTCCAAAATATCCCAAATAACCAAGATCCAGTTCATGAATGGGCACTTGCAGGTCCAAGGAAAAGATCTCTCTGCTTAGAGCAAAAATGATCAAGCTGAAAGAAAGCACAAAATGTTTTTTAAGGTTGATAACCAGCGTGAGTGATCAACACTTCTCAGAATGACTTTTATGTGCACGTTTGTTTTAGTTTATTTTTCCTGAGGAGGGGTGGGTTTGGGTTTGTTTCAGTTGTTTTGGTCTGGGTTTGTTTTCACTTTGGCTCTACAAAAGGATGGCTTTGTTCTACCAGTGCAGCCCAAAGAAATAAAAATATCAAAAGAGATTGTTCCCATATCCAAACCCTGCCCCTGCTCTGAGCAGGGTAATTGCTAACAAGCTGCTCTCTTTTTAAAAGGCCAGTTATCCATAGAGCTGACAGAATCCTGCATTCCTCTGCAAGTGGCATTTTACAATGACTCTGAAAAGAAGTGCCGATGTTTTCATGAATAAAGATATTGACCGGGGAAAGCAATTGTGTGACCATAATCATTGAGACAAGAACTGTAGCAACAGGATCTTATAACACAGAGGATTGCAAAGGGAACACGAGGGATGAAAATGATAGGTACTTATGCAAATGGATTAGAACTATCCTGGGCCACTTTGTGGATCTGTCTTTTAATCTCTCTTGCTATCTAGGCCATGGGATTAGTCAAAAACAGCTGGAAAGAAATGGACACAATCACTTAATCACAAAATCAGAAGCCTTGCTGGGGTAATTTCCCTTCAAATAGCACACTGCAAACCCAGGGCAGGTAGTACTTAATATCAGTTGCAATCCCAGCTCTACAAAGAGCTTTGGAAAGACTGCAATCTTTCCATTATAAGTGTATTGAGTCTGTCTTTTAAAACACCTGAAATGTGACATGAAATTATTAGTCTTTTTTTTTCATTTGTCACCTTTTCTTTCTGTTTGGGGAATGCAAATGGCAAGAGTTTAATGAAGTGATATTGTTGTGATTACATCTGAGCTACAGAGTGAGACTCATTTTCCTTCCTACTGCAAAGCAAATTACGTTTGCTTTTCCTGCTCTAGTGCACTTTGTCCCTGAAATTCCTGCCAAAATAAGGGGAGGGCTGTGATTCTCCTTAGTGCTTTTCTCTGTGGGCTTTGTCCTGGTGACAGAAAAAAAGAAAAGAAAGACAAAAGAAAGCAGATGATTTATTCAGAGCATCAGAAGATGCCATGCTGGCAGAAAGTGCTACAGCCCAAATCAAGCTCCTCTAAGACCTCTCACCTGCCTCAACACAAAACCAGGCAAGCACCAGACACTGCTGGTGGATTTTGTGCTCCAAATAACCCCAGTCCAGGGGTAAACAGCAGTGTGCATCTGCAGACCTGGGCTGTCAGGCACAGCAGCTTGGTAAAGTTCACTCTGGATTGCAGAAATTATGGCAGAATCTCTGCACTTAGTTTGAGCTGAACCCAGCAGAAATAGTTAAAGCTGCTTGAATTCTTGTTCTTAGCTTGATTATAGAAATTTATATTTTCTGCATTTGGCTCATGCCACCATTTATCAGCTGGGTTGATGCAGCATGGGCAGGAGCTCTGAGAGAAAAAGCAGGTTGGTTAAATGTCAGCTCTCAGGGTTAGCTTGTCTCTGAAAGTTTGGGTTTCACTCCTGCTCCCAAAGGGGATGCTGCATTTTAACTACCCAGTGTCTTCTGGAAAAGCCTGGCAGAGGCTCTCAGGAGTCCTCAGGCTTCAGCCAGTGCCCTTCCACATGCCTGCTCCCACCAGGCATTCTGCTGTTGCTTCTGGCATTATCTCCATGGTGGAAATTGAGCTGTGGTTTACACAAAGAGTTTTCTAAGAAATCTGCAAAGTGCTGTTAGGATAATTCAGAAACCTGACTTACTAATGCAGCATGCTATGCCAATATTTTCTGACCTTTTGTTCTCTTACAGCAACCTTAGTTGTACACACTTGCTGGAAAAATTATGTCTTAAAGACTTCTTATCCTCATTGATTAACAATAAAACTGTGTGGCTCGATAAGCTTCAGGAAGGAAGCTGGGATTTTTTTTCTGGTTATGCTGCTTACATGAAATATTGTAAGTTTGTTCAGGTAGAAATATGGAAATATTTAAAAGTTTTTTGTGCATTCTTCTACTACGCCTCTTCATTCTGAGTGATTCTTTTTCTCAAATCAATATCCCCAATACTACTTAAAATATGTGCTTGCATTTTTGTGTCAAGGGATAAAAAATATTTTTATTTGAAATAAATCTTGCTGAATTTAGTTTCATGTTTTTATTTCTATTGTAATAGGAACTTAGGTCTTCTTTTTACAGTCTTGTGTAATACAGCCATTATGGCAGAGCAGGGATCAGGAGCACCCTGGGATGTTTCCATCCCCTGGGGCAGCAGGGCAGGGATCAGGAGCATCCTGAGCTGTATCCATCCCCTGTGGGCAGCAGGGCAGGGATCAGGAGCATCCTGAGCTGCATCCATCCCCTGTGGGCAGCAGGCAGGGATCAGGAGCATTTTTCATGCCTGTACTGAATCAGTTCATCAGCCTGAGAACTGTGTTTGGAGATGGACTATATATCTAGAAAATGGCGTAGAAGAGCAGGGAGAGAGATGCTTCAGCCTATTTGAATTATATTTGCTTTGCATATTTGCTGGATATATTATTTTTTAGCACTTCCCTCTGAAATATGTTGTTTTGCAGTGGTGAGTGGGATTTAGCACAGAGGGCTGCAGAAGGGTTGAAATGACTCACGTTGTCCTCTGACAGCCTCAACCTGTCCTTCCTCCCACACCCAGTCCCTGCAGGTTTTTGGTTTAGCCTTTCTTTTGGTTACTTTAGCCTTCCTTTTGGTTACTTTAACCTTTTTCTTTTGGTTATTTTAGCCTTCCTTTTGGCTACTTTAGCCTTCCTTTTGATTTCTTCAGCCTTCCTTTTGGCTGCAGGATTTGCAGCCTCTGTGGTGCTGTATCACACATATGGCAAATGTTTTGTAAGACCAGTCTTTTAGGGGTCTTCTCAACAGAAGTTGGACTGAGACAATCACAGAGCAGGAACTTCAGGCTTTGTCCTTTGGTTGCATGCATTGAGATCCCTGATGGTGAGTGCTTGTAGGCTCTTGGTAAATGGGATTTCCAGCATTTGGCAGCAGCAGCCATTGGAACCCCTAATGTTGGTGTACAGGGGTTTTTGTGCAAGCAGTGTTTCATTTTTCTCTTTGTAGCTGTGTTTTAGTAAGGTGTTACTCAGTCACAAATTACATTCAGAAATATGTATTACTTGAGGATTGTTTTTGGCAACAATGCAATTAAATGGTTTGTGAAAAAGCTACTATAAATAATGAGAAAACTTGCAATTGTATTATTCTTTGCACAGCCATTTTCTGATTCATTAGAGTTAAGACTGTAAAATCTATAATAACATTATAGGTAGTGCTCTATATAAACCACCATATTCAAGAGCTGGTATTTTTTCAAACCACATTAATAAAAGAGCCTATTTAGAAGATTAAATCCTTAAATCTCCATCTGTGTCTGCATTGTTGTTATGTGCCAGTTAGCAGATAGTTATGGGGAAGCTACATGTTGTCAAAAGCTTCTCATTGTATGGCCCTCTGTGATGTTTCCTCTTGAAGGGCTCTATCTTCTTGTCACTCTCAGAAATCACAGCTTCTGCCTTGCCACTGATGCACAGCCCAAAGATCTCTTTAACTGCCTTTTGCTTATGGCCATTTCAAAGCAGCACGAGGCTAAAAATGTTTTATTGTGGAAGGAATGCAGCTTACACTGTATTAAAACCTTGTAGGTTACAGTCCATGGTTGGCATCAAAAAAGTTGATTGGAGATGCCCTTGATAGAGACTGTCCTATGTTTATTATAGTAATTTTTTTAATATTTAATTTCAATTTTTCTTAATATTTCATCAATATTTCTAATATTTTAATTTTCCAATCTCAGGCAGGCTGGGCAGCATGATGGGTCCAGTGGGCAGAAGTGGGGACATTCCATGCTGGGAGCTGGGATGTGCTGAGGACTGCTGTGAGAATTCCCTGTGGGATTGCTTACAGCCTGTGTTGGGCAATTCCCTTTTTATTTTCTGGAGAGCAGGACCAGAGAGAGAAGCTGTGTTATCTAGTTAGAAATGAACTGGCAAGGGGTTAAAAAAAACAGCATTAAAAAGTTAAAGACACAATTGCTGCTGTGGGTGATGTGGGATGCTGAAGTGGTGCACGTGTGCCAAGAAGGCACAAGAAAATTGCCACTTTCTGTTCAGACTTACCCATTTCACACTCATTAAAACTCAGAAATACAAAATGAAATAATGTGAAGGTGTAAAAAAATTACCATGCTTTTGGAAGCTTGGAAAACATAGCAGGAGGGGGGGGGTTGGGTTTTTCGTAGGGTTTTTTGGGGTTTTTTTTTGTTTGGTTGGTTGGTTTTTTGGTGTGTTTTTTAGTTTTTTTTTCTGGGTTTTTTTGTTTTGTTTTTTGTTTGCTTTTTTGTTTGTTTGTTTGGTTGGTTGGTTTTTTGTGTGTTTTTTGTTTTTTTTCTGTTTGTTTTGTTTTGTTTTTTTTTCAATCCTACCATAGCATTTAATTACAGCAAAATAAAATTTAAGCATTTACCATAGCAAAAGTAACAATATTTAATTGATAATTAATTTATTATTATTATTAAAAATAATTATTTATTAAATAAAATTAATAGTAACTAAAGGCACGTGTAACTGTGGCAGAAAAGCATTTCTGCTTGCCAAATCTAGATAGAAAAAAATACTGTTTTGTGTGAGGGAAGGTTGGGGTTGTAAGAAACAACTGTGCTAGTTTTGCCATCGTGTTGTTAGCTCTCTGAGCTGTTGGGTCTCAAACTGTACCATGAGTGTGGGCAGTGCATGGCTGGGATTGAAAATATGGAAATGGTGCCTGGCAGGAGTTCAGGATGTAAGCACAGAGGGTGGAGGCCTAAGTGCACTGGTAGTTACAGAAGCATTCATTTAACATTTGTTATAAGCTACTGTTGTTTTTTTATAACTTATATGGGAGCAGTTTACAGCTGATCTACTGCATGGAGAAAAAGAGCTTGTAGCTTCAGATGGAATAGTTGCAGCCTCAGGCAGTTTTGCTAATGGTTTCTATTACAAATAAGTTTAATAGTGTGCATTAAAAAGGAAGTGTGTTTAAACCTTTATGGTCCATACCATGTTAGGTGGAATTACAGTAAATTGCTACATTTCATTTCTGTAATTATCTTATAAACTGCTAGTTGATATTGCCCTGAAGTTTATGCTCAGGACATTTTAACACCAGTTGTATTTTGGACAGCTTGCATAAGATCATTTGATTGTCTCTTAGGGGTACAAAATTGCATATATATATTTAAAAAAAAAGAAAAAAAAATCTATTTAAAAAGCATGAGAGCTGCCCACCTTTGGATGACTGTGTACTGTGGAGAAGGGAGGGATCATGATCACCTCCCCTGCACATTATGAGCGTGCACAGAGCAATTCTCCTGCTGCTAATAGTTCTGGAAATGTATGTTGAAGAAACCTGGTCTTTTCCTTTTATTTCATTTCTTTCCATTCCTGTAGGAACTTGGAAGTAACAGCCCTCCGCAGAGGAACTGGAAGGGAATTGCAATTGCGCTGCTGGTGATTCTAGTTGTTTGTTCACTCATCACCATGTCAGTCATTCTTTTAACCCCAGGTAACCCTCTTCTTTATTTTATCTTATTAAAGGTCTGTGATTCATAATGCAGTCATAAAGCAATGGATGTTAAAGAGAATCTTGCATTTAAGCATTTTTAATTTGTGGATGTTGTAAATTTGGTGCTTGTAGGGACTCGGGAACTGCTTGAGGAGCAGAAATATTTGGGGTTGGCAATCCTTAGGGTTGTGTCTGCCTTGAGGGGGTTGCAGCAATCCTTGTGAGCCTCAGCAAGTGTGAGCTGACTTCAGGAGTTTGTTGTTGGCTTTTCGTGTAATTTCAGATTCAGAGATGAGCTAAGAGAAAATTGAAAACTGATTCTGAGAATGCAACTTCTCACTGAATCATGAACATGGATCTTCCATCTGTACCTGCACAAGCTTCTTCCCTTTTCTTTCTTTCTGAAACAACAAGGGAAAAGCAATGGCTCAGCCACAGGAAAAAAAAAAAGGGAGAGGGCAAGAAGTAACAAAAACATGCACAACTTTTAAAAAAAACAAATTTTGAATCCTTTTGCCAGTTTTAAAGTCGGAGTGTAAAGCAAAGTACCTGATTTGCATGGCATGCCTAGATAGTAAATATTGGTCTGCAAATATTCTGCCATTCAAGTGCTCAGTTTGTGTAAAGCAGAAAGTTAATGAAGCTCTTTTCAGTCAAATAATGGTTCCAGGCTGTTTGGCCACGAGGTGCAATCACCGAGGGAAGCTGTGCAGGAGCAAGTACAGCAGCACAGTGCTGCTGCTTTAGAGGAAGGTGGTGAGGCTAAATGGAAAAGGATCAAAAAGCTTTTTGCTTGTCAGAGGGGATGAGGCAGCTGGAAAGAGGATGCAGGAGCACTATGGATAGTCTGCTTCCTCTGTTTTGTATAAATTCTACTCCTTATGCAGGGTGCTGTCCAAAATAACTGTTTGCTTATTTCCACTTAGATCAAGTTGAGAAGAATAAAAGCAAAGTTGTGCTGCTGTAGTCTCAGTGAATAGCAGCCTTCTTCAGGAAATAAGAGAAAAGTGATTTTGAGAGCACATGGTCGTGTGTTCTGGTACAGTTTAAGACAGAAGACTGTTCTTTTTGTTTCAAGGAGGAGGTTTCCCTTTTTTCTGAAGACTTATAAAATATCAAGTGTTTGCTGGAACCTACAATAATAGCTTTCAGTTGTGGCTCTTATATCTATATAGAATTATTAATGATGTAAGAACATAAACTGAAGTCCTTGAAGGCACTCATGGAAACAGAATAAACAACCTAGGGGAATGTTAACTTTAAAAAAAATATGTTAAAAAAGCTCAGTGAATTACAGCATCTCTGAAGCTGCTTCAAAATCCAGAGATCTCAGTTGAAAACTTGTGTAAGCTGGGACCTACATTTCAGTTGAAGTCATGCAAGTGAAACTAGTTCTGTCAGCTCAGATGCTCTGAGATATCCCAGAGAGACTGTGAAGCTTGATAGGAATGAAAACCTTTCTCCTAGAACATTGGGGTCTGTAAAACTGGGCTTTCCTGTGCCTTGGAAATGCTTACCATGGCAAGCTGTGGGGTGCATGGTAGGAGAGATAATTGCCCTGTTTTGGCCTAATCATTGCTGTTGCCCCTTGACTTTTCATTATTAATTTGATTATTATGAATTATGAATGGTTTGGGAAGCAGATATTTTCCTACTCCAAGCACTGTAGCTGACACTTCTTCATCATGAGTAGGTGTTAAGATCACTTTGGGATGTCCAGTATTTGAGGAGAGAGAAAAAGTAGAGACCCCCCCTCACATCTGGCTACTGTGAAGTGCTCAGTTCCAAGTTGATGCTAATTTTTTATTATAAATATTTGGGTTTGAAAATCCTTCTCATAAAATATGATAGGTCTGAATGAAAATATTCAGTGCAAATGTCCTTTGTTACCTTGGGATGTTTCACTGTTCATTTCCAGTACTATTTTGAGCATCAGAGAGTTCTCTCTCTGTTTAGTTCTGCCTGTATGGATGGGTGCTTCTTAGATTTCATGTAAATTCCCCTAAACACTGTACATCATGCTGCTTCTTTTTATGGAAATGATGATAATTTCAGATGGTTATTGCTCAGAAGCATGATTGTTTCACTGGTATTTTTTGGAGGCAGAAGTGTACTTACTGATATGCCAAACACAACAGCAATGATCTCTTTTGCCTGCAATTATTTACACATTGTTTTGTCTACAATATAAGAAACTCTTGGGTCTGTGTATGCCAACTGTTGTCATTTGACTTCTCTCAAATTTTGAGCAGTAGCTTTGCTGCCTTTTCATAGAGGGACCAATGCTTCCACAAGGGGTAGCATGTGTTTAAAAGAAAGTGCAATTCATTTGCAAAAAGCTTCAAAGAGACTTTAGCTTCCACTAAAGGTAGAAACTATGTTAAAACTAAAAGGGAATTCTTGATTTTTTTTTTTATTATCTTTTATTACATAAAATATAACTTGACTATACAATACTAAGCAGGATCACTGTTGAAATAAGAGATGTATTTTGACCTAATAATATCTTGGCTTTTGCTCAAATCTGAAACCTCTGTGTTACAATTATGTTTGTGGTTTGAGTAAATGTATTGTGCCAACAATATTAGTAACATTTCTGATCATTTTATCTTGCTTTTAGTCTATGATAATACTCAGGATCTTTATAAATGTCTGAGTGTTCTCAACAAAGAGATGGAAAAGTAGAAGAACAAATCATCCAGTGATGTAAAACATTAGTGGCAGAGTCTGAATGAACTCTCAGCCCAGTTACCTCTTGTTGGGGCTCAGGAACTCTCTGTGAGCCCCTGTGGACTAAGGAATACTTTAAATAAACCCCACTGCTCCCAGCAAGTAGAAATTGCTACAGTGCTCCTTACCTGGGAGTAGAAGGCTTGCAGGAAAATATCCCTGTTGGTTTTCTTCAAAATTAGAAAAGTGCAATGATAAAGAAAGTGCACAGAGAGGCCAAAGAATGAAGTTGCCCTTGTTAAAGCAGAGGACTGGAGTGGAAAAACTTGGAAGTTTCAGAACAGGAGCCTTTATGTCCTCTGGGGAAACTGCATTATGAATCTAGTGATTTTTGTTTAATATTTGGAGTGGATTGCTGGAGAAGTATTTAAGAGAAAACAAAAGAAAATACCTTGGGAATAATCTTATAAATACGTCTTTCTATTGGGAATTAGTGACCAGTGCAGAGACACAGGGGACTGTTCATGAGATGCCATCATTTGGTTTGCAGGTCAGTATAAATATAACACAGGAACCTTTCTTCTGCTGCTTTTATGCTGTTTTATTCTTTTGAGGTTTCATCTCACACCTGCATATACTGAAATAGTCTTAGGTCGATTTTTATATACCAATGCCTTTAAATCATTCCTGCCTTTGAATTAGCTTGTTCTTGCTTTGCATCATGACAGTATGTTCCATGTTGTAGGAATTATCTGAAGACCCATCTCATGAGCCACTGTTGGTCTCTATTTCAGAACTGACAAAAGTTCAATTGAAAGTATTAGCAGCTGAAAGCTTTTATATGAAAAACCCCTAAAGAACAGCCCAAGAGTTGTATGGACTTGGCCTCCCCTGTAAAGGTGTTTTGCCACAATACTTAAACCTGTTTTTTTTTCCTTTTGGGACTGTCAGTAGTTCTACCTTCATGTTAACTTACAGTTTCTGAAGGTGTGGAAGACTCAAATGCTTTTTCTAGGACTTGCTTACTGAGATATTGATGCTGGCATTTAAACCATGCCTGCTGATATGTGCCCTTGCTGTTGAGAAAAGTGGCACCTGCCTAATCGTAGACTCAAGGAAAACTCACACATGATAGAAAAAAAAGGGACACTTTTTCAGAAAAAATACTTTAGAGAACATTTAGGTCAGACAAATGGTCAGAAAATGCTTTTTATGGAAAGGGTTGAGTAAAATCAAGCTCTGGGAAGCGAATCCATTTCGATTATGTCCAGTAGATAAACTGTTCAGGGTTAGGACTGACCTCTCCATACCCTCTCTCATGCTACTCTTAAAGGAAAAGAAAGCAAACTACTAATTTTTATTTTTTTTTTTTAATTTTTTGTGGTGTGGATATTTACTGCAAGAAGTTTCAGGTTTCTGTTCAATTCTATACAGACTCCCTTTACCTACTGCAAGTTGGCAGGCAGGTTTTGATATGCAACTATTTTCTGGCAAGTTTTCTTCCTTTGTCATGATAACACAAAGTGAGCTGTGCTAATTCCCAGTTGCACCTTGCATACAGTTTACTAGTGATGTTTTTCCACTTTTCAGATGGCATTTAACATCAAGCCTTTATCCTAATTTCTAGCATAAAACATTTTTTTTTCCACAGCAAAGTCAGTAGGGAGCTTCAGTTAATGGCATACTACAGTACATAATTATTAGTTTTATTTGCTAAGTTAGAAGTCAAATTTTATGAGGTGTTTAGACTACATTTAACCTGCAAAAATAATATCCTATAAACTTGTGAAAAGTAGCAAGGCCATTAATTCCAAGTTTTGGAGCCTTCTAGTTTAGTAAGCACAAACAGATTTGTCACTTTGCATTAATGCATGCCTGCATTTGAACTGTTTTTAATTGGATTTACAATTAAGAAGTAGTTGTTTAGTCTTTAGCATTTGATTTTGTTTGTGTCTCTGAAATCTATGTCATTTGCTGCACATATATACATATATCTATATCTATATCTAATCTATATCTATATCTATATCTATATCTATATCATCTATATAATTTCAGACCAAAATACAGAAATCTGTGATAAATAGCATGAGAACATTGGAAATATCATTCCTTTAAGGAATAATTCAATAAAATTTACAGGGAAATGAAAAAGAGACAGTAGGCTATTTTGTAATGTAATAAATACAAGCAGTAAAAGGAAGTCTTTAAAATGAACAAGTACATCCTAGAATCAAAGATTAGTTTGGGTTGGAAGGGACCTTAAAGATCAACTCATTCCAACCCCCCTGCCATGGGCAGGGACACTTTCCACTATCCCAGGTGGCTCCAAGCCCTGTCCTGGTTCTGAGCACTTCCAGGGATGGGGCAGCCACAGTTTCTCTGGGCACCTCTCCACCCTCACAGGGAAGAATTTCTTCCTGACACCCAATCTAAACCCGCACTCTTTCAGTTTAAAGCAATTTCCCCTTGTCCTGTCCCTCCATGACTGTCCAGAAGTCCCTCTCCAGCTTTCTTGGAGCCCCCTTAGGTGTTGGAAGGTGCCCTAAGGTCTCACTGGAGCCTTCTCTCCTCCAGGCTGGGCAGTCTCCAATCTCCCCCTGTCTCCACAGCAGGGATGTGCAGCCCCCTGAGGATCTTTGTGGCCTCCTCTGGACCTGCTCCAGTGGGTTCATGTCCTTGTCACTTGGGGAAGAGTTACCAGCAGTGCATTCCAGGAACCTGCTGGGCTGGTTATGCCCCACCGTGCTGTCCCTCCCAGGAGGAATTGGGGTGGTCAAAGTCACGCCCAAGGACCAGGGCTTGTGGATGTGAGGACACTGCCCCTGATCTCCCAGCTGGGGTGGGCTGTAGGAGCCCCCAAGGTGACAATAATGCCACCTGTCCCTGTCCCCTCTTTAATCCTGGCCCATAAGGTCAGGTCACCTCATCCATCCATCCATCCATCCATCCATCCATCCATCCATCCATCCATCCATCCATCCATCCATCCATATCCATCCATCCATATCCATCCATATCCATCCATCCATATCCATCCATCCATCCATCCATCCATCCATCCATCCATCCATATCCATCCATCCATATCCATCCATCCATATCCATCCATCCATATCCATCCATCCATCCATCCATATCCATCCATCCATCCATCCATCCATCCATCCATATCCATCCATCCATATCCATCCATCCATATCCATCCATCCATCCATCCATATCCATCCATCCTTCCATCCATCCATATCCATCCATCTATCCATCCATCCATCCATCCATCCATCCATCCATCCATCCATCCATCCATATCCATCCATATCCATCCATCCATCCATCCATCCATCCATCCATCCATCCATATCCATCCATCCATATCCATCCATCCATATCCATCCATCCATATCCATCCATCCATATCCATCCATCCATATCCATCCATCCATCCATCCATCCATCCATCCATATCCATCCATCCATCCATCCATCCATCCATCCATATCCATCCATCCATCCATCCATCCCAGCTGGTCCCTGACACAGAGGGCCACCCCTCCTGTTCTCCCTTGTCTCTGGCCATAAACGTGGTGGGGTACAATTATTTTGTGCTTGTGCTCAATAGAGATTAACCCACTGGTATTTTGAGGGTTCCCAGGATGTGTAATTCATCCTGTTACAGTAAACTGGGCATCTGAGATACTGACAGGGGGCAAAGGTGGAGTTAGGGGTTACCAACAGGACTCTGGTTTGGTTAAAATTACCCATTAGGGAAAAAACCCCACTTCTAAAGCATCTTGTAAAGTTGCTTGAAGATGCCATTTTTTTTTTTCAGTTTACAAATGCTAACCATAATTTAAAACTTACTTTAAAATCCAATTTATAGCAAGATTTCTTGCCAGGGATGTGATAGCAGAGAGCAGAGCTGGTGTTCCTTTCTTCTCTAATAGCCTCTCTGTACTCAGCTGATATATTGTTTTAGTGATTTTTTATTTAAGCAGTTGGAAAAAAACCAATCTGTCATAGGTAAGGCAATCTTTGACAACATAACAGCTTGTGTGAGCTTGATTGCTAGTTGGCAAACTGGCAGGAAATAAAGGGTCAGAATGAGTAGAAACAGACTCAGGTAAGATTAGAAGGGGAACACGTTTGGAATTACAAACAGCATCAGGACCAGGGTGTGTGGAATCCAAATAGGTGACGGAAAACAGCTTGTGCAGGGTAGGTTGTCAACAAGGCTGTGGAGAAGGGGATAATGGGCATGAGGAGAGCCCAGTGTCTGGTGCTGTTAAGTCAGGAGCAGTGTTTTGAAGACACACGAAGGCATTTGTGGAGCTGAACAGAGCACACATAACAACATGTGCTTGCTTTGAAGATAAAAACACAGTGTGTGGCAGGAGCAAGAGCTAACAAGGTCCCACGATGTGTAAACAGAGGGATTAGGTATAAATCAAGAGAGATAATGTTCTCTGCTGTAAAGCCCCAGTAAGACTGCAAGTGGAATATTGTGTCCCATGCTGGACTGGCAGATGAAAAAAAAAAAAATACCCTAAATAGACTATTTTGATTCCTGGAAGGTAGGAAGAGGGCAAAAAGCTTATTTAAGGATTAGAATGTTTGTCTTATGAGGGAGGATCCTTACAAGACATGAAGTGCAAGAAGAATTGATTGCAGTGGGTGAGTGCTTCCCAGAGCCCTGCTGCCACCTGGGAGGCAGCAACCTGCAAAATGCAGCAGAGTTGTGGAGTGAGCAGCTGGGATGGCCTTGTGTCTGTTGTAAATTCATGATGTGCATTAAAAGGGAGTTTCTCTTCAGTACACCAAGGGTGCACCTTTATTAATACCAGCTGAAGTGACTGCAGCAGGCAGTGCTGACATTTAAAGGCAAAAATATCATATTGCTGTTGATTCCAGTAAGCTTTCAGCTGGCCCTCTGATTGAGAAATTTGGCAGAATAAAGACTAATAAGAAAACTATTGATTGACTTCATTCTCTTTGAAGGGTCACATATTCATCCAAAAATGTATTACAGGATGTGACCTTTACAAAGCAGGTTTCTTTGTTAAAAATGTCCTGGTAGCATCATGGGTTGACACAAAGATAACAAAGATGTTGTGATGACAGATACTCTCTTTGCAGGTGTCTGTTTAATATCAGTAAGGACAAAATCTGCCTAACAAAAGGAGAAGGAAAGAAAAGCTCATAGAGAAAAGAAAGAGTGCAGTAATTTATGGTGACCTGCCCAAGAGCACAAAATTATTTTAAAAACCTGGCAGGGCATTGGACTGGTGGTGTGGGAAGTGCACAGGTGCATCTTTTTGCAGAGGCAACAACCAGCAGAGCTTTTGGCAGCTGCTCTCCTAAACAGCCTAAAGCAGTCAGGTGAAGGGTAAGCTGCTGCCAGAGATTATTGCTTGGAAACTTGATGGATTTGTCTTTAGACACCAAAACTTTGGCTTTAATGGTAATGGTTCAACATTATCACTGTTAGTGCAGCAGTTCACTATTGAATCTTCACTGTTGAAATCTTCACTACTTGTTTTTATAGCTTACAGCACAAGAACAATGATATTTAGCAGAGCTTCATTCTTAATTTTCCGAAGTGTGGAGTTAATTTTAGATGCAGGAAAATAATTTTGTTTTATTTTGTTTTGTTTTGTTTTGTAAGTCAATGTTGGCTAATGTTCAGGAGCACAATATTCCTGGGTCATGTTTGGGACAAACACAAGGCTGCTAGCCAAGTTATGCTATTCACATCACTAGAAAGCAAGCACAGGCTATAAAATGTGCGTGTAGATTTTTTAAAAATTTCATTTTAAATTGTTGAATAGGTGAAGTTGATTCCAAATTTACTTGCAGGAGTTTTTTATCTAGTTTCTCTCAGTGTAAGGTACTCAATATGGCCAACATCCTTTAGCTGTCAGGAAATTTTGGTATTTGTTTGTAATTTTTTGTGGTGTGGTGCTGTGGTAAGGAAGAGCTTTGCTGTGAAAGTCCCAATATAATAAATAGCCAAACACTAAATCCTGTAGTTTTCCTGTCCAAAAGGTGCCAATTCTTTGTTTCCTGAAGCTTTACTAAACAAAAATGTTACTTGTTCTTGTTGTGAAAAAAAAAAATAAGAGCAAGGTATTGTTACCATGGTTCTATAATTCCAGTGTTTTGCAAACAACACAGAATATATTGTTTTCAATAATTATCTAAAATGATCTTTTTTGTGTTTATTTTAGATGAACTTGCAAATTCATCTGAAAACAGATTATCCTTGGAAGATCTCTTCAGGAAAGAGTTCATAGTTCATAATCCAGAAGCCAAATGGATTAATGGTAAGTTTATAAACTCTCACTTAATTTGAAACTAGGTAAAAATTTAAAGTCTTGAATGATATTATCCAGTCACTGAGGAAAAAAGATCAGTTAAAATTTCAAACCCTCTTGAAACTGGCCGGTGTCCCAGTTTTCCTTGTTGCTCTGAATCACGTCTCTTTCATTAATTTTTGAAGTGGCTTTCTAATTTTAAATCTCTGTCTAGTAGAAATTATCTGAAATTTCTGTCCACTGAAATTATCTGTTCATGCTCCTGACTAAGAAGCAGTGATGAAGAACTGTGTTTAAGTGGATCTTGTTTGGGAATTCACAGGAAGATCAACTCTATTAATACCTGAACTTTGGGATTTGAGAACTGGTTCTCTTTGCATCTAGAAAAGCAACTTGAATATTTCAATATACTTGTGCAGTCATAATAATTTTCTGATGACTGCAAATTGTATTTAGTATTCTAATTTATGAAATGATTTATGCATGGCATACAGAGTTCTCAAAAAATTAAGCAGGTTTAATGTAATAAAGAAAAACAAATTCAAATACTTTTTTTCAACTCATTGACTTTTTCTTTTGTTGCCATGCCTTGTTCATTTTCTCTGGGTAAGAAATGTACAGGCAATGCAATAGCAATTGTATCAAAAGAACAACAACAGGATTTGTGCAAAGCTGGGCAAGGCAAAACTGCCGTGGAGTGCTCTGTGCAAGGCAGGAGTCTGGCAGTCTGGTGGCTGGGTGTGCAAATTCAGAATGACCTTGCATGGAAATAAAGCTTCAATTATATCCCCTTTGGCATTCAACTAGAACTGGAACTGCTTTACTTGGTGGGGAGCTGTGTGATTGAATTATTGCTTTGTGATAAACTCTGAAGAATGAAGTGGATGTAATAAACATAAGTGCATTTAAAAGCATAAAGAGGAGAAAAGTATGGTCAATCTTTTTTGTTTTCCAGTACCTGCTCTGGTGTTATTTGTTAGCCATTGGTTTAGGGCTAAGAGAAGGGACACTCAGTTTAGTTTCCTGCCACTCCCTTTCCCCAGCTACTCCAAAGACATCTCACCTCTCTGCTGAGTGGCCCTTAGTTTCTTCTTTGGACTGGTTTCTGTCTGCAGTCAGTGCAAAAAAATGTGACCCTGGGTAAAGCTGGAACAGTTCTATTGCCAAGAGGAGCAGTTTCTTGTGTTTGGCAGAAAACTCTTTTCCTTTAAGACTGTTTGCTAATGAAATCATAAAAGCAGGTTTTCAATTTGCTTTTCTCTGTTAAATTTACAAAACAGCTGCTTCTGACTCCACCCTATCTGAAAAACAATCTTCATTGTCAAATAAAGTTATCCCAGACCCAGTATTGTAAACTAAAGGGGTCACTAAAAGCAGGTAAGTGCATAGTGGAAGAAGATCATAATGCTGGTTCTATCCATCACTCTTGTTCCTTAAAAAATCCATGAGATTATTCTCCTAAGAACTCTAGTAGCTCTTCATAACATGTTCATAATATTCTATGCATAAAAACTGTACTAATTTCAAAACCCAGCTCAATAAAACTAAAAGGCTGTGGATGGAGCTGCATTAAATATTGGTGATGCTATAAAACATGTAGTTAATTGTATTTCTTAGCTCTCTTCTACAGCCTGTAATAACAGCAAAGCTTCTTTTATGAGGTTTCCAGATGTGGTAAAAAGAAATGCAGAATTTGATGCTAAACCCTTGCTTGCATACAGGTTTCTCCTGTGGTCTTCAAAATCCATCTCAAAAAGCTCCTCCAGTGAAAAAGAATTTTATTAGCATCATGCAAAAATATAATTTGCATTAGTATAATGCAAAAAAAATCTTGTCAACAATCCAGTGTAAAAGCTGTGAGATTGTACAGGTATGAACTCTTCCATCTCTTGAAAATAATATTAGAAATGCTATTTATTGAAGAAGTGCCCTGTGTTTTATTAACAGTACCTTGGTACTAATATCCAGTCTTTCTGCAATGATGGTTTTCTGAGTCAGTGTGAAAACTTCTAAGCTTTTTACATTCAACTCAGGTGTTCTCCTGAGTTTATTGGCCAAAGAAACAATGAAATCCAATAGTACAAAAAAAAAAAAAGGAAAGAAAGGCCATTTTGTTTATTGGAGTATGTATGTGTGTGAGAAATAAATAAAAAGTGGGTGTAATTAAGGATTTATTAATTGTTTAGTATTTTTGATAAACACAGAAACAATCTGTATAGGTGTTTGTTTAATAGCCAGTATAGTTAATGATATCCAATATCTTGGGCAATAAAAAACCCCCAAGGAATAGTCTTGCAAAGCAGCATTTCTGCTTCCTGCTTCTATTTTTATTTTTTAAGAGTTTATTTCCTGGCACTGTGGCATTGCAATGATGGCATTATATGCATGGAAAATGAAATATATAACTTCAGATTCATTACTGTGGAGCTGGAGGGGAGCATTTGGCACTTCCTTTGGATATTGGCAGGATAAGTGAACTCTGCCCAGGATGATTTTAGCAGAAAATAAATAGCTACTTACTAACTTTTGCTCCTTTTGGAATAGGATAATTTGTATCCATCTGAAAGTTTTATCATCTTTCCCTCCTGGGAAGGGGTAGGGATAGAGATTGAAAAAGTGGTTCCTGCTGTAAGCAGTGTCTTCAGTGTCTGAAGCATGTTTTGTAGAAAAACAAAAAGAAAGATTTAAGGATTTCAAGTGGTGGATGGATCACTGTGTCCTTAGGTAAGGCCTGCTATTTATCTGCTGCCCTTTAATGAAACTTTCCCTACTGATCTTTGGATTTCTCTGACATTATTTTCCACTCTTGCATTATTTCTTCCTTGTTTGGAAGCTCCTTCACTACCAACCCCATCCCCATGCAGCATTTCTAGGCTGCTCTTTAATAAGAGCTGCCCTTAAATGCAGAATTTTTTACAGTCCATTTCCTTTTCTGCTTGAAACTGAGTCCACAATTTTATGGGCTTGCCACCAAAGTTAATAATTATGCAAATGTCTAAAGTTGGAGAGGAGATGTTGGTCTTTATCTGAGATAATCAGACGTTGCTGAAGAAAATAAAAGAAACACTGTGAGCTAGTCTTAAAAGTGACAAAATATATTCCCATTTTATATAATATGTAAAGATTTACCTGTGCAGATATCCAGATTTCTTCTTCCCTTCATTTTTTTTCTTTCTATTTTGGTTTATTTCAAAGGCAATATATATATTTTTTAACCTGACCTGGATTAATTTTTTTTCTTTCTTTGAAATAATTTACAAAGGAAAGAGTAAGAAAATAGGGACGATAGCTAGTAATTTTGTTGTAAATAACTTAGTAGGGACTAAGTTTTGTCAGTTAAAAATCTGATTTCTTTGGCTGTAGAAGGACATGGTGGAGAGTACACACAACCATTAACCAGTCCAATCCCTGTTAGCTGGAAAAGTGTTTAATTGCAGAAGGCATTCCAGTTGTCTGGCTTAGTTTTGGAGACCTTAAATGAGAGTACATCTTCCTGCAGCATTATTGATCTTCAGGTTTTCTAACAGGAAATAAGAATTTAAAATGCTGCCAGTGAATAATGAACATGGTTGAACCTGACAACTCATTGGTGCAGAGTGAAGAATTTTTTCAGGATATTTTCCCAATTTCTCTCAAGTAACTTAGAAATGTGTATGCTGCCCTTTGGGAAATATTGAGGACTCAACAGATTGGCATGGTTTTACTGAGGTCTGTACTTTCATCTCTTGTTTCAGGGACTATAGCTGCTACTGATAATAAAATTCAGAATATTTTTGTGTATTCCTCTGCGAATATATGATTTTTTTGCATTTTTTTCTGTTCAGACATTCTCTGTCAATCTTTCCTGTACATGATGGAATGCACTGGCTCCTTGAGAGATGGGTGTAGAGCCAGCACAATGACAGTACTTTTCATATATTTGAATAAAGAGTGTGCATTTTTGTGTGTGTGTGTTTTTGTGTGTGTGTGTTTTTGTGTATGTGTGTTTTTGTGTGTGTGTTTTTTTCTCTTATTGTAAACCCCTGTTTTGGAATCAGGTTTATCACTTTTTCCACCATAAAATCCAAGGTTGTGCCAACAGTCCCACCAGGCACACCCTGTTCAGATTTAATTTTCAAAGGAAAGAATTTTTTCATGCACCTATATTTTCAAGGCAAAGATTCTTCAACATTTTTTTTGTTTGTTTCTTCTCCTTCTATGATTTTAATGTGGTTTTTTTTTGGAGATTATAATAAACCACTCCATCCAAGTCAGAAATATTTTCACTCCAGTTTTTTTTTTTTTTTTTCCTAACTCAAGCCTTTGCATTAACTTTATTTACTTGTTTTATTTTTGTGGTTTTATGATGTTTCCAGATTTCCTGTATCAGCCTCAGCAGAAGCTTTCATTTGCTGAGTAATTGCTAGTTCTGATGTGGGCATCTTTACTTTCATGCAGTGAGGAGAAAAGGGAACAGGTGATGACACCCCTTTTGAACATCAGAGAAACCATGGCACTGGATTAGGGAGGAAATCCCTCTGTTCCCCATGTTTATTTTGCAAACATTTCTTTTCTTTAGTAGTCTCTAAAAGTAAAAAAAAAAAAAAAGGAAGAAATTTATAATTTTAAAGCATTTTTACTTTACAGTTGACCAGTGGTTTCACTGTCATGTTTTGTAGACTGCATATTACAGTTTACATGGAAAGACATTACCTGGCTGAGGAAATATTACTTCAGCTTCTCATAACGTGTTTCCTTTACTTAAAGAGCAACTGAGAGAGTGTCTGCCCATAATTTTATCTCTGGTTGTCCCTGGCACGTTTCTCATGCTGTACACTGCCTTTGTCACCTGGGGGGTGAAATGTGTAGGCAGTGGCCTTTGCTGGAGCTGGTGCTTCCCTTGGGTCTCTCTTGCCTCTTGTCTCTCCTGAAAAATAAAATAAAAAGTGGGCCTGGGGAGCCTGGCATGAAGGGGGTTGAAATTGCTTTAAGGTTATTTATGATAAAAATGGAAGTGGTTTGGGAAGCACAGAGCTTGGATTCCACAGTAGCACATATGCCAACTTTGTGCAGTAAAAATATGGTTTAAAACATTTGGCACTTCTTAAAAGAAGCTTTTCCTGTGTGTGAGATAAACAGGAACTTGTTTTCACAGAGCTGAGTGTGTTGTGATGTTTGTCAATGGATATGGGTCAAGTGCAAGAAATAATCCATCACTGAGCAGCAGAGAGATTCTATTCTCTCTCTCTACTCCCATTCTCAAGAGAAGAGATTCTGCTCCACAAATTTGTTGCTGAGTTGGAGTCAAGGAGCAAAGAAACACCTCTTTAGGAGCTGCACATCAGTGTGAGTTGGTATTACCCCTGCAGTCAGGGATGGATATTGGGAGTGAAGTCCTGCATTATTCCATTCCCTATCCCCTAAATGAGGTGAGAGTGGCAAGTGGCTAGGCAGGAATGCAGCCATGGTGCAGGAGAGCACTGGTGGTGTAGCAGGGGCTGTTTGGTGCTCACAGATCTGCTGTGATGTTAATTAATTAATTAATAAATTAATTACTTAACTGATGCTCTGTCAGGAGCTTGGGCAGGAGTGAAGAGGGGTGTGCTCAGTGTTACTCGTGCCAGCTCTGCACAGAGCCTTCATTTATTGTTGGAATCTGTCTGTGCAGAGCCTGGAGCTGGAAGCCAGGCCAGGGAGTTGTTTTGTTGTCTCTCCTCTGTGCAGAGTTTATTTCTGAAAAGCAGCAGAGGGGGTTGGACTTTGATTCTCTGTGCTGCAAAAAAGCAGCCTGTGGAAGAACAAGTTAAAAAAAAAAAACCCTAAGACAGCACTCCAGGCTTTGGAGGCTTTCAGATAAAATTCTTCTTTCCTAAAACTCCAGCAAGTTGTGTGAAATACACACCCAAGTTTTGCCAAGTCTGAAGACAATGTTTTGGGAAAGGCCCAGAAAATTTGAGAAGATACATAAAGCATCTCCAGGCTGGCTGATATTTCTCTCAGAAGCTGCTGAAAAGGGGAATAAAAGGCTTGATTGATATAATTCCACTGATTTATTAAAATAACTTCTTAAACAAAAGAATTTAACCAATGTTTTTGTGGAACAGACTGAGTGATTCAATTCTCTCATTAGGGAACAGACAGGAGGAGTTTGGGGCTGTGTTTGTGCTGATGCTCAAGATTCTCTGTGAGCTGTGGGTGGGTGATTGGTAATCCAGGGAAAGCTTGTGGAGGTACCACCCCTGTACCAAGAATAATGTGCACTGTGGGGTCCTTTGCTCCAGGAATTGTGGTTTCTCAAGCAATGGACAATTTTGGTTTAGGAAGAAATTTTTTATTTTCTCATTAGTTTTAGCTTTTGTGGGCGGTTGGTTTGGTGTTTTGTCCTCATTAAAATTCTTTCTTCCACAGTGTGTAGCACAGTAAGGCAGTTTAATCAGTAATTTTTGCTCTGGGCTCTGGTCTGGTCTTTAAACAACGTGACTCTGGCTGTTGCACCTGCTCTCCCTGCCCCACCACACTGCCAGAATGCTGCAGGGACTGTGCCCATTCCTCCTCTCCTGTGATTGATGTCCCCAAGGTGCCACATTTCCTGCCTCCTCAGGAGCAGAGCTGCTCAGATCAGTTCATCCCTGGGGCTGCATCGATACTGGTGCCACTGTTAATGATGGTGAACAAGCATTAAACAGTGCTGTGCATTCAGGGCCATTAACTTGTGTCACCATTGGATTCTGCAGATGGCTTCTTCCTTCCTCCACCAGCATTCTTTGTGCACCAGGACAATATTGGGGTTTTGTGACTTCTGCAGTATCCTGTGACTCTTGTTTTCTCTCAAGCATCAGCATTACTGATTGCAAATTTTTTTTTTCCTGGCCATTTTTTTTTTTTTGACATTTTGTTTTTTATTTTTACTAGGTGTGTTTTATTCCCTCCACAGAATACTTGAAGTATATTTTCCTTAAGAGTCCTTGTTTCTTAGAACAACTTCTAGTGGTATTCATTTTGAGATGTAGCCTGATTCCATGCTAGTTGAAATCTCTAGGTATGGGACAAAATCCAGGGATTGGGACATAAGTCAGGAAAAAATGAAATCAGATATTCCAGCTAGTGGGAGGTCAAACTCCCTTTTGCCACCAATAGCCAAAAACACAGCTAATCATTGCAATCCTTCTTAAAATTTATGTCCCTATTGATTTTTTACTTATTCCACAGCCCAAAGCATTAAGAATTTAACAAAGACATCAATATCCTTAGAAAACATTTACACAGGGAGAGTGTATCTGTTGCACAAGGTGTCTTTTGAAAGAGATTAGCAGAATGATTTACATTTTCTAATCAGTATTTCTGGGTGGTAACCTAATGCTGAAAGGTTAAGTACAGCAGTTCTGTGTGTGAACCCCTGGGAAAGAGGACCAGACACTAAATAAATCTGAGTTCTCCCTGTTTATTGAAGCAAAAGTCTCCTGAGTGTGGTGCAGGAGTAAGTTTAAATATTCCCATAGTTTCCATAGTGATGTTAGTGGAACAGGGAGGCTTTTCTCAGTAACACATTTCTGGCTAAGCCAGCAGTCCTTAATGTGATCAACAAGTCTGAACTGAATGTGCTACATCATTACTCCTAGGATGCAACAGCCCCCTGGGGCGAATATTTTTGTTGCACGAGCAAAGCTGAGCAGTGGATGAAGCATTTTGGAGTGGTGACAGATGGTGGGTGCTACACAGCAGGCTTGTGAGTTCCCTCCAGCCTTCCACATTGTGTTTTCTGACTCATAAGGACTTCAGGGATGTATCTGTGTGCTCCAGCAGGCTCGTGTACACATGGAGGGTGATGCTTTCACCCTGTGCCTGCTTGTTCAGCTCTCCCCACTGTCATCAGCACAAAGTGTTCCCCCTGCCCAGCTGGAGCTGCAGTGCTTTCCCCATGGGATGGGTTTCTGGTGGCCTGTTAACTTTTCCTTTGGAAGGTGCTGTTGATTCCTGCAGCTGGTTTTTCATGGTCCTTCTTAAAGGCTCATTTCAGGCTGCTCTGATTTGTTCATCAGCAATTGGATTTTCTTTAAAGGAGTTCTGTGCATGAACTCCTGGAGTTGTAGCTGTGTGCAGCAGCAGCACAGCTGGCTGGTTCTGCCTTGTTTCCATTTGCCTAAACCAAATCCTTGCATTTTTGTCAGTTTTCTAGACAGTTTAACAAACACTCAGTTGTGTTTTGTGGCAGATAAGTAAGCTGTACAGTGCTTAAAGTCAGTATCTCTAAAAGGCAAAGTTTTACATTTCTAATCCTTACATTTTGTTGTCCATTCATGTTTTTCCTTGGATTAAGAGGCAGTAAAACCAGTGCTTTCTATACCATTCTATCTAGCTCAAATGTTTGCATAATGGATCCATAAAAATGCCTTTTTAAACGTGTTTGTCTCTATGAAGACATATATACACATAAGTTTATTTCACTTTTAGTCCTTTTTAGCTCTCTTTAACCGACTCTGTTGTGGCAGATTTCACAGACACTGACTCATATTTGCCACTCATTCATCCATTTCCCTGGTCTGTTTTGCCCAGGACAGGGTTATTCTTATGAAAATGTGGTTGGCACTTGAACAATTTTGCTTGTTATCTCTTTCAGTGTGATGCAAAAGGACTTGAGTAGGATCAGTATGTTTAGGTTTTGGTATCTTTGGGAAAGTATGTTTGGATTTATCTGTCTACAAATACTGAGCTCAAGTATTTGGGTTTCTTTCGAGGTCTATTCAGTGCATCTGCTCTGTTCAATTCTCACAGTAAAATGTGAAGTGCAGTGAGAACAACAGTGCTATAAACTTGAAATTATTACATTTTTGACAATTGGATTTAATTACATTTTTAATTTACCGCTGTAGAAATCAAATGTGTCCCCCATACTTTCTGTGTGGCACTGTAGTGTTGAGAGGAACCCCAAGCAACTTGATCCTTGCTTGTTTCTCCAACCTGAGAAAGTTCATGGGCAATTTGTGAGAGAAACCTGTAGCTAGTAATCATTAGAGTAGCCATGTATTGTTTTTCCACATCTGTAAATATAGATTGGCTTTGTCCCACAAATATTGCAGTAGAAACTCAGAGCCTCTTTAGTGAGATAAACTCCAGGCACCTTGTAAAAAAACTATTACTCAAACAGGGGAATTGGAGAATCAATCAGGGTTTTGACAGAATTATCAGCCTCCCCTGCTAAGAGCCATTTAACTTTAACCCAGTCTTTGCCCGTGTTTTCCATGATATCTTTCTCCTCAGGGATAAAGCATGTCTTTAGTTTTAGAAGGGTGTCCATAGTGGAGACTTTGATGAATGCAGACCATCTTATTTAACTGTGCCTCAAAGGGAAATGCAGAGTGTGCTTCCTGCACTTGCAGCCCACTTTAGGCATAGGACTGACTGAATTTCTTCTGCATGTGGAATATTGATTTTTTCAGTTCAGGCAAAGCTACTTGGAAGCCTTAAGTTTTCTGCAAATCTGTAAGTTGCACTTTGAAAATAAAAATTCAAAGCACTTTAAAAATGTGGCTGTGAAAACCCAGGACTTGTGAGTTGTCATTGTGAGCAACAGCAGTACATGAAGCAGGTAAGAGAATCTGTTTTACTGCAGGCCAGGCATTACATGAGAATTAGTTTGACTCATTTCAAAAGTTGGTTTTTGACCCCATGCTAGAGCAGCTGTCTCTGGGATAAAAAGGCAGCTTTGTTTCTTCTCAGGCCTGGAGTCTTGTCTGCCAGATTGGGTCTGTTAATTCTGTAATGATGGCTCAGATAATGATGAATTTGTTATCAGGATCTCAGCTGAGACAGCTCATCTGTAAAGGTCACTGAGCTGTCAGGTTCAGAGTGACAAGCGTGGTTGGCTGAAGATACATTTGTTAGAAATGTTTTCTGATGCTTTCTTTTTCTTTTTGGTTTTCACTTGCAAGTTTTGTATGAAGGAGTGTTTTCTGTATAAGCTTAGATAGTTTGCTTCAGCTTTCTCTCATTTTGGACAAGGTGATTTTTAATTTTGAATGTTGAAATCTTATCGTTGGCATAATAATTTCATTTTGACATTGCTATTTTAATGTGTTTTATATTACTTGGCCACACTATTTTATTCATGCAAAAATGATGTATTGTCATATTGGAGTGAACAGTTCAACATTTAAAAACAGGTATTTCAATATATTCTATTTGAAATTCGGAGGAATATTTTAACTAAAAAAATAGCAAAGTATAAGGTTTTCAATTTATTCTAATTTGGAATTAAAATGATTGCACTATCCAATATTTATTCCTCTCTATGGGCAATGTAGAGAAGGAGGCTCTAAGCCATATTATCAATTAAACCACATTAGAAATTTCCCAGACTATGATGTCATGTTCCATGAATGGAAATCTGTTGCAGAGTGAATTTTATACTCTGCAGCATTTCCATTGATTCTTGATGGATTCCAGATGTACAGAGATATGGAAATGGGCTCCTGTTATGAGGTGCTTCAAAGGTAGATGCAAATTCTTTGCTTTCTGGGCAACTACACATGCAATGAAATTTATGTAAGCTATGACTTTTTATGGTTTTTTCCATTTTCATACCCAGTGTTGTACCTTGTCCTCCTAGAGGCAAGGACTCACTGTTCCAGCAAGTTAGCTCTTTCTTTTTTTAGCAATTTAAAATGGTCTTATAACATGTTACATAAATGTTCCTCTCTGCTTAAATACTCTGCCCTTTTCTCTAGCTATTTTTTGAGCTCTTATTTTGATAAATTGTTAATTGAAAACAACTTCAAACTCAAACTTCTTGCTGAAGACCTTGATTAACTCATGCATGTTACTATAATGGAAATAATAGAAACAGTTCTGCTGTATTCTTCCAGAAGAAGTTAAAATGTTGAATTATAATTTTACCTACTTAGCTAAAGTCAGGGCAAAGAGTATTGAGAAAGAGCTGAAAGTGAAGATAAATGAATTTTTTACTTGAGTTACTGCCATTGCCAGCATCACTGTTTGAGGAGTTCTATATGGAAGTAGAGGCAGACAATATGTCTTTCAGGAATAAATGTTTTCTGACTCACTGCCATCTTCAAAATAACCTTTTATTAATTTTAACCAAACACTTTTTGAGTATAAGATGTGTCTGAGTACTGCAACACACAACCACTGATTGCCTGACTTCTGGATTAAAATATACTCTGAGTTAAGAGTGGGTTTCATTTTGTTCCTCATTATGAAACTGGAAAAGGTCTGAATATTCAATAACTTGCATTAATTTTTTCCTGTTTGCTCAATGATTTTCTGGATTGGGTAAGGCCAGGAAATAAAATGAATTTGAAGTAAGGTTTGCTTTTATCTGGGAGCAGGACCTTGCAGAGCTGGAAGTGGGAAAGAGGCACCACTGACAGCCTGACTCCAGGCTGCTCTGGGAGAGTCCCTTTGCTGAAAACCATGAAATCTCCTAATTCCCTACTCTGGTAATGTGTAGGATGAAGGTTATTTTAGTTCCTGGTAAGAGTGGAGATTGACTGAGTATCTGCTTTAGTCTCTGCTTCCTGGTTTGTTTAGTAACCATAAAAACCTTCAGAGCAAAACTTCTCAAGCAACTTTATTCAGTAACTCAGAGTACACTGATGTATCTGCAGCTATTCATTCCTTTAGTAGTGAGCTTCAGCACAGTGCCACAATTCAGCACAATTTTAAAAATATATTCCATTATTACATTGGCTCAAAAAAGGAACTTTGGATATTAATTTGTAATCAAAATTTAAAAAATGCTTGGGAGTTTTTGTTATTTCTAGTAAATGTGATGCCTCTCTGAATAGCAGTTGACAATGTTATATTTGTGCAATTGATAAAAGAAATGCTTGTATAAATCATGATTTTTCAGGAAGACTTGATTTTTTAGCACCCACAAGTGACTATGATGCTTATATGAACTAATTTAAGCATAACAGTTTTCAAGGTAGCATTTTCTTCTTTCATAGATGTGAATGAATTTAGGGAGTTCCTTGCTTGGGAGTCAATATTTAGACAAGTGTGAAGAGCTCAGGGGTGAGGAAGAGGGTTTGGTTTTTTAACAAATAAGGAAGCTGATGTGGAGATGCTGTTAACAGCCACTGACTTTGACAGTGCTACTGAGAGCACAGGGAAACCTGTTTGATGTGGCAGGAAAAGATGGTTTGTTACCTGCCTTTTCAAGGAAGGTTTTTCTTATGTTTTGTTTTGTTCTTTTTATTTTTATTTTTAAACAGTGTTGATGCCTGTGCTGGAATAAGAACTGGGCTCTGATCCTTTTGGAGGTTAATCTTAATGAACAAATAGTGTCAGAAAAGAGAGATAGGCATCTCTAAGATCTCCTGTGCTTTCCCCCAGAGCTCTTGATGGCCTTTTCCTTCCCTGCTTCTCAAGGAGGGATAAAGCTTAATGCTTTGTCAGAGAATTTACTGAATAGATGAAAAAAAATAGTTTAAAAAGAACTTGGTTTGTCATTTTAAAACTCCATCAGTTCAGCATCTTTATTGAGACATGATTAGCTGTGTGTGCACAGAATCACAGAATATTTGATAGAGACCTTTAAAAATCCTTTAGGTCACCCCTGCAGTGAGCAAGGACATCTCCAATGAGATCAGGTCGTTCCAAGCTCCATCCAGCCTTGAATGATTTCAGGGGTGGCCCAGCCACTGCCTCTCAGGGCAGCCTGTTCTGGTAAAAAGAGTAAAAAACTTCTTCCTTTCATCTAATCTAAACTGATCATCTTTTAGCTCCAAAACATTAGCCCTTGTCCTGTGGCAAAAGACCCTGCTAAAAAATGATAGATGACCAAGATATAGCAAACCAGTTTGTGGTGGCTGAACTCACAGTGATTCTTTGGGAGGGTGTTAAAGAAAGGACCAAGGAAAGGAATTGCCTGATTATATCTTTCCCAGAACAGCAGTGAAATGTTCTTTCAATAAGGGATTATTTTTAAGCATTTTACCATGACAGCCTTTAATTATAAGGGTGATTATTTTTACTGCATTTTGTGGTGTATTTTTTTTACATAATAGTAAACTGATTTGCTGCATTCAGTTCTTCCAGTGAAGGAGAAATATTTTTTAAGTGCTTAATCTGAATTTAAATTAATGCAAACCTTTGTACTCAGCTTGCATAGCATGCAAACGATAACTTCAGAAAAATACAGCTTTGTGACACACTGATTACTTTTGTAAAGATAGAAGTATATTCTCCCTTTGATGAGTGTGTCTAACTTCCATTAGTGCTAATGGGAGTTATGCATTTATGCTTTGAAGAGTCTACACTCCAATTAGTTATAACACTTAAAGGAAATGTGGGATGTTGTTGAAAGTAGAGGTTCTTTAGTGTTGAAATGGTTTTTTTTCTGAATATCTCTCCTGTTCCCTGTTGCTCTGTGAATGCTTTGATGTTGACTGACATATTGTCATGAAATCTTGTAAATATGAGTATTGTGTGCAGTTGAAATTAGATTGTGAAATATTGATAGTTCAAGACATCTCACATGTAATTCTTAGATATGTAGTCTCTTTCTTTCCCTGCTTACCTTCAGGTGACAGCTGAGTATCTCTTCCCTTGGTTGATCAATTTCAAGGTTAAGCTCAGATCAAGTTTTACCTGGCTGAAGCTGAGGTAGACAAGAGAGCTGTGGTCCTTATGCCTTGCCTTGATATTCTTGCTGTGAGCAGAAAACAACAAGCATCAGGGAACAGATGAGTTGTCCCTGGATCCTGTGAGCAGAAAACAACAAGCATCAGGGAACAGATGAGTTGTCCCTGGATCCTGTGCTTCAATCTGATTGCAAACAGGAAGCAGCCCTTGAGAGGAGTGTGAGTAGCTTTGAGGAAATCAGGGATGAGCTGTTGCTGGAAGTCACTCACGCTGAAGGTGATGCAGATGCAACAGGTTCATCTGGGAGCTAAAAGCAGTTAAGCAATTTAGTCTTTGAAGAGATGTGTAAGTGTAGAGGATCAGCACAAAGGGAAAGAAGATGAATCAGTTGGACCAAAGACAGCTAATTATTTATTTTCCCTAAAAGTAGCTTGTTAATATTAATCTCAGTTGCTTTTCCCTGAAGTGTGACACTTGGAGGTGCCCAGGCATCTGACAAATCCTCTGTAAGGCTGAAATCTCCCTGTGAGCCACAGGGGTTATTTGGGGCTGGAGGAATACAAATTGCATTCAAACTCTGATTCCTGGAGCTCAGAACTGAGCAAGATCAATAAAGATATAATGATACTTTTCACATTCATTCTTGTTCACAAACTATAAAATTTGCAGCTCAGCTTTGCCACAAGCTGGAGTCCCCAGAAGTTGGTTTTGGTTTTGTTTTTATTATTTTCTGCTCTTGGCCTGAGGGACTGTGATGGTGGCAAATGCATCACCTAGAGAATCTGCCAAAAAGAGGGAGCAGGTTTCTGGTTATGGTTAGGGTGAAATATTTTGTTTTATTATTGGATGTTATGTCTGCCTGACACATTCAACTCTGTTTTATAGATTCTGTTTCTTTTTGCCTCCAGTTTAATATTATCCAGTACTAGTTCTTTCTACATTTAGAGAAATTTCTTCTTGTATTTGTGTAGTGAGTTTCACAGTTTCTCTTGCTGACTGAAGTCAGGCTCCAACCTGGCTGCAGAGCTGCTGGTGAAAATCCTGACACCCTTCACGGCAGCAGCGTGGATGTGCTGATATGATGGTTTAGTCTGAAAACATGTAATTATGGTAATGGCAAAAGAGCAAGTCTCCGTGGGCACAGAGATTTCCTCCCTTAATGCAAACAAAAGACAGTCTCAAAACTGTAAATTCTGTTGTTTCATCTGTTAAAATGGGCAATTAATCAAGGCACCAGGAGAGAACTCTGCTGATAGTGGTGAGAGCTGGCACGGATCTTTCTAATTTGTATTGCAACAAATTGAGAGATGTAATCTCAGCAGAGAGGGATGTTTAAATAAAATTAGAGCTGTGATGTGAAATGACAAAGGGAAGAAACTGAGAGTTAAGGATGACATTCTGTCTTATTTTAAAGCAGCTGTGAGATGGAAAAAGACCATCTCAGTGGCTTTTGTTGTGCTGAAACAGATGAGCTGTCAGCCCTAACTACAGATTTCTGGCTTGGTATTTGAGTATGATATATTAATTGCACTAACAGGGTATATAAATAAATATTAAAATAAATAGATAAATATAATATATACAAAAATATATTATATTTCTATTTTTTATTATATAAATAAATACATAAATAAATTTGGTCCGTGATTTTCTTGCTTTTGTTGTGCTTCAACACAACTGGAGAACGGATTAAAATGCTTTTATTTAAAATAGGAACAAGCTTCAATGAGGCTGATTTATGAATATACATGTGATATATGAAAATACATGTTATATATGAATGAATTTCATCTAGACCTCTGTCTGCCTACAAAAACTATGTTTGCTTAGGGTTAAATAGTTTTTATTTTGTGTCAGAAACCAAGATTTCTCTCTGTGGTTATGAGTATGTTAGATCTATAACCTAAACAAAAAATAACTTTTTTCTTCCATAAAATCAACTCTCATACCTGAGTTTGGAGACAGCCTTTTTATTTTTTTTTCTCTGCATATAAACTTTAAAATTCTCTTAAATGAAGATTGGAGTGAGATGTAAATCGCTGGTTCTTCACTGAGGGTATACTTCCTGCTCTTTGAAGAGAGCCTGGGTGTTACAATGCCTATTTTCATGAAGGAAGTCCTTCTGTGAGACAAAGTTTGGATGGATTAGGGAGTCACTGCGTGGTAGTGGGCTGCAGTTCCTCCCTTTGCATCAGTGCAGAAAGAGCTGCTGCTTTGAGCAGCAGGAGTCTTATGGAAATAATGACCTCAGTGACGATCTGCATCATCTCCATAATGTATTTTCTTATTATTGTGCTTCATCAATGAGAAGCACAATCACTAATCCCTGATTTCACATGAGGAAATTAAGGCACAGCACTGAAGAAATGAAAGCAGTAGCTGAAGAGAGGAGAATTACAAACTCCCTATTTGCAGGCTGGGGGTGGTGAGGGGCTGTTGCTCCAGGCTGTGTCAGTGAGCAGGGGTGAGCCTGCAGGAGGGGACTGCAGAGGGAATCTGTCAAAGGAGCAGCTCCATCCTGGAATCTGGCAAAGGAGCAGCTCCATCCTGGAATCTGTCAAAGGAGCAGCTCCATCCTGGAATCTGTCAAAGGAGCAGCCCCACCCTGGGCGCTGACAGGGGGTTTTATTCAGCCCAGCTGCTGTCTGATCCCCGAAAAGCACCAGGTGCCCTCCTGGGGGAGTTGTGTTTCACCTTGCAGGATTGCAGCTTTTCTGCTCCAGGGTTGTTCTGTGGTGGGAATTGGTGAAGGGAGAAATGAGATGATGAGACAAGCGTCTTCCAGGAGGGGTTTGGATGCAGCTGGTTCTCAGCAGAGAAGGGGAAGTTGCAGGAGGAAGAGATCAGGGGAGAAGATATTTGAGAGAGGAGGATAAAAGCTTCCTTGATGTTTTTTCTGATCTGTCTTCTCTGATTTTTGAGTTCATAGGTTTTTCATAGCATTGTGGGAAGGGAGTGTTTCTGCTAAGTGAAATCAGCTTTCTTTGCTCCCTTTCCTGTGCTTTTATTATTGCAGGACATTCCTCCTCACCAGGAATATTGATTAGCCTGGGAAATCCATCACGAGCATTGTTAGAGTGATTTATCTCTATACATCTTGCATATTATAGTGATGACTGCCTTGCAGTACCAAACCCTGAGAGAAATACATTCCAGGCTTGCAGAATGTTTCTGTAAAACAATGAAATGATTTCACCCAAAACTCCTGGGTAGCAATAAAGAGTAAAGTTTAATTAAAAATAAAAAAAATCTGCTGATTCAATTTGCATAATATGTATATTAAATCCTCCAGGATTTGGCTACATTGCTGATCTTTTTTAATTGGGCTTAATTGATTACCAAGAGTAATCAAAAAATGTTTGTGGTATGTCTAGACTGACATTTACAGTTGAGTGCTAAACTCATTGCAATGGCTATTTAATTGATTTGAATGAAGAGGAGAACTTTTGCTTAATTATTTTTGGCTATTTCATCTCATGGTGGCTCAGAGGTTCCACGGAGCTGATTCTGAAGCCTTGCAGTAAATCACAGGCTGGATGACTTTCATGGGCTGGGATTAAAGATTGGTGCTGCATAACTTCTCTGATAAAGCCCAAATATTCTCATTTACCGTAGGTACAACAAAACAGATTTTTGTGTGTGCTGTTTTTTTCAGGATTTGATGCCAAGAGGAGGGACACTCAATAACCTAATTGCAGTTGTGTGTTAGGTTTTGGGTTTTAGGTACTGAACACTCTGTGGTTTTTTAAAACGTGTGCCCAACACTGCATGAAACTGATTTTTATTTAACAAGATTACTTTAAGCTAAAATTCTAGTAGAAAGTTATTTTTTTTCAAGTGCGTGGTAATTGATGGGCAGTTTTAACTTCAATGTCATGAAAAGTGCTTATTATGGTGATGCTTTTATAAAGAATGTACTCACACACTCCTGTTTCTATTGAATGAAGTTCTAGAAAGATTAAATACATGTTGCTGGAGTGGAGCCACCTCTTGTCCAAGCCTCAATACATAGTAATTTCTTCTTTGCATGCCATTTTTAAATAAGCAGTTCCACAAAAAGCTAAAAGCAAAAAAATTCGAGTCAGTACAAAACATAAATTAATGGCATCTTTGAATAATAATATCTTACAGCACTATCTAGACCTGCAGTTCTATTCTGCTGACAGAATCTTTCCAATCACCTTTTTTTCATGTACACCTGTCTGTCAGTGTCTAAATGCCAGTATTTAGCACTCAGCACAAAAAAGAAGTGATTGTGCTCTAACCAATGACAGGAATGTTGAGGAAATTCAAGTTGCTTGGAATTGCTGTAACAAGTGAATTTCAGTAGCTTTATTACTGAGCCTCCCAATTTTCCCGTGCCCTAATGTGCTGCTTTATCAGTTCATGATGAATTTTAGGTAAAACAATGAAATGTGCTTAAGCTGGAGAAATCAGTAAAAGCTCAAGACAGAACTCTGGAATCCCTGAGTGTTATTCAAGAAAGGGTGTTTTCCAAAAAACTAAATTTTCCTGTGCACATCAGCAACCAATCAGACAGAGCTGCTTAAACAAACCAAGGGATGAGTAAAACATCTGAGTTTGTGAGGTCCCCAGGACGAGGTGAGAGATGAGGAATCTGACTCCATGTTCTCAGAAAGCTGATTCGTTATTTTGTGATATTATATTATATTAAAAGAATACTATACTAAATTATACTAAAGAAAGAGAAGGATACAGACAGAAGGCTTATCAAGAATGAATTATAAAAACTCTTGACTTCTCAGAGTCCAACACAGCTGTTGGTGATTGGTTATTAAATTAAAACAATTCACATGAAACCTATCAAACATTGACCAGTTGGTAAACAACCTCCAGAGCACATTCCAAAGCAGCAAACACAGGAGAAGCAATCAGATAATTATTGTTTTCATTCTTATCTGAGGCTTCTCAGCTTCCCAGGAGAAGAAATCCTGGTGAAGGGATTTTTCAGAAAATATGACAGAAACATAAAACCAGGTCAGGATGCTCAGTGCCTGTGCCCTGCTGCCTGCTGTGCTTCCAGGGTGAGCACTGTGCCTGGAAACATGGTAAACCTTTAAAAGGATCTGTGAGATCATTTCAAGGGAATTGCTCTGCAGAAAATGCCACTTGCCCACAGGGAGGTAACAGGAGGCAAACAACTTACTATGTAGCTGGTGGGGGATCACAAATTTAGAGCAGTTTTAGCTGACACTGTGTCTTGACAGGAACTATCTGAAAATAGTGCAAATTTGAAACCCAAGGATAACACATTTGCAACTAGAGTTTCTTTTATTTTACAACTCTAGTAACAGATATGAGGGATTTTTTTGTTTTGCACCTCTCACCTTGGTTTCATAGCAACACAGGTCCAGGACTTTCAAGGGTTAATTATTTTTTGTAACAATAAACTTAGACTTAAATATTCTTCTACAGACTCAACAGTGCCTAAGCAAGTCAGTGTCATTTTTAAATGACAAACTGTGTGAAGAAGTGAAAAATTCAAGGAAAAGTCTTATTTTCCACCATGCACTTGAAGCACTGTGGGCAGGGATTGCTTTTCTCCAGCAGCATAAGAGTTAATAATTTAGTTTATGTACACAGAAACTGTGACTTCACCTTGTGAATGGAGAAGAAAAGCACATTCTCAGTGATGCTGGCTTCTTACATTTTTGGAAATGACCAAGATCCAGTGTTTCTGCCAAAAAATAGAGTCCCATTGCTTTTCTTCCTGTACCTTGAGGCTGGGCATAAATCTGTTTCCATAGCTTTGCCTCTTGTTAGTTTTTCTCTGTGGGAAACTCTGTCCCATTTCTTTGTGGTGTGCCCAAAATGCAGCAGGTGGAGATCCTCGTTGGATGTCCAGAGCTGCACACAGGTCACAGGCCAGCCCTTAGTGCTTGCAGGACTGTGAGGAGCTGAATTCTCCTCCTCAGAGCACAGGGAGATGTGCTCCACACTTTCCCTGCCCTGACAGCCCCACTCCATCACATTTCATGTGTCAGGGATGAGTGGGAGCACCCTTAGGTGAGTATCTTGTTGAGATGCACCATTAGGGATGAGCTTCGTGATAGTTGATTCTCCCAGAGGGTATTTGGTTTTTTTTTTTTAGCTTTACTCTTTGCAATGTGAATTTTTAAATATTATTTTAAATAGTATTTCCTGACAGGAGGAAGCAGAGTGATTAAGTGGCTAAAGTGAAAATTCAGTGTTGCAGTAAATTTTTGATGTAGGAGCTGATGTTTGCTGCATGTAGAGATTTTGGATCCTCTGTGCTCAGATCAGCCATCCCATTTGTGTGTTGGTGTTGTAGCACCTTGTGCTTAGTTGGAGAAGAAATTATGGTAAATAAAATTTTAAAAATTTATTTTCACTGATCATCTTGCTTTTCCTGATCACACAAAGCAGGAGGAATTAGATGTCATCTTTGTTTCCTAATGATCTGAGAATAGAGAAGAGGCTCCTTCCTAACTAAACTGGAAAATGGATGGTGTGAATGCACATGTAATTCTGCTAACATCAGGGACATTTGCAAAAACAGACCTTTCATAAAAGCCTTGCAGCCTAAATTTAGGTGAAGGGCAAAAGGGATTGATCTCAGGAGCACTAGTGAGAAAGACACTGCTTAGGCAGATGGGGGTAGGAGGGAGAATACCAGGCTGTGCCAAGAAAAATGCCAGTAAATAATTCTAAATTTGTGAATTGCATCAGTCTGAAGTAATATATTGTCTATATTAGTGAATGGGATCACTTAAAAATCAAGTTGTGGGTGCTCCAATACAAATAATGACAATTTTAAGAAGGGAAGGAGGTGGGCTCTGCCCTTGTGCCCCACATCAGACTTGCTGTGTTTATTCCCAGTGGAGTGGAGGATGCTGACAGTGGGTGCCATGCCTCATGGGCATGGAGGATAGGCTTCCAGAGATGGATTTCTTGGTTTTTGGTGTTTTGGCCTTTCCATAAAATATCTAAAAGACATGGCATCTAAAAGACAAAATATCTCAAAGTACATGGCAGGTCTAAAAAAAAAATAAATAAAATTACGGAGAGCATGAAGTTAAGTATTTAGTGATCTCATCTACCAGAAATCCCAAACTAGGCAAATTCCTCTGTTTCTGGAAAATACTGTTTCATTTTGATCCTGAGGTTATTGGAACGTTACAATTAAAATCAGGAGGACTTCTGACACGTTACTCAAGGTTATGCTTTCACCATAAATGTGCTGTCAAAGCTTTGCTGAGTCTAATTACTGGTTGCCTCAAGATGTCCCATGACAGCAGGATCAAAAGGTTCATTATATGTTCTGAAGAAAATCTTTATTCTATCCATATTATATCTTCATTTTAATATCATCAAGGAAGCACTTCTCTTTCAGAGAAGAAAGGCAATATATATGTTGTTTTTCATTGTACTTGAGGCATTATCAGGTTTTTTTTTACTGTATTGAATGTATAATCTTAATTTTTTTTTGTTTTCTGTTTCCAACTGTGTTCTTTTGCTTTTCATGGATTATTTTTGTGTCAGAGAAAATAAAACAAACATGTACCTCTATGAAATGGCTGGCTTTAACATGTCTGTTCCAACACCTCCCCTTCTCACAGTCAGATCCTGTACTACATTGAAAACATACCTGGTTTCCTTCTGTGGGTTTTTTTTCTTTTTTCCTAATAAGAAATTGCAGTCAATTCAGAACTCAAGTAAACAATTCTTTAAAATGTTCTTCGTGGTGCACACCTCTGTGTTTGTCTGTTCCTTCCTGCTGGGGAGCAGAAAGGAGAGTGCTGAAATGCCCCATGGGTGTTGTGATCTAATCTGTCCTAGGGATGAACTGCCTTGGGGGAGGATATAAAGCTGAAGTTCTTTTTGTGAAAATCCAAGTTTGTTCTTCACAGAACAAACTTAGAACAAACAGATTTTCACAAAACAAACTTAGATGTTTACAGAACAAACTGAGATTTGTGGTTCTGCCTGAAGACCAGCCCCAGGCTAGTTCCACAAACAGCTGCAGGCTGGGTCAGCTGCCTGAGACCAACACAAAGCTTTGGGAATGGTCCCCATTTAAAAGGGAAAGAAAAAAACACTGCACGAATTGTGGGCAGCAAGGTTTGGGAACTGAAATATACTCCTCACTTACTGTCCTTTCCCTTGCTCTTTTGGCCCACATTCCCTTCAGTGATGGACCAGCTCTGAAACTCTTTCAGAGACACCAAAACCTCATCATTGTCTCTGCTTCCCTCATTTTGTTGTCTGTGCTATTGAGCTGTTCCTCCATTCACTTTGGGAGAAGAGACTCAGTGAAAGGAGGATCTATTTTCATGCTAAAGGCTCTTCTGATTTTCATAATTTTTCTCTGGTTGCCCCCCCTTGCTGCTCTTGGGGAGATAAGAAAACTGACACTGCTTTCCTGACTCTGCAGCCAGTGAGGCACCTGGCAAAAGCACATTTCTTATTGGGACTCATAAACTTGAGTGGTGGCATCACAGAGGCTGGTAATTACCAAAACACAGGCTTTGGATTGTGTGAGAAGGAATTGCTCCTGCAGTGGAGTTTTGAGAGTGAGTTTGGGCAACTTCCTCTCTTCTGTGTACACAGAAAGGCAGAAGAAAGCTGAGAAATGGGGTTGAGATAAGGAGAGCAGGAGGAGGAAAGTCTTGATGTGATCATCTGTAGGCAACATAGCACTTAGATGCTTTGGCACTTGGTTTAATTACATGTCTTTTCCTTGTTTCTTGTAAAATCCCAGCCAAACCCAGTCTGCTCTGTGGGAGCTGCAGAGTTGAACTTGCAGGTGAACAAAGACAAGGGAATTTCGAAAGCCTGGTGGAGTTTTCTCTGTATCAAACTAATTTAGGTTGATATTGAATATTGCAGTGATGAGCAAAGACACAAAACTCATAAACAGCTGAATCAAATATTTAAGAAAAATTATTAGAAATTATACCTCAAGGTTGTAAAATGAGATTTTGGGTTCAAAATGAAAGCCAGGAAGTCTTGACTCTGCTCTTGACCTCCATGTTGGTTGTATTCAGTTAATTACTAAAATAATCATTATTGCAAAAGACCAAGTGCTGTGATATTGCTGATGATGGACTATCACCTCGGTTCATCCAACCTTAGTCCTTGGAGTTTAACTTTTAGAAATGAAATGACAGTGGTTCAGTGTGCATAAATATGGTTTGCTAAAGGTTGTGGTCCTAGAAGATCTGAATTAACAAGTATAGGAAGGTCACTTCTTTATGGTTGTGAAGGTCAGTCTCATTTTCCTAATTTTATTAAATTTTATGTCTTTCTATCTGCTGCTGTATCTGCTTCATTATTTTATTTTGGTAGTGTTAGATATATTACTTTTCTGATATACTTTGGATAAATAATTATTGTGTTGCATAATTCAAGAAAAGATCAGACAGTCCTGAATATTTGAGTATCCTCTGTCCAAGAGGATGCAAATAATTTCCATTCATTGTCATTAACATTTAACTTCTGAAATTCTTCCAAGGTTTCTCAGCCCTTCCTCCAGCCATTTGTCAGGAGGAACTAGCAGGAGCTTTTGATTAACATTCAGATGACTCCTTTTTTGTTTTATTGACACTTTCTGTGGTCTTTCAGCCTCATCACTTTTGCATTCTTTCCTTGGAAACTGCAAAATCAATTTGGTTCAAAGCTGCATCAAGTGTTGTGTAGTTCAGAGGTGGAACACATTGTGTACTGTGCACTGAACATTTCATCCTCTACAGTTTCACATGGAGTAGGTTTTGTTGGTTTTTCTGCATTTTTTCCCCTTCTTCTTTCCATACTCTGACGTGGCTGTTGGCACAGGGGCTGAGGGACATGGACTGCAGGGCTGTGCTTCCAGCCAGCCAAAAAACCTCCCCTGCTGCTGGATTTGAACCTGGCTTTGGTTTCCCAGCTGACTGACAGCAGTACCACCCTCTGGTAGGCTCTGGAGCAGGGAGTTCTCAGGGCTTTGTGCTGCAGGGATTTCATTTTGGATAGAAGGATTAAGCCTTGAGTGTTGCACAGACTGAGCACGAGTGGGGTATTTGACTCCCAAACTGGACATCAAAAGTCTCCAACATATTTTATGCAATGCAATGCTGCATAGCTTAAAACTAGAAAATTATAAAATTTAGACAGGGGTCTTAATTCCAGTTATTTGGTCACCTGAAGTAACAATTCAGGAAGCATGGAAAAGAAAGGATATTTGAGAGTTTTCAAATAGAGAATGAATACTGAAGGTGAGCCCAGGAGCCTTCCACATTTCTGATATAACAAAACACTGTTGAGCTGAAAGAACAAGAGGAAAACAATTCATAAAAAAGATATTGAAAGGAGGAAAGACTGTGGCTCTGAAAAATACCCTGTTCTCTTTTTTAATTTCCCTAAATTCTGGTTAGCTAAGTGCCTGCATGCTGGAATAGAAAGTGGCTGGAAAAAAGCTTTTATGTAATTTAATAAAAAAGATAGCAGTATAGTGCTGGAGTAGAAAAAGCATCCAAGGTTTCTTTTTGCTGGAATGTTTGATTACAGCACTATTGTACAGTTTTATCACACTACAATTACAGGTACATGAAATACCCTGTGCCTGATAACAGTTCTTTCATACAATTTAAATTCTGTTCTTAAATGGTTTCTGTTTTGTGATGCTCTGAAATACCTGTTCTGTTCTCAGACTAAAAGTTTCAAAGGTGGCCTGTTTGACTTACAGCCTAGTTCCCACTAAATGTAGCTGTTTGCAAGATAAATGCTGACATCTAGTCATAAGGAGCTAAAATTTATTTTTAATGGTACTGATAGATGAATGCTGAGTAGCTGTGGTTGTTAGTTCCATTCCATTAGCAATTTCTATAATTTTTTGGGATGAGTGTTCTGTAAATTGGTGACAAATGTGTTATCAAAAAGTTGTTTTCACCAAGGCCAAGTTGTGCCAGATGCCTCCAAAATAGTCTTGTGGAGGTTTTGTTTGTTTGTTTTGTCTTTTAGTGTTAAAATATCCCAGTAGGGGATGACAGGGTTGTAAAAGGAAGGCAAAAAGGATTGTCTGAGAAGTTGATGTGGGATGTATTGACATTAACTGATTTAGCTTTGCTCTTTCTGCTCAAATGAAAGGTTCTTCCAAGCCATGATCTGGAGTGCCCTGAGCTGCCTGGTGTCATTCCTTTGATTTCATTTCTGATGCTGTCTCAGGATATAATACCTCATAGAGTGAAAATATGTTTTTAGTCTCCTAAATCCTTTGATTTTTCTGTGGTCCATAATTACAAATTTTAAGCTTTTAGCTTTTCCAGTGTGATGCTAGGAGAAGTAGGCATTGCAAATTTGAGTTGGTGTGCTCTGGAGGGAGGCTTTGTGCCTGATTTGTATAGAATATGACTGGAGCTGAGGCCCTGGCTGTGTTCTATGTTCTATGACTGTGAGAGACAAGGGAAAGACAAAAATCTGCTTTCCCCTGTTCAGCAGAGCACTTAAAACATTAATGTCCCAGAATGCCAAGACTAAATGGAGAGAAAATTGCAATACCAAAGAATAATGTCTGATAGCCTTTGGCAGATCTTCACAGCTGCAGGGTTTCTAATGGCAAAAAAGAAGAAAAAGCTGTGCGCCCTAATAGTCCTGGACTGTTTTTCCTGGGGCATCTGTGTGTTTGCCAGTGAGGAGAGCTTGTGCACATTTTCTGTATCTAGTTTGATATTTTTATTGTAATCCTTTTTTTCAGATTTTTTAATGGGTGAGTGTAAGGCCATATAAGCAACAGCAACAGCAAAATCTTTCAAGCCATTAGGGTAGAAAATATTCTAATGATTGAATAGAAACTCCATTTCTAAAACTTAGCTTAGGGAATATGCTTCTCAGTTCCTGCTGCACTGTTTGAGTCCTGAAGAATCTAAAATAGTCAAGTGTTAACTAACTGTACATTGTGTGCACAGAAATTGCATGACTTCATAAGAATTTTTCTTTAAGGCTGCATGGCAGTTTCTTCATTGCTGGAAGAAGAAGTGAATGTAACATGTGAGATCTGCTGAGAAAAAAGTGATGGTCCTGGTTCAGCATCAATTCAGGATTTACTAGGAGTTTGGTATTAAAATATTTATTTGGCTCTAAATTAAAGATTTTATTACATTCAGCTGTAAGCCTTTGGTTCTGGCTTATAATTCAACTGACAGAAGCTTTCTTAGAGCTTTCTTAGGATTTAAAAGGATTTATTAACTTTGTATTAATCCAACAATTTAACTAATTAGATTATTTGATTCCAATACAATATTGAAGTCGACTCCCTGGATTCACCTTGATTTTATTGCTATGCTGCTTTATTCCTGATTTAATGTACAGTTATTTGCATTAGTACTGGGGGTTTGGTTTGTTTGTTTGTTTGTTTGTTTCCCCCCACTTCTTCTACCAATTTAAAAAAATTATTATAATATGAGGTTATATTTCTCATATTATAGAAAAGTGGAATTTCTGATGATTTGGTTAAAACCCTGAGCCAGGTTTGTTTCATTGAACAAATGCGTTCTCATATTTGGTGACAAACCCTGGGACAAACTCAGCAGCAATCTGGGACATGATTCCTGAGTGGCAGATATGTCCCAGCTGACAAGAAGTAAAGAATTTACATCACCTTGTGTTTACTGAGTCTGCAGCCATTAAAAATTTTGCCATTGATTTAATTGTAATAGAAGCTTCACCCCCTTAAAACTTAATCCATTTATATTTAGATATTTATTCACTCATAATTTTGGGTTATTTTCTATCATTATCTGAATTGCAAATGATCTTAGAGTTTTCAATCATCCTTGGGACTCTGTTGCTGCACTGTGTCTGTGTTTATTCCATGAGGGCAGGATTTTATTCAAGAAATGTGGATGTGATAGAATCCTGCTCATAAGTGGGAAAGGAATCTCATAGCCAAGAATCCTACTTCTTATACTGTTAGTTTTTCTGATTATTTTAGCATCCACTATATCACTGAAAATAGATGAAGAATATTCAGGTTCAGAGGAACAGTTTTATGACCAGCTCTGTTCATAGATTTGGAAGAACCTGGTGAATGAAATAATTTGCTGAGCAGTTTTCTGAATGGAGTATTCTTCAGCACAAAGGTTCTTCCCTGTGCCCCACAGAGGAGGGTTCAGAGGAGTGTGAGCCTGGCTGGAGGGACATTCTGTGCCTCCCTTTGTGCTGCAAGTGCAGGGGCTCTCAGGAGAAGTGATGCCCTGCCCTGGCCAGAATGGCCCAGAATAAATAACCACTGCCCTGAAAAAAGAACATTTTCCACAGTGAATGTCTGTGTGTGTAATGCTGAGAGCTCATCAACGTCTCTTCTTTCAGACACAAGGTTTGGTTATTACTGCTAATGACAGTGGGTTATAAATACTGGCTGCTCAATGAATATTGCCAACTCTCTCCTACACTGGAGTGGATTTTTTGGTGCATTCAGAGTTTTGTGACTGTTGGTTGGAAGGTCCAAGGATCAGTGAGAAAAGACTGTCAGGGCATATGGATGGAGGGCATTTCAGAAGGCTCTGATCAAATGTTTTCTTCTTCAGCTTATTAGTAACTGTTTTCTGAGTGAAGCCAGCATTTATGGTTCAGTAGCATTTTATCCTATTGTATTTTGCTATGTGGCTTCATGGCAAGCAAGGCAGATGAAAATCAAATTTCTGTATAATTAAAGCAGAAAGAAACATCTGAAGGAAAATGAAGTTTTTCATCCCTGCTAGTTTGTCTTTATTTTTATCTCCAGCTCTAATGAAGCTACTTATATAATAAAATATACTCTTTCTTGGTATAGAAATTTTTTCTTTGATGCATCTTCACTATTGTGTCTACAGCTATAGGACACTGACTTCAAGACAATTGAAATTCATGAGAAAAGCATAATGGGCCTTCTTTTGAATGGTTGGAATAGTTTAAGGTGCTAGTCAATGAAATGCTAATGCAAGTTTAATTCAAAAACTTGAAAAGATGCATCTTGAGATGGAAAGAGGTCCTTCAATGGTAGTACACTGGTTTATTTTAAAAAAAGTCCTTTCTTATATTCAGCACTCAATGTTCAAAGCATTATCTGTATCTAAGAGTCAGCTACTATAAGGACTATTCAAAAATGGAATGACACCTACTTTAAAATGGGTAGGACTGCACACAATGTGATGGTTGAAGAAGAGCTTATAAAAATAATTTTATGAAGAAAAATATTTGTATTTACATGTTGTAAAGTAGTACTTCTGTGGGTGATTGAATTTTATAATTGGTTTTATTATCTTTTCTTAGCAGAGAAAATATTCTTTGCCATTGCTCACTGGTAGCTGGGAAAAATAATTGATTCAAAATTTTTTTGTAATTAAAGATGATAATCTTTTATTACCTTATTACCAATGTCATAGAATAGACTGACCATTAATTTGGTGCTTTGGGCAATTGGAAGAGTATTTTCCCTCATAATTATTTCCATATATTTTCTAGGGAAGAAATAGAAAAAAAATATAGGATCATATGTCTGTGATTTCCCTGGTTACTTTTCATACTTTAGACAGAAAGAAACTTTCAGTCTGGCAGCAGGCAATGTGGTATTTTTCAGTATTAGAGCCAACTGCAGGGGTTCACCTCTATGTTTGCTACCAGAATCTTCATGGTTGCACATCCAATCAGTTTAACAAGCAGCATTCCCTGTTATTTTACTTTATTTTTCTTACTCAGTCTTCTGTAATACAGGAGATTTAAACTAATTTTAAAAACCCTCAAAATAGAAACCCAGGAGAAATAAAGAAAAAAAAATTAAAAGCCATGCTTGGAGTCCATCAGTAAGAAGAAATAGCAAAGCAGATTCCCAGTTTATATGTCAGAACATTTTCTCTTCCTGTACTTTGGAAGTCAGAATGCAGGGCTGTCCAGGAGAGGGAACAACTCATGAACAACTGAGTGAATGAGTTCTATATTGCAGTAGTGAATTTTACATCATTTAGTGAAATTCCCTGATAAACCCACATTATTAAATACTATGCTGCATAAATGCAGTGAAAAACTATTCATGTGATTAGCATTTTCTTACTGCATACTGAGCACTACTTTATTGAAAAATCTCTACTATTATAGAACAATTTTCATCTCATAAGAATATATCCATCAGAAGAAAAATGCTATAAAGGTTAGATATAACTAAATGGCTCAAAATTTAGAAGCTCATTGTGTGCAGAAGAAAGGACAGTGGATGATAAAGAACAGGAAAGAACAAAGTGATTTGTATATACAAAGGCCTAAACAAAGAACACTGATCAGAATGTGAAATGTGCCTTAAAAGTCATCACACTTGCATTTCTCCTCCTAGCCATTTTCAATTTGATGAGTTAAGTAGATTTGTTGAAAAGATTTCATGCATAAAATTCTTCCTGTATTTTTTCTCAGTTAATTTTGTGGAGTTGTGGGTATTAAAATACTTTATATGAGAATTTTTAAACGCTTTTAGGTGCATCACCAGACTGTCAGTGCTGTGTTAGACCAGCAGTTAATGCCCCATGGAAAGCAAGGGCTAAAAGGGTTTTGTGGCTCAAAAAACTCAGTAAAAAACCAGTAACCAAGGGCCACTGTTGGAATTGATGACTGAATGTGCCAGTCAGCTGCTGACCATCTAATATCAGGGGAGTTCTTCCTGCACTTCAGCAAAAATATGCACATGAGCTCCTTGGGATGTGAGGATCAGAATGAGGCTTTTAGAAATTCTAGAGTCAAACAGAAAGTAAGAAAAATACTGGGATCAAATGCCAATGTAAATAATGTTGAGGTGGGTTTTCTGGAGTTTTTTTGACAGCTCCAGGAGAGTGGTTGTAGTTGTGCACCAAGGTGGGGGTTGGGTGGGATGGACATTTATTCTTAGGTTTTTGGAATAATCTCGTGTAGGAAGGAATTTGGAATGGCTGAAATCTGTCTGTTTTAATTTTTAAATATCATTATTCTGTGTAAGCTGCAAGAAATCATTGCGTGCATGGTAAGCTGCTTACTGAAAAATCCTTATAAAAAATAGATGCTGTGAATTTATAGCAGTCACGCAACAAATGGCCACACTTTTCACTTAGTTGAACTCATTTGATAAAAATGATTTGATAAAAATAATTTGCTTACTAAATTAAAGACTGCAGAGGGCAAGTTGCAGCAGCAGTGATGATTTTTGGACTCTTAAAACCATGTTAAATTATAAAAATATTGTTCCTTGTTGTTTGGGGTGTTCATGGCTGTTGTGATCAGTCCCATCACACAGATGTTCTGTTGTCACATCTGTGCAATTAAAGGACAGGATGAAGGGACCAGCTTTTGGATATAATTATTTTTGTGTTTTCCTGTAAACTCCTTTGTCACATTATTGAATTGCTTTACAGGTATGAGGATATTTACCCTATGCAGGAATGAAAAAGCTTTTTTTTCCATTTTAATAGCTGAAGAGTGAGTCAGAGTGGGAATGCTAAGTCTGCCATCAAGTGAGAGCTCTACATTAGTGGAAGAAATGGAACCACAGTATTTTATATCCCAGACTTATATCTCTGCCCAGGGGTAATGAACCCCTTGAATTGACTCACTCTCCTAAACCATGCAAAGCAAAAATGTGGTACAGGACTTAATATACCCTGCTCTCCCTCCTGCCTCTCTAAGGGACAAATACACCAGAAATGCCAGAAAGACCACGGTGCTCTTCTGTCCCATGTCCCTGTAGGAAGAACCCCAGCCAGCCAGGATGGTTTTCCTGGTTTGCATGCACAGAGAGCGTGGCTGCCTGTCTGATCCTGTCTCAGTGGCACCTTGCAGCGATGATGAGGCAGCAGAGAAGTGAGAATTTAGAAACACAACTTCACTCTTTATGGGGATTTGTTGCAAAGCTGCTTCTGAAAGAACATCATGTACATAGAGAACTTGTGGTACTGGAGTCAGCACAGAGAACTTTGTCACTGATTTCAAAGGCTCAAAAGAGCAAAGAGGGGGAAGAAGTTAATCAAAGATCAGTTCCCAGAGCTATTAGCTCTGTCTCTGACCACAGAGGTCATTGCACTGTCAGTTTGCTTCCTTCATCATCTCTCAGTCAGGTCTGTGCTCACCTTTACAAGGGGAGTGAGTTGTGTAAAACACAGAGTAAGATAACTCTGAAATATCAAAGCCTTTCCATTTAATGTCAGCCTCTGTTTTTCCTTTAGGTGACAAGGTTAAAGGGGAGTCTCAAAACTCTGATGACTTACTTTCTTTTTTTCCTGTTAATTAAAAGGCCACTATTTAAGAACAAAGTGTCTGACCCACATAACGAAGATTATTAATAATCATTTTGTGAACAGGACTCTGTAATATTTTTCTAAGTATCAGAAATTAATTTTATATTAATTATGTTATTCCAAGGTCATTGTAAAATCTTTTGCTTCTGCATAATTGGTATTTCTTTGTACCACTAGGGACAGTAAATGAGACAGAGCAAAGGAAGACTTCTACACCTTGATTTGTATTCGCTCCTACCAGCTCCAGCCCTGTCTGTCTGATTTTAGTGGAGCTCCTCTTGATGAATAATAGTGAATTTTATACTTTGCAAAACACCTGTGAACAAATTTGTGGCCATTCTAATCCAGCACTTTGCAAACATCTGGACCAAAGGCTCAAGCTTGCAACCTCTTAAGCACAGAAGCATAACTTTTCATGTGAATCACCATATTGATATTTGTGAGCCAATTTAGATGAAACATTGCAGCCTACACAACACTCAAGATGATAACACAAGTGCAGTTGGAAAGGTTATACCAGGAATTTCCACTGTGAGGATCACTTGTCAAATATTCCTGGGAGAGGTTGGGCACTGTGACCTAAATCAGCCTCACTCTGAAGGGACAGGGACAATCTAAGCTCTTACACCAGAGAAATTGTAATATTTTAGACTGAGTTTTCTGAACTGATTTTTTTCTTACAGTGTGCAGAGGATTGCACCTTAATTTTCAGTAACCATTACATGAGTGGTCATTGCAAAGAATTTAACTCAGTGAATTGAATTCAGTGGTATAACTTCACAAAGAGGGATTCTCACAACCAAATCCAGTCTGAGATTCTTGGGGAGCAAACTTCCCAGAGGTTTACATTGAATTCCTTTAATATAGTGCTGTTTGCTTTGGATCAGGGCTCTCATCAGGATTAACTGCAGGTCATGTGTATAAAGCAAGTAAACAAAACGAGAAAGAGAGATTTCTAAAAGGTTGGGGTTTTTAATATATTTTGGCAACTCCTGCATTCTGGGGATTTAACTCAAAGACCTCTCATTCTTCCTTGCTGTCTTTTCTGTTTGTTTGGTGATCCAGAGGAGATTTTTATTCATTCTGTGCCTTTGTAGAAATGGTGAAGACCTTGTGCCACATGGTGAATGATCCATTTGATGTTTTCCTGGCACACAAACGTGGTTTCTGCAGCTCACCAGCTCTTCCATTAATAGTGCACTTGACTCTGCTCATGTCACTTCAAGAGTACTGCCCTAACCCAACATTTAAAATCTACATTTAAAGTAAAACTTTCCTAGAAGTCACTGTAACACATCTGCCCATGTATATTCTGCAAGGGGACATGCTTAGTGAAGGTTGTCCAGGGAATTATTAGAAACAGCTGATTGCTCTGTGTTTATCATTGTCATCTAATATTGGCAAATAGTGTGGGATTAAAAACAGCACAGCAAATAAACTCCTCTGCTTTGTCGCCTCAAAAAGCTGCACAAACCCAAATTATGTTTGTTATTTGATGAAAGACAGCCAAAATGGATCCATTTATCTTGAAAAAAACATATTTTGATCCTTGTTTGGTGAAAATTGTATTAAAGACTGAAATGCAGTCTCTTTTTCTTTCATGGATAGATGTTGGTTAGATGATGGAATTGCAAAAATGTTTGTTATATGATATTGGCTTTTAAAATTTTTATTGTAGTATGTTTGTTTTGCCAATAAATCTATTCTGGCATAGAGCATATCAACCAGCTTCCAATACAGAATTCAATGGCAGGGGCTAAAATCCCAAACTCCTGAAGTACATAATGGTTTGGTGGTTTTGGTTTTGGGTGTCTTTGTTTTGTTTTGTTGTTTGGGTTTTTTTGCTTTGAAAGATTCCCTGGCTTGGTACTGAAGATTTGATAGATTTGGAGAAAAAAATGGGCAGACAGGTGTGCACTTGCTTCATTGAAATTTAAATTAGTTCTGAATTCTCAGGAATGAAATCAGCTCTTTCTGTCAGGAGTTTCTTGTGGAATTTCCCACAGAAATGCAGCTGCAATTGCCTGTGGGGAAGTGAGTGTTTGTTTTTGAAAGAACTGAAATCTTAACACAGTCAGAAGGTTGCCTGTAATGTATATTTAATTGCGATGGTGGAGGCCAATTTTCTTTTATGTATTTGCAAGCATATTTTATGGTTAATTTGTTTTTCAGTGTGCAGAAACTCCAAGCATTGCCTTCCCAGTCCCCACATGAAATCCTTGACAAGGTGGAGCAGAGGGGGCTCCTTAGAGCTCAGGAGGAAGTCAGGCTGCCTCCTCTGTAGGTTGAGGTTTGGAGTGGTCAGTATTCCACATTCTCTTGAAGCCTCCAGCAGCACAGTTTCTTCTCTTTCTCTCTGTCAAGGGTTTCTAATTCTGGGCAGCTATTCAGCCACACATTGTTATTTTTCATTTCAAAGAGCTTTTCCAACCATCCTCTCTTGTTTTGTTTCACCCGTTTCTGTAACCTGTACTTGAGATGGAGGATATTGGCTGTGGTTCTTAGACTTTAGTGTTGAGAGACTAAAACACAGGCTTGATTAGCTTCAAAGCTTTGTTGTCTCTAGGATATGTTTTTAAACATCTAAATTCCACCTAGTCTGTGGATGTTTATCTGTTCTATAGCAGGAAAGGTGGATGTGAATGGGACACTTGAGCCCATGGCTCAATATTGTCAATTAGAATTAAGCAAATTATTTCCTTCTCACATTAACCAGAATAGCAGTATCCATTTTAAATGGATTAAGAACTGGCTGATTGACAGACCTTAAAATGTACCTGTCAGTGGGAAGTCAAAATGTCCTCAGAATGGTTTGAATGGGGCTCCCCACGGGGGAGCTGTGGGTCCCACACTGCCCAGTTTGTTCAACAGGGAGCTCAAAGGATCTCTGCTGCTGAAATCCCCTGGCAGTGATGCTAAGATCCCCATGAGAACAAAAATAATCTGTATATCTATGTCATATGGAGAGACAACATGTGCACACCAAGAGTACTCTGCATTTCTTTTAAAACTAATACATGTAGTCCTAGGGAAGAAATGATTGTGCTGCAGTCATACTGCTGTGTTGTATTTTAGGAACCAGTGGTGCTGAGAAAGGTTCACCTGTAGGAATGAGCAGGGACATGTGAGTTTGTAGTGTGATGTTCTGGCAAAGAAACCAGCTCAGGGAGGTGGAACCAGCCCACAGCTCCTGCTGCTGTTGAGCTGGAGGAGAAACAGAGAGGTGACTTCCAGTTCAGGATGTGGAACTGGCAGGTTCAATACAGGAATAGTTTTTCCAGTTGAGAGATCCTCAATTTTGGAAGCATTTTTGAGGAGATATAGGGGATGGAATATAAAATCTTTAAGGAGAAGATGGATTTTTAAAAAAGGTTTTTTCTGTATTCTGACTGAATATTATTCAGTTACTAGATAGAAAGATTTTCTGTCCAACTGACTGTGAACAAAAGCATCTTCTACTCAGTTTGGAAGGATCCCTGTCCATTTTCTCTCTGTTTTCAAATGCCTGGATTGAGAAACACAGAGGACTTCAGCTGTGGGACAGATATTGTATTGATCTGGACTGGGGCTTGAGTGCAGGCAGACATAGTGTTCATCTCTGTTCCTGTAATGAATGTACAGAAGCTGTAGCACCTGGAAAAAGGTGACATTAAAAAGTAAGTTCATTTGCCATTTAGGATTCCCTGTGTTTAGGAAGTCATCAGGGGCTTTCAGGATCACAGTTTTTGCTTCAGGTCCTAAGGAATTGAACACATTTATTTGGAAAACTGAAGGTTCAGTTCTTCATTCTGGTGACCCAAAAGAAGTTGATTGTACTCTTCTGAAAATTCATCCATATCCATTACCAAGTGAAGCCCTTTTTATTGCATTATTGTGTCACATTTTGACAACTAAATAATTCTGAACACTATTGTTCCAGAGAAGGAGAAAAGAAAATGTCTCAGAATGATTGGCATCTCTCTATCTACTAAGTGCAGAGCACATTAAAGTGATAGATGAGTTTTGTACAAGTTACTGAAAGTGGGAGCTTCATTCAGGGAGTGCTGCCAATAGCTCAGTGTGGTGAAAGGCCAGGGTGCAGGGACCTAGCCCAGCCAAGTGACCTGCCATAAACTTTGTGTTCTTTAAAGAAAAACCACAAAAAAAAACCAAAACCAAAAGCAAGCATGTGTGCATTATGCTGTTGTTATTGTTATAACTCCCATGCTGATTATATCTTCAGATTTACTGAAGAAATCATAGGTTAATCAGGATTTTAAAGTGTCAAGGTGCACTTTGTGGTTGTCAGAATCCATCTCCTTCAGTTCTCATGTTTACTGTGCCCACGCTTGGGCAAGGCTCATGGAGTGAATGTCTCTTCTCTGAAGTCTCTGCCTGAATGAATGAAAGAGAATGAGAAGAAACTTGTACCTTGCCTTTATTCAGGTCCTTTACATCTGTGAACCTTTTTTCCCTAAGACAAGGAACAATTGAATTGTTTTTTGTTCCTCTAAGACTTGGCTACTCTTTGCAGCGCTCGCAGAAAACTGCTACTTGTTTTTTTGTTACTGAAAGATCTGGATTGTTGAATAGCTGTCAGACCTGCTTTTATCCTATTACATCTTCTCAGGGAGTTAAAAGTGCAATTTGACATCTAGGGGGAGAAAAATCTAAAACCTCACTTTCAGACGTTTCTATCTTTCATGTTCCCAGAATGGCTCTGGTTTTTCTCCTTTTTTCTAGAATCATAACAGCCATGCAGAATGTTTCTGTCTGTTTGTGTGTACTGATTATCACTGTATTGCAGTGATAATCAGTAGCCAGGCCAAAGGTGCCTGTGGGCAGGGTGAAACCACAGAAAAAGTGTGATAACCTGCCAAGGGACACACTGGCACTCAAGTGGCTGCTTGGCTGCAATACCATGGCATTGCTCCTAATTCTGCATGGGGAAAGCACCTTGTCCCCTGGCCTGCCTGCAGATGTGGTGGTGCTGCTCCTTCTGGGAGTCTGGGTTTATTTAGTGAACCACAGACCTGGAGCGCTCTCTGAGAGCTGGAAACTCAGCATGGGTCAGCCATACTTGATGGAATCTGCAGGTTTCTGAAGAAACTAGAAAAAAACCCAGATGCTTCTGTGAAAAATGCATATTTTATGACTGGCTTTTTGCAAATATTAAAATGAATATTATATGTGTTGTGTTAGAAAGTAATGCTGTATTAATTCTCTTAAGTAGTGTGTTAAATATAGTTTTGGGTTATAACAAAATGTTAAAATAGAAGCTATGCTATGTAAGATACTTTTTTTTAAAGAGAGGACTTGCAGCGAGCTAGCAGCCACAGGACACCTAAATCCTCCAGAGAAAAAGAGTTTATTGCCCTCTTATCAGAAGAAAGGAACTTCTTCCCGCCTCGAGGGCTGTTAGGATTAGGAGGAAGAAGGTGATGATGACCAGACAGAATCCTGTGTTTGAATGGAATTTATGCATCATGTATGAAGTGTATGAATGTGCAACAGGTTATTGTTTTTCAGGGTTAATCCTTTGTTAATGGGTGTCCTTTTTCGGGCTTGTGCTGCCCAGAAAAAGGTACCCGGATGTCCATAACACTTTGTTTTTGTTGTCTCATATTGTCCTAATTCAAGTTGTCCAAATGATTATTACTCTAGCTGTATTGCTATTTCTATAACCATTTTATTACTATTAAACCTTTAAAATTTTAAAAAGAAGTGATTGGCGTTTTTCACACTTCCATATTCAGTACACTCTGCTGTGGTGCTGCCATGTGAAAATCTCTCTTCAGAATAACCCTAGGGCTGGAATTTAAAGATGATCACAAACAACTTAACAGATCAAGAATTCCTACATTTGGTATAATCAGTTACTTAAATGTGGAATTCTTTTCTAACATCAGCCTGCAGTGTATGGAGACTGGGCTGAAATCTGATTTTTGGAAACCTCTTAATTGCAAACTCCTCCCTCATCTGTGGTGCTGCACACTGAAATGACAGGGTTATAAAAGTTTGCCTCTTGGAAGGACAGAACAAGTGACAAAGACAAGAAGTAACTAAAGATATGTCTAAGCTGAGACATAAACATGAGAAATTAGCACCAGTGCTTAGAAAGTATTTTGCTTTGGAGAGTGAAATTCACTTTTACAGGAATAAGGCATACAACAGAAGTGCTGCTTAAAATGTGCTTATAAATTCTGCATAGCATTTCTGCCAGTGCCCAGAACACAGGTAAACATCACCTGTATTTCCAGAGAAGTACTGGCAATTTTTCACCAGGTTCTTTTTTTAAAGTACATCTTGGAGGTTTAATTGGTAGATCAAACCCACTCAAACTGCAAGATTTGATCTGGCATGGTTACTGTTTGTATCTTTAAAAATAAAACCTCTATAAATAAAAGGCACATCCAGAGCTAATGTAAATTAGCATAGTGTCAGTTAAGTTAATGATAGCATTATAGTGAATTATATTACTGATGTAATTGTGTTACTTATTTTTATCTAAGTTGGCAGAGAGAGAGGGATTTTTTTAAAACTATGATAGGAGAAGTTCTTAAATGTCAGCAGAACTAATAACATCAGATCATCATCTTAGATTATCATAAACTTTTTAATATTGCAAAATCTAGAGCTTCGAATATGACAGTTGCAAAAATGCTTGGAAGCAAAGATATTGGCTCTTTCTTTTTAAAAAAATCCAAACTCAAATCAATAACTATCTATTGCTCCAACTTGAATCAGTCTCTGTTGATTAGGTGAAATTACTCTGGCATTGAAACCAATTGGAATTGTTGAAAACTCTGTTTTGTTCTTCTGTTGGTTGCTGTTATAAGTCTGTCTCAATGGCTTCTGTCAGAATCGAAGTGTATCCCCACTAGTGATGATAAAATAGATTTCACTGCTAGTGAGGGACTAAGTGATTGATATTTAGGAGTGAAGTGTGCCCTGATAACTCATGCCTTCCCCCTTTTCAAACTTGGAATACATCATTTGAGGGGGAGCTGAAATTGAAAGAGGCATAAATTTGTGGGAGAGATGCATACGGTGATGAAAGGAATTTGCTGTACTTTTTCTTGAGCCTCTGGAGACGGTACAGGAAATTATTTATTATTCATGACAATTTTGCAATCAAAGCTGAAGGCAGAAAAATATGTGATTAATAGACTGTTCTTTAAGCAGATCACCAATAGGAACAAACAGATAATGTGTAGGAGGTATTCCCATCTGCACATAAGTATTAAATATTATTGAAAATTACATTTTTCTTTGTCTCTGCTTCAACTGTATATTGAATAATAAAACTTAGCCCTCCTTGAGCTCCCACCTCAAGCTTCCCTCTGTCTATGTGCGATCACTGCAATAGTAATATTATTGCTTGGTACTGTTCTTGGTGGAATTGATCTTAGCCCACTTACTGCTATTGATCAGAGTGGATGGGATTTCAGCTGGGCTCAGAACAGTTGTGTTCCCTCCCAGTTTGTGATTTCCTGCACGTTTGAGTGACACAATAGCTGCTTTATCCGAGCACGCTGTAGTTCAGCAGGCATTGTCCCGGGCGGATCGTAGTGGCTTTGCATCTTAGTTTTGTGACATAAAGCTGGTGAGGAGAGGCAGAACAAGAGCAGTCCTTGTGGGGAGAGGCAGAACCAGAGCAGTCCTTGTGAGCAGCTGCTGTGCTCTTCTGGAGGCAAATAGCAAGGAGCACCACGGTTCCTTGCTCTTCCGCGCCACGGTGCCGGCGTAAATCAGCGCCGTGATTGGGATAATGGTGCTGGCCGTGATGGCCCACATCATGACACCCTGAGATGATTTCAAGTCTCCCACTGTGTTTGGGAAGGTGGAGATAATTCTGGAGATAGCCCAGGAGAGGTGTTCTCCTCTGCTTGTTCTGGTAGCTGAAGCTGTGCGGGATTGTTTGTAGAAATCCGCGCGTGAAGCGATGTTACCTTTGTAAGGACCCAAAATTGGCTGTTTTAATAGGGGTAAGCTTGTAATGTTTACAGCTCTGTGACAGCTGGAGTGTGCTGTAGGAAATCTGTATTATCATATATAGGAAGGTCTTTTTTAGTATGATAGCAAAAACCTGCTAAATGATAATCTTTGTAACATAATTGCCTTCCCTGTGGCAGAAAGTGGCATATATAAGGACAGTTTTTGAGTCAAAGAGCATTAATGCTTGCAGACTTTATCCTTGCAAAGTGTAAGAGCTAAGTCTGTATTAGGAGACAATCCTTAACTAAAATGCCCTTCCAAGTCTTTCTGTGCCTTTCCACATTATCATGGGACTGTCCTTGGAAATAGTGAGCATTCAGCTCTCGCTGTCTGCCTGCTCTCAGAAGTGCTCCATCATTTGTGGTGATTCTGTATCTAATGTACAGATACCAACTTTACTTTTCCATGTCCATGGCCATTTTAATATATCACAGCTGAAGCTATGCCTGCAACCTTGGTCATTATTCATTCTTCTTTATTCATACTCCAAACCAGGTGATGATCACTCTTGGAAGGGGAATTAAGTGATGTACTTTCAGACAGCACAGCCTGAAAATCCAGGGAAGGAGCAGAGCATACTGTGCAGCCAGCATTTTTGAGAATGCGTTATTGCTAGAAACAAAAGTAACATGAATTATTTACCTAGAAATATTAAACTGGCTTGAGATCACTGCTGGAAGTAGAGGGAGTTCTGGGCCTTGTGAATCATTCATGAAGCTTTATTTAAGAGACTTCTTTTTGTCTTTGCAGATCACTGAACCATATTTTATAACTTGCAGCATGTTTCTGTGGGTTTCATTCTACTTACAATGGGTAGGGTTTCTTTCAATGCTTTGTAAGGAAGCACAGATCAGTAAAGTTACATTTTTATGTTTGCTTTTTTCACACATCAGAAGGCATGGAAAGGGGCAAAGTGGTGTCTGGAAGGAAGAGGAGGTGTGTTACAGTTTCTACTTGACCATAAAATTTGTGCCATGTTTGCAGGCACTGGGAGCTGAGGCACCCCAATAACTGAACCCATGGATGGGATGGCCTTTAGCTGGTCCTGATGTTTGCTCAGCAAAGAGTGCTCTAATGTTTACTTATTTTTCGGGAGATTGTATTAAAAATACTGCTTCATATATCCAGAAATTTGTTTTCCTACATGTGAATATTTACTCTCTTAACATTTGGAGATGCACCAGCTAATGCTGATTCATTATCATTAAAATGTGGGCTTCTAGTACTATTCTTGGGACTTTTAAATCTTTAATAGTTTCAAAGTCTGAAAGTTGGAGGAATAAAAGAAAAAAAAACAAACCCATGAGTTACTTTGGAACCCCAATGCAAACACTTGGTGCTTGTGTCACAGTAAGCAGTGGGGCTTTTCCTCATAAATCCTCTTCTAAAAGAAATGAGGTAAAATGAGGGGAAAAAAAGGAATCCTAGGTGGATTTAAGGAAAAGAAGATAAACACTAGAAATATCAAAACCTGTCAATTCAGAGAAGAGGTTCTCCTCTTCCCCCTGGTGACAGAAGAGCTGTGACTGCTCTGGCCATGAGAGGCAGAGGAGCTGTGGATCACAAGGACATCCCGAGCCTGCTTGGGGACCTGGGGTGTGTGTGACAAAGCAGCACACTGAAAAAACACCTGAATGGCACTTAGAGGCAGTTTAATTCCACAAGCTCATCTTGTGAAAAATACACAGCCCAGCAGGTGTAATTATACAATGTTTCTTTACATTTCTTATAAAATCTCTGGTGATACAAGAGATTTCTCAGGAATACTGCTCTTTTCAAATATACATTTAATAAAAAGCATAAAACAACCAAGGTCTGTTGGTATTAGTCAGTTGATTCACCTGTTCATAGCACAGGTCAGATAATTTTTGTATTCAATCTGACTTCTTGCTGCTGGAAATGATACATTTGTAAAGGAAAAAAAACTTAACTAATGAATAAAATGGATTCTTGTACTGGGGAGGCTTTCTGTACTTTGTGACTGATATTTTTCTACCCCATATCAAGACAAATCAATCACTTTGATTTATCTGTAAAGAGGAGAGTACAAGAGACCTGCAGACCTTTGCATCCTCAGGGAGAGAATGGAAAAAAAAAATCTAAACAATAATTAATTCCTACTGATAGTTTTAATTGTCTCTACTCCCCTGTGAACCTGCAACAGTAGTGAGAAAAGCTCTTAGTTGTCTGCCACTTTCCCAGCTGGGGGCTTGTGAGAGTGCATATCACTGAAGCAAGAGGCTTTTAATAATCCAAATTTAGAAAGGGAATATATTCACCTATAGAAATCCCTCTATGAGAAGTTTGTTAGTATCAAATGTAAATACAATACTTTATATACTTATGGTGCCTGTGGAAATACACTGATTTTATCCTAAAGTTAATATTAGCTTTCATCATAAGATTTTTTTAGGGCATCTCAAGAAGAATATAAATTGTATTTCTGCATTCACTGTGTGCAGAGTTGCCATCTCTATGAGTTACATTTTCCTCTTCAATAAAATTGAGACAATTAGAGGGAGAAGTAGGATTGCTCAGCACCTGTGGGACTGGAGCCTCTCTGGAAGCCTTTCCTTTCACAGCACTGATTGATCCCAGACCTAACAGCAGTTCTCAGTTCTTTTTCAAGAGTTTCAGGTAATTAAAGCATAGTTTGGCTGCTGTGGCTGCTGAAGTGATTGGCTTTTGTCCTTTCTAATATCAGTATGAAGCTTGCTCATTTTCAGCTAAAAAACTGACAGCATGTTTTGCTATAGCAGCTGAACTGAAGGAAGAGAGAGGGAGGTATGTGCATTTATGTAAAAATGCTGATTGTGGGTCAGGTGCTTAAGGATTTTTGTTGAATGGGGAAACTTTGAGGTAAATGAGGCTTAAAGTTATTTTGAACAAATGTAAAGGTCTGAATCACAAAGTGTCTTAGGAGCAGTTCATGGAATGGCAAAGAAAACAAAGTTCTTTTCTATCTTGTGGTGTTTCTGACATTTTGTTAGACATGTGGCAAACCTCTTTTCAGTCTTTTCACTTCAATCAGTCTGAAAAGTTAGGACCAACCCACACAAAGGTTAAGGCAGGGACAGGTTATCTGTAAGGTCAGTCAGATCCTACTTCCTACAACTCGCCCTAAAGCCATTGTGATTGCCAGTCAGGTTATTAGAACCTGATTTTGTGCTGGCTTGGGTGACAGTGCCATCTGTTATGTCAAAAGGCACAGTGGTAAAACATTTCCAGCTGAAGCACACAGCTTGAGCTCTATTTTCAAAAGCTGATCCAAGAGATTTTATTTTTCTCTTCCCTTTCTCCAAAATGGTTAACTTTCCTAATGATCAAACTCTTGGTGTGGTTCACCGAGTTCCAAGGAGCCTCTAGCTTCTGCCACTGAGGTAATTTCTCTTTTAGAACTAAAAAGTAATCCTTTGGAGAAATTAATGAAACTTCTAACTGTGGATCTGTGAAATTAATTATATACCTCTTATTTTGCCCAGCTTTTTCATACTTCTTTCTGCAACCTTTCTGCAACATCAGTTAATATTGATAGAAGTTGAAGGTCTTCAATCATCACAACATGTCTAGGGAAAACTGAGGTGTTTCCTCTCTCTGTTAAAAAAAAATCATTACAAATAGGTCATCATTAAAATAAAAATCAGGATTTTAATGTACTTTATAGTGGCTCTGCTTCTTTTATGCTGAGTGCTAAGATCACTGTATTTCAAATTTGTGGAAGTGCTAATGTTATATCTGCTATATATGCTATAAAATGTACTTTTTCCCATTAAAAGAAATATCACAGGCTGACATGTGATAAGCAATATCAGAATAAAATCTGCAGGCAGTAAAACTCAATTCTCTTTACCACTGGAGGGATTCAGATATTTCAGAATTCTGAAGCTGAATTTTAAGCTGTGAGAACTCATTTTCTCCCTTGGACTGCCCTGCAGTCCCCTGCAGGTGTTGTCAATGTGGGTGCTTAGTTAAGCTGGATGTAGTATTTTAATCTCAAAGTTTAATCTCAAAGCCCTGTATCTTTTACTTAAATAATTATAGCCTGTGCTACCACCTCACATCAATACTGGGGTAATCTGTGCTAAGAAATACTATGTACAGTTATAAACTAGACACCAAGAGATAATGGCTTATTAAAACCCTCCAAATGGCCTTATTTCACGGGGAGTCTGTGTGGTGGTGCCACACACCATATTAAATTGATTAGTATGATGCTTTAAAAGGCAAAATTACAGTGGAGGTATTACATGGAGCACCATATAAAGTGCTGCACCTTGAATATAATGAGGTTAAAGTCCTTGCAAGATGACAAAAAGCCCGTGGTGAAAGTCACAGCAGTGACGTGCTGTTGCTTCTGCAGGAAATTCACACTTTTATTTTGTAGCCAGAGTGGCACAGAAATGGCACCTTTCTGTCCTTTGGTGTGGCATTCACATTCTCTGAGCAGAAAATTAGATAATTCTCTCTCTCAGGTTTTTTTTTCCTGGAGAAGCACAGAGAGAAGAAGAGAAAAGAATTATTATGTCTACTTGCTGCTCCTGTTGTTTTTGCACATGTGGAATGTGTTAGGAAGATTGTTTACCTGAAGGGATTTGGTAATTGGATTCTGGTGATGGTTGTTTATTAATATTTAATAATTAATAATGATTAACCAATCACTTGAGGCTGTGTCCTGACAGTCAGGAGACAGTCACGAGTTTTCTTTAGCATGTAATTTAGTATAGTAAAGCATCAATGTAATGTAATATAATATAATGTAATATATATTATATTATATTATATTATATTATATTATATTATATTATATTATATTATATTATATTATATTATATTATATTATATTATATTATATTATATTATATTATATTATATTATATTATATTATATTATATTATAATGTTTTAATGAAGCAGTTATTCAGCATTCTGAATCAACGGAGTCAGATGCCAATCATTCCCTGCCTCATGGGCACCCTGCTTTCAATAATTTGGCACTTTATTTCTGTCAGAGTGGCTGCTCCATGGTTGGAGGGACAGCTGTGTCCCCTGTTCATCCATGCTCCAGGCAGAGCTGCTGTCCCTGTGCAGCCAGCCCCTGCAGTGGGCTCACCATGAACTCTCTGTCCAGGGCAGCCACTCAGAGATCTTCTCCATGTATTGAAAAATAGCAGGATGAGCAAGAGAGGTTTGTCAGCTCATTTTGCCTGCTGCAGATTTGAAGTGACTGGGAAATGTTTGTCTGTAAGTATGAATTTGCTTTTGAAATCCAGGGAACTGACTTGTTACTTCAGTGCCTTTTATTTGCTGTGAATTTCCTGCAACACTCAAACATTCCCTGCACAGGTCCTTCATGAATAGCAATAACTCTAAATGTTGACTGAATACAAAATCTAAGTGTTAGATTTTATGGGAATATTTTGGGTTTGTTGTGTCTGTCTGTGTTACAGGAATCACCAGTTGGTGAGCTGAAATAACCTCTTATGTCTTCCATAATGAGAATAGTCTTTCCTAGTGTTAGTCATTTCCTCTGAGGGGGAAAGATGAATTTAAGGATTTCACTGGTGAACAACCTGAAAAGAATTTTTGCATGTATATATAAGCAAGCAAATACAATTTTTAAGATTTTTCTGATCTACATGATAAATATTCATTCTGGTTCTGCCCCAAGCAATGCCAATTATCTTCTGCAGCATTGTCCCCATATCTTTTCTATCTTCATATCAGTTAAGAGAATTTATCTATTGTTTCTTGTACAAGATGCTTCCCACCAAGATGAAGAACATTTGGAAACACATTTTGTGCATGAGTGTCCTTCTCTGTAAGGGCATCTGCTTCTCTTCTTCTATCTCATGGTTCTATAATATGACTGATAACAGCTACTGATTCTTTGCTCGAATGTGGAATGTCAAAAAACAGGATTTTGGTTTTAGTTGTTTGTTTTGGGTTTGATTTTGGGTGGGCTCTTTGTGTGTTTTTTTTCTGTGTGCTGTTGGTTTGTTGTTTTGTTTGGTTGGATTTTTTTTTTATTGTGGTTAATTTTCTTCTAGCTTTAAGCTTTAGAGAGAAATAAAAAAATTTAGATTCTTCCTTTACTATTGCATCTAGCAAACCCTGATGAAAATTTTTATTTATCCATTCTTATGTCATATTTAATGAGTTCAGACAATCTTCTCTGAAGAAAAATTGAATCTACAAATACCTTTGTAGTATTAATGAGGTACTGGGGTGTAGACTCATGTACACCTTTATTGCTGTTAAACGTGTTCTTTCAAGTTATACTCTCTTTGGAATATTTATGTCTTCTTGTTATTGCCTTTTAGAAGAATTTCTGGCTTTTTGATAGTTTAGTTTTCCAATATGATGTGCAAGAGGTCAGGTTTGGTGGCTTTAACAGTCCCTTTACTCTTCAGTGTCATTGTTTCTGGTCTCTGACTGTGTGATTTGCTCTAGAACTGTCATTAGGTGACCAACCCCGTAAGTGTTACCCATCCATCTTCCAGCATTCAGTTCAGCTGGAGAAAATTGGATGTAAATAGAATTATACCTGGTGAAAAAAACAAAAAAAAGAAGGAAAAAAAAAAAGAGTAATCCAAGGGTTCAACTAATAAATAATAAATGCTTTATCTTTCTGGTTGAAGCAACCCAGGCTGTTGGAAAGGGCATCTCTTAATGCAGAAATGCAGAAGGAAAACTAGAAAAATCCTTTTCTATGCCTTCTTCTAGACTTGACAACAATTTCTCCCATGAAATATAATGCAGAATCCCTTTTCTAGTGACCCATCCCGGGGCAGGAATGACTCCCAAGCTGCCTCTCTGAGCTCCAGTGTTGTCCATGCATCCATTCAGTCTTTGTTACAGTGTGCTACCAATGGAAGGATGCAGGGGCATAAATAAACCTACCAGAATATCTGAACTAGAAACACTGTCCATTTTATTTGCTGTCCAAATGGAAAATATGTCTAGTTGGAATTCTTCTGGCCACCACAATTTTTGCTGCCATCTAATGAGGGCATCAGAGTGTGCCTCCATCACTGCCAGTGGCACCGTGAGCAATCCCAGAATAAAGTAGTATAAACTGGTTCTGTGCTCAAGCTGCTCAAAATCTTTTTGAACTCAAAGGATACAAAGCCAGGCAGGATGCTTTTGGAGCTGAAGTTGCTCTGGGTGACAGGCAAAACACTCTGGATGTGATCAGTGTAAGTGATGTAGAAAGCAGTGCCCTTGTCACTGCTGGGGTTTGCTCTCGGGGTTTTGCTTCTGTGACTTACCAGTCAGAATTTGCCTCGATGTATTAGGCTTTAAAACATTTTAACATTTTCTCTAAACTGGCTTGCTATTCAAATGTTTCATTTGACATTTATGAAAAGCATTCATTAAGGTCTAATTATAGAAGAAAAACCTGTTTAAAGGGAAAAAACCCCACTAGTTTTGCACTTGTCGATGCACGTTGTCAATGCTATTGATTATTTATATATTAGTTTGGCCAGCATCCCTGGTGCATGAGTGAATCTAAATGAATTCAGGATGTAGATGAAGGGATTGGTGCTGTGCCAGGGGAGCAGGTTCAGATCTGGTCTGACACAAGCCCTTCCCAGGCACAGGGCTCTCACTCTTCTCCTCCCTCTCTGTGCATCTGCTCACCCACACAGTCTCAGCTGCTGCTCGGTCTCACAGTGCTGGACATCACCCTGTCCTCTTCTGATTTTGCATGAAACTCAGGATTTTAATTAGCACTGCATTTCTTGATTGCTGCTTAGAAGAGTTTGCTTCACATTTTTGCTGTGTGAACTGTATTTTTTTTTAAATAAGCCATGTGAGAAATTCTGGAATTGATGCTATTCTCTTGGTGTGTGATGATTAATCACGTTATTTGACATGATTGATTTTAATTGGACATATTGAGTAATTCAGTGTATGAACACTTATCAGACAGGTAGCAGAACTTCACAACAGGATGAGTGTGCTCTTAAAAAGGGTGAGCATTATGTTATACAAGGTTATAAGAAATCTTGACTTGGTCTACACAATGTAGCTAATATTTACAATTTGCTAAATATTCCTAGGACTTTTTTACTGCATTCATAATTGGTGTATGAACATTTTCTGATGAAATATATCAAAATAAATGTCATATAGAGTTAGTTACCACATCACTTTAGCATTTAACTGTGTTAGGGTGTCTGTTTATCCCCCGTTGAGAGTCTGTTTTAAAAGTGAAAAATAAATGCAATAGAATCTCAGATGCTGATTAGAGCTAGTACCTAGAAACCCAGAACTTGGAAATAACTCTGTGCTGAAAGATTTCAAAGCTTTTTTTTTTTCTTAAAAAAAGACAAAAATCAGGTTAGAAAAAAATGGGATGCAGCTTGTTTATCAGATTATGCTTTATTTTCATTGCCTTTTGGTGTCTCAGAAGAAGAGTGTTTAAATGACTATAATACTGCAGAAGCATGAGTGACAGCTTTTTGTCTTTTCATAGCTGAAAATAAAATTATATTTCATAGGTACTCCTGTAGGTATTGCTTATTTCCTGAAAATGAATATATTTTTCTTTGCTTTATACGTTGTATACTCCCGATATTTCTCCTAGAGGCAAGGAGAACAGTGATTAAGTCCTGAAGCAAGTGCCAGGTCCAAGCTGTGCCAGACTTCATCAGCAATGAGTTTCAAATATTTTGAAAGTTACATTTTTCTCCCAGCTGCTTTCCTTGCTATATGGAATAAGTAATCTGCTCCTGCCAAGAATTAATGTATTTTTTTCTTTTTCTTTTTCTTTTTTTTTTTGAAGTGAGACTTAAAGCACTTTCCTCTCTTCTCATCTCCCAAAGCCCAACATGCCAAGCATGTCCTCACCACTGAGCACAGACTCATGGTGCTGATATTTCACTCCAGGGAGCTTGGAAGCTTTTCTTCCTCTGCCCTGCTGCTGAGTAAGGAATGTGAAAAGTCTTTCTTGGAGTCATTGGTATCAGGCCAAGAGTTCTTGGCATCTGCTTGAAACAAGACATCTATCCTCAAATGTAGTAGCTATTTTCTTCCTGGAAGTAGTTTCCTTCCTGGGAAGCTCCAGTTCTGGGTTCTTTTCTTGGAGAAAAAAGGTGGAATGCCTCTGTTTCCTTTTCAGGGCTGGGTGTTGAAAGCTGATAAAATGCTGCTCTTTTTTTTTTTGTCTAAGATGAAAGTAAGTGTTACAGAAACAGTAATGCTGTCACTTCCTGTTGAGTTTCCTGTTCAGGGAAAAATGCCACGGCAGAAAAAGGAATGTTTCTGCTCTGTGCAGATTGAATATCTGTGATTTTATATGGAGTACAAAAATTTATATGCACAACTTAATTGAATAATGTAATAGAAAATGAGTGGTTGGTCTTTGGATACATCACTGTGTCACACAACTTGGGTTTTTACCCCAGCAGTGAATTGTTTCAGTGCCATGAACTGCATTCAGACAGCTGAAGTGGGCACTCTACAGAACAGAGCAGGATAGGCTCCAGTTTCTGGCATCTCCTTAGTGTGCTTCACATTACTCTGTAAAATTAAATGGATTTCTTTTATTGCTAATTCCCCCCAGGTATTATTATAGTGCAAGGTCTTTAAGTAAGGTGTTAATGGCATCCTAGTAGGATTTGTTTTTTTAGTTTGTCAGCTCATAGTATCAGGAGCTATGGTGGATTCTGCACTCAAGTGTTTAAAACAAGCCTGCATGCTCTTTATAAAGGAAAACCCAACAGGAAATTACAGGCCTGGTGCCAGAATTGCAGGTCAAAATCCTGTCATCTTGGCTCTGAAAGAATTCAGGATAGAAGTACATAATGAGCTCTTTTGGCCCTGAAATCTCTGAATGCACTGCATAAAATGAATGCAATCTATTCTGCTTCCATCAGTTCTGATGGTCCAGCCTTTATGTACTTGGAATATATAATTTGGAAAACAATATCAAATTCATATACTTCATATGAGTGTATTGAACTACTAAGTGGCTTCCTTCTAATGACTTAAATTTCAACCTGTAAACTGGAATCAATTTTTCTTTAGAACTACTAAAAGTGATCTGCATTTGGGAAATATGAGAGCATTTCTGTGTTTCAGTTTGGTGCATGAAGGGTTTGCGTTTCTTAATTGCATGAAAAATGAAAATAACAAAATCTGTTTGACAATTTCACCATCAGGAAAATATTTGCTAAAGATGATAAAAATGAGTAAGTGTAAACAAATTTAATATCCCTCATTTAGAAAGATATTTAATATTCTTCCAAAGCAAAATGTTTAGGTGTGAAAATATGGATGTTCTGCCAAAAGCAAAGTTACACCAAAACAAATTTTCTTCCTGCTAATGTATTTGGATCAGCCCTTCTTGCATGCCTTTGTATCCTTGGTAATGGAGGAGAGGAGAAAATTCAAGAATCTTCCTATTGGGGCTTTCCTCATAATGTAATGGTGCTTATTCTACATCCAGTTAATTGCTAATTATCAGCACCAGGTACATATTTTTCAGCTATGGCACTCTATTCTGTTCAATCCTTCCAGTTATATGCCTCCTTTTTTATGGTACAAAAATAAAAAAAATCAGATGGGCGTGTTAAACTTTGAACAGAATATTTTCTGTGTGTCTAAAGTAGTTATTGAGCAAGTGTGGACTGACTAACGAAGTTGGTGTTTCAATGAAAAAAATGATACTTAGGGAAAACCAAAAACTAATAAAATGAATAATAATGTTAATCTGGAAAGGGAGCCCAAGTCAAATAGAAAATAAAAGCTGAATTGCTTGAATTCTCTGATCAGAAGCAGGTAAGAGGTGTAATTCTATGGATAATTATTAGGATAAATTTGGAAACATAATTTAAATATTCATTCTTTGAAACTCATGTATGACTAAAGCATGGAGAATAGATCTACTGTTTCACTTGCACAGCACACCTGGAGGAGGCCTGTGCTCCTCCATTTGTTGGGAATGCTGTCAAATTGCCTCTAAATGTCATGCTTGTACAGAACAGTTGCTGGCTTGCCAAGAATTCCATTGTTCAACCTCTCCTTGATTTTCTTCTTCTTGTAATACTCTCATTCAGCTACATTTTATTGTAAATTAATTGTAGAGATAAGCTGCACAAAATGTCCCTTACCAATGTGTCACCTTTGTAATTTTGAAAGAAGCAAAGTGAAGCACATGATGATAATATTAAGATAGAGACTTAATTGCTTGTGTCTCTTTCCTTTTGGAACTAAAACTTCATCTTTGAGCCAAATAAAATCTTTTGGCAAGTGCTCCAAAATGCAATCAGAATCCTTTCCAGGCCAGCATGACAGGCTTAGTGCTGGTGTCTTTTGGTCAGAAGGCTTGTTTGTGTGAGTTTGAGCTTACACCTGAGTTTTCTCTTTGGGTCCTGAGGACAGGACACTTTCCTGGGTCATTTTCTCTCCAGACCTGCCTCCTGCTCTTACAGAGCTTGCCCAGAGTGTGGCAGGCAGGGCAGGACCTCTGGGGTGCAGCCAGGCACTGTCCTGGTGATCCTGCAGGTCCTGTCCAAGTCCCCACTCTCCAGCAGAACAGTGGAATTACATGTACAGATGAAGCAGTGGCATCCAAAATGAAAGAAAGCCAAAGGAAATTCTGCCAGTGTTTTCAAATGCTGGTGCCAAATCTGTGTTTCCATATCCATGCTGATTAGATACCTACACACTCACCATTTAATTTTCCAATTACCTGGCATGGTTATTTCCCAAGAATTTCAGTGTTATGGTGGGTGATGGACACATGTGAAAACAACACCTAAATTGCTTTCATTTGTGAGTTGAATTTAGATACACAGAATTTAAGATTTCTGAGCAAAAATTCTTAATGGCACACGTGACTCTTGAATCTGTAATTTAAGGTTCATAAAAAGATGCAAATAAAGCTGCAAAACAGTGCCTTGGTGTGGTTTATATATTACTGGCTGCATGATAATTCTTCCAAGCTAATGATCTTCATTTAATCAACATCTTGTTCTCATAAATCAGGATAAGATTTGGAAGAACAAGTTAAACAGAAAGTTGCATACCTTTGTTTACTTTTAGAATAAAATTCTTGGTAGTATAAAATAAAACAAAACAAAAAAAAAATCAGCACTGTCAGTGTAGATCTGGAAATCCTACTCCATGACCCTGGATGTGCTTTGCTGGTGTGCCAGCCTCCTTGGAGCTGGATTAGAGCTTGTTCAGGACAGCCCTAGGGCCATGTGGATATCAGGGCTGTGATGTTTTCAGTCTGAGCGTGGTGCTGGGCACTGAGCCACCAGCTCTGCCTGAGTCAGCTGGCTGAGATACCCCCATGGGGACTAAAGGGACTGAGAAAACTGCAGCCCTGTGGCTGCTCCAGAGACTGGCCTTTTACTGGGATGTGCACATAGCCATTGAATTTTAATTTTCTCACTTGTTGGGGTTTTCTGGGAAATGCCAGTGGCATCTGCAGAAGTAGGGACGATGGTGAGCCCTCAGCAGCGATTGTTAGGGAGGCTTTGGGAGTTCACATTTCTATTACAAGCTGAAATACTCTGTTTTATTTGAGATTTGCAATTATTTAGGATAGAGAAGCATACAAATCTCCCTTCATGGAAATCACTGTCCTCTCCAGAGTGCAGCCTGGCCAGTCCAGCAGTCTGTGTGAAATCCAGCCTGAGCCCTGCTATGCCTGCAGAGCAGAGCTGTCCCTGTTCCATCTGCCCTGGCTCAGCAGAAAGGGCAGCTCCCAAGGCTCTCAGAGAAGTGCTGCTTTTCTGTGCTGCTTTGTTATCCCTCTGGGGAAGAGGCTGGAAGGGGATGTGTGACCAAAACGGAGAATTTGTTCCCTAATTTTCTCAGTGGTCCAGGGACATGGATGCTATTTGGACAGCAGCTGGCTGAGTCCATTGCCAAGCTGGCTCAGTAATGGCCCTTGGTGCAATGCAGGAGAGCAAAAATGTTCCCAAGTAGTTGGGAAAACTGAGGAGTTTTGTCGGAATTTTGGAGCTGGCAAAATACCAATGTTTGATGTTTCACCATCACTGTGTAAAGTGGACTCTGGGAATGGGAAAACCAAAGTGTTGTTAGAAGTTTCACCATTCATCATCTTAAAATTTCTTATAATTTAATCTAATATGAAGCCTCTTTTTTTTTTTAATTTAATAAATAAAGAATGGCTAAAGAAAAGTGTAGGTACCCCAAGCTGTGTGGCACTCAAGCAGTGATGTGACCTAGAAGGAAAGCTCTGCCAATGCAGCCACTTCCCCTCCCTTTCTTTTGGTGCTGATTTACTGTGAATTGCATTTCCAACAAATTGGAATGGACTAATAGACTGAAGTCTATTATCCTAGCTTTTAACACAATGAAATCATGTTTAGTGCTTTGCTCTAAGGAGGGGAATGAATATCCCTGACATTTTCCTCCAAGTAATGACAGAGATACAGATGGAGATTTCTGCATTATGAATAGTGGGATGGGGAAGGCATGGGGAGGGATGGTAGAAACAGTCACATTTTGTGCTTCAGTCCATCAACTCACTGCTCTTTAGGTTAGATAACTGCCTCCCATTTATGCTGGCACGCACTTAGATCTTTGCATTTTCATTTATTTCTGTTAATTTACTTTGTACTGCTTTGACCAGTTGTGTTCTAAAATGAGGGAGACTTTTAATTCTTCTCATAGGAGAATAATTATGGCACAACTCTAAATTTCTTTCAACTTCTTTTAACTGATAGACAACTCCTTTAGCAATGTCAACATCTTGCTTGCAGGATGTGATTTTGGAAGGCTGAGGCTCAGATGTAGCTGTGTTGTTCTGGGTGTGCTCTTGAAACAGAAAATGAGACAGACCCTGCTGGGGCAGCCTAGACTGGAGAAGTTTTGAGTGAGCAGATCCATGCAAAGGTGCTGTGCTCACTGCCAAGCAGAGTACCAGGGGAGCAGAAGAGAAATGCCTGACAACTTGTTCATCCAGGCAGACTGGAGAAGAAATAGCTTCTAGAAGCTGTTGCTGCTCCGTGCCAGGGATAGCAGAACCAAAGCCCTCAAGCAGTTACAACTTAAGTTACAAGTGATTTCATAAACTTCTTGGAAAAACTTGGAAATTTCTAAATTAGAACAGCTTTCCATTACCATGGCAGCACATAGTAGAGGAATATGTGGTTTAGTTTTGCTTGGAAAACTGAGCTGACAGCACATCTGGATTGCAGGATGTGTCTGGCTGGAGCCCCAGGGCAGTGGCTGCAGCTTTATTCAGCTGCATTTCAATTTCTCTGTGGTCACCTGCATTTCAATTTATCTGCCTCTGTTTTTGTTGCCTTTGTGAAGTAATTCCCTTGTGTTTCCATCTTTCCAACATGTCTAGAAGTGGCTTAGGCAGCAGACAGTGATGTTCTTCCAGCTGAGCTTGTCACAGACATAACGACTTGTGGCTGCTGGTCACTGTCCTCCTTCTTGCCTCCCACAGCTCTGCAGTGAATGTTTCCTCATCTTTCAAACTCCAGAGGCTTGGCTTGGCTGCACTATGTATTTCACTGTTGGTTGGTTTGTTTTTTTGTTCCTTTTTTTCCCTGTAAATCAATCTCCCAGTGGATTTGTTAGTATTCAGGAGCTGTCTGGTCCCTCTGTTCTGTCTGAAGTGGGCATGGGGATGGTGTGATACTGAGGCATGAATCCTGTGCAGCTGCATGACAAGGAAGAAATGGATTTCATAAATGAATATTGGCTGTTGAGCAGAGTTTAAGATTTTCATGCATCAATATGCTAAAGTAACTGGGACCACTGAAAACTGGCATGAATTGAGCTTGACTTGCTTTGCAAACCAATGACCAGATTAGGAAAAGAGGAAGATACATTGAGTATGGATGGAAATCTGAATTTTCTAGGTCAGTCCATGCCTGGTCACTTAATTCTGAAGTTCAAGAAGGGAAGAAGAGCAGAGCTAATTCATTTGCTCCTGGCAGGGTGCTGCTCTCACTGTGCCACCTCCATTCCTGTAGCTGCTGCACTGTGAGGTCTCTGTTGGGTTTTTGATTTGTTTGCACTGGCCATAGATGGGGAAAGGAAGCAGGGATCAGAAAGAACAGGAATTACCTGTGTGTACAACTTTGCAAGCCATTTTGAATAGGAAATCTTCTAAATACTAAAGGATTGTCTGGAGGAATACATTCCAAGAGTGCATTGCATTATAAAACTAGTCCAGAATAATTTTTGTCTTGAGAACATTCCTAACAGCCTGACCTTTTAGAAGAGCAGTGGAAATCTTGCTCAGCTGACATGTGACTGTAGTAACATATTGCAATTTGGTCTGTATCTCTAATATCTTTGTAAATGACTATTTAATTAGTAAACACTTCATTAGACAAAGAGTTGTCTAGCACCCCCTGTTTATTAAATCAGAAAGCATTCTCTATTTTAATTAGCATGACATTTTCTATAATCAATTTGATGAAATGCCATCTGCAGTTCTAATAATACTGTGTACAGCAAGGGCTGATTGACATATGTGTTGACTACAAGGTATCAACCTTCTTGCATGTTTGCATTTGAAAAAAACCATAAAATGTAAGGAAGAGGAGGACTCTGACTTGCTAATGCTGCTGTTTGTGCTGGAAAGCAGAATTTTTGCTAAACAAACCAAAACTTAGTAAATATTTTCAGTGGGAAAACAAGCATTAGCAATCTTCAGGTTAACACTGTCAGCAATTTCAGAAGACTGCCCTGAGGCCTCCTTATTCTAGATACTATGGAACAGATTTTCAGCATTGCCTGAATTATTTCCTTCTCTTTCCTTCACTTTTTAGAAGCTACTTGCTCTCCCAAGACTGTTTGATAAATTGCCTTAATACCCAATGGTTTCTATGCACAAACCTGCCTGAGTGCTGATCTGCTTTGGACAATTAGCTTAGGCTAAGATATACAGTGCTCTGTGCAAATCACCAGCAATTAGCAGTCTGTGCACCTTCATTATAAATCAGTTTTTTTGTCAAACTGTTCAATATCAGTATTAGTAAGTTCTAAACCACTTTTAAGCCAGGTTCTAGCAAGTTGGTCTCGACCTGGATCCATTCAAATTGATCAATCCACACAAGTTTCTCTCAGGAGCTACCATGAAATAGACCCTATTATCAACAAGTAATAAAAATCTAGCAAATATTTAACCAAACTTTTGTTTGGCAAACAAAATGTACATTAACTGTACTGTGAATTTAGTAAGAATCAGGTTTTTTTACACGCAGAGAAGTGCTTTTAATTCTGTTGCTCCTTGTCAGTGCTAGCAGCTGCAGAGATTAATGTGAATAATCTCAGTGAACATGATGGCAATGTAGATTTACAGGTTTTAGTTCTATAATAAACTTGGGTCTCCATGATGTCTTTTCGAGGCTAAAGAATAACTCAACCTGTATTCATAGGTCAAAAATCATCACTTAAAACTTCTGAGAATGAAACAGACTAGGTAGAAATGCAAGTCTTGCCTAGTTTAGCTGAAATATGCACAGGATAGTGGAGGCTCAGGTTTAGTAATCTTCTAAGTCCTCAGGCTTTAGTGAGCCTGTGAGGGGTCCCTATATTTTCATAAATTCTTATTCATCCAGGACAGGATTCCTGCTTTCATCCTTCATCAAGGAAGCCCCACTTGTTCCTGAGGCTTTTGGATCTTTCCAAATACAGCAGAGAAGACTTTTAGTACTCAGTTGACTGATCATGTCTCATATCTCTATTGGTCTGCAATCTCTTGTAGAATATCCCAGATTTAGGGACCTGCAGAAGTGACAAAACACTTCACACCCCCTCTGCTCATTGACATGAAGAACACAACTCCCTTCTCTTGACTTGCTGCTGAATGGCACAGATGGAACCTGTGTCAGCACCTTAGGGCACACAGGGAGACTCTTGGAGTGACTCCATGGCAAAAAAAGAATAAATGTGATCAGCAGCCCTGAGCTTTTTGGGTCACATACAGGTCTAAATGTGAAAACACCACCAAAAAAAGAGGAAGACTTCCAACTCATAAAAGTTGGATCAATATTGATGTGAAAGTGAATAGAACACTGGACTGAAATTCAGGAGATTTGAAGGTGTGTGGTAGTGTGTCCTTTCTACTCAGTCTGTGTCATTTAAAAAGCAAGATGAATTACTTGATTTCAGTGACACATGAAACTGGAGTTTATACTCTTCAAATAAACCACCACCATTCAGTGTCTTGCTGTCAGAAAGATAAATCATGAAAGGCCCCTCTGGCCCAAATCCTTGCACTAGAACAATTGATTTGCAGTATGGGGATGTGTTTAAGGCTGGAAGTTGCTCCATTTTCCCCCTAAACAATACAGGATTTTTCATTAGAAATTGCAAGGGCCTGTTTTTTTTTTTTTTTGGTTCATGTGAACATACCTTGGGTAACTATGAATGCTACAAAGGAATTCTGTAGCATTTAGAGTGTGGTAGCATGTTGTCAATTCAATAAATGGGGGTAAATTCAATAAATGCAGCTAAAGAAATTATTGCAAAATTGATGGGGGTCAAGCTGCTTGTCAAGTAGGAAAAGTTTTGCATTGATTTCTTTTCATTTTATGATAGTTTGCCTGTACTTTGACATTCCCAGGAACAATTTATATTACACCAGACAAGTATAGAGCTGCATGTCCTGCCAGCTCATACCCTGATCTTAAACAAAACCCTTAACAGTGTTGAACCTAAACCAGAAACAATAGTCTTAGTAAAGCTATTTATAAGAAATACAAGAAATACTTCTTTTATTTTAAAAAAATACTTGAGATTATCATGGTGCTGTATTTATGTAATAGTGCCATCACTGAGGGCTATATTTATATACATCTGAACTGTGATTTAACTGTGATTTACATCTGAACTGTGATTTATGTTCTGTACAGTGCTGTTAGGTGTTAATTATATTGCCAGCCATGATTTTTGTGGGGAGAATCCTGGATTTATAGTGCCATTATTTTCTTTGGTACTGATGCCAGGATAGCTTACACACAGAGCCTTGGTGGTGTGTCTTTGTGTTTTAGTAAAACAGAATAAATTAATCAGTTATTCAATGCTCTGGAGTTTCCAAACTTTTCAGAAATTTGAGAACTGTCATAATTAGGAAATTTTCAATCAGTTGTTTTCAAGACTGGTTTTGTGTGCACCATTCACAGCTGATGACTCGATAGCACATCTTTAGAGAGGCTTCCTCACATTCTCCTTTGCTTAAGACAGGATGTTTTTTATTCTGGTGATGTCCTCAGATCAATAATATGTCTCCTCAGGGCTGCAATTTGTGCCCAGCTGAGAGCTTTTCACATGGTACTACTGTTTGTTTCAAATTAAATGAGAATTCCTTTGAATTAAACTCCACTTCTCTGAATGTCTTTGTGAAGTGTCAGAGGTCCCTGAACCTTCTTGTGGTGAAGACACCGAGATAATAAGTAAAACAAATCCATCAGCTGTGCAAATGGATGAGACTAAGTACTAGGTATTGTTTTCTTTTTGTAGAATTTCTGACAATAAGATAAGAAAATTAAAAAAAAAAAAAACTCTCAGTGTTTATGGCTCTTAATTAACATTTGAGCAATCAATGAAAAAAATCATCATCATGTGGTGTAATCAACTATCACGTTATCCAGCCTGAAAAAATATTGTTTGGAATGGGACTTCCATGTTAATTACTATGATTACTTTTGAAGACTGTTATACTCTGTGCTTACAGGGGATTTTGGTATAACTTTCACCTGCAAACCACCATGCATTTTGCAAGCATTCATTTGATTTATGTAGGAGGTAACTACTGAATCCAAGTTCAAAGAGAAGTATAATTGCTGTCCAGTAAAGCCTGGCTTTTCAAGAGGTCTGACTCAGTTTCCTGTTCTGATTTATGGAGTACATTTTCTTCTAACTTTAGAACAAAGGCTTTCATTTATGTCTCTCACAGTATTTTCCATTCCAAATGTTGTTTCACACCTTGTGAAGGACTTGCAAGAAGAGCCTTAGGACTGCGTATTTTATTTGTGGTCCTCTTAGTGATTTTAAGGGAAAGTTGGGTTTTTTTGAGTGAATTTGTTTTGGATTAATTAATGAGGCACAGTGCTATAAATCCTGCTGACAGATGACATGTAGCAGAGTAGATAAATGACAAGGAGTAAGATTCTGTACTTATTTGGGTTTTAGCACATTGGTGTCACCTGTGGGGTCAAAGTGCATGGTTTGGAGCACTGCTGCTCAGTGTCTCTGGGTTATTTTTGCCTTTTCTCTCAATATGTCTCAATCATAACTAGGGACAGCTCTTTGGCCAGAAAACTTCATTTCTTTTCTATAATACTCAGCACAGTGATCCAGTGCCATTGGAGATTTCCAGTGCTGGGGTTCCTGAAAGAATAAATGCAAAATAGCCTAAAGGAAGCTGCAGGAACAGCCATGTTCTGTAATTGGTAACCTGAAACCAAATAGCTGTCTGTGAAGTGCTGTTCCTTTCTATTCAAAATGAACATTTTAAATATTTTCTCTTTCAAAGGATCTGCTGCTAATTCCCCAGTCCACAATCTGATTTGCCTTCCTAAACAGCAGCTCTAATAATACTGTCCCAAACTCCATCAATCCCACCCCACTCCCAGCCACAGCCCTAAAATAGCTCAGTTAGCTCTCCAAATGAAGCTTCATTAATTTTACAGAACATACCAGAGGACATTCACCAGTGCTGGATATCTTGAGTTGCTGTGGAGTCAATTAAAATAGAGCTACATTTTTCTCAATAAGCAAAGTTGTTTTTTTTTTTTTTTATGATAGCATAACCTTTTTCTCCAGTCATGTTTACTTCCCACTTCATAAAATTCAGGGATTTCTAATGAATTTCTCAGACATTACTGAGGATCAGGGAAGTTCTTTTGTGTTTCCTTTAGGCTTAATTTAGAAATTTTCTTATGCTTTTTTATATTGTTATAATAAAATTGTTTCATTTAATTAAGTACAAATCTCTTACATGGGTTTTAAATAATCTGAGAGAATCAGCACTCTATTCAATCTTGTAACAAACAGTGGAAAATTTGGAACTTTTTTTTAAACTCAAGGCTGATGTAGTAATTGTGTATTTCTTGGTAATTTTGCAGGTTTTGATACAAGCAAATACAAAGTATTTTTCATAGGAATCCCAATTAATTTCTGATTTCTTTTTTTTTTTTCTGGACATGTGTCAGATTCTTTTTTGCACAGGGAATGATAAATCAAGTGAGTTGCAAGAAGAAGTTGCAACAGTTCATCCCACAAGGTTTTAAATGTTTTGCAAGTAGACCAACTTAGCTTTAACCCTCCTTTGCTAACATTCAGTTGACAAGAAAATTCAGAATTCTGCAGCCCAGCATGAATCACACAGCATATGGACTGTCTTGAAATAGTCACAAATTTGTCCATCCATTCACCAGAAATACAGACCAGTACAGAAGTTTTTTTATTTTATCACTTCTAAGGAGATGTGAACATGATGCTCAACAAAATATTTTGGTTTTTTTGCAAAACTTTACTTTACAATATGGCCAAAACTTTGATATATTGAATGAGAGGAGCATGCTGTAGGGCATAAACTGGTAATTTTGAACCTCATGAGACAAATCAACCAAAATTCTGTCTTGTTTGTGTGCAGTAATAAGGATACTCTAATTAATTTAACCTGCTGGCTCTCTCTACAGAGGTATTAAATTCTCAGTGTGTTTGCTGACTGCTCATTTCTTTGTCATTGCAGATACAGCAGTGGTGTATAAAACCAGGAATGGACATGTTGTTGAACTGAATGTAGAAACAAATACAACTACGTTATTACTGGAAAACACAACTTTTGTAAGTAGTACATGTCATCTGCTTCTCTCTCAGTGAAAGTCTGCTAACATTTTTTTCTTGCAACAGGAGGGAGGGAGTACAGCATCTAAAAGTTAGGAGAGATATGTTCATGACCTAGACTAAATTGCATATAAATGAAAAATATAATCCATTCCTCTGTCAGGGAATGATTTCTGAATGAAGGTATTTGTTGTTTTACCTGTAAATAACCGAGATTTTGGAGGATTTGCTGTTGGTTGTGCTTTGTTCAGACCATCTGAAGGGTGGATTGTGCTTGGGATATGTGCTGGGGAATCTACCTGATGCCTGTTAGGAAAAAATGTTTCATAAAAGGTGGGAATGCTATTTAAATGTTGAGAGTTTTTCTCTATTAGAAAAGAGGGAAATTGTTCAAGATTCGTAGGAATATTTTCCTTAAGGGAAATAAATATGCAAAGAAAAATGTCATGTTAATCTCTGGTTTAGTTGTTTCTCTGTGCTTTAATGGCTGAGTAGATGATTGGGGATTATTCCTCTTGACCAGTAGAGGGTCAAGAATGGCTTCTGACTAGCAGTAGTTGCTAAGAAGTACTTTAATACTTTAGTCTGCATTTTCTTTTGCTTTGCTTGGCACTGTTCTTAGGGATACCACTTACATTCCACCCTGTAATTCTTGTTTATCAGGGTTTTGCAGCATAATTGTGTGGCTTGTCAATCTTTCCTCATAAACACTCCATGCAGACCACTGGCTGTTATTGTTAATCCCTGTACTTTTAATTTAATAAAATCTTTTACACCTGCAGACTCAAAAGGATGATTCATTTTCATCAGTGCACTTTGGCAAAGGCTGATTTTATTCCTGGTCTGTTCCTGGCCTTTGCTGATAGAGATTCCTCTTTTCAAAGCATAAAGGCTCAGGTGACCTTTACTTCTAACTCCTCAAACAAGAAAGAGGAGAGTAGAACCTTTACTTCTAACTCCTCAAACAAGAAAGAGGAGAGTAGAACTTCAGGAGAAAGAATTTGATGCTGATGTCCTAGGTCAGAGTAAAGATGGAGGAGGATGGAGGAGAGAATTATATTTTAATGTAATTTAGTGTGTGTGTGTGACTCCCTTCTGTGAGCTGCACCTTCCATGTGCTGGGATGTGCCTCAGGGAACCTCTTAGCCCAAAAGAGGCTGTCAGACACAATTAAACCTGGTGGTGATGCCTTGTGAATGCTGACCTAGATGGAGTTAAAGAATAAAGTAGGGATTTATTGGAAGGCCTCAATGGCTCCACCTTGGGCAGCACATGAGCCCAGCCAGGGCTGCACCCAAGGTGAACCCAAAATGGTCACAAAATGCACAACTGGTCATGAGGTCTCACACTTTTGTAAGTTCTGGTCCATTAGCATATTGGAGTTAATTGCCCAATTATAGTCCACTGTTGTTTATGTTCTTGGGCCTGAGATTTGGATCCTTTGTGCTTGGTCCCCAGCTGGAGAAGGAATTTTGTCTCCCTGCTCTGTGAAGAGAGCTTGCCATCCCCTTATACGAAGCTCAGACTTACACACTGAAGCAGCACAGAATTGGAAAAATAAAAAAGCTAAAACCTGAGGCATCAGTGGAAGGCTGAATTTTTGTGGAATACAAACCCTCAAGTTTGAGGAAGCTCTGTCCCTGTAGCCATCTATCCCTTGCCTGGCCTGTGCCAGGTCTCCGTGGTGCCTTCAGCGCATCCTTGAGCGCGAGCAGCTGCTCGGGCATCCCCGGCTGCAGAATTGACTTTAATGCCAAGACCTGAGTCTCCTCCCAGAGGAATTCAGACACTCCTGGCTGGAAGGGTCTGGCCTGTGCCCTGGAGTGTGGTGCCAGCATGACAGGCTATTCAGGCCATTTTGCCACCCCAGCCTTGCCAGCCGATGATGGGTTGGGAAGGACAGGCTGCTTCACACCAGGGGTGTCGCCTCTTTTTGGAAAGTTGTTCTTCCCTGGGCTTTTCCTGGAATTGATTTATCCTCAATTCACACAAACCTAGTGAGCTCTAGACACTAGATATCTACTATTATTTAGAAATGTGGGAAACTGATCCAAAATATGTAATATTCAAGCAACTATTTAGTAATTATGGGTGAAAAAAATAAAAGCCTAAGTGTATTTTTTTTCCTGCAGAGCTCCTCTCTTTACACAGCCAAAAGTTGAGTGTGTTATACTTAAACATAGTCAATTCCAGCAATTAGTATTCATATGGAGGAAGCATAATAAAAAGCTGAAAACAGAGCAGAAGGCCCAGCAAGCTTGTTGGTGTATGTTTGGAAGAGAACAGTGGGAAATGTTCTGTGCTGTCTGACATGGTGGCCAACAATCCTAACAGCGTAACATTACTGAGGCAGGCTGAAATCAAAAGCTCTCCTGTTCTTCTGAGCTTGACTGTCCCCAGATTTGCACTGCTAAATGTAATCTTCTAAAGTTAGACACCTGGATCATTAATCAAACATTTTCCTCGCTCAGTGTCACATCTGCTTAATCATCGGTGCATAATTAGAATGGTGGTGGTTTAATGACTCTGCAGAGATGTCTTGGATTAATAAAAAATACAGCAGAGATCCAACACAGGCAGTGGCAATGCAAGTTCCCTCATTCTTCCCTCTCAAAGGGTTTTAGTCATGGAAGAGTCACCTTTTGATGGGAGTTATTAGTCTGATTTCAGTCTGCATTTGCTTTCCTGTTTGCCTTGGCTCAAGCAGCCAGAGAAATGGCAGGGTTTTCTTAGTAATGTTGATAATTGTCCATGGAGAATTGAACTGCTGTGATAAACTCCTTGTGCAGAGGAAAGGGGCAAATAATGACTCTTTGTCACCCCTGATTGGACTGTGTTTGAATCAGCAGCTCAGAGGAGATTTTCTTTTTTCCCTCATTGCTCAGCCCCTGAAGCAATCTTCCACTGGGCACAGATCACTGGCTCTTCTTTTGCATCCTAGAGACTGCCACTCTCCTGCAAAGAACACATCTTTTATCCTTCTTTGTGTTGCTTATTGTGTAGAAGCCAGATATCCTTAATGAGAATCTTATGTGCTCACTGAGGAGGTGTATCATCAAAAAAGCAGGCTGCAGTTTTTTAAAAAAACCCTTATGTTAACATATATAAAGATGACAAAATCCCCCAACCTTTAAAAGTACCATTAATAATAGTCATGCACCTGGAAAGAAAAAAGGCCAATGTTTTTCATTCTGGGATGCCCACTTCTCTTACATAGGGGAAGTATCTATCCCAAGTTCTTGAAATAAAGTACTTTTTTTTTCCAGTATTATCAGGTTTTCTTTGCAAGTAGAAGAAATTCTTGGGCTTCATTTGTCCTTCCAGAACGGAATCCTTTTCTGTAATCAATTAGTAAAACAGCCTGGCCTTTATATAATTAAACTATCAGCAAAGCAATATTATGGGTAACAAATACAGTGCCAGAAGTGAAAAGGGTAGGTTGCAAAGCACAAATATTTGTTGATATCTCTGGGTGTTATTATTTAAGGATGTTTTCTAGTACACATTTTCCTCTGACTGTATCCATGTAGTCCCTCCTGTTTCAGCTGTCTAATAAACAGTTAATATCCTTAGCCAGCAGCATATAAATGTTCACAGCTGGAGGCTGGGCCAGGCTCCTGTTAAGAGGAGCCAGAAAAAGCCCTAGACATTAATCACTGTGTGGCATCCTGGTGTTTGAGATGCTGCCTTGACACATGATTACAATATGTTCCCTATCATCTGGCTGGGCTGCCTATCACTGTGATCCTAAGTGACAGCCTACCAGCTTTTCAGCGTTTGGCAATACTTTGTTGCACTTTACACTTCCAAAATCGGTGGCATTATGCCACATTTGGCCTAGAAATTTCAGTGTTCAGCAAGCATTTTATTGAATGCTTTTGCCATCAGCTGTTCCTTAGGGTCAGTAAAAGCAGGTTATCAGTTCACACATAGCCCAGCCACAAGCTGGAGAGGAGAGCATGCAGGACCACATGGATCCTTTAGCTCAGGGACAGTTGTCCATCTGGCTCCTTATTCTAGCTCAGCTTCTCAAGCCTGTTTTACAACCCTTAAACACAAAACAGAATGGAAAAAGCAAGCACAGAGAGGATAGAAAATGTGTGTAGAGACTGTGTGTTCTGGTATGGACCTTTCCAAATGTGTTCTCTGAAAGAAACCTGCAGAAGTTTTGCACTCATTTCTTCCTCTTTAAAAAGCTGCAATAATTATGAAAGTGGTAAGACTTTTGTTAGCCTTCACTGCTCTTGTGGTGCATGTATTCAGATACCAGGCACACACCCTAACAAACACCCAGGGTCCTCTGCCACAAATGAGTCCACTGGGACTCCTCCAGGCTTTGCAGTGTGCATGATGGGATAAATTTTGAATCTGTTGATTTGTTTTCAATACCAGGCAATACAAGTGGAATTATTTTCAGTTTGTGTACTCTTCTAACTTCCAGAAATTCCTGACTTGCTGTGCCCCTGGATTTCTGTGCCTTTCCACAACTCTTTTCAGGCTCACAGGGATACTGCAGCATGGTGCACAGCAATTATTGCTGAGTTTCAAACCTGTTTCCAGAGGCTTACCAGGAGCTCACCCTGGAGCCTGTGGTGTTGCTGTGTTACTGTGGACCATCTTTTACACAAAGGTGGAGAGGGAAGAGCCTTGCTCCCTGCTGTTGGTGCCAGAAGGTGACAGAGCAGGAGCAGTCTGGGCTCAGGGAGCAGGGTCAGGCTGTGAAAGCCCTGTGGAGTCCTTGCAGCCAAAAGCAGAGAATGAGAGCTTCAGTCTGAGCAGAGCTTTTGGCAGGGACTCTTTTGTGCTGTTTCACAGAGTGTTGTTCATAAACAGCCCTGCTTGTTCTCTTCCTTTGGATACTTTTTTGTTTGTTTTTTTTTTTGTGCTCCCCACCACCACACCACCTTCCTCTTTTGACATGAGACTCAGTGCAGCATCATAATGCAATTACAGTTCCTTTGTTGATTAATGTAGATTTAATTGCAGGAGTAGCTTACGTGCTTGTATTTTAAGAACCTTGCATAAGAGATTAATGAAAGGGTGAATAATAGTAAATACATTAAATAACATTATATAACCACATAAATATTAATAGTTGTTGCTGCACTGAAAATTTTAATGACCCACACATGTTGTAAATAGGTGATTTTGAATATTGTAACATTCTCTCTACTCTCCCATGCTCCTCGGAGTTTCCAATAATGCTCTCAGCACAGCCTTTTCAGTAGAGGGGTTTTTATGAGGAAGGGTTTATTGTGTCAGAGGATCACTGTGCATCAAGGTAGGAAAGCCTTGACAGATGGAAGGGTTTGCAGTCACTGTGGTTTGGTGGTGGCCATTGGTTTTTGTCCAAGTTTTGTCCAAGAAGGAGATTTCACTGTAAAAAATGTGAAAATATCAGGTTACGGCAACTCTGTGCGGGATTTCTCTAAATCCTGTTCCTGGTGAGATTGTTCCTTGATATAGTTAAGGGTTAGCTATGTCAATTTGCCTGGGGAATGTAAGGGGGAAAAACTTCTGTGATGACTGGTTGGAGGTTATTGTCTGTCAGGGAGGTGGTGGTGCAAGGCTCATGGCTGGTTCATGTCTGGTTTTATGTCCTGCAGTTCCAGGTGGGTTTGGGGAATTTGGTTCCTGTTTTTGTGAGCATAGAAGTCAGCTGAGGTCGTGGTTTAAGGCACATTTGGTTTTTAAACTGGACAGGAAACCTGAGGGTTAACAGTGCCAACACCTGACATTGCAGAGTTTTTGGGCACAGATTAACTGCTCAGGTGACACAGAAGCACTGCGTTAAGAAACGTAACCTTGGAAACCCAAATTTTTCATCATCCCAATTATAGCACATTTTTCTAATTACAGCCTGTCTTCCTCAGAGGTTCCCTGTTTCCAGTCTTGCTCTTCTGCTGGGCTCCACTCTCTGCTGCTTGCTCGTGGTCCATCTTCTCCTTTCAGTCACAGCAGTGGCAGTGGAGGAGAACCCCAGTGTTCCCTGGATGCCAGTGCCTCCCCAGGGAACTGTGACAGCCAAATGCCTTCTCCTCTTGCAGCTCCTCTCATTCCATCCTGCCTGACTCCTTTTGGGCCATTTTCTGTCTGATAAGTGGAGCTGGATACCTGTGAATGCTGATGAACTCCCATCCACTGAGATTCCACTACATCATCAAGTTAAATTTCTGATAGAGATGTAGATGTGCAGTAGAGAGCTGTAGAATTTCCTGGTTGCCACCAAGCTCTAAAGTAACATTCCTGAAGGCCTTAAAATATTTCATTCTGGATGAATAATAATTTAAAAAAAAATAAAGCCAAAATGTGTGCTAAGGGAGCACTAAAGAGTGGGAGAAGGAGAATAACAGGAGTGTGGAAGATGAAGGCTTCTGGGAAAAATAGAAGCACAAGAAACTGAAACAGCAGGAGGGGTAAACCTAAAGGGAAAAAAACCCAAACCAGACAAATAAGCAGACTCCACAACAATGAACATTTCTTTAAATCAGTTTTAACTGTGATATATTATTTCACTTAAAACCATCCAACTGAAACTAAGGAAAAAGAAAACTGTAAAGTATACATGTTACAAAAATATTTTTACAACTCTGGGCTAGACTGTATTACAGATAACTTCATCTGTTTGCTCTATACCATGTTTTTGAAAGATTATGAATAAGGCACTGATTTAAATGTCATAGTAGATAAAATCCACAAAAACAGTAGCCCCAAAATTTTATAGTATGTGAAAGATGAAGAGAGTCACCAGTACATCAGTGGCTCAGAACTAGGGTTTAAGAAACAGGAGAAATAAAAAGAGTTGATACTAGGGTTGCTGAGGATGCAGAGCCTGAATCAAACCTAAAATTTCCCTTAAACACAATCATAACAGGTATTTTTACCAGGAAAACACATATAACATGCAAAGTTAGAAATAAAAGAAATATTGACATTGGAAATCAAACTTGAGACTATATTGTCCACTGGAATTGTATGTTCCATTTTAATCACCCGTATGGAGAGGTGGTAAAAGCCAATTCTTTTCCATGCAAAACTATATTTCAGCAATTCCTAAAAGGTGGGTGAGAGAAGGAAACTGGAGAGCTGAAGGAGAAAAAGCCTGTTCAAATTCTGTCTTTTTGCCTGGATTTGGCTTTTACTGTTGCAATCTATGGTGGCAGTGAGACCCCTGAGGTCATCACATCATGCATCACTGTCAGGAGAAGAATTAAAACTCTTATCACAGGAGGTATTTCAAAGAAACCTAGCAATACAATGTTTCATATGGCTAGACCTGATTTTAAAGTCAGTGGGGGATTTGGTCGAGTGAGGAATGAAGAATCAGGTATAAGGATCATTTATGTCTGAAAAAGTGAAATTATGTCAAATGCAGCAATGTAGGGGAAATGGCTGACAGGTGTGGGAATTAAGCAGGGATGACAGTGCACAAGTGTTTAAAAAACCCCACATTTATTTTGTCTCAGAATTATGCAATAGTGTGGACTGTAACCAATTCAAGGATCCCAGCAATTTCTCCAGTCCACATGTTTTCTGGTTGAATAGAGCTGATGTTTTCATAGGGATTTCAATTCTTGTTGGGGCTGGGCAGAGGGAAACTCCTTTACCTTTTACCTCATGTTCTGCCTTTGGAAAGGGGTTAGGGTGTGCCTGGGGTGCACAGGGTTGGACTGCCCCAGGCTGCTGCCACTGAGCAGTGATGCTGAGGGAAACCAGCCCTGCATCCCTGCACTCTGCCTAAGTAGGCAGCTCTGTTTCTCCCAGCTTCTCAGCCTATTTGTCCAAATTTCCCTTTCCTAGAGATCAAGCACAGCAAACCCATAGGGTTATGGGCACATGGGGTAGCATTTAGCTCTGTCTTCCTTAATGAAGGCTAAATAGCTCCTGACAAAGCAAGAAGCTTGAGAAATTGTGGATATGCAGACCCGTGGAACAACCATCCTCCAGATAACAAGACACCTGAGGGTTTTTAATTCCTAGTGTATTTCCAATGTGGTATTTCCCCAACACTTCCTTTTAAGCTCAGAAATGTGTTCTCCTGAGAAGAGAATAAACCCTTGGGGTCAGAGTCCTCACAAGTTTCTTTTTAATGAACGAATTTATCTAGCCCCTGTAGAGACTGGCCCAATAGATGATCTCCCAAAGGTTTGTGTTTTGTACATCTCATCTCATCTCTTACAGCAGGGACTGAAACTTTCTTTCTTTATAAATCCTTCGCCAGCTGGTCTAATCTCCTCAGCCATAGGGTCAGGCAGCTGTTGGTTGATGAAATCCCTCAGACATGTTTGAAGAGGGGAAAAAAAAAAAGAATTCTGTCTTTTGTTTAAGTGACTCACAGATCGTGAGTTTACTTGCAGGATGAATGACTCAGGTGATTTAATTTTCTGTTTTTAATGTATAAGGGCTTCTTCTGTGCATGTAAGTAGGTGTTTCAGAATTAATTGCCAAAATTCTGCTGGTCTATACCAAAAAAAGGCCCTTCAAAAATCAGAATTTTAAGGAAATTGTAATCACTTTAAGTCACTTAAATCTCTTTGCAATGCTATTGGAATTAAACATCTATTTTATTAAAGGCTTGATTGCGAATCAGGCTTAAATGAAAAGGTTAATAAGGTTTTTATGATAATTTAAAGAAATCAGCGTCGATATCAGCTGTGGCAATGAGCACATGATTTCTGCTGGTACGACACAGCTTTGCACTCCTTTTACCAAGAATTATGCCATTATGCTAACAAAAAGAAAACCATTTTTCTCAAATCCCATTACCATCGTTTTTTGCATTGAATGAACACCTCGTGTCTGGAGGCAAATACAATTTTGCAGGGGAGTGTAAGCTGAGTACACAAGATTAGTGGTTTTCAAAAGACTTTAAATCTCAAACCCACCACACTCTCTACTTGAAAATCAAGTAGTTCTTGCTGGTATTGCTTGGAAGTGCCAATAGCTTGCAGATGAGCTGCTCAGGTGTTTGGAGGAAGAGCCTCATTGCCTTTGTGGTGGCACCATCAGGAGCTGCAGGTTCTTGCTCACTGTGTGAGCTGGTAGGAGCTGCACTCCCTGGGAATGAGTTTGGAAAGTTGCCTGGGTTCTCTAGTGATGAACACTGAGGCAACTGGGCAGTAATTAATAAACTGCTGGGAAGAAGATAAATTTCACATCTGAAAATATTTTTAGTGAAGTGCCAGGAGAGAATGTTAGTCATAGATTAACATGGTCTCTGCTTAAAGATGATAAACTCATGAAAGCAAATTTGGGCACAGTAGAAATCTCTTCTGGATGCTTTGCAGATACAGAAGAACGGTTTAAGGTGTGTTGTCTTTTTTTCTTTCTTTCTCAAGACTGCAGCTTTGTCTTCTGACTTTTGATTCTGTTATGCTGCTGAATCATAGAGTTTATATTCAAAAATATTTTTCCCTTTAATTCTTTTGGATAGCTTGATTCTAACTTTATTACTTAGGAACCTGGGTTTAATATGTATACCAAAATATAGCATCTTTTCAGTTTATTGGAAGCTCTTTTTTTCTAGGTATAGCTCCTTTGCTACTCTGAATGTAATAGTTTGTGACTTCCTGCTTGTGTATCTTTCAAACCCCTGTTGAATTCATTAGCTTAGTGGTGGGATTAGGCTAAGCAGAGCAAGATCCTTAAGAAATCAAATAGTGGATAGATCTTGTCCTACATAGCTGTTTTTATTTGTTTTCATTTTATGGCTTTGTGGTTCTGTTTTTTTTTTTTTTGCTGTCCTACTTTTTTTCTATTCTTATCTGCATTTTTCATTTCTTCCTTTTCCTTTCATTCTGCAAATAGATGTCTTGAGATTAATTTAAAATTACTTCCTTCAGTGCCCTTTAAAGCACATTCTTATCTTTCTCGTGCAGTAGAGTCATTAAATTATTTCTGACATCAGCATTACTCCTTGATGAAATTACAATCTTGAATTCAATTGGGTGTCATGTAGTCTTGAGTGGATGTAAAGCATTATTAGTTTTGTAATGTTACCTTATGTTTCACTTTTTTCTCTACTAAGAATTTTCTTTATTTTAAGAAAGACTTCTGCTTTGGTTCAAGTTGTTTTGCAAAATGTTTGCATATGTGGTATTAAAAGAAAATCAGCAGAGATGTAGTGCACACTTTTTCTTGCATATTATCTTTAAGGCTACCAAGTGATGAATCTCCCTTTTAATCATTCCAACCCAGGTGCCTTCCTTCATCCTCTGGGAATGACTTGGTTATAGTTATCCTTGTTATCCTTGAGCATAGTGCTTGTAGTGATGATAAAAAAACTCATCAGCCTCTTATTGGTATTTAATGTTGAAGCCAGATTCTTCTGTTGCCATTGTGCTAATACCAGCTAATTAGACTAAGAATTATTTAGTGAATCCTTATTTTGAGAAAATTACATTGGTTTTCTAAACCAATTCTGTCTTGTGAATGGGAAGTTCTTAAATGAGCTGTAGGAAAATTTGGGAAAGGGGATCTTATTACTTTCTATTGCTAGCTCACTTATACTGTTACTTCATTGCAGGTAACCTTCAAAGCATCAAGATACTCTGTTTCACCAGACCTAAGATTTGTTCTTCTTGCATATGACGTTAAACAGGTAAGCCAAGCCTTCCTGATCAAAGAGCCTCTAAATCAAAACTCTAAAAACTTTGTTGTTTTGTATGTTTCATTTGTAATTCCACATGTTGTGAATGGTGTACTTGATTTCTCTTCCCAAAACCTTCTGATTCAATGATGGGGAAGTTTGTATTTATGTGTGAGGAGTTGTTGCCTGGTTCTCAGGAAGATAAATTGCCATGGCTCCTCTGAAGTGCCATGTTGGTTTTGGTAGTAGGGGTTTTCTAACCCTTAAACTGCTCTGTCACTGCCTGGTTTTGTGCAATCCTATCTTTTAATATTCCTTCTGTTTTAAACAGCTGCACTGGTAATTTACAGACTATACAAAACAAAAGGTCTGGGCTGATTCATGTCATGGAATGTTTATTGTTGTCTTCAGGAGTCTGAATTGTGATAGTATAGAAGCCTGTGTAATGCAGTGTATTCTTTGTTTCTTATAGTATTTAGAGGTTTTGGAGGCTATTACATTGTCAAAAAGACTTTTGATCAATAATACCATACAGAGTTTTCTAGGATAAATCTTGTAACACAGAAAGGAAAAGGAAAAGCAGCTTTATGAATTTCATCTGTGTATATTGGTGCTTCTATAAAAAGTGCTACTGAAATATGAACTGTTCTTCATGAAAGAATAGTTCTGGGTTGATGAACTCAGTGGTTACTTGAATAAGTTTGGGTTGTTTTGTTTGTTCTAACAGTGTTGATATAAAGTGATTTGTTAACTTCGTATTACATCCAAATAGGGTTTCCATCTACCAGTTCTGCTGGATTCCAGATCAAGCTTTCCTTACAGTATGCATATATCAATAGGAAAGAGCTGCTGTTGTTCAGGTCACTGGTTTTTTTGGTGGAAGGTTCCAGTTTTATTCTGTCTGAAGAACACATGCTCCTTACTACGTCCCTTCTTGATTGCTTCCTATTTTGTGAGAGTTTACTAATCCCTCATACTGACTTAAATTCCTCATTTGTTCTATTGAATTTTCGATTTTGGATGGATTTTTTTTCCCCCTTTTGTTTGTGATTTTCTTGGTACTAACATATATAACTGATAAAGATAAATAAGGAAAACATGAAAGGATCTGTCACACTTTATTCCATCTAAATGTGTTAACACCATGGTAAAGATGGTCCACTGAGCTCTCAGTGTATGCTGATTCTATCAGTTTTCAGTAGCACCCTCTTTCTGCAGTTCAGTCTTGGATTTGTTGCAAAAAGAAACTCTTCTGTCCTTTCACAGTGAAGTTACCTAGAGGAAAGAGGTTTGCAGCATTTACATTTTCCATCTAGAGGTTTTCTTTGCTCAGCTGTGTTGATGAGAAGTGATTGAAATGAGAAATGAGCAGGGGTTGGGCAGCAGTTTGTGGTGGCAGTCCTGGGTGCCTTTGGGTGAGGTTTGTGTCGCTCAGAGTGCTCCAGCTGAGCTCCTGGCTTTCACACCAGAAACGTGCTGTGATTGTTGTGTGTTCTGCAAGTGCTGGCCCTAAAACTCATAATAGCTGGGTGTTGTCACCCAGATGTAAATAAAACCTTAGCTCCTGAATGTGTTGCTTGAGGTGAAAGGAAGAAGCACCAAAAATCATTTAAGACAATTTATTCAGACATTGCAAAAAATGTTATTGTGAATAACTGGGGAAAGTATTTTATTTTTTCCTCCAAATTTTCTGACTTTTGGGATATTTGTTAGACTGGTAAGGCACTTTTGTTTCCTCCAAATAGGCTGGAGAAAAGGCATGCCAAGCCTGTATATTTCTTCTTAACTCTTGCTTCTGAATTACATCAAGGGTTAAATTAGTGTTCATAATTCTTGTGGTTTAGGATTTTTTTTCTCAGTCAGAGCCAGACCTACTGCATCTGGATGAGAGGAAATCTGCCTGTCTACCTTTCTTTTCCCCCAGTTGCTAAGTATAATTTATTAGATTTATTGACTATAAAATTGAAATCAATACTAAGCAGCATAACTTAATTGCCGAGTTTCCAATTAGTTTCAGTAGATTCAGGCCAGATTCTTTGTTCATGCCTCTTTTGAATGTAACTTTTTATGAAGCTGAGGATTTCCTTATTGTCAAAGTTACAGCACATGGTTGAGTCTAATGATACCCAGTTCAAGGAACCACAAGTAACTTATTATAAGTATTTAATTGATCTCTCCATCTGCTATAAATTGCTGCAGGTCTCTGGACCTTATGTTTGCCCCTTATTTTTCCTTTGTGAAGATTTAGTTGTATAATTGTCCTGCAATGTATTTGATGGGATTTCTGCTTTTGAAGACTGTGAAGATTTTGGTTTTTTAAAATTATAATGGTTGTTTACATACATCAATCTGTGTTCTTCATAACATACAGTAATACAGCTGGAACGGATTTATTAATCAACAGTTTTATAAATAAGCTAGTGTGTTTCAGCTGAGCAGATTGGAGGGAAATAGAGACAAATACTTCTTCAAGACATTTTGTCATGAAATTGTAATTAGGAACAAGGTTATTTTGATGTTTGGATTAAAAATAAATGTTACATTAAATAGTCGAATATTTATTTTACTGTTGTCAGCATTTTTCTTTAATCTGTTTTATGCTTGGAAAGGCAAACTTTAATTAAATTTGCAGTTGTTTCAGCACAATTAAGAATATCTTCTATGCATAACGAAACATAAATCTGCATGAAAATAAGCCATCTATGAATACAAAAGTAATTATTGGATCATTTAAATTATGCTTAATACACGGACGAAAACCATTTCATGTGGCACAGCAGCTGGTTTGGTAGAGCTCTAGGAAAATATTCTGGAAGGAAGCTCTTTTGCTAAGGAGTTGAAGGTGCTGTACATTGATTTTCGGATGTCAGGCTCCCTCCATCTCCTTCCCAGCAGGCGACAGCACACAAGCCCTGGGGCTGTCTGGTGTTTCCTGTTGGAGCACAAGGCAGTGGTGAGTGTAGGGGTCCTTTCTGTCTCTCCTTTGCTGCAGTACTCCATCATCCTCTGCATTTCTGGACTGCTTTTCACCATTTCTCCAAGGTTTCTGACTTTCCCAAGCTTCCATGGCCCAGCTGCAGTGTACCTGGTCTTTCTGTCTGTAGCTCTCCATAATTTGTTCAGCATTGCTGAAAAAGTCTCGTTGTGCAAGGCAGCAGATCAGAAATAGAAACTAATTTGGGAAATGAGCTCAGACATCCTTGCTGGATGTCAGGCCATCCTCATTCTTCTGGGACAGTGGGAAGACAGCACCAGGGAAACTATTGTGCCTATTGTATGCAGGGAGGGGACAGTTTTGCAGGGCTGTATCTTTTTGATTTTTCCTTTGAAGATTGTCAAGGTGTGAGCAAAGAATGTGACACTGGGTGACAGCTTATCTAAGCCAGTTGAGATTTCAAGAGGAAAGATTGTTTCGCTCTTGCTTTCAACAAGGGCTGTGTTAAAATTGTATTTTAAACTTTTCTCACTCTTCTGGTGGTATAATTCACAACCACCAAAATCTGATTTGTAGTTTTGATAAGGAGATGGAAATCAGACATTCTGTTCTTGTATTAATGGTAAATAATGGGGCAGTGAATTTGCAGAAGAGTGAGAATTAAGGTCCTAAGAAATTCTTTTACCATTAGGAAACTTTGGTGTTAACTTGGTATGACATCCCTCAGCAGACTGTCCCTGCTTGTCCCTGGACTCCACATGAAATGAAAAAAAGCTTTATTCTAGATAATAGTGAGTTTTTGCTCAGACATCATGGGTATGTTCTCCCAGTGCTCTTGCTAGAGCATAATTTGCCACAGAAGAGCAAATGAAGAAGTAGATGAGATCATTTCCTCTCATTCCTCATGTGATTGAATCCTTATGATTTTTTTTTTTCTCTCCCTGCCCACAAACTTTTCTTTCCTTTTCCCTGCTTTCAAAGCCTCTTTGAATGCCAAGCTTCAGGAATTTTTCCTACTTTATTTTCTTTTCTATTAATAAGGCATCATCTTCTGTTTTCAGTACAAGATAATTATGTGTGATTTTTTTTAGCTCTTGGTTCAGGAATGTGCTTAAAAACAGATTAAAGTTCAGCTCTAGTTTAGAAGCGTGAGCATTTAAATACTGACTAAAAAGGGAAATCTTCTCCTGAATTAGGACTTCAAATTTTAATCTTTTTTAGCTAGAGAATTTTAATAGACCAATATGTATAGCTTAAAAGAAATAGATTTTAACACTTCTTATAGTAAGATCAGTATGAAGAGTAACCCAGTACCCTTCAGAAAGGAAGGAGAAAAATAAATGAGTGACATCTAAATGTCACTCATCCAGTAGAAATAGTTCAAAAGTGTAACTGAATATTTTCAATTTAATGGACTAAAGACAATATTCCAACATAGCCTTTGAAACAAAGAACACCCAAGTTACTTTTTGCTTTGTGCTGATTCCTGTCATCAATTTGCTGCTATAATATCTATTTTTAGAGGATAATGACAAGGAGCACTGACCACGGTCTACAGCAAATGAAGGACAAACAAGTGACATTCTCATCAAGCTTTTAGAGACTGCCTTTGATACTGACTTACTCAAGGGCACTGAAAGGATCTTCAGGATTTTGTCTGCAAATTAGGAGAATCCATGAGGGGAAGAACTCACTGAGGTCTTAAAGTATGAGAATATGTTCTGCATTAGAGGATTATCTTTCTTCCAAGCAGGTGGAAACCAAATGCTCAGTTGTCAGTACCTCTGGGTCAGTGAAATTTATTTGTGGATTTTTGTTATGCAAAAGTTTAAAGGTAAAGAAACTACCTTGCATTATGTCTTATTTTTAGTCACAACACTGGTTTTAACACATGCAGGTGTTTTCAAGATTTTATTTTATCCACTGCCTGTGGAAGTCTGACGATGAGGAGCATTATCTGCATATCAGCCAAGGGTTGGAAACACACATAACAAAGATGAAATGAAATCTGTCACCTAGCACATGGAAACAGCATTTTCTCAACAAGATTATTTCATACAAAGGAATAACAAAAGACTTTTTAAAGCCGCAGCGATCTGGCCAACAATATTTTATGTAGCGCTCTCCATGAAGTAAAAATCTGATATCAAATTCATGCTATCACCTTTTTCCTCCAAAAATGCCTGTTTCTTTAGATAAACCTGTTTTTCATGTGTATTTCTGCAGGTCCTCAGGGTAATCTTTCATCTCTCATTTGTTCATTTTGAGATGAGTCCAGAAGCAAATCATGCATGTGCACAGTCTTGAACTTACAAGATCGTAAATAAAAGTCTGATCCTGACATGACTTTCCCATTCATCTTTATCTCTTGTCAAGAACACCAAAGACCAATTTTTATCAGCTTTAGGGCAGCAAGGAAAAAAATAGGAAGGGATTTTTAAGAGAGATCCACCCCCAAAATCTGAGCTTATTTCTTGCAAATAGGTTTTGTGATATATTTTATTCCTCTCTTAGGTATGACCAGACTGGGTGCTTAAAAGGTCAGATATTGAGCAATTTGTGGAATTAGGCTGCTCAAATTTTTGCCTTTTCAAGGCTGTTGTTTTACTTTGAGTTCAAGTTTTAGATGGACAGAGTCTGGTAATGTGACAGCTAGGGCTGTAGGTTTTCTTGGCATGGCGCTCTTCTTTTTCATATATTTGACTTTATAGAGCTCCACAGCTAAGCAAGGCATTTTAAAGATATAAAAACCAAGGTCTTTGCCTGAGGAGATGATATGCTTTGTAGTAAAATCTGGCAAAATGAAATTTATGACCCCACCTACTATCACAAATTATCCCTCAGGAGTGAGTATTCATGTGAATACAGTGTGTCCCACTTCTATCCAGGATTTTATCTCAATCATGTGGCAAAATGCAATGGCAACCTGCACCCATAAATGGATGGTGGGGAAAAGAGAGTCTATTTTATGGTGAGAATCATGGACACTGATGTTTGTGTTGCATTTGTCTGAAAAACAGACTTCATCTTTGATTCCTGTTGAGTTGCAATCCTTTAAGTGCTTGCCTTCAGCCCATCAGGTCACTGCCTCACCCCTCACTAGAAGCAGCAGAGTTGTAAGTGGAGAATCTGCATATATCTGCAATTCTGTGTAAAAAGTATTGGTGTGTTTGTGATGGGATGTTGGGGATGTTCTCTGCCAGGGTGTTGCTGTGGTGGCCTACAGGACAGGGCTGGAACTGTCACCATTTTTTTTTTTCTCTAAAAATAAAAAATTGAACTGAAAAGATGGGAAACTGAAGTGCTATTTGGATGCTTCCACTGTTTCTTTACATCTAATAAGGGAATTTCACTTGTCACACACCAGTCCATACACATTCCTGTTTTTCATAAGGGATGTGTTGGTTCATATATGCAAGTTCAGCCTAGTGTAGCAGTTAAGAAAACAGATCACTTTTCCTAACAAACCACATGAGGCAGGGTGTTGCTACTTTTCAAATAGCTTACTGAGTTTGTCTGTTCCATTTATACTTACAGGATGGCTGCTCAACCTCAAGTTTCAGAAGTAAGCAAAATAAATAATTCTAATTGAGGTAGAAGATGGCTTTTTTTTCACTTGTTCAGAGTTGCCAGAGCTGAAAAACCTGAATTCATGTTTCAGGTTCTTGTTCAAAGCCAGTATTGAAAAAGAAGATTGTACTTTGCTGTTGTTCAGGAAGAATGAAGGCATTTAGCTTTTCAAAGAAAATGTTTATTGACAGAAAAAGTATTTCTTTTCAATAGTATTGTCATTCCTATCAAGTATGAATACTGTTATTTCAGGAGGACCTAGGTGGTGTCCAGCTGAGTTTCTGAGATCCAGAAGCTCAGAAACTCAGTCTCAACAGAACTCTGATTTTCAGAGTGCTTGTATTCCAACATCCCATAATAATCTGTGGGGCCTGGAATCCCATTGTGCTAATGCTATAAAAGCAGGCAATATTGCACTACTTCAGTCAGCAGTTCCCCAAATCTGTGGACAGTTTATCCTGTAAAGCAGAGGCTCTGCCTTCTGCTGTGGAACTGGCAGCTGTCACATCCTGCCTGTTTTTCTCCTGTGCATGGATAAGGTGCAGAAATGACCCAGAAATGTCCATTGCAGGTGAGGAGTTTGTCTGTCACAGCCCACTGACAGAAAAACCCACTGTATTAAAGGTGTTGGGGTCTTCTCTGTTGTTTTGTGATGTTTTTAATTCCACATCTCTCTTCTACGTGCTGGAAACATGTACAGCTGAAAGCCAGTTATGCACTGGTAATGCAGTGTTTGGGGGGTTTAGAAGATGGGGTAGAAATTAATTTTCTTATCAAAATATTTGACAACAAGTCTTCTTCAACAATGCTGAATGGAAAAAAAAAACCAAAAACCAAAACAAACCAAACCAAGAGGCTGTTTTAATAAAAGAAAGACGAGCAAGGACAGCCTGAATAAATAACAGGGCCCTGACTGGGGACTGTGTTAGGAGCTGTTAAAGGCTGGAAAAGCTGAACAGAACCTTAATTTGGATTGAGATCTGCCAGAGTTCACCACAAACAAGACTCAACTGATGCACCCACCTGTTTTTAACAATTCTATATATTCTGTGCTCCTAAAAAATAATTCCCTTTCTCCCTACCAAAACAATAAGGACTGAAAGAATACTTTTTACATCTTTCAGTTTTGACAGGTTTTACCCTGAGCATGAATCATTGCTACTTCAAATGCTGCTCCTAGTGATTTCTCAAATACAAGAGCTGGCTCACATCAAATACTGTGAATAAGTGACTTCTGAGGAGCAAAATCACTTCATGGGTCTGGCTGTCCCCTTATGTTAAAACATTTTACTGAAAATGCCATGTATGTTTTATCTGATATCCTCATGTTCTACAGTGACTCGTTTCAGATCTTAGACACACTCTTTTCATATGGACTGCAAATAAACAAGATAGAATTACCTAAAGAATAATCCTCTAAGCAAATGCCTGCAGTCCAGTTCATGGGTTCAATACACTTAAAAAATCTATTTTAAACAATGGGCTTTTTTTTTTTTGCTTTTATTTCATTTTTCATAATAGTGTCTCTCTGAAATTCAATAATAATGTATCTTACTGAGGAATGTGATATGCATTATAGCTTTCTCATTAAGCTTTTAAATAAGATACCATTAGTATTGATGAATGTAATCCCAAATGGTCACTTAATCTTAAAATTGTCATTGATCACACATTCAGAATTTTAGTCTTGCAGCCAAAATAGTGCATATTGTCAGTGGTCATGAATTTTATACCAATAGCTATTAACATCTTTCTTTGGCTGCAGTGTTATGAATTAGATTTACAAACTAGGGATGACTTAGTGATTTTCTGGTTGTTGGGTTTTTTCCTTAACAACATTTGCTAAAGAATCTTTTCAGATGTATTGATGTATGAAATAGAATGCTTAAGCACAGCCTAGAAACCCAAAGCTGTCATATGTTAAAATATTTTGGTTTTAACTTTTCATGGAAATTGAGGCAGAGTCATTCCACAATATTCACTGGTGAGCTAGCATGTGGTTGAAGTCACCCTAACAGTAGAGTTTGTTTTTACTAATATCTTCAGAAAAATGGAAACAAATATCTTTATAAAGGAGCCATGGTGGTTTTCACATGTCAAATGTGTCATAGAATCATAGAATAATGATAGAAAGGGACCCTGAAGATCATCTCACTCCAACCCCTGCCGTGGCCAGGGACACCTTCCACTGGCCCAGGTGCTCAGGTCCCGTCCAACCTGGCCTTGAGCACTTCCAGGCATGGGAAAGGGTGGTCCATACTTAAATATACATATACATGCTTATGTTTAAGTCAATATTGACTGAATATTTGTCCTAGAATTTAAATAACAATACAAAGTAGAAGCCTGTACAAAGCAAAAAGGGTAATTCCTCTCCAGTCTGGTCCATGCTCTCGTGCATCTTTTGGCTCAGCTCTGTCAGTGATGCTGCCTTGAAACCAAAACTCCCAAATGTAATCTGCAGGTCTTATTTCAGGTGTTAAATACAACCAGGCCTAATTGACTGTGCACTCTCAGGGCCTGCTTGGGTCTGGGTTCAGTGCTGACCCTGCTTTGTTGGGGGAGTTCAGCTGATGGCTTCCTGAGATCTTCCACTGTGCTCAGTCTGTGAGTCAGCACCATCACACCAGGAGTGCTCCCCCTTGAGATAGAGAGTCCCAAGTTTTTAAAAAACCCCAAACAAACTTTATATTTTGGAACAGCTTCCGAGAAGGAAAGCAAATGTCAAATATCTACCCAAATGTTCAGTTTCATAAAGATTCAAATAATATGTAAACATTCCTTAAACTATTTTCAATAATTTTGTCTGTACTCTTCTTTTATTATGATTGGAGAATACAAACCTAGGCATTTCCATGTCTTTGTGGCTATTACAAATCTCATCCTTTGCTGCTCCAGACACATGAACAGAGACATTCACTCTGTATCAAGCATGTTTGGTTGGAAGAAATTCTGAAATATTTCTCTGCTGCAAAAATGAGGAAAATCAGGAAAAAGGGAAACCTAAGCTTTTACCGAAGGTTCACAATCACTTTTTGCTATGATTGAGTATCAAACAGGCTGGCCAAATCTGGAAACCAATTATTCTAAAATGTGAGAGGGGAAAAAACTAAATATGCTTTTCAATTATTCTGCATAATTCTGTCTCTATCAGCAGTGCATATTGAATAATAATTAAATTTTGCTTAAAATAGACAGGTGGGAGAAAAAAATGTAGCTTGAAAAAAATCATGGCGTGATCTTATGAATTGCAGCTTGTTTTTAATTCTGAACAGCAGGTTCCTGGTCAGAAGAATAAAATACACAAACTGAAGGTGTAACTGTGACATAGTTAGCAAATGTTTTTAGTCTTGAACAAGAGAAATTTTGTATTGTGCATTAACTCAAACTTTTTCAACAGAGGTGAAGCGTCAGCCTTTTTTGTTTGCGTGTTTTTCATAAGCAGAAAACACCCAAGTGTGTTGCTATCTTATAATCCTGGCACTGTTCTGGAAAAAGTTGTCATTTCAATGACAAGTTCAAGTATCAGTACCTGTAACAACGTTAAATGATCCAAAATATGAGCAAACTTGTTTAAAAACTGTCCCATGGAGAATGTCTGCTCTTCCCGAATGTCAAGATCCTTCCAAAAAGGATTGAGAACCTAGAGGGTGCCATGGGTGCTCCAGAGCTGCTTGTCACACTTCAGAGAAGCAGTGCAAGCACATCAGAATTTAATTTTCTTCCACAATCTTACACTTTCACTCCACAGGAAATATCATTAAATTTATATTCAAGTAGACATCATTATCTAGCATGCTCCTCAAGTGCTTATCACTTCTGAACTTGATGAAAATGCAATTAAAGTCGATGGAACTTTTCCCATTGTCATTAAAATGGACTTTTGGATTAGCCCTTGTCCACCTGTCCCACAAATGCAATAAAGTCATCTCCACAGTGTGACAGCTGCAGCCATGTGGATAATGAATAAGGCACAGGATTTTCAGCAGGACCTTGTAGAGGATTCATCAAGGTTTGCAGCAGCTCATCAGTGCTGTGAGTTGGCCTTTAGGTCTGTGGTTTGTTTGTAACTTTGTGAAGATCAAGTCAACTTGTTTCTCATGGTGTTCCCTCTCTTTAGGGACAGATGTGACAGACACTCCTGACAGCTTGCTGCTGTCGTTATTTTCTGTAGCATTTTCACTGCAGTTCACTTGGCCCCGATGCACTGTCAGCTCACAGCGGTTCTGATTGCCGTCTTCACCGTCATTATCGTAAAGATATTTTAAAACTGTGTTCCTCCAGTGGAAAACTTCCTGAATGTGACCTTCATCTGCTTTTTGTGGATGCTGAGATGAGAGCTGAATCAAGTTCTTGTCACTGTCAGCTTTTTCTGCCTGTGGTTTCTCCTCTGGCCCTTCCTCTGCTGTTTGATGTGACTGTGCTGTGTTTCACATGTTTAGGAGGCTGCAGAGAGGAGTGTGAGCCACTTTGTTCCTCTGCCTCTCCTCCCTCTTGAGGAGCTGTGCTTGGGGCACTGCCACTCCTGCTTGCATCAGCTCTTCTCTCCTTGGGATTTGTGTTGCAGGAGCAGAAGATGAACCTGGCTTTGGTTCCTGCTGTGATCTCCACCAGCATTGCTGGCTGGGCTCTCAGGGCAGAGGAGATCAGCAACTGGTGCTCACTGCAGAGCACATCTGAGCCTCAGCCTGTCCTGTGCTCACCCCTGGTCTCTCTGCTGTCCCCTGGGCATGAAACCGAGATCTAACAAAGTCTGCTCAACAGCTTGAGCTCCCATTTATGCTCTGATGGAGGGTTTATGAATTTGTACAGATTGTTCCTGAAAAACAAAAAAAATCACCTTTTTCTGAACTTATCTTGGAGGAGAGGAAGGAGGAAGAGTCTATACCTATGACTGCATTGGCCTGGGAGAGGTTTGCCTGTGGAAAAGCTGTTCTTGTTTTCATGCTCTGTCAGTTAGTAGCACAAACCCTTGATGGTTTATTTGTTTATGCATTTAGATAATTTTCAGCTCCAATGGACTCCTATCTCTAGTCCATACTGGTATCTTGTAAACCTTGTGTGGTAGAGGTGCATCAAGATATTCCACAGAATATCCTGAGTTGGAAGGGACCCCTGAGGATCATGGAGTCCAATTCTAGTTTCCCTCAACCCTTTGAATTTCAGTCCTTAGGAAAATACAGAAAATGAAGCTGGCAGAAGTAACTTTGTGTATCTTACATGATGCCAGTGCTACTTTATTTTAGTCTCCCAAGTCTTCTTGAGTCAGCAACACTAACAGCAGTGGAAGTTTTAGTACAGCAGCATAATGAAGATCTTAAAGGGCACGGTGTTAAATGTGCTTTTAGCTCATCAAAATGTCCTTCAGGTTCAGGGCAGATCATTGGTATTAATGTAACTTTTTTTTGGAGGCTTCTTTCAGAGAGTGGACTGCATAAATAGTTTCATTTACTGTATAGGTCTCAACCCTTTGCTGTGAGGTTTATATTTGTCATTTCTGTGGCTGTTGGTCAAAGTTGAAGAGTCTTTTTTTGGAAAATGTTGTGTTTTCTTATCCTGGAATTCTGCCACAGAGGCTTAGGTTGCCATAATGGTTGAAGAACTTACCTGAAACAATGTAAATAAAGTAGTTAAATATAAATTAGGAGCTTGAAGTGGTTTTAATGAGGAGTATATGGCTACTTCCCAGTTAATTTTTCTGTAATCAAACCTTGTACCTTGAAATTAGGCAAGGCTTTTGTATAAATGTTACAGACCTTAGATCTGTCTTATTTTTGAGGTAATAGTTCTTTTTTTCATGTGCCTCAGGTTTTTCTCTGTCACCAGTATGTATATTAAAATAAATACATAATATATATGTATTAAAATTTTATTAAAATATTTAATACTAAAAAAGGCTCAGTTGAAGGATTCAAAAAACACTGGGCTATTTGGCAGTGTATTATTAGGCTTAATTCTTCCTATTGCTAAAAGATTAGGAGCATTTGGAGTGGGTGGTTGATAAGACTTCCTCATAGGAAATTTAAAAACCGCTAAGCTAATATGTATACACATAAAATAAAAAGCAGCAATTAAATTTGAAGTTTGGTTTCCAACACCTTGAGGCATGTAAAAATCAGTCCTCCCCAAAAGAGCAGACATAAAGCTGAGAAAGGAAATTTGTATGTTGTTAGTATTTCTAGTGAGTGGAATTTCACTGTGACTCTCAGCTGTGGTATTCATTAGAGCAGCCATCTGCTTTGGCAGTGCTGTAATTTCTTTTTCCAGTATCTCAGATGAAATTAAATGCATCATACAGTGAACACTGCTAGGAAAGTAAAAATCTAAATATGAGCTTGGTATTAAAGTTATGGTAACTCATTGCAATTTATGTCCTATTTGTATAGTGCTCCAAAAATAGAAGAACATCATTAACTGTTCTGAATATTCAGAGAAAGGCTGTCTATTTGGGTGGTTTTGCTTGTACTAGTGCTGCAGTAATTCTTGCAACCTTACAGTGAAATGGGATTTTAGAACTTGAAAATATGACAAGCAAATGAATGGAGAAAACCACAGAATCAGCAGAGGTCACAGTGAGGAACAGATTGCTCTTCTCTCCCACTCTCTTTGCTATTACTGATATCCAGTGATATGTCATTCTTAACTCTTCCTTTTATTCTATCTCTTAATAGTCTGAAGCTTGCAGCTTTTTTGCATTTATCCTAGTGGTTTGGTGCTGTGTTCTGTCAGGAAGCATTACCAAACTCTTGCTGTGTTTTCTGTGTATACTTCCATGTGCACATTAAAAAAAATACCAAGTTGACTGAGAAATCTCATCCCTGCTTCTCTTTTTGCCCTTTCCACTTCTCTAGCTTTTCTCTTCTTGCCTCCATTTTCTCTACTTCATTTACTGTTTGTGAGACTTTAACTTGCCTAATCCTGTACCATCCCAGATAATATTATGCACTCTCTTAGTCATTAAATTTTCCTTTTTGTTTCCTCTCCATCCCTAAGAGAGAAAGTTCCCTTTTCAAATATGTTTCTTGATCTCAAAAAATCCTCACTCAATCCATAATCTGCCTACTTTATTATTTTGCCTCTTGCCACAGTTAGTAATATCTGCTTTCATTATTGCTTGTCTTATATTTGATAGTTTTATAGATAAATCAGTTATATATCAGAACACAGAGTCTCTCTGCAGTTCTTGTGATTTGGCCACAGACTGAGACTGGAATGTGCTTAGGAAGCATTAAATGTGAGAAGATGGCTATTGCAGAGCTCCTGTGCTGATTTTGCTGGTTGTATCTAAAGCTCAGAGGTGTTAAATGACCCAAACTGGATATTCTGTCTGGTGGAGAGCATTCTGTGAACTGGGCAGATGGTCTCACTCCTGCCAAGAGCTGATGTGTGCCATGGGCTGGAAGGGTGGCCCAGTTCATCCCAGTTCCTATAAAGTTCTTGCCACTGGGATGGGCTATCCAAAAAGTCTGAGGCTACAAAACATTCCCATCTATAGAAAAAAGCTGAAATAACATTCAGAGTAAAAAAATGAATGCAGCAGATGAAAAATGCTGGCAGCTAAATTTGGTCCTCACTTCCACTCTTTTATGTCTGATAAAGTACTCCAAATGGATAGTGGATAGCATATCTGTCAATATCTACATTTACTTAAATAATGGAAAGGAAAGTCAGTTCCTGAGCTATATGTCTCTCAGAAATGTTTGAGACTTTTTCTTTTTAACCTTGAGGTGTTATATATGGTAGCATATTAAATTAGCATAAAACATCATGATCATTGAGAGTGATATATGGTCATGTGTTCTCTTACAATGCATAAAGAATAATGAGTGGTAATTGGTTCAGGACATTGATTAAAGAGCTGTGGAGATGTAGTTTACTACACAAATGGCCTATCAAATTTCATCTCTGTTGTACTTTCCACTTTATTACTCTAACCTGAAAATATTTCATGAAAGTATGCCTGGACATATATATATATATATATATATATATATATATAAAAAAAACTTTTGACAGTTATTTGGTCCAACTGTGGAAAAAAATCATGTTCAGAGGGGTATACTCTTAACTTCTCCAAAAGGATTTTCTGTGGAGGACTTTCCTGGAAATAGATCTTTAGGAGTCGTGTTGTTAATTATGGGGGATCATGGGTGGTCACAGAAAACCTTTATTTTTGCCTCATTTTGGTGGGAATGTCTCACACCAGAGAGGCAAGTTCAGTGAATTCTCTTCAGTCTGGTGTGAACAGGCTGGGTCACCATCCCTGGAGGTGTTTAAAGGTTGTGTAGATGTGTCACTTCACTTGGGACATGGGTTAGTGGCAGTGCTGGGTTCATGGTTGGGCTCAGTGATCTTACTGCAACCCAAACAATTCTGTGCTTCTGTGAAATCTCATGGAAGTGACACACTAATCCTTCACATAAAATAGTTTGGAAATAATGATTTTTGTTATTGTTAGCTGAGGAAGATTTATAGAATGCATTGTAAATTAATAGAGTCTCAGAGATTTGTGTTTCTGACATATTTCATTTATTTACATGATAATTCTTTTTCTGTTTTATCCTTACAAGACATAAATTCTGATATGCCAAAGGAAAAACACAGTTCAACAAGAAGCTTTTATTTTGGAAGTGTCATCTTATGTAAAAAAAATTGCATCCTTAACTTAATCTTTTATCTTTTGGGGATAAAATGCTTTGCCAGCTCACTTCTGCATGCATAAGAGCCAAACACTTGTCTTGAATAACCTTGGCCTTGCATTTTTTTTTCTTTGAGCAGCATATTAAATGACAACACTATGTGGGTTTGCTCTAATAACAATAATAGGCAAAACAAGAAATCATTCTTTTTCCATAATTCTTAAAAAGCTGTATGAAAGTACCTTAGGGTGGGAAAGACAGATTACCTTAAGGCCTTTGCACACATCTGCAGTAAATCAATTTGCCATGGAGATTGGAAAGTGAGCTGCCATGGCCTTGCACAGGAGGGTGCAGAAGCAGTAGTCAGGATATCTGTGTTAATGTGTCTTTCTTCTGACAGTTAATCTCTGGATATCTCAGACTTTCCATGCCTTTTTTTTTTTTTTTAATTCTCTGAGCAATTTTTCTCGCCTTTGCTCAAGAAGTGAGGGAGAAGACCTTGAAAAGATCTGGGGAGATTGATGTGCTGTCTCGTAAGAAGAGCTAAAAATGCTCGGTTTGTTTTCTAAAAGAATGAGGCAAGGCAGGGCTTTATATGCTAAAGGACAGTGTTGACATCAGAACAAAGAAATGAAATAAAGTGTAAGGCAGAAGAATAAGTCAAAAGTGATAACCTTCAGAGCAGGGCAGTCCAGGGGCAGTCTTCCAGTGGCAGAGCAGAGGCTGTGACTGTGCAATTGGATCTTAAAGAGTCTGTGCATGAAATTCTGGGAAAGTCTGGGGTGTGAGAGAAGTGGGATGCATTGGTAGAAGAGAGGTCTCCTCATTACTCAGTACTTATGGGAGAAGAGGACCAGTTTTATATCATGAAGTAGGTGGAGTATGTGATATATGAAAAGATTTCCATGTCTGATTACATTTGATCCCTTTGATCTTTCAACTCTGATATATTTCTCCCTGGTGACTTCCAACTTTCAAATGACTTGCATTCTTTTATTTCCAGTCCTACAGAAAATACTCCTGCCCATCTCTGTGCCATTCATCTATAATCTATTACCTTTCCTTTTTTCTGTTTTTTTTTTTCTTTCCTTAAAACATACACTGTTAAATTTTATCCCCTAGAACCATTCAGCATCAAAGAAAGTTAACAAAAAAGTGTAAGCAAACTTTTCTGATAGTGGGATAAATTTTATGGACCTCTGGTTCAGTGAATGTCTGCTCTGTCCTACTGTTACCACTGACAAAGAAGAGGATCTCTAACTTCCTGGGAATTTCAGACAAAAAAAAATTTCTGCATCTTTTCAACTTGATTATGTTAGTCAAGGGAAAGGTTTCAGTAGCTTAAATGAAACAAAAATAACAAATAATAGTGTGAGGTCTGTACTTAGGGGTTTTTTTCCTCCATCTCAGGTTTTGGCAGTGTATAAAAGTGACTGTATCAGGGTGAGTTGAATACAATAGGCTCAAAATGTACAAAGATACCTAAGCAGACTAAATAAGTTTGAAATCAAAGCTTACTCAGCAACACCCTTTATTGTAGACAGTGAAGGGTGTATTCATAAGGAGACACAGAAATCTGTCATCTAGATCTTACCTTGGATAAGCAGAATTTCATCTACAGATAAGAGGAGATTTAGGAGGAGTCTCTTCTCATTCTAAATACTTCATCACTTGTAAACATTCTACGTACCACACTGTCTTCCAATAATGAATTCCAAAGTGGTTTAAGAATATATTTGTGTCATGGTTTTGGTGCACTGTTTGTGTTCTGTTTCTCTGATATTGTGGTTTGTTTAATATACTGATGCCTTGTGAAGGCTGACCTAGAACAGAGACTAGATGGAGTTAAAGCATAAAGTAGGTGTTTCTTAGAAGGCCTCAATGGCTCCACCTTGGGCAGCACATGAGCCCAGCCAGGGCTGCACCCAAGGAGAACCCAAAATGGTCACAAAATGCACAACTGGTCATGAGGTCTCACACTTTTATAAGTTCTGGTCCATTTGCATGTTGGAGTTAATTTTGCAATTACAGCTTTAGATTATGAAGTCCCACACTCTTGTTTTTCTCTCTTCAGTCCACCATTGTTTGAGCTCTTGGGCCTGAAATTTGGATCATTTGTGCTTGGTCCCCAGCTGGAGAAGGAATTGTTTTGTGTACCTACTCTGTGAAGAGAGCTCACCATCCCCTAATATGAAGCTCAGAACTACACACTAAAGCAGCACAGAATCTGAAAAACATAAAAGCTAAAACCTGAGGCATCAATCTGAGTTTGTATCCAATCTCTGCTTTGGAATAAAAGGAAAGAATCAGTTGCTGGGAAAGCATAGTTGTGAGTCCTGAGTTTAGTGTGGGTGTGACCTGTGAGAGTGTGCTTGACAGGCAGTGAATGTGGCAGGGATGCAAAGGGGTCATGCCAAGGTCTTTGCAGGGATGCAAAGGGGTCATGCCAAGGTCTTTGCAGGGATGCAAAGGGGTCATGCCAAGGTCTTTGCTCTCTCTGGTCAAGGGTGGCCTGTCCCATGGATGCCCCTCTGCTGCTCTCTGAGGCTGGTCAGTGGCTGTCCTTGCCAGCCTTGTGGCCAGCTGGCAGTGCTGGGAGGTTCAGTGTCACAGCCACCACTGTCCCCTGCAGTGGAGAGGCAGGGACTGACCCCCATCCTTGGGGATGTCCCCATCCTTTGGGGATGCCCTGCCTTCTGCTCCTGCCTGATTCCCCTGCTGCTCTCTCTTGGGCTGTCTCCTACAGCTTCCAGGGAGTGTTAATTGCAAAGTGCTGTAAGATTGATCAGAGTGGGTTTTTTTCCCTATTTTCATTTTCTGCTTCTTGCTTAAACATGGTATCCCTGGTTCCACATATGGCAACTAAAACCTGGAGAAGCACAGTAATTTTAACAGTAGAAGATGTTCTCAATGCACTGATGCACAGTATCTGTTTTGCCTTTTGTTCACTTGCCTTGGAGTAGCAAATGTAAAATTCTAGAGGACAATATTTTGTATTGATTTTACTTATAAAATCAATAAATAAAAATAGCTTGGCACAAGAGGGAATTCAATTACAAGCTTCATGAAAATTGTTGGAAGACATAATAAAATCTTAAAATGAAGTAATATGTATGAGTAATCAAACAGGGTTGACTACATCTTCATGAATGACAAGCTTATGGTATAAAGTACTCTCTTAATCTTGAAGGCCTATTTTTATTTGTGACTCTCTCCCACTTCTCATGGGCATAGCACATAAAAATGATGTATATTGTTTGGAGAAGTGTCAACAAGGCACAATCTTTCAGAGAAGCCCTAAAATATGCTCTTCATTTCTCTTCTGTGTGTCTGCAGCTTTGTCTTCTTCTCATTATACTCCCCAGCTCTTACTGATTCAGTGGATGCAGTAAAAACTGTTACTCTGAGCTAATTGTCAGTGGGTTTTGCTAGAGCTGCTCTGTGGCATTTGGTTCAAGAAAAGCCAATATTAAATAGGCTAAAAAAGCTACTATGCAAAAAGTACTCTGACAAAAATTAGGATCTAAAGATCTAGACCAGCCTAAGTGAAGTCAGGATTAGGTAAAGATGACTATAGCTGGAACAGCTGACTCACTCTGAAGCCATTTTGGGAATCTTTTGACCAATGTAGGAACTTTGGAAAGTTGGCTACACCTCAAAACCACCTGCAGAATTTTTGTGCATTTTAACATCTTCTTTTTCCCCCTCAAATATGACTCATTACATGTTTATAATAGCTGCTTACACAGAGGAGGACACATTTCTCAGTTCCATGTAACAGCTGAAGCAAAAAGATCTCATTACTTTTGGATGTTCTCCTGTCTCTGAAGGATCAATAATCATATGCAAGGGCTGGAAGACTTTAAGGAGTACAGAATAAAAAGTTAGGATCTTTAGGTATCTGTGGAACATGCTTGCAGAATTATTCTATACCAATAAAATTTCATGTCTCTAATTTAAATTATTTAAATTAAATCAGCTGATACAGTATATAAATCAGGAATTTGCATTTGATTGAAGATTATATGATATCCTGAAGTGTGCAGCCTAAGATCTTGCTGATTTTGCAATCATGCTTGCTGAGAACTCCTTTATACCAAGAGAGAAATATTATGTAATTACAACTGCAGAAGTTCATGCAGGTAGCACCAGTTTATTCCTTATCTGATTTATTGCAGATTTTCCTGAAGTTCAAATCAGTCGTAGTGCAGAGAGCTAAAATAAAACCCTTTTCAAACTCAAACCTGGGTTTTGGGTGGGATGTGAGGGGGGCAGGCTTTACCTGTGTTTGGTGTGTCTCCCTCTACCCCCAGGGTGACTTCTGAGAGAATCATGCAATGAATACAAGAGAAGCCTATAAGGTTTTCCCTTTATTTTTGGGATTATTTCTATTGCTTTGCTACAAAGCAGAGTCACACCAAATCCCCTTCTGTAGTTTAAAAACTTGGTTTATCTTTCTTTTATCTCTTACAAGCATGCAGGGACCCTGGTATTTGAAATGTGCTTGTAATTTACAGCAAGAATTCATTTTTTCTCCCTTCCCTTCCTTCTGTAAGTTATTAGACTGATTCATACTTAAAATAGGCTCTCACTTTATTCCTGATTGAAGAATGATTTGTCATGTCCCTGCACATAGGAATCTCCCCTTTGGGAATCCAGCCATTTTGACAGGAAGGGAGAAAAAGTGAAAATATTGCAGCTTCCATCCCTGCATCCAGCTGTCCAGTTTTACAGTGTTTTATTGTCTGCAAAGAGCAGGAGCAGGGGGGTGAAACAGGCAAATAGGAGATGAAAATATGAAGAATATTTCAGTGATTCAGCATTTTACTATTTTTGCAGTATCAGGCACTGTATTGCCCACCCTACAAATCAAACACAATAATTAGACCCACAGGGATCTTAGCCATGACTGTACAGAATATGTAAAGCTGTCAGAGGTCCCAGTCATTCAGGAGCACACTGCTAATGCTTATTCAGCCACAAAATAATGGGAAGTGTAAAAAGAAGATCCAAGAGTCATAAATTAAAAACCAAGGCAAAAGAACGTGGAGTTCTCTTATGTTGCAATCTTCCACTTAAAATATTGTCCTAACAATTTAAATGTACATTTAATGAAAGTAAGAGCAATTTTAAATGGAACCCATAAACAAAATGTAAGTTGGATTTAGTATAATTAATTCTATTTTTCCTTTTCTCTGAATTAAAAAATCCCTTAAATCTTAAGTCATGGCTGGAATGTCCACTGTGATGATATCTTAAATTTTATTTGTGCCCTGCAGATTGAAGTAGCCAAGCTGAGTGTATGGATTTGAAAACATCTTCATTTGGAAATTGTAACATGCAATCACTAAACTAAGTGTTGGTTGAAGATTATGGTTGTGAAAGGATGCATAGAATTCCCAAATGTACGTGAAACTTAAATCCCCTAGTTATTCCTGAATGGGAAAATAGGGAAGCATTTGTAGTAAACCCATTTCTGCATAATATTTCTAGTTTTTTGCAGGTCCTCCCACATATGATGTTACCTTTGTGTCCTGTTGCAGTTGTCCTCCTTTGACTTAAATAGTATATTTCTTGGGTTCTTAATATCTTACCTCTTAATAACAAAACAAACAAAAGACACTTTGAGAAGTATCTTCAGCCTTGTTGTGTTCTACTGACTGAAAATGGGGTGTTGAAGGAATATTCAAAATGGGCATTGGGTAACTTTTGCATTTCCTTTGACTATTAAACCAAAACTGGTTGGTGAGGGAGGTCCCTGCTCCATCATGTGAGAATTCCACATGATTGGAATATTTCCACAGCAAATCCTGCTCTGAGCCCTCTGCTGCTTTCTGCCTGATCCCAGGAAAGAATAATACAGAAGTCCCTGCACTGCAAAGAATAATACAGAAGTAGTCCTTAAAGGTGTTTGATAAACACCAAAACTGGAAGAAACAAGAATACACAATCAAATGTCCTGATTTGTTTTTAAACCAGTGTAGACTAATTAACCCTTTATGTCTGTGGGACTTACACAGATACTCGTGCAACAGCATGCACACGTTGCTATGGCAGTCATTTTGTTTGTCAAATGCTAACTAAACTCTAAAGAAAAAAAAGCCTTTTCCTTTTTTTTTTCCTTTCTGTTGTGCCTAGTATCTCCAGCCCACACACAGCTGCTCTAAAATAGCTCAAAGCCTTCTGGCATAGAGGGTTTCCAGTCTGGCAGGAGCCTGGTGCTGTCGCAGGGGTCTGTGCCTGTCTGTGAGCACGGAGCCCCCTCCTCCCACCTGTGTCCCTGTGCTGGGCTCTCCTGCTCCCCTGGCTGGCACTTGCCTGCCTGGCTTCCAAGGACACAGCCCAACTTCCCTGTGCCTAAAATCCCTTCAAGCCTTGGAGGATAATTCCCCTCTCTTATGGTCCCAGTGAAAAGGCTGTTCTGAGCTGTTTCTGTCCGCAGGCTGCAGAAGAAGGGCAGCTTTGTGAATTTATGGGTCAGGGACAGAGTGGGATTTCTTTGGGGAGCTCTGCCTGCCTGTGCTGTTGGCAGGTTGGGGTGGGTGCTCAGAGTCAGGTTGATGCATTCCTTACATTCCATTTCAGGAGGGGAGGAACCCTGATCACACCTTGCACCCTTAGCTCTCACTGACATCATCTCTCCTGGGAGAGTGACCAAAGTGGGAAAGGATGAAAACTGATGCTCTGCCTGAAATTTCCTCAGGACCTCTGAATACCAGTGCCAGGGATTCTTTTCTCCTTCTCTCCAGCAAATAGTTTGCAGGGATGTGCCTGACAAATGCTATGCATAGAGAGGACCTCCATTTTCAAATAAAAGGTAACAACTCCATTTTTATGACTACTCTCTTAAATTTTCATCTGTGAACAACAGGTTTTATAACCTGTGACAACACATGGAGAACAAAACATTTTGACTGCTCATAAGAACTTCTGGTGGGCATCTAACAGCAACAGCACAGGTAACTATTTGCCTTTTTCAAGTTCATGGGAGTGCAATTTTTCATTTGAGTGCAATTCTTTGGTTCTCCTGCGCCACGGCCACTTTGAGATGTGTGAGTGTGGTGGTACTTTAAGAAGGGAGAAGTAAGAAGCTGCAGCATAAATCCATTATATAGATTCTGCCCTTAGGGGATCATGTAGAAAATCCTTCTTAATTTGGTGACTACCCAGAAAACACTTGAGTGCTGCCTTTAAATAACAGCAGCCATGCCAGCATGTGCTCGGGTGCAGCAACATTTTTGGCAATTCCATGTCCATGACTATAACCATAATTTCACCACTTGATTTTGAAATCTTTGGGAGGTGAAAGTTTTGTCTTGCACAGAGGAAAGATCCTGCCAAGGAGTGCATTGACTGCAAAAGGTGGAGTTCATGATGTCTTAGTTAGATGTTAGCCAGCTTTGACAGAAATACTGTATATTTTGTGTGTGGTTTATAGGGTTGTATGGGCAAGAATTCATCTTCAGATATCTTGAAATTTTTTGGCATCTTATAAAGGTAGCTTTAAGCTGTAATTTTTAGAGGAAGATACCTTGGTATAAGAAAGGTTGCTCTGAGGAAGACACAATTGATGTGTAAGCTGGAAAAAAGAAAAGTTAAATAGATTTATACAATATGTATGAGAAACAAACAAAACTGTATTGACCAAAAATAAATTATCTCTGTTTTCCTGCATCCTTTCTTAATTGAACTGTTCTGCAAGCTGAATTTAGAAAAGCATGTTTTGTGTTGGGCTCTGAAAAAGAAATGCAGATATTTTGATTGGCAAAGGAAACTTCATACAAATCATATTCTCTCAGCCTTATAATGCCCATGGACGTCAGTATGTCTACTTATAATGGACACTTATATTCTCCACTAATGTCAGTATTGCAAGACAAAGAGGCAGGGCATTGAAGAGACCTCTGTGTTTTCACCCATGTGCAATGTTTAGGTTTAAATGCTAATAATAGCATTTTTCTCTGTAGTATTTTCAGATCTTCTTGTTTTGTTTTTGCTCTGCAGTTTTATTGTGGGTTTGTTTCGTACTTAACATAACTGGCAGCATTTCAAATGTCATACAGGAGGTGTTAGCAGACAAGCTATTAGCTGGGAAGTTGCAGATTTGAATGCACATAGATACATAAATAAACAGAGGCTGGAAGGAGAAAGATGGAAGGAAAGGGATGGGTGCAGTGGGTTTTAACTATTTATGAGTGAAGGCAGCTCGCACTTGGTACCAAGATTTCAAGTTGGTAAAGCCCTCATTATTCCTATCATCACTATTCCCTTTTGTGATCATCAGCCTCACAATGCAGCAAAGCAGGGAAGATTTTTAACTTTATCTTCTGAACTAACTCATGGACCCTCAGACCTGTTTTTATGTAGTGTCCACTGTCAGATGTAACATCTGCAGGTGTGGTGGGTGCCTTTGAGAATGGAACATGCTGCACATTGCTCAAGTGTTGTGGGCAGAGCACCTCTGAACAGGGCAGATGACTGGAATGGGGAAAATTAATGAGCAAAATGTTCTATATTTTACCATGTACCAGTCTTTTAGATTTGTAACTTGTTTCAAAGCTCTCTACTGGAGGAAACCAATGTGTATTGGGAAATGAAAATGATACTGGGAGAATCCATTCTGCATTTCACTTGTCAGTTGTCTGTATTTCTTTAATGCTCATCTAGACAAGTTTGGGGATTTTTTTTCATCAAAAATTGCTAATATCTGGCATTTCTTTTTACATTAATGCCTGCATAATCTACCATGGATATTGGGCTCTGGTTTTCAAGCTAGAATATGGTACAAATACCCTTGACTTGAGCAGATACCATTATTCTCAGTACCTTATCTAGTTCCATGCTGTGATGATGTCTGACATCTGGGGTTATTTCACTACTTGACTACTTAGGTTCTAAGCATTCAAGAAATAATGTGATTAAGAGCTGGTTCCTGATTCCATTGTCTTCATTGACTGGATCCAGTGGCAATGGATCAAGCTTTTCACATGCAACATACAAGAGTGAAATAAAGACTTCAGAACCATTATTTATACTCAGCTGATGGGAATCATTCTGAGACTAAGTGTTCTTGAGGGGAAGCTTGATAGACAAGGGAGAATCTGAGGGAAGTCAGAGAGGAATAGCTCCCAAACCTGCTGCCGTATCATTTGGGTTTGTCTGCAATATCCTGCTATGAAAACATTTAGAGACAGCTTGCAGGTTATAAATTACTGTACAAGGTGCAGGTAATTAATTTTAAATGGCACTGTTTATAAGCTTTCTCTCAGTGATAGCAAATCTTGGAGGGCTGTTGGGTTCCTAAATTCCAGCCAACCCACACCATCCATGGTCTGCTGGGTGGGAGTTCTGGAGAGAGCAGATGCTGTGAGTGTTGCCATGTGGAAAATTTGGGAGTCCACAATTCCCATGCATTGGAGACTTGTCTCACATAACAATGAGTTGTTGAAGAGCTTGTGTACTAGAATAAAACAGGTAGTTGTAGCAGAAAAATCCTATTAAATGTTTTTCATCAGAAGTTTGTTCGCAAGGCAGTTGTTGATTTCATTTCCAGGCTCCTGGAATCTTATTACAGAACAAAGAATCTTAAATGAAATCTTAATTTGAAAATCCTCAGCTTATCAACCAGCAGTAAGTTCAGGTCGTCAGAGTTAAAATTCTAGACGTATTTTGCCAGAACTAGAAATGAAAAAATGGAGCTCCATGCAATTTTTAAAGTTAGCTGTGCAACAGAAACAGCATTTAAAGCTCAATGTGCACAAACTTTAAACCACAATAAGGTTTTATGATGAAAAGCTTGCATTGGTGTGAAACATCAGGTTCCTTGAGGGATCTGTACTGACTGCCAAAAGCAGGTGTTGACAAAGTGGAATAAATACATACAATTAATCAAGATGTCTGGGTGCTACTCTTCATTTTAATTAACAGTGGTCTTTAGAATAAGTAGATTTTGATTATTTACTTCAAAATCAGATTTTTTTTGTAACTGAGCAAAATTATAATATCAAAGCTGATAATGTGTAAATGATTATCAATCTTACCAGACCGAACATGATGTGTATTTGTTAAATATATATATAAGCAGTCCAAATAAGTCTGCCTTGGTGAATGTTTAGTCCTTTTAAGTGTGCTGAATCCTGCTTTATAGCCTGGGCAGGTGAGGGCCTTGCTGCAGGGCTGCTCTGAAGAAAAAGGTGCAGATTCATCAGCCCTAAATCTTGAATATTTCTCCCCTCTGTGAAGGATGAAAGCTCAGGCTTCCCTTCCTTTAGTGAATTTCTCCATGCTCTCAGCTCCACAGGATTTGAGGGTTTTCATGACTGTTTTGTAGGTTATATTTTAAGGATTTTACCTGATGCATATCATGCTCTGCATTAGACAGTGTGCAACATTTTAGTTGCAAATGCATCTTTGCAGTAATTAAAGCTGGAAATGAATCTGGCTCCCTGGACTATTTTGTAAATTCCAAAGGGAAAGGTAGTGATCTTTTTCATGTGATAACTTAGTAATTCTGTACAATTCCATCTAAATCCAAAAAGAGAACACCTGAGAAATAATTATAGTTCTCATTATTTTGGTAATGGTTTTTCATCATGTGTCAGTCTTTTATTTTTTTTTCCTGCCAAATTTTCATTTATATATTTCTATGATGCTTTTTATTTACATATTTCTATGATATTCTTTATTTGCATATTTCTATAGTACTGGAGTCTTTTGTTTCCTTCCTTTCTTTCTTTTTTTTTCATGATATAGTGGGCTACAAACAATGACAATTTTCATTAAATGTTTTAGAGTAATTCCACCTGTTTTATTTTTCCTGATGAAATTAAAAAGCTTGCCAAAGTGGTCAATGTTTCACTTTTTTAGACTTAAAATAATGAAGTTTCTGGGGCACGACCATCAGTTATTCCTCCTCTGGTTAATATTTCTTACTCAGCTTCTACAAAACAGAATCTGGAGTAGTAGAGGTGTCAAGGTTAAAAATGTTCCTCAAGCTTTCCTTTGCTTGTCTTTGCATTTTTTACCAAGGGATCCAAATTAATGTGTGATGGATCATTCTGGGGGGGTCCCAAACCAATCCCTTTTCTGTACTTGCCTGATGTACATTCCTAATCCACAAGAGTTTGCAGGTTTGTTATTCCTCCTGTCTGTGTTTGGCCATCCTCTCCAAGCCCTCACCTCCCGAGCTGTTTTCAGGATGCAGCTCTCTCTGTGTGGCATTCCCAAGCCAGCCCTGCCGAGGGTGATGTGTCCATGGATTCTGTCAGCAGCAGGGATGGGAGCCCATTAGGTACTTACAGGTTTTACACTCACTGCACTTGGCAATTCAGCCCTTTGTGTCCCTGCCTCTTCCACACAGGGTCTCCTCTCAAGCACTCTTTTGTATTGATTGATCTCAGCTTTCTCACCAGCTGCTGCTGAATCAATTTCCCTGTTTCTTTCTTTCTTTCACTTCAGCATCTTACCTGTGTTTTGTTCCTGACCAACCTATTTGAATTGTACTCGTGTGTTTCTTAGGAACTGTGCCGAAGGCAGATGCTGCTTAGTGAGGTGGAATTGATTTAACTTAAGTCAAGGAAGTGGGGTTTATTTAATATTTTATCTGTGATATAAATTGCAGAATTGGCAAGCTACAGAACATCAGAAGGGCTCAATTTTACCTGAAATTTAACCTGGGTTATGCCTGCCTTGCCTTTGCAGGGTGAAAAAGGACCAAGGGTGTAAAAAGACCAAGTCTCCCTCACTGAGTCACTGCTCAGAAAAGTTGCACATTTAACCAGAACCCTTGACTGTATCCTCCTAAGCCAGGAAACTGATTTTTTTTGTTTGTTTTCTAGGAGGTTGTAACTGTCTCTTTACAGTTTCTTAAACATCTGTGGGGCTTTATGCATACTTTTTATAGTTCCTTACATTAGCCCTACAAGTTCATCATCCTTGGTTGGTGCTACTGCAGCATTCTCTGCCTGTTCTTGCATCTGTTAAGCACACAGCATTGGCAGAGATGTGAAACAGAAGTTATGTCCTGTAGTAAGACTGTGATCTCCCTGATTAATATGAATATTTCAGGTTACTAACAATAAATGCAACTACAAATTAATAACAAAGTGGCATTTATTTGTAGATTTCTATTAGGATGTGCAGTACTTTACAAAAGTGCATTTCCAAGTCCCAAGAGCAAGGACCTTTGGGTAAAAGTTTTAGAGGCATTGAATACATATCATAAAACAAATGATGTTCTGCCACATTACTAATTATACCTTGTCTTTAGGTACAATTTTCTGTAATAAAACCAGGTACCTTGTTATTCTTAAATGCAGCTTGGAATGTACATGGAATTGACTTCTAGAGACAGTCAAAGTGAATTAAAGATACAACTCTGTGAATTTTAATAGGAATTTTGTACAAGTTCTGTACTCATTATTCTTATGAGCTTTTTGCAGTTAGGCATTTCTACCTGTCTCTTTTCACTCTTTCTATATGTTTATGTATATTTAATGTCTTTTGGTTTAACTGCTTCAAATAATCTGTTTCATCATCACCTGTTACAGAAAAAGAATGTGTGCTTAATTGAATTTAAATTATTTTAAGAGTCTACAACTTATAACCATCATCTACTAAGACAGAATTTCCAACTTGTAGGAGTTAGTAACTTTGAAGTTGACATTTCTTTTCTCCGGTAATGATTGCAACCGCAGATTCTGCACAAATGGCATATTACATGAAGTGAAAGTTTAATTATAAGGGGAAACTTAATTGAATATTTCTGTTTGATTAATAACAAAGAAGCAGGAACATCACGTTTGATTTTAGGCAGGCCAAATAAAGGTTGTTGAAGTGCTGCTTTCAGCGAGTTAAATGTGCAGTGCTGAGGTGTGCCTTCTTCCAGTGGGTGTCTCAGGCTGAGCAGGGGCTGTGACCTCTCTGCTTTGGTTTCTGCTGGGTGGAATCCAGGGCAGTCCAAGGCAGAGCAGACCCAGGTCAAAGGCTCTTGCACAAGCTCTCTCAGCTGGCTGTCAGTGGATGATCTTCAGTTTAGTGAATGCAGCACCATGGCTTGAAGGAGCAGTGCAGCAGCTTTGTGTGAGAGCAGACTGAAGGGCTGGAAAGGATGAGTATTGTGCTTTCCTCAGGGTGCCTGGACAATAAATGGCCCAGCAGTTTCAAAGTCAGTGGGCCCTGTTCATGTAAAATTGTTTGAATCCAGAATGGCCACAGAGAGCTCAGTAAAATCAGCCCTCGAGGAAGCAGCAACAAGAAACAAGCCCATGAACAAAACTGGTTTGTTTTTTTTTTTTAGCATATCAGAATTTCAGCTTTTAAAATTTATTTAAAATTAAAGACACTTAGAGCATTTCATTTTTTCCCCTATTGTGATTAGAGATTACTGAAACCTGCACGTGTACTTTTTCCCACCATGACCTCTCCTTGCTGGGCTTTCTAACCACTAAATCATTAACTTCAGAGAAAGCTTGATCTGCTGCCAGAGACATGTCCTTTTTCTGGGCAGGCTGTTTATGGCATGCAGCTCCCAGATGATGATCATATCACTCAGCAAACAGTTGTTTCTGAACACACCCATTTAGTGAATGTACAAGATTTTCTTTTACTGGCAAAGTTACTTTACACAATAGTTGGATGCACAGGAACTAAAATAGAAAACACTACTGACAATTCAGATGAGTGTTGTCTGTAAAATTATGCTTTTCTGAACAAGAAGCTTAAAAGAAAATTCCTAACAAAGCTGTAACTGGAAGTTATCCAAAGTTATCCATATTGTATAAGAGGTGCATCTCCAAAAAGTGCTGTGATTTACATTGTGACGAGATGCTGTTTCAATAACTAAGGTATTCTAAAAATTAAGCAATACTCCTGAGTAAACTCACTTTTAAGTGCTTTGGTTTTCCATAGAATTTTTTGTCAGTAAAGTTATCAAACTCAGGGCTAGAACCCCACACAGTTACAGCTGTAGATGGGGTGAGGTGGGATTGTATCTTATACCCAGCACAACCCTGTATGATTTTTCTTTTTCTTTTTATTTTTTTCCTCAAAAAAGTGCTGTGATGCACCAAAAAAAGAGAGTGGGGTTCAATTTCTAACACTAAAAGATATAAGAGGGACATTAAAAAAACGGTTTTGATTTTCAGGGTACTATTGATCCCCATAGGCAGGTGCTTGTAAATGGATACCAGTTTTCCTAAAAATTTATGAAATTCTAGAAATAATCATATGTAGCTGAGCATTAGCACTGCTTGATATTCTGATAAATTAAACTGCCCTCATGATGATGCTTTTGAATCCACACCATAGGAGATTTGGGCTTAGTGCAATATCTGCACTATAACCCATGGATCTAACCTATAGCTTTTTGCTGGAAAATTGAAATAAGCCTCACAATTCATCTGAAATGTGTGCCAGGGCTCCCAGTGCATGAGAATAGCCTGATGGAGCTGTATGTGAAGAAGGAGAAGCTTCTGAACTTTTCAGTAGGGGGTTGAATATATATTATGGCAAATAGATCATTTTAAATTAGTGTTCAGCACATTTGGGATAGAGTGTATTTTTTCTCCTGTATAAATTGCCTCTGAACACAATTCAGAAACCCAATCTTAGGCTTAGCAATGAACATTTCAAAAACGTAAATTAATATCTTCACGGGGAAGAAATATGGTTTATTATAGAATCACCTGCAATTGCCACTGTAATTATGGCTTTGTCAGTAATTCTGTGAAAACTATTTATTAGGAGTTTTGGAAAAATACTCTTTCAGAATGAGCTGCAATGGAGTGTGCAGCTCTGCAGGCAATGACTGAGCCTGAGGTGCATCCTGCACTTGCTGCTCTGAACGGGGAAATTTGACTTTTCCCCTGCAAAAGGTCATACCCAAGTTGTTGGGAGATTCCCAGAGAAGCTGACTTGTCTCTTTAAGTAGCCTTTTTAATATCTGGAGCAGGGAATCATCCTGCTTAGGATGCCTGTGGCAGAGGTCTGTTCTTGCTGACAGCATCAGTCCCAGAACGTGGGTCATGGCCCTTCTGCAGGGCTGGCAGTGCCAGGGCAGGGGGGAATTGGCTTCTCCTCATGGGCATGCCACTCCTGGGGCAATTGTTGGGCTTGGTAACCCTGCAGGTCTTTTTCAGCCTCAGGGATTTGGTGATCCTGTAATTTCTTTGCTTTCCTTACAATAAAAGATGGCAAATTTGCAATTAGCAAACTGTTGCTGTATCCCCTGGCACAGAAAAGATGTAATTCAGTTTCAGTATTTTCCTCAACACTGGTGCATATAGATTAAAAGAGTAGTACTTGATGCTCTAAATTACAAAAATAAATTTAATTCAGATTTCAAAGTTAGTTATTAGCCCAAGAGACCTATACAAGTTTGACAGGAAATTTTAATACATTAAGAGGATGCTATTTTACCATGCTGACTTTCTGCTTCAAAATGGTGACTTTAATTTTTATCTCTTCTTTAGCTGGCAGCCTTGACTCTGTTTTCTGAAACAGCCTTGTGGTTCTGAAGAAGTTCTTCTGAAACTAATAGAGTGAGAATCAGAGTTAAAATAAGCTTAAATTAATGAGATGGAAAGCCAGATCTACTCAAAGAAAGATCACTGGAAGTGTTGACCAACCCATAGTGAGTGCACTGATCTCTCACAAAACTCTTGTAATGTGAACTAAATTAAAAGCAGGGGAAAAATAATTAGAAATGTAAGAAAAACCAGTGATCCTCCATTGTTTAATCTGAAATCAAGCAAGCAAATTTATGTGAGCCAAGAGTGTTTTTCAGGCTAAATAAAGGTACAGATGATGGGGCAGGGGTTTAGGGCAGGGAGAAAGTGCCCCTTATCCCACTTCTTTGGGCTTTGTTTCAGGGAGCACAGAATGAAGAATTAAAATTCCTGCACCCCTCCAACAGAGATCATTATGTGTCAGATAACCCAATGAAGAAATGATTTCATTCCAGAAAAATAAAGTTATAAAGACATTCACCAGTGGCTTTCCTCCTCAGCTGGTAATATATTTTGAGTGTTATCAAAAAGTGTGTTAATGAGTGATTAAAAATGGGCATAATTTAGTTTTTTAAAAGTCCTCACTCACAATTAGCACAGTGTGTTTATATATTAGTAGAGCTTAATCAGATCAGGAGGAAAGGATTTTAACTCAGAGGAAAGGAAATCCCAGGGCTGATTTTTCAGAACAGATATGAACAAATATTCTCATTTAAGGATCACCTACACAAGACAAGATTCACTGATGCTGTCACTCTGGCTATGGAATGAAGATGGGCAGGTTCTAGGTTCTGACTGTGACTTGATGGTTTTCTTAAAGGATTGTTCAAAATCCTGCAGAAATTAGGGGCAGGATGTGTCACTCATGGAACAGTATCTGTCATTAGCATGAGGTTGCCAAGAGCTCAGAATAGAGGAGTAAAATGGTCACTTTTGGCCTTCAAAATAGAAAAATGTAATACTTTTCTCTGTATTCATAACTGGTACAGAAACTCTGATTTCTGAGCTCTAGTTAATCTTCAAAAATACCAGAAAGTGGACAATTTTTTGCAGTTCTATTCATTGCCTGTGAAGAACTGTATTTTCTCTCCCCTTAGTAGTATGTCTTGAGATCACAAATAATCAGTTTGTACAGTTTATCATTACCTCTAATCCTTAGATTACACTCACACTCCACCTAAAATCATTGCAAGTGGCTTTCATGAATTCACTAAGGCACAGCTCTGAAAAAAAAAGCCATTGCAACTCATGAAGGAAGCACTTGGGAGGGAAAATATGTCCTGGAAATGGCCAGGGCTGCTTCCCCATTCTGTATATGTTGAGGAGTGTGTTCATTCTGTGGTAATACCAGCTAAATATGCAGCATTAGTAGTTAATTAATAAACTATTAAATATGAACAAGGCTGCCATAACCTGAACTTGTAACAGGCTAAATGGAATACAGAAAATGTTGGTTTAAAATGTAACAGGAAAATTTCTAGTGCTAATCCTTCAGAGTTTAATAGTTTGCTTTGTCTTTTGTCATGGGTTAAATAAAGACTGGTAGCACATCTGCATAGTGGCATTTTATACTCATTTTTTAGGAGGGAGTGTTTTTAGTAACCCAGCCCTTACTTAACCATGGGATGAGAATATCTTATGAATATAGCTTAATTTCTACATGCTTCAGTCATCTTCAGATTTATTTAAAATAATGAAGCAGTGCCAGAATCCCACACTGTCTGTCATAGTAACCACAAACCAGTGCAAGGCATGTATCAAACAAACATTTAAAAAGGGGAGGACAAAATTACCAAAGCATAGCAATGCTTTTTAAAAACCTTCTCAATATAGGCAAATAATTTTTTAATACAAAATGAATTATTTTAAAATTTTTGTTTTCTTTACACATTCTGGGAAATTTTAAGAGTAAAAGTGAATGCATGAAAGCACAATAATTTTGTAGTAGTAGTAAAAAGAGACAAAAAAAAATAAAGTATTTTAATTTAACATATACTGCTGCTTTTCCCCATTCCTGCTTCAGGGAAGAGTCAGGCCATGCCTGACAATTAATTTGTAGTAAAAGTGTGTAATTCTCTTCTTACAGGCATTCATTATTACATTTGAAATATTTCATTTCATAACAAAGGCAAAGAATCATCTTAGGCACTTTTATCATGGTAATGCTTTAAAACATAGAATGACATTTATGTTTTTTGCAAACTCCTTTCATCTTCTGCAGAATGGAGTATATCCTCTATGACTGTGAGTTCCTATGGCATTTCCACATCTTCTTTGATTCCCCAGGACAGCAGGAATTTGCAGAGACTGTTTGATACAATGTTGGTTTAGTGAGTGTGGTGTCATCAGAGATAAAGCTTCAATTCCAGTTTCTCTGTATTTGCTAATCACTTTTAGAAGATGGAACACTAAATAGATATGTTCAGTTGTCCTACTTTGTTTTTTTTTTCTCTTTTATAACTTTTTATGTCATTATTGCCAGATAATTTTGTGCCCAAAATACAATGGAATGGATTTCTTTTAAAAAGAAATCAAATCCCTGCAGTAGAAGCAGTCTGCCCGGATTGCACCCAGGGAAGGGCTGCAGGACGTGTGTGTGATGAGTGTGATCAGTGAATGCACACACAGATGTAGGGAGCTCTCCTCTCTCCACATTACCTTTTCCTTGAGAAGAGGTTGATAAACACAGCTCCTTTTGTCCTCTCTGGAAAAAGAATGGATGAGTTTCTCACTCCAGCCCAGGCAAATTTGGAATTTCCTTTTGTGAGGCTCAGAGCCAGGCTTTTAGCAGGGATTGAGGTGACCCAAGGAGCCAGAGCTGCTGTTGCTGCTGTGCCACAGGCTGTTCTCCTCCTCTGCTGCCGCTGCAAAGTTTCCCAGGTTTGTTCTCAGGATTGGCTGAACTGCTTTTCTTCAATAATCAGGGAGAGCAAATTCCGTGCCTTTTGCTGGAAGGCTCCTGTACAGAAAAAAAGGTCAATGAAAATACCAATGGTTCAAGGTCTGCCACTCCTAAGCATGTAAAGTAGTGTTTCAAAAGTTACAGCAAACTGTAGCTGCAGGCAAATGTTCTATAAAGCAACTTCTACACCTCTGTAAAATATTTATGTGTGTTTGAAATGAGGTTGTCCCTCGTAATGAAGAATAAGTAACCAACATACTTGCTTGGCTCTACTTTGCAATTGAAGTTTGAAGGCTTTTTAAATTTCAAATCAGATGTAAATTTTTTTCTTGTCTCAGTGTAAATTAAAAAAAATAAGAAATATGGGCAAATTCATACACCTAATTCTGCTATTACATTTTTTTCTAGACTTTCCTTTCAGCTCTTTCTACAGAATTCAGACTTGGAGTGGATTTAATTCTGGAAAGTTATCAACTTTATTGCATAACTGTGGGATATGCTTCTCTAAATGTCAGGTATTATCAGAGCACAGCACATTTAGAAGAACTCAGACTGTATAACCCCAAGGTTAGATGTATTTAAATTTGACTTCATTACATTTTAGACAAGACAGAATATCTCTATCCAAAAAGGTATGTGAGTTTTTTCTTCTCTTTACTTGCCACACTTGGAAAAAAAAACCTTCAAAAGCAGAGCTGTGAGGGTCAGAGCTGCACAAAGCACTGCCATATTAATGCTGCATGTGTTTGATTAACAGTGAGATATAACACTGGGTTATTCATCATGCCAAAAAATACCTCTCCAAGAGCAAACTGATTTCTTCTCTGCTGAGGATTTAGTCAATCTCAGTGGGCAGGGAGAGTGTTTGATGGAGGAGGAGAGAGAGCCCCCCTTGGCCCCAGGGTTGGGGAGAGAGCCCTCCTTGGCCCCAGGATGGGGGAGAGAGCCCCCCTTGGCCCCGGGTGGTGCCCCTGGAGCTGCACTGGGCAGCGCAGCCGTGGCTGCTGGGGCATGGCATGGGCAGGGGCAGGGAGGGGTGGTCTGAGGATGCCCAGCAGAGCCAAGGCTTCAGCTGCTGGGGATATCAGATATATTTGATGTGTGATAGCAGAGCAATTTAGCACCTGTTTCAAAACTTTTTTTTTTTTTTTTTCCGGTGTGTGAGGAATTTTAATGCTAAAAGGACACTCTAGGAGGAGTCAATAATTGAGTTTCTACCAGTGATTCTTTCTCCCTCAGGGCTGCAGTATTGGGTTGCAGTGCCTATGAGCCACTTCACAGACCCAGGTTCTGTTTACATCTGGCTCTTAAAATTATTCTGAGACAGACATGCTGCATTCACATAGGATTCTGGTTGAAATTAGTAAAAAAAAAAAAAATGACCTCGTGGTGCAGTTACCTTCAGTAATGTCCATGTGAATCTTGATGCACAGGTGCTTAGCTGAGCCACAGAACAGGCAGGACTTGCTTTTAGCTGCATGAGTGTTTGTAGCTGCAGAGCAATAGCTGATTCTTATTCCCCCTTGTAATTTATATATATATATATATGTATATATTTAATTTATTTCTTTTCTTAAGCAGTACCTAGAAATCAAACTGTTGCCTGTTTTCTTTCATCGTCTCCCTTGTTTGTTCTTGCCTGGGCCTGCATGAAATTCAGGAGAAAATGCATGAATCAAAAAAAAAAAAAAAAGAAACAGATGCCTTATGCTGAACTTTGTGCAGGAAGAGAATAATGAGAGCAAGTAGAGAAAACCACCCAGCACAGCCAGAGGTGTGAAAGCTGAGCAGGAATTGCACTGCAGATGGGCTGGGGGATCAGGAGAGCACCTCACTTCCCCTGCTGGCACTGTGGCCATCCCTCCCACAGCACTCACTGCCAGTTTGAGAAGGAACAACAGCAACAAGGGAGGTGCTGCTGATTTGTATTTCCTGTCAGTGTGTAGTTGTGCCAGGGCCATGTGGGATGCAGGACCAGGCACTTGGGGTGTCCCCCTGGGGTGACTGAGTGAAGGGAAAGAGTCCTTAGAAAGTGCTTCAGCAAACAGTCTGTCTGTTGGAAAGAGGAGGAATCAGAATGGTGAAGGTTAAAATGTTGTCTCTTCTGCCCCAGCACTCAAAAGCAAGGTTAGCTGTGACCTGGTTGACCTAACAATTGCTTAGTTTATGAGAGTTAAAGGAAATATTAGAATTGCCCTTCTGGCCCTGATAAAAATTGCTGCAGGGAAGGAGCTAAAGGTAAAGTAATTGTCGTGATTTTTAATCTCTGAAGACATATGGAAGATTGACACGATCCATAAAACTGGAAAGGACAGAGTGGTTTTCCCCCAAAAGAATGAAAATAGGATTTCCATGGGAATTTTGGTGGAGAAATGGAGTAAGATTGATTTTTTTTTTTTGAGAGGAGTTAAACTGCTTGAAAATACCTAGAATTTAACAAAGAGTAGGTAACTGCCAAGATCCATCTGTAAAGTTCAAATCATAACAAATCAGTTTAATTTCTCCACAATTGTACAGAAAACCTGGTGAATAGATAGAGTGGCCATGGTGGAGTCACCAAGGGGAGATGAGGAAATGTGGTCTGAGTGGGACCATCATAATTAAAGCAGATTGCAGTTCTATACTTGGAGTGGATGCTGGCAAATAAATGGTTCTCTGTCAAAAAAGATGGATTTATATCTCATAGGGCTCTGGCCAGAGACCAGAAATATTCAGCATTTTGATAATTCAGATAACAGAAAAGGGAATACATCTATTTAAATTACCAGATGATATCAAAGTGGGTTACCAGCAGCCTCAGGAACAAAATTAGAATTGAAAGCTATATGAAAAAATTGGGAGAAGTGATTTGTAGATGCAGGTTTCAATTCAGTGGATACAACTGCAAGATCTTACACTTCCTAGGGAATAAACCCAGTGAACAGATATGTAATAGTGTATTTTAATCAGTACTATTGTATAAAAATATATGGGATATGGGTCAGGGAACAAACTAAACACAAAAGTAAAGTCCTATGCTTTGGGAAGAAAATAAAAAAGAAGTTTCACACTTCAGTGTTTAATCATGTGTTTTTTGTAGGACATAGTGAAGCCTTGGTAAGAATATTTAGGTCAAGCAAGAACTGAGTTTCCTTAGCATCAGCTGGGGATACAAGTCTTCAAGTATGTAGCAGATTCCTGTGTACAGTGAGACGATTTTTTATCTGATTTTATGGTAGGAGATTAGGATTAGATAGATTAATTAGTAGCCAAATAGGTTTTGGTTGGAATGAAGAGAAACATTTGAGAATCATAAAATAGTTGAAAGCCAAAATAATGTTTTTAGAAAGTGTGTAGAATTTCCATATTTGGATGTTTTTGTAACCTGATTTAACCCATTTCTTCCCTATGCTTTAGTGGCAGCTCATTCTGTCCTGAGGTGAGGCTGGTTCTCAGCCAGATTTTTTTCCCATTTTTCCATCAGGCATTGATATTTTGGGTTCTAAATCCCACACTGCTTAGTATTGCAGTCCCTTGCTCAGTCTGTTTCAGTGCAGGGGATAATCCAATAACAGAGAAAGTCTATTTATGCACATCTTTGAGACTTAACAAATTCCCTTTTCCTATTGATTGCAAAACCTGTTTAGGTTGCATTAAGTATGACCAGAATGTTGATAAGCTCTTCTGCTTATCAGGCAGGGTGGAAAAATTCCTCTTTCTTTATTACACTGAGCTCTCTTGCATTAGCCTGTTAAAGAATTACAAATTAAGCCAAATCTGATACTGTGGAAGAAAACCACATGTTGGTAAAATCAGGTAAGTAGAGGAGTAAAAATATTGCCCAAAGAAGTAATTTGGAAGATCATGGAGAAGGCACTGTTTGCCTTCAGATCTCAGTGGAAAATTTAATTTAAAGCTAATATTCTATAATGAAAGTTATTAATTTTTGGTGTTCTTCCTGCTGAAAAATAACATACATAATTTGCTATATTGACATAATATAGAGTTATAACTTGGTTTTAGCTGGCTCTAATTTTTTAGTACTCGAAAATTTTTAACATAAAGTTCCACATGAGAAGTCCACTCAAGAATGTCAAGTTTCTGGTTTTGGGATTTTTTTTTTTCCACAAAAGGGTGTTTTGACAGTTTACACACAGCAATTTAATACTCAGAATTAACTGCACGTTCATTTAATGAGAAATGGAATAATTTGTCAGTGTTAGAAAGTTCAAGTTAACTTGTTGCTTGCTGCTAAGACATTGTGCACGTTGCACTCCCAAACCATTTTATTTCCTACAGTGTGCTTATGGAATATAATGCCCCACTTTGCTGTGTGATAAATACCCTCCAGAAGGTTGTTAGGGAGTTAAATGTGCTATTATCAGCAGGGAACAGAGCAGATAACCTTGCTGCACAAAGCATTGCAGTGTCTTTATCTCATCTCTGTGCTGCAGAGCTGCAGTCGCCAGCCTGGGATTGCTCCAGGAGTTCTGTGCTCCCATCAGCTGCAGGGAAAGCCAGGGAATTTCAGTGTTTGATGCTGCAGCTGATGGTAGGCTAGGGGAGATCCATTCAGCCAGGAGCCTTAAGCAGCTGGAACAGGGGCTGGATGGAGTTAAGGGGGATAAAGAGGATATTTATTGAAGAGCCTTCCAAGGCCACACCCTGGAGCCGCAGGCATGGCTCTGCCCAGCTGTCTCCAAGATAGAAGCAAATGAGGGCTTGGTCCCAAGATCTCACATTTTTATAAATTCTGGTCCTTTTTCATATTGGAACTGATTGTCCAACCACAGCTCCAGCCCATGAAGTCTCATCCTTCTTTTTTTCCTCTCTTCAGTCTGTGTAGTTTATGCTCTTGGGCCTGAGATCCAGATCATTTGTCCTTGGGTCCCCAGCTAGAGAAGGAATTATTTTGTCTCTCTGCTCTGTGAAGAGAGCTCACCCTCCCCTCATATGAAACCCAGACCCACACAGCAAGGCAGCACAGAATCTGCAGAAAATAAAAAGCTACAACCTGAGGCATCAAGATCAGCTGCAGGGGAAGGGCAGGGAATGTCAGGGTTCCATGCTGCAGGTAATGATGGGCTAGTGGAGATTCATTCAGCCAGGAGCTGTGCTTGGCAAGGATGGAAAATGCAAGTTCTCCTGGGTAGGAGTAGTGGTAGGATCCCAGGTTTGAGTCCAGTTGGATCAGCTCCACCAGAGCTGATGTTGAGAGCAGCCTTCTGTGGGAAGCTCCATCAGTTAATAATGGGAATGGATGATGAGGAAGTTAAAATTTCTTCGAGTGAAGCAGATCATTAGCTGCCTGATTAACTTTGCTTCCGAAGTACTGATAGAGAAGTGTCTGCTCAGAGAAAGAGCTCAGTAGCATTTAGTCACATGTGCCTTGGATGTCAGGTACCACTGACCTAATTGGAACAAAAAAAGGAAGAAAAAAGGTATGAGAAAAAAGAAGTGATATCTAATAAGTTCTTAATAGACCCTTATAAATTCCTAACTCACTAAATGAATGTGCAATTAATCATATAACTTGCACCCACCTATAAACCAGTTGCAGGCTATAGAGGTCTGGATGTGTCCTGTGTTACCTTGGTAGTGCTGTGCTTGTGGGGTGCATTGCTCTTACTGGGGATCATTCTTAATATTGAAAAAGAGAAAAGAATGATCAGCTTTTTAACAAGTACTGACTGTAGGGTCACATTTAATGTCATTCCCAAAGCATTTGCCAGTAATCCATCCATGTCTGTGTTCCTTTAATATTAGCTGGAATGGGAATGGTGCATAGTTAGGTCACTCCACAGACCCTTATCAAACATTTCTTTGTTTAATGGAAACCTGCAGTCTATATCTGTGAAATAGATGCCTGAAATGCTTCTTTGTTTTTTGAGGATATCTGTGCTCTGTACCACTGAGCACCACAAAATATTTTTGTAAGTGAATTGAATCAGGGAAGATCCAGGTCTTGAGGAAGTGTTGAACTTGTTACACCACTCAGTCTTGGGCATGTAACCAAATGTAGACAGCACTTGCACTGTCTGAGAGGGTGGATTTGCTGTGAATCCTGTCCCTCCTCAGCATCTACAAAGCTTTCCTGCTGGCATAATCTAAGACAGGGATCCTTGAAAGAATCCTGGATCAACATACATGATTCTGTGGTTTTGGTTTTTTTTTTTTTAATCTCAGCTTCCTTATTGAATTTATAGTTCTTACAAGCACAATTTAATTAAAGGGTGTTGAGTAAGAATCATTCAAACTGCAGCACCGTTATTGGTAAAGGAAATCCTGTAATGAATTTGCTAAATTGGTGATTATTTTCTGTAAGGGAAGAAAAGCTTTTAGGGAACTTGATGGTCAGTATACAGATCAAAGGGCCATTCTCCCTCTTGAAAATGTGACCTATTGTGCACCTCTTATGACAAATAAACCATGTTTTTAAAAAAACACACAAAACCAAAAGACAAAAATATTTTAAAAGAGGATTTAGATGTTCAAAATAGGCATAGTGCAGTAGTGAACAGAGATGAGAAATCATTACAGCAATTGAGAATCTGGCCAGTGGATTATAATCAAATAGACACTGCTTAGTTTAAAATCTAAGCAACTCAATTTGATTCAAGTCAATATTATTTTTAAAAGAACAAATGTGAATTTGACTAGGTAGTACCTCATATTAAAGGAGCTTAAACAATTTTATAACTCCCACTTGCTTAAATTAAAAAATAATTGATCTGTTTTTACTCATTATGTACATAATCATTTTAGGTTTAATCATTTAATTCTGCACACTGAATTACAAAGATGAATTAAATATCAAATAAGTGTTATATTATAGAATTTGCTCCACTTGAGTATGTGAGAAGAATATAAGCACTTTATATCATATATTTGATGTCAAATCTCTTGAATTTCATTGTTTTGATTAGAATGGCTTTAGCCCACGTGGAAAGGGGAGTGGCAACAATTTCTGTGGTTTTATGTGTCACATTTATGGAGGTATTTGAGGGCCTAAAGATGCAGCACCAGAGATGGTTTTTTTAGAATCATGATGGATCTCATTGACTTATCACTATCTCATTGACTTCATCTGACACCTAAATGCATCCATCTTTAGAAAGTATGGGATTCTATTCCAAAAACAAATGTTTTTGCAGAGAAAGCACTAAAATTATGTCAAATATGGCCACAAGACAACCTTGGTGTTATTGTTGTCCCTGCAAGAAAGCTACAGCCTAGAATAATCTGTTGAGTTTATAGCCTGCATTCATGGGGTGTTCACTGCTTAGCTCATCTCCATGAACAAAGAACTCTGTAGGGTTTCATAGTGGAAATAGCTGGAAATCTGCAGTTTGAAATTTGCTTTCATATATATATATATATATATGAGTGATACTGTGAGCATATATGTCAAATTAATAGCAGTGCATATTTAAAGTGACTACTTAGTTGTTTCTGGATACAAATCACACATTAACGAGCTAAACAAAGTTTGCAGAGATCAATAAAAAGATTTTTATCATAAATGTATTTTTCTAGCCACCTCTTTTCGGATACATCCACTTCAAAGGTGGGAGTGGTCAACATGATTAGGCAGTAATCTGTTTTTATCAATACCTAGATTTTCCTAATAGCCAATTTCTTCTGTCAGGAGTATTTTCCTTGCACAAAGTTCTTAGGCAGAGCTTTAAAAAAAAAAAGTTGTATTCACTGGGGCAGACTTTCTCAAAAGAAAAATGTCCTTCTGAAGATCACATTCACAGTCATGTTCAACTCAGTAGGTACAATTATAAATCTATTGGAAATTAGGCCTGCTGACCAGAAAAAAAAATTGCAAAATGAAAGTTCTGTGTAAGAAATCATAGGAAGATCTGGTTTGTTTATCTAGCAAGTTTTTTTTTTTATTTCTGTGAAATCACTAGCTTCTCAGAGATTTTTTTTTTTTGATCACTATAGAAGCTGAGATAATGTGCAAGTGCTCTGTCAGGCGGTTTTGAAAATTGACTTGTAGCCCAAACAGTGGTGTGAAAAGAACAAATCCAGCCAGTCCTTAACTTGTTGTAGTCAAGCTGGAATGGGTTTGCCATTCTTAAATAAGAACTAATATCTGATGCAATTCAACAAGTGGTTGATGTGCTCTATGACAAGCTGCTATGTACAATCAGAGCACAAAATAGTTCTCTGGGAAATACTCAACATCAAGAACAAAAGTAGTAGTTAATTATTTTTAAAATAGAACAAATGTTTTGGAAGAGCATTCTACAAATTAGAAGGATGAACATAGATTCTAAAAAAAAATTAAATGGAAAGAACCCCCCCCCCCCCAGCCACCTCCAGTCTATGAGTCACTTCCCCCTACAAAACAGAAATGAGGCAGTGAAGTATGGAGCTAGCTCCTCTATCACTGGAATCTGGAATTGCTGCTTCTCATTAAACAAGCACCTTCATGGGCAGCCTGTGCCTTTCTATTAACATAAAATTACTTAGCCTGAAGGGAAATGGTCAGCCTGACCCAGGTCATTGCTTCAAAAATGCTAAGGCAGAGTTTTCATTCACTTGAAACACCACTGTACAGCATAATTGAATCCACCATGCACGTGGATATCAATGGGGATGGTTGGCTCTGTTTGACTCTTAAGAAGTAATTCGTTAATCCAGTGGTGGAAAACTTTATTCCAGGGCAAATGTCAAAAGATAAAAATGGGCTGTGTGTTTTTCAAATATTTTAACCCTCCTGTCTCACAGCCCTTTCCTCATGCACTGCATGGCAGGGGTGTCTCCCACCTGCATCCTGCAGGAGGAAACCATCCCATCTTTCTCACATTGGCCCCATTCCTGGGTCCTTGATCACAAAAAAAAGTTGTCTGACTGCCTCTGACTAGGCCAACAGGACAGTTGGGAAAGCAGATAAATCTGCTGGTGTTGGCATTTCTCAACACTGTTGAAAGGAGTGTTGGATAAGTGGATTTCTGTAAATGAGAGTTAGCAGTTACTTTGGTAGAGATAGAATAAAAGAAAGGTCTTTTAAAATACAGACATAGAGTTGAAATACCTTGAAGTAGGTGCAAAAGACTAGACCTTTATGTAACTGTCCCAGAGAAATGTTTTAAGCTGTCTTTGTTGCACATCACTCTTTAAACCAAGCTTCCATCTCAGGCTATGAGAAGCACAGATAGTGTGACAGACCTAACAGATCAAATGGTTGAGTCCAATTTTTAGAGAAATATTAAGATGTGCCCCTTTGTTATCCAATTTTTGTGTTCTTTTTAAGTAAGGACAAGTCTTTTTGGGTATTTGAGCATGAAAGGTTTAGCGTGGGGTCTTAGGCAATAAATTAATGTTCCAGTGAAGGCAGTCAACCACCTGCACAAATTTAGCCTTTATAATTCTATTTATTGTCTGCAAATATAGCACCAGATTAGATGTTTCCTGGAGAGATGAGTTTGGTGTGAGGTATTCATCACTTTGTTACAGCTTTTTTGAGATCACCACGAAGTACTCCCTTGTACTAAATGAATAGCTCTCTTATCATGACCTTTTAATCACTTCATCATGAAGAGGTCTTTTACTTGCTACAGGAGTCTACTTCATGATACCAACATCAAAGGGGCTGTAATATCATAAAATGGCCACAACAGAGACCAGTACAGAAATATGGCACAATAAGAGAAAATTAGTGAAGACAGACCTAGTTGGCAGCAAGCAGCATCATGGCTTGCTAATGGGAAGTGCTGGAGAGGATAAGTGGCTGTGAGCTCCATTGTTGGGAACTGCACCTGGAGGTGATATTTTGCTCAGTTTTGTAACAGGGTAGTGGAACAGAAGGGGAACAGTGGAAGCTTGCTAGCAGGGCCAGCAGCGCCAAAGAAATCATGGAGATGTGGGAGATGAATAGGGCATGACCAAAAAGGAAGTTTAAAGACCAAATGTAGCTGTAGTGATACTTGTTGAATTTACTCCGATGGAAAAGATTTTCTTTTCATGCTGCATTTAAAACATGAAGATACTGGAGTTCACACTGCAGTGCAGAACTGATGGAAGAAGGGGAGAAATCTAAATGGCGGTGTTCAGATTATTTGAAGAGTTTAAACAGGGTTTCTAGGGAATGTCTTGGAAGGATGGAGTCCTGGCCATGTTGGTTGCCTGGAATCATAAAGGTTTGATTGCAGTACAAGAGCACTTTAAGCACATGGATTTCAAAAGTAGTTCTGAAAGCTGTTCATAGCTCAATCTACAGGCAGGTAAATACTGAAAGAGAAACAAACAGTCATTTTATCATGAAAGCTCTATAAAAGGCTGAATAAGGAATTTATTGCTACTAGTATACAAAGAGTCCCTGGACTCTCCAATACCCAGAGCTACCATTAAAGGTGTCTTTATGTCACAGTGGGAGATTAGGAGAGAGGATGACTTAACCCAAGAAACACCCAGTGCCTTCCTGCTGGTTCCATGTGTCCTATCCATACTAAGCAATTACTGATGATAGTAATCAAGGCAGTGAAAGGCAAGTAGTTCATGTACAGGTACTGAACTGTCAGATTGCTTAGAAAACAGCTTTTCATTCATGTCTTTGATCCTCCAGAAGAGAGAGGCTCTAGGTGCCAGTGTGTTCTGCCTGGATGCATTCCTCAGTTCCCTGAGCCTGTGTATTCCAGCCACCATGCCCACACACTGCAGGTCTGCTTGCTGCCTTCCCTCCCTGCTGCCTGTTCTCCTTTCATCTGAGCCTCTTCATTTCCAGCCCTTTAAGGGTCTCAGCTCTGTTTTGTTCTGGATTTGTTCTTTCTTTTTATTATGTCTCTTTTTTTTCCCATCCTGATATTTTTAGCCCTGTCTTTTTGTCTTCCTTCTTTCATCTTGCATGCTTGCTGGTTTAGCCATCTGCTTCCCTCAGCCCAGTTTTCTTTTCCATTTTCCCTTTCCATTTCTTCAGACCCACAGGCCATTTATCTCATTGCTTCTCCTTTCTCCAGCTCCACAGGGTCTTTTCATCTCCTCATGCAATTTGTAAGCAAACAGCAGATGAGCATCCGGTATCTGCTTCCTGACTGCTGCCCGAGTGACTCAGATTGTCTGGAGAAGAAAAAGAGATATTGAGACTATAGTCTTTACTTCTAAATTGACTCATCACATGCTTTGATTTCCTTTTGTATCCTCATCATTTCAGGACACCTTCAGTTCTGTTAAGTTTTGTGCTCAGAACCTGGACATTTCATTTATATGGAATGTTAATTTAGAAAATATTTTTCTCAATGTTTTTTTAACGTTTTTGGGTTTTGCATCATATTTCATATGAATCAGTTTATGCATATTTTTGTAAATATCACAACATGTAGACGTGTGTCTCTTCAAAACAAAGTGGTGGTTTTTTCTGCATTTGGAAATTTTCTCTGCAGCAGTCTGTTTGAATAAATACAATATGTGACTCACCATGGAAAAACTGAAAAAAAAACCAGGTCTTGACTTGTTTCTTTCTTCCACAGTATCTTAAAGAGCAATTAAGCCATCTCAGAACACTCTGAGAACACTTGATGAAGCTTTGCCTTTAAGAATCAGTGTTTTAAAACATTTTGTTTTCAATTAACAGTTTTCAGTATGTGTGCAGACACTCAGTCCAAATTCCCTGTAGAGGATGCCTTTTGTGTGGGATATGACTAATCCGTAGGACCTTGTAAAGAGATCAGACTGTCTAAAGTGTCAGGCATATTAAAGTACTTAAATGAATATTTTTCTAAGACAGGTTTGGATTCTCAGCTGTGTTGACCAGAGGCAAGCACCCTCACCAGTCTCGTATTTCCATGGAGATTAAGTTCTGGTTGTGCTGTCAGAATTTATATCTTTTGTTTCCCATTAAGCTTGTCCAGATCAAAATACACATGCACACTCTAAAGCTGCCAGCAAATCACTTCAGGAAAAGAGAAGTTTCTGTAAATCCCCAAATACTTACAGAGTCCAAATTTTGATCACACTGAATATGAGTGTGAGCATAAGAAAAGGATGTGCACATACCTGTGTATCATTAAAAAAAAAAGCATGTATTATGCTTGAGGCTTGAGATTTACCAGTTCCACTCTCATGTAACAATGATTTCAGTGCAGTCATTCCTGGTTTTTAATGCTGCAGGTGAATAAGCCAGAAAAAATCCCATATAAATTTTTATCATAAGTCATCTCATACAAGACTCAAGAAACATATTTTACGTGGTAGTGTAACTAATAGAATTTCAAATGACAGTGATGTGTGAGGCTTTGAGAAGTGGCAATGCAGAGCATTCTTTCTTGAATAATTCACTCCTCTGAAGTTATTATATATTCAAAACTGATTGAGTTGCATATCCAAATGATGGTCTATCAGCTGTTGATGTAGGAGAAGAAAAAGAAGTTTCTGCATTTATTCTGAACTGTGGTTTGTATCACATTGCTCTTGGTTATATGAACTGAGTTTAATTGATTGTGATTTAATTTACATTCTGCAGTGGATGTCTTTTTCTTGAGATAATTAATCTTGCTGAAAAATTCTGTGAGAACAGTTGAGGCTCTAACAGATTTTCTAAGGGTGCATTTTTGTTTAGGCTTCCTTGACAGCCTTTTTTCTTACAGATAAATTACGTGTCTCAGAATGTCTGGCCTTTATATTTATTTTGGTTTGGCAGCATATAGTTGTTATGGCTGGCAATATTTCATACCCCAAAGTATTAATGTTAACCATAAATTGCTACCAATGATATGCAGTGGTTCTTATCAATCATGAGAAATAATCAATGCTGATTGAAATAAATAAATATGATGCTCTTCAAAGTTATAACCTTGTCATATAACTTCAGTGCTCAAATACATCAAGCTCTTTCTTAAATTAACTCTGCAATTATATGCAGAGTTTTCAGAAAACAGATATTTCACCAAAAGGGCCAAAATTGTGCAAGACCATATAAAGATTTAGACGTCAATAGTGGCAAAATTTGCCTCTATTTTGTTTTTACTTCCAGAATTGGGTAGAAATAGTAGGATTTACAGATGGGTGGCAGTTCATCATCTCAGTATTACAGACTCTTCAGCTGATTGTGCTAAGAGTTTGCTCTGAAACCAGTTGAAGAACATGTGTTTAAAATGAGAAGTCCCTGTTGCTCTCTCTATCCCAGATATAATCAATATGAAATCAGTCACCTGGCTTAACTTTCTGAATCCAACACCAGAAAAATACCAGTTAACAAGAGCAAAAGGTGCCACTTCACCGGTGCATGGTGTGAAGCATTTCTGGTGTGTATCCCAAGTGAGCTGAGCTTTGGTGTCAGTGCATGGTCTGAGCTCTCACTGTGTTTGTTGCCATGGCATGAAATCAGCAGAATTCCAGTCTTTAATTGTATTTTAATGAATATGCAGAGGCATATTCAGGTCACTGATTGGTGTGGAGTGTGGGTTTTCAAACTCTTCGCTAACGGCACAGGTGTTATCCAGTGGTTTCATGTCCCTCTGTGGCTCAGAATTCAGAGCTTCAGAGCTCTCTCTTCACTTATACACCCAAGGAACCAACTCATGAAACCCAACCATGGCCATGGCACGTTCAATCCCATTGAGCAGCAGTTCCAATGCTGGAGAGCACGTGGAGTCAGACTGGAAAGGCAAAGGGGGAACATTTGAGGTGAATGATAGCAGAATTTTAGAGAAATTTGGATTTCACCATAATGTTATTGACGCCATTAACATTATTAATTTCTTTAGCACATAAATTGCAAAATGGATGGAAGTTTCATCCAGCAGCTGTGCTTTGCCTTTGGCAGTAGTCGTGCTGCTCCTAATTTAATCTTATTAACTCCCTCACAGGTTTTACTAACGGGGTGCTGAACATCTTGCAATACAAAGATAAGAAAGGAATATATCTTCTTTATTGTTTTGTGATCAGCACATTAGATACTGATTCCATTCTCTTTGCACTGCAGTCCCAGCAAGGTCACATGTCTTAAAGCTCATAAAAAGGAGATGAGGGGTAGGAGCTGGTTGTGTGAATTTTAATCTGGTTTTTTGGAGAGCAAGAAGTTGCTGCTTGGAATCCTGATGGAATCAAGCAGAGAGTGCCCCCTTCTACTGTAACTCATTTGCTTTCAGCAGTGTTTCCATGATGGAGGAAGTTCAGCCACAAATAATCTGGTGTTCTCCAGATGTGTACCAGAATAAGGAGCTTAAAGACCTGCTGAAAACCTTTTCTCACTTGCATTGCTGGAAATCTAAATTACACTGGTGTTCTCTGAGCAAAATTGATAGTAAAATATCACTAACTACAGGAAAAATAATTTCAATAATTCTTTGCACAATTTATATAAATAATAGGCATAGAATTTTTATAATTTAATGTAATTTATATATACTGTATTTTTTGTAGGGGGGGTGAACTTGAATATATGTTAACTTACTTAAAGTATATAATACAGTTATTTTTTTCTGGCCACAAGCACGCTGTATTTATATCAGTAATCCCTTCAAAAGATCCCCATAACCATCCTGTGCCTCATTATGTCCCCTCATATTCTTTCCATTCTGCATCTGGTCCTTGCTCAACATTTGTAGCTCATGGCATGTTCTGGATATTCCACTTTTCTTCCAAGATACTTGCATCCTAAAGGCAAAATAGGAAGCAATATATGTTTACATTTCTTTTTCTAAATTGCATTTTTGAGCCTTTAGTGGAGGTTTCTTAGAGATTTGGGTTTTTGAATGAGATTCTGTTTGTCACTGTGCGTGAGTACGTTGTCCCATGAATGGCAGATGAATGACGGGTTACTTTTTGCTTGGCCTTCTAATCACTTTGCCATGGCCAAGGCTTTATGGTTCAGTTTTCAGCATAAGTAGATTTTTCACTAATTCTTCAAATACTTAATTCAGCTGTAGAAAAGAGGATAAAGGCAGAATCCCAGTCGTGGTGCTGTTTTTTTACACTGTGCACGACAGCTAGTAGCTCCTGTGTCTCGCGCCCACTGAGGCAGTTTGGAAATGTGCCAGACCATTTTACTAATGTATTATGAAATATTTTCAAAAGTGAGAAGGGCCACAGGTGAATGGAGAAGTGAGTGTCCTTGGCAAGCTGTATTCCTGTTTACTTCCCTTCTTCACTGTGTCCTGTATCCTGATTTCTGGGTTCACGTGCATTTTGTGAGATGCTCTGTAATGCAGGTTATTAATTTTGAAAGATCACTTTCAGTTTGAGGTAGTGCTTTTTTTTTTCATCTGGGCTTAGGAATATTTGTTTCTCCCTAACGTTGTTGTTACAGATGTGGTGGCCTGAAGGGATAAACCAGACAAGATTTCTGGGAAGAGGTAATATCTTTTATTAGGCCAACTGATGTACCTGGAAAAAATAGAAAAGGTTTCAGGCACAGAAAACCTTTTCCAGGTCGGGTTCTCTCACAGCTTTGAACTTCCTAATAATTAACTTGTGCCTGTGAAGCAATAAAACCATTTTTTTGATCTTTCTTTTTTTTATGAGTAATACTGTTTGGGAGGCATCCATATATTGCAAGAGTTTAAACTTTACCCAGCTAAGGTTGATTATTTTGTGTCCAAAACTGATTAAATTCTTCAACTCGTAGAACAAGAATATAGTCATTTGTCATTCACATTAGTAGTCTCTTAAAATGCTATATTTTATTTTTCATGGGATCAGAAGTGTAAATTAACCCATAAAAGATCTGATATCTCACTGATGAATCAGAAAGATCTGCATGGTTTGGAACTTATCTGAGAAACTGCCTTTCTTTTCAATTCAGGATATGTGTTTGGACATAAGTGGGATGGGAATGATGGCAAACACTGCAATTTCAGTTATTGAATGAGTCTCTGCTGCTTTTTTTTTTCCCTAATGGGAAGGGCATGGCTTTTAAATAGTGTGTTCTATTTGCTATGTTCAATACAAATAGATGAATATCTTTGTTGTGTGCTAGACATGGACACCATTTGGCTGTTAAGCTTTGGAATAACTGAAAGTATTACTGCAGGTGCTGAAATTTTCAATGTATTTCATATCCTCTCAGCTTTTATAATTCTTGCACAGGCTGAGTGCTTTAATGCCCTGTGAGATGTCTTACTGGAACCTGAAAGGGGAATTTACAGAGTGTAGCAGCACTGAGAGCTGCAGTGAGCAGTTCAGATTGCAGGTGTCTGTTTGGGTAAAAACAAAAATACAGGACAGACACTCCACCACTACCTTGCAAAAAGCTGTGCCAGCAAGAAGGCATCATTACTGCTCTAAATAAATAACACATGAAAGAATGTAATTGGTTTATAATACAGGAAATGGATAAAGGATGCATCAAGGTGTTTGGCATGCCCAAGCATTTTGGGATTATAGCGCTGCAAGGTTCTAATGTCATCAGCTCTCTTCCATTTCCCTGGAGCTGAGAGCTCTCATCACACCATAAAAATACTGCTACTGAGGTTTTCTTGGCAGCTTTTTAGCAAAAACACTATTCTGTTGAGAAATGTTTTCCAAATTACCCAGGGACAGTGAACTGGATCTTTTCTGGAACGTTTTGCAGAATTAGTGGCGTGTGTTTGGCAGAGTGTGTGAGGCAGTTTTCTTGCATCTTGTTGGGCTATGCACTGAGTTCCATGGAATTATTTCACTTTTAGAACCACAGAAAGAAAAAATATTTCCTTGAAAGGTAGAGAATAAAGGACACATGAGACTCCAGAACTCAATTGTTGAAAGAATCACACCTTCATCTAAACGTGTCATCTAAAAGTTCAGATAATGATTGATAAGTGTGTTTTTTATTGTGGGCTGTTAGCTGAGTAATAGATTGTTATTTCAATACATTTTGACTGGAGCAATTTGTCTTGAAATACTTTTGGCACCTTTTTCTTTTAGGTCCTTTGTAATGGAGTTCTGTAATTTCATTTTTTTCATACACAAATTTCATTTTTTTCATACACAAATGCATCTAACTTTTTCAGTGTTGAGCAGCAGCAGATGAAAGCTTGTCATCACTTTAAAAGAATGAATTCAGAAGAAATATTTAATATGCAATGGTTGTTACTGACTGCATTCTGTGGCAAAAGAAAAATTAAATAAATTGTACTGAGGGGGAGGTATACTGTCTGTCTGATCTAAAAAGCCATTTTCACAATTCTTAACATTGCAGGGAACATTTTCCAGCTTATCATAATAGAAGCATGCAAGTTTTTTACCTGCCAGAAAGGCCTGAACCCTAGCAAGCATACATGCCATATCTGAAGTGAAGGCTCTTTACAGTACCAAACCTTAACATCTATAATTATTTTAATAAATTATACCAGGCCATTTTTCTCTTTTTGTTTTCCTCAGCTGATATGACACTGCATAAATTGCTGTAATGCATTTAAAAGGCTTTTCTCTCCTACACTGCTTTTTTCTTACAGATGTTTTATGTGTCTATAGTCATTAACTGATTCTCTCTGTATGTAGAAGATGAGTATTTTTCACTACAACCAAACCCTTCTCCTCAGTTTCACATCTCTTATTTTGGTCAGTTGGAGCAATTCAATGTCCATGTTTAAATATCAGTCTTCATTCAGTCTTTTGGTAGGACCTCAATTAGAAAGTGTGGAGTACAAGAAATGTCTGAGAACATTTAGGAATATGGATGGTTGCACTTTGGGTTTGACTTGCACAGCCTTCACTGTGAATACACTGGGAGAGGGGTCAGTGCTGCCTGAGCTTTAGTCTGGTTGTTGGAATAAATTACCAGGTTGGTGTTTTTTTCTGCTTAGCGCACATCCTACAGTTCAGGAGTTGCAGGGCATAATTCCCCAAATTCCCCAAGCCTCTTCTGCAGAGGACACAGCTGGTGGCTGTGTGGGAGATTTGATCCCATTATTGAGAGGGTTCCTGCTACTCCTCCCTGTGGTGCCAGATGTTGTGTGATGGTGGTAGGGAAGGGCACTGTCCCAGCCACGACACAGCTCTGTGCAAGAGGAAGCCAAGCAGGTGGAGCCTTTGAACAAACTACAAGAGCTTCCTAAGCACTTTCTATGAGAGCCAGACTAGGAAGAGAAATATTTTCTACATCCTTTTTTGTTGATTTCGTGTTGACAGTGATTGTGTTTCAGTGTGTGGCTCTTGCAAGCAGGATGAATTAGGAAGCTTGGTACTTGTAATTTATACATGGTGTTCCTGTTAAGAACTAAAACTGATATGAGTAAATCGAGAAAAAATGTCAGCATCCTATCTGAAAGTGACCTCATTGTATTGGTCTCCACTGGAAGTGGAGCTCTTTCCACTCTTTTCAACAGATATTAATGTTTCTGCATAAATGTTCGGACAGAAATGTTACACAAGGCAGGAGCAGAGTTTCCACATGATATATGAAGTGGTGTTGCTGTTGCTACAGTATATTTTCTGTTTAAGCTGCCAGAATGACTTATTAGTTTAGCATTTCTTGTTGAAATATATTCTGTCTAATAATTTACTTTTAAAATATTCCTATTCAAAATATTTATCAACCCTCCACACATTATCTTTGATACAATTTCCCCTTTTCCCACAAGGGCAAGAGACCAATTTCTCTTCTCTGTAATTGGCTGCTGGCAAGTGCCCCTCTGGGTAATCTCTGGCAGTGCACACCCTGTGCAGAAACCAAGATTTAACCATTTGTCTCTACTTTTCAGAAGAGGCTGGTAACTTGCATGACAAAACAGTTTCTCCTAAGCTGTAATATAAAATATAAAAATGTTTGAGGCATACTTATTAATATACGTATGATTCTTACTGAACCAATGTTCTGACGTTAAACACAATAGACGTGGAAAATGGAAATTATTTTTGTCTCAAAGGGAAATTTTATAGATGGGATATTCAGCTGTTGCACAAAGTAGGGTTACTAATCTTAGAAATCTTTGTGGGATTCTTGCTGCATCAGCCAGCAAAGATTTAGGGCATGCTAAATTCTTGGCATGTGTTGGCAGGGAGCTAATAATGAGAAGGGAGTCAGTGGAAGGATGTTTCAGATGGCTCTGTTATTGAATGGCCTCTAGGCAAAATAACAACCTCTGAAACCCTCTCGTGTGCCAGAGTGACAAATTCCAGTGGCTCTGTCCATGGAGGATCCCTCTTTGCCTGTTCTCTTTGAAAGAGACACTGAAAGGTTCCCAGAGTAGAAAATTTACCCTGAATAGCTCCCAACATATGTAGCCATGTGAAGGTTTTGGCTTTACATCTGTAGCTGTCCCCATCTAACTGGGATTTGCCTGTCCAGAAAGAAATCCTCCACGTGCCAAGCAGAGATGCTGTAACTGTAGACATGAAACTGCAGTAAGTCTAGAGGATGGAATCTAACATTTTTTTCTGATAGAAGTTTACATTAAAAATTTATTTTTGCTTAGTTCAGTAATAATTAGTGGCAAATATATTTCTTATTCCAAGACCATGAAGCAATTTCAAATCATATTAAAACTAATACCATGGAATTATGATACTGTCATGATACAAGACATAGAGGCAAAAAATGAGCTAGGTGAAAACCAATCACTCAGTCCTGGAAGAGAGCAAAATGTCTGTTATTCACTATGAGTGTATAGGCTAATGTTTGACTAGAGACAATGTATAATAGTTTGCTTTGATTGGAGCCCTTTGGTGTGGTGGTCCATCACAAGTGTACCATCATAAGTGCTCTTCTGTTCAGAGAATCCTACAGGTTTGGAATCCAGAAGTCACTGGTAACTTGCTGTTGTATGAGAAAGGTTTACTGAAAAATAGTTCTTTCTTTTACCCAAAATGGCAGAAAACCTGCTACAGACTTCTGAAAAACAAAGGAATTCAGTCAAAATCAGACCAAAACTTATTTAATGAAAGCCATAGCAAAACAGAGCCCCACTAAGTACAGAGTTTTTCTGTTCTGTGAGCCATACCTGGGAGGTCCTTCAGGCAGAAAAATACCATTTGAGCCTGTACTGGTCTGCATTTCAAGTAGAATAGCTGTGATGCCTGTGCAATCGTTTTGACACAGCTTGATGAAGAAAAAAAGTGGGTTTTTTCCCTAATGTATATTCTCAGTGGGGTTTTTGTTTTGGGTTTTTTTTTTTTGGGGGGGGGGAGGTTGTTTTTATTGTTGGGTTTTTTTAAAGGGGAATGCAGATTTTTTTAATTGGGACATTTTCTGTGCAGTTGTACTGTTACAGTGGCTGGTTAAATTAACAGGTGAGTATGTGTGTCCTTCCTACAGCTTTCAAAACCTGATTCAGGTCTATTGGTTATAATTAATTCAGTAGAACCTTCCTTCAGTAATAAAGGTGTCAGTGTTTACAGGGGCTGAAGAGTCTGACTGCCCTCATGGTAATCTGTATTTAATCCTGTATTTTGTCTTGTAATCCTTACCTTTTTTTTTTTTTTTTTACAGGTATTTCATTATTCTTATACAGCTTCATATGTGATTTATAACATACACACAAGGTAGGTCACATTGTTTTTTCCATACTGTGTCATTTTCAGTGGCTCTATGCATGAGGTGATGCCAGTGTGTTCAAGTAAAAATGTTTCCCTTTTTTCAAGGGAAGTTTGGGAGTTAAACCCTCCAGAAGTAGAGGATTCAGTTTTACAGTATGCAGCCTGGGGTGTTCACGGACAGCAACTGGTAAGCACAGTCATTAAAAATGTATGGACTCCAGACAGACTGAGGTAAAAAAACTGAAAGCCTTAAAATAAGTTGTGTCATGTGTTTCTGCATTATGCTGTATGTTCCTATTACAGCTTTTAGGAGAGCTTTATTGCTTGTTTATTTTTTATTAAAAATATGTTTTTCCAGGCTGACCCCCAATAAGCAAATGGTACAGTTGTTGAAAGAATCAAACCTTCATCTAAATATGCACTCAGGTGATTTTCAGGATAACCATCTTTATGGCTACTGCTGTGTGGGAAGGAACACAGCATTTAAAAGTGAAAATCAGTTTTCTTTTAAGTGCAATATCAATGAAAACTGTGGGCAAAAGCTTAGCATCCAAATGTGATGTGATAGACACATGAAAAGTGATGTTTTCATTTCAGTATGAAAATTACTGCCAAGGTCAGCTGTGCTGCATTGAATTCATAACAATTAAACGAGATGCCATGTTTCATGTATAATTTTTTTCCAGAAGTTTTACCATTTTTAATGAACATTAATCATCCATGGTCATCATAACCAATGTCAATGTAAGAAGAAAAAAAATTGTGGTTTTAGAACAGCAGTGATTTTAAGCTGACCTGTGTTGGTAGTTGAAGGCAAGAGACTGATTAAATCTTCAGTTCTGCATAAGAAATTCAAATAATCCTTGTTGCAGTGCTCTAATAAGCTCATTAATGCCCCCAGGCATGATCCCAGGGCCTCCTTACACATCCAGTGTGCTCATGCAGAGAGGCTGTAGGCTGAATATCTAGAGAATATACCCTGTTGCTTTATATCATTCATCAAGATGATTGGAAAGTAAAAAATGTTTCTGGTTCAAATGTTTTGTATTAAGGATGTGGAGGCAGGTGAGAAAAAGTAATTGGAACATGCTTGGTATGTTTTAATAATTAACCACATTAATTTATTAATAATGAGACCATGGCAACAGGATTAGTGGTAATAAATACATAGGTTATTTACCAGGCAGCATAATGGAATATGGTAAACCATGTAGGTTGTAGTAGAAAGGAGAAGCATTTGCAAAATTGAACAGATTTAAGAAGTACTTTAATTAAATTTCAGTTTGTAATATTCCTCTGTACTGGACAGAGGATCTGGACATTTGTACTGATCAGACAATCAGTAATCTAAAGTAGAACTAAAATGAAATGCAGTGATTACTGAGAAAATATCTTTTTTTTTTGTGAGATGTCTCATAAGAACAGGGTCAGATTTACCAATCATAAACCTCAGAAAAATAAATCAGAATAATGCTACCTTTACATGTTTTTGCTTAAAATGTCTGAAAATATGCATGGATCCTTTCAGATCCAGGCACAGGTGGACTCCTATTACATCTCAGAACTGCAAAAAAAGAGGTGATCATATTAGGTACAACCTTAATCATCCAAATTTGAAAACATTGGCATAATTCATACTTGAGTGAGGATAACATTACTCATCTTTGTTAATGTCCCTAGTAAAGTTAATGTCATGCTTTAAAAATATCTGCTCTGCTGTGGGTTTTATGGTGCCATATGGTCTGCAGAATTAGGAAATAATAACTTTGAACACAAAATCTTCTGTGCACTCTGAATGGCACCGAGTGTTGCCATAGAGATGTACACCTGCAGAACAGTCCACTGAAGGTGACTTTAGGAATGCCAATTAGAAGGATGTCCTCTTGAAGCTGTTCATGTGGCAGAAGGAGGTTTCCAAAGTGACAGCAGTGCCTTGCTGCATTGCCCTCCCACTTCAGCAGCAAGCCAAAAATGAAGAAGGAGCATGAATGAATAAAGACTGTTGTGAGTAATGGTTGTTGCTGCTGCCCAAAGGAACATCTGCCTCGAGCAGAAGCAGGACAGAGTTCAGTCCAGCAGAACAGGTTAGGCAGAGGAAAGATGTGTGGCTGAGCACACATTGCCACAATGGTTCTGTTGTAAAATTTGTCATTGGAACAAACACTGGATTAGTGGCTTTTAGTGAAATAGTACAGGCAAAGAGCAGTGAAACAGGGCACAGGGGAAGGTGTAAAGGGAGAGATCCAACGATGAAAATCCATCAGTAGCTATCAATGGAAGGTACCTGGGTACAACAAAGCTGCAGTCTCCCAGACTCATGCTGCGAAACACACTGTGAGTAGTTCAACTTCCTGTACAAAACTTGCTTGTCTTTTCTGTGGAAATAGTGATAATTCATGAGTAAAACAAGCAATTAAATACTTACTCTAAATAAAATAATCGTGGTGTTTTAACCTGGGTAATAATCTCCAAGAGCCATTCTTTACTACCGAAGAACAAGTGGAGAACAGTTGGAGAAGAAATTAATTTTATGTACAAAAATTTGATGTAGAAGGAGCCATGACATGTGCTGTGTGCCATCACAGAGATAAGAGTGTATGTAGTTCTCTAAAGGGAGGGGGAATATCCCCCTTCATCTGTGGTGCAGAAATGAGCAGCGATAGTATAGCCAGGACGGGTCAGCAAAATTAGCATAAAATGTGAAACACAAGGCACAGGTATGTCTGACTGAGCCAGAGATTCCAGTTTTACTCTATAACTGTTTGGAAAGTCCTGGATTAAATCCAATTTTTAGGGGGATAGCACATGGACTTGGATCAACTATTTTCAATAGGCCGTAGTGTAAAATAAGATGTTTCCAGTCCACAGTTCTGCAGATCTAAGTAACAGTGCAGCCTACATGGTTATCTTAAAGTATTCCAATGAGGAGGAATTGGCAAAATGCTCAAAGAGATAATGTAAGGATTTGAAGGAAAAAAAACAAAACAGGAAGGAAAACAAACTGCTTATTGCACAGATGGAATATGGCTGCAGTGAAATCAAATATATGTAGCATTTTACATCCTTGTGGAAAGCGTACATCAGTCTAAGTTTACTGTTAGGGATAATTTCTGGGCCCCAGAGCATGCCCCATGTGGCTAGTGAAGAACAGAGTTTTCTGTCAGGTGCCAGGTGACTGAGCCACAGTACCATTGTTTTCCAGTAACCACAGTGGTTGCAAGTTACTTCAGTTCCTTGCTATTTACCTAGAGTAGAAGGTTTTGTAGTGATTAAGAGGAAAGCTCAGAGAAACATCTGCTGCTTGACTCATGACATTTTGGTGGTGAAATTGAAAATGTTTGCCACTGGGGAGAAGAAACTTTTATCTAATGAATTAATGTATCTTAAGGTCACATAGTTCTTAAAATGGGAACTTTTTTCAAGGTCATACTCTTTAAAATGCTGCCTTTTAACTGTGCTAGATCTGTGCCAGATCTAAAATACCATTTCTGTGTCATAGTATGCTAGGGAGCTGTTCATCTATTTGCAAAACATTACTCATGTTTGATTAAAGTTGTGCAAGTCATTAGTTGATTATCTCTTTATCTCACCTCCATAGAATCCATCACTGTAGCATCAAGTAATTCCAGGAAAGACAAACCCAACTAGAGATCTAATTTGTTTAATCAACATTTTTCTGCCTCCAGTTTATTGATTAAAGACCTCACTGCTTTTGTGTGAGAAAGAGCTATCCCATGTGGTGGGAAGGCTTTACGGAGAAGAAGAATGCTTTGGGGTTTTTTGAGGGCCTCTGTTGTTGAAATACCCAGGTTTTTATCCAGAGTTTTCCCTTCTTGAGCCTTATCTTCTCTAGCAGTTTGTAGCACAGGTTTTCATGTGTTTGTGCTGGACTTGGCTTGTATCTGACACAGGGGAGACAGCTCTGGGTCTGTCTGTGGGGTTGTATTACAGTAGGAGCTGGGATATCAAAGTTCAGGCTGGAGATGTCTCCAGTGTTTGCAGAGCTGCATTTAAGTGTCTGTTAACACTCTTGTGTTCTTCTGCAGTGCTCCATGTCATACAAATAGCTTTTCTGACCAATTATTGGGTGGGTTACTTGACTAGCTCCCAGCAAAGCATGGTTAGAAGTTGTTCAGTTTGACACAGCTTTTCCTTAAAAGTTATACGTAGGTTTTTTTTCTTCCTTGGTGGTAGTACGAGTTATGTTGTGTAAAATACCTTATTTCACTTTATTCTATGAACATACATCCATGCAAGTCACTTTGCCTTTGTATTTATAATATTTATATGTTTTGTGTTGCAGTAAGCTCATTTTTCTTTTGATATATTAAGTGATTCTGAGGGGAGTTTGAGTTACATATTTGGATGGATCAGTATAAATAATGATCTGTTGACTTACAGATGAATGCCTGTGCATAAATTAATATATATTTAACCAAACAGAAATGAAGAAAATAGTAAAAGTATCCAGAATATTAAAGAAAATTATTTTTTAGAAACTTTGTCAAAAATTGATGCTACAAACAATCTATAACACTATCAAATGGCAGGACTGAAGATGAGCTTTTACAATGCTTTAATTTAGGTCATCATTGAGTCCAATTATCTATTAGGCTGCATACACTAGGAAAAATTTGGTGACTGTAGCTGAATTGTGGATTCAGAATGTTCTCATGAATTTTTAGAAAGTACTTTAAATATTAGAAATCTATAAGTTGCCCTCATCTTCTAAAAAAACAACCAAAAAAAAAAAAAGGTTACTCGCAAATAATAGAATCTGAAGCTTTTACATAAAGAATGAAAAAGATCCAGTGAAACAGGACCTCACCTTGTATTGAAACTGCCTAAAAACCAGAAATAAACCAGAGCAAAATCTGCTTTAATTGCTGTTAATAAATGTACCATTTCAAGAAGTCTCTGCCTTTTTGCTCTGTGATCAGTCATCTTTATCCTTTTGTCCTATTTGGGGCTTCAATTTCCCTTCACACCCCCATCAATACCTATTGCCCCACAAAAATGCCAATACCTCTCAGACTGCTTTAACATGACATTACCTTACAATTGCCTTTTGTCAAAATTTTAGCCTTTTTTTCCTAATGGCTTTCAAAGACTGTTTTAGATAAGGCAAATAGTGCAGCAGCAAAGTTCTTTGATTTTGTATTATTTTCTGTGTACTCAGAGAAGCACTGGACTAATTTTTGCAAATGAGGAATTAGCAGGATTGTTCTTGGGCAGTTACCTTGCTCAACACATGCTTTAACAGCCATTACTTGCTGAAAGCTCCATTTACTGTTTGGTCTATCAAGGTAATGTTCAACTGCTATAAAACATGGTAATTTATCTTTCTGTAAAATATTTGCCATGTGTTTTCTTTTTTGCATAATTAGTGCTGTGGGTACTTGGCACCCCCTCCTGGCAAGAACACTTGCATATGCAAATGAAGTAAAAGCCTTATTAATTCTAATGAAGTAAGTCCTAAATAAATATATTTCTTCTGCTTTTTTTAATCTGCAAAGTCTTCTGCTCTTTTCACTTACTGTATTTTAGATGAGTAACTTAAAATTACATATGGATATGTCAAGGCTTTATTTCATCTTTCCTTTTAATGACTATGCTAATGAGGCAAATGGCAGTGAAACTGAGAGGAAAACATCTGCTTGAATTTATTCTGAAAACTAGAAATAAACAAGAACGCTTCAATGTGACATTAACCTCAGGTATGATACCTCACTTAAAATGCATGAGGGGTTCAATTACCAAACTTTTGTAGTTCAAAGCACATTTGGAGGTCCATGGTCCTGCTGAGGATGTTTCTCTGAAGGAAGGGAACTGTGGTTGAGCATTGCCCACCCATCTGAGTCCACAAACGAACTGGAGTTACCTAAGAGACTTAGTTAAACTTTCTTCCTACTAAGCTGCTGCTACTTGTTGGATTTTTCTCTTGGATTTGTCAAACTACCATTGTAAAATCTAAATGGTTTTTGCCTTTTAATTGAAATTATTTGATTCAAACTGGTCTTCAAAGAAAAAAAAATAGTATGTATTGCTCTGAAGGTATTCTACTGAACTATGAATTTCCATTATGAATTTTTGGGCGCTTGGTCCATTTTAATATGGGTTGGAGGAGCATTTAATGTATTTTCTTTAGTTCCAAAAGTGATACTCAGTTTGAAAGCTTCCCATCTCAGGAAAGGGAAATGGAGAATGCCGCTAGAAAACACAGGCAGTTTGGCAAAACAGGAAAAAATACAGTTTTGCTTACAAAGGCTGGATATATTCAATAAAATTTTTGTGAGCTCTAGGGACCACTACAACATTATAAATGGAACATTATAAATGCAATATTATAAATGGGGCAAAGCTAAGTTGAGCAAAGACATTTCTTCATAAATTTGCTTGGTGAAGTACAATAAATGTGTTCTTGTATCAAAGGCAGTTTAAAATTATGAGTATTAAGGGTTAGATATTGCTGGCCCTTTGTGGGAATAGCCACTTGGCTGTATCTGAAAGAGGTGAAGAAATAATGAGAAAATCGTATGTTTTATAGGGGCATTATTCCTCTACCACTGTTTTTCATGTGAAACAGTAAAAGGCCCAGCAGCTTTATAGTGAATAAATCAAGAGAGGAGATAAAAGATGTTTCCTCTTGCTGATTCTTATTCTGTTATCACTGATCTAGCATGCAGCTAATATTTGAGTCAGTATGGAATTCCTGCACACAAGTAATGCGAATTTTTTTATCCATAAGCAAATATATTGGAAATATGATATATCACTGTGCTAAAAAATCTAATTATTTTTTTCATGTGGTGACTTGTGTTGGCATGTATGTATGTATGTATGTATATATATATATATGTATGTATGTATGCATGTGTATTTCTTTATATATATGTATGTATGTATGCATGAGTATTTCCCACAAAGACACAGAAACAAGTATAGACACACATGTGTGATAGGAGCAATCCTAAGGACTTCTCCATGCAGCAGCCTGCAGGGAGCAATGAAAACAGCAATATGCACCTCTCCTCATGTTGTTCAACATGTCTGTGTGTAACAAAGCATATCTGAATAGTCACACTTCCATCTGTTAGCTAATATTAACTGCAAGTCCAGTGGTTCATAAAATAGGGATGCTACGCTTCTTGTGTGAAAAATGTGTGGCTTTCTGTAATGCAAAAACATGAAAATTACATTTCAGAAGTCTAAAATTCTTTGGAAATAGCCACCCATAAAAACTGTGAAGCAGAGGTTGAAATTTGATTGAATCCTTAGCTAAACTGAAATTGGAAAAGCTTGGCTTTTATTATGGACTGTATTTCTATATAACTCCAAAATCCTGCCCAAACCACAGCATGCTTACCTGTGTCCCTGGCCCATATAATCATGTAGTCTCTTCATATTTAGTGTTTAAAAAAAAGATGCACCCCAGGATGGGATGGAAAATTTGTCATATCCATCTTTTGGTCATGTAATGTTAAACAACAGTTTTATCTGGCAAATAAAAAAAAATAGCAAAAAAACCCTAAGAAAGCAGCTATATTCTATATTCCTTACCACCTTGAAAAGGGAGGTTCCAAAGAGGAAGGCATCAGAATGTCAAAGCAGAAGACTTTGAAGATTTTTAATGCCTTTTCTGGTTCAGGTTGTATGGCAGAGGTTGTTCTAATCAATTGTACACGACTTTTATTTACCTTTTGTAAAGTGTTTGGCAGAAGACTTTGGAGTTTCTGTGACGGTACCCGTGGCTACAGAGTTCTGCTAGGAGCAGGTTGAAGTGGCAAAACCAGGTTGAAGTTGACACAAACTCCACTGAACTCTTGCTCTGTGGCAGGGTTCCTCCACCTCTGCCGTTTATAGGTTCTGTTTGCTCTATGTTAAAATCTATTTTCTGATTCAGCACATAACATCCATCAGAAATATAGACAGGTTTCTGTCAGTGGAAGTGATACTGACTGTTCTCCTCTGCAAGGTTGAACAACTTTGGGTATGTTCAGTTCTCCTGGCTATTTCTCTCTATTTTAGCCAAGTCCCTCTTGAAAAAGAGACATTAAATTCCATCATAACCAGCCCATAAATGTCCTTGCATGTTTTTTTTTTCCCCTAAAGTGGGGTTATGACTTCCCCACTGTGTTTGTGCTGAAAGATCAGAGCTGATAAAACTTTGGCTGCACTGTGTTAAAGTGACTTAGGCTTTCATGTTGACTCAGCCTGGACCAGACAATGAAATGCAAAGAACTGCTTGCAGATGTGTAGTTGTGGGGAATGTATCTCCACTGGAAGCTCCAAGGCCTGGAGAGTGAGGATAAAAAAGTCAGGTGTACTGTTGATATCTAAGAGACAACAATGCATCGATTTCCTTCACTGTTTATGGCAGGTGACAGCACGTTTACAGAAATAGAAAAGATTCCTGTGGAAGGAAGTAAAAAGTCATTTTCAAGGGTTGTTTCCCAGATGCTAAACTGTCCCAAACAGATGTGCTGTTCTAAGAGCTAGTCAAAATTTCCTAATTCCTCCTTGTCTCATTCCTAATGAGATATTTTCAGACAAACTGTTTCTCACATTGGGTGTGCTATGTGGAGTCTGTACGGGTGGATGCCATCTACTAAAACTTTGGCCCATCGTAAAGACAACAGGCAACTTGAAACCAGTGTGCAGTGGGGAGATGAAGGCATACAGCAGGATGGGCTGGGTCAGCAATAGCAGCTGAAAGCACAAACCTTTGTGTTCAGCTCTGCTGGGGTTTCTCATGTAGGAGATGCTCAGAGGCAGCCTGGTCTATTGTATTTCATACAAAGTTCTCAGGGATTCCCCATCTACCTAAAAAATAGTAAAAAATGTAAGTAGGAATTTACTGCTCAGAATTTTCAATTCTGTATCTTTTTACTTTTGTACTTGCAGTTGTAATGCTACTGTCTTACACTTTGTCAAAGAAAACAGAAGATTCCTCCTCTGATACCAAGCCCTTACAATTTCCTTAGATATTTTTCTGTCTCCCAACATTGGTTTTTTTCTTCTGGAGTAACGAGGTTGAAAATTTTTCAGTTTAGCTTGTTATGGATTGATCAGTCTGGGCATAATTGAATGCTTGATATCAGTGTAAGATGAGCCTGAAATAACCAGAGATCATTTTAAAAGATTTTATGGTAAGGACAGATTATGATTTTGTTATAAGCTCCATGCTGGCTCATTAGTCAGGAGCAATCAGTAAGTGTGAGGAAGGAGGAGTGTGAATTCCTGAGCATGCACTGTTTTTGGATAAGTCTGTTCTTCACATCACTTAGACAAAGATCAAAGGGCTGAGCAGCCCAATCCTCAGTGACATTTTGCACAGTGCTGCAGCCAGCAGAGCTCTTCAGGCAGCTCCATGGGAGGAAGCAGCAGATCCAGACCATCAGCTTGGGGGCAAGGCAGTCTTGCTGTGATCTGTGCAGCAGATTTATGAAGCAGCTTTCTGCATAGGTCGTAGTTCAGATATTATATATGATTTTATTTATACAACACATTACGCTACGTTTGCTCTCCTGGGTAAGCTGTCATGGGATGAGGCAGGGTGTGAATTTAGTGAGCATCATGATCCAATATCATTGGAAAGGCAACATAATTAATGTGTGTTGAAACAAAAGAGGGCAACACTTCCCCGCCTTTATTGGAAATCAAGGACATAAACATCAGAGTTACCATGGAGTTGCTGATAGTCTGAGTTCATGGCCTGGTTTATGTCATGACATTAGTAACTAATCTTACAGCTGCATTATGAGTGCATCCTTGCTATTGTTTACAGTAGATTTATAAACTATCTAAATAGCAATTAAATATAATAGCCTTGTAGATTGTTTGTGGTTGTTCAGAAACCATTGTGCTAACACATTACTGCGATGCAGTGGCATTAATCTAGACAGAAGAAAAGTGGTGCTTCAGTGTTCTGTTCTTTCTGCTGTGTCTGGCAGCTTGATTACTGCAAAAATAAAATTAACATATTGTAACTGACACCAGAAAAATATAGCGTATGACACCAGAAAAATATAGTGTATGACATTGGGGTGTCTGTGCTTTGAGGTCTCATGTCTCCTACTGATCAACAGCTACTTCCCCTCTCCCTTAATTACAACATAATCTAAAGGTTTGAAAGCTTCCTCTGAAATAATTGTTGTGCAGGTCAATCACAACCTTTAGAAAATTGGTACCTTTAAGAGTGAATATAGTTCTTATTGCTTACAATTATAATAATTTTGTTATTATCTATTACTTCGTTTCCACCTCATTTGCAATGGTGATGATTTTTGGAACATGGATCAGATAAGGGCAGATTTTTGTCCACTGCCAGGTATTGCTCAGGTAGCTCATGGTGCCTGCATGGTACCTGCATAATTTAGTGCTCTGTGGGGCAGGAGCTGGAGCAAGTCAGTTTGTACCAATACAGATTCACCTGCAAAAGAAAAAAAAAAAAATATATCTGCAGAGAAGAGAAGAGATCAGAGCCATTATGCACTCCTGGAGACTTGCAAAGCAGCTGTATTGCAAACTAGATCAGACATTGTAGCCTGCAATCCTGTCTGTGAGAGCTCACAATCTAAATAGACTACAGATACATTGTAGGTGAAAGGAATAGGAAATAAAGCTGCTTTGCAATACAATCCCATAAAACTTCCCTTGAAATTGTCATCCTGTAACATATGTGATCTGTATAGAAAATTTTTAAGATGTGAGAAGAAAATAAAAAGCTTTTGGAAGAAGTTTGTGTAATTGTAACTCACTAAGTCACCAAAGAATATTCTAACCTTCTAAAATTCACGCTTATGAAAGCTTTATAAGCCACTTTTCTGTGGTTTATATTATCTGAAATATAATAATTCTCTTTGGTTTTAGAGATGGCTGCTGTAAGAATGACATTAGCAGGATAATCAGTCCCAGCAGTGAAATGCATGATGAGTGTTGGGGGTAGTAGTTTGCCACCCTGCATCTCACTTGCCTCTCAATGAGTGAGTGTCCTCTTCATTACCACAGAGCTTCTTCCACAGCCGATTCCTGTGGGCAAGAATGGCAGACACCAACCTTCAATTTTGCTCCTTGTCCAACAAAGTGCAAAATAGCTCCTAGAAATGTGGTTTGTCCATGTGATTTTGTACACAATGTGTGTTCAGTTCACCTGTGGGGAGCAGTAAATCGACTCCTGATTTGGAAATACTCCAGAGCCTTGTCACAGGAAGGTTGGGGCTGTACCTGTTGTCCTAACCCTAGGCAGTTTGAGTGCCAGCAGAGTTGTGAGTCTCCAGCTGAAGATAAAAATGGGTCAAATGACATCACACCCCCAGGTCAGCTTTTTCTTGCTCCCAAATAGAGCCCTGAAGGATTTCTGTGGCTTTCTCCACCATGTGCCCTGTGACTCTTGGGCCACAGAGGAGGCCAGGAGGTTTGGATGCCATCATGGAACTTCTAGCTTGGTATTGCAAACAAGGACTGTGTACCCAGTCCTTCTGGATGGTATTTTCTTCCCCAAATGAACATTCATCTTTTCTGTGAAAGGTGAAAAGAAAAAGAAAAAATAGAAATTACACTGTTGTTCTTTGGCACACAAACCACATAATCTTAACTACACCTTGTTTTCAGCAGGAGTCTGCTTCAAGTAAATAAGATTTTGGCAAGGAAAAAGGACAGGAAGGGGTGCTCATCTTCTGTAACAGTGGGTATAATAATGGTCTGGCAATCTGGCAATCTCAGTTTAAGTCTGTGAGTCCCAGGAGTATTGTAAGTGAAATCCCAGATGACAAGAAAATGTTTGCTCACTTTGGACTTGAAGCGAGCAGATATTTATTGCACTGTGACTAAAAATAACGTCATCAGTGGTTCTCAAAAAAAAAATTGTCTATCAGAACTTTGGAGGATGCTAAATGGTGGTAGAGAAAATGCCAAGCAGGTATTCATTTGAAAGCTATTGCATTGATAGATCCTATGGATATTGCAGTATTTTTTAAATTGTTGAAAACTAATTGTAAATTTCTGAAGTGAAGCTATTTCTATAATTTTTCAGATCTGTGAACCGGAAGGTAGAAACAAAATACTTTAAATCCTTGAAAGAAAACCAAACCTGCTACCTTAACAGCAGCTGTTGAAAACTGGCAACCAAATTGTCTCAATGTGGATGCAGGGCTTTGATTTTAATTTCTTCCTGCAATCCAAAATAAGTTCTAATATTACTTGAAAGTCAAAGGAACTTACAAGTCAGTGGATATCTGCGTTTTTCTGTAATTATCGTGAAAGCAACAGTAGGAATTGAGACCAAATTTTTAGAACAAAAATTACTTTAAAATAATTCTAAAATTAATTATTTCATTTATTATGACACTTATTAATTTCTTCTATGCAAGACCATTTTTTGTGCTGGACTTTCCATATGTTCTAGAACAGAAGGCCATCAACTTTTTGGGCATATACAATATATAAGTGTGCATACATGTTATCATGCAGTATAAACTTAGCCCTGCCCCTGAAACTGGAGAAGTGGTGGTTTAATCTCTGAAGAGCAAAGTACAATATTTGCAGGGCAACTAAGAAAATATTCTTTATTTGACTTTGTTCTGGTCCTGAATAGCCGATATTATTTTTATTAATGGTTGTTAGTGAAAAAAAACATAGTTCATGTGGAAATCTTAGTGAATGATCTTGTTGCAAATAGGTAAAAATGTTATAAAAGAAAAGTCTTATAAAATATAGATTAGGCCCTGCTACTTCAGCTAAGCTAACAATAGCTTACAAGTTCCCATACGAAAACATCTTGAAAATGAGAATTCATTAGCACAACAATCTATTCCTAGGGTGAAAAACAAGCACACCTGTATAAACAATACAATCTGTCCCATGAGAATCAGTAGAAAAAGTATGTAAACTACCTAAAAATACAAAAGTTTGATAAATATGCAAAATGTCCTGTACTGACCAATGAACTAAGTGTAAATGTATTGTCAACCATTAAGATCTAACACAGTGATAATAATGCTAATCTAAACAGTGATAATAACAGTAATCTAACATCTAATAATTATACAGAATGTAACATATACAATAAAGATTGAGCTTTTCCTGCATGAAGAAAATGCAGTTTTAGCTAACTTATTCCAACATGACCTGACTGGGGGGCAGCCGGACTTGGCCCTGGCTAATGTATGGTAAGACATGAGACAGAACAAATGTTCAGAGGCAAGCCCAGATGGAAAAGCATCTTGAAGCTTTTGAAGAATTAATTATGCAGCTAATTGGCTGGCAGTGCCACAAGAAGGGGAGGGATTGTTGTGCAGGATGCCGAGGAATCAGCGGGGCCGGCGGGGCCTGTGCTGAGGCGCGGCCATGGCCGCGTGTGCGCCGGGCCGTGTGGGCCGTGTGGGACACGGCGTGGCTGCCGCTGGCTTCTGCAGCAGAAATGTCCTCACCCCTCTGCAGAGCCACAGGTGAGTCCAGCTCGCTGTTCCATGGAGTGCTGGCCTCAGAGCTGTGTGTCCCCGCCGAGGTGACACGGGAAGGGAATGCAGCCCGGGCTGGGCTGCCCGCGGAGGCCGAGGGGCGATGTCTGCAGAGCCGTCATCAGCAGGAGCTCTGCGGCAGGAGCATGTCCTGAATGCCTGCAGGTCTCCCTCTGGGCATAATCAGAACTTTCTTAGTGCTGTCATAGCTCATATTTTCAGTGTGAAAGGTGAGGAAGACTGCGTTCTAGTGCCAGTAGCTACTGCCACGTGAACCTGGCTACTGCCGCCTTCTCTGGGGTATTAAGTGGGAGTGCTCAAGTTGTTCCAGATTGGAGCATTTATTTATCAATTGTTGGTCCAAGATTCTGTGGAAGTATCTGATTACTTTCTCGCACAACAGGTAAAACTCTCACCTGTACAGAAAGTGCTTGTTGCACATGTTTTTTTTCCTAACCAAAGATTTATAGATACAGATGACGTCTTTGTTTCCTTTCTAGCTGCATCTGCTCTGTAGCTTTAGAGTTTGACTGGCGCATTCCTTGAACGAGGCGTTCATCCTGATGAATCCAAGTAATGGCAAACAGTACCTGTAGCCACACTCCACAGTTTCTTTCCTTCCAGCCTGTTCTGGTCCCCAGCCAGCCTCTGGGGGAAGAACCTTCTTCTAATACCCAACCTAAACCTCCCCTGACACAACTTGAGGTCGTTCCCTTGGGTCCTGTCGCTGCACAGAACAGATCAATGCCTGCCCCTCCTCTTCCCTCACACAGAAGCTGTAGCTGCAGTGAGGTCTTCTCTCAGTCTCCTCTTCTCCAGGCTGAGACCAGCTCTGCTTTTCTTCCACCTAAAAATCCTGGGCTTTAGAGTGACCTGCAGCAGCTCTGGCTGGAGCAGAACAGGCTCGTGCTGTCACTGAAATGCTGCCCTGCAATCACTGGGGGGATTCAGTGTGGATGGGCCAGGCTGTAGGCTCCAGTGGAGCACCAAAAGGGAAAAAGTGGAGTGTTTTTCTGTAGTTTAGCAGCTTTTCTCTGCCTGTAGTATTTGAAATGATTAAAGATACACGGGGGGCCTCTCCAGCTACTGGCACTAGGTTTGCTGTTCAGTTGGGGAGTGGATGTCTCTGTTTTCACAGCTGTCTGCCATCTGCAGCAAACTTGGACTGGGTGCTCTGCTCCAGACCTCAGCCTGAAAGCAAATCCTGTAATTGTGAAACATGCTGCAAACAGTAAATAAGTGTTTTGGAAAGAATTCATTTAGAAGAAGGTTTATGAAAAAATGGTTTAGAGGATGCCAGATGTGGAAGAATGTGATTAGTGCTGAGGATTAGTGCTGAGGTAGAATATTAGAGCAAGCAGGGCTTCAAGTTCTTCACAGTCAGTGGAATAAATGTGAACATTACCAAGAATTAGTATCTCACTAAGCCAATACATTCTTGCAGGTGTTTTTCATTAATTGGAAAATACTTAATAATTAAAGAATTTCTGTGGGGTTTTTCTCCATTTGGTTTAAGACTTGATGTGCAAAATCTCTAAGAAACCGCAAAGTCACATAATTTTGAAGGTAGTAGATTTTAATATTTATCCCCATTTACTGCAGTATTAGCTGAGGGTCTCAGCTAAAAATTGCTTTAAATGTTTTAAGAATACTCATGAAAGGTGGATAGAAGAGAAGAGGTTAAAAAACATGTAATAATAATTTCCACATACAGTAGCATATCCTGGTTCCACTTTGTGCCTTTTTCAATTTACTTTCTTATCATTATACCTGAAAGCATTGAAAGCTTTTTGGGCACAAAGCTACTGATGTATTCTTGAGAATACCTGTCTGATACACAGTTAGCATCTCCTTTTTTAGCACTTTGGGAAGATTCAGTAGTTGCAGTCAACATTTTAGTACTTGTGATGTAGTAAATAGACCCAAGTGTATACTAAGAGAAGCCTTTTACTATTACTTGCTCCCATATACCTGAGTGGAGAGAGACTAGCGAGGGAAATCTTGGTTTATGTGATGTTGCTCAAAACACAATTTACAAAGTGATGAATTATGTCCCCTTCCTGGAAACTTTTGGGTACATCTTCAGTTCTCCTTGCTGAAATCACATGTGTTTGCAAGACTGTGCTCCAGGGATTTGTTTGGTTTTGTTTGTTCTGATCAATTATTCTTATCCCAGGGTCATGATTTGTTACCTACCTTGCAGTTCTGTAGAATTTCAGTCTCTCTTATAGGAAAAGAAGCTGTCTGAGTTCTCTCCCAGCCACTTTCTTTCTCTTCCACTCAATTTTGAAAACCAAATTGTGGCTCATAGGTTCAACTTTCAGGTATTCTTGTACTGCAAGTAATCAGCAGGACTGGCTACCTTTTAAAAAATAAAAATTTTCATCTAGTCTCTGTGTTTTTGAACAAAAGAAGACTGGAAGTATATTTTAGTGTAGCATAAAGCAGAATTGTAAGGAGGTTTCATCAGAAAGCATTGGTGATTTTTAAATTGAGCAAGAAAGAGAAAAATACATAAAGCAAAGAAAAGGATCTTAGGTACTGTGCAGGAAGGGGAGGGCTTGGCATTTAAGGGCTTCCCTTCTTCTGGGGCTGGAATTTTTTTTTGCATGTTTCAGCTGAGGAATAGTTCCATTTCTACTCTTAGTTTGTGGGCTCTTGATAATTCACATAAAATTAAGTGCGTGTCTTCCTCCTAAAGCCACTTTACATTTGACACCACTTTTTGCTGCTGGCTGTTGTATCTGCAAGTACAGGGTGAAAGCAAGCAGGATCTACTCACAATCTTGGCAACAGAATTTATTTCAAGGGGTGACCTATTACAATTTCAGTATTTTAGAGCTATGTGTAAGGTAGATTTGTATCATATTTGTATCATATTTGTATCATATAAGTATTATACTGGGAGGAAGAATTCACAGTGACTCTGCCTTTTGGAAATGCCTTTCTTGGCTGGAAACTTTGGATGATAGAGTAGAATAAGACTGTGAGAATGTTCAGAGGGTGACTGAGAACTGGTTTAGGATGGAGACAAAGCTGTTTTATGAAATGAATGAGGAATAAAGATGATACAGCCACAATCTGTATCATCTTTATGTGCCACTCACTGTGGCACAACAGTGAGTATCCTTCAGAGATATTTACTTAACTGGGATCTGTCAAATGGAATTAGCAATACCTGCCAAGTAGTAATAACAGGATTAAAAGCCTGCTCAGGGTTAAAAGCCTTCTCAGGGTTCAGTCATAAAACAAGTCATTTTTAATCCTGTGCTTTGTCACTAATCATTTGAAATGAAAGTTTTCACTCCAGAGACAAGACAGTGTGGGTATCTTCACGATTAAGAACACTAACAGCCTGAAAAGGGGGGAGAGAAGCAAAAATCCTACTTCTGATCTTCAAAAATTAATTAGATTTTTTAATTAAAGAAGTTTAAATAAAATAGAATCATTTGACCAAGTGAGGTTTTTTGGTAACCTCTTGAAAGCTGCTGTTTAAATGAGAGGAGGCTGCCAGCTCTCAGTAAGAAGTTGCTTCATAGGGAGCAGTAGTCATTAGAGTGGCTCACTACTTAGTCTACCTCTAAATGGAGTCTGAGAGCAATAGTTTTAGTTGACATAAATTAAAAACACTTAGCTAAATTATTTTATAACCAGTTAACCATGCCTTGGTTTTGCTTGTATTAATTTCTTTTGCATTAGAAATAAAAGTGCATTTTTGGTGTGGAAATACACATTACAGGAAGTTCTTGTTGGTGTTATTTCAAAAGCATCCAGCATTTGATACATGCAGCATTCTCTCATGGTTGTTTTCTTTTGCTGTTGATGTTGAGTGATACATCAGCTTCCCAGAAATTCTCTGTACCAATATAGAGCTCAGTACATTTTGGGTTATTCAAACTGGTTCAGCTATTTTTGCTTCAGTTTTGAGCTCACTGCTGAGCTTTGAGTTCTGGCCATAAAGGACTTACTTCCAAGTCACCTTCTGTTGCCAGTAATGGTTAAAATCATTGCATTGCTCATGGTTTGTAAAAACCCTCAGCTTTATAGCTTTCTGCAGCAGAAATCATGAAGTGGCTACTGCTAAAAATCATTAGTTTGGGGACTCATAGGGAAATCTGTTTCAGATGGTAATTTAGAAGCAAAGGGAACAGCAGCAATAGTGATAATAAAACTTTGCTCTTTAGTTAGTGTTTTCCCATAGTAAGAGAGAATGATAAATGACCAGGTTTTTTACACAGTCTTTGGTGGAAATATATTTACTTCCTGTTACACTCCCTGGGACATTGTATATCATCAGTGTACAGTGCTGAAATGGTGTAACAAAAACTTCTGTGGCATTTGGCTTCTTTAGTCTTGTCACAGATGCATTTTCTCAGTGTGAATTGAGGTGGTGCACAATATTGCTGTTGCTTTGATTTTGGTGTTAAGCTGTGGAAGTGCACATGTGGCTGTTGTGATTTTTTGCACTTTGTCATGAAACCTGGAGCTCAGCCTCACAAAATGAATGAACTTGATACCCTTTACAACAAAGTGAGCAGGGAAAGAAGAGCAGACAAGGCTAATGAGTGGCAGTGAAGAAGGAAAAAGGAGGATGAGGAGCCAAGACTTGAAAAATAAAGAGCATTTCTTTAGTACACTTGAGGTAAAACATTAGTGGGTCAGTCAGAAGTCATCAGCAAGCTGAGAAAAGTTAATTGCAAGTTGCTATTTGTTTTTGCTTTTCCAGTGTGTTCTCACACCATGATACAAAGCTGTAATTTATATTTATGATGGATGTACTGTGCTGTATGTCCTTGCAGAAGTGTGTCTAATTTCACAGTTAGAAAACCAGATTAAAATTTCTTTATTCATTCAGCTGTTATAAAACTTGTCTCCTGTATGATTTTGAAGAATGTAATGATATTTTTTAACATGAATAGGAATATTTCAACTGGAAAGACAGTTTCAAAAGAAGGATTTGCTTTCCATAAGTATTAAAAGTTTGTTTAGTTTGTCCAATTTTATAGTAAAATGGAATATGAAGACAATGTTGGTGCAAACTCATGCTGAATTATTCTGTAGACTGTTCTGAGCCTGAGGAAATGATGTATTAACTGCTGAACATTCATTTCTATCTACCAAAATGTTGGTTTTTCTCTCCTTCTGTCTTACCTCCTCCAGATTTATATATTTGAAAATAACATCTACTATCAGCCTGATGTAAAGAGCAGCTCATTGCGCCTGACATCCTCAGGAAAAGATGGAATTATTTTTAATGGAATTACAGACTGGTTATATGAAGGTAAGCTGGAAAAATATATCTGTTTATGAAAACAGATGCAAGGTCCTTGTACAAACCCAGCAGCACAAATCTGTTCATTCCAGAAAATGCTGAGGGTGGGTTTGCTCCTTTCCCTTCTCATTTTCCTGCAAGATTGCCTTTGTATCTGCTCATTCTTTGTATTGGCTGCTGGTTTGCATATAGCAGTGTTTTCTGAGAAAGAAGAATTCATTTCAAGCCAGAATGTAGCAAATGAACTCTTGGTAGCATGTAAAAGTGAGCAGGGAAAGGGCTCAGTTGGCTGCTTTTAGGGACAGCAGTGATGGTCCATTTACAGTTAAAAGATTCCAACAGAAAAGGGCACCCAGATTTGAGTGGGGGATAGCTCAGTCTGTCTTCTACAGCCAGTACCACAGAATGTTTCTCTGCACCCAAAATGCTTTTAACATAATAATAAATTTAAGGGGAAAATAATAAAAAATGGGAGCAGATTAGCTTGGTATAACAGCTTAAAACTATTACACATTTTATGTACTCTTTCTATGGGACTCATGTATTCTATAGATAAATAGCTTGGTGTTAAACACTCAGTTACCTGAGGTATAGAATTTCTTGTGTGAAGAGTTTTTTTAGAAATGGTGTTAATACAGCATTACTTCACCTTAAAAATGGTCTATTCACCTCTTGGCATTGCAGTAGTTATGAGCAAACAGCTCTATGTGTGGTGTTTTTTTCCAAACCTCTGCCCAAGTAAATTCTGAAGTTAGAATGGTAATCTGCATCCTTCAGCCTGTATCTGATAGTTACCCACTTCCAAGGTTTTCATTAGTTTTTGAAATCTTTTAATGTGGCAGCACATTTCAAAACAAAAGAACATTTTTTAAATGGGTTATAATTTTGTATGCACTTAATACTCTTAAAATCTTCCACAACAGCATGCAGATTGAAGAATTTAAGCAGATAAATTGTAGTTGATCAAGTTTTTGCTGAAACAAAGGGAAGTTAGCAAGATTTAATAAGAAGTTAATAAGAATCACAGTCAGGAGAAGCAAAAGTCATCTCATTTGGGACGAGAAAGTTTCTGAGGTGTTGTGGGAAATGATCCCAAAGCCTTCCTCATGAAGCATGTCCTAAAGCCTTTTAGTGAAGAAGCTTTCTTTGCTCATTAATTTCCAAGTTTTTTAATCCCAAGCAGGGTGTTGCATTTTCTGACTGGCTCCCAGGGCAGGCAGTGAGCCCTTCTCAACTCTGAACACCATGGAAGTCAGGGTGAGAGGGAGTTCTGTCTGCACCTGCTGGAGAACCCCATTGTCTGCTGGCACAGGAACACACTGCTCCTTTCCCATTAACCTGGAGCACTGCTCCACTTTCAGCAGTTTTTTAGCAACATCAGAAGCTGAGCAAGCTGAATATTTTGCAGGTGAAGTTAAGAGATTTTCAGTTGAATCGAGCACTCTTCCTCCTTTGACCTCATTCGTTTTCTTTTATCTTTTCATGAGATTGTTATTAGCATTTTACCTTACAAAGCATTTGGGAATAGCTTTTCTTTGTGAGAGTAACCTTGTCTAAATGCAAACAGTAATATTTTAAAGCAAACATAATTGTGGTTTTCTGCTATCTGATATTCACCATTTGTTCTCTGCTCTTCTCCTGTGTAAAAGGTTTTAGTTATCCAGCCAGGGAGAGAAGCATGACCCAGAATATATGACTTTGAATATAGGTCCCAGCTTCATTTCACCTAAACTTAGATAATTCAACCCATTAAAGCTGCTTCAGAACCCTCAGAATCCAATTAGCAACTTGGAGAGTCTCTATTGACAGTTTAAGTAGTTTTGTTAGGTAGGCTCTCAAATTAGGTATGCAGTCAGGCCTTTTCCCTTAGTACACTATTCTCAATTAGTTTTCCAGCCAAATTCTTCAGCTTTAAATACAAAATCCTTACTAAGCAGGCTAACATATCAAATACATAATGAAAATTCTAAGTGTTTTCCACAAGTGGAAGCAGAAGACTTGTGCAGGGAGAATTCAGAATTGCTCAGGAGCTGCTGGGATTCCAGGAGTTTGGGTTCTGTTCCTGTGGTTGCTTCTGGTTTGTTTCTTTTGTCTGTGATATACAATGACAATAAATGTAAGAAAACATTGAGTGACATTCTTGGAGAATTGGATTCATGTGAAAAGCAAATAAAATTTGTAATAAAAAGAAAGTTTGGTTCAGATTTTCAGAATGATTCACTCCAGAAGAACTGAACTTCCCAAGAATTAAAGCTGTCCACTAGACTGAGACAAGAAAATCATAATATCACACTCCAAAAATGATTACATAAATACGACTGTGTGAAGATCTGCATGTTATCAGGTGCCACAACTCAGAGAAAGCAGACATACTGAAGTTCTACATTAAGAGGAGAAGAAAAAAAATTGGCAATCACAAAAAATACCCCAAACCTCCAGATTATTTTAAATTATTTAAAATTTAAGTAAACACACATACTGGAATGCAATAGAACTAAGCATATGTCAGTAACAATCATCTTTCACATTTAGATGATTTATTGATGTTAGTGGAAGTATGCACTTGAGGAAAATGCTCCTTCAATGTTCCTTGTTATCCAACCATTCAACCCAGGATGATGTGAAATTACTGAAATTACAGCAGGCACATTTCAAGTTGGCACAGGGAGAACAAGCTGGACATTGTGTGCCAGCTGAACAAGCTGGACACTGTGTGTGAATTCTTTCATGGACCCTAAGTAAATCTGGTTTTGCAGAGGAACTTCTCCACTCCCACATTGCCCACTGGTGGTCTCCAGATGGGGAAAGACTGGCCTTCCTGACCATCAATGACTCTCTGGTGCCCAACATGGTCATTCCCAGGTTCACGGGAGGTCTGTATCCAAAGGGAAAGCAGTACCCATATCCTAAGGTAAGTGGGAATGCAACCCCCACCTCCTCTTCTGTGTTCACTCATAATATTCAGCCATGTGGAAAGAGTTTTTCCAGACAGTAACAGAGGCTGGTTTTGTTCATGATGCTTTTCAGGAAATAATATATATTTTTTTTAGTAGATTATAATACCTGTAAAGAAGCTATCGGGTGAGGGAACAGCAGAGAATCTAACTTATGTAATTTCATGAATGATATTTTGCTTGGTAAAATCAATCCAGCACCTCAGAAAGAAGGGTAAAGCATTTGAAGGACTGTATAGTAAAAAGTTCCATCCCCAACTGCCCAGGAGTCAGATACTCTGTGTGCAGAGCTCAGGGCAAGTTCCTTCACAGATACAGAGATCTCTGTAGATTGTGCTGTTGTTAATAAATGTGACAGACTGGCATTGAATAAGATAAGCCACAGTAACATATTTTCATGGCCATCAAAAAGAGAAAAAAAAATTAGAATTGTCACTGTTTTAGAAGATTTAGAGAAGATTTTTTAGATGTGCTTTGGAAAGTGAAAGAACAGCCCAGACAGGGGTAATGCCTGAAATCGCTTCTCATTTTCTGGGGATTTTCAGGTGAGGTGCCTCCAGATCTGCTGTTTTGATCTTACAGCTGATCAGTTTATCCAGCCCTTGCACAGTTTTAAAGTGTCTGGGTTCCTTTCTGACCGGTCCACCTCTATGGTTCTCCTCTGGCATTTCAGGGGAAGTTTATTGAGAGCTTTAGAAAATATTCCTGTTACCTTGCTATTCCTTCTACTGCTTTTTGGTAATGAGCCTTTATTCTCCATGGCTGGAGAGTTAGACTGTACCAGGTACTATGAAATAACATACACATTATATAAATAGAATATATTTGTGGTGTGACAAAACAACAGTAATTTTAGGGGTAGTTTATATTACTTGCATTGGCAAAATGCCTTGAGTGACAGAGCAAAGAAAAAAAATAAGGAATATTTTTTAGTCAGCTTTGTAAATGAGCAAGGAGTAATATTATTTCATTAGCAATTCAGCATAAAAGTGATACACAATACTACTTCAGTAATCTCATTAATGAAGAAACATTATCTTTATTTAATGTCTCCATTTAATACAAATTTAGCTCCTCGTTAAACATCATTAATTGATAATGAAGCTAGTGGTGTAGCAACAGAGATTACAAAAAAGATTTGGCCTTTATTATAGAGTGCAACCATCAGAGAAAATGATAACTAGGATTAAAAAAATAAAGTGAGCCATACATGTTTTTTGTGAGCACTGGAACGTGCTTATCTGTGTACATGTCATACACACAGATGGTATTCTTAAAAGGTTTTTAATTTTTTTCCCTAGCAGTGTTAAAAACACATAAATGCCACTTCCTTGTCCTCCATACCACTCAGAAATGACTGGATACAGATTCAGACTTTATTTTGAGATAAGCCCAAACAGGAATTTCTAACAGGAATTTGTAGGTGTATTTCAGCCTGTCAAGAGCCAAGTATACAACTTTGTCATATACAATAGTAGATCTGTAGAATTCGTGATTTTTAGCTTTTCCTTCCAGTATTAAAAAGGGCTCAGCCCCACTGAGGAACACACTCCATGCTTTGTATCCCAAGGGTGTTATGTACTGTAATTCCTGTGACGTGAAACTGAAACTTGGGGGTGGCATGTCCAGGACAGGGATGGGGGACCAGTAGCACCTCCTTGCAGCCCTCCAGAGCTTCTCTTCTTCATCTCAGGAACATCCCTTAGCAACAAACCATGGCACAGGAGAAGGATGATTCCCACCTCCCTGTAGATCCTCAAAATTTATCAGACTCTTCCCAGTGGGTATCTATCAAACTGCCATGTTATTCCCCTTTAGCCACAAGAAGCATTTTGTTTTCCTGGGAGCTGGCCTGCCAAAGCAGCTGGCTCCTGGTAAAGGCCAGAAAGTGAGATTTTCAGCTCAGCAACCAAGGGAAGGAAGACTGAGGGAAAATGGTAAAGAAAAAGATGTGGGAGAAGAAGAATGCTATCCAAGACTGAGGTAGTGCAGCTTTTCAGAGGAAGGAGCAACAGCATCTGAAAAAGGCTTAGCTGGAGGCTGCATTTACCTGCAGATTTAGGAGCTGACTGTGTTTTGGTAGCTGACTGAACTGGGCAAAGACACTTCTAGTGCAGGTCACTTGCTCTGCACAGGAAGGTGTTCCATCAGTAAAGGGTGATGAAAGAATCACTCAGTACTTCATATCTTTATCTGTGTGATTCATATGGCTATGAAATTAATTTCTCAGATTTAAGATATTTAAGCTTTAATAACTTTTCATTATCATAAAAATACTGAATTATGTTAACAACTGAGTCTGCTTAGCTGTCACTCACTGATTCAGTGCCTCTAAAACTCCTATTTTTTTTTTTCTTTTCCAAAGGCAGGTCAAACAAACCCCACAGTAAAGCTGTTTGTAGTTAATCTTTATGGACCAGCACATACCCTGGAACTGATGCCACCTGACAGCTTTAAGTCAAGGTATATAATTTCATGGTGAAATGTTTTATGGGAATTATTCCTAAAACAACCAGGATGTTAACAGTGGCCACTTATTCACAACTGTTACAAACAATCTTAGGCTGGTGTAGCTCTCTTCTACATAAATTGAGGTACTGTAATTTATTGCAGGAATAATTTAATAGTGAATTATGCCTTGCAATTATTAGTGTCAACTGGAATGCTTACTGATTGTGTTAGTAAGAGAAATTATTTTGAATGAGTGGAGCATTTTGAAGTATTTTCTTTCTACTGATGGGTCACTACTGAAAAACATAATAAAATCTGCTGCTGCTTGCTAACCCTTCATTAATTTAAACAGTGCTGTAAGATCTGAAAGAGATTTCTTGCCATCAAGATCAGCATCTTCCCTCTCCTTAAGGACATTAAAGTTGAGCTTTACGTGTCAGAAGGAGCAAAGAAGTTAAGCAAAAAAGCAATGTGTAAGAAAAGATCCCCAAGATAGAGATAATCTTGAAAATGTTGTTCAGATGTTATGGTTTCACTTCAGGGTTTTCAGATTCATTCTGCCTCCTCAGCAGATGGAAAGTAATAGTAGACTCAAATAATAATGTTACTGTCTTAAAACTTTCTTTTTCTTCTTGAAATTGAAGCCAAATCTCTGGAGCATCTTTGCCAGTTCTTGATAAAGATATTGTTGTTGTTCATTAGATGAAAATTCTGGCTTGCTAGTGCATGAGAAGGCTGAGTAAATCTATTTAAATCTGGGGGAAAAAGTTAGTCTCTTCTTCATTTTAACTATTAAGGTATAATTTCCATGCAGTAAAACTTAGATTGTATATTTTTTATCTATTTTTACTGTAAATTGTGAATTTGACTCGGGATTTCAGTAATAGTCTTCACAGTGGTCATCAACCCATATATGTCCGTATATCAATATATATAGAGATGTGAACAATGTGCTTTAAACAGGCTTTTCTAGAGTGAAAATCTTTGGAGTTTGCAATGATTGGGAGTTGGTTTTTTTTTTTTCCTAAAGTATTAGCTTTTTTAGTAAAAGTAGCAGCTAACTTTAGAATTCATTTTATTTCAGTGTGTTTCTAATCTTTTCATTATGGAGTTATTAGTAAATAAGTCATGGGAGTATTTCAGAATTAAATTGAATGGTTCATTATCACATATAGTTTTAAGGACAGAAACATTTTTAGAAATAGTTATAGGTTATTTATTAAACTATTTTTAGAAGCAGTTATACAGGTCATACCCATCTGCTGTTATGGGAGATTCACTCCTGCACAGAGAAACCACAGAAATGGGAAGGGAGGGGCAAAGGGAAGGGGAAAGAGGTTCTGTTAGTTAACCACAAAAAGTAACATTCAGATTCTCAACCTTTCCCAAATTGTGTCTGGTGTAGGACCTTCGAAGACATAAAACTCTTTCCCTGATTTTTAGAGCATCTGGGAACTTGATGTAAGATTGAATAAAGTCAATGAAAAATTCAATGAATAAATTCAATGAAAAATTCATTTTCTTCTTTTAGGGATCCTGTAAAGGTGCTTGGTAATATTCCCCAAGTCCTGTGCAGACTATTCTGATATAAAGATAGGGATAACACTTGTAAATTTTACTCCTGAAAGTTTCATTCTGTAGAAAAATTTACCACCAGCTATGCACTGTTAATGTCACAAAACGACTGACAATCTCCCTTCAGATACATGGTTGTATTTCATGAAATTACTGTTTCCTCCTTGGTGCTTCCACTTCATGTGTACAGTTATGTTTTCTTCAGTGAAAAACATCTTTAATAATTTGCTTCAGTTCTCTGTCCAGAATGCAATTAGTTTTTCCTCTTGGAATTGGGGTTGTGAGGAAGCTGGAGGTGTGTACAATAGAGGCTGAGAAGCTTGGGGACACAAACTGATTGCTGTCCTGCTTGTGTCACCTGATGTCATGGTAGATCTTGTTTTACTTGTGCACGCATTTTTGCCCCCCAGTAAGATCAAACTGTTAAAGGAAAAAAGAAAAACAAAAAAAGAAAAGGTAAATATTAGACTCAGAACATACTTGAAGTCCCCATTTCTGTTTATCATTCTGGTATCCAGATGTGAAAATACCTGTTTTACTAGAAGTCAAATATGAAAGGAATCTGCAAGCTGGGTTGTTCAGGTCTGTTCTGCAAACACAGCACCAGGCTGGGTGAAGCTGCAGTGCACTCCTGTCTCCTGCCTCTCCTGTGTGCAGCTTTGCTGCTGGTGCTGCTCAGCATCTCTGATCTAGCAAGGAGCCTTTTGAATGTATAATTAAAAGCCTGTTGTCAAAGAGTAATGAGATCTCTATCAGTAATAGATTAAAAGCCTAATTATATTCAAGCTAAGCCCCTTGTTTTAAAGGGGGTCTGAGTTTTTTCCAAACAAGCTGACTCCACTGTTGCACATAACTCAGCTGGACTGTGAGAGCTGCCAGCAGGGAAGAAGGGAAGGAAATAGCTGGGCAGGGATGACAGTGTGCAACAGGTCTGACAGCCCAGCAGGATCTTGGGAGGAGGGAGGCAAATCCTCCATAGCACCAGCCCAAGGGAAGCCCACATGCTCAGCCAGAGGTGTTGAGGGACAGACAGTTTGGCTGATATTATGAGCTGTTTGTTAAAACAGAAACAGGAACACATTGATAGTGAGAGGGACCTCCCTTTTATCCAGAAGTCCTGTTATAAAATGTTTGGTATTTTATAATGTTGAAGTGGGCTCTAGCTGAACTATAATATTATAGAACTTTTTTATATCTTTGGCAGTAGGACTGGATTATTTTGCAAAAATGTGTGTATCTGAAGTTACTCATTGTTGGAATTCAGTGCTTGTTTCTAAGCCTGGAAAGTACACAGTTCATGTGTATTTGCAAGCATATGTCTCACAGTTGGTAAAGTTTGTGTATATATGCAAAAATTTCCCAGGGGAACATCACACTGAAGGACTGAGCCATCTCACTTGTAGAAACACAGATGCTGGACATTTGGGGTTATTTTCTCCATCCTTTAGTACTGGCACTCTCATGCAGTACATATTCAGTATTTGAATGAACTGTATATATGGGTTTTTTCCTAAGGTCTAATCTGAAATAACAGTGATCTGAACTTTGTGTTTTCAAATGTTTTGCTTAGGGAATATTATATCACCATGGTGAAATGGATAAGCAATACCAAGGCTGTGGTGAGATGGTTAAACAGAGCTCAGAATATCTCCATCCTTACAGTTTGTGAAACCACAACTGGAGCTTGTACCAGGGTAAGTTGTTAGGGTTTTGTGTTTTGATTTGTTGGTTTTTTTTTTTTCCCCAAGGTCTCTTTTCAAGGTTTCTTCTGCATTTTGTTTTCATATTCAGAAAAAGATATTTGGAAATCAGTTTGCAGATGCAGTAGTTGCAATCTGAATATAATTAGTCAACAGGGAGAAAATGGATGTGAGAAAATTTCAAATGTGGTGAAATGAGTTCATGCAGTTAGCAACTTTGAGTGACATTTTCAGAATTACTAAGCTTTATTCATTCATTAGTTTCATTGGAAGCTGCAGTTGCTGAACATCATGTACTTGGGATATAGCTAGAGCAGTGACAAGCTTGTCCTCTGACAGATATTTTCAGCTGACTGGTTTCTCCTCTCTCCTCCTGCAGAGTTTCATTTTAGATCTTTCTGTCTCTCACAGCTTCCATACACTTAAGGAAAAAGTGTAAAATTCTTATAACTCCTACAAATTTGATCACAGAATTAAATAACCTTAGAAAAAAAACGTGAAAGGCAACAGAGATATTTCATTTTTGAATGTAAGCCAAACTGAAATACATTTTTCTCTTTGAATCCAGACACATTCCACCCCTGGACCCAGACTTTGACCTCTGACACTCCTGCATTACATCTTTCCATTTTCTCAGTCAATCTTGCATCTTGAATGCATTTGGCTGCTTTCCCATTCTGAGTCACAATCTCTTCCCAGAACCAGCTAAAAGGATAAATATTTTCTGTACATGCTGATATCAGTACCAACAGATGCTCCAAAGCAGAGGGTATAATTTGGCAGTTTAAATGGTTATGAGTGATTAATGTTGGCCTCTGAGTCAAAAGGCTCCCATCAGTGTCTGCTACTGAAGTCAGTCATATTGAAGTGTCAGAGATTATTTCCAAGCTCGTCTCCTTCTCTTGCTGCCTACTACAGGGTGCTTTTCCTCACTCAGAAACTATGAATGAATCCCCAAAGTATGGATTAAGATTGTGACCATGCAGATTTGGTTCCTGTGAGCCTTTTGTCTTTTTATTAAGAAAGTTGGTCCTGAACCACTGCAGCTCCTTCTGAGAGGGAAACCTTTATGTGCTCCAAGGTCAATTGGACGTGTTGGAAGTAGGTATCCAGGGAGCTGTAATCCAGGACATAATGTGAGAGAAACAGACTGAGAAGTTCCACTCCAGAATACTTAGAGTGCAGCAAAGGACATTTTTAGGGGGCTGAGGAAGGATAGTGATGCAGCCCAGTCCTGGCTCCTCCTGGAGGGTTCCTACACTGCACCCTCTTGGATAAGGTGATACTCTTAAAATCATCAATGGATGAGGAAAGGCTAAATATGTGAGAATTTAGCATTGTATCACACCATTTTATTTCAGCTGTAAACCTTTTTTTCTCTCTAGGATGTTGCACACGTCCTCAGTTTCAAAAAGGAATATATAAAACCAACTGCTGCAATAGCTACAGATTTTCATTTTTCAGGCCGTATATGTACAGATTCTTCTATAGCTAATAAATTTTCATTACTTCTCTGTGACTATGACAATTTGCAACAGTTAATGTGTATTATTTTTTTTTCCAACAATGTGTGCATTATATTTGGTTGTTTTGTTGTTTTTTTTTTTCAAATGGCATGATGTGAAATATGAATATGAACAATAAAACTCAAAAATTTGTTTTTATTTTTTTTTCTCATCACTAATGCCACACTACAGCCCATTAAAGCACAGGATTGTGATTTGAAAAGGTCTCACAATTTGAGCTTGATTCTGGCTGTTTGCCCAGTGTTGATGAAGGACCTAAAATATCCAGTTGTCAGATGATGCCTAGAGGTAAAAAACAAATAGAGCTGCCTATGAAAAGCTTTTTGATAGCTAATCAGAAAGGACTGAAATGGCATTCTTAGTTCCCCTGTGATGTTCTATCAAAAACTCTGAATAAAGCAGCTGACTTTGTAATTAAATTATCATTTGTTTCAATGCAAGTGCCAGCAAAGAGATGAGGAGATTGTAGCACAGTAGAAAAAAACCCCATTAAAGAGCTAGAGACCTTTTGCTGAATATGGGAAATATTTTTTCTCTATAGCTATTCCATAAAAGCAATTTTTTTCCTATTTTTCTTTCTTTTAGAAATATGAAATGCAGTCAGATCTGTGGCTTCCTAAACAGGTACAGTAGAAATGCTATTTCTGGGTGCATAATACGTAATTGCTTCATTGTCATTTTTATTTAACTGTGTGTTATTTTATAAGCTAATAAAATCCTGAGACACCTCTGAGGGTTTTGGAGGCAATATTCCCTTCAGTTTCTGGTCTGTCTGGATTCAGTTCAGTAAGCATTTAGATGAACAGCTGATTAACTACCCAAGTCTGGGATGGTGGAAGACAGACCAGATGAATCTCATTCCAAGCATGTCCTACTTACTGTGATTTGTTTCTGATTTAAAAATGATCTCACCAAATTAAAGCAGGAGTTCAAAGATTAGAGGTCATATGGGCTATAATTGAAATGAGAAAGTAAAATATTTCTAAATTCATACCCAGAACAATATGTTTAACTAATATGTCAGCCTATTATTCCACTTTCATAGCTTCACAAGAACTGTCCAATAACTGGATGAAACACATTCCATTTAAACTACATTTCAGGCTTCATTTTGCAATGTGCAAATGAGAAATCATTTTAACAAAATACCCTATGCTTTTATAGCAAGCCATTTCCTTTAATACTTCTGTGCAAAGCTAGACAGGGAGAGATGGTATCACATCAGGCTGCAGTTTGTGGTAAAACCCTGATTCAGAATATCACTTCAATGTGCTTATTTTTCCATACAACTTTATCAAAATCAGTGGGTGTTAAACATGTACTCAGTGAGTCCAAACCATTGAAACTTTTGTTCTTCTCCTCAGCAGTAGGAGTTATCTCTGTCATTATTGGTATGTCTGTAAAGGACACTGTCCTGGAAAGTCCCCCTGCATTAGGAATGAGAGTGCCAGAGGTAATTACCAGACATCATTGTGTGGGAGAGTTCTGCAAGGGCTGTAATATTCTAAACAGCCTTTAGGACAGGATTGCACATGGCATTAACTATATTCAGCTTTAGCCACCACATTCTTGTTAAACTCAGCAGAATATACTTAAAACCTAAGAATGTTTTCTCCAACTGACTTCTGAGCGCAGCAAAACCAAGGAGACAAAAATATTTAGGCTGGTCTTTTGTTAAGAAGTGTAATGAGGAGTGTGCCAGACTAACACAATGTTACACTCACAGAACGAGGAGCCCGTTTTCTCCAAGGACGGCAGTAAGTTCTTCATGACTGTGCCAGTGAAGCAGGGTGGCCGTGGAGAGTTCCACCACATAGCCATGTTCATTGTGCAGGTAAGGCTCTGGTCAGGCTGCTTATGATATCCTATCTGGGATTTTACTGTGGCCCAGGCAAGGGCCTGAACTTCAGTTTAATCAGAGCACTTGTGTTGAGGTCATTTGTCCCATCCAGTTTGTCTCTCAGTGCAGTGGGATGTATTTATAACTTCTTCCAGAATAAATGCTAACTATTCTCTAAATACATTATTCATGCATATTTTTAAATAACAAATGATTTTAAATGTCTCCTCAGAATCTGCTCTTACAGAACAGTAAAGGGAGGCAATACCCAAACTTAAGACTTTTGTGAAAGTTAGGACTCTTTTATTACCCTTTGCAACATTTTTCAGCAGCTTTCATTTCCCAGGGTCATTACTTTTTCCAAAGAAGAATCTGAAAGAAGATAAATTTGCAATGTGACTTTGAAGGTCACCAGTATGAAGTTGTGATGAACTAATAAAGGAAATTATGCCCTGGAACGGAACACTCCAAAGCATCTATTTAAATCATCAGAGCATTAATCCAGGTGCTTTAGCAGAGCCATATGACATAGGAAGGATTACCAAGGTACCCAAACATCAAACTGGCAGATTTGTGCCAGGCAGCTCTGTTCTCAGCCTTTATGACAGTGTTCTGGTATGAACATTACTAAGTCTGAAATATGTTCACAGTGCACTGCAGACAGAACAAGAACAAAGGAGCTCTAATGACAGTTTAACCTGAAGAAACAAGAACAGAGACACTCATTCACTAGAGTAAATATATCAGGAAAGAGTCAGTGACGATAAAAAGGGATCACAGGCATGTTGAATTCTATTTCATAGAGAAAACAGTAACTCAGATGACAGTCTGGTCAAGGTGTATTGATATAATAACCACAGAAAAATTCACACCTGAGCAAAGCCATTTAGTCAGTTGTGGTGGGTCTAGGGCTGGCCAAATGCCAGCACACCCACCAGAATATACTCACTCATTTCCTGCTGTGAGATAGGATTAGGAGGAAGGCAAAGCAGGCTCAAATCTTTATTAACAATAACTAAAGGAAAGCCAGGCCGGCCTTGTTACCCGTTCCCAGGCTGGAAGGAAAAGAGAGAATTCCTGGCATTTGTTTGTTTTAAATTGTGAATCTCACAGAGGTGAATCTAGTTTTTAATTGGCTTATTAACATGCTCATTCTCAAAGCCAGCCAGTAATTGGTTTTGCTAGGCACAGAGGAAGCTCTCAGCAGCTCCTCTCAGAAAAAAATCACTTCTGTGGGTGGCTCCAATGCAAAACCAGCACATCAGTCAAGTCTCTTATTTTGGTATCTTTCACAGTGTGAATAAGTAGCTTTAAAATAGATTAAATAATCATGATCTAGATCTGAAAGTTCACTTGCAACATTCCCAACATTCCATTGTTACAGATACAATCAAGTTTGACTTAACCTTGTAGGCTCTGACATTTCTTGCTACTAAAAAGTCCAGGAAACTTGATTCTAATTCAGGAAAATGTTTAAGCAAAGATCAAGCCCACTCCTATTCAGTAAGATAATACATGCCTACCTTTAAACACCTTTTAATTCCAGCAGAATAATATTTAAAGTCAAGCTTTTGTTTCAGGATTTAGTATTCTGTCCCTTTTAGGCAGAATTAGAGCCCTGAATACTGCACAGCTCCAAAACTAGAAAACACTTCTATTTTGCCTGCCATCAGCATGAAAAAACAAATCCAAATGGTATCACCAATGACAAATTTGGCTTTGAGCATGTAGCTGCTCCTGAGAAAAAGGAAATGTGATATCCCATGTATCAGCCATTATTCATCAGTAAGCAACATTCTGCGTGGTAATGGGGCTGATACAGAGCAGTAAAGGGCAGGAAATATGTTTATATGATGTGTTTTACACACTGCATTAATCTGATTGTCCATTATTTCTAAAGCAAACATAGAGGCATAAAAAGTATATTAACCGTTGCACATAAAGCCCTTTGTCACATTAGATGTTTGTCACACCTTGTGAGAGCCACAGCAGCACAGCAGGTGCCCTGCAGAATTTAAAGCAGTCAGCAGATCTCCAGTACCCAGATGGTCACAGCATTTCCAGGATGGAAAAGGGTAACTGGAATTTGGCACTGGGATTCTCATTCCTTCTCTGGTGCCACTCAGTGGAGGCCTCAGCCCACTGGCAGCAATCAGCTTTCATGTGCAGGAAAGTTAGAACCAATGTGGAATTGCAGGGATAAAGAAGGAAATTTTAATGGCTCACTTCCATTTAATCACTGAGGCTGATTTCTCAATCTTACTACAAATGTTGGTCTTTCTCAGGCTGCATTTCTTTGACTGCTCTTCAGAAAAGCATGTGTCAATGACACAAAGCACGTTAGCAGAGACATCTAATTAAATCTTTATGCAGGGAGAAGTTACTGTCTGAAGGGTTACTGTCATAGATTATTTACTGTATGAATGGAGAGGGCTGGATGTGTGGTTTATTGTTTTCAAATGCTTTTAGTAACTTATGAAATATTTAAAAGAAACTAATCTCAAAATGGGATTGAATCATGTCTTATGTATCTAGACATTTCTTTCATGGAGCTTTGCAACTCTAGAAAATCTCTTTTTTTCAACCACAAAATAAGAATTATAAAGTAACTTTAATGGATCAAGGGGATAACTTTCTTCAAGCTTCATAAATTATGTATTATGGCTGTAACCTTGAAAAATAACCATGTTTATTAATGCTTGGCTACGTTTTTTATTGCTCTTTCTTGTTAGATTCTGTGATCTTAATATTCAAATATCTATTTCAGTAGTTGCAGCTTCTTTCTCTCTAAAGAAGAAATAGTCACTTTCAATAAATCACTAATATGTATTTTAATCATTCCTGTAGACAGCACTGAATAACTGAATCTTCCTGAACAGGGAGACCTCATCATAAACAGATGTACAGCACCTAGCACAATATCCTGATTTCATTTGGTACTTGCAATCTTGTCAGAGAGTTGCTATGTCATTCTTTCCTTGTGGATCTGTTAGGAAATAGATCAGTTCCAAGGACTTGATTCTGCCTTGCCAGCTCCCAACATGTCTCATAGGGTGTCTTTGAGCATTTGCTTCTTTTTAGTTATTGCTGCTGTTGATGTGGAGCTCAGGGCACAGGTCAGAAATACATGGATTAAAAAAAAAGTCCTATCTCTTTGCCTTTATGCCTTTTTGTAGGCCCTGTAACCACTGAGTATCACCTCTGAGATGTCATCTCTTTTCTTTATAAATTTTGTCTTGAATTTGGAAACTAAGAATATGTATATCCATGCCAAGCATAATAACCCTAATATAAAAAAATCCACATAAAGTATGTCCAAGCTGTGAGGGTTGAAGTTTTAATCTTCAGTAGCCTGAGCCATGATTTTAACTTTTGCACTAGGAAACACTCTCAGAAAAGCTTCTCACTTAGTTTTTTTTGATTTTAACCTGTGTCTGATAAATAGTCTACTGCAACTTCCAGCCAAAGAGTTGGTTTTACCTGTATTGCTTTCTGACTTCTATCATCTGTTGATATGGGGGCAGCTGAAAGAAAAATTGGGCTAAAATCCAAGATTATTCTAATGACTTTTAAAGGCTTATGGATGGGAGGGAAAGGATAAGTGAAGTTCAGGCCTGTCAAAATATTTATTAGGCTTGTGGTTTAAAGATGTTATGTTGCATATTAAAGTTTAAAAAGCTGTAATCAGTAATGACATGTGCAGGCAATCCTGCTAGGCAAAGAAGAATGGAGCAAGGTGAAAGTTAATGTTTTCCATCTTTCAACAGGCTAAAAGTGAACAAATCAGTGTGAGGCACCTGACATCGGGGAACTGGGAAGTTATCAAAATCCTGGCATATGATGAAAATACTCAAAAGATGTAAGCACTATTCCCTTTTTTAATAAAAATATTCAAGTTATTAAAGTTGAATCCATTAAACTCAAAATTAAACAACAATATTTCTTTCATTTTGGAAAATTACCATAACTTTGACACACCTGGGTACATAAGGTGCAGTTTTAAGAAAATTCAGCTGCCATTCTTTTCCTAAATGCTTTTTTATGCAGAGGGAAAGAATCACACTGTGATATCACTTGACTCTGTATTTTTCAGAATAAAAGGAATCAACACACAGAGCAGCAGTAATAATATTTTGGTAAATTCTTTCCTGGAATCCATTAAGAAGTCATAATAAATTTTTACTACTTGATAAAACATCACACCTTTACTGCATGAGGTCTCAGAGTTTTGGGGATCTGATCCAACTTCATAAATTCAAATTATTTGTAGAGATTATCAGAGCTCCTGATTCTCATCCACGGAGAACTCTTTCCACAGCCCATCTTAGTGAGAGAGTGGAAGGAAATAAATATTTGGTGCTTTTGGGGAGGACTTCAGAACTGAGACATGTCTGAAGACTTCACCTGACTTCAGTGGATCTTGTTTAATTTTCACTTTTATCTGTCCATGGCAAAAAATACACAAGCATATCTAATTCTCATTTGCATTAAAATAAATGATATTTCAACAAGAACTTTTTTGAGGCTTCAAGAAGCCCCATCTCTTCCGCTGGTACTAGAGAAAGTCTTTTGGTGGGTTTTGAAAATATATCCGTAGAGAATTTCCTGGTACTTCTGCAAGGTCCAGGGGTACAAGTGAGGTCTGGATGCAGTCAGAGGTGACAGATGCAGAGAGGTGACAGATGCACAAGGGCTGTCTCAACCACTTGAGGGACTGCCTTGGCCTCCTTCTGCCTGTCAAGCAGAAGCTCTGTGGGGATCTCATCAGGGAAACACCAAGGGCTTGCCTTGGTGTTCTTGCAAAGTCTCTTTCCACTGATGCAAAGCAGATAGAAGAAAAAGTTGGTTTACAGCTTAAAAATGCTCTCAGATCCATAAGACTTTTTGTAATATATGACATAATTTCATTGTGACCTTTATCTGCTATTTGGGTTTATATTGCAAACTCTTAGAGTGGAGCAGAAACTTTCTCTTCTGTATTTTTAATATGCAGAGAGGTGTCCTGGTTGCTACTGGAGTTCCTTGGCATCACAGGAATTAAAATAATGAAATCCTGTTTTCATCATGGTTTTAACAGGAAATTGTATAGCTTCTGAAATAACTAATCTGTATGTTGGATCTAAGTTTAGTCTCGGAACTTGGGTTTATATATAAGTACTTGATCTTCATGGATATTTGTGAACTTGTAATTTTTAAAAATGTTGCTTATGGTGTCTCTCACTTCTCTAAACACTACTCAAATCAGACAGTTTACCAAACTGAGTTTTATATTTTTTCCTCTTTTGGACACAGTTATTTCTTAAGCACTGAAGAGTCCCCAAGAGGAAGACAGCTGCACAGGTAAGAGCTACACGGGGCTGTGTTATCAGCTTCTTCATCCCAAGCCATAAGTGCTGTGGTGCTTGAGTAATCATTTACCTTGTCTAAAAATTAGTATGCTTGAGCTGTAATAAAGAAATTGCCACAGCTTTTCAAAATTAAAATTCCCATTTTCTAAAAAAGGGAAAAGTTTCTAACAAAAAATATTTTTACCACTTAGATCTTCACTAGTCCTTTACAAGCATCTAAAAAGTTAAACCTAAATTCAAGCATTTAACATAACTGTGGTTTAGTATATAAAAATATTTATAGGGTTTAATCATGTAACTTAAAGTGTGGGGGCAAATCACCTTATATTCAGTGCTTAAACTTGAGGCTAGTGAGGTTTACATGGTTTCTTACTAATGTTGTGAGTTATTTCAGTGCCAGTGGTGCTTTGGGCAGCTTTTGGATCCTGTCCACATAGCCAAGGTTACTTTGTTGTATTTTATTCCAATGTAAAATGTTTCTGATCATTTTCTTCCCCCAGTGTATCAACAGTGGGGTCATTGAACCGTCAGTGTCTCTCATGTAACTTCCTGAAGGAGCAGTGCACCTACTTCAGTGCAAAGTTCAGCCCCTTGAACAGGCATTTTCTCCTGCACTGTAAAGGTGAGGCAAATGCACAGGGTGCAATGCTGCTTGCTTCTGAATTAATGTATTCCTTGAGAAGGGCATTAGGCTGGATTCTAACATTTAGGTCAGCAGTAGGTTACTCAAAGTTCTGTACAGAGCCTATTATAAGACTGCAAGTAAAGATGTTCTGTGAAATTATTAAATTAAAGATGTTCTGCTAAATTATGAGTGATGTCAGAATGCTGCTCCAGTCCTGACCCCTCTGTCCAAGTAAAGGACATCAACTTACATTCACCCTAAATAGAAATCCTTCAGCAAAACATTTGGAATTTTGGTGATGGTACTGTGGTTTGTAACAGTTTATTATTTTATATATTGGGATTGATCTTGTGTGACTATACCTAGTTAAAAAGTGAGTGTTCTCTAGCAGTGTTTGTACACATGTATGTGCAGTGTATCTGTACAACCCTCATAATTATGTGTATGGGTGTATCTACCAAAAAACAGGTGTGGTTTAATCCCCAGGGACAGATCCTCTATATCAGTGCATTTGTAGTAAATAACTCACAGTGTTTTACTGTTAGCTGCATTCCAGTAGCACTAAATGGCACCAGTTGGCTTCAGAATTTCTGTATAAACAAAAAAAATTAAAACCATCCTACACAGAGAAAGTTATAACCTACACATAGGAAATAAACACTGATATATAAGTGATAAAAAAAGGTTCAGGAAAGCATGAGCCAATGCATAATAAAGTACATAGTTAGACTTGTTGTCCTTGAAACTTGAAAAATTTTACAGACACTATCCCCCCAGCATTTTTTTAATGGCTAAGATCAGAGTGCAAAGAACAGATGACAATTCATCTGAAATTCATATGAATAGCTCATTTTATATTCATGCTTTTTCTCTATTTCTTTTACAACTCTACTATTTTTTCCCCCACAAAAATAAAATACCTGCTGACTTGAGCATTGAATGTATCCAAACAAGGAAACCATGAATATATATTAGCTAAAATAAGGTATTTGTTTTCAGTTTTGTTGGTTTGGGTTGGTTTTTTGTGGGAATGCACCTACAGTACATAGCTGAGTAGAAGAAGAATGTACAGACTGTACATTGTATGGTTTATACATGGTTAAATCTGCAGTAGAACTGATGGAGCTAATCTTGAGGTCCTTCTCTGAGTAATGAGCTCCTCATGCTTTAAGCAGAGCTTTCCCTTGTGCTTGACGTATTCCATATGGGGTAAATCTCAGATTCTTGCAGGAGAGAGGGTTGATAAATTGGGAAGGTTTTTTTGCCCTGAATCAGCAATGTGCCAGGGTCCAAAAGCATCTTGTTACTATTTTAGCTAAATATATTCAGCCTGTAATTTTTAATGTGCTTCTTTGATATAAAAATGTGGATGCCAGTAGGAGGTTGTGCATGTGATTACTCACAAGCTCACGACTTTCAGTGACTTTGGCAGTTCTCTGTTTGAGCTGGGAAGGCTGTAGACCATCCTCCCAGGATTAAACCTACATTCCACTGAGTTGCAGTAGACTACCCTGAGCTGTAGATTTTGGGCAGGGATGCTAAACCACTGTCATTAATTTTTTCTCCCTCTAACATTTATGCTGGCTGAATTATTCAGGGTCTTCTCCTGTGTTTCCTCAGAGCTTGGCAGGTACAGCTGCAGTGTGGCCCCTGTGGAGTGCCAGGGCCCTGGGCTGGGCATTTGGCAGACTGGTGGCTAGGTCACCATAGAACTGGCATCAAAACTCTTCTGCTGGTGAGAGTATGAGCAAACTGCTTTGAGGAGACAAATGGCACATCTGCTGTGTGCATACAGACTCATTTTCCCACAGCAAAAAGCTTTCACCCAATTGTTACAGAAACAATTTGCCCAGAAAAACCCTTGGGGAACTCTGGGCTGTTTCTATCTGTATAAGTTGCAATTCTTCAACCTCCTGTTCACCCACAAGCACCTTTATTAGGATTGTTTTTCCTTCTTAGTTTCCCTCAGCCAGGAGATCTCTCTCATTTTACCAGCTGTATCCATCTCCAGAGACTCTCCTGAGTGAGAGGTTATTTCTTGCCTGGTAGATGGAGGACTGGCTCCTCAGCCTCTCAGTTTTGGCAAGCACATCCTTTTCACTTACTTTCCACACTGCTTGGGGATTTTTCATTTAGCACTTCACAAATGCTAGCAAGATATTTTTCTCTCCACTCAAATAAGATAGTTTAGAAAGGGAGTAATTGTTTCTCCTCTTTTCTCCAACAGGAAATAAGCTGTGGGTTTGGAGTTAGTGATAGAAGGTCAATGGGAAATCCAAATATTGTGCTTTGTTCTGATGCACTGTAACACAATGCCCCTGACACAAATTTGTCCTTTTTTCCTCCTCTGATCAGTGTTTTAATCTACTGCAATCTCCCTTTTTTCAAAATGTCATCATCCTTCCATCTTTTAGTATGACAAATAGAGGTAGGCTGGAAAATGCTGGTGCTTCCCTGCTCAGAAATTATTTTCTTAAATAAGAATTGAAAGCAAAATGACAAATTCAGAAGTAAAAAGAGCTGTAAATAAAAACAAACCAAAGCAAAAGAGACATCTTATGAAATTATCTTCATAGAGAGCTAAGGCAGAAAGCTGTGATTTGTCAACAATCTACCTGTAAGATTTTTGTCAATCGTCCCCCTTGAGGGAGAGAATGAAACTGATAAAAATCTTCTGTGAAGGCTGTGAATGTCATCATGCTATTTATTTCAGGTATTTACATTTCCCTAGGCTCATGCCATAATTAATTGAGAGAGACAACCTCTCAAAACACATAAATTAAGCTCTGTCTCTTCACTCTCAAAGGGAATTGTTTTCTTTTGCCTCAAAAAGAAAATTGTAACTCCTAATTTCAAAGGGTCCATGCCTTCATCTGCCATGGGGTCCTCAGGGACTTCAGCTTTACTGCATTGTTCTCCATCACCCAACAGTGGCTGAATGCTTGTAATTTTAGCACTGAGGTAAAACAGAGCTTCTGATGTGTAAATTCCATGTTGTTGGGGGTGGGGACACAAGATTTTCTTTTGCAGGTTTCCGCTGGTGGGGATCTTCAGAGCAGGGACTGCAGACTCAGCCCCTTTTGAGTATGCTGAGTGCTTGGTCTTGCCAGTTTTACATGCCACCTTGTGCATTTGCACAGCAGCTGCTGGCATGAAGAATTATTCCTTGCTTTTAGTTTCTTAGTGGTGCAGTGAAAATAAAGTATGTGAAATAGAATTAGACTACATCCCATCTAGATTTAACTGTGATGCTGTTGGTTTTACGGAGTTGGCATACCAAGGGAGCTTCTTAAACAGATAATAATGTGAAATATATTTTTTCAACATAGCTATAGTTTTTTCATAGAGAAAATAAGTGAATATTATCATTAATTCAATTCCCAGTCAACCTGTCAAACTGCTATATTTAAAACAGTACCATTAAGTGCATTCATAATTTTTTTATTCGTCATTTAAAACTAAAACCTGGAGATTATTAAAGAAAAAAAGGAATGCTCTTTCTGGGTGCAGGGTCTGAGCTGCTGAATAGGCAGAAGGCAGTGTCTGTTTCACACTTGGTTGGAACTGTAGCCCAGCCTGTGTCATTTCCAAGAGGTACCAGTGGAGTTCCTGCTGTGTTTGAAGGGAATTGTGTGTATGGAGTTTCCAGGATCCTGTCTTGTGTGGTAACTGGTGCTCCCATTCTTTGTCACTGAACTACAGAGTACAAACTGCCTCACCTTTCCTCTGATTTTCTTCTCTCCTCAAAACAGGACCAGGTGTTCCAGTTGTAAGTGTGCACAGGACAAGTAATACTGCAAGTGAGTATACCTTATGAAATAACTAAGTTTTCTTATCATCCCTAATTTCTTTGGGGAGTATGGGAGAGTGGAAAGTAAGCGCATGAAAATGTCATGCAAGTACATGAAAACTAATTCATAAAAAGTGCTACTAATTACCTTTTAGCAACATCCACATCAGCAAATGGCAAGGAAAGCAGTTAATCCTAAAACTTTTCCAGATTTTTAGATATCTTTTGGACTAAATGCATGTGACTTATCTTCTGTTTACACTTACATAAATTAGATGGCAGGCTGGTCTCCATCCTTTTCACTTCCTATGTAGATCATGCTGCCATTGCAGCACACCTTCTCTGTTTTTAGAGATGTTGTTAAAGTTGCAATCCAATAATGTTGAAGTCAGGTACAGTCCTGGGATGATTGATCATAAAAGCTGACCTACATATGGTGAATTAGTCCTTCTCTTCTATTTCTCAAACCAGAACAACTCCCTGACATTTTCAATGAAGACAAATCCAATAATAAAGGTTTTTAGGAGGGTATCCTATACCTCTGTTTGTCAAGTTTTACTCATTATTTTCGTGTATATGGATGCCAATATTTCCTGTTACTGTTTCCTGGCTGCTGAGGTGCTTTTTAGTGGAAGACTGTCCTTCAGCAGTTGAATTTTCCTGGTGGTGCCGCAGAGGTGACAACTCTGCCACCTGCAGCTCCACTGTGATTCCACCAGCATGGAAGTGTGGGTTACAGGAATGGGGGACATCTTTTCATTCAAAAGCACTAAACCAACTCTTGCATATCCTCATTTCATTAATTGGATTATCCCCAGGATTTTTCCCAGAATCCAGAAATCCTGAACTGTACCTGTGTGCATCCCTTTTGTCCTGGGCCAGTCCCTGTTCAGTGCAACTAATATTGCACGTAAAGTACCATCCTGATAAACAGTGCCATGCTATGAAGTGTTAATTAATATCTGCACTTTAGTTTCCTTTCCCCCCCCCACTTTTTTTAATGCCATTGTTTGTGTTTGCAAAGCCCAGTTCCACAGCACACCCAGGGCAGGGAGTTTTCTCCAGCTCAGTAAAGGGTAGCTATTGCTCAAATAAATGCATTTTAGACTTGTGTGAAGCTCCTCATTTCTGTGAAGGCAGGCTTTTTCTCTTTATTACCTGCATCTAAAATACTATGGAGTATGAATTACTGAAATTGAGATTTATGTGCAGCACCTTAGAGTAAAATAAAGCCAGTCAGGATAGAGGGACGTTGTTTGTTGTAACAACAAAAAGCCAAATAATAAGACAGATAATTTACCATTAGTGTTTCAGTGCAAGATGAGATTATCCTCTTCAATTCATAAAGGAATGATTAAGGATTATTTCAATTATTCTATCCTCAGACTATAATTATACCATTTTGGTTGACTGCCCAGAACAAGCATTCTCCTCAGAATATCTGTTTTGGCCCTAAGTGAAGAGTTTATTATTTAATTTAAAAAATATAAATTTTGGAAGCGAGATCGTTAATTTGAGTTTAAAAAAAAAAGCCCCACAACAAATTAGCTATTCTTTCATGTGTAAAAGGGTTACATCAAATTAGTCTGCAGCTTTAAACCAAGCTGATGATCTTGCTTTTGGCTGAAGTGCAGAAGACAAATAAGGACATGCAGTGACCACATTTAGCTGTGCTGGCTAAATATTGCCTTGGAATAGGTAATACTGGGGGAAAAGATGCCTGCAGGAGGCTTAGGATATTGCCCAGCAGAGCAGCCTTGCACTGCTACAGCTGATCTTTGAATTTGTCAGAGATGCTGATGTTCATGTTGGTCATCAGAAATTTCCTTGGTAGTGCATAGTGATAACAAAGCCCTCCAAAGCCAGAAAAATGAACTGGATGTGTATCTTTTTGAACTGAAAATAGTTACATTATAAAAGAAAATATTTACTGAAGGAATTAATTTGCAAGATTAATTTGCAAGATCATTGCACATTTGTCCTTTTTTAAAAATATTTTTGAATCTTGATGTGTCTCTGGTGTGATGATTCTCCATGTCTTTCAACATGGTTTTTCTTCCTGTTTTCTAGAGTTTTATATTCTGGAAAATAACTCTGTATTGAAAGAAGTTGTTCTTAAGAAAAAGAATTACAAGACTGAAATCAAAATGCTTCACATTGAGGATTACGGTAAATCTGACAAAATGTTATTTTAGCGAGTCAAAAGTTTTGTTTCAGTGTTACTGTTTTTCATCTGTGTAACTACCAGCCTTTAATGTTTTGCTCTTTTCTTAAAAGAATTCCCTTTACAGTTGTCACTGCCAAAAGATTTCACGGATCGAAACCAGTATGCCCTTCTATTAATAATGTAAGTATCTGTTTGGAATCACTCAAAATAATAAAAAAGTGCTTCATAGAAAAGATTTAAATCTGAAATTAGGGATTTTTTGTTTGTTCTTTTTCTACCTTTTGTAGGAAAAAAAATCTCATGGATTTGAGTTGAAAAATCAAAAGGCTTTTTCTTGGGAAGATTTTGTGACAGGTGCTGTCTGGTAGTGATGCCTGGGGTTTCTTTTGCTAGTCAAACCTGACTGTGCTTTGCTGTACTTTCATGTTTGGGAGGCACTGGTGTTTCTGATGGTGTAGCTTTGAGTAGTCCTGCAGTGTTTCCTGGACTCTTACTGATCCTGCCCACAGAGCATCTCACTCAGAGCATGTGCTCCTTTTTATCCCTGAGAGAAATGAGTAGACCTTCCAGAAGAGGCTCAGTTGAAATGCATAAAGCAAAACTGCTTTTAGGAACTCCAGAATGAAATAAAAGTTACTTTTGATCTTCAGTGGTTGAAGGCATGATAGGCATGATCCAAAGTCTGTGGATTTTTGTAGAAAAGCTGCATGGGAGGAGAATGGTATTCCCTGGAAACCCATGCTGTTCCTTTAAAAGGAGATGGGGTGTGTGTTTCTTGCAGGAAGAGTCAGCCTTTAAGTTGTGTGTCTGCACATGTGTAGCAGAGGAAAAGAACAGTCATGAGAGTGCTTGGAGCCTACCTGGAAAAGTGGTGATGGCCAGCTCAGGGCATCACTCCTGTTTCCACCTGAACTCAGCATGGGTAGAGAGAGCTTTCCTGGACCTACAGAGCTTCTTCCAGTCCCAGCTGGAAAGAAATGATGTGAATTTCAGTAACAGACATGTAGGGCTGCACTGCTAAATTGATGAAAATGCCTGTTACTGAGCTGTGTCACCTGGAGCAGATCTCCCCTCAGTGACTGCACAGATCCTCGTTGTTGGATGTGAGGTGTTTACAGACCTGAGCTCCTGAATGATCCCAAATTCCTCTGCTCAGATCAGATAATAGGACAGAAGGGCACAAACCTTCTTATTTCTAAGCCCAGTTTGTGTTTTAAAACTCAGGATTTTCAGTTGTAATTATCTGCAGTTGTGGAAGCTCTCTGCTTTAATTGGCTCACGAACACATTTTTCTTCCCTTGTGGAGAAACAGGACACATGGATTTTATTTCATCTTTGCAGCATTTCCTGGCATGATCTTGGAGGCATGATTATATTTTAAGCAGCTCTTATGTGAGTGCCAAAGGCAAACTGACTCTGTGAGTTGACCCCTGCAGCACTGCAGGGACTTGCAAACACTTGTGCTTATTCCTGTTTCTGAGAGCAGGGAAACACGAAGGTGTAAGCAGTGCAAGGCTTCCCTTTTCAAGTGTCCCAGAAATACATAATCTGCCATATACAGCTGTGGGAGAATGTGGGGTTATAAACTCATGTAGAACCTAGACAAGACAGAAGGGAAAGATCAGAAACCTGACAAGTCCAAGGCCAGAAATCACAGGAAAAGAAAAGAAAAAAAAAGCTAAAGAAAATACTATTTTGAATTGTTTTTCAATATCAAGAGTTAAAAGAAGGGAGAACAGTATTGAGTTAGGATCTGAATTTAAACTTATGAAAGTTGTTGGTACCCAGTGAGCAAATAATGGGGCCAAGTCATGATGTATGGTTATGTTTTATAATTGGTTTTGGGTTTTTATGATAGGCATGTGAGATAATAAGGAAAGTCATCAATTTATGAATACAAATTGTTGTATTTGCATTTATAGTATAGAGACTTTGTTTCTTTTAGGTCAGATTCTTTGCAATAGTGAATTCTCAATGTTAGCTTTAGCAAGGGTAATTTCTAGAAAACCCTATACACTAGTGAAAGTATGAAACTGAAAATTTAAAATCTGTCCTGGCTCATGTACTGTAGCATGTTTTGTGTCCTCCTTTTCCCTAGAAGAAAAAGAAGTTACATTAAGCTGTATTTCTTCAGCAGCTTTTTACAGACTTAAAGCTAAGGTTGCCAGCAATCCCTTTTTCTATTAAAGAGGTCCCCAAATGAAATATAAAACTGCAAACTGTCACTGAAGTTATGGGAGGTTCCCTTGTGGGATGATTATTTGAGCCTAATAAATTCTGCCTAGCTCCTGAGAAAGAACTGTTGGATATCTGTTGGTGTATAGGGGGTAATTTCTTGACCCACACAGCTCCAAATTGACATCCTAAGGTTTATTTCATGATCAGAAGTACTACTTAAAAAAAAAAAAGAGAGAAGCATTCAGGTCCAAGGAGAACATGTAGCTTTTATAGGGAACGTTGATTAGTTGTGTAGATGATATTTCCCAGACACTTGACTTTCCTGAGTCCCAGAGTGGTACTGTTGGGACTGATGGAGGAGCACCCTGTTCCTACTGCCACCAGTGTTAGATGAGAACTGGGGCTGATAACAACTGCTGTCTTTTGCACTGTTCAGCTGCTCCTTCTTTCTTTCTTCCATTCTCAGCTATGATATGATTATCATTATATTCCAGCTATTGAGAGGAAAAACCTTTGAAAATGAGTGCTTATCAATGTCCTTGGTAAGAATGTTGGTTTAATTGTGTGTCCATTTTTTTTGAAAGGAGATTCTATAAAACATCTCGATCCAGGAAACATGCACTTAGAAATAGAAATCCAGTAGATGCAAGAACAGAAAAGTGGATTATTAGCAGAGGAGTGGGGTTGGCTTTCCCAGCTCAGTAGCACTGCACTTTGAGGAGGGAAAAGAGGGAGGAGGGGAGGAAGGTGATGAGTGATTTTATCATGGGATGATGTTTGGTGTGATCTGTTACTTGGGTTTTTTTCAAATCACTGAAAGCTAGTTGCTGTTTCAAAGGTGCATGACTATGAAAAGGCTTCTGTATTCATGCAAGGATGTCTGCAGGTAAATTTGAAATTCCAGCACGTGGCCTCCAGATGCCTGAGTGTTAAGGCTGAATCCTGGAAAGAAGCTTGTACCAGAGGAATCTGGTCCTGGTGTGAAACCTGGGTGTGAACTGAGTACAGTTCCATGTAGACATCCTTAAGCTCAGTGTAAGGACCAGGACCTGATTATGCTGCACCTATCAGCATAAAGATTGCACGAACATCCATCCATTAGCAGCTGCAAAGCAAGCTGCAATACTCAAATAGTAGGTCATTGTATTGCTGTGTTAAAATTTATGTCCATCTGGATGGCTGGGCTGTCTAACAGATCTTGTGTAGAAACCAGTTACGTCGGCTGGCACTCTTTTTCTTTCCACAATTGTGAAGAGTAGCCCATAAAATGTTAAATAGATAAAAACACTTTCCTTTCTTCCATTTGTTCTCCTAAACCACTGATAATGTTTCACAATCAGTTTCCTTCTGGTGTAATACACACAGTGTAGCTATACATTAGAGAGCTGCATGGTAATTGCCTGAAAAAGTGATTACCATCTCTTTTCTATATAATTAAGATCAAAGTTTAAATTTCAAATCCTTGATTTCCTCATTATAGTTCACCTTACTCATTTAAAAAGTTGGAAGATACTCTTCTTGGTAACAGACAGGAAATGATTAAGTAAAGACTCTGGCATTTAATCTGGGTGATGAAATCAGAGCTGATAATCATTCTTTATTTTGCTTTGATCATAAATAACCTCATTCCCTCAAATGTGTAGATAATGTATCTTAAATATCAGTATCTATTATTTAATGCCATTTAAAGTTGTCCAGTATGTAAGTTGATATTGTAAAGCTGAAGCAGTGAAAAGATTGTCCTGATATTTGAGGGGGGGTTTATTTGTTTACTTGGTTTTTTTTATATTTTGGTCATAAGTAGGGGTTGGTTTACCTGGTTTGGAACTGATGAAAGTTTTAGGCCTTGCACAAACAATTGAACCTGTTTATGCCCCCACTGAATGCACTCTCAGGACTGATAGCAAGGTGAGGCAGTAGGGTTGGAAAGTGAATCTTTTGTGCAGCTTTGAGAACAAGCCATTAAAAGGCTGTAAGAAATATAGACAGGCATAATGCAATATTGGGAAATATATGTCTGCTGTCTGTCTGTGGAGGACAGAAGCACACCTCAGATACTCAGTATTGTTTTACAGTGGCAGCTGAAGAGTAAAGAGACCTTTTGGTTCTAATAGGAGTTCTGCTATGTACTTCAATGGAAATAACTTTGAATGCTTAGCACAGACTATTTATATGGACATTCTTGAAATAAACTAGCCACTGCAAAATTGCTTCCTAAAGCAATACAACGAACAACCCATAATTCAGGGCTGGACAATATGTAGTATTTAAACTCTGAGCCCAAAAGCAGCCCAGCTATGACCTCCAAAAGGAGCTTAAGAAACCAACACTGTCAGTTCTGACCCACTGAGAGACTTGCTGAGGTTCTGTTGTTCCTTTTTTATTGGAGGAATTTGCTAAGGGTATCACCTTTGATTTAAAGCACTTTTTGGTTTTAAGCACTTTCTGGCTTGGAGAAAGGCTCATAATTGTAATGGTGCTTCTCCTATTCCTAAGTTTCTAGAAATATCTTGAAATATCTATTATATCCACCAGATGTATATATAGCCTTGATATAGAACACATACAAATCAAATGTAATCACTGTGTTAGTTTGGTTCTCATATTTAAAGGGAGCAAGGCAGGCTGACTTGTGGTATTTTCACTTGAGTGGAATGTGTTAATCTGTTAGAAAGTTACCTGGTCAAACATGGATATTTCTGTGTATTTTTGTGGAAAGTTGAAATAACTTACAAATAATTGTAACTGGTCTGAGGCTCATTGGAAGTAATGATAAATACTTACATTGGAAGTAATGATAAATACTTTGGGAAAACATCTGTGTTAATGTGTAGTGCTTCTGAAAACCTTGCTCTGTGCAATGAGCAGATATGGGAAGTATTGTTCTGCTCCTTATTGCAAATAATAATGATTATATACTTCCTGAGTATATACTTTCCTGCAGAGCTCACTTGACAGTATTTCCAGACTCATTGCTTCACAGAATTAGTAATTAGTATAATCACAACTGAATTGGTTAAGAACACCAAAAAAAAAATAGCCTTCTTTTCTTTTTATAAAGCCAAGTAAAAACCTGATGTGCAAGATAATGGTAAATCAAGCATAACATGTTGTGGCTGAGTCTGTAACCAAGTAATCCTGATTTCAGTACATGACATAGCAACTGAATAGATAGGTCTGACTGAATTTGAGAACACACACACTCATCATATGCTTGCTAATTAACTGAGTGAATACCTTGAAGATGGTCTGTGTTATCCACAGCCAAAGCCAGATACTGAATCAGCATATTATTGTATTTATAAGACAGGACTTATTGGTGGATATTTTATCTCTCTTTCCTCCCCAGGGTTTACATAAGTCTATTTGGCAAAATAATAATTTCTGTCTTCATCTTTCTTTCACCTTAGACAGGATATTCCCACAGACCATCCAATTTAATTTCCATACAGCCAGCACAGACACTTTTACATTTTAATTTGCATTCCACTGGCAGATGCAGCCTGCACAAAACTATTTTGCATTTTGTACAACTTCATGGTAGCCTGTTCTTTTATTCTGTGTTTATCTTGGGGGAAAATAATGACAAACCTGCCTTTTAAAACTGACATTTTATTTTCTTTGTAAGGAAAATAGTGTATTTGGCTTCAATGGAAAATCTTATTGTTCTTCTAGAAACTGCATTCTCCCATTCTATTTCACCTTTTGTGCTGTAAACCACCTTTTTCTTTTTTTTTGTCATAAAATAGACTTATCACTCTTGCCTGCATTCATTTCTTTCTATGAATTTTGATGGAGAAAATAGAATTTTGTATGCTTTAGTCTTCTTTGTACTCCATTTCAAAAAATCTATTCAAGTATACAATAATGCAATTATTTTTGTTTTCTCAGATGACATCCTTCTTAATAGTATTATATATCCTACAAAATGGTAATCAGGGTGCTGAATGAATTTACCTTATTGTGTGTTCAGTGAGACTTTACAAATTCTGCATGAGCCTTCCCAGAACTGAGCTAGCCATTAGTGATTTTGTTTGGTTTTTTTTTTCCTTCACTTTATTATAAGCAGCACTACCCGCTTTAATTTTCTGTGTCCTTCAGCAAAGTGTATTCAGGTACTGGCAGCACCGCAGCACAATGGTTATAAAGTTAAAGAAATTCTTTTGCTGCAGGGCTTGCAGCCCTAATGGGATGGTATTGATGGAAGTGACAGTAGCTCAGCAGGGTTGCATAACCAACTGAACTCTGCCACACAGGCTAAATAAAATATCAGAGCTCGGCACAGTGCATCACATTGTCAATAGTCTTCGTTTGTGTCTGGTGTGTTGGTATTTGCAGTGATGAAGCTCCAGGCAGCCAGTTGGTTACAGATAAGTTTCACATTGACTGGGACTCAGTGCTTGTCAACTCTGATAATGTCATCGTAGCTCGATTCGATGGCAGAGGGAGTGGATTTCAAGGCCTCAAGATCCTACAGGAGGTCCATCGGTGCTTAGGATCAGTGGAAGTGAAGGACCAAATAGCAGCTGTAGAGTACGTATGTGCAAACTCTTCTTGTCTTTCACCCTGCCTCCACCTGGATGAATGAGCACTTGGACTAAAACTTCCCAGAATGTTTTCTCTGCATTCTTCATGTTTGGTTTTTAATGCGGTTGTGAATTTTGAAACTTTCATCCTTCCATTGCAAACAGCAAGTAAAAAATCAAAGAGGTGGTTTGGGGGGTTTTCTTTGAGTTGCTGCTTCTCTTTGATAAAGCTGCTCTGTGCAATCCAAATATGCCACCTGAGCTAATTCATATTTGTCTATATTCTGTAGGTAAATTTCTTGCTGTCCACATTAACATATAAATGCATTTGTGGTACGATATTTTAGCTCTATACCATAGGATACAGCTCTCATTTACACCACTAGAACTCCATTTACTTTGTGCAATTACTCCAGAACTCTGTGGTAGAAATGAGAGTATTTTGGCAAATGCCTGTTGTTTCTCATTTGAATTATCATTCTTAGACTGATATGATTCTACCAGCTGCAGAAAAGAGTAATTTCTATCTGTGGAGTAGTCATGTATAACTTGGACAACACTCCTTACTCAGGGTGCACGTGTCAAAATGGCTCATACCAAGGTCTGGATGAACTTTTTCTGGGGTTTCCCAGGGAAAGACAGATTTTAAGGCAGATATTTTTTTATTCCTTTGAAAAGGGTCAGTGCTTCAACCATTCCATGAATAAGCAGATGTGTCTGATATTTCCCCTCAAGTTATTCTGTCTTTTCTGTATAAAATTCACCACAGATCATTAATGGCCTTGATGAGAGAATTAATTATTTGTATAATTATCTAGATTCAAGAAGTTCAATTTATCTTACCTTCTTTTAGCTGGTGCTAGGTACCTGGTCAAAGCTAGACATTAAAGCTCTAGACAGTGGAAAATCCCGGCATTTCTGAGGGATGACCCTCCCCAGAAAGAGAGAAGATTCCAACATGTGTAGGAATGCTAAAGGATATCTCTCTTCTCTCCATTAACTGAAAAGCAGATGTAAATGGATAATTTAAACAAGATGCTTAAATTCAGATATCTAAATTAGGTGAGATTGGCCAAACACCAACTGTTTGCCTTATGAAAAAGGAACTAGGAAGCAAATCACATTTCCCAGTGCAGTACTACCTGTATGGATGTAATTTCTTCTTCTACCTGATCTCCATGTATGGCAATTCCTTAATGCACAAATAATGTTATTTACATACTATATTCAGAAAGTAAAATCCACCATTTTACTTTGACAAAATTAAGAAAGAAACTTTTTTTCCTTTCAGATCACTTCTGAAACAGCCCTTCATTGATCCTAAGAGACTGGGTATATTTGGAAAGGTAATGTGCAAAAATAGCAGGCTATATCATCCTAATTCTTTAAGAAAGTGCTGTCAATTCATAAACAAATATATTAATATATTTTCCAAAGACAATTTTAGTTATTAAAATGGAGGGAAAAGCCATCCATAGTTTACTGTTTGTTCTGTACAGTATCTTTTTCTCAGGACAGATATTTAAGTCAATAAAATCAGTTTTATGACATAACACTATTTGCATTTCAGAATCTGAAGGAGAAGGTATTTGTTAAAAATTCTGCTTTTTGCTTTCTTTAGAAATTTTTAATAGGGACTTGGGTTTTGTGAAAGCTTGTTTGTTACAGTTTTATATTTGGGCTGAAGTTAAATTGACAATGTTGTCCTATAAAATACAGGTTTTATATCTGAATATAGGTTTTACTGACCCTTGAGCTTAGCTGAGTGCCTACCCTGTGGTACTGTCAGCAAGTTCCTTGTTACACCAGTGAGAAATCTTGCCTTTGCTGTTTTATCAGCTGTGTGTCATTGCCCCTAGCATGAGGTACAACGAGGCAAAGGCTCAACTTTTAGTAGCAAATTAAACAGCATTTTACTGATGGCTATTAAAAAGCAGCAATTAGAAACACCCCACAACTGCTGCTTCATCTATGAACTGGCATGTGCAACCTTTTAAATTTGTTAAATTGGGGGTTTTTTTTATTAAAAATGAAGCTGTTTTCTTCCTTTGAGCTCAAAGCAGTAACAAACCCTGATCAAGTACACCCCAGTCATCACTTTTAAGAGCAGCATGTGTTTCTCCATGAAGTGCCTTAGTTCTCACTCTGCTGGTGAGTTCCTGCACAGCCTCAGGCAAGTCATTTAACCTGCCTGTCTCAGCCTGTCTGGATGCAGGATGAGGAGATTGACATTTACCTCCTGCATGGTAGCATTTTGAGAACTGGCTGATGTTTGTGACTGTTATTAACATTTCACATGATCATGACCTTCCTCAAAGATCTGAGCTCCTGCTGCACTCCTTGAGCTAAGAAAGAAACTCGCTGCAAGAATGGGTCAAAACCAGTATTTGGGTTTTGAGGGAGCAGCCAGAGATTTTCCAGCTGAGGATGTACAAGCAGGGCCAATTTCATGCACCAGGTGATCGTGGCACACACTTCTATTCAGGTTTTAATGACCTGATGCATGTGAAAGTACACAGGCACAGAAGCATCAACATTTCTCCATATCCTCTTCCTCTTTCAATCCTTTGATTGAAAATACTGGTTTTGGAATGAAATCCCTGAGCAGCCAGAATTGCTTGGTTTTGCCTGCAGAAATTCTTTTCATTGCTACTTGAAAATTCCCGCTTGTTTTCTGCCAGAGATTCGTCCATATCATTTTCCTAAGAGTGATGTGATGAGACAGTTACTGAAGAGCATGCCTGGAACCACAGCTTTACATATCTGCCAAGACCTACCCCCAATTCTCTTTTCTTTCACAAAATGTTATTGATTGCCATGTTCCTGCATTTATTTTCTGAAAGCAGTGTTGAGGAATGAAGAGTGGGAAATTCAATAAGCTTTCGACACTGCTTTGAATTCAGGGAAATTTTCCTTTCCAAGTTAACCTTTCAGAGTTGGTTTTTTTACTGTCAAAAGAAAAAAAAAATACCATAAAATTTAAAAGTCAGTTTTATAATTAACAATAAAAATATATTTAGCAACTTCTTAGGGTTAATTGTATTTTGCCTTCACTCTGCTTGTTTTAGAGTAGATTAAAAATCTTTTTTAAAACTCATTTCATTTATATCACATACAAGAATGTGATAAAGAAATGAGGATTTTTTTTTCCCTTTCTATGCATTAAATTTGCTGTACTGATGGAAACAGAATGTGCACTTTGCTTGAAGATAAATTGACTTTAGAATGGCTTAGTGCTGATTTCATAAAGCTTGACTTATCCACACTTTCAGGGAACTCTCTAAGAGTTTTCAGAAGTAAAATTCTTGTCACAATTGGTGATGTCAATGAGGCACAAGAGTAACAAGACTGTCCAGAAGGGCACAGTGGGGAAAATTGCCAAGCAATCTGCCAATGCCCCCTTGCTTATCTCTGTGAGGGGTGCAAGCCTAAGTGATGCCTGATCCAAGGATCTGAGCTGTTAGACAGCCAAGTGTGGTTCATGGAGTTTGTGGTTTTATTCATGGAAGTGAAAAGAGAGTTTAAAAATAAGTTGCAATTCTACATCCAACATCTTTCTTGAAAATGTGGCAATTAGGCTGCAACACCAGAAACCCAGCAGGTGAGTGAGGCAGCACATGTTCTTGCATCAGGGCATATGGAATAGCAATGTCACTGTGAAGTGCTTCTAAGAATTTATAAATAACTCACTCTGTAATGTTTTTGTCCTGGAAAGCCTGGCTGGAAGGAAGGACACAGGCACAAAGGGAAGACACTCTCAGGAGAATTAAACAAGCTCTTAATGAAAACATGGAATAAATAATAAATAACCTGGCAATACCTATCCTTGGATTAAAATTGTGCTGTGGAGCTACTGGGCAAGACACAAACAGAATATTAAACAAATGTAAAAGCCAAGAAAACCCAGAGGCAAAGTTGCTATTCTTTTAAGCTCTTTGAATTATACAAATTACAGGTGCCCACTCAGAAATTCTGTCTTCGGTGAAATCTACTCCTGCTCATGAACATATCTGGATGGCTCTTGGCCTCCTGGGCTGAATTTGTATGGGAAAGGAATAACTCAGTTCCCCACACATTTCCTTTGAAAATCCAGCTTCTATTTGGTATTTTCTTCAGAATGTCCATCCCTTAATAAGGATTGATTGCAGAGAGCAAGAAACCTCTTTACTTATATTTCTTAAATGAGGATAAAGGGTTTTCAAATATTGCCATTCTTCCACAGAAATAATCTGTTCAATAAGTATTTAGACATGAAGAGCAGGAGCATGCAGCATTTGTAAAAGTCCATAAGAAAACTGTAAGCACTTGATGCATAATCTTTTTTTGGATCAGCTGGTGTTTTGCATTATATTTTCCCTGTCATGGGATAATTTTGTCTTCCTGAAATGTGTTGTGCCAAACACAAAACAACAACCACAACAACAACAAAATACTTGAAGAAATAGCAATTTCTCAGTACCAATGAAGGGAAAACAGATGGCAAGTAGAGAAATTTGAGGAGCCTGTAATATACGAGTAAATCATTGATTCCAGGTGCCACATTCAGAATTCCATTTTCTGTGAGTCTAGAATGATTACAGGTATACAGAAATGGATTGCCAGTGTCATTTCAAGGAAATCTGTGGTTTCAAGTTAAAGCTTTCAAAAAGGTTTCATGACTCTGGTATCAGCTCATCCAGGGGAGGTGTGTTAGACTTCAGAGATGGTGAAGAAATGTTCAATACTCATTAACTGCATAGATTAAAAGTCATGACCAGGTCAATGAGATCTTTATGCACCCTTAAACTATAAAAATTATACCACTGGATTAGCACAGTGGCCTTTAGCTTTATTTTTTCTAGACTGAAATAAATCAACCAAAATTTCCATCCCATTGTTAGGGGTATGGTGGCTACATTACATCGATGATCCTGAAATCCAGCGAGCACCTCTTCAAGTGTGGAGCTGTGATGGCACCAATCACAGACATGAAGTTATATGGTGAGTACTCCCTGCCCTAAACCTGTGTGAGACTTTATTCAAAATAACTTTTATTCATAGAAGCTGCTGTTTATTTTAACTAAGGGCAGATAACATAATGTGTTAGTGAGATTTCACCTCACTGTCTTGGTCTCGTCTTTAAATGAAAGTAAAGCTGACACTGGGACAGTTCACCAAAACCCACAACACACTTTGTATTATTGACAGCACTGATTTTGCAGTTACCTCATTTCTTGAGAGTCCTTTATGTATATAAGCATGAATCAAATCTTTTATAAGGAATGAATCCTTTAAGGTTAGCAGTGAATTCCCTACAATATCAGCCACGTTGTCACTCAATCACAGGTTATTTGGCTCTGTATGTAAAGTTTTGGGCACTGTACACAGGAAACTAGACCAGATTACTTTAATGGTCTCTTAGACTTTCTTTGGGGTTTAGCTTGTGTTTTCTTTTGGATTTGGGTTTTTATTGTTCTTTAGGGTTGGAGTTGTTTTTTTTATTTTATTTTTGGTTGTTTTTTTTCTCTTTTAACTATTTAAAAGTGGGTTTAAATGGTACATTCTGTGTCTCCAAATGAACATCTCGACTTCATGGCTTAAATAGCTTCTGAAATGATGAGTTTTAAAATAGAAATAACTTGAAATTCATGAGATTTGTTGTTTTGTTTTGTTTTTATTTTTACAGCATCAGCTTTTTCAGAAAGATACCTTGGGATTCCATCAAAAGATGAAATTACCTATCAGGTAAGTTAGCATAAACAAGTAACTTAAAATTACCATTTTACTCTTAAAATGCAATTCAATTACAGCTTTGTGTGCATTTGTTCACTAGGCATCCAGTGTATTACACAATCTTCATGGTTTAAAAGAAGTGGATTTGCTAATAGTTCATGGGACAGCTGATGGTAAGTATTCACAGATGCAGCTCATTTGGAGTCAGAGCTTCTAATAGGCAGTTGTTCAAGGGCTGATGAGGGACACAACTAGCAAGTACATTTTCAGTTCCTTTTTCCTTTTCATAGGATTTTTTTCTTTTGTTTCAACTGTCAGTTCTAACTCTGAACTGGTGATGCTTTTCTTTGCTGAGGATTTGCACCTTTTAGGTGCTGTATGTTCTAATTTGTTTGAATCTTGTGTTTCTAGTGAAAGGTATTACATGAATTATTAATAGAACAACATACATTTTTAATGTTGTCTTAAATTAATACAAATTCTGCAGAACTATCAGTACAGCTGGTGAAGTACATCACCAAATGGGAAGTTAATCTTCCCATCTAAGTAATTACAAGGTACTTGCAAACCCTCTGTAGCTACACAGAACCTTTTAATAGCACCAATACTTTTAGCTGTAGATTAAGACAGGGAATGAGTAACACAAGGTAAGTTCTAGCAATTTAGATGGAATCATAAGATGCATGAATCGAGATAATTTGTAATTGCAGATTTCACTGCAGTGTATTCTTCTGAACTTTCTTAACTGATGTCTAAAGAATGAGCTTTGATGCAGGCACAAATTACAGAGATGCAAACAGCTGCTCTGTACAGACTGACATGCCCACTTCTTCCCCAGGATTTTCTGGTGGATATGGGATAATACACGGTTTTTTACTCAGTCTGAAGGGATAAGTGCCTCTCAGTGGCCAGGGCCAAGGTGACAGTGCCCATGCACAGCTGGCAGAGTGCCAGCCCATCATCCCTGGCTTGTCAAACCCGTGTTATGGATCCAAAGTGCAACCAGAGGGGTGCAAACCCTGTCCAGTGCTTCTCCCCAGAGCACAGTGGGGAGGGTTGAAAATAAACTGGGTGACTGAGGAGGCATGAGGGGCTCAGGCTTTACTGATTGCAACAGGCAGAAGCAATTTCTGCCCCTCTGCACCGAGCTGGAGGGAACTGGGGCTTTGATAGATGTCTGAGCAGTGCAGGGTGCTCTGGCCTGGCAGTCTGATTGTCTGCTGCCCCTGTTCAATATCACATCCATTGTCACTGCCCAGACCACTTGCAGCCTAAACTCTGCAGGGTTAGACATGGTAATCATGGCTTTGCCACATACAGATGAGGTTACTGATGGGTTCCAGAAAGTCCATTACCTAAAGAGTGGGGTGTAATGACCCCGTGCAAGCAATAGAAAATGCAGTGTGCTTTCTTTGAAGCAAATTAGAAGATGCCATGATGTTCAAACAGAAAGGTTTTATAGATCTCTAAGCTATCACAGTATGTGTGAATCAAGGGTGAACAGAGGAGTCCTCACTAAATGAGAAGTGTGGCTTCCCCTGGGGCTTCCAGCTCCTTCTCCAAAACCTCTGCTCTAACACCCTCTTGCTGATGGGGCTGGTCTTGGAAATAGTCAGCTTCAGATCCAGTAATTACAGAGCCTGTAATTTCAGCCAAAGCTGTGTAACAGATAAGTACTTCGTATCACTGTAGCTGTTTCTAATAATATCAAATGTTTTCTTGCAGCTAAAGTTCACTTCCAGCATTCAGCAGAACTAATTAAGCGTCTAATAAAAGCTGGGGCTAATTACACTATGCAGGTACGTGCACCTGTGACTTTTCCTATAAACATAGTTGAACATTTAACCTCCTGTTGCTATTTCTTCACTGCAAAGGACCCTCTCTACCACAACACAGTGACATTAACTCAATTTGCAGTTAGAACTCTGTTTAAGCTTATTTTTGTATGGATATCAGGAGCTTTATCATCTTGTTCTCCTGGGCTCTTTGTCCTCCCTCTCATCTTTCTCTTTTCCACCTGTTTATCCTACAATGCTATACAAAGTGCTCTGGAGTCTATGGGCACTCTTTGTACCATGGAGATGTCACTACTTGGGGTTCCTTTTTACCTAAAAAGGTATTGGGTCACATGAGAATAATTTCCCCTCATTTTCAACATTTATGTTTATTAGAAGAGCACGACAGAGCCTCTGTCAAGGCACAGGCTTGCATGGAACCCACCTGGAGCACATGGATGCTGCTGGCAGAGGGTTTTGATTGAATCAGTCTCTAAATACTGCTGATGCTTGCTGGCCATTGCAAACCTCAACCCTGCTGGGCTTAGGGTGATCCTGTAGTTTGCACTGGAGGGTGAGCTCCTGGCAGGGAGGAGCTGGCAGGAAGGGGCTTGGTGCCACTTGAGGAAGGAAAAAGGACTTTAAATGTAGAATCTGTTCCTGCTTCCTCTGTATTTCCAGCTGAGGTGATGTGAAGGCCTGTGAGAGAGGAAGAAGCAGGAATAACAGAGTTTTCCCAGAAGAGCCTTGTTCAGCTGTTCTCATACAACCTTGTGATAACCTGGGTTTGAGGAGGCAGCTGAAGTTTTTTGCCTCAAGCCTCCTCAGGTCTCGTCTTGTGGCCTGGATTTCTTCATTCAGCCTGCAAATCTTTGCTTAGCCTCACTTGGGAGAAATTCCCAGTGGTATTTGTTTTAAGAGATAAAAATGCCCACATCCACCCAGTGAGAGGGAGAAGATGGGCTTTGGACCAGATAGGAAGATAGTTAAGATATGAATAAAAAGGGGTTTTGCCAAACACTTAGAAGTTGAAATATTGAGAGGTCCTTAAAAGCGTGAGGCAATTAATCCTCGTGGATGTTAATGGGATTTGGATGCCTAGGCACTATTGAAAATGCCAACTGAAGTAAACTGTTGTAAGCACAATGGCTGAGAAAATAAATTTTTTCACTTCTGCAGATCCCACTGCAGTGGTTGCTTTATGTAAGTTCAAATTCCAAGAGAATGAGTCTTACTTTGGGTTTTATTAGCTCTCCTTGATGCCATAAAACTAATGCTATCATCGTGTTGTTATCTAAAACATGTTGAACATCAGAGAAAGAAAATTAGAGCCCTAAATATTTGAAAAGCCTTTAAAAACTATTTACTTTTTTTCTTTTCTCCTCTGCCAGATCTATCCGGATGAAGGTCATAACATTGCTTCTGAGAAAAGCAAATATCACCTTTACAGCACAATCCTTGGGTTTTTTAGTGCTTGTTTAAAGGAGGAGACACCAATTTTACCACAGGAACCTGAAGAGGATGAATAAGGAAGCCTATTTGTGTAGTACTGAAGGGGACTTACTCTGCAGCTCAATAAAACCTTAAATAAAAGTGACTGTAAGATTGCAGATTCTGCAGAAGCTCAAGGGCAGCTAAAGGATACCACAGTGGAACAGCACATTTACAGACAATGAGCTAATAAACTGGAATTCAACTACAAAGTCCAAACATATTACCAAGGGACAAAACCTTTACCTTTGTGGGAGGTCAACTGTTGGTTACAGTTTCCTGGAAGAACTTAGTTTTGCATAAGTGTAGGGTTAGTGCATGTTTGTTATGTTAAGCCTCACTGTTGGTTCTGTAAGTGGTTGCTTGGTTTTTGTTTATGTTTTTGGTTTGATTTTTTTTTTTAATTTAAATGTACATCTTTTTCATCTTTGCATAAGGCACAACCTATCATAAATATTATGGCCACTAATATTCTAAAAGGTGAACTGGAATATAACACTGTAATGGTACAATAAGTGCAATTCTTCTGCTGTCTATTACACGTAAGAAACCACAGAGATAATAAAGGGCACGGTATTTTCTCTAGTTTCTGCTCAAAGGGGATATTGTCTAGTGCATCATATAACATGGTTATTGAAAATTATTTCCCCCACACAATTTAAGCATTTGCAATTATTACTGTACCTATTAGTAACCAATAGGGGTCTTTTTGGTGGTGTGCTCTTGGTCTTTATGTATATACCCAGGAACCCCTCAGCAGAAAATCTTTCTGAGCTTGAAGAAACTTTTTCAAGATGTAATTGACAGCTGTATTTAAAACAATATCTGCGATTGAAATCATTCCCCAGTCCAAAATGTATCTATTGTTTCCTTAAAATATGTTTGAGTTGTGTTTTGGTATTGTTTATAGTAGTTAATAGTTTGCTGGTTACACTCTAATTTTAGAATATGCTACTTTGTCACATGTAAATTAGATACATAAATATTAAATTATAGTTTCAGATAAAGAAAGTTTATTAACAATGTATAATGCCATTGAGTAGTACTTTACTCCTCAAATGAAGACATATTTTGTATAGTGCATCTTCCTTTCCTCCCTTCTGCTCTCAGGTGTGATTCTGATGTTCATCAAGGTGGTGACGTAGCTCGAACACACCTTTAGTTCTTATTCCAAGGCTGCTCATTCAGTCTCTTGCAACAAGATTTAGCTTCAACAGCATCACAGAGGAATGAAACGTTTTTCATTCAAGGCAAAGGAAGATCTGACAGATTAGATTTTATTATTTATTCAGAGGGCGAGCCCCTCGTGCATCCATTTATTTGCCAGGGTGAAGTGCAGCAATAGAAATTGAAACTATGAAATAAACAAGGCAGCCAGGTTGGGTCTGCAGAATATTAACTCTGATCACGAAAACAAGTACAATGTTGGTTTAATTTGGGATATCTTCCTGAAGGTATGTGACAACTCCTGACAGATGCTGTGCCACTTATAGGGGAATAGCTGTAGTTTTCTTATTTCTGGATATATTCCAAATACTTTCCTATATAATTAAGGTTTAATTTCTTGCAAGACTAAAATGAAAGTAATTTTTGAAGGTAAATATGCTATTTAAGATGTAAAGTTCTGCATATTTTATGAGAATGAGACTTGTTTTTAATGTAATGAAAAATCACCTGAAGCTTTTTTACTCATCATTTCCTTCTGGAATATTTTCTTTCACTGTTAGGATTTTTTTTATGATGCAAATAATTAATTTGTCTGAAAGGCGTGGTTTTATGGAACACTGAAAAGTCTCTTGTCTTTTAATGTTTAGTAATTATCTCGTTTTGTTAGCAATGTTATACTATTTTTCAATTAGTTTAATACAATTTTAATGTGCAATGATATCTTGTTTGGGTCCCAGTGTCACCACAAAGTATGGCTTTGCTTTGTGGCGTTTATAGGACACATGGAGTACAAATGTATAGCTTAGGTAGGGTATAATTTATGGGGGCTACGATGTGCACTACAGTAAGATCACACAAAACAACAACAGAAAAATAAGAGCAGAATTCAAAGAAGGTTTTTCAAATCCTGTTTTCTATGGAGGAGCGTCGTTTTCAAGTCTTCTGTTGGCTGGGACTGCTGCTTTGTGATTTTATAAATGACACCCGTCACTTAATAAATGCTCACCTGACAACACTGCTGCCTCTCATAACCAGACACGCTCCTAACTCACCCAGCTCAGTTCACTGAGGTTTGTCCCAATTTGAGCCAAGTGCCCCTGAAGGAAGCACAGGCTGTGGGTGTGTGCTGAGCATGGACTCGGCCTGTGGAGGATTTGGGAAAAGGCCAATTCCCACCAGATGTGCTGGTGTTCCTCTGCAAATCAGCCACGCTGTGCCCGTGTTCCCCATGTGTCACACTTGGTTGTGTTCCATTACCTCAAAAGGAATGCTTGTGTCTCAGCAGTGCTCAGGAAATGTTCTCTCAGATCTTTGGATCCTGCACCTCCCTCTAGCTCTGTTTCAGGCCCCCACTCCCAAGTCATTCTACCCCAACATGCCACCTCCAGCTTTCCAGACTTTGAATGGGTCATAGGATGTGGCCTTCTGTGGAAATGCCTTTGGCAAGATTGGTACATTTAAAAAATGCATTATCTGAAATCTGGGTGGAAATGTGGTATGCTTTTAATGTTTTCACAGTTTCTCACACTGTCCTACAAATACAGATATTTTTATGTAATTGTGTACACAAGGCTGAGCTTCAGACACAAATTAATCGCTTTTACTGATATTTTTATGCATGAGTTGAATGCAGATATTGCAAAAGTGTTTGCCAGAGGCAGACTCTGCTACTTAGACTGAAGAATTTAGGATGTCCCTTTACTTTTGCTGACCTGTTGAAATAATCCTTCCACTTACAGCACAACTGAACAGTGATACCTATCAGATTCTACATCATAACTAATGGCAATCATTAATTACTCCAGGTGATTTACAGCAGAGCAGGAGTTAGTACACATTGCACTGAAATAGCTCAAGTGTAGACTTTTTGTACTTTATCTGCTGTTAAGCGCCATGATGACATTTTAGGTCTGAAAAATTGCTGTTTGAATCAGCTGCCCTTAAAATATGACACTTACTAGAATAGACCTATTTATGGAAAGCTAGGGAATCAGCATATCCATTTACTGCTTGCTAGAGCTTATCTTTACCTTCTTGATTTCCTCGCTCCTTTTTTTGCTACTACAACTGGCAAAATCTATGAAACCTGTAGGTCATATTGAAATTTCAATTATATTACAAAACCAGGCATAACTGCATGTCAATTGGAATGCTTTCCCCAGATTGTTGAGTACAAAGAAAGGCTGATTATTTTTTTAAAACTAATTTATTTAATCTTTTGGCAGCAAGGATGGAATTATTTATGACCTGGTTCTTTCAACGTCTGCTGTGATTTGCTATAACCAACTGCTCCTTGTTGCTCAGTTTTTGGCATATGTAGATGTTTCTTTGTGGCTGAAAGTGAAGATGATTGTTCTCTCAGCTCTGGCACTTTGAGTATGGAGTCAGTTAGGTTCATTTAATTGAGAAATTGCACCTTTTAAGGCTGAAGAGCTTTTATTTGATCTGAAGCCAAAGATTCTCCTTGGAAACTTGGAATATTGAATGTTGACTCCTTCAATAAAATGCAGAGGATACAAGGTGTGACCTCGTATCCCTCCACACAGGTTTATTAGACTTCACAGAAGAAACAAGAGAGGAAGAGGACCCAGAGATCCTGAATACCACTTTCTTCTGCACTGTTTAAAAGTACAAAGGCAAGGTGCAGTGGTCCTGGTGTTTTATATTTACTGCAAGTAATTCATCTTGGCAAGCCAGTTGCCTCCAGGGAAGGAAGAGCCTCACTGGAATTGATTACTGATGCATCTTCTGCACTTCTTTAGTGGTATTAGGATTCCTTCTCCTCTGGATGATTTCAAGAGTGCTGCAGAGAATGGGGAGCTCCTGGGGTGTGGCTAAGGAGAGTCACAACTTCCCAGGCACCTGGAGCTTTGAAAAGGAAAGAAGGAATTTAGTTAAACTTCTGTCTGTTGAATTTCAGACATGAAAGTGGAGAAGGAGCTTGACTTCAAGGAGGTAGGTGCATGACGATGTTAGTGATTCTCTCATTGGGGGCAGGGGGGGGTAAAACTAGAGGGATCTTACAAATCCAGCACCTAAATGTGCAGAGGTGAGTAAAACATTTGTTTTCCAATGTCTGCAGATTGCAGTGTTGTTGGATTGAGTATTTGGATAGAATTAAGGAAATTAAACCACCCGCGTGTATGCAATCCAAAATTTCCATTGAACTTGGGACTAGCCCTCTTTCCTGTATAATTAGTTTAGAAATCCAATATCCTATTTTACCTAAGTGGAACTTAACAACAGAATTGATTTAATAATGCCTATACTCCATGAGGACACAAATTTTATATATTTATGTATAATTATTTTAATTAAAATATCCCATAAAGTGGTAACAGCCTTTTTTTTTAGATTTCATGACCAAAAGATAAAAAAAAGAAAGCTTCTGATTGGTGAAACTATCAGAGGGTTGGTAGGGAGACACCTAGGAAATATTTCCATGAGGAAATTGAAATTTTCTGCTGTAACGTATTTTGTGTCCTGAGTGAACTAAGAGTGCAGCTCTCCAGGGTGGGAATTTGGATTTTGATGTCCCAAGGCTCATGTGGGGAGCAGGTACCTGTTCAGCAGGTGTTTCCATCCCCCAGGCAGTGCAGAACCTTCCCAGCTCTCCATGGAGGGGGGCCATAATCTGAGTTTAATCCATTAAGGAACACAACTGATAGGAAAAGGTATGAAATTTTTGCCTTGGGAAGAAGAAGAATATTGTTAAAAATGACAGAGCAATATGGGCAACTTGCTGTTCTCCAGCGTGTCTGGGTGAGGGTGGGACCTTGGCCAGGGCTCTTGGTGCCCATCTCCACACACCCAGCTGACAGAGCAGCTGGCAGCAATTACAGCTTCAGCAGGGTCTGTGAATGCTCCAGCTTCCCTGTGGGAAAAAAGGGAAGGGCATATAATGCACAGACAGAATATCTTGTGCCTGATAGTGCTGCAGAAGAGCTCTTTTAATAGAATGATGCCTCCAAAATCCTAATGGAGAGCAGCACGTGCCTGGGAAAGTGCTCTGGTTTGTTCCACATCTCAGCCCCTTCCTGACATTTTATTATGACAAATAAAAGAGTGTGTTGAGTCCAGTCTTAAGGGTCTCAGCACCATTAGGAGAGGGTTAAGAAAGAAAAGTGTTCTGGGAAGACAAGCACGGAGACACTTTATTGCAATATGTTGCTCTATACAAAGCTGTCACTCCAAAATAAAGAGGTGCACAGGTAACCTTAGAGACAAGTGTAGCCAGTGCTGGATTCAATAAACTTTCAACTAAGGCAGATCATTCTCTTATTTCCACAAAAGAGTGATGAATTATGTGGTTTCTTATGGATTTTCAGTCCTGTGTTTCATTTATACCCTACATTTAAGATAGTCATTAAAAGATTAAAATTATGTTGAATATTATTCCACATTTGAAATAAGCAGTTACAGTATTTCATTTTTCAAGTGTGAAAATTGTTACATTTAAAAGTATTTACATTGCCAGGTGAACTGTTCTTCCTGTTGGGTTGTAGTAGACACTAAATTTATTGGGCTCACAGGTTTTTTAATTGCAGTGGAAATTGCACTGAGTTTGGAAAGGGGAGCTTATCTTTTTTTTAGGAATTGCTTATGGCAATACAGTGAATCTGAATACCAGTGAAATATTTGAAGGAGGGCTTGTAGAATAGCATATGAAAAATATAGATTACATCTATATACATATCTGGGAAAGTGAGGAACAGGAAGGAACAAGTACAGTAATTTTTCAGTATAATCAGAATTAAGCAAGACAAAAGAAAAGGCAGTGTGGAAAATTGATTTAGGCAGAAGGTTTAGGCTAAAAATGGAGCGCTGTGAGAGAGCATATAAAATTTTGTAGTTTTGTTTTATCCTAAATTTTGTTCGCTCAAGAACTTCTCTCTGAGGTGAGATGGAAGCAAAGTTGTGGGGAGAATTTTCCAAGAGGGACCTGAGTCCCTACCAGTCATTTTCTTTTTAAAAAAATTAAAAATCAAAGCCCATAGTGTGAGCTAGGACCTTAGGAATAAAAAATTGGAAAAACAGGGATTAGGCTGATTTTAAGGAGCACAGTACTTCAAGAAAAGGCCTCATCACAGTGGGAAAATAAAGCAAGGTGCTGTTTATTCAAGTGAATAAGTTGAAATATGGTTCATAAAAATCGTAAGGACGAGACTCCTTCTTTCTTACTATGATGTGATGAGAAGGTGCAATTTCTTTGGTATGCTAATGAGTATTCATTCATTAAAGCAGAGACCAAACCTGAGAGGCTGAGTGCCATGCTCACCTAGTGCTGTGTGGGTTCACTGACAAGAAGAACACAGCAGTGCTCTCCTAATGTTTGCCTTGCTTTCCCGTGGCACTGAGGAAGAGTTTAACAGCAGAGAGTGCTGGCTGCAGCAGCCCAAAGGCCTCCTTGGGAAAAGGGGGAGAGAAAGGGAGCTGTGTAGTCAAAAGTACAAACTTCTCTGCTTGCCCTTCTTGGGCAACAGGGAATCTGTCCAGGGAGGGGTTTGGATGATATTTGAGGCTGGAAGGAGATGGTTTTCATATCTCCTCTTGTTGTCCCTGCAGGGCTGTTCTGGAAAAAGTGGGTGGTAAAATTCTGCTCTTCCAAGGGAGAAAGGAAAGCTTCCCCAAGTGGCCCTTTGAAATGGGGTCATGCCCCTGAAGTGTTTGGGAAGTGGGTGGTGATGCTTGACTGCTGGAGAAGGAAACTCTTCCAGTCCTTCATGTACTCTGTGCTCAGCAGGGAAAGAAACCAGTGAAAACTACACAGGACCAGCATTGTGGGCCAGCTGCAGGCAGAGTTACAGCTTATCTAACCATGGATTAATTATGGTTTTTTCCTCACCCTTAATGCTATTTTATTATCAAGAATTATGTTCTTTCTCTGAGTCTTAAGGCTCACCACAGATTTAAACATCTCAAACTGGTTGTACATTTTAACTGCATTTGTTAGGGATGGTTTTGCTGTCACACAATCTGTGTACACACTGTTACAGCTGGGCTCTCCATCTTCCCAAGGAAACACTTCTGGCTGCTCTGCCCAAATCCTGTTTATGTGCAAGGAGGAATCGCCTCACATGCAAAGAAGAAGTTACAGTACAGCAATGGTGCCTGCTCCCTCCTGATCCTGACACTAATAAGGCATTTATTGTGCCCATCATCAGCTGGAGCAAATCTTGTGTGCAGGGACAATGTCCAGAGGGAAGAGAGAACTCTGGTATTTGAAATTCCCCATGAGCTGGGCTGCTGACCTGCAAGCAGAGTTGTTGCCTATGCCCTGTGTGAGGTCTTTGCAGCTGGAGTGGTACAAAGAGTCCTCAGATCCTGCAGGTAAGGACCTGTCTGTGTCAGCTGCTTGATCCTGGAGAGGATGAACCACTCCTCACCTCTGGATGAAAGGTATCTGCCATGTCTTCCCCCTTCAGTCCATGAAAGAGGGAAAATAAAAAGCAAACCTAACCTTTTCTGGTAGTTCCATTTAGGATTATGGCTTTGATGAAAAAAATAATACAGTCAACCTGAGCATGTTAAAAAATGATTCAGTGATAAGCACTCACTTTGTTTAAGCCAGTCTCTTTCACAGTTTAATCCATCTGCAGAGCAAACTTTGAGTGTCAATTAATGTTCCTTAGCATATCAGCCTTGTAACTGTGCTGGTGTGAGCGTGGCACCCTGGGAAGAGAGCACATCTCAGAAATACTGATACACAAACTGCAATGTAAAATATGGCTGTTGATCAGTCTGGAAGATTTAAGAGCCTTTTTCTAGCATCCTAGCTGAAGCTTGTAATTTTTACAGATAAATATTGATGTTGTTGCCATAGAAGCCTTCAATTCTTCATCAAATTCTGGTTGGTTTGGGTTTTGCTCAGGGACAGGCTTGGGGTGAGGGGAAATCCATGAGGATGTGTAAAGAGGAAACCAAGGAACACTGTTAACACACACTTTGTTAGTGTTGTCCCTCCAATACTGGGTCTGGTTTCCATTAGTTTCTGGAACCAAATATTGAATAAAAGGAAGCCATGTCTGCAATTCATCCAGCAACTGCAATGAGACTCTGGAGCTACAAACTTTTTTTTTTCCTTTTCTTTTTTTTTTTTTGGTAGATGAAAAAAAGCAGCTTGATGCCTGCAGAGATCATTGTGTATTTTCCTATAAATGTATAAAAACATACTGATGCTAATTCTTCTGAATATTACCTTGAGAAGGTATATCTGGAGTGGATGCAGGTTTCCAGTTCCTTTTCCCTTTTTATATCACTGGCTGCTTATTATGGATGCTGTACTGCATTTGTGTTCTGTCCCAATTAACCTGCCACCTTCTCTAAATGAAGCTTGTACAAATGTTGCCATGCATGACCACCAAATGTCACTGCACCTCAGCACAAGCAACAGAGAGTTGGCTGTTTTATGTTTCCTTTATTATAGCATTAAATTGATTATTTATACATTGATTATTAGAGCAAGTTCATCAGTTTAATGCTGTAATAAACCTGGCATTGAGCAAAGTTTTAAATGTGTCAAAGTGTAAAAATATGTATATGGCTGGACCTTTCTAAATTGCAGGATTGTGAACCAGACAGAGAGAAAAAACTGAAATCTATGTGTGACATTTAATGACCATATTAAAATGCCTAATAATAAATGACAAGATAATTAAGGTTGGGAAAAATACCCCAAGAAAAGTGGTTCAGGCAATTACAATAATGTCATAGAAGTGAAAGAACACATCCACCTTGCAAAAGGAGGATATCAGAGTGTCCAAGTAAGTTGATTATTCACATTGTCAGTCTCATGTAAGTGTCTCCAGCTGTGTAATGTAATGTATGGACTGGCATATTGACCATTTTAAGAGCTGCAGAGAATTATAAACTCCACTGGGTGATGCAGAAATGTATCTACAGGTGAAAACTTGCTCCTGCCCTCATTTCCCATGGACACAAATGACCTCTGGTTGGTATCTGCAATGGTGAATCATGTGGACTACTAAAATCAATCCAGTCTGCAGGCTACACATGTCTGAGGATGTTTCTTCAGAGCAGGAAAAAGCTTTTCTGGATTAATTGGGTAAAAGAATCCACCAGTGTTTCACCTCCTAATGCAAGCAAACCCCTTTCCTTGGTGTTTATAGAGACACTTCTGCCTGCATAGGAGATTGAAATGCTGCCTCTTCAAGAGATTGAAGGTCTCTGACAGCAGCAATCAGTGGTATGAAAAATGAAGAATGCTTTTCAAGACTCATCCATCCCTAAGCTTCTCTCAGTGACATCCCTGCTCTCTCTTTAGGAAGCATCTCTTGATGAACACATTTTTTCTCCTGCTGTTGACAGCTCCTTTTTCTGCCCAATTTTTTACTTTCAGGAAACTTACTTGTATATTATTTTGAGCTTTTAATCCTGACGAAAACCAATGAGATAAACTGATGCTCCCTAATTTGAGGGCACTGAAAATTGTAGCCTCCTGCTTTATTCATATCTAGTCCTCCCAGGAGCTGATGCCATGAGCCAAGTTCCCTGGGAATTATGGGCACTTTGTCCCAAATTCTGCTCAGCTCCAGAGGATGGACTGCACTGGTTTCCTGGAGCCACAGGGACACAGAGTAAGATCTTCTCAGGACACTGGCCAGTTCAGAAAAGCAAAGTGACCAGGTGTCAGTGGGTGACAGAGATTTTCAGTCCTGCTGGGAATCTCCAGAGGAGTCCTCGTCCTGCTGCCTGTTCTCAGAGAGGTGGTGGTGGAGGGCAGTATCAGGATTTGTCCTGTCTGCAGCAGGAGAGTTTTGAGAGGAGATCCTTGAAGATGCCCTACTTGGCATGTCAGCCTATATCAGCCTATAATTTCAATGGCTTGGGTTTGTATTGAGAGGTGTTTACAGGGTGAGGTCTTACATACAACAGGAATGTGTAAATACAGATTGGTAATGTGCAGTAAAATTCAGTGTTTATTTTAAAAATAAAAATGACAGAGACAATTGAAGCAAGTTCCCCCACTTGCATTTGAATGGTCTTTTTATCAGCTTTTGGTATCCCTGAGGTGTTGCTTTGCTAGGTAAGTCCTTGAGAGCACTGACACTTCAGGAAGCAATATTATGGGTTGTCAAGGTTTCATGTAGGAAGAACCATTATTGTGTCCTTCTCTTTGTGCCTCTTAGTTATCCTACTCTCATTTACCAAGTAAGTAGACTTGAATTAAAAGAACTAGGGGTTATTTAAAAGATTAGAACCTAGAGATGTCTGCAGAATACACTTCTGAGAGCAGGAGATACTTTCTGTTCCTGTGTCATAGAGAACTTGGTGGAGAGGTGACATATTTAGAGATACTTATAATTCTTTCTCAGAAGCTGGAGGAGAAAAATCAGGTGGTGCTTTAGTTGTGAGTAGTTTGTTGGCCCTGTAGAAGACCCCATCTGTATCAGTGAACATACAACATTTCCATGCAACATCCTCAAGATGGAAGACACTCACCAAACAGTATGGCATTAAATTGAGAAAAACAGTTCAAGGAGCAGCTTATAGGGCATAAATTTTGTTTAAAATGTTCTAATAGATTCCTGGAATAAACACCTTGTTAAAAGAAAAAAAAAGTTTGTTTAGAAGGAAAAAAAACCTCAGCCATTCAGGTAAAAGAGCACTGTAAAAGATGCTGTTGGGAGTAATAAAGATGTACTTTAAAATGTGAATAATATGTAAGAATGAGAGGAAAAAAAACCAATTCTGGTAGCTGAAATGTAAAGCACAGCAAATGGATTGGAAGAAATTGCAAGGCATGGTTTCCTGAAGGCCTAAAAGCTGATGATGGAAAGCTTCCCAAATCCTGGTGGGGCAGAGATCCTGCAGGGTGGGAGGGGAGGAAGGGATGGGATGTAAGGGAGCATCGTGGGCAGCTGCAATGAATCTCTGCACAAGAGTTCAAGGCAGAGATGGGACCAAGCTGAGACCTCAGCAGAAATGTTTTTAAAGCAAATCAATAAAATTTACAGTTACAAATTGCTGGGCTCAGATGGTTGTGCCCTAAAGCTCTCAGAGGATCCAAAGTGTGAAGCTGATGAACAATTCCTGGCAGTATGGAGTGTTTAAACACATCTCAGGAGAGAGGCAGACAGTGCCAATCTTCAACAGCCTGTAAGGAAGCCTCAATTCTGCATCCCAGATGGAAACAGGAAGACTCATGTTTGGGATGATACTGTGGGAAAGAGGTACAAGAATTTTGCAGGAGCCCCCTCTGCCCCAAGAGCCAAGCTAGTGCCCAGGACTGTTCTGCCACATGTCACTTGTGGATATTCTAGCAAAGTCCCTTCCCAAATTCCCAAATTGACTTGAACTTTTATGTCACAGAAGAGTTAGTGATAAAACTACTTAAAAGATGGGAAGCAAAGGTGGGAACTAATAATTTAGTTATTCTAGGGAAAACAGTGTTGGAGTGTGTTTGAGATGTTCATAAATGATGGAAAAAGACAATAAAATGAAGCCAAGAAAACAACTCTGCTAATGATACAAAGATGCCTTGTTCTGACAAGCTCAGAGCTGACTCCAAGGGGTGCAGGAGGATCCTGAAGTCCTGGATGGCTGGGAAAGAAAACTGCAATGAAATTCAGCAGCAATAATGCAAATTAATGCAAAGAGAGGAGAAATTGTTCTATTTTTGTGCACCGTAGGCTCTAACTGCACTGCTGCTGTGCAAGGGAGAGATCATGGAATCATTCTGGATGGTTCTCTGGGCACTGCATGGAGTTCATCAGCAAGAAGGCCAAGTAAAGCATTAGGGATTATAGAGGACACATAAAGAATCAAAGAGAAAACATTATTATGCACTTGTAGAAATCAGATTTTAGAAAGCCATCCAAAAATCTTGGATACTCTCTGTATTACTCCAAAAAAGGTGAGATAGAACTAGAAACACTGGTAGTCAGAAATTGTGAATATTTACTTTATAAATATGATGCACAAAACAAGCAAATCTCTCTCTTCTCAACATCTAAATCTCGAGGCCTGAGTCACTAAAGATTTGCTTGAAATGTTTCCAAGAGAATATATTCATCAGAATTGGCCTGCACCGTGAGTAAAAAATGAAATTAGGTAGAAAATTCAGGAAAAGTTGGTCTAAGAGCATTGGATATTTTTCCAGAGAGAAATCATGCAATTTTATCCAAAAAAAATTTTTGGCATTGTGCATTTTTTTCCAAAATGTTCCACCAACCAAATGCATCTGCTGTGTGAGGGGGTGCATGGCAGGTGAGGGAGGAGAGCTGGCACACACTGCACACAGATCTTTGTTCAAGATGAAGGAAAGGATTTGGTTTGACCCTGCTGTAACCCAATAATTGTGGCATTTCCCCACCACCTTCTGATGGTCTGGCACCGTTTTCCTTGCTGGTTTTTCCCCAAACACAATATTTCAGCTCCTGCTAAGTCAGATGCCAAGTGCTGCTGCTCCCTGGAGTGTCCCTGTTAGAGGGTCTAATCCCTTGTGTAACATCACAGGAAATGTCAAACTACCTCCCTGACATCCAAGGGTGTTCCCAGTGTCATTTCCACACCTTTCAACGCTGTGCTGTGCTGAAGTCTGACTCTTATGTCAAAAAAAAAATTAGGAGTAAAAAAGCAGCAGAGCACTCATTGCTCTATACAATGGCAGATAAGCCAACTGAAGTTAATTAAATTTAGCTCTAATAAAGTTGATATAAGCCAATAAAAATCTAGGTTATAAAACACTGTTTAACACCAGGATATATATTTTTTTAATTTTCCCTTTGTTGATTTGCATGGTATGAATTAGAAGGAGTCCTGGTATGGAATTATATGATAAACTACACATAGATGAAGCAAATTAGAAGTTAACACAGCATTAAATAATTTTAAATGTTTTCCATTCCATAAAAATAGAAGTGAAAAATGCTAAAGCATGCTCTAAACTGCCTCTTTCATCATGCTGTTAATACATGATTAAAGTGGTAATTTTTCAAGTGCATTACTGAATAGCACCTATCATTATGGAGCAATGAATGAGTTGAGGAAAACAAGATACAGAACCAAGACTTTCTAAATGAACAATAAAAGGTCAGTTCATAATGCAAGTAAAAGGAAAAGAGACAAGGCCTGTGCCATTTGGACAAAATATATACACCTAGAAATGTGAAGTGCCATTGACTGGCCAACACTCTTGAGCTGAAGCCCTGCTGAAACAGAAGTTAAAGAATTGCTATTTAAGATCACCCAGGGGAGGCCAGGGTGCCTAAAACCCCAGTAAGAGATGTCTCAGACCAGCTGGTACCTATTATTGCAGATTACTAGCTTAGGAATCACACTTCCAACCTCAGCAGCCCAGCACAAAGTGGTTTCTGCTCCTCACTTTAGGATCTGAATATCTTAAATGGATTTAAGCACTTGTTTACCTCTAAAAGTAATGAGGGACCTGATGTTTTCTGGACAAAACAGGCATTTCCATATTCCAGCTCATTGCTCCTTATCCAGTGAGCAGGAATTTTTCTGGTTTTAGCAGTGGTTGATTTGCAGAGTTAGAGTGAGATGGGTTTGGCTTGGAAGTGCAAACAGGGGTGGGAATTCAGCTTCTCAATTAAGAAAACAGTTGTGTGACTGGGCATTTCTGTCCAGCTGAAAATGTATATCATTTTAAAGCACTTGAGGAAAAAATCACTTTATGGCATAGTTTGTTTCTTACTGCTGGGAAAATGAGGGGCAGGTGCCCAGTTCACTCTCTACATGAATCCTAAAACTTAAAATTGAAAAATTACTGAAGATGAAGGACAAGAAGAAGACTGAGAAGAGTTCTATTTCCACATGTGCTGAAAAACAGCCAGCTGTTGAAATGTTTTGCTCCGAAAACCAGATATCTTTTATTTCATACCTCTTTTTGCTGGGATCTCCCCCATGGCTGCTTAATTAAAGAGGATGACAATGGGAGGAAATGCATCTTGGATGTGTGTGCTCCTGATTTGTGCCCAAGGACAAGGACTGAACCCACACTGGAGCACAGCAGGGTCCTGCAGGTGAGTGGGTGACTCAAATTGTCTGCACTGCAGGGAGAGGCTGCTGGGAACTGCCACCTTTATGTATCTGTGTGTGTATTTATACCTGTCAGGAAACAGGAGAGTGTGTGCCACAAAAGGTGCTCTAGGGAAAAGGGAGCCTGGTGTTTTGTAGCCTGTAAGATTTGGGTTGTGCTATTGCAACTGGATGCACAGAGCAAATCAAGGGTTTTTGGCATTGGATCTGAAGTAGAAAAGACACCCCAAGCACTGTAGATTGAGTTATTTTAAGCAATCATTAAAAGTCTAATGTATTTCTTAACCATGGGAGAATGGTTATCATTTCTTCGTGTCTGTGCCGTGAGAAAATTCTACAGCTTCTTACAAAAATTCAAAGAAATTCAAAGAAACTTGATTTTTTTCCTCTTCTGCTCAATTTCTCAGGGAAAGGCCTGGATATAAAAGCAGTGAAAATTACCTTATTTTATTGTTGGCTTCCTGTCTAAGTTCAGAGGCTGAAATTAGGCTTTCTAAAGACATTAACCCTGCTCAAAAGTTGTACAGTCACTGAAGGATTTTTTTTTTTTAATTTTTTTTCTTCCCAGGAATGGAATAGAATTCTTTGATTCTGTAAAATTTTAGGATGATTCTTCTAGTGCAGGATTGCAATCAGTCATAAAATGGCCTTCAACCATTCCCTGCCCTCCTACAAGGCACCTGGGGGGCTGGATGAGACTGATCTCTCTGTGCAGAACTGAGAAATGCCCAGCTGAATCAAACTGTCTTCTGTAAATGGAACTCAGGGATGCAGGCAGGAGCAAATCTGAAACTGCCTAACAAAACTAGAAAGTGGGAGCAGGAGAGGGAATTGAACCTCAAAAAGACCAGTGGGTACAATGGTTCAAACCCCTGATTTTCTGCATAGAGCCATGCTCAGAAAAGTGTCACAACCTGCATCTGACCTAAGTAACAAAACCAAATAATCAAATTACATGTTTTAAAGGTTTTGGATACCCTTAGAACTCCTTGTAGAATAAGAGTGTGTGTGTGGAAACCTAAATTCAGTCCCCAGCAATAGGTTCCCTCCTGCATCCAGTTCCTGCTCATTTCTTTCACATACAACCTTAGGGAGATTTCTACTGCAGAAACTGCAAACTCTTGTGAATTATGAATCTTTTCTTTATTCTCCTGCTCATTTAAAATATTCTCTCAAGCAGTTCATAATGTTTATTTGGTTTTGTTTTGATTATTAAAGTTTCTAACATTTCAATGCATTAGAGAATGGGTAAAGCTGTTTTCTCAGTGCAGTGAGACAGCATAAATTAAATGAGATGTGGAAAGTTTATCTTTTGCTTTGTGAATCTGTTCATTTGCAATGGCTGAATTAGTTCATTTTGCATGTTGATAGAATGTCTTGTTCAATCTTGGAAACCACACACAGTATCTTTTTTTCATTTATAGAAGGTGGCTTGTGCTGTGCACACCATTAGTTTGAGGGGAAGATGGTATTGTTGCAGGGAAAGGGACAGGGACAGATTCTGATTTGGCTTCACTTTGGATTGTACATTTCAATCCATCTGCCTGAGGAATTGCTCTGGATTTTTACTGTAATTCATAAAGTAGGACTGCAGTGAATCTCTTTGCTGATTTCATACAATTCTCTGAATACTTTCCCTCTCTGAATGATTCTTACTGTTTTGGAACTGCAGGTCCCTCTCTGGCTCTTCTTGACTGCCTCTTCTACTTCTATTTTGCATCAGATTTGACTCTTATTTCCATATTCCTACCCAGGATCCTGCAGAAATACACTTCTTCACATTTCCCCTATGTTTGATTGAGTCAGTCATCACCAAAATAGAAAATATTTCTACTGGGTGCTTAGAGGCCTTCTGAGAACTGTGATGTGCAAAACATAGGTAGAAAGAAAAAAAAAGACAAGAAAACCAAAACAAAACCTAAATTACTTATTTAATTAAGTTTGATCTAGTTGGGTTATTTTCCTTTTTGTTTAGTATCTGTATATATCTCTCTCTCTTCACCTGTATATATCCCCCCATATAAATATAGTCTTTCTATCTCTCTGTCAGTCTATCTCCTGTTTACTTGACCTAGTCAGCATTGTTATCTATATCAAATGTGGGCTGTTGCATTTGCTGTGGCAAAGAAAGTGTTTTACAGTTTTCCTGATGTCCTTTGCCTTGGTTTTGTGCTTTATAAGCCCTTTGAAGCTGAGAACTGCATCATCCTCTCTGACCTGCTGACACAAAATTTATTGACAGCCTACCTAAAGGAAAGGCTGGTGGATAACAAGAGCAGGAGGAGGTGTAGGTTTGATGGATGATTTGGGTCTCAAAAGCCTGTGATCAGTCCAGCAATTGCCTTTGTCCATTTGAGTTATTCAGGAGTCATGTTGGTCCTTTCCTCAAAGCTAATAAATCTGTGATAATAAACAGAATAAGTTTGTATGGTGACAAATGTGCCTGCAGGTGCTGTGCTGGGAGGTGGGGCTGGGCCAGGACTGGGTCACAGAGAGGGAGAAGTGACCTCTGCAGCTTTTCATCTCCAGTCTCACCCTTATGAGCTTTTGCAGCTGCCACAGGTGTTTTACACAGGCCTTGAAGACAAATCACATTTCCCACAACTCCTTCTAGAAGACAGTTCTGATGGAGACTTTGCCAGTCCTAACAGGAACACTCATGGATTTTTTTTTTCCTTTTCAACAGATTTTAATCCCAATTTACCAGCTTAAATATATAAAACAATCAACAATTTAAAGAATGCAGCATGAGGGACCAAAACCTCTGATTTCTGCATTTCTGAGGGATCTCTGCTCACCAGGATGTCTAAACTCTTGCTCCTTATTCACATTTCTTTCCCACTGGGAGTGGAGGAGTGGGAGTGCTGCCCTGGCTTGGTTTGCTGGGAGCCCTCCCCAAATCCAAAGGCATGGCAGAAGTTGATGTTTGGCAATTTTTTTTTACTATTTTTTAAAATCCTTATTTTTTGCCTCATTTTTGATGGTTCAAAATGAATCACCTTCTGACACTGTCATTTATGCCAACAGCACAGGATCCCAGAAAATTACTTTCTGCTGTAAAACTGACCCAAGAAATTTTTTAGAAAAAGGGGAAGAGTATTTGCCCTGCATCTGCTTTCTCTTTTCATTTTTTTTCTGAAAAGTAACAAAAAATAATTCATGGCTTATTTCTCTCTCTCACTTCACTTGAGTTTCTTGTAAAGGTTTACAGAAGCAGCTCACTCAGAATCTGATTTAAACAGGCTGCATGCAGAAGCCAGCCCTCTAAGCACAAAATTTTTTTTCTGATCAGCCAGGTGAGGACTATGCTTCCAAAGACAAAGTTCATATTTTTGGCCCTTCCCATCCAGTATCTATCTTTAAAAAGAAAATTGCAAAGGTCAGTAGCTGCAGCCTTTCTGAACCAGCCTCCCCAAATGTCTCAGATGACCCTGAGCCCTAATACAAGTTTGAAAAGGGAGATGTCAAACACTGATGGAGCCTTTGGACCACACCTGCTGCTTGTAAGCCAGGAGTTACCTTGATTGACACTCTGAAATTTGTGATTCTGTTTGAATTACTTTACTGACAGCCAAAACAATTTAACCAGGAAATGTGGAGAAGGTCTTTTTTCATCCCAAGGACTTGGGAGCAGCAGAACTGCTGGAGCCACAGAGATGGTGGAGTCTCCTTCCCTGGGGCTGACCGGAGACGACCCTGGGCACGCAGGAGAGCTGCCAGCTAGAATGGCTCTGTGCTGCTGGCAGATCTGAGGGACACCAACAAGCTGCTCGATTTTCTGGTCTCCTTCATCCCCTCAGACAGGTCTGTGAATTTCTATGTCTAGCAGGAAAGACCAAAGCAGGGCAGAGCCTGTGGCAGCCCCAGTGGGATTGATGGAGCCACTCCCAGGGCACTGCTGCTTCTCTCCAGCCTCACTGGGAGGAGGAACCAAGCCAAATCTGATGGCATTTGTGACTGGCAGAGCCCTGAATCAGCCACCCAAGGGCAGCAAAGGAGGCTGTTCACAGAGATTTGGGGATGCTCTTTCCCAAGGGGAGGGAGCTGCCACCTGCAAACTGCTGTGCCATGTCGCTGTCCCTGGGGTGGGAATGGGCACAAGGGCACCCACAGAGCCAGGTGGGCAGCACAGGGAGGAGGTGACACACACAGCCCGTGGGTACAACAGAGCCTGGGGCCACTTGGGGAATGAAGGGAGAGCAGTGCAGCTCCCAGGTGTGCTCAAGAACGGGAATAAAACACCAAATAGCAGCGTGACAGTGACATGATCGTCGGTATTTGCCTGTCTTTGGGGACTTTAGAAGAGTTTTATATCTTCAGTGGTGTTGTGCTGTCAGGGGGGAGACCCCAGTGACTCTCTGGGGTGTTGCAATGCACATCCAGTTCTCAGGGCTGCTAAGCACTGATAGGCTGTGGGGTCAATATTAAAATCTGCTGAGAGGCCATAACCTTCTGATAAGCTCTTGCATGCAGAACCAGTTTTCTGCACACAATGACTGATGGGAATCCCCTTTCTCACCCAGTGCTCTGTGAAACATTTTCTGTGGGATGAATTATTGGGATGCTGCAAGGAGAGACTCAGGGAGCCCTGGCACGTCCTGGCTGGGGTTACTGTGACAGCTCTTGTCTCTCCCACGCTCTGCCAATGGCCCTGCTAGAGGGCTCTGCTGGATTTGTTGTGATGCTGGAAGTTGGATTTTCTAGTGTGAAATGGGATGGATAATACCCCATAACCGTCTGTAAAGCATGCTGATGTCTGGAAGGCAAGCAAAAACAAAATCAAACAGCCAAATAAAGAAAATGTACGTGATCAATACAAGGTCATCATTTGCTCTGCAGGAAAAATAGGCAATCTATGTTCTCTTGCAGAAATACAGAAAATAGCTCCAATTGCACAGGTTTTGGATGGAGGCTTCTTCAGTGAGTGCTGTGTTTGACTGGCAGGTGCAATTTAAAAGAAGAAAGGATGCTATAAATATTTTTAAAGACAACACAGCTCCATCTCTGAGTATGGAGGCCTTTCTGCCTCACAAACTGCATATAAAGATGCATGTCCTTAGGAGACAGTAAGTAAAGTAGAAGTGAGGCTTTTATCTCTCCAAACCATTAAACGCAATGACAAAAATAAGGGTTGCTCACGTAATACCTTACAAATGGAAAATGGAAGAGCACTTAAAATGATGCTGTATGACATACACACCCTGTATGCTAAAACAATGACATTGAATTTAGCACTTTTTTGATTGTTAATTTAATCAATCAGAGGTTATCAGTGTATTAATTATTAATTATTATCAGTTTATTAATTATCAGGGATTCCTGAAATTTTTTTTGGTGCTTTTGTTGATAGATGTGAGGAGTGATATTTTCAAATGTTGGCTTGTTAACATTAAAGATGCTCTCACTGAGCATCTCTGGTTGAGCTACTTGCTTTGTGATGCTGTGGAGAATCTGCCCCCAAAGGCTTCATCCCCCCAGAGATTCTGCATTAGGCAGCAGATTCTCGTGATGAAAAGCAGAGCTCTCTCAAGAAAAGATATTAAAATTTACCACATGAACAACCAAGTTCATTCACAGGGCACTGCTCACAGATTCCTGTGGAAAATCCTTACAAAGCCTGTGCACTTGGGCTCTCATGGAGAGGCTCAGGCTGAGGAATGAGATGACAGCAATGCCAGCCTGGCTCTCCCAGGCAGAGCTGCCAGCTGCTGGGTGATGTGGGCCAGGCTGTTCTGCAGCCCTGGAAGCCCCTGTGCCTGACCCCTGCCCAGCACCAGATGGTCTGGGTGTGCTGCACCCCCTGGCAAAGCACTGAGGGTGACCAGCAGGCTCCACCAAGTGAAATTTAACCAGGAGTGAAAAGAACTCAGCCCAGGTTTGAAAGATGCTTGCCTGATTTTTTATTTTTTCCCATCTCCAAAACGACCTTGCGTTTTTAATGGCTGCAGATTAACACCAGAAATGAATCCCAAGTGTCCAATGCACAGCAAGGCTGGGCTCAGGAAACATTAAGGGATACCTAGGAAGAGTCATAGATTTTACACAGAGAGTACAGTAATGGTCTTGCAGACAAAAATTAATGGCTTAAGAAAAAGCAGAAATGTTGTTCTCACTCCCAAGGTTAGGGAAGATAAATCAGAAGCGATTGCTTTCCCCAGTTGCATGTTTTGGGATAAGAAACTTGATACAGCTGTAATGATAAACTTGGAAGGATTTGGGAGCTGCACCAAGACATGAAATTCAGTGGCTGATGGCAGCAGGGTGCCTTGGCTCTGCTCTACAGCCAGCCTGAGGGACCCAAGTCCTTGGAGAGGTACTGGGGAATATTGAATTGTTAACATGGAAACACAGATGTGTCTGTTGGGATGAACACCACTCTTCAAGCTCCACTGAGCAAAATGCTTCCATTCCAGACTGGGAAGAGGTGGATGTGGCAGAGGAACAACCACTGGGGCATTTGAGTGGCTCAGAGGCAGCTGAAGCAGACAGGAGGTATCACAGAGCTGCTCAAAAGGAGCTTGATTTGAAGGTGCTGACAGCCAGCAAATTGAGGTGGAAGGATGCTCATTAGAACTAAGGACCTCAACAGGAAACCCAGCCAGAGCCAAATGAAGGGGTGGGAACTGACAGGAAATTGATCCAAAAGCAACTTCAGAAACACTGGGAGATGTGGCTCAAAAGATCTTTTTTTCAAAGTTTAAGGAAAGATTGTTTAGAAGCCCCAAAAGAAGATTTGTTTGAAACAAATGAGTTTAAATTAAAAAAAAATGTTTTGCTGTGAAAATTATAGATAGAATTTATAGAAGAAAGAATATAGATATAGATAGAATATAGAAGAAAGTTGATGGGAGAGATAATAGAGTAATGCAATATATGATGATATTTGACCAGTGAGTGCTTGAGGTCCCATCTTGTGGGCTTTATCAAATTGTTAAAAATAAAATATGTTAGGAAATGCTACAATTTGGAATGAAATTGCATGTTGTAACTATAATTGGAATTAAGATGATGCCTGCTCGGCAAATTTTGAGGAATGTGAATATCAATCTGTATGTCTGCTCCCATCCACACCTGCTGCAGGCTGTGTCCCATCTCTTTAATTACCTGATGATTAGAAATTCCCTCTTTGTCATTCCTGGAGGATGGCACCCAGGACTCTGAGGAGGAGGTGACATCAGGGCTGGCATGCAAATGTGGGAACACCTCACCAAATCTAGCAGGAAAACCCCTAAAACAACCAGCCAGCATGGAATTAAGGGATCAAAGTGATGTCTGCAGATGAGGAACTGAATCCAGTGTGGGCCAAGGTCCTTTCTACCTTTCACCCTAACCTAAGGATGTCAGCTGGAAAGATTTTATTATCATTCCATCCCTTTCCTTGCCTTCTGGTGTCTCCTTTCTCTTTTCATATAGTCTTAGTATATAATTTTCTTTTAATATAATATATATCATAAAGTAAGAAATCAGCCTTCTGAAACATGGAGTCAAGATTCTCATCTCTTCCCTCATCCTGGGATCCCTGTGAACACCACCACAGAAAGACTTTTTTATTTTTTTAGTGTTTAAGCCTTTTCCTGCCTCTCAATTTTCCCATTATTGCAACCTTACACATCAATTCTTGTTTGACATCTTTCCTAACAACAAAGTGAATCTCCAGAAGCTTTATGTAGGTAATAAACTTAACTCTAATTCTTTTGTCTGCACTAACAGAGTATATGTGAAAAGGCATTTCTCAGCAACAGGAGACTGAACTTTCTGCTCTAGCCCAGCAGGAGAATTCTTATGTATCAGCAACATGAAAAGGGATGCAGGTACCCAGCCCTAACTTGCATTCATGAAAATCTCATTTTAGCTCTTTAGTCTGATCAAGATGGTACAAATTGCTTAAACATTCCTTGCACATAATTTTATGTCAAGAAAGGCACAAAAATCTGTGTTTGCAGCTGGTGAAGTATGTTGGATCAAAACCTTTCAGTGCACCTTGTAGATTTTTTTTTTCATCTGCAGTTTACTCTTGACCCATCAGTGCCATAAGTGAGAAAATGTTAGTTCAGCTTGTACAGCCACCACTTCATACTGTCCCCATTCTTTCTCATGGTCCCTTCCCCAATGACCCGGCATCTTTTTTATTACCTTTTTTTTTTTTTTTTTAATATGAGGCATTGAATGAATAATTAAAAAATCCTAGGACAGGTGCAGTTAAAAGATTAGGAATTGCTAAATTTTATACATTGTCAAAAATAAGTTATTGAGGCTGATGTCTAATCATAGAGGAAAAGACTCATTTTCTGCCACTTTAATGTAGTATCAACAGACAATAATACATCTTAGAGTTCTCAAGTGCAGCAGGAAGGTGTTTATTCTTTTTGGGCAGGTGGTGCCATGCCCAAGCCTGGGTATATTGCATAAATATTGTTAGCATCAAACATATCTCAGAGAAGCAGCCAGATGATGAATCATCCACTTGGAGAGGGAGGTCCCAAGCCACCATTTATTTTTATCTACCTGCATTTCTTACAGGCATTTGGTGCTTTTGCCTCTGCTGAGAGAATTATATTATGTGTAATCCCTCTTCTTTTATTTTTTTTTCCTTATTCATTTTTACTATGTTAGCAGGAAAAAAGCCTTGGCAAGGAACTAGACACCTCCAAGATGGAAATTCTGCTCTACAGCCAGTTAGAGAAATTGCCTGTAAAAAAAACTTTTAAAAAGTATTTTAAAAGGATTTATTTCAAGTCTGAGAGATAACAATTTAGAATCTTTCTAATTTGTGTTATTTCCTTACTCAGACCCCAAGAGAGTTTTGGAGAGTAACTGGACTCAATAATTATATGAAATCTCATATACTTTTCTCAATTTATAGCAGCATGACCAGGATGGCTTGGTACCAGCACTGGGAATCACCTGGGGTGACAAGAGATGCATCAATTGCCCAATAGCTTGGAGCACCAAATCAAGACAAGGAATGGCATTTTGTCCATATAAAACCCCAGTAATCCCAAATAAGGGATCATGGGTTTATGAATGGCAGCAGGAGGCAGAAGTGCTCAGCATGGAGAAGGTGGAGTTACTTTTGCTCCCTGAGGATCAGGAGGAGCTTCATGGGAAGTGCTTGTGACAGCAGGCAAGGTGCAATTCATCAGGAATGAAAATACTGCCATGGCTACAGCCTGACCCCCAGAATTCAGCCTAGAAGTGCTCAAAAGCTGGAAGATAAAACTGGTTTTTGAGGTGGTTTTTTGTTTTTTTCCTTGGGCTTCTATTATGGGGAAAGCCTCTTAAATGTCAGTCAAGAGAACAAATGATGGCTTAAGCTCTTCTCAGTGCTTAATTCTGAATTTGAACAGGTGTCACTGGAGGATAAATGGCTTGAAGCACAGCAAAGTCACGATACTGTAGCCTGCTCTTAAGAAAGATGTAATATTGGAATAAAATCCAAGAAAATTGAGGTTTTCAAAGGTTGTCTCTCCCTTCCTGCTTTGCTTCCTTCTTTCTGGAAACAGCTAAAGATAGAGGAGGCTGGAGACATTTTCACCAGTTCAGACATGCAAAGATGGAATCAGATGTAAACCAGAAAAAAAGTCAGTTGTGTGTCAGAGGACAAAATGCCATTAAAACCAGAACTCCAGAGCGTGGCTCCCTTATGGTATTTCTAGAATAAAATCCTAGAATATCTCAAAAAAAAAATTCTAAAATATCTCATTGCACAGCTCATGGACTTCTTCCAGAATCACTACCATGAACACAAAGCATCTCTTTGTAGATCAATTCAGTTATCCTGAGAGCAAAATGCATCCCCCAAGGAACATCTAGTAATAAAAAAAAAAACTAGTAATAAAAGTGAAATCATGTTTTTTTTCCCTTTTTAACTGGCAGTGCTTCATTCCCTTAAGGTACAGCCAAAGTCAAGGAAGACCCTTGCTCCCAGCCCTCAAGACTCCAGGAGATTCTCATTAAAATGCAGCACATCTCCTCCTAAATCTGTAATTGAAAGAACTTCTCACACACTAAAAGTGAGGTTCAGGTGGATGAAGCAATCAGGAGGGGATTGGCAGCACAGTTCTTCAAAAAGCAGAAAGGCTGAGCTGTGTTCTGGCTGTTGCTTAAATCTGGATTAAAGGCAGTACAAGGAGTGTGTGCTGGTTTGGGCTTTGGCCATGGGCAGGTAGGGATGGGTCAAGGAATTCTGGGCAGAAGCCACCCACAAGGAGTTTGTGCCATTTCTGGAGTCAGCTGTTCAGAGCCAGTGTTGAAAGCACTTCACAGACTGTGTTTGTAGCAGTGCTAATCTTATTTTGTCTCAGAAATGATCTAAAAAAGACTCCCTTCTTGTGCTGGCACACTTTTATTTTAGTTTTAGAAGCTGGTGTGCTTTTTTTGCCATTTGGTGAGCCAAGCAATACTTACTCACTGCTCTCATGTGCATAAAAATTTGACACATATCAGGATTTAAAGTTTGTTTTCTGCTTTTACTAAATGACAGATTACTCTGTTATTCCATTTAGCTCCACATCCCCCACAGATTTACTCCCTGGTGCAGTGACTGCTGCTGTGTGACTGCTGTTTAGTTATTTTCCTCTCAGAGCTGAGCTCAGAAACCAGTTTTTAGTAGCTGTTAGTGGTTTTAAGTGGCTTAGTAATTTTAAATTGTAATCTGGATAGTGCACAGGAGGAACTAAACTCTGCTGTGGGAGCCACCAGAGGGATTGAGCCACAGCCATGCAGGGTGAGAGAGGGTCCTTGTCCTTCTCCTGCCCTTCTGTGTCCCATGAATGGTGAAACTTGGTCTCCCTTGCCCTGGATGGGTGCTCAAACATTGATTTTCTTCCTAAGCCATGGATTTTCAGAGTGCTGTGGCCAGAGCTGGGCTCTGTGCCAGGTCATTCCTGCAGAAGGAAGGTCTGCATTTCAGTGAGAATTCCTGGAGTCTGAGGGCTGGGAGCAAGGGGCTTCCTTGACTTTGGCTGTACCTTAAGGGAATGAGGCACTGTCAGTTAAAAAGGGAAAAAAACATGATTTCACTTTTATTACTAGGGGTTTTTTCACTACTAGATGTTCCTAGGGGGATGCATCCTGCTCTCAGGATAACTGAATTGATCTACAAAGAGATGCTCTGCCCTCCTGGTGGTGGTACTGGCAGAAGTCCATGAGCTGTGCAATGAGATCTTTTAGTTCTAGAAATACCATAAGGGAGCCACACTCTGGAGTTCTGGTTTTAATGGCATTTTGTCCTCTGACACACAACTGACTTTCCTCAGGGAAAACAGGAATTCAGTTCCAGATTGCTTGGATGGTGAACACGGCAGCCATGAGCTAAAAAAAACCCCAAAAATGAAGTAGCATATCCAGGATTGGTGGCCTGATTTCCAGAGCTCCAGGGAGATATAGTAATGATTTTATATCTCTGAAGTGCCATGGCATGTAAGAGTGTGTGTCCAAGCTGCCCTCCTGCTCCTGCCCAGCCCTGGTGGCTTTGCACAGGGGACAATGAGAACTCTCATTTTTAAAGTCTCCAGGAGACTGCAGAGCATCAGAGCATGGCCTGGGCAGAGCCTTTCTGTCTGAAGCAGCTCCATTTTCAGGATGAACTGCACACACTCCTGAGTATGGCCCACGTTTTTTAAACACTGCTGAAAAATGAGGAGGTGGCACAGCAAAGCCACAAAGATGTGATTGGCAAAGTCTGGCAGAAAAAGACAAGAACCCAATCTGCTGTACTGACTGCCCTTCACTTGGAAGGGAAAAGCAGAAAAAGGACCTACATTTGTCAGGGCAACATAAATTATACATTTTGAAGGGTGAGAACCTCTAAATTAGACAACAGGGGCGGGGTTGGGTGTTTGTAGAGGTGGAGAGTGAGGAGAGGAAAATAATTGAATGTGTGTGGAGAGAATTGCCACCAGCACAGCTGTTTACAGATGATGATGGGTACCAGAACCTCCCATCTCCTCAGATAACAGCTGGATAACTCCCAGGAAGATGTTCATCCACCAAGAAAGGGTTAAATTCTGACCAAAATCAAGTTATTGTGCTCAATACACAGCTGCTATGTAGTAGTTGGTCTCACAGAGAAGGTAATTTTGGGTGATTTTATGGTCCTATCAAGCCCTGAATTCCTCAGATATTCCTGTGAGATATTCCTTAGATATTCCTGTGAGAAGCTCTGCCCTCCCAGTGTTTCCCTGGCAGAGGCATCCCCTTCTTTCTGCCAGCACAGACTCCTCTCATCCTGGGGTTTCTGCCACCAAGGCTCTGGGCCAGGATTTCTTCTGCTGAAAGCAAAACCAAATTTTTCTGAGGCTGTGCAAAGCAAAAAAGCAGGAAATCAGCTAATCATGTATTAAAGTGATCACTAAATATCAGTAGTAGGCACAGGAGTATCTGAGTAGAGACCTTGAAATTAAAGAGGGGGTTCTGCTTCCAAATGTCCACGGGGGATGCAGCCCTGGTTCTGCCAGCAGAAACATCCCCAGCAAGTCAAATTCTGCAGCTGCAATGAGGCTCCACTCAGGTGTAAGGGTAGGGAGAAAACAGGAAGGGAATGCAGAGATTTCCAGCCTTCTCCCTCACAGATGTATAAACCATATTTGCCCTCCATAGCTCTCCAAGAGCTCCAGGGTTTTGTCTTTTACCATAACCATGAAGCAATCAGTAATTTTGCCTCTGCTTCCTTGCAGCATTAAATATGGAAGAACTGGTGCCAGCCAGCCCAGTGTCATCAAACCTTAATCACAAAGCAAACCTAGAGAGAGTCCCTTTCACTGTGCTGCACCTCTGAGCCTCATCTGTGGCCAGGTAGGTCAGAACAAATATTCCTGTTGTGTCCTGGGGCTGGGAGACCATCCAGCCTTCCAGTGAGGTTGGATTCTGTCCTGTGCATCAGGCAGAACACAAATGGAAATGTATCAAAGATGTTACACCAGCCCTAAGCAGAATAAATATTATGTATATGTCAAATCTGTCACTTGGTGTTTCTATAGAAAGTATTTTATACACTGGGCTCTCTCAGCCTTTATTGTCTCTGTTTGAGTTGGTTCTGCAAACCCTTAAGCTAAATATTGACTTTTTGCATGAAGAATATGATGATGTACTTAGGGGATGGCTCAGCTGGCCAAGGAGGAAATGCAGGCTGGGCAGCAAATCAATGGTGAGATTCTGTTCTTCAGGGCACAGGATGAAGCCAGGCATTGTGCTTGGGAAATCATTTGCTTTGCAGTTTAGAAATGTACAGAAATTCACTGTTTCTCCAAATGTGGGTATCCCATCTTAGTGCTGTTGATTTGAGTTTTTTTAATGCTCATTATCCTGGACTGCTGAAACCAATGTGTTTGAGTATCAAAGAAAGAAAGGTTAAGGCTTTTGAGGAAAACTGTTCCTCCACTTTTATTTTTCTTTTCCCTCTCAGCAGTACATGTACTTTACAGCAGTTCAATTTTGGGGGTACATTTCTTTGGGATCCTTCTCATATTCCCTTCCAGTCTTTGCTTGGAAAATAATGTCACCTTAACTTCCTGTGAAACAATCTTTATTCAGCTATAGGGGTGGTTACCTACAGACATGTGCATCTATATCTATTTGTATTTGTACAAAAAAGTCTTTAGACTAACATTTGTACTGAAAATCCACTCTGGGCATTTGCCTAATGTGTTATAACAATGGAAATGGATAAGTAGGCATAAATAATAGACAGTACTGCTAAAGGCCAGTTACAGACCCTTATCATCAGAATAGCAACCTGAAGAATTTCCCTTTGATGTGTCCTTGGTTTTGGCAGAACTACACAAAATGTATATTGTCAGTCTGTGGGAGTCAGAGCTCTTTGCTGGAGTCTAGCACGGATTCTTCAATTTCTCATTACATATTTCTCTTTTATCTACCCAAAAAAGCTGTGCCACTTGCTTCCAGCTAGTGAGGAATTTGAGCAAGTTTTGTCTCCATTGTCCCTTTCCATTTTTGATGCTCAGATGGAAAAGTCATCCTTTGGCCTCATGCAATTTGCTTCATCATACTTAAAAATTCTAAGGTAATTACAAAATTGAATGTAATTTATTTTCCCAATGCACTAATGGGGAAGTAATAAGTTAATGGCTTTTTCAAAAAAACAAAATGTAACTCCAATAGTTTGGATTTTTGCAACCTGATTTAGAGTGGTTGTACATGAGAATGTGCAGCACTTTCAAGAGCAGATTTAAACAGTTGCTCTCCCTGGAGCTCCAAATGTTACATTTTTCTCTAGGTGGGAAACAGAGGGGCTGCCAGAGAAAAAGGCAAGGCAGGAAAAAAAGGCAAGATCTCCCTTGTGCAGAGGCTGAGTGCTCTGCAGAGCCACTGGTAGGCTGGGAAAGGAGTAATCCTTACATCTTGATGAACAAAATTTAACAATTTTAACAAATTTAACAAAGGTAAAGAAAAGATTCTTATTCTTATTTCTCACACCTCCTCTCCCAGGGGCAGGGGAGAGACAGGGATACCTGATTTTTAAACAAGGTGGGTAAGTGTCCATGTGGTCATTGCAGTTATCTGCTCCTAGAAAATGATGAATTTCCATTTAGCTAAATTGTGATCCTTTGGCAGCTTTCTGAAAGATGTTCAGGTTTGGCATGACATGAGTAATTCAGATAAAACCAGGCCTTGATAAGCTCTCCTTTGTGTGGTGCTGACAGTGCATCTGCTTGCTGCCCTTACCAACAGGTGCCAAAGCTGGTTGCAATAAATAGACAAGACAAAAAGTAAGACTAGGGCTGTATTAGTATGCAAATGCTTTTCATTTATTCATTGCAGTATTTCTGAGATTTGTGCCTCTAGAGACACTTTTTTGTTTAGGCCAGAAGAAACTCAGATACTTAAAAGATATGCAAATCCTTTATGAAGTGGACTCAAAACTCCAAATGACTTCAGGAAAAGCTCACAGTCTATTGGAAGCCTGTAAGTAAGGGATTGTACTGCATCTATTGCAGGGAGTAAAGTAGACTTCAAAAAACCTTTGTTCTTTTAAAATAAATAAATTAATTAATAGCAATGGGTCTCAAAATACTTTAGCTATAAATAAACTATTTGTGATTAAGTGGAGCATCTTCCAGGACTGTTGGTGTATCAGGTTAATCAAGATGGCATTATGTGCACAGAAATGTTCACAAGCTGATAGTGACAGTTCTTCCTATTGCTGGCAAACTACAGGGGCAATAAGAAATACTGTGAGCTTTTTAAATCCTGATTAGAGCATACCTGGATATTTTAAAATGATAATAATTTTAATCCAAGATAAAAAAACCAAACCCTACAGAAGACTATTTTTCTTTCAGTTGAAATTTACCATATGTTTTTAGTGTGTGTAGGACTCTCCAAAATTTGCAAGGTGGCCTCTCATTTTTATGAGTGAGGGAAGGCTGAAAAGCAAATTTTCTCCTTGATGTAGGTGATGGGAAAAAAAGAACAGTTAAAAAATCCCACTTAAGTTAGTCTGAATAAATCTCCTCTTTGAGAGGCTCTGAGCCACAGATTTGCAGTGATATCAAGCATCATCCTGTTGCACAAGTTTTGGATTCAGTGCAGACCAGCACGTGGAGCTCTGTCCCACTGCATCATCTGCCCTGTGTGTCTTTGCTTTTTGGAGGGGTTTTGCTGGGTTTCAGTGCTCCAGTTCTTGTTTGGCCTCATTGCACTTAAATTCCTTTTGATCTTGAAAGAGCCTCAGCTGCAAAGAAAACAAAGTGATGCTGCTAAGACACATCTGTGTTCATGAGGAAATGGGTGTCATTACATTGCCTGAGTGATATCAAAGAAGACTTTCCAAAGTAATAGAGATTGCATTAGGGGAAACAGATCCCATGGCCAATCTGCACATATATTTTATTATGCTTTTGGTTTTTTTTTTCCACTTTTGAGTGAAGAGCATGAGAAGCCAGGAAAACAGCACCATTTTTTTGATTTTCCATACTAAGAGTGGAGCCACTCAGAAAGGCCAAGGGAGCAGCCAGGGCCCCTTTGCTGCTGGGAGTAATCCTTGAGCAGAGTGTGGCACCCTGGCACTCTCCTGCCAAACCCTGCTGCTTTCAGATCAACCCTGTCCTTGCTTCTTGATTGTTTCATGTTGGGAAGTGAAAATAAATGAATGGAAATAAAGGGGAAAAATGGATGCTGCTACTGCTGAGACATCTTTTTGAAGCTTGTACAAGCACAGCTGGCAGAAAATATATTTGTGTTCAGCTCAGAGTGAGAGAAATGCTGTGGATGAGCTGTGTTCAGGGTCAGGCTGGATGGGGCTGTGAGCAGCAGGATGCAGTGGCAGGGGGTTTGGAACTGGATGACTTTTGTAGTTCCCTTCCAACCCAAACTCTTCTGAGATCCTGTGAGCAGGGCTCAGAAGAAGAGCACAGCTCCATCCCAGTGTGTCCCACTCAGTTTATATTCCCCACTCAGCCATTGCCTTGCCAGTTTCCTGCAGGCTTTTAACAATGCTCCCACCTTTGCCCCTTTCCTAAGGAAAGTTCATCCCTTTTTTCCCTCCCTGTCATCTTCTCCTCCCCTGCCTGTCGTGCTCAGCTCCAGCAGCACGGCTCTCTCAGTGAGCCCTTCCTTGCTCAAGCCTTGCAAGAGCCATTCTTTCCCCTACACAAACTTCACTAAATCTGGCAAACTGCTGCAGAGTGTTTCTGTTTGTGAGCTGACATTTGCTGCTCAGGAAATGCTTCACTGTCAAATCTTCACCCAGCTGTAGATATCATAGTCCTTTATATTTTGTTTTCAAGCTCTGATCACTTTTCCAGTCCTTTGCCTGAGCTGGCTGGGGGAGGAAAAGAAAAATAAAAAAATGACAAAGTTATCCTCGTTGTTTATTTTTTTGCTAGCAGAGAAAAATCTAACAAAGGCAAAAGAAACCCTGCTGAGACCATTTTAACAGCCATGTATCATTGAAGGGCAGTGCATCCCTAGCTGCTGTAAATAAAGGAGGAATATATGAAGCAATCATTATGGTTCCAGTTTAACACAACTTCTGCAGCATTAATGAAAATTACTTCTAGGGACCTTCATTTGTTATGAAAAGTCATGTCATGCAAATTTCCTTTTTTTTTTTAATACTAAACCAAACAACAAAAAGATTTGTCACAGTTGTATATTGTATATTTAGTGTTTGCTGTCTTGCTTCAAATGCTGCACAGTGTGAAAAAGTAAAACTTTGACATCACCTGCAGCAAGCTGAGATGAGCTGAGTGACTGTAAAATCATGAAGATAATCTTGCTGGACATGCAAATTGTGCAGCCCAACCAGGGAAAAAGCTAGTTCGTCATTTAATCTTGGAAAATGCAATTTGGGCTGCTGTAACTGGAGCTTTCTAAGAGATAAATTTCTCAAAATGATTAAAATCTCTGGCAGAAAATTATATCAGTAATATGTGTAGAGCACAAAGGAGGCTTGGAGTAATGTGATTCTGTTCAAATTTTTATTTTTTTCATAAAAGGGAAGGGTAGATTATGCCATCTAGTTAAGCCTTTACATATTCTAAAGAGAAGCAGTATATTCAAATTCTAAACTCTGCTTAAAATGGGATAAATTTGTGCCTGCAGGTTTGCAGGCCCTCAAGGTAGTGGTTTAAATGAAAAAAATGACATTTTGGAATGGGGTGAAATTTTAAAATCCCAGCAAAAAGAAGATTCTAAGTTCTTAAAATTGTATTTTGCCCTGCAAAAGCTGTTGATACTGCTGAAAGCCTAGAGGAAAATCACTGATGGTTCCTTTTTATTTTTATTTTTATTTTTTTTTTAAGAACAGACTTTACTAATCTTAAACTTTTAATGCTGATGTAAAAGCTTAAAGGAAATTGCAGAAATTACATTTTTCTAAATAGCACGAGTAGTTTAAAATTTAATTCCCCTGAAATTGTAGATCCACTTCAGCACTTATTTGGAAAGGATCTTCAGAATCCAGAGGGATGACCTGGACCTTAGGATCTTTTAGAGGGCTTTTTAAAGGATTGGGAATGTGAGGTTGAAGGCCAGGTGTCTGTGGGATACTCTCTGTTTTACCTGAGTTAATTAGCTACAGGACATACTTATCAAAGAGCAGGTAGATACTTTTTGCCAATTATTTAACACCATTAACAAATGATGAGATAATAGGTCTGTATCACTTTCTCCCAGGTCATTGGTTTCACTTGATTAGCAATTATAGAAACATAAATTCAAAAGAGGGTGTACACTGCAGAACCATGTCTTCCACACATAAGAAACACAAAGCTGAGTAAATCCTTCCCCAGACTGATCCTGATTTATGCTGGTGGGTGAGAAGGAGAGTCAGGCCTGACAGTGAATTGCTGACCTGCATTGCTTTCATTTCTTACAATATAAACCCAGAGCTCTGATTTACTGCCTCAAACATCCTGGGATGGTCACTGTGATGCCTGTGGTCCTTCTCTGCCACAGCCTGGTCCATCTCCTATTTCTTCTTATTTCCCTTCAGGGAACTATGGGAACTATTCTGGAATTCCCCAAAAATTTCTTTAGTAAAAATAAACATTATAATATCTTTAAACAGCACCTAATTGTTAAAAGCTAAATCCAGAACAGATGCCAAGATCCAGATTCAGGTTAAAGGATGGAGAAAGGACAGAGATGACTGCAGTTCCATTCCTGCCCATCTGATTTCCACATGGTGATTTCTGCCTGCAGAAATCTGCACAAGTCACAGCAGTCCCAATTTTAGACCAGCAGAGCCTAATGAACCGAGTGTGAGATTGGAAATCTGGTTGTTATAGCTTGTAAATAGTTGGCTGGATTTTTCTTCTGCTGCAATTTGTCCCAGCTCTCCTGAAGTTGTATCCTCTTCAGCACATTAAATGAAGTTATAGAGCTGGGATTCCCCTGAAGCTTTGGTATAAAAACCTGTGTGAACCATTAGAATTTTGAACAAAAAAGATTTGCCACTGAGAAAAAAGGAATGGATCTAAGTGAGGCACTGGCTGAGTGCTGTGTTTGCACCTTCAGCTACAGATACCCAGGTAACAAACAGAAATAATCTGCCTGTGTGTGCAGGAATGATCTGTCTGTGTGCAGAAATAATCTGTGTGTGCAGAAATAATCTGCCTGTGTGCCTCTTTCCACCTGGCTCATGTGACCAGCCATTAGTCAATGTGTGTCAGCTTCATCTGTAAATTCTGCTCCCTTTTATGTTTGAATTTTCTGTGGAGCACAATCTCATGCCACCTCTCAGATTGGATTGCAGAGCATGTCAGTAGAGCCATGTTGACTGGAATGACCTCTGCTTTGAAAGGGAAGGAGGTAATTGGGTTTCCAAATTCAATGCTGCATCTGACATCAATCAGTTGTCAAATTTCATTAACTCTCACACTTTGGGCTCCAGGAAGATTGACTGTACATGCCTGTATGGCTGGGAAAGCACTGAAACTCTGACAAGCCTTGATAACCAGAGCTGCTCAAGAGAATGTCTGTAATAAATGCTCTCTCACTTTTCTGTGTGACCCAGAATTCTTCAAGGAAAGGCTATTATCCAAAGATAATAAAATATTTGTATATAGGCATATAAGGAGAGTTATTTTTCACTTTCTATATAGATTTTATTTAAATATAATATATACACATATGTAGGTACATATTAAAAAAAACAGGTCTGTATATATGCATTTTTAAAACATCCATTCCACTCTAATTCAATCCAATCTAATCCAATTAGATTTAATTAATTTAATCCAATTAATTACTTCCTGAAATGGAAGTCTCCTATAACTTGCCAGGGGAATGGACCCACAACACCCATTGCATTGTGGAGAAAAAATTCTGGTGCCCCTGCTCTAGAAAGAGTCAGAGGCAGGGATGTGTTAAAAACATGCTAAAAATACTCTTGAGTTTCAATCTGTGCTTTTACAGGTAGGAAAAGATTCACAAAGCCAGAACAAGGTACCTTGGGCCAGGCATACCTTGGGATTTAGGAAGGACACTGATGCCAACTTCACAATATGGATTGTTATTGAAAACTAGTAAGTAATCTGCTGTCATGGACCTGAAGATTTCTTTGTTTTTTGAAAGGCATTATCAGAACAAAAATTTAGTAAAGGGGCAAATACTGTCAAAGAAAAACAAAATTGAAAGTATGTTTTCATGTTCCTGTGCCTCAGTGCTGCTGTCCAAGCACAAATCTGGTTTTGGAAGAGTGCTGGGCTCCAGCAGGAGATAATCACAGCTAAGGCTGGACATCTGTGGTCCTCAAAGAGCTGCTAAAGCTCTGGGTGTGGAAATCAGGTGAGCAGAAAATAGGCTTTTAAATTCCTAACCCAAAACCTACCCAATTAAGGAACTTCAGCCCCAGCTCAGTATCCTTGTGTAGTTTGTTGAGAATCTAAAAATTTTTGTATATATTTGTGGGCTTGGTGGGCTACAAAAGTTCACACTGAAGGACATGGAGAGACTCCCAGCTTTGTCTGATGTGATAAATAAGATCACTAAATATTTTTTAAACATCTGACTTCCTCTGGTTTTGTTACTATTTCATTATCATACTCTTATCTCCACAGTTAATTTAATTTGCTATTATACACCCACTGTGCTTGCTTGTTCCTTCTCTTTCATCTCCCTCTGTATCCCACAAGAATCTAGAGTCAGACTCTTGTCACACTTCTGTTTCACATGAGTAGCTGGTGAGAACAGCAGGGCTATAAATTTTATGTGCTCCATTTGCATCAACAAAAATCTTGGGAAACTCAATTGTATACATTGTTTGCTCAGTTGTACACATGCCAGCAGCCCAGAATCTCATTTTAAATTGTAGTTATTTATGCTTTTGTATGGCACTGAGTGCCTGTTTTCCCCTCCTGTCATCCATTCCTCACCAAAAGTTGTGATTCTATTTTTGATTCCCTGGTTGTGACTTCTGGAGATATTTTGAAGGTTTGTGTAAGCTAGAGCACATTTGAAACAATCAATCCAGTTAAACACATGGCATGGAGCACTTCTCCAGAAATTGCTGTTCTGCATCACCTTTCCCCTTCAGCCTCTGCAATGCCAAGATCTTCTCACAAAGAAGAAAAGCCATAACTTGAAAAAAGCATGTTTGTGTCAAAGATATTCATTATAAATTCTGTACACACTGGTTGTTTGCAATGATTTTGTTTTTCCACCTGCTCCTCAGGCAGTAACAGTAAATTTGGGTGCCTGTGGCATTTCTGCAATTCTCCCTTTGAATGAGGCTCGTGCCATATATTCCATATAAATACTGACTTGCTTTAAGTCCCATGCGTGCCTCTCATGCAGAAATGAAATAGACAGTACAGTCATTATTCAACTTAATTTGCAATATTTATTGCCCTTGGTGGATACAAATGTGTTTGTAACGCTCACAATAAATGACCTCTGGGTTTCAGAGATGCATTATCTTAGGAAAAACTTGCAAGGAGTAAACAATGCCCTTCCCTTTCTCTCTAAGATTATTTCTACAGTGCTACTATTGTGTCCTGTGCCTAAATTTAATTTATGCTAAGCTGAAGGACTCTTGCTCCTGCTATAGTGTGAAACAAGGGTAACATTTGTGTAAATGCAGCGAGGAGAAAAGCAACTCTATGGCTTGCCCTGCTGACATTTGGAGGAAAATACCTACAAGGACCAGCTGTAGAGTGAACCTGGCATAATCCTGGGAAGGAACATGCTGCCTTGTCCTTGGGATGAGGAGTTCATCATCCCTCACAGCCAGGGGGTTTGCTGTGCCCAGGGAAGGATGAGCTGCATAGGCATGGCCATAAGATCAGAGTGCCACGTCCCTCATCGTGAACTGGAACCCACAGAGAAGCAGAGGCAGCTTCAGGTGGCAGCTGCACCCCTGAAACAAAAGGCAGCTCTCCTGGTGTTTCCCTCTTATTGAAAGCTGGGTCATTTTAGAGATAAAATATTTTAATATTTGCAGATCAGACCAAAAATGTCAGGCAGTTGGATTATGTGTAAAACTCTATTCAACATTCATAATTCATGGAGTAGTACATCTAGTTCTAAGCTTCCCAATAAAAGTCCAGAGAAAGAAAACTTCATTTTCTTTTAAAGCTGAAAAAGGAGTGATAAATTGACTTTCCTGTTGTCCCATGGGAAGTCTGTGCTAAACATGTGTGTTTTCTCTGAACTATCCATGCCAGCTTTCCCCACCTTTCTGTGGAGTAAGCCTTATTTTTACACTTGTCTTTACCCTTTCAAACCCCTTTCTTCCAGTCAAAGGACAGGTACCAGACAGAGATAATCAGAACTAAAATGTATGTTGGACTCATGGGGACAGACTCCAGGAGGTGCAGTCCCCTTGGAATACTTTGCACTTGCTAATAAAGGCTAAAAGTTCTGTCAGACAGGTGTCCTAGTTATGTGATATGCAAAAGAGGCTGATTTAAGGACTGACAGAGAAGCTGGATTTGAGATTTTAAGGCTATTTTAAATTAAATATTAATAACCTGGAAATCAAGAGAGGAGAAGAAGAGAGTTTCTGTGTTAAACACAAAATAGGAAAAAAGGTTTATTCTTGAAAGAAAATTCTTAGGATACACTTCACAGCTCCTGATGTTTTTCAGCAGAAAAGAAAATCTCAGTCTCACAGAAATTCCTGTTACAGAAGGTAATTTTATTCAATTCATAAATCCTCATAACAAAGATTTCTGCTTTGCCAATTATCCAGATATCCATTTCACAGGAGATAATGAAGTATGTGGTAAATGTTTCAGCTGATCTTATTTTAACTTTTCACCATTTGTGTGACAAAATGCCACACATAAAATCTTACATCACGTTTTTTATTGGTGTAAAAAAATGATACCTCAAAACATTATGGATGCTCATGGATGAGAGTCTAAAATCAAAACCCATAAAACTTGTTATTGGAGGTTGTGTTTTTCATAAATGGCAGCTGTGCTCTCCTCCCATAATGTCACTGCCAAAGCAAAGTGAGATAATAAAACCCATTTTTCTTTGGCTTATTTTCTTTATAAATGATATAAAAAGAAGTCATACACGTATTACCTTATTGAAATGCTTTTTAAGCATTGATATTTTCAGGGAACTACAAAATGTCCTTCCTGTTTAAGACTCACAGTGGCTGACTGAAATGAATCCACAGGCTTCTCTGTCTTGGATTGTTAGACCGGATTATTTGCTTTTAATTCAACATATGGATATTGTAATTATTTGAGGAAACTATAAGGGGGTGTAATACATTATTGCCTACATCTTGCTCCAAAGCAGTTATGCAGAATAATTTAAAAAGCAGAACAAAGCCCTATAATTCTAAAGAGCACAAACCTACCAGTTAAATTTAGACCAATAACCACATTGTCTTATCAAAAAAAAAAAAAAACAGTGTATAAAATAGATAGGAAAATGAGTGACAAGTGTCTCTAAAATCAGCTAAATAAATCTTCCTTCTCTGACTCTGAATTGACATTATGATCATTGCAGAATATATATATATATATATATATTCTCTAGCTCTGGCTCACCTAACTGCATTTTGGAGCATATTTGGTGCTGTATTTTCTATTTCTCTGCAATGACAGAAAAACAGAAACTTTGCTTCAACTCTCACAGGTCCTAACTTGTTTTGTCTGATGAAATTTTATTCAGTGGGAATATAGGGACAGAGCTTCCACAGCATTTATAGGCCTTAAAATTTGTGTGCAGTTGCTCTAGAGAAATATTCAATTTCTGCTTCATCATGGCCAAGTGTAAGAGCTGAGCAAGCTCGTGGTGGAACTCAACAGAGTTCTGTGTTGAGATAAGCTCAGAGCAGAAAATCCTTCTTTTCATATAGTGTATAAACATTCAATCAGCCCCAGCAGTGCATTTTGTAATGAGTTATCTATGAATAATCTCTTTTTTTGGTTTTGCTGTGGGCAGGGACACCTTCCACTAGACCAAGTTGCTCTAAGTCCCACCCAGCCTGGCCTTGGAAACTTTTGGGGATGGGCATCATCACATAAAAGGTGATTTTAGAAGCCAAATTCCTTCATTTCAGAGGCCTGGCTTTGGTAGTGTTTCAAACTTACCCCCTGCATTTCCTGAGGTGTAACTGCACCAATAGCACTGGGTGAATCACAGGAATTATATTTCATACCAGCCTCCAGGTCTGAGCCTGTAATTAGACACCTGAAATGTGGCTTCCTGGGGTTTGTCCTGCTCAGCCAAACTGCTGGGCCAGTGCCTGCTTTTTTAGGAACTTGATTTCTTTCAGCAAGCCTTTTAAATGCAGAACAAACTGGATTCATAAAGCTCTGGGTTGAATACCTTGTGTTACACAGTTATTTATACAGCACTGGGCAGGATTGTGAGGCTGCACTCCTGGAGAGTTGTTCATAAAGGAGAGATGTTCATCTCATCCAGCAATTGCTGAGAACAAAAGAAAAAAATATATAAATGAGATGTAATGGTGCCTGGAAATGCTGTGTGCTGACAATAGAGGTGTAATCCCTCTCTCCTGCCTCTGTGGCATCCTCAGCAGTGACCCCAGGGTGGAGCAGCCTGAGCAGCACAGTTGGGATAATGCTGCCAGAAACAGCCCTTGCATTTCTTTTCCTTTCAGGAACAAACAGGCTTTGTTTATCTGAGCTGCCTGCTGGGACTTTTTGTAGAATGTCTTAAAACTTTCTAGAGAGACCTTCCCTACCTAAACCAGCCATGAAAAAGCAACTGTTAAATTTCATTTCTGCCAAAAGAGTGACTTACCTTTTACTTTACTGCCCCAGTAAAATGGGTGCTAAACAAATGTTGGCAGGTCACAGATGGAGTTGAGGGAAGATTTTTTTAATTGCTTAAAAAAATGAAAGTACTCTGCCTATGTGGATAAATTCATTGATTGGTTTTTTCCCCATTCCTGCAGTGTTAGGTGTCACATTTCTGATTCCTTCAGCACTGCAGCTTTATGCTATTCTTGTAAAACTCTATTTACCCATAAAACAAGTACTGACTGAGGCTTTTAGTGCAGGCTGAGGTATGAGATGCCACAGCAAGGACACAAACCCCCACTGCCATCAGACACCTGCTGTCCCCAAGACTGCTCACAGAGGTTGCACTGCTCCTGCAGCCAGAGCAGGTCCCACCAAGGAGGAGCAGATCCCACCAAGGAGGAGCAGATCCCACCAAGGAGGAGCAGATCCCACCAAGGACGAGCAGATCCCACCAAGGATGAGCAGATCCCACCAAGGAGGAGCAGATCCCACCAAGGACGAGCAGATCCCACCAAGGATGAGCAGATCCCACCAAGGAGGAGCAGATCCCACCAAGGATGAGCAGATCCCACCAAGGACGAGCAGATCCCACCAAGGAGGAGCAGATCCCACCAAGGAGGAGCAGATCCCTGCAGGGGTTTGGAAACTGCCACCAAATGGCTCTGCCTGCTCAGACATCCTGCACAGGATCCTGCTCCCAGGAGAGTTGTGGGTGGTGTTTTAAGACCCCTTCCCCCTCTGATTTTATGGATTCCCACAAGAAGCAAGGTTGGGATTGCAGCTCATCACTGGAGTCTGGCTCTTGCTGTCAGAGAAGACAAGAGGGAATAAGTCCATCATTTATTTTCAGACATATCAGAGGGCTGCATGGGCTATGCAGATGTGCCAGACCAAGCAGGGAAGGTGAAAATAATTTTGGAGCTGGGTGATCTCAATAGTTGGTCAAGACGCAGCAGCAACGAGACAGTAAAAAGAAAAAGATTTAAGACTTAATCAGCCTGAAGATGTCAGGCTTTATACCATTAAAAATGCAATATTTAGTGATTCACTTTCAGATTTTTACTGAATTAATAACTAAACTGATCTATAGCTTTTTTTTTTTTGGCTGCCAACAATGGAAGAATCAGCGACAAATACAAGAACTGCATGTGGGAGAAGGTAAAATTTAAAAGAGAACCTTGGTATATAAATTCAAGGCAGTTTTGACTGATGAAGGAAGAGTATAGGCAGGCACTGGCAGGAGAAAAGAAATGATGCTGAAAGTATGATGGATTTGTTGAGGCACACTACAACAGAAATAGTATAAAAAAAATTAGTTATGAAAAGAAACACTCACAAATGTTTTCATTATCATCTTTGGTTAAGTTCTACTGACAGCCAGAAAATAAAAGGGTAAAAAAATTACCTTCCCTGGAAGATCTGAGAGGATAAAAAAGAAGAATGAGTGTGTCCTTCAAGAATGTGGATCCTTAGCTGAAGAGAGCAAACAGGAAGGTGTTTTCCTAAAATACCCTTTGTAAAAGTTGTTTGGATTCAGAACTATTTTAATTTCTTTTAATTTGTGTGGGAAGGAGGAGGAAAGTCAATAAGGTTTCAGCTTTCTCCACAAAGATTTAGTAATCAGAGGTCATTAGACTATATACTTTACAGTAATTAATGTGAAATGAGAGCAATTAGTGATCCTTCATTAATGAGTCTGTTATATTTGATTAGTAAGTTTCTATTTTTGTCAGATGCTATTTAACATGCTTTAAGACCGATTTATTTTTTTTAATCTACAATCTTTGCAAAATTCCAGCTGGGAAAGGTTTGGAAATGGGAATTACAGCTGATGAAGTTTTTCTTTTAAAGTGAAGTGCCCTGACTGACATTGCTGAAGCAGGTGTCTGCTGAATTATTTTGATTTTGAGGTTCTAGGGTTCAAAGGCAATCAGGTACCCACATATCAACAAATCAATGTGTGTTCAAACTCTACTCGTGCCTTTCGTATTTTTTTACTTCTCCAGCTAAATATGTGCTGGGAAAGAAAAGACATTAGAAATCCCCACTCAAGGGGAAGCTGAGCTGCTCTTTGTAAGCATTTATTGTAATGTTTGCAAAGGACATTGAACTCCTCAGATGATAAATAAAATACAAGTTCAAATTAAAATTATCACAATTCCAAGCTATTTAGTACGAACACCCAGTTAAAAGAAATTACTCATTAACTGACTGCTTTAATGGTTTTGCTGAATCTGGATATTCAGTTGCTTTTTCCATTATTAGCATCCAAATTGGAGTAGGATCTCTTAATGTGAGATTTGACGCTTTCATCTCAGGTGGTGTGAAAGGTCTTTTTCAAAAATCAGAAAAGCTGTACCTGCACATTCATTAGTGATAATGATTTACCAAACAAAGAGCTAATTTTTTTCCATCATCACCTCGTTCTTTGCACAGTCCAGACTGTGAAATTCTGCTCTCTCTGTCCCTGGGTGCAAGGCAGATGCAGACTCTGCAGAGAAAATAATTTTAAGGGAAACTCCAATTTCATACATAAATTTTACTGACAATTAAGACACAGCCTCTATGTGAGGATTAGTGAGTTTCCCCCAGTGTTTTTAATCCTGATCACTTATGGCAAAAATGTCTGCATGAGAACTTTATTTCCCTCAATGCTGTGACACACCAAGAGTGTAACCACAGCTGCAGCCCAAGAGAGCAGTGACATGTTTGAGCTTCACTGTCAATGAAATCCAACAGTCTTTTTGTTTTCACTCAGTCAATTAAGCTTAAGTACATATTTAATTGTTTTCTTAACTCAGGGATCAAACAGCCTCAGTTCTTAATGGCAAACTGAGAAATCCCATCCTGTCATTTCTGCAACAGCACAAGTTGCGTGTTTATCACCAAAAGATCAATTATTAGTAGAAAATCCTTGGGGAAAACCATTCCTTTTATTGATCCAAGATGAGTGTCAGCTGTTAAAATAGAGAAATTTGAACTCAGTAAAGCGTTAAAGATTTGGAACTGCCAAGGCAAGGCAAGATGTCTGCTGTAATTCACTGTTGGCAGGGATGCTGCTCCAACCAAAGATAGATGTACCAACAAATCCTCCAGGAAATGCTCCAGGGAAGTCCTTACTTATTCTGCAGTAAGATTCACTCCAAAGAGGGAATTCTTCCTTTATTCATGTAGTGGTATTTGCTTATTTATTTTCTGATTATTGTTAGTTTGTGGTAGCACAACTTGCAGTTTGGGAGTGTTTCTTGCTGGAACAAGAAATTTCAGCCCACAAAATTATAGACAGAAGATTTTGCAATAGCAAACTTTATGATGTAAGATGAGTTGTTTTACTGGAAAAAAAAAATTTAAGTCTCTTCCTTTCACAATTCCCTTGGTAACACAGAAACCACAAAATTTTTAGAGAGCATCTCTGTCAGACTGAGAGATTTTGCTGATGCTTGAGTACCCCATGATCTCAGATGTTTCTTTTTCCTTCAGTTTTTCTCAGCTTCCTTAAGCAGCCCCAGCCCATGCACTCACAAATGAACAGGCAGAGTCAGGTCTATGACATAAAAATTCATTTTTGCTTGTTAAAATAAGAAAAACATTTCTACAGAACTATCCATTGTCTGAGGATTTACCTTTTCCTTTATGCATTCATTGCAAGAAGTTGTTTCACTGTTTCCTTAGTGATTTATTTCCCTGAATCTTCTCTGATTAAACACTGTAAGATTTATTTCTTCAATGTTATATTCCACATAGAATTTTAATTGTGGAACAGTGGGGAAAGAGCTGGAGCAGAATAAAAACATATTGGTGTAATTCAATTTTTATACTCATTCTGAGATTTTTACCTTTGGGAGATAACTGTGTTTGGCAATGGTGAGGGAAATACAACTTATAAATTCTACTTGAATGATCAGTAATAAAAATAAATGATCTTATTAAAAAAATTACATTAAGCAGTGAAAAGTTGAATGACTGTTTTAGCTCGACAATAGGTGCCATGAGGCACATATATAACAGGGCAGTGACAGAGCAGCAAAAAACTTATTTTAGTCAAAGAACATTCTCCATTATCTCTGGAAAATGTGGTGCTTTTTGGCATACTTTTGGATTCATCTCCTTTTAAATGGAGCTTTGAAATCAATACATGTGACCAACAGAGGTCATTTTTACTTTTTTTTTTAAATTTTATTTTTCTTTTCCCCCCCTAAATTTCTATCTGTAGAAGAAAAAAGATAATTTAAAATTTATAATTTCAAGGGGGTTTTTTCCCATATCTTTTATCCATATTGCAATTTTCAAATTCCTCATCTGAGCTACAGATATGTGCATCAAGATCTGGTCTCCATCTGAAGCATTAGCCACTTGTTCCCACACTTTAATCTTGGGTTTTCTGGCATTTTACCAGTGACTTCATGGGTCTCATGTTTCCATCCATAATTAATAAGCAAACATGCCATCCAGTGTTGTCAGTGGGTAATATTATAATATTGTACAACATGAATTTAAATCAAAAATAGACAAAATTGGCTAGTATCTTAGGAGATTTTTCATATGTCACACAGGCTATGAGATATCTGAACATTATTTTTAGGGAAGAGATGAAAATGTTTCACAGCATGTCTGTCAGTACCTGAACATGAATGATTAATGTACTTTTGGTCCAGATTCAGCTGAGCCAAGAAACAACCTCTGATCTCATTTGTCATATCTATCAATAGATCAAGAGACAGCTATATATATATATATATATATATATATATATATATATATATATATATATATATATTTGCCTTTATCATATGTCATGTCCTGCATTATAAATTAAGGCTTGGCAAGAAAAGGAATATATAGAGATGCCAGATTTGTAATGTATGTCTTTTAGTATTTAGTATTCATTCTTATTTTCATTTTTGACTGAGAATCACTTGATGTCTGCTATCATTTCCCAGGTTTGCCTCTGCATTGAAAAACTGTCAATGCTACCTGAGAGGTATTATAGAAAGAATGTCAACTCCTCATTAACCTGGGTAAAGTAGGTCCTTGTTAAGGTGTTGATTTTTTAAAAAATCTTCTTTTCTTTCTAATAAAAGAACAAACAAAAAAATATTATCCAAAACAAATGAAAAAATTGAAGTAGACTAGAAATTGGAAATGAAGTTAAAAATGGGGACAAAGGGTGATTAATTCTTGCTAAACAATAAGGATTTCTCTCAGTGTCTTAACTGAACATCAAAGACCTCATTTCTGGAAAGAAATAAGAGTAAAATCGAACAGCCAAACTTAAAATTGATATGTTAAGGAATCTAAGTTGCTACATTAATTATCCTTTCTGGAAATTTGCATGGAATTCTGTATTTATTTCTCCATAGAGTACTGTCCAAGGATACCCAAATCTGTCTTCCCTTTCCCATATGCTATAATTTCTGATAAGTGAACTTATTATCTCAATAATTCTGCTTCATTGTCATGCACTGTAGACTGCTTTTAATGCCTAGGTTATGTTTCCAGTCTAATACCTAGGAAAAAAACCCCACCTGTTGTTGAGAAGCTTTTGGAAGAATTTAAAGTCTTGTAACCAAGTCAGATTGCAAAGAATGTGCTGGTGAATGGCACATCTGAATGCTGCTCATGGCTGCCCAAATCCTTGCACACAATTTTACAACCTGCCTCATGTTGGTATTGGAAAAAAAAACACTGAGTCAAAACTATTGTAAATATGTAATCTGAGTAATTCCTTGTGTCAGCCTGAAACATTGCCTGACTGCCACATCCTTCATGGGGCTGCTGCTTTTGTGGAATGCTCATGTTTCTATCACAGTAATCCACCCCAAAGCAGTAACAAAAGGCAAGTAAATATGGAAATTACAGTGCCTGACCAGAGGAGGAATTTGACTCTGTTTCTCTGCTTCAGAAAGTGACTGAGCTTGGCCACATGGCAGGAGAGTTGGGTTATCTGCACGTCAGAAGGTCCAGGACACTTGTGTGCCTCATGTTGTAAAGATGAAAGGACTGCCTGCACTTTTTAGTGCTGAAAACTGAGCCCTGACCCATCTGATGGCTCCAAGGCTGCTGGGGTCTTTGGGACACTGGAAATTGATCTGATTCCTGCTGATGTAATTCATGTTCACTGCACATGCAGTCTCAAATGGGAATGAATCCCTTCTCTCGTGAATGTGTGTCAGGCATTGGAATGAACCTGGTGTGAGGTGAGGCAGATGACAGCTTGAGGTGAGCATCCCAAAGGGCTGTGGATACACCCAGCTGAAACTGCTGGGAGTTTTTAATCAGAGGCACCTGAATTTAATTCTCCAGAAAATGATATTAAATTTATTCCCCACCTCCACTGATGGGTTTAAGGTCCTTAAACCCATCAGTGCAAGGCATGAATTACTGGTATTTTCTTCTAGGGCTTTTTGTCAGATCAGACTTGGGCTCTGCATATCTTGCTGTCTGTCTGCCTGTCTGTTTATCCATCTGTCTGTCTCTATATCAGTTCTTTGGCCCATTTCATAAAGCAACAAGGCTGAAATTTCTTGGACATCTGTGGACAAATGCAAGCAATGATTCAGGAGCAATAATTCATTACTTCATTTCTCAGGTAAGAGGTTGCTCCCAGAGATGATTATTTGAGGCAAAACCCGGCCACAAGCAATGTGTGAAGCAAACAGACTTTTCACAGAAGAGGCCATCTCATCCTTGTTGTGAGCCTTGAATTTGAAATGCAAATCCACTGGGATTATATAATTTCATAGCTCAGAAATTAATGTGCCACATTTCATTAGGGCCTCTGGCTGCTGCACTGCAGAATGTTTTCTCCTCTTTATTCCATCTGTGACTTGCAGTTGGAAATCCGAAATGGACCAGTCTGGGATTCTGCTTCAGCTGCATCTCATCTGACAGGCTGTTTAATAAATGCCCTGAAGAAGGGATGTACAGCCTGCTCCTGAATAGCCTTTCACCAGATGCCAGCAAAACTGTGTCCATCTGCTTGATTATAAGAGATTGCAATGGTTTTCTTGTCATGCAGCTTCCCTTTCACTGAGCTGAACAGGGCTGCTTGCATGTTGTTGAATTGTTCTTGTGTCAGTAGCCAAAGATGCTGAATTTCCTGGCCTTGATTCCCACAAATTGCAAACACTGCATGATGTCAGTGTATTTCAAAAATTACACAGAATGAACCATCATTCATGTTGGCTATAAAGAGAAAGAAAGATTCGCTATCATTTTTAATACATTTTTAAATATTACTCATGGTAATTTATCCAGGTTTTCATAGTGCTCTCTATCATAAAATATGCACATTAAGGACCCTGTAAGTGCTTTTGGTCAGTCTGTCATTTTAAAAAAGCATTTCCTGAGTTTGTGCCAACTGACTTCACTGCAGCCACACTGAAATATTCAAGTATCTTCACTGGAAACATTTTCTCTGGCACTTTATCATTGATTCTGTTTTGATGTGTCAGCTTCAATATGGTGATACTTCAGGATTTAGACACCAAGGCTCTACATCACTCATGTCAGCATTTCTGACAATCAGGGGGCTTCTCCCAGGCTTGTGAAACTTTAATAATGTTTGCAATGTACTTCAGACTCCTCAGAACAAAACAGAAGATATTGTTTTTAAAAAAATCCCTGTCGCAAAGTTGACCTCTGAAAAATCCCCTGGCATTGGTTTTCATCTGGCAACAACCCACTAATGAAAGATGTAAATGTGTTATCAACCCCTATTTAAAATAAAAACTCTCTTTTTGCTGTAATATGGGTAATTTTATTGTCTGTATTATATGGAAAGAGTTTTCCAACATAACGGTCTCTTCCAAAGTGTTACTTTCCAAGGACCAATATTACTTTATTTTTCCACTTTGTTTTCTTTTTTTGAATTAATATCACTTTGGTTGAGTTCAGAAGTTGAAAAATGCAACTACTTCATCCTTACCCCATCTCCCTGGATCATTTATTTCTGTCACACACTCAGGGATCTTTTCCAATCCATGTCTTCCTCACTGTTTGGATGATGCTTCTTGTTACATTGTCATCAGGCTAGAGAATCTTGTCTGAAAAAGATATGAAAAAATAAAGATATTTTAGTAATCTGGAATGAGGACAGAAAGCATATTTGATTTTCCTGATTATAAATCAAAGCAATTTCTCCTCCCTCCCTAACACTGGAGGGAGCTAATAAGGGTTTTCCTTCTTTTCTTTTCTTTTCTTTTCTTTTCTTTTCTTTTCTTTTCTTTTCTTTCTTTTCTTTTCTTTTCTTTTCTTTTCTTTTCTTTTCTTTTCTTTTCTTTTCTTTTCTTTTCTTTTCTTTTCCTTCTCTTCTCTTCTCTTCTCTTCTCTTCTCTTCTCTTCTCTTCTCTTCTCTTCTCTTCTCTTCTCTTCTCTTCTCTTCTCTTCTCTTCTCTTCTCTTCTCTTCTCTTCTCTTCTCTTCTCTTCTCTTCTCTTCTCTTCTCTTCTCTTCTCTTCTCTTCTCTTCTCTTCTCTTCTCCTTCCATTGTTTTCTCTGCACTAACTCCTCCACTGGGAAGATGTTATTTTTACTTGACATGCCCTTTAAAAATATTCCCAGAGGACTGTCAGCTAAAATTGTCTGGTAGTTTAGACAGCTTTTTCCTGTTCTGATATTTAACCTTCTTACTTGCCTAACCTGGTGGGAAAACTGTTATTTTCAGCTTATTGGACAAGCTTTTGGGTTGGTCTTCTTTTGCCCTTTTTCATTCTTTCTTTTTTTCTTTCTTTTATTTTTCTTTTTTTTTTCCTATAGAGCCTTGCTGAAGTCTTCATAAAAAATTGCAGACATAAATCCTTCCCATTTCTGTCAAATTTCATTATAGGGTTTTTATTTTGCTTTTATTAACTTTGTTTACAAAAAGTGGTCTGCCCTGAAAATTTCCCAGACATTTTAAAGCACAATCTGAGAAAAATGCTGAAATGGTTCTCCATTTTTAATGTGTCTAAATTTAAATTGTGCCATTTCAATTCTGCTTTTAAAAAGGGTGTTATTTTTGCTCTGAAGGTGAATAAAATAATTGAAAATGAGAAATCGTGGAATAAGACTGGACATTATCTGGTACAGGAAGGACAGGCAAGCCATTTATCAGTTTGAATTGCTTTGCAATGCCAACCTACTAAACTTTCTGTCCCTCTTCCAAGCTCCCACCCTGAGACTTCCCACCTGTCACTTTGAACTTCTGATTTCAGGGTAAACTGAACTCCCTGCACCAGAAATTTTATTTTATTTTATTATTTCTTTTTAAATCCAGAATAGGCAGGGGAATGTGCCTGAACTGATGTTTGTAAATTTATTGATTTGCTTTGTGTTTGACCCAACTTCCAGGTATAAAATAAATGTGTTTCAGCTTGCAGACCCTAAGACAAGTGCTAAAGGTGATGAGTGAATGTTGGTTATTTTCTAGAGCAGTGAATGTAATGCTTGATTTGTGTGCAGGGATGCAAAAGTTTGGTTACCTATGAGAGTCTTGGCCCAGAATTTTAAAATATATGCCCCTTTAAAAACATAAAAAGTGCAAATTTCCACAGTAGACCTATTTTTAGCCCTGGTGTTTCACAGTGCAGGTGGCAAGGTCACCTTTGAAAGCACAGCTGCTTTATTAACTCCCCTCTCTTTCCCAAAACATGGCCCTTTCCATCAAGGGGAGGATTTGCTGAAAGTTGGGCAAGTTGAGTCAGAGCATGAAGATTTGCCCAGAATCAGAAAGTCCTGAGCAGGGATTGGCACTGTTCACACTGAGTCAGCCCAGTCAAACAAGGAGTGAAATTCTGCTGAGTGCAGCAGGAGAATGAGCAAGTGTTTCTGTTCAAAACAAGGCTGTGTGTGAACCTGTGGATGGCTTTGTAAAGCCTGGCTTTTCTTATAAAAATAAAGAAAAATTTCCACTTCCTGTAGAGTTTTTAGAACTTTTAAAAAAACACATTTAAAATCTATGGAAAAAACCCAATTTCCTTGTGTTCTGTTTCTTGAGATAATGCAATGTAATAGCCCTAGAAATGCAGGTTTCATTTTGATATATCTTTCTTAAAAATGTGCCCATCACCCTAAGTAGCAATATTTGCATTAAATGATGCATAGTTAAGACTGTAATGTTCAAGAGGATATCATGAGACATTGTACCAGAAGGTAAAATACAGTAAAATAATATTGGTTCTTTTAACAAATCAATTTAAGCAGAACTTGTGGAAACATAAACTGCCAACATCATATTTATTCAATGTAATTCCATTAGCAACCAAAATATAGATATATTTGACATGGAACAATACAATTTCTGTGGGAAAAACTTATTCCACTGGATAAAAGCAAAATGATATCAGATTATTATTACAAGTCCTGTTGTCAGTCATTGCTATGTGACATTGGAGCTGGATGGTGAATAAAGTGCAGACTACAATCTAGAGTCTGGGACTAAAAGCTAATACTAAAAAAAAAAACAAAAAAAAGAGTAAAAATGAAAAATGTAATTTTCTTTGGGTGGGAATTATTTTTTCATGGACATATTCTTTGGACAGAAATGTTTTCACCAACTGATCAAGAATGTCCATAGTCTGGCCATGTCTCTTGAATTCTTTGGACTTTCAGGGTTGCATTTCAAGTTGGATAAAATAGAAAGAAGACAATTTTCACAATGTTATCTAGTTTCACTTTCATACTTAGACTCCAGTCCCTCTCCATCCACAATGGATGGATACCACATCTTTATTCCCATGAGAAAGAGTCTTGATTTTCCTGTGGTAGGCAACCCAGCTTTTATTTCTAAGCAGAGAAATGAAGTTACTGGAACCTGCTGAAAGTAGGAGATCAGAAATGGCCCAGCACAGCCAGCAGTGCCCAGGAAATGCAGACAGGCTTCTTGGAACTGCAGCAGTAAATGCACTGCAATTTCTACTGTCAAAGTTTGCCAGTCTTCACTTATGCTGAGCAGTGCCCCTTTCTGGGAACAGTCATGCTGAATTTAAACAGGAACTTCTGCAGAATAACATGACAGGAAAAGTGACAAGAAATTTAATAAAGAATTTGTGACTACCATATAATAAAGCAGAATGCATTAGACCTGGAAATATCTGTGCAGTGCCCAAGATGTGTAAAAGCATCCTCAGCAAGTGCTTACAATGGTAATTAAAAACTACACCACATACAGCTCCAAACAGGGCAAGAAAAGCTGGTTTTGTGAGGTTTTTACAGTTTAAGTGAATGAAGAAAAAACCAGTGAGAGCTGCTTTAGCTGTTGGAGACTCTGACAGATATCAGGGAGCCTGTGTGAGGGATGGCTCCTGGGAGTCCTCTCAGCCAGAGAAGAATTACTGTTAGCTCTTGGATCTGCAGTATTTTACTGGTATTCCTGCCTGGAGAACAAAAGAGTCAGGCAGACTCCTGTGGAAGAATCTTTAATGGAGAAAGGAAACAGAGTGATTTTCAAACCCCAGCTTAATTTGTGGAGGTGGAAGTCAAAACAAAGAGAGAAACCTTTCCCCATACTCCAGACTTTTAAGCTAAGCAGATTTGACCTACCAGTGCTAGGGAGGAATAAATAAAGCCACCCATGAGATTAGCCTCTCAGACATTTTTGTGACCTTGCCTGATCTTTTCCTGGAAAGCAGCAAATCCTCCGCTCCTGAACAAGTTTCTTTTCCATAGCAGAACAGATGGAAATATCACCCTAGCTGTAGTGCTTAAGGAAGGGTTTTGTCTCCATTTCCAGTGATATGATAATGCTTCAACATCTTTTCTCTTAAATCCTAATTGTTAAGGAAAACTATTTAATCATTTTTAGTAATTGACAAGTTCATTATTTGAATTTCCCATGGCAAAGGAAATTTTCCTAAGCTATTTGAACAAGCAAAAGCCAAGTGGGCAATAGTGAATATTTTCCCAAATGTCCTTCAAAATATCTTCAGAAAGCGAGAGAAGGGAATAAAGGGGAAATAAATCTGGGGAAAGTGGACTGATGAGAAATAGAAAATTTGCCATTAGCTCTGGATTTTGTTTCACTGTTAACAGCATATCTCAAGATACTGAGCTGGCCCAGATGCCACAGTTTCAAAGCAGCCCAGAAGATTTGATGTGCAGTTCTTCTGTAGACCCAGAGCACCCTGTTCAACACCTCTGCAGTTTCTCCAAGTGTGTAGTCCAGCCAGAAATTCTGGGCAGCTCTCAAGACAACAGTGAGGTGAAGGAGCTGAGTCCTTCTGGCTATTGAGATTCAGAGCAAGAAGTAAAAGCATCCATTAGCTCAGAGGGATTAAAAATATTCATGCATATAGATCCTTATAATTGCAGGTATGAGAGCAAGAACAAAATATCTCTGGGTCCCAAGGGCTGTAATTTTAAAAAATTAACATCTTCTTGGAAAGGTACCTTGGAAAGCTGCTTTGGCCCTCTGAAGGGCTGTGCTGTGCTTAATGCTAAATAACACTGGAATGACCTGCAGGAGATAAAACCAATTTTCTGGCTTCCTTTTGCCACTGTCCTCCCCTCCTCCTTCAGAGTCAAAGGCCATTACCCTGCAGAGGAAGGAGAGGAAGGATTTCAGCTTTTGGTGTCTTTGTGAGCCTCACTGTAACTCAGCACTGAGCACTGATTCCCTGTACCGGAGAAGAGCAGAAAAGCAGCCAAGGAGCTGATTTTAGGCCCTTTCCTTGCTTCCAGTGACCATGAAATGTTGTATTTCCCATCTCTTGGTCCTTTCAAATGCTCTCACTCCGTGGGTCTGTGCAGCCCCCAGGAATTTGCTGTCACTGAGGTGTGGAAGCATCCTGCTAAATGCGCAGGGAGATGGGTGAAAGCAACGGGACAAATGAGCAAAACAGCCAGCATGACATGCAGAAACAGAACTTTTCCTCTGTGAATTTTTGAAATTAGCTTTTTAACAGGCCTGGCTGGCAGGAGCAGTGGGCATGAGCAATTCAGATGAGGGTTTGAGTTCTAAGAGGACAGAGTATCTTTAACATTCATCAGTCTCCTGACTGCGCTGAGGATTTTTCCTTGTGCATAGAAAAGGCAACGCCATTTATCCTTGGCTGAGAACCACTGATACATTTTAACAATGGAATTAGTTATTCACTGCACTACAATGACTAGCTTTCTGTAATTTGACATTAATATGCTTCTACCTGAACAGTGCAAAATGTGAATTAAATTGCCACAGGGAAAAATGATGAACCTATTCTTTGATTTAATCTAAAAGGAGACAGTTATGGTCTCTTTCCTCATAATAATGTTCACCCCTCTCTTCCCCAAAATTTTACTTTAACTTGTCTAAGTTTTCTTTTGAATGCATGGAAAAGGGCAGTATGCAATATGACCCTACTTTTACCACTTTTTAAATGATCAAATATGAATGTTTTAATAACCAATATAGTTATATATTATATATAATTATATATTTAATTATATTGTTATATAGTGTGTATAATCTATAATTATATATTTAATTTTATAATTATGTATCATTATGTATTTAAATAATTCTTGATATGGAATTATTAAGGTTGGAAAAGACCTCCAAGATCATTGAGTCCAACAATTAACCTAACACTACCAAAACTATGTCCATAAGCACCACAGCTTCTGTTTCATGAACAATTCCAGAGATGGAATTGTTCATGTTCCACCACTTCTCTTCAGCAATATGTTAAATATATAATTATGATAAAACATAATTTCATAATTTGGAATAAAAAGTGTAAACAACTGGTTTTTATTCATCTTTCCCACTGTCCCCACTCCCACAATGGGAGGGCTAAAACAACATTAAGGATTCAGCTGAGGCTCACAAAAAAAAACCCCCAACATTAGGGAGATCATGCTGAAATGTGATTTTTAAGCATTTTCCCTAGTCCAGAGCATATCTCTGGCATATGTCTAATGCTGTACCTCTACAGAGGAGTGCTCCCAAGAATACACATCCTTCTGCCACGGGCTGACACAGCACAGATAAACTTGACTCCCTCTCCCAGCTGATCTCTGTCCCTGTGGAAGGCAACAGTCAAAGGCATTTAAAAGGGAAAACATTCTTATATCTGTGGCTCCAGCAGCTGTCTGCCTCTTCTCTGAAACCAAGAGAATATTTGATGGCAAACTGTAAAATGCAAATGTCCAAAATACATAAATATGTTCTTTGAATAAGGCAACATATATTGATGATGTTTTATGCATAATGTTTTTCCTCTCTCTCAAACTGTTATTTGTTAGACATTTGTAAAGATCTGAGGCATTAGACTCCTTTTATGAGATATTTTTATGTGCATTGCTAAGTGGTCTGGCTGGAAAACAAGATTATGTGATCCGTGTTGCATTTTTGGTACTGTACTTACAGACATAAATTCAGTTTATTTGTGATAACGGCAGAGGTTTTCAGTAACACATCTGGAGATATAAAATATCCAACCTTTCCTCTCCCATATCTGAGAGGGCTCCTGTGCTCATTGATAAGCCTTGATATAGATTGGGTTTTGGGTGGTCTTCACAAAACCTCGGTTCCCTCTCTGTAAATCATTTCTTCTTGCTCCAAATTCTGCTTAACAGGACATATATTGTGTTCCCTCCCTTCTCCCAGTTTCCTGTCCTGCAGTGAGGAAAACATTTTACTGGTGCTGGACAAAATCCCATATGAATAAACCCACCTATACATTTTCTTTATTATTATTTCTTGCTTTTTATCTGCCTCCTTTGGGATGCAGCACAGAGTGCTGGGCATGGTAAATAAGTCCCTTTTATCAGAGAACATTTCCCCATATTAAATCTCTCATTCATTCTGGAATCTACAGGCAGCTCAAAATATGCCTCATGTCTGTGCTGTCAGAGCCTGGAGACACATTGCAGGGCTGGGAAGAGATTGACTCTCTGATAGCAACCTGTCTGTGATAATGGCATGGAAGGAGTGTCAGTCATGCTCCCCACATCTGCTGGGGAGGAAGACAGCCTCATCATTTTTAGGAGTATATTGGGCAGAACCCCAGCTGATAAGCAAATTTGGTGATGCTGCTTTCTTTCTCTCAATATATATTCAGAATATATTATTCTAAATATCCTGTTCTCTGAAACCATTGCAGAGAATTCTGTGTTTGTTAATGTTTTCTCAGACAAGCATGGAGAAGCCTCAATTTCCATTTCAGCTGAACCAGACCACACAACACTCTGCAGTGTTTCACCTCCACTGTGGCCCTCTCTATACCTTGGCATATTCCTTACCTAGAATTTAAATGCCCTTCCAAAAACAACTCCTTCTGTGACTTCCTCTCCAGATGTGTGTTCTTGGCCATTCAATCAAAAACAGGAGAAAAAGACATGAGCCTCTCTCTTTTGGTCACTTGCTCTAAATCACTTTTAAACCTTCCTGCAGCAGATTGCATGAACTACACAATTATTTTTCTCTGCATCTATTAATTGAATTTAAAAATCTGCCAGCAAATGCCTAACCAGAGTAAATCAGCATGTTTCCACTAATTTAAACAGAGGTTTGATCACATATTGCATCTGAAGGGTGATTACCTCGGTGGTGATCCCTCACACAAATCCAGCAATTACCTTGAACATGAATTTTTCAACTTAGTTTTCATTGCTAATGGAATATGGCAAGCTTTACCTCAATGGATCTGGATTTAGAATCCAGTTATCTGGATTCCAGTGCACAGATTGATTAGAAATCATTTAATCAGCCCCAAAATGATTGTGAGCCACAACATTATAGCAATTTCACATTCACAATACTGATTTTTATGACACATCTTTTATCAAGGCTGTCAATAGGAGATCTCTAACCATTTCTTAATTGCATTCAGGTTTAAATGTGGCTTTGTCATGAACTACAGACTTCCCAAATTCACTAGGATCCTTTAAAGGCCATAAGAGTCAGCTCTGTGAATCCATTCTTTTAACTGGAGCATCTCTTGAGCATGTGCAAAGAAATCCTTGAGGTGTTGATATCTTTATTTAAGCCTCTTTTTGTCTAATATTTCTGATTTCCTGACTGGCTTTCCTTCAACTTTATGAAATACCTCTGATTTTTAGTGCAGGGCTTCTTGCTGGTGTCACTATTTCAGAAAAATAGTTTTGATGCAAACCAGAGCACAGAGCTGCCTTAAGTCTGCCCATGTCATTTTCTGTGCCAGGCAGGAGGCAGCATTTGGGGATGTTCTCATAATACCTTGTTTGAGAGCTCTTTGGTACAATACAGACAATTTGGGCACATACAGAGAGGAACCTTTCCTTTCCCTTCAACAGACACTGAACAGGGGACTTGCATTGTTCTCAGCTACTTGGAAAAATAAGTATATAAATCTGAGAAATTCCTCAGGGACCTCACAAAGCTATTTTTTTTCAGTCAATGATGGTGCAAGAAATATTTGTTGAAAAGCACTGTTTGCTGCATGAATTAATTAATTAATATTATTAATTTGCTAGATTTTTTTTTTTAGTTATTAAAAACAGTCCAAGAAAATATAGGAATAGACATAATCACTGTTACATAGGAATAAATGGTAATCTGCCCCAAAATTTTTCAGCTGTAACTAAATACAAGATTTGAAATTCCTTTGTATCATTTTCCAAGGCTTTTCAGGATATAAATGTAGACTGAAGCATCATGAAATATTTCAAATACAAAATGAAAAATAGGCTGTGTTTGTTTAAGACGGACTGAAATAGAAATGGAAATTGAATAAACTGTGGCTCATAAATGATGAGGAGATGATTGCACATGTCTACTTCTTCTGTACAGTTGGTGTGGAGCTGAAAAAGGCAGTTAGACACTCATGGTTTAATCAGAACTTCCTTGGAAGAGTTAGCCAGCACAATCAACTCAGACACCCAGAATGAGATAAATAATGCAAGCAGGTACTCCAATACATTTTAAACAGCTGCCTGGGGAAAATGCGTTTATTTCTTCAGATAATTTCAAACAAAGATCTGAGCTACAAAATCTCCTCTTTTTCCTTTGCTTTATGATCATGAGTGTCCCCATGACCTACTGTCTAAAAGTTATTCCTTCTTGAAAGACTTTCTGAGGGATTCACTGTTAAAATCCTACAAACTCTCACAAACTTAGAAAATTATGGACTGGCTCTTCCAGAAATGTCCAAGCCCCTTGACCTGCCTTGCCACCAGCCCAGCATGGGCACTGCTGGAAGAAAAAATCTTTAAACCATTGACAGAAACTCTATTGTCTATGGAAGGAGAAACTCTGACATCTCAAATGCAGTAGGGATGGAAAAAACATCCCCACTGGAATTTTTGGGGTTTCATCCTAGGAGATGTCAAATGATCATGGCAGCTCTGCTTTCCCTGACTCTGACCCTAATATTGGAAAAGGCCATCTCTGAGGCTGAGCATATTAAAAATCAACCAAGATAAGGCTGAACAGAGGTTTATCTAGAACACATAAAAATGGAAGTTGTCAAGAATGTTAATGGGCTTTTGTCAGCAGGGAATAAAATGGATATGATAGAGGTGTTAGCAACCATCTATCTCTCTTTACCAGAGTAGCAGGACCTTTGAAACCTGTAAAAGCATTTATTTCAGGGAGGAACCCACATTCTCCTGTAAATGGTCCAGCATTTACTACAGGACTCCTTTTTTTTTTCCCCTAGAATTTTTCTATGATTTTTACAGGTAGCTTGGTTACTTATGAAGGGTATTGATGATTTTGGGAAATGCAGGGATCAGTGACACATTCTCTCAAAGCAGGTTGTGAATTCCATGTCCAGAGTAACACAGCTGGCTGAAAAACAGAAGGAAAGAAAGGAGTAAAGGAGTGAGTGCCTGCTGAGGTCTCACCTTTTGCCCAAAATTTAGACAAGCCAGAAGACCTGAGGCAGCTTCTGGGGCTGGGCTGTCCCCAAACTCCTGCCCTTGGTTTTCCTCAAAATCAGGCTTGGATACCTTCTCCATTCTGCATTCCTCAGTTCAAGGGCTACTCCACAGTCCCAGGGTAAATATTTGGAGGTCAGTTCAGATACAGCCAAGCATCACTAATTTCTGTGCTAACAGTAAGAACAATCATTATAACACTGTTGGCTTGCTGCATATCTGCTGAAAGCACCTGTAAGATTGAACCTTTTGAGTCCATACATTACCATAATTACCAAACACTTATAAAATTGATAAATATAGTTCATATTTTCAAATACTCTTCAAAGTTTTGACTGGAGTTTGACCTTGCAGAATTTTCTTCAGAAGTCAATACACAATTAAGATTGTATGAAGCTGATAGAGGTAACAGTTGTAAATATACCCAGAGAGCATTTTACAATTCCCTGATGAAATCAATCTGCTTAAGCCAATTTACATTGTCCTTGCTTGGTACTTTATTTGAAAAAGGTTTTATTATTCTTCTACCAAAAAAAAACAACAACAAACCCAACAACAACAAAAAAACAAACAAAAAACCACCCCTAAACAAACAAACAAAAGAACTAAAAAAAAACCAAAACACCCACCAAAAAAAAAAAAGAAAAAACAAAACCAATAGAACCCCTATAGATATTTAAACTAAAAGGACAAAAAAAACCCTGTAGAGATGAGGTTTCTAGAAACTATGGCTGCTCAAGAAAATGTTGTTGAAAGCAAAGAGAGTGAATTTAGAATAAGTATCTACAACAAATTTTGTTTTGATGTGGTAATGCAATGAAAGGAAAAACGCATTATTAGATTTTCAAAGATTAGGAGGTGAAGAAAGATTTCAATTGAATACTAATTTCGTTTGGAAAGCCTTGAGGAAGATGTGCCCTTCATGTAGAAATTCTTTTTTTTGAATTAGCGAGGTGTTTCATCTGCCAGATGAGCATAATTGCAGTAAAGAGTCTTTGCAGGCAAGAAGGAGCAAGCTTTGTTTTTATCCCCTGCACAGCACAAGCAGGCACAGCTGCAGGCTGGTGAGGAGGTCAGTGCCTGTGAGGAATCAGGGAAGGTTTTTCATCTGGCAAGTGGCCAAGGGGAAAGAAAACACTTGGAGCTGAGCCTGCTTGTAAAAGTTGGGGGTAAAATTCAGAGTGTGTCCTCTGAGATTGGGGAGTGGGAAAAGCTGCAGAAAGGGGAGAGTCTGGAGGGCAGGCATGACACTCCAATACAGCCTTTTGTCAGGGAAAAGGGTCCTGGAGAAGAGCTCCTACTTGAACTTATTGAAGCCATCACTTTTTCTCCTACAATATTAGAAATCCTTGTAACGCATATTCATGAATCCATGGCTTCAACAGCACACAAAATTGTGATACTTTGAAAAATAATTTTATCAAACTGTGACATAACAGAATTTGACACAACATTATCTGCTGCTACTTGTCAAACTCCAGATGCCTTTAGGATATCCTGGATTTGGAAGGGTCTGGAAGGGTGCTCCCTTCACAGCCAGCCCCATGTGAGGTGACAAACTGACAAAATGACAAAGCTCATTCACAGGATGAAGCCACCAAAGTTTCCCTTCAAAGTTTCAATCTGTGATTACCTGCAAATCAAACTTCCTTGGTTTTACTCCTTTTCATTCAAACTGTGATGAGTGAGGTGAAGGCCAGTGTCTGGGAACTGAGGGGTGAAAATAAATGGGCACCCAAGGGAGCCAGCTGGCCAAAATTTCCTTTCATCACTATCTGGCATGACTAGATTATTTTGTCAATGACTGCATTTAAATGTTGCAGCTAAACCACACATTTTAAATATTTTTTTATATTTATAATAACATATCTATAATTAAAATAGCTCTTTGTGATTTACTTAGGAAACAGATTTGCCCTTTTCAAATAGCAAGCAACTAAGCTCAGCCTCTATGAGGTGTCATAAGGACAAATGAATGACCTGAAAACATTGAAAAATGTGTTTCTTGTAAGAAATATTTTTAAGAAATATATTTAGGATTATTATTAAAGAACCCCTTGATAATCAGAAAAATACCCCCACAACATGACATTTAATTTATTTTAATTTTGATCATATTGATCATTAAATAATCCAACTACAATAATTTAGTCTTTATAGATAATCAGGCAAAGCACCCACAGAAGGTAAACATTCACCTTGTATTTTCCATAAAGCACAAAATACCTTATTTCACCTTCCAGTGCTGTGTAATTCACCTGGAAAACCACTGTTCCATAAAACACAAATACCTGCATTTTCCATAAAGCACAAAATACCTTATTTCACCTTCCAATGTCTTGTGGCTCACCTGGAAAACCTCTGTTCTCTGCTGTTTCTCAGGAGCATTCCTCCCACTGGTAACTACATTGAAATTAGCCCTGGAGAGAAGAAATGGCAGCAGACATAAAGCACTTTCCATGCAAATAAAACATTTCAAAATGGTAATTTACACCTTTGCCCAGGAGTTAAATGAGCTTATGGGATAATTAATGATCTGTTTCACTTTGCAGTTTCATTTTGCAGTTCTGTACTGTAATATGAGGGCAGTGCCAGCAAAGTGGCCAGGTGGAGGGGAAGGAGGATGCAGCTGACATCAAGATGCCTTCATCTTGCTCTCCCTCAACAACCCAAAGTAAGAAGCAAGCTCCTAAACTGGGTTCCCTGAATTAATATTCCAGAGCTATCTTCCATTTTCAGCTTCTGGAATGAAGTTCCTAATTTAAAAGCAGCAGAGAAGCCAGCTGAGGTCTTCTGTTCCAGTAGGCAAACACGTTTGGACTCAGTAATCTTAAGGTCTTTTCCAACCTAAATTATTCCATGACTCTGGGATTAATTAATCTATATGGATTTAGCTGGAATTACACAATCACAGAGGAATTTGGTTGCAGGGACCTTAAAGATCTTACACTTCCAGCCTCCTTCAGCCTTCCCTATCTCCAGGTGCCCAAGTTTCCAGGTTTGCTTCTGGACAGGGCCCAGATTTCCCCTGCTCTTCCCTTAATCACTGATGTACCTTTAAAAGTTCTTTTTCCCTTGACATCTCTGGCTATATTTAATTCTATAAGAGCTGTAAGTTTCCTAACCTTACCCATGGATTCTTTGACAAATTCTCTGTATTCCTCCTGGGCTACTAAGCTTGGCTTCTGCCCTCTGGAGACCTCTCTTTTTAATATGGAAAACCTCAAGTTTGTTATCCCTGCTGTCACTATGTGAAATTCCCCCTTAGTAAAAATACATCAAACAAAAGCTGGTAGGCAAGACATAAAAATCACCTTCTTAACATAAAGAAATGTTTTCATGCCTATCCACAGCTCTGATTTTTCTTTCCAATGATTCATGTCTGCACCAGACAATATTTTTTTGGCCACTCTAGAAGTTTAAAAGATGTGAAAATTATTCTGCTCATCGATTTCCCTTCATACTTAGCAGATAAATCAATAGCATGTGAAGATGAGGCTCCATTAAAATGATTTCTGGTGACATCATTTTTTCCTGAAACTTTCCACAATAATGACCCTTGAGTTTGTCAGCAAGAGGTCATTCAAACAAAGGAACAAATAAAATCACCTGCCTCTCGTGGGTTTATGCTGTAATTTCTTCTCTCAGGGTAATTTTATATCTCAGTTGATTTTTCTGCTATGATGTAAGTACCTTTTTTTTTGTTGTTGTTGTTGTGGTAAAAACAGAAGGCAGAAAAAAGAAAAAAAACCCCTTAATTTTATAAATAACCCCAGCTGAGCTCAGTTCTCAAACCTGTATATCAGTCTAAGAAAGCCCATGACAGAAATGCCTCTCAGCAGAGCTGTGGATACACAGTAGTACAGAGATGCCAAAGATGAACCACCCTTTGTAAAACTGCTGTGGAAGATGGAAATAGTAAAATATTTGCCAGCATTGCTCCCTAGAAGATGCTCAGCTGGAAATTTCCCTCTAAAGTGTCTGGTGGCCAAGCTGCACAAAATGCACAGTCTGAGGTTTTGTGGTTAACACCCTTTGCTTCTGTGCCAGTTTCCAGAATAAAAACCTCCTCAGGGATGAGGATCCCTCACCTGCAGAGGAAAAGTGAAATGAGGTGCCAGGGAGGCAGTGGAAGGGGACAGGAGGAGATCAGGTGATGGCACATCCTTAAACCACAAAACTAACTGGCAGGAATTTTACCTTTTACCCAAAGGGAGGCAGATGGGATTGAGGTGTAGATCATGTTATCAAAGAGTAAAAAGATGGTTTTGTTTGTGGAGTTAAAGAGGGAATCCTGTGGAAAAAGAGGGAGTAAATAGCTCGGAGGAGAACTAGGAGAAAATTGAATCATCAGGGAAAGGCAATATTTCAAGAAAAGGAGAATGGTGGCAGTATTGAAGGCAGCTGTCAGGCCACAGAGATGAAGACAGAGTGCAGGTTCTGGGACTTGGCTGAGAACAGGCCATTAAAAATTTTGGCATGAGTGCTGTGAATTGATCGAGTGCAAAGGATACAAGGCAGAACTAACAGGTCTGAGCATGGAACTGAGGGAATTGAAAACAGCATGGTAAATAAGAATAAAGATAAATGAGAATGGGAAGGTAAATTGGTCTCTACAGAAGCAAATGGGATAAAGTGTGAGATTGTTTGGTTTTAGTAGAAAATACCAAAGCAGGATTGTATGATGGAGACTGGAAAAATAAAACTAAATAAGAAACTTGAGGCAGTAGTAACATGACAGTAAAGGAAAGATTGGTCAGCAGATGTGAGGAAATGCAATACAGTGCAGAGGATGGATGGTGTTTTTCAATCAGAGTCAAGAGGGAAGAAAAGAGAAATTAAAAATAAAATAAAAACAGAGAATAAGGTCACATTACAGTTTGATAATTTTATCTTCACATCAGCTGTTAAGAATGTGAGAAGGCAGCAGACGGGATGCAGAAGAATGATGGAGATTTAAGAATGACTTTAGGTGAAAACATGATAAAAATTATGTATGAGAGGTAAAACAAAAAATCAGCTGTGAATAAAAGTCAGCTATGAGAGGGATGGGAACAATCTAGAATTTATGATGCTGGCAGACTGCAGAGATCAGAAAGCCCAAGTGACAGGGTCTGATTGTTCAAAAAGTGGGAACAAAATGCTCTGGGAGAGCAGGACACGGTAGAGATAAATTGATGAAATTCTCTGCAAGAAGAGAAAAACAGCATGAAACTCTAGAGTCAGTGGGGAGAATGTCCTCTAGAAGGCTTGGGGGAAACACTCCTGCTCCAAGTGCTTCCAGAATGTCCACGACCATAGTGCCTGTATAAACCAGGAAGAATTTTGGGATCAGTGGTTTAGACAAGCTCAAAGATCTCAGCAGGTCCCCAGTGATCCTGTTCAGATGTCTCAATACCTTCTTTTTGTGACAATCATCTCCTCATATGTGAGTTTTACCATGACAGAAATGATGCAGCTACTCTGATCTTTTTTTCTTCTTCTAGAAGGAGAAATCATCATCTGACACTTGGTACAGCACTGAGAAAATCAGGAACAAATGTAAACAAACTCAAAACACCTGGGTCATCTCATGACCAGAACTTCATTTGGCCTCTGAGTTACAGGACACAAAGGTGCACTTTCTATCAGTTATAAAGAACTACTTTAAATGACAATTTTTTCTAATTTTCCAACCACACAATTCAGACTAAGTTTTCAAGAAAATTATAATTAAAATCACTGCATGTAGATTTGTGATAAGCAAAAGTAAAATCATTGAATGCAGAGATAGATACACACAACTAAAATATTTTAAGGTGTCAGGTTCTGCTCTTATTCCATATTAAGCACCTTACAGAGAAAGTTTTAATACTCAAACTCATGAGAAAGTGTTATCCCAATAAGGATGGGCCATCTCCTTCAGGGAGAAAGATATTACAAAACCAATCAGTGGAATAGTTTTTAATATAATATTGAGCCCACATGGTTTTCCCTGGAAGAAGAGCAATATTGCTTTGAAAGATGGGGACCACAACCTCCCAACAGGCACTCTAACATGCTGCCAAGTGCCCTCCCACAACACAGTCCTGCACTGGATTGCAGCAGAGCAGAACCTCCTGGACAGGAAGGTTTTTCCAGCTGGATACAAGAGCAGACATTCCTGCATTGCCCATCCCCGTGGGATACAGTGTTCTGGAAACTCTGCCCTGTCAGTGCATAAGAAAATCAGATCCAAATGCCAACAAGAAAGTGTTATTAATATAACCATCTTCCCCTGTGGGGATCCTCCTCGTGCACATCACTCTGCCATTCACTACTGAGGTAGTAAATAGGTTTTCTTGCTCATTTTCCTTTATATTTCTCCCCTCCCTCTGAAGCAGCTGTTATTGGCCAGTTTAGCCTGGCAAATCCCATGTCCTTTATCTCCTGAGACATCTGACCTCACTCTGGCATCACACATTGTGTGAAAACCTTATCTAAACATGTGCCATTTTCTCATACCCTTCAGGTGTCCTGCTGCACCAAGGCTGAACCAGTGGCTCAGAGGACATTCATTATTTACATCCCTTCTGGATAATATGTAAAATCAGGCACTAGATGAAGAGGAACATCCATTGAAAAGATCTATATTTATTGAGAAGATCTATATTACTAATTGAAGCTGAAAGGTAGGTCTGGCAATAGAAGCCTCTGTCCTGTCCCTCCCTCTGTGTGCCAAACTCCATGGCAACCATTAGGTTTCCAACATCTCACCCAGTACTTCTCTGGTAGCAGACTTTGAGTGAAATCCCTCCTCACTGGGTTGCATTTCCTCCTACCCAGGCCCCTGACAGCAGCTCTTCCTCTGCCTGTGCCCCTGGGGCAGCCCATCCCACCCAGGCTGCTCTGGAGCGGTCAGAACGCGGTCAGATGGCTCTGCTCTGGAGTTTGCCACATCCTGGGGAAAAAAGGCAGCCCTAGAGCAGCAGAACAGATGAATGGCCTCTTAAAATCCTCTCCTTACAAGCCATATCCTAGAGCAGAGGTGTGTGAAGGTGGTGCAGTCCCTCTCCTGCCTCCCAAGCTGTGGCATAGTCAGTGACCTGCCCCAGCCTCTTCCTATTGCAGTTTTTAGGGTGCACAGTGTTGAACAAAGCCTACAGATCCTTTTGGGATCGAGATTTTAGTCTTTAGGGAGGTGCCTGCCCTGTTCTGGGTGCTCAGATAACGCTACCCAATTGAGTAGAGTTGAGTTAACAAAGATTAGTGAGGGGACCAGGCCATTAATGAGCATTTTGGCATCCCCTGTTGTCGCTTAGGCTGCAAATGGTGTTGCCATCTGCTTTTCTCTGTGTTCCCATCCAGGCTATGAGATGTGCCCTTGAGAGATTGGAAAAAAATAGCAAACCAGGAAAGAATAAAAAGGACCAGCTTGATTTCTGGCTGCAGCTTGGAGTTTGTGCCAGTCACTGGCAGAACACTTTGTTTGTAGGCAGCCATGGGGTGTTAAGACAAATGGCTGTTCTGCTATGGAGTATATTTTCCAAGAAAAATGTTGGGATTTAGCCACAAAACTCTCTGGAGGTTTTGAATAGTCTCCTTGCCTTCTTAGAAACATGCTTTCTCCACTGGCACAAATATATTTTCACTCTTTCCATTTGGTTGAGGGAGCTCTGAGGCTGATTTTGGCACTCTTGTTTTTAGTGTTGAGACTTGCATTACAAGAGGCATGACTGTGTGGATCTGCATTTGTTTCCATCCTCAACAATGTGACAGCTTTTTGTAATCCATTTAATTATGCTCCTATGTAAGAGAGAAAGAGAAGATTCTTTGGAAGAGCCTCTCTGGAAACCAAGATTCTCCTTCTTTGTCTAAACTTTCATATGTGAAATCACCAAGATTAACAGGGGAAAAACAGCAATGATAAAGCTTACAAGACTGTTAAAATGAAGTTGAAATGAAGTGTCTGCAGCAAATAACCTGCTGTGAACCAAGATAACTTTCCAGCTCAACTAATCCAACTAATAAAGCCCCTAAGACTACACCAGTCTAGGGAGTCTGGTGAGCCAGTTGAGCCCTGCTGGTAGCCAAAGTGCTGATCTCACTGGGTGGGAATTTTACAGAATCCTTTCCCTAAGTGCTTTGAACCAGGACCTTCAGCATCAGTCTCTTCAACCCAGTGTGAGATACAAGGAATGGCCATATCCCAAATCCTAATTTGGGATAACCACTCTCATTTTCAATATACTAATTTCTAAAAGTAACTCAAAGTTAATTCACATCAGGCTTTGCCTATACAAGATGGGAGCTCCCACATTACTGAGCTTCAGATCTGCTTTTCCTTCTCTCATTTTAACTTTTCAATTTACCAAAGCCTTACACACAGCACTGCAAAAAGATATCTTTTCCCAGACGAAAGATCTCAGAAAAAGAAAAAAAAAACCCAACCACCCAACCAACCAACTAACCATCCAACCATCCAACCAACAAACCAATCAATCAACCAACCAACCAACCAACCAACCAACCACCCCAGTTCTTTTTATCCATTTTCATTTTTTCAAGGAGACATTATAAATCAAATTTTCATCTGGTGCAAAGTTCTCTGGACTCTGAATGTATGATTGTTCCCCATTCCTGAATTTACTGGCTCAGCACTATCAAGAAATAAAACAGGGAGGAAGAGGCTTTGAGTTAATAGCTTGCTAGACAGTGTGCTGTAATCCACACTTTTTAAATAATTCAACAATGGTCACTGTAAAATTCAACTGAGGACAAAAACATTCTTGTCTAATGTGTGCACAATTCTAAGACCGCAGCTCTTCTTCAAACTAATCTACTCTTGATTATGGAATTCCAGGCAGCCACGAAGGCAGAGAGTGAATTAGTTCTCCATGAATGTATGTGGATATGACAGCCAAACCACTTCCTTGTTTTAAGTATTTTCATAATCTTGGGCTTAAATTTCATCTAAGAGGAAGGTGTTGGAGTAAAATCTTTGCAGCCTTCAGGCAGGCACTGTAAGGACATTTTTAGGCATAAAGCCAATGCACATCACGTTTCAGAAATCATCTCAGAAGGCAAAAAGAAGAAGCTCTGACTACACTTAGGGGAAGGGAGGTGGTTCAAGTTGAGTAGTGGCTTTCAGAAAACCTAAGGTTCTCTTCAAATGAGAAAAACACAGAATACAGGTGTTGACAAGCTGAATGTAAGAGGCACAGAAAGACAGATCAAAAAAAGCTTGTAATCAAAAAGTATTTACCAGCAGTTTTTATACACTGCGCACTTTGTCCTTCAAAGGCATTAGCAGTAAAGAGCCAGAAGGTCTGTACAGTCAATAGATAATAAAGGTACAAAAGGGAAAAAAAAAAGGGGGAAACCAGAAAACAAAATTAATTTTCTGCCTTTATATTTATTGTGGAAAAGCTTGGGGAGGTTTCTGCACTGGAACCCTTCATTACTGGGCATTCGCTGAAGGTCTGAATCAAATTGAGGTGTCAATACATTTTACAGAGCAAACAACAAAATTGGACAGGGACAAATTGCATCAATAAACACTTACCTGAGAATTCAAAAGGAGTTCAAGGACCAGAAAGTGAAAAACTGTTAGTGGTGTATAAAGTGTCCCTTACACTCACTTTCATATCTGAAAACAAGAAAGTGGCAGATACAGTAAGGGTGAAAAATTTTCAAGAAATATACTATGAATGATCAAGGGGATTACAAGTTGTTTAATGCAATGCAGCACCATCAAATTAAGAGTTTATCCAATTTTTTTTTTAATTCCTTAATATATGTGAGAAATTGTTCTGAAAATACAATTCTGAAGTTGTAAGATCAAGAGATTGTGGCTGCAAATGTTGGCCTAAATGCAAAACTGGATCTGGGAAACAAAATGCATAAATAGAATTCAGTCTGGGTGAATGGTATGTAAGGTATGAAAGGATGAAAAAAAGGTTATTTTGCATATAAAATTATTTTGCATATTAAAGGAAGAGATCTGTGTTCAGCAAAGTAGCTGGGTAGTGAGGCTGGGGTTATGATGTGTAGTTCAGGCACTATCCATAGCTCAGAAAGATTGAAAAAATAAGATATCATGCTAAGAGTTTTTAGAGAAAGAAGAGAGAACAAAGAGGAAACATTTATGCTCCTGCATAATCCAGGCGATGCAGCTCTCATCCTCCTCTTCAAAAAGGCTCAAAGGAGGGCAACAAAGATGAAAAGGAATATTGAATACTGTTCTTACTTTGACTGAGTAGACAAGGACTTGTCCTGCTGGAGAAAAGACAGCTGAAAGAGTATTTGATAAAGGTCTGGTAAATCAGGCTTGGCAAAGGCAAAAAGGAATTGATTATCCAGCATCTCTTCAGAGCAAGAGCTGGGAGACATCGAGTGCAATTAGCTGTGAGCAGAATAAAATAAAAATTACCAGAGAAAAGGAGCTTTTCTGACATCTCATGTTCGAGCTGCAGAGTTCTTTGCTGCAGGACATAATGGGTGCTAAAAAATATAGAAACCAAAGGAAACAAATTCATGGGGAAAAATGCATACTGTGACCTCCAGCTCAGGAGGTACCTGATACTTGAGGTTTTGGAGGCTATCTTGGGAGAAAAAACATCCTTAAATGAAATCTTTCCTAACTTTTAGACTTCTTGCTGTGTTAGGGTAAAAAAAGCATTTTTACATGCCTTTGGTGTGACATATCACTTTTCTCTTTATCTTTTAATTTACATCCTCACTTCCAAATATTTAAGACAATAACAAAGCAATATTTTTATCTATTTCAGAGGCAGTGAATAAAAATTTTGGCTGCCTGCTTTACAAGGCAAGTCATTCAAATATGCTTATTGAGGGGAGTGAGAGAAAAGATTAAGCAATATAGAAGCAATTTTGAAAATATAGTATTGCAATTTCACAAAGATAGCTAGGCAAACTATTGCATCATTGTTTAAAATAAAATATTAATTAAGATAACATTTTAAAATGAAGACATGGTTGACCACTTTCACATAAAAACAGTTTCAATGGAACTGAAACATCCCGTGATGATAATTTAACCCATTCTTTTTCATCAGTTGGAATCCAATTCAAATCTGTTCCATTCTAATATGTTTTGCAAGTTTCAGAACAGAGAAACTGTCTTCAAGCATTTCAAGAGCATCCACCACATTCCAGAGTCTGCTGTTTCTTTCACAATAGCTAAGAAATTAAATTTATCTTCTCTTATTATAAAATTCTTTCTTTTGACTGAACTTCTTAGAGGGTTGGAAAGCTTTCATCAACCATTCCCATTAAAAGATGTTTCCTTTCACTGGCACTATTCAGAAGATAGCATTAAGGTTCCTAGATACCTTAGGAGCTTCATCCATCCTCATTCTGGAAATCTGATCATTTAACATGAGTGATGGTGGGGATTGTTTCCAATTTCCCTGGGCCAATGAAAACCCTAGAGCCAGGACTATCAGTTTTTACACAAAACCTGCAAAGCATCTCTGAACAGGCTTGGTGCAAAATGCACACAAGGAAGGGAAGCCCTTCTCCATCCAATTCTCCTGAGCAAAGCACTCCAAGCAGCCCAGAGTCCAAAGGCTGCTGCAGCCCCAATAACCTCCAACTCAGTAAATTATTTAATGTCTTCCTTTGCCATCAAGGAAACATAATTGCAGCTCTGCTGGGTAACACTCTGAACAGTTGTGATCAAAAGCTTTCTTTCTGCTTTGTCTGTTCTGCCATCTGCTCATTCCTTCCAGAGCTCCTCTCTGGCAAGTGCCCCACTCGTGGCAGTGCAGCTTGGCAGATGAGTGACACCGCAGCTCACTTGGTTTGTGTGTGTCTCTGCATGCCTATAAATATTCATGGGGGTGCTTTTTAATGAAACTAAACATGAAGCAACACAGCAATTACTAGTGTTTGCTGTAGTGAGTCTGTAGTGAAACAGATTTCTGGTGTTTGCTCTCAGGAAATAAACAGCACAAATATAAATAACATTTTTAACCTGGAGTTGCAGACCAGGTCATGGTAGATTTTCTAGGACTCTAGGGCTATGCTTGGGAAATTTTGGTTCCTAGTACATCAAACAACTAAAATTCATGGGTTGGGGAAAGTGAAGGTGAGGAGGGAGCTACATTTGCTTCTAAGTTATAAACCACACTAATTGTAAACTAGAGACAAATTCACTATACATAAACATGCCTGGAGAGCAAGAGCCGATTTGGAGGGTTGGCTCCCATGCATACAGACCTGATGACTTCTGGCAGTGGGCACCTGGACAGATGATGACACCCCAGTTGCTAAATTATTCTAAATTCTTGACTACCATTGATTAATATCAACCTTTTCAGATCATAATAGATTGAAAAGCATCTTTATTTATTTAATAAATTGTATTTTCTACAAAAGCTTCTTAAAATTGCAAACTCCTCAACCACATTCACTTTTTTTTTTTCTTTATAAAGTACTAAGGAAGGCTTTAATAAAAATATCAACCTTTTGTTGGCATTTCTCTAAAATCCTTTGCTAGTCACCCTGAGTATCATGGGTCAGCTACCTTACAAACATGTAACACAAGGAGGGCTTCAGGGTTCTTTGGTTTTGATGTGGCAAAACAGATGTGCTGGCTGAATTCTGAAAAGCAAGGTTTGCAATGTGCACATGAATTTTGAGTAGGTGTTTGGTTTCACCCTAATTTCTCTCCTTTTTAATCTCTATTAATTAACATTCTTTTGGGTTTCTGTGCTTTGAGGGGTTTTGTTAACAGGAATATTTGAATAGCTGTGCAGCATAAACCTTGACAAGTGAAGAACAGTGTTTGTTCTTATGTTATTTTTCACTCTGTTTACTTCTGCTCTCTTTTGTTCATCTCTGAGTTTCAGTGATGCCAAGGCGAAAGGAGAACTTACTCCATGTTATAGGATTCACATTCCTCTGAATAATGTTCCTTGTCCCTTGTGAATATTCAAAGTGAACAAAATTCAGGCAGATTTTTTCAATAAAAATTTTTGAGCTCCAAGTGTCTAACAAAAGTTTGCAATTTTCATAGAGTCAATCTGGCATGAGTTAGCCCATCCATAGAAAGAAAATCCATGTGCCACCTGATTTCCTTATGAAAGCCATAAATCCTGCTGGATGTTTAGACATGGAATTCCCTTTCTGTGGATGAGTTCCTGGGTGGTTCTTTGAACACAGCAGGCTCTGGCAGAGCGCTTTCTCTCTCTGGCTAGGATGGTAGTCTGAGAATAAGGAGCAATATATTATTTAGCAAAATAATATTTTCCTCTGGATGATGATGAAGGTACTTATTGCTATAATCCCTCTGAGTAATACCAGAATATGCAAACATAAATAATTTTTATAACCAAAATACCAACATAGGAAACTCCGACTTGGACAGAGAAAACCTTATGATTCATCATTTTCATGACAACAATAAACTAATTCCCTGACTATAAGGAAGGAAAATTACAATATAAGCAATAATATATTGCTTTTTCAGTAACAGATTTTCTTCGCAGAAGTTCAGAATGGAAGTGCATATGGTCTATTTGAAAAAAATTCTGAGGTAAATTGCTGTGGATTAAATGCCAGATTTTTTTTTTTTTTCTGATCGTATTTTCAAATGCGTCTAAATATTTCCAAGGATAATGTATCAGATATTCATAGTCATACACAGGGATGCATTTAAGAGTTGAGGAAACTGGAATTGTTGTGAACAGAATGGGTTACTGCAATTTATTAAAAAAACTATTTGGCTTTGGCAGAATGCAATATTTTTCCTCGTTTGAGCACAATCCTCATCACCCAAATTATCTGATGGGAAGTTAGTAAAATATTAGTGACAAGTGCCAAAAAAGTGCATGGACTCCTTTACATGGGGCCTTAAATTTAGAACCACGATATAATTCCCTTAATTCCATGTTTTAAGAAAGTGAAAAACAATTGCAGTTTTTCAGATGTCTTGGCACCCAGTCCCCTGCCACCACTAATATTTATAATGTTTCTATTTTAGAACTGAGATGGAATTAGTCACAAAACCTTTAGGAACTTCCTTATTCAGCACACAATTAATTGGGATGATGCAACAGGGAAAGCACTGAGAAACATTGCCAAAAATGCGCTTCATTTCAAAGGTGAAGTCAGGTGCTCTTGTTGAGAAATCATAAACCTTTCTCCTTCTTTTCCTGACATATTATGCTGTTATGATCGGCTAAAACTACTCTGCTCTTCTCCAGAAGAAATCCATCAGATCTAACTAAAAGAGGAGAGTAGGTTTTTAAATTTTATTTTCTAATGGAAATGGTCATTCTAAGCCAGCTTCTACTCATATTTTTCATGTCTTCAAATATCATTTTTTACCCTCCTATGATTTGTTTTTTCTACTCATATTTTCCATGTATTAAAATACCAATTTTATCATTCCATATGATTTCTTTTTCCTTTTAATGACTTGCTTGCTAAAAAAATATAAATTTTTGCTTTTGGAAATATCTGAACGGCAGATAACGTTGTGAATATTAATTAGTTTTATTGCAAAGAAAATTGCATTGCCAATCATTGTTACTGACTAATGGGTGATGACGTGCAATAACAGTAAGATAAATTATTATTCTTGTTAACTAGCATATATTCTGATCTGCAATGCATCATTTTCCAAAACAGACAAAATGGGAGTGCAAAAGTAAAAGCTGCAATATCTGAAGAAATTAATTTCACAAGTTATCAAGAAAGATGAAAAATAATTAAAAGTGATTTCATTAATTGGAGATACTGCTGGAGAACACAATATAGCTATTTCTTGCTGTTTCTGGGGTTTATTTAATTTTCCCCTCCATAGTATTTCTTCTGACTCAGGAACGCAGATGTAGAAAACAAGTAACTTCAGATCTGACCTGAAGCTTATCAATTCCTTTTGAACATGAAGGCTAGGAGGGCAAAAGGCATTTGAACATGGGCTACAGCTTCCTCTCCAAAAGAGCAATGGGGAGAGAAGACAGGAATACCAGCTTCAGGCTTAAGCAAGGCCATAAAAAGCCTTAAGGATCTCAGCTGTAATTATTGGCAGTGGACAATAAGAGCTTGGCTGTGACTGATTGGCACCACCCCGTGGCATTCACATTCTCTGAAAAATCCCCTCACCCAGAGTTTTTCTCCTGGGAAGCTGAGGAGCCTCAGAGAAAAGGAAAACAATTCTTATCTCATTTGCTTCTCCTGTGTTGTGCTCATGTGGAATGTGTTTGGAGATTGTTCCATTGGATTGTGCTGTGAGTTGTTTTCACTCTTAGGCCAATCAGGGCCAAGCTGTGCTGGGGCTCTGGAAAGAGTCAGGAGATTTCATTATTATCTTTTTAGCATTCAGTGAGTATCCTTTCTGTATTCTTTAGTATAGTATAATGTAGTATTCTTTAATATAACATAGTATAATAAAGTAATAAAATAGCCTTCTGAAAACATGGAGTTAGATGCATCATCCCTGCCTTCATCAGGGCTTCCCAGCAAATACAACACCACTCTGGCCACACTCAGCAGAACTCTCTGGGTCAAAGCCCCTCCAAGATATCTTTGGTGCAGTGGTTCAAACTGAGGACAGAAATAAACATGTCTGTCACTCAGAGAAATGAAGCTGAAGATGCTTATCTGCCAATGTCTGGGGCTGTTGTGAGGGTATGAAATAAAGCGCTGAGCCAAAGCCAATGGGACAGACATTAATAGAATGTAGTAACCAAAAAATCATTAATTATGTTGGGTATAAAGAAGCTTACCAAGCTTTGTGAAGGAAAACTGTTTCTTGTCTTCACTGATTTGGGGTGATGCACAGTCAGGGCTGGATTCAGTGGCTGGTGTGTGGGCACCATACTGAAAATCACATCATCTCTAGTGGCATGGGGTACCCAGGAGCTCTACATCCTCCTTAAAGGCATGTGAAGGGCAGGCAGCATACCCTGAAAACCCACAAATGGCCTCTTTTCCAACTCTAAACCTTGCCCTTCTGTGGGAACTAGTAAAGGTAAGAAGGCTGCCAGGAAGCTGCAAAAGCAGGAGAATGAAGAGAAAATTTAGAGCTAGCTGCAGCTGCAAAGTCTGGAGGTAGAAAAAGTTACAATGGCACCGCAAGCAAGGACATTCAACAATAGCTTGGTCTAAGGCTTTGCCAAGATACACCTTAAGACTGCAGAAAAATATGCTTAGCAAGGTAGGAGAAGGTTTTAAGCTTAATTAGGGTGTGTTGTGTAATGTTAATAGAAGGCAGACAAGCAAGCATTATGTGAAGCAGGTGCATGTGTGCTTTTAGTGATTGGCTAAGACAACTGTCTGTGAGCTTTAGCAATATGCTGTTGGCTAGAAAGTTTTTAAAATGCTCTGTAACAAAGAAATCTTTGGCTGCTGCTAGCTTTGCCACCTCTCTATTGTCTCAACCATGAAATGAGGCTGATGCTGCAAATAAAGCTGAAGGATTGTCTCCCAGCAGTCCTGTGCTATTTGTGAAAAGAAAAAATAACCACACCAACACACCCTTCAGCTCCCCTGCATAATGCCCATACTGCTAAGCTTGGCAGCAGCCTGATGCTCATTCTGCCCTGAGGAAAAGAAACCCACCAGGCAAATCCCACATCAAGTCCTCCTCATGGTGGGACATGCTCAGCATGTCAGATCTGTGCACAAGATGGGCCTTACAGGGAGCTTCTATTGCAAGGAGTATTAATATCAGCCTGTTTAAAGGAATTAAAGGTATAATGTCCACTGTTAGTGTTCCAACTGCATTTATAGGGCTCCCAGCACTGGAGTCGATCAACTCAGAATAAGCTGTGAAGCAAAAGGATTTTTTTAGAAGGAGGTATCTTTACATGTGGGAGCCAAAAAAGCCCTCAGTGGAAAACTTTGTAGGAGGATAGAATTTTTCTTTTCATGCTAATAGCTATAGCATTATATAAAAAGTTTCTAGGGAGCAATTTATAAAGCAGTTACCCCAAAAAAATATTTTGAGGCAGTGAATAGAGTCTATCTAAAATGAGCTTGAGTGTGCCAGGGGAAACCTCCCACACTGTGAAGAGAAGAAATATTTTTAAGTGCTCATCTTTCAATCAAAATCAGACAAATGCTCTGTAGAGGCAGCATGACACCTACTCAGGAAGTGGGACAGACCCTGAAATACCTGACTTTTCTGAGAGAAGAATTCTCTTCAGTGAAAGATGTCTCCACACCCATCCTCCTCAAAGGCAGCATGGTCCTGTTTGCCCCATTTGGAAACCTTTGCTTTTGCTCAGCACTTGCTATGTCTGTGGGAAGAGCAGTGTCCTCCAAGGATGCCACGTTTCAGAAGAGACATGCACTTGACTCACAGCATGATTTATGAGGAATTTTGGTCTGCAGTGTAGCTGTCAGCCACAGTCAATAGGAAATTTCCCCAGAGCAAGGGAGAAAATAAGACCTAAACCTACAGCTGTCCTCTGAGAACTGTAACAGCTATATCCTGTTTTTTGTAGGAGTCTTCAAAGAATAAGGAATTTTGCAAGCAGGGCATAATTTCAACAATATATGACATTTTCCTAATGTCATTCCCATAGACCCAAGACTACAATTACAATCCCTGTGTTTCCAGTCCCACTGTGTCAGCAGAGGCTGATCTGGATAGTGTACACAATATTTACCATTTCAGTCCTTCTCTCAGGGCAGCTTACCCAGGTCCAGGTTTTATCCACATACAATACAATCTCCTCAATCCTTTTTCTGCAGTCCCTTCCTTTGTTGTCACATTTTGGTTATTTTTTCTAAGCTTCCATTGTGTTTCAGGCCCAATGATTATTTTGACTGCCAGCAAAGGATAATAAAAGAAGAAAAAACAAGACCCAACATCTTTCCTAACAGTCTGCACAACATCAACGGGAGAGGAGCTGAAAGAAATCTCACTTTTTTTCCATCAGCAGGCTTTTTTATTCATGCCCTGTGTCTCATACTCTAGTGAGCCTTTAACAAGTGCAGGAGATGCCAGATGATAATTATGTTCAAATTGAGCAATGCAACATGTAGAATTATTTTTTCACATAAAATCTTGCTTTCTTTTGTGACTGTTTGCTCCTTTGCCCCTCTAAATACAAGGGAAAAGCATAACATAAAAAGAATAATGAAGATGAACCAATTCCTTATGGAAGATTTGAGCCTTGATTCTGGGGCTCTGAGAAAGCTGAACTAGTTAAAGATGTCCCTGCTCATTGCAGGGGGGTTGGACTACATGACCTTTAAAAGCCCCTTTTAACCCCAATTAATCTATAATTCTATGGTTTATGTAAACTAACACAACACTACATTGGGGGAACCTTACAGGTCCCAGCCAACAGCTGGCTGTGGATTCTGTGTATGTGGAAAAGGAGAGCATGTCAATGTATTGAAACTCGATTTAAATTCAGTTTTCTAGTAAAAAGCTTTTTCTTATTGCTGTTCCTTAATCAAACCAGTGCAGTGCAGGATGTGAGCACACAGCACATTCCATGGGAGCTGCTTGGTGCCAGAGTCTCCAAAAGGCAGCAGGACTCAAATTCCAGCACTGTGGTTTAAAGCAACAGAACTGAAAGCACAAAAGACACAAGCAAATACATAAGGGCCATCTTTTTTTCAAGGAAATCTGCTTTCCCTCTGCTCAGTTTTCTTCTCACTATATTTCTTTGCTTTTTATGTCAAAGTTGTGGGTAGCTTTTCTGACAGACCTCCTGGAACAATGGATAGTGATTCCAAAGGTTGGGTAACCTGTCTTCACTACATTACCAAATGCAAAATAGCATCTGTCTGCACAACTGACTGAGCCTCATCCCATTTCTGAAATGATTTTCTGAGTTATAAGAGAGGCCCTAATTTTTTGCACTGGATTTCACAACACTGAGATGATGATATTGCAGATGCATAATTATTAGCTATTATAGAGCAATTACAGCACCATGAAAGTACAGCAATTCTCCATTCTCAGGGTAAACCATGGAAGGTTTCATTGCATTTACAATGAGCTGAAGGGAGGAGGAGATGTATGGCTATGCCAACATTTAGAACAGATGATTGGAACTTCTTAGTGAAGCTGCAGATGAATTCCCTGGTCTAACTTTAGTTTTGTACTCCTAAGGAGATGTTTAATGTATAAGAATTCCTCACATTTTTCAACACTCATGCCATTTGACTTTACTGTGAGTATAGAGTCACCATCCCATACAAATGTGACAAGGTGTGCTCTAAATGAGAGTATTAGTGCCAAGAAATTAAATTACAGTGCAAGATTATTGGTGGTAAAAAAAAGGCCATAAATCCTAATCTATCTGAAATCACTGGTAGAAGTCTCATTAATTTCATTTTGGGCTGGGATTTTGCCTGGTGTCTCTTGTGACATGGCTCAGAACCAAGATGCTGTTCCTCAGCTTCACCATCACTGATTACACTCACAAACACCTACCTCTTGCTTATTCTGCATACTAAATATTGCTACTTATTTATTCTGCATTCAGAATGGTAATGATTCAGAATGGCAATGATTCAAACCTTTAATAGCTGTCACTGCCTGGTTTTGTTTATTGCTTGTTTTCTTACTTTAAGTGACTGTATTGCCTCCACTGAAAAATGGATCCCTGCCTCTGCTCGTGTATGCCTATAGGTCCCTTCTTCCCTCCCCATAAATTCTTGTGACTTCAGCACCCCTGGAATAGATTATGATGGATAAAGTCTGCACTCACTTCTGTTAAGGAGTAATGCACATTCCAACCCCTTTTTGACAGGTTTCTGAACACAGCATAAATTGCTTGCTTTGGACTCTTTTCAGGGAAATACGCATTCTGACCTAAATTGGCAATGTTAATTCTGTTATTATCACAGCTTTGATATTTATTAATAATCCAAGAAATTAAATAATCAAGCTTAAGATGAAACTGTATTTCCAGGGGAATTAATTACCTTTAATATATACTCAAGTTCCACTTTGTAAAACCATCTAGTGACCTGATCTAACAGAAAAGGTCTTGTTAAAGGAGTTTGCTTTTGCCAGCCTCACCCATTCCCAAGGTACAACACAAGGCTCCAGGAGCTCTTATTGCAGCCTTTTAGTGCTCAAAGGGGACTTCTAAGTCCAAATTTTCTAGTAGAGCCTCTTGTCATAGGTCTGGGGTAGTGGTTTTAAATTAAAAGAGACCAGATTAGATATGAGGATGAAACTTTTTACAATAATAAGGGTGGTGAAACACTGGCACGGGGTTTGCAGAGAGGTGCTGGATCCCACATTACTGCCACCATCTAAAGTCAGGTTGGACAGGGCTCTGAGCAACCTGCTCCAGCAGGAGATGTCCCTGCTCATTGCAGGGGGGTTGGAGTAGATGCTCTTTAAAGATTCTTCCCAGTTGTTCTGTGATTCTACACTTGAACAAAGCGGTGAGGCAGACTTTGTCTCACATCTGGGACAGGAGCATCCCCAGGATGGCTCCAGACTATCACACTGGTACTTTCCCTGCTTTGAGGAACTGTCCTGGGATTCTTACTCAGTTGGAAGTCGAATCAGCTGGCAGACAGCAGGGGATGAAATTACTCCCAAAGTTCTCTGATGATACCTCAGTCAGTGTAAATTTCATCTGGCCTCAATCACGATTGCCACACTGAGGTACTCTCAAACTCTTAAATACTTAGTAAAACACCACCCTTAATGCAAAGTCTGTCATAGAATATATTTCTGTCCTCATATGCCCCTGCATTTGAAAATCAGCCTTAAGCTACTGTCTGCCTCTGCTATCTGTTTTTCCAATATTGCCTGTGCTTGTAACTGATAAGAGCATGCTCTAAGCTCTGGGATTCATCCTTTTCCATTACAACTTTCATTGACATGCTATGTCTCTATGTTTGCAGTTGTAATCTGATAGATTTTAAATTACCAGGATCAGAAAGAACATTAATTTGTCTGTGGATCATTAGGAATAATGGCATTATATTATCAGATGCTCTTTTTTAGTGCTCGTGTTTGTGAGCTGAGCAATTATGAAAATATTTAAATAATGAATGTAATTGCCTATTAAAATTATTATTGTGCATAAATATTTATATTCCTAATCAATGATTCCTCAAAAGTGTAGTTGCAAAAACAAAGAAAATCACATGTGTATTGTACATGCAAAATCCTGTGTGCAGCTCCTCAGCTGGCTTTAATCATCCTCGTGGAACCATTCTGCACCAGCTTCTTCAGCCTGCACTGCTTATTTCAGTGTCTTGTTTTTTGAGTGGCCACTGCTAGATACCAGAGACTGCAGTGATTTTCAGACAGCTGATGGCCAGTCCTCTCTGGCAATCAGGCACCTCTGTGGGTGGCATCCTGGCCTCCTGCAAGTCAAGGCAATTTTCCTCTCCTACTTCAGTAGGTCAGGATTCTGAATTAAGAAAATACTCAGCATTTAATTCTTGCAGTTATTTTCAAAAGTGCAACCATAGAGATTCTTGCTTTGAGTTTGTGACCACTGTGGAGAAATGCAAAGTATAAAGAGGAGTGAAACTACAAGGGGAGATAATTCTGTGTGTCTGTTTCCACAAGCATCGACAAAAACTCTATATAGATAATTTTTTATGTCTACCACCTTTGAGTTCCTCCAAATCCAGCTTGATTGCACCTTGCTCTCAAAAAAAAAAAACCAACAAAAAAAGAAAGGTGACATTGGAATTGTGCAGGGAGCATAAAGTTTAAAAGCTAAATGCTAAATGCAGCACACTTCACTTGGAAAATGGGTGAAGAGATGGTGTCTAATTCCTTTTTAGCTCTGAAATGCTGCACACTGTTTCATTAATTCCCTGCTATACACTGTATTACCATATGTAAATAATTGCATTAACCCCTGTGCTCTCCCACCTTGTATCATATCACAGGCAAGAGCAGACTGACAGAAAAGTCACAGCAGGACATAAGAGAGCAGGGTGAAGAACAGCAGATGATTCCTAATTAAGAGTCAGGAGTCTTAGATGACACATTATTAGTGGAGCTGAACAAGGATGGGAGATGGATGTCTGGGAGAATGGTGTGAGGAGGTATAACAGCAATGCCCTGCCAAGGTACCCTTTCCATTCCAGGGATTCCTAGGAATTTCTGTGGGTCAGGAGGACAGGGAGTACGTGTGTGTGCAGATAGCTGTCCCCATTTGAGGGATGACTGACAAATATTTTGAGGTTACCCTGTATAAGCAGCACCTGAAAAGAAGCCCTACAACCAAGGTCTGATTTCAATTTCAGGGGCAGAATTTGGTTATGGGTCTGGAAGGCTGGATTGTTATTTATTAGAGGGGTTGCCATGTTTTGGGTTTGGGCATGGTCTGTGTAATTGGTTCTCATTCATTCCCTTCAGGATTTTGTGTGCCTGAATTAACCTGTTGGTAACCCAATATATGGCTAATAATAGTTTTCAAGGGAAAATGTCACCTATTTATCTATGTAACCATTAGTTCTTTTCAACAGATACTCAAGCACTTTGCATATCATCCTTTCAATACTCCACTCAACCCCTATTTGCCACTTGCAAGTAGGACATTGAGGAAGAAGCTGTCAGCTGATTTATCAACCTAAAATTTAGCAGTAAAGAAATATCTAAAGATGAGGACAGTGAAGTGAATCTTTGCAGATATTATATAATAAATTATGATACCTTCTCACAAGTTCACAGAAAGATCTGTCCTAACTTGATAATGATCTGGAGCTGTTCTGTAGCTCACAGCCCAATCTCTCCCAGGGAACAGCATTCAAATTCCAGCTCTAGCTTGTGATAAGGACTATCTCCTACTACTGAAATCATGTTGCCATCTGCTTTTTAGAGAGAATAAAAATAGGATAGTTAAATCCAGTGTCCAAAACCTAGAGCTGCTGGGGAAGAGTACAGCTGGGGCTTTTTCCCAGTGAATTCAAGGTAAAAAATTCCCATTGCTATTAATGGCAAATCCAAACATGAGAGGAAATATATGTTTAATGTTTAACATCCTGTGCTTACTGGCTCAGTTGCAGAATTTTCTAGTAATTATTTATGGAATATTTACATTTCATAATGTACTTGCAGTTGGAAGTTTAGTTTCAGGCTTGATCTTATTAAGAAGTGGGAAGGGCATGGATTAATATTCACTTAACCAGAGGACAGAATTAACCTCATACCACATTTTCTAATGCTCTACAGGCCATGCTTAGAAGCAAAAAGGGGTGAGGAGGAAATCTTTCTTCAGCCCCTCAGTGGGACCATGGGATCCAGTGATGTTGAACCTGACTACGATTGCTTAAATATAAGACTTTAAATTCCATTTTTGTCCTTTTGGCCCTTTTGTTGCATTTCAGAGCTGAGCTGGACTGCCTGCCAGTTGTGTTGTGTGTTTTGACCCAGCTGCACCACAACATCTGCTGGGATGAGAATTCCTCACACAGAGCTAAAAACCTCATCCTGGGGGCCAGGTACCCAAAGAGTTTGGATGGTAGGGAACTTAACTTCCAGCCATGGCAGGTGTTCTCCATTATTGTGTGGAGATAGACCTTTAAACTCTTGGTTCACTTCATGAACACAGGACAAATGCTGATTTTGACCTAAAAAATTGTGCTTTACTTTGAAGAAAAAATGTCAGGATAAGTAGGAAGAAACAATGGAAAAATGGCATTGGGAATACAGGATAAGGCACTGCAACAGCTGATGGTACTTGTGCAAACTGCATCTTTGAAGGACTTTTTAATTCCTCTTTACAAAATATGATTATGTAAATATTTATAAGGAGTGAGAAAAGATACCACAGTGATAAAATTTTAGCCCTATTTTAGTGTCAAGTAAAGACATTTCAAAGAACAGACAAAGGAGCAAGAAAAAACTCCAAAGACTAAACCATCAACTGAGCTCTGCAGGAGAGTTAAGATCTGTTACCACAGACACAGCAATTTGGTTTTTAGATTATCTTTAATGTGCAAAAAAAAACCCCTTTGCAGTTCATAAGGCTTTAGAGATTTTTAGTGCTTATAAATTTTTGTTAAGCTGATTGGGATTTACTTTAAAACTGGCATAAAATGATAAAGAAAAACCTAGCTGGTATCCAGTTTCAGATTTACTTGCCTGGATAGTCATAGATTTAATATTGAAGGACAGTGAATGAAATCTATTATTTTCAAGCAAATAGATTGTTTTTATCCATTTCAAATGGTATCAGCCTACTGTGCCTCACTTTGAAAACAACAGTAAATATTCCCACAAAACGAGTTTTATGTACACATCCCTTGCTGCTATTATTGAGCTATCTCATTTGGATGTGTATGTGGATCCCCAAATTCATTTTTATGTGACATTTGTTTCTGTTCCTAGGTAAAGCCACGCTTCTTGGTGCATGGTGCACTGTTATTATAACAGATGGCTTATTTCAATTCATAATGACTGGGAAAAATAACAATGAATCATGTAAGCAAGAACAAGCACTTCAATTTCTCTACAAGTTACCCAGTGCCTGCCAATTTGAAAAACAGCTGAGAGCTCTGGCTCCTCATCAGAAATGCAAGGCTGCTCTTTGATTGGACTACAGCAGCACATCAAATTGGGGAAGAGCAAAACTAGCAAGATGCAGAGCCTAATAAGCTTTCCATTTGGACATGATGGGGTTTCTTTCCTAACAATGAAAGGAAAAAAGTAACATAAATGCCTGGTGCTGTCAGATAAATAAAGGGAATGCAAACCTGGTGTTGTTTCAGGATACAGTTGTACCCAGGCACTGCATCCACATAACTCAAATGAACTGGCCTCTCTCAAAAAGGAGGGACTGAGTTACAGCCCCACTGCCACTGCTCACTTCTGAGTGACTTTCTCAAGAGGCATAGGTGTGCAGAACCTCTAATTCATTGAAAATGAGCAATTCACTTGGAGAACTTCATCCTAAAAATTAGGAATTTGATCAGATTGCCTACAGTTAATATTCTGCACCAGCTATCTCAACACACAAATAACAGTATAAAATTTTGTTTACCTTGGCACATCTCCAGTCTATTCAAAGCTTCCAGATTTTATCTCCATTTCTTCTTCTTCAAGTCTTTGCATCCTTCTCTCTGAATCCTGCAAGGAAGTGCACACTTTGAACAGGATCCCAAATTTAAGCAGGTGATGGTTTACAAATTACTGTCCAAACATCATGTGATCCAATACAGAGTTGTCCTCTATTACTAAGTAGCACTAGAGTGATTTTGATATTTAATGACTTGAAAAAACCAGTAGATTAATCAATAGAAATTGACTTTTAGAAATAGACCTCTGTTTATCAATTCTCTCTGCTGAAAGTTGTCTGAGTCAATGGAATAACACAGGCTTTCTCTCAGGTACACAAATTCTTGTGCACTTCTTTCTTCCTGTTTTTTAACTCTTCCTAGTTTTGATTCCTTCCTAAGTAAGGCACAAATGTTGCTGCACGACTATCACCTACAAAATTCACAAATCCCTGTCAGAGCACAAGATATAACATCAAACATTAAGGCAGGAATTGCCCTGTCATTGGCTTTTCTCTTCCCAGAATAAATGAGAATAATTTTGAGTTACCTGTTTTAGTGGAAGGTATCCTGCCCATGGCAGAGGTGCTGGAATGAGATCATCTTTGAGGTCCTTCCAACCCAAATCATCAAGTTTTTAATATTAGGAAATACAGAGGAAAGTTAATTGAAAGTTAATTGAAGATGGATTGGATAATGTAGGGACATATGGTTTAATTGCTTAAGAAAAAAAAAAAAGTCAAGATTAAATAAATGAAGGCCTAAAATGAGATTTAAATGACAGTTCCTAGAAGGAGCAGAGGGTACAGGCAAAGATGATCAGAATAAGCAGGAAACATTTTTTCCCCCAATAGCATGTAGAAGAAAAACCAAAATTGAATCACCAGTCTCTCAAATTAAGTCTGAGTAAAGAACAATTATTTTGACCTGACTCAGAAGCAAAAAGCTACCCAAAAATAAACTTCTAATGCCATTTTTTGCTTCATCTGAATATGTGTCTGTAGTAGCTGGGCCAGTTTGGAAGGCTTTTCTATTTGGCTCTGATGGCATTATCACAGCTCTTTGGGCAGAGGAACTGCTTCCACAGAAACTAAGGACTCTTAAAACTAGAGAGTCCTTGTGATGAACAATCAAGTTGTACCCAGACTGGCAGTATGGCTGAAAAAACAGAGACAGAAGGAATAGGAACACAAAAAAAAAAAAAATTTAAATTTTGTTATGAATATTTTCCAAGTTGAAGTTTGTTTCATTTCCACATGAAAGTCCATTTCAGTTCTGAAAAGAAAGAGAGAGAAAAATAGAAAGGAAAAAAGATAGAAGAAAGAAGTAAAGAAAGAAATTAAACCTGAAAAGAAAGCAAGCAGATTGCTTTGGAAAAAACCAGCATTTTGTGGTAATTCAAATGATTACTTTGTGGCTGTTTCTCTGCTTTAATACTACCTTAATTTTCAGTTCAATGTACACTGCACATATTTTTCCAGTGAATTACTAAGCTGAAAAATTTATTGCTTTTACGTTCCTCTCTCTTCCCCTTGTTGGTTTCTGCTAAACCTCATCCTTTTTTCTTGTCAGTGGCTACTGTGAGCATGTCCAAATGGGATGTACAGAGGTGATAAATGAGCTTAAATTGCTTCTGAAGTTCACTCATAGCTCATTTTGCCCAGGAAAAATTCAGGAACAATACCAGACCAGATTTTAAGCAATCATTCCCCACACACTTGGACATACAAAAGTGTTTGGGCATTAGTGGTTCATTCTTCACAGTAAAATGTTATCTGTGCTGTATATCCCACTGCATATTTATGAAGTGTGTGGGTAATGGTAGATGGGAGCCTATTGTGGCAGCCCTCTTGTTTATCTCATTTTCTATGATCTGCTTTTGTTATCTTCTTGTTTTACTTCTTTTAGGGAATATTGCACTTTTTATTGCTTTACCAGACACATTTTAATGTCTTTCTTTTCCTGCAGAAAACACATACTGGGCAGCAGCTGACTTTAGGACCATAGTTTATACATCTATATATACTGATAATTGAAGATGCTTTATAAATTGTGAGCCAAATTTATCCTTGCAGCAGATAACCAGGAGGGATACCTGTGTATTACACTGCATTACATCATTAAAAAGTCTCAGCACATATACATCAACCCACTAGGAGAGAATGTATTCAAAATGATGTATTTACTTACCAAGGCACTCATATACTTACAGACTATTCTCCTCTTGTGCTGAAGACTGTAATATGATAGTTCTTTAAATTTGCCCTATGAGCCAGATCTTCCAAGAATTCTTGCTGGTTTTCCTAGCAGACCTTCCCTGCATGGCAATGGCTTCCCAGTTCTGCCTGCATCACAGGGAGAGCAGTAGCTAACTCAGGATCCACCTGAATGTCTCTGCATGGTGCTGCTCTGGACCTGCCTCGGGCTGGAATGAACCAGGTGCACAGCTGGAGCACGCTGGGGGCACAGCTGGAGTGTGAATTTCAGTCTGGGGGAGTCCACACAGAGCTCAGGGTCCAGCAGGGATCAGAATGGGGTTCTCAGGGCTCTCTGGAAGTTCAGGAGCCAGGATGTGTTGGGGAGTTTTTTCCCTTCACAAACAGCACAGGACAGCTGGGAGAGATTCCTTGAGCTTTATTTGCAGCATCAGCCTCAGGACATGGCTGAGACAACAGAAGGATGGCAAAAGCACACGTACAGCCAGCAGCAGCCAAAGATTTCTTTGGTACAGAGCATTTTTAAAACTTTCTAGCCAACAGCATATTGCTAAAGCTCACAGACAGTGTTCTAGCCAATCACTAAAAGCACATGGGCACCTGCTTCACACAATGCTTGCTTGTCTTTCTATTAACACCACAAAACACACCCTTATTGAGCTTAAAACCTTTGACTACCTTGCTAAGCATATTTTTCTGTAGTCTTAAGGTCTACCTTGCCCAAGCCTAAAACTCAAGCTATTGTTGAATGTCCTTGCTTGCTGTACCATTGTAATGTTTTCTACCCTCAGACTTTGCAGTTGTAGCTGGTTTTAAGTTCTCTGTTCTTTCTGTCTGTAAGGCCTGCTTTTCCCAGCTTCCTAAAAATCTTATTACCTTCACTCATTTCCCACATCAGGAGGTTCAAAAGTGCAGTGCAGGTCTGAGCTGGGCTGCCAGCACAGGTGGGTCCTGTCCTGACCTGCCGAACGCAGCACCTGCTGCTCAGCAAGGAATAGCTAACACAACTGACACCAAATGTGTTCAGAGGAGCAGCTGACTGACCCTGTCAGCTACCTGACAAAAATGGGTGTCAAACCTCCAATTTCCCTTTGCACCTTTCCACCCTGCAGTAAATAAAATTATGAAGCACTAGGAATTGTACTCAAACTGGAACATACTTGAATTGAAACATGCTAGGAATACACTGCTGACATTATGCAAATCACTGGCACCTTCTCTTTGAAAATGTGAGGGTGCTTGTATTCAGTTTAATTTAAAAAAACCAAACAAAATCAACAAACCAAACAAAAAAACCCTATAGATTTTGTGCAAGAGAACAATGAAGCACACAAGGATGATGTCTCCAGCAGAGTAATGGAATTAGTGCACGCAGGGGGCTTGATTTGAGGAGCTCACTTATTGGCGTGATAATAAAGAGGATGCTTATGCATAGGGGAATATGGTACATTTTGGAACCCTATTCAGCTTATAAAATACCCATATTCTCTATTTTATGTTAAAAAATTAATTAAAAATTCTTTGATTTACTTACTGTTCCTGTACTGTTTACTTACTGCTCCTAATTCTTGATGTGTTTCCAATACGATTTCCTCTTTGCTTTGTGCTCAGAATTAATGTGTGCTTGGTTGGAGAAAACCATGTATTACACTTTAATATTGATTTTAATATGCTAAATCTAGAATATGAAAAGTGTCATGACAGCCTCAGTGTTATATACATGGAACTTTGTTTACTAAATGCCATGTGCATCTCAAAATCTACTTTCAATACATAAATTGTAGCTTACCCTTATCTGGATTCTGAAAAAAAAACCAAACCCCCCCCAGATATATAGATACAGATAGATATAGATATAGATGTAGATGTAGATATAGATATAGATAGATAGATATTGGTGTGTGTGTGTGTGTGTATGTGTGTATATATATATAAAGGTATAAGAACAAGAAGTAAATTACAAATCTGGAAATTTTTAATTTTGTCTTGTGAAATCCTGACTTCTCTCTCATTCATTGCAAAACCCCTCTGATTATACTGTGCAAGAATTTCCCTATGTGAAATGTGATTGATGATGTGATTTTCACTATAAGCATATGATTGCACTTCTGTATAGTTTTACAAAAACCTTCAATTTCTATCTCACAATTGTTTCTAAGCATCCTAATATCCTCCTTTCCCAAACTGAGCAAATAATATTTTTCCAAATTGTTCCTAATATGTAGCATTGAAAATATAAAAGGTAAAATAGTATCACTGGAACCATGTAAAAGTGGTGTATTCTGTCACTGAATGCCACAAAGATTTTTCAGGCTGAGGGGGAAATTTTACAACAGTTATTTCAATATAATTTTAAACATTTGTTGAAGTCCAAATCTTGCTCTTTTGCTTAATCTGAATAAACCTTCAGCTGTGAAGTTTAGCTCCTGAAGTAATATGCAGAAAAACATGTTGGTGTGATGTGGAAATTTGTCCAAAATGTGTGTTTATCAAAAATGCATATTTATCAAAAATGCATATTTATCAGCTCTGTATCTACTGATTTGGAGAATGGACAATGTGTCTTGCAGTACAAACTACACACCATAACTAAACAATGTGGATGAGAATTGATTCCTCTTGGCAGTGTGTGCTATAAATCAACAGATATGCTGATTGTCAAGTAAACCAGAAAAAAGTCCCGCACAAGTACTCTGAGATCACCAAAAAAAAAAAGGTGATATTTATCAGTTAAGGTTGCTGCTGTCTGCCAGGTGATCACCTCTAGCTGTGAACAGCACATATTGTCAAGCTCTGTGCCAAGAGATGCTGGGCAGGGAAGTTGCTGTTTCATCAGCAGAAATAATGCCCCACCCACAAAATCCATTTTTTTGCCAAATACTGCTTTCTCTTCAAGAAAATTCCAATGTCACAGACAAAATTTCCTCTGCAGAGAAAGCCTTCACCAGGCAGTAGTGTACAGGGATAGATAAAAACAAAAAGACCTGGCTGGTACCAATTGCCAAAGGGAAAGGATCTGTCTGCCAGAGAGCTCCTCCATCACAGCTGGAAACTTCATGTGCTTAGCCAAAAGTTCCCCAAGACATCATTTCAGAAGGAAAAATTAAAATATTCCTATCATTAAAGGCAAACAGGTGGGCTGCAAGGAAATTCACCTGTGAGAGCCTCAGGAGGTGCAGCAAGGACAAGTGCAAGGTGCTCAGACTTTATTCCTTACCACTTAAACTGGGAGATGAAATTTTGACCTTTAGCACAAAAAAGTTCTCTCTGTGATAAACTCAGTCTTAACTATCTGCTCTGGAGGATGAAGTCTGATCATAAGGAGATTAAAGAGGCTTAACCTGACATGCTGAAACAACCCCTTGGGATCTCAAATCTTGTTATAAGTGGGCAGACAAAAGAGCTACATCAAACCAGAATTTCATTTTCAGTCTCTGGGATCTGGCAAATGCTATTACACCAGATAGGTCTGAAGGTTGCAACACACTGGTCACACACCTTCCCTATTTCAAACTGTCCTTTCCAGAAAAGGGATGAAGTGCCATGGAGTTTTCTGCCCATAAAGTTTACCTGTCTTATTGAAATAGCAGAAAAATTCACTTAATATCACGTGGTTTCCAAGCTACGTCCCCAGTTATTCAAATTTCTATTCTGCTCACTTCTTTAAAATGCTGCAATAACATTCACAATAAAATGATACAAAAGGGAACAAAGAGTTCAAAAAAAAGTGTTTGACCAGAGCTCATTGATGGGAAGCAAATACTTGGACAAAAGTTTTATGTTAATGTTAATATTTATACTATAAACATCTCCAGAAGATTATTTTATTGACACTACCATTTAATGAGCACACCAGCATTTTTAATAAATTTGTGATTTGTTTGAGAAACTGAGTAGAAAATCATATTGGTATCTGCCATTAGGAGTCAGAAGATGACCCAGTTATTTAAAAGGCAAAAGGCTGATATGATGCTCATTCCCTATTAATTGATGTTTACAGCTGTGTTTTTGTTAATGTGTGTGCTGGGGCTGTCACACTTTATTCAGTTTAATGTTGAAGGAGACAAAAATCTACTCATGCTGATGAATTTTAACATGGATTATATTCTGATAAAGACAGAATATAAGCTTTTGATTTTTGTTACCAACTGCATGAGGAAGGCTTCTCATGCTCTCTGCATTGCTTACTTATGTGTAAAACACAGGTTTCATGGGAAAGCACACATTTCAGAATGTGCTCAAACAGTTCCTACCATGGAGCATCTGAACAACTTTCTGAGTGAAGAAATAAAGAACACATTGAGAGAAGAGATAGATCATGGGTAAAAGGATGTCAACACGTGCTTAAAAACTAGCATACCAGTATTGTAGCATTTATATAAAATCTCTTTTTGAAACTCCCTTCAAATATCCATCTCTAAATCTCTGCATAAGCTTTGAGTCATTTTGTTGACAACTTCCACCATGACTCCATCAATGGAGAGATTTAGGGAAATATTTAATGGAAAATTATCCCCACCAATTATAACCCCAAATAAATACACAATGGAATCAACAAACTTCTGTTACTCAATAAACAATTCTCAGCAGTGAGCACTCCAGGCAGTGAAATTCCTCTGCTTTTTTCCAAATTTACTTGTTTTAAAATTAGAATTTACTTGCATGTCTGTTTTAACCTAGAATGCATTTGAGAGCTCTCATTTTAGGTATTTGCTATTAATTATATAGAATGTAATGTGGACTGCTCATCTAAAGCAGAAGATCTTTGTGACAGCTGCCATTAAGGAAATAAAAAGATATTAAAACCAGGAACTGTCTTGAGACTAAAGTTTTGCACAAGTCACATTTACATGTTTACATAAATGAGTCCCCAAAGGAATTTTAGCAAGAGAAGAAAAGTCTGGGGTTTTTTCTATTGAAATTTCCTTAAGCCTCTTAGTCAAATTAGTCAAATTTTCTACAGGTCTAAAATCCATTTCCACATTGAAAAAAAAAAAAAAAACCTCTGTCACATTCTGTAGAATTTTGTAGCTCTATAAAAAAGCAGCAAAATTTAAAAACTTCTGGGAAAAATCCTTCCCTAACATTTTTCTAAACAGGTTAAAGTAATGATTTAGCCAAAAAAAGTAAAAAAAAAAAAAAAAATCAAAAAAACCCCACCAAAAATCCAACCAAAACAAACAAATAAACAAACAAAAACTCCAAAAACAAACAAAAAAAAAACCAAACAAAAAAGCCCAAAACCCCCAAAATCTTTTATTAAAGTGAGAATAATAAAACCAAAACAAAAAATGTCCTTTAATCTTTTTTTCCCCTTAAGTCTTCTGAAAAATATGCACCTTCTGAATTTTTAACACTCATCCTTTTTCAATGAAGTTATCATGTAAAGCAGAAAAATAATGGAACAGAAAAATAGAAAAATAAAATATGGCAGAATGGTCACAGGAAAACTTCCCAATTCTTGCAGTTTCAGGAACTATTTAATAAATTTTTCTGCTGGGTAAATGAGTAGAAAATGTAGAGACTATTTCTGGATTAATCTTCCATTGAGGATAACCTAGACTAATCTCTCACTGAAGTATTTTGCTTCCCTTTTCCCCCTGAGCCTCCAGTAAGATTAATGTGTGAGCACAGCACAGTAGCTTATTTAGCCTCACAACCATTCCACTTGGTGGCAAATTATTAATATTTATAAAGAAACTGTGGTAGCGGAAGGCTCTGGGCTGGATTAGCTATCTAGGAACACATTTATAATTTTGGGGCTAGAGGAAACACCTCAATGAATACCCAATTTTTGAGGGCCCCAGCAGCCAAGGCTAGAAACCAGCTGCAGCACTTTCATTTCTGGCCTGTGTACATGCACATCTTTAAAAGTTCCAGCAGTTTGGGGATTTCTCATAAAATGGCTTAACTTGTGCCTCTTCCTTGGACATCCCCAGAGCATGACCTGGCAGCTCCTTGAATCTCTCCCAGCCACTCTGGCACAGGGCAGCACTGCCTGGAACACACAGGAAAGGCAGGATGTGTTCTCTGCAGAGCAGCTCTTTGCTCCTTGCCTTCTCTTCCAGATTGCAAGGCAAGATGTATTCTATTACCACCTGCATGGCAGTTGTCTGGTGTCAAGTGGGCAATCTCCTTATCTCTCTCCCTGAGTGATCACAGTCAGTCCTTCCTCAGCAGTGGATATCTGCTGATAAGAACTATAACATCCCATTGGGAGATGCTCTGCCCAGAGGGAGGAGCCAAGCATTCCTACCCAGATATAATCTGGAGATTCTGACACACCAGCATGGCTTCCCACTGGATTCTCCAGTGGAACAGCAGCTGCTTCTGCTTCCACGGATCTGCAGAGGAAGAATTCACCCCTTTCCTACAGGACCCCCTGCTCCAACAGAACCACGCCTGACCCTCCAGGAGGACTGCAGCTCCTTTTCCAACTGGACTGCTGCCAACACCCTGACCCACAGGGTGTCAGGTTCTGTTCTGACTCTGTCAGTGTTGTTCTAGTGTATTGCATTGTTTTGTTTTATACTTTTATTTTTTTCCCTTCCCTATTAAAGAACTGTTATTTCCTGCTCCCTTATTTTTTGCCTGTGAGTCCTTTAATTTAAAATTAATCACAATTCAGTGAAGAAGATTTGCAATCTCCATTTCAGGGGAAGTTCCTGTCTTTCCAAACCACGACACCTTCTGACTGTGCCTCTGGGTCACACTGGGCACCTTGACCAATTTGCCATCAGAGAGAAGACAAACAGGTCACAGCCCTGTGTTCCCTCCACTTGGCTTCAGTGGCTCAGTGGATGAATTGATCCTTGAGTACTGAAGACAGATCCTTACCAGGGAATGGGAAAGGTGCCACCCAACTCTGCACTCACTCAGTCTGACTAATTGCATGAAGGGTCATGGCAAGATTAGTTTTCCAAGATATATTCTTTTGTTGTTTGAAAGCAATAAATCTAAAGCAGAAACCAATGTCTACTCTCTAGAAATAGATTTATTTTCTGCTTTGCAGTTCTCAGGAATCGCTGCTGAAATGGTGAACTTTTCTAAATGTCACTTAGAAGGTTCACTGGTTTCTTCCCTCATTCCCTGAATCAGTGTGTGTGTGCCTCTTGCTGTACCTAACCCTGCCTTGCCAGTCTGTAGGAGCTCCTCTGTCCACACTTCTCTCCAGTACTGTCCCACACTTACTCTCCTTCCCCTGCTGCCTTCCAAAGATTAATCTATTTTTTTCATCAGAAGAAAGTAATTAATAAATTTTACTGAGCAGTTAACTCTTCTAAAATTTGCAAATTTTAAAAGAATAATATATTTTTTCTCTTATGTTCACTGATTATATATGGATTTGAAAATTCCTTACTTTTTAGATTTCCATATCAGTCATTTCCTTGTTTTCATCTCCTTTTACTTGTTCTTCAAAACCTCCTGGTTGCCTTCAGTGCTTGTGCCTCCTGTTTTTCCAGTGGTGTTTGCATACACCAGAACCTTTGAGGACAAACGCTTCAGCTGTAACAGAATTAAGACTCTATAAGCAGGGTCTCAACAATATAAATAGACACTATAAATAAACAGCATGTCTTTCTTGCTTTCCTTTTGTCCATAAGTTGGACAGGTGAGAACAGAATTGATTTCTAAGGATATTAGGAATTTTGTTCCAGTGGTGGGGTGGGAACACAGCCTAGAAATTCTTTCTTTGTAACAGATCCTGAAAAAAGAATGGAGGCCTCCAAAGGGTCTCCAGTGTAAAAAATGGAAGGAAAACCCAATTTTTATCCATTTTGTCCTTGCACTTGAACAAGACTTCTTGCCCATTCAAATGAAGGAAACATTCATGTACATTTCTTTGACATTGTGAGTGAATTTGATTCCTGCCTATCTCTCTGTGGGGCAGAAGGGGGAAAATCAAAATTGAGAAACTAGGCCATAGACAAGTGTCTCAACACCCATTTTTTCCCTCAAATGGTACTTTTAAAACAAAGCTAGAAAAATTACAGGCCAAAGCTACATTGTAAGGAGTGAATTGCAGAGCAGAGTTCAGACAAACTCCCAGGCGCTCCCCAGCCCTGACTGAGAGCAACAGAAGGTCTCACAAGTTCCACATTTCTGTTTTGTACAGGTTTAGCCAGGTTTGCCCCACTCCTGAGGTGCTGCAGTCACACTTGTGGCTGGAGCTTGTTCCCACCTGTGCTGCCAAGGACTTGCTTGGGGGAATCCTCTTCCCCAGGCTCTGCAAGAGCCAGGGTAAAACTCTGATTGCGCTGCTGGCCCCCACTGCACCAGTGTCTGCATGAAAAGATCCTGCTGAATCACCTCACAGAGATTTAATTTGTGCCCATGGCTGAGCAATCCCACAGAGGAACCCACCCTGGGATCAATAGGATTACACAACAAAGCACATATTCTGCCATCTGGCTCTGGAGCTTTTGATTTGTTTGGGTTTGGTATTTTGAAATTTAATTGTGCCTTGCTGTTGACTGAAATTTTAGTCCTTCTCCACTTGCTCTCTGTATTGCTGGGTTTCAGCCAGGTTTCTCTTTACTCATTTCACATTCCTTCCAAGTCTGCCTCTCTCCAAGCCCGATCTATTGGCTTTGCTGTGCTCTCTGCAGGCCTTCACCAGCACGTTAAAGCCATGATGGAGGAGAAGAACAAAGAGTCAATGTGCTAAAAGAAGGCTTTGGGTGAAATATGTTCAGAAGGGATCTTTGAAATCTCAGTTAGCTGAAATTGCACGTGTGAAACAGCCTGCCTTCCTGAGGTCATCAGCAAGGTGAACTGTTCTCATCACAGCACAATAAAAATGCCATTGTTTTATGTATAGCAGTTCTGGATACACTCTCCCTTGCAGTGAGCAATTTGTCCAAGAATAAAAGGGAAATGTTCACACTATACTTTTTATATGATCATTCCTGTTTGAGGAATCTTACCATGCAAACTCTGTTAAAGGAGGTGAACGTGAAGAGGAAACAATTACATACAAAGAACAGGAAACAGGACAATATGTAGGATTGGGGAAAACAAAAAGATCATAGAAAACACAGGACTGTGGCTCTTTTAATATCATTAAGGGGAACTAAAACAGTTAAAACCTTTCCTTAGTGAATTCTGCATGGCATAAATAGACTGCTGGGTGCTTTCACAGCAACATGCTCTACCAGCAGGGTTCAGCCTATGAGAAAAGATGCTTTTAGCTCAGTCTCATGTCCCAAACAGCAGCTAGGGGTGGAGGCTCACAGCTCACAGCTCACAACTGTGTCTCCCTCAGACACTCTCTCAGCTCCAGGGGTTAGTTACTCCAGGCCAAGCCCCAGGTAATTTGTCCAAAAGTCAGCCAAGAAATATTCCCCCCACTGCCCCATCTCTTAACACTTTTTAAAACACACGTAGAAAATTTTTTGCACACACAACACTGTGTGGAAATGATTCCCCTGGCTTCCTACACTGCTTGCAAAACTGAGCCTGGCCAGCTAAAAGTGACATGTTTTTCAAATGTTCACAGGACATTTAAATGAACATCAGGAAGAGCAAATCTAAGTCCTTGTAACACAGCGTGAGTCTGTGCAAGATGTGGGCTTCTGGAGTCAAATCACTATAAATTCTGTCTTTTAATAAAACATGTTGCTTCTCTCATTTTTCAGAGCCAGAGGAACACTGTGATCAGACAATTAGAGACACTCACACTGAGCAACTCAATTACTGCGGATGCAATTTTATGAGCAGATTAAAATCTTTGACCACTTAATGATGATTGAGTATTTCCTGCCACTTCCTATTAGCAAAAAGGGACCCTCTGAGCCATGGGAGCTTCTGCCATCAGGCCCTTGCCCTCCCAGGGTGGCACTTCTCACACTGCTCCAGGGCAGCCCTCACACCACTGCAGTGGGAAACGCTCAGCAGCCACTCTGAAGGTCCACAAATGGCAAAAAGGCAACTTACAGCAGCTTAAATAATGTGATTCTTGAGGAAGTTCCTCTCCTCTATGCAAAAAAAGGTCACTCTTTTTTCTTTAATTTCTAACTGCCTGATTGAAGCCTGAGACCTGCACTAAAATAAAAAATAAAATAAAATAAAAAAAGAAAGAATAAGGGCTGTTTACATTTCCTTCTGATTTCAATGTCTTCATGTCTTTACTGAAGGGTTTGGCCCTTTGGGACCTTCCTAACACCTTCTTTGGTACCTTGCTGTGATTTGAGAAGGAAGACTTTTGTCTTCTTACTCAGTATACAGCAGAGTCATCCAGAGAAACCAAAAATCTATTGCCACCTCTTGAGAGGCCATCTATGAGTATCACTTAAGGCTTCAAACCATGGACTGTCTCTCCCACAGAGCTATTTCCACAAGGAAAATCAGTTTTCAGGAGCAGGCAGGCAAAAGACACATGGGGAATTATTTCACAGAAAGTCTTTGACACCTTGCCTGGTCTTTTTTTTTTTTTTTTTTTTTAAATGCTTATAGATTACACTGTTTTATTTGGATTTTTTACTGTCACTTTAATTTACATGTCATTTCCCTTTTTGCTGAATGAGGCTGTCATCCAGCTCTGCTCTCAAAGGCCAAGGACTGCAGGACTAAGAAACATCTGTCCAAGGTTCACGTGTTCTTGGTGGAAATTTGCAGAACAGATCCCTTTGGCAGACCCTGACTGATGGCCAAGAGCAGTTGGAATACACAAAAGAGTGTTTGAAGCTGTGTTTAAAAACATTAATCCCTAAAAGATGTCATTTGCCACTCTGTTATGCATTTTATGAACTTTAGCTTATGTACAATGTGGGCAGAATAAGGCAGAGTCAAATTTAAGGGGAAGAAAGAGGCCTTGAGGGAAACCCAACTCTAGGGCAACACTACTGAAATCAATTCCTTTCAGACACAAAGGCAACTTTTCCCTGTTCCCTTTGAGCTGCCTCAAGGCAGCTGTTTGCCCTGACACATCCTTTTTAAATCAAGGCTGGCACGTAAGAAAGCAAGAACAGAATTTCTCCTTGTTTAGGGCAGATTTCTCTCTCTCTCTGTAACTCAACAACTTTCCTCCTTTTGGTTGGGTAATATTCCTCTCACTTTCCATGGTATTCTGGACTCTAAGGTATAAATTATTTATATTTTTGTGCATTAAGAGGCAGAACTCACTGCTTGATCACTGACAGACCAACAGCCCACAGGGAAGGAACAACACAAGTTCAACTGAAGGCTCTGCCACCAATTGTCTGGAAAGAGGGCAGTTCAACAGTCCAACTGGACAAACTTCCAATGAATCCATAAATACCAGAAAAATAAAATATGTTACTAATAAAGAAGAGCAAAGATTTTGCAAATAACCATCTATTTACCTACATGACTTCCTCATCTTCTTCAAGCTATAGGTTACTGCCAAGCTTTTCATACAGGTAATGTTTTCCAGTTCTGCAGTTCAACACTGATGAAGAAAAGGATTAATGGATGAGGGGGGTTTGTCCATTATTAGTTTTTATTTAAATTCTCCAACAAAAGTAATTTAAGAGTGAGATATGCAACTACATGTGTGTTACCACCCACAAAAACAATTTCATGCCATTAACACCTGAGGCCAAGCTCAACATCAAAGCACACAATCTGTTCCACACCAGTGACACACAGAAATAAAACCCAATCCTTACAGTTTCCCCACACAGATTCTCTTTTGAGAAGAGACAAAAAGACCTTTTCATGATCTGATTATTACCTGGTAATCAGTTCTACCTCTTAGCTCCTTGTGATCATCCAGATGCAATAAGCACACATGAGCACCAGGCTGGACTGGTCTGGGGCTTTGTTAAAATAGAAGATAAATAGTGATTTAAAGCATTTCAGGGAATTTTGTCTCCCTTTACAGAACAGCTGCTGCATATATATATCATGAAAAAAGTCAGTTCTATCCAGCTAAAGGTCATAGAAACTTTAACCTTTTTTATTTCCAGCTTAGAAATGTGCTGAAGGGCCAGGTCTTTGTGGTTTTATAATTATTTAATATTTCTCTTGGTCTGTCATACACCTAAAAAGCAAACTAGGGTCTGAAACCCTATATAAGGTCCTAATAGTCAATGGAGGTTGATGATATTTGCTCAGTGACTTCCATTAATTCCTTATCCTGGTTCATACCATTAAATAGTCCACTAGAGCCAACCTGCATTATCTGGGTACTTCAAAACTCAGCAGGATGAATCAGATTTTTGGGGGTTTTTTACCTTCTCTTCTTTTTAGAAAAAAAAAAAAAGCTTTCCATTTTAGCCAATTTCACTAAGGAAGGCAAACCCATTGTCAAGCTTCACTGAAATGTGACAGAAAGAAAAAAGGTCTCCAATAGGTTCCTGCATGCCTTGCAAAGGCAGGTGAATAGCTAGAGGAAAAAGATCCTAAAACTGCCCTGGCAGAGAGAAGCACACAGCATAGGATGAAATAATATTCTATGCTGGAGAATCAACATAGCAAGAAAAAAGCCAGAATGCAATGCCTGGACAGCATGGAAAACTTCAGCTCAAGACTGCAACCAGCAAGGAGAATTATAGACTCTCATGAGCACCTGAGAAAAAATGTCCCTTTTTTTGTCTTTTGGTTCCAGGACAAAATATTTAACACCTAAAGACTTTTTGCCTATAGATTTCATGTTGAGACCATACAGCAGGACTGGTCAGAAAATCCCCTCATTCTTTTTCTTTGACTCCATCTAGTTACCAGGCATTTGGTGATTTCCACAAACCTCCTGGAATATCCCACATTTCTAACCTTTCTCTGGTCACTGCAAACCACTGCAGCTGAACCACAGCATTGACTGGAAGCTCTGAAGTACAGAACTCCAAAAATTAATTCAGCAGAGCTAGAATTATAGATCAATGAAAACAAATTGAAGCTCCATTAGAAAGTCTTGCCTTTCACTTTGACATCTAATAGCTCAATCAAAGTTCCATCAAAAACAAAACACCATTTCTGAACTCTTTCACAGCTGGCTTTTATGCTGCAGCAACCATTAGTGTCTCACTTTCTCTTCCTTTTATCCCACAGGTTATAAACACAAGCAGAGATGAGGAAATTGCAATGTGTGACAAAATGGTGATTCTGTGGCTGCATATTTTTGCAGAATAAAACATTATGCTCTTCTTTCTCCGCCTGTCTCTTTTTCTCTGCTTTTTTCCCCCATGAAGTCAATTCCCATAGCAATGCTCAGGGCAGAGTGCATCACTGCAGGGCCCAGATGGTTAACTGTGGAAAACTATTCTCCATCTGGTTCCTCAGCAATATCCTTAAGCAGATAACTTGCAGTTCTGAAGCTGTGTGAAGTTCTCCATGCAGCTGCTGGCTTTAGAGATGCTTGCCCTGTGTCTGCCTTCAGTCTTAATTTAGGAGGAGGAGCAAGGTTATGATAAAGTCCCTCAATATTATCAAAATCACTTGGGAACAGGAAAAAGAGTAATCCTAAAAATATTCTCCTAACAAGTCTCTAGGGTTTTATAATAAATTTAAGTCCTTTAAATTTTTACACCATTCAGTATTATTTTCCAAACCAAGGCAGATACTTGTTTTCTTTAGCTGCGTGCCCCTTTAGTGAGAACATGGACTGTTTTAAACATCAGGATGCTACTGCCTAGTAAAAAAGGTGATGCAAAAAAATCTGTGGTGATGTCAAGAATAAAGGAAGATCAGGGGCAAAAACTTACTTCCAACTAACAACCAGAAAGTCTCTCAGTGCAGCTGGAAGGAAAAAAGAGATGACCTGGATGCTAATACATGTACAGATGGGATGCTTGGACTGCAAAGCAGGCAAAATCCATTAGAAAATAGAGGAATATTTTTAAGAAGTCCTAAAATAAAACCAGAAAGAGCTTTTCTGCACTCAAGCTGCCAAACTCTTCAAGAAGTTCCAGTGGGACTGGATCTTTCCTCAGGCTGCAGTGAGGTTTGGATCAGGCCACCATTTGTACTTCGAGAAAACAAATCATAAATTTGCTGGAAAATATTCTAGAAGGCTGATGCTGGATGGTTTGATTCTGTGAGGAAGGCACCTCCCTTTATCTACAAGAGTTAATAATCAGGTAATATATTAATAGAGGTAATATATTAATCAGACTTAATATATTAATAATCAGGAAGGAGTTAGAACTGCTTTGTGCTGCTACCAGAGATGCTCCTTCATCCCACTCATGGGGTGACCATGAGCAGTGCCAAGATCAGCTGGGTCATACTATCTATCTATCTATCTATCTATCTATCTATCTATCTATCTATCTATCTATCTATCTATCATTATTATTATTATTATTATTATTATTATTATTATTATTATTATCAACATTATCATCATTGTTGTCATTATTATCACAATATAATAATATTGTTATTAAAATATCATTACAAAATAATAATAACAATAATAATAACAGTAGTAATAATAGTAGTAATAATAATAATAAAATAATAATAATAATAATAATGATAATGATAATAATAATAATAATAATAATAATAATAATAATAATAATAATAATAATAATAATAATAATAATAATAATAATAATAATAATAATATAATCTGCAAACAATTTATCCCTCATCACTTCTGGAGCAGATCAGGAGGGTTTGGCTGGAGCAGGGTAGCTGTGGAGAAGTGCTGCTTCCCAGCCAGCCTGCTGCCTGCTGCTCCCAGCTGCCTTTGGATGGAATAGTGCTGAGCTGGTTGGCTTTTTCCAGGCTGGAGCCTGAGCTTCCAGCCAGAGTCAAATATTGAGTAGGCAAACCCAGGAGCAGCAGACAGCTGGTCTCTGGTCCCAGCCTTGGCCCAACGCTTTGAGGCTGGTGTGGAGCATTCACAATTAACCAAAACTGACTTTTTGTAAGTTTCTGAGAAATTCAGTAAAGAGATAATAAAGGAAATTCACATTTTTAACTGGTTTATGACTCAAACTAAGCAGAATTTTACATACTTATTAAAAAAACCCCTTCTGAGTAGGCTCCTTCTCCCAGCCAAATTGCAAAGGGACAATACACAGGAAAGAGCAGGTGTGGGCAGTGAGAGGCTGTGGGCTGTTTCCACAGTCCTGGCCAAAGGAGCAGGACAGATGAGAGAAAGGATTCACATTGAAAAAACAAATTCTTCCAAGTTCTTCACAAGAAGCAACTTAAGAAAGAGAGAAATAACAAGGAAATATTTATGAAATTTCCTCCAGGGCATGGTGGATGGAGAATTAAAGTCTTAATGAAATAAATTGTAATATCACACTTCACAGAAAAATGAAGAGAAAAACATCATTCTTAGAGCTAAGGGTTTATTATTTATACCTACTTTCCTCAGTGCACGTTTCTAACCAGGAGGGAACTATTCAGAGGCTGATTTTTGTTTTAGGATATATTTGATATACATCCTTCCCACCTGTGGTGATGTCAGTCAGCCCAATTCCTTTGACATGAATGAATACAGGCACTTTAATCCACCTCAGGAGTCTGCCCTCATCCCCACATTGATGAGAGAGTTTTATTATTAAATATTAATATATTTATTGCTATTATTGTTATTACTGTAGTATTACTTTTATTACTATTATTGCTATTATTATATTTGTTTCTCCAAGCATCCTTTTACCAAGGACACAAAAAAATGACATTTCTCTAGTTTTTGTATGTTCCTTGAACATTAATTTTCACAGCACAAGTAAAGAGTTTTTTGCCACATTTCCTTTTTAATGGACCTGTCATCTCAAAGAAGAATAGGAGAGATTGAGATTTGTAAATATTTCTTTAAAATGCAAAGGGAATCTAAGTGATAACAGATATGCTGAATGATACTGGTAAGGAAGACTTCTAAACTGAGTCACATATGAGAATTTTAATGAATGCAACATGTCTCTACTGCCTTGAGAAGACAATTCCCATGTGAAGGGATATTTTTGCTTTACCTTATTCTCCCTGATAGCCATGATGACAGACCTTGGGCTCTGGAGCCTATAAGGAAACTTGCTGCAGTCTTATTAATAGTTTGCAGTTGTGCTGTTCTCTCTCCCTTGTCTTCAAACTCCAGCTCTGGACTGAAGTGGATGCTGAGGGATGTCTGTCTATCCAACTGACCTGTTTCATTAGAAGAAATTCACCCATAAAATGTAACCTGGGATATTGAACTGGACAAACATTTTACTTCAATGTGGGCAGCCACTGAAAAAAAAGTCTGTAAAAGAGTATGAAAATGTGCAAAAAAAGGAAAGTCCTTAAGAGCCTTTTGTTCCCTGCTCTGGGTGTTTAAATTAAATTAATTAAATACAACAGATTTTTTTTTAAGAGTAATATACCACCAGTAGTATTCTGGATTTTTTTTATACCTTTTTTTTTTTTTAAGTAGCTGACAAACTATATCTGTTCATGGTTGATCTTTCAAGGCCTCTAATTTGTTTGAATTTCAAGGAAAATGAAAAAATAATGTGAAAGCCTGAAGGACAGTAGCTTCTAGCAGAGGCTTCTCTTTCCCATTCTGTAAATCTAATGATGCATGCCATCCTGAGCTATGAGAGATGTGCTGGACTGTCATCTCAGCTGTCAAAAACATGTGGCAGTTTCATTTAGTCTGGAGCAACTTTGACCACTTTTGCCAAATTTCATTAGGACAGATTTGCAGATGATGCAGCTGACACAATTGAATTTCAGCTCCCAGCAGTTCCTGCTGGAGGGACAGATGCTTGTGAAAATATACAAGAGAACAAAGAGCAGGGTGACCACACAATGGGAAAATGACTTTATCCCATTAGGAACTGACCATGAGCAAGACTTGGGTAGCACAAGTATAAAATATGCAGCCATAAAATTAATAAAAATATTTTTTTACATATATGAAAGTAGTAAGCTCAGTTAGCAAAGGGTGAGAGAGAAATCTTAGGCATGAATTTGTCATCTTCCTTGTATCCTGCTGATGGCCCTGAATAAAGTGCCTTACCTGCACCAACTTCCTGAGAGATCAAAGCTATTTCAGATTTAAGTAAAACAACTCTCTTAAATGGTACAAGGAATTTCACTAGCCCATGCTCAGAGACTCCCAGTGACATTTGTTTGTTCCTAAGAGTTCTAAATCCAAACTACTCCCAGTCATTTTCCATATGTGCTTTTACATATTCATACAACTCAGAACTTGTGTAGGATTCCCTGTCATGCTTCATAACAAGACATATACAGGAACTTCAGGCTCAAAATACTGTAAGTCTCAATACATATATATATATATATATATATATATATATATTTTTTTTTTTTTTTTTTTTTTTAATAGATCTATTTTCTTAGACACACAATACACTACTGCAAAGGCACAGCCAGAGGTGACTCTGCTCAGAGGTTATTTTGTGTAATACACTTAGTCTCCTTCTATTTTTAAGTCCACACTTCAGCTCCTTGCAGCTGCAAGCTTTGTTTTAAATGGGAGAATAAATCCCAAAGAACAGAGCTCATAACAGCACATTAGCATAGATTCCTTTGTGCTTCTTGCTCCAGATGCACTGAAGAACAGCAAATCCTTTCAAGCGCTTCACAGCAGCTCCATCAGTGAATCTTTTTATTATCATCACAGCAATTTAGGCTGCATCTACACTGAGAGGGAATTGCACACCAAGCTGGGATGTGAATTTGTGTCATATCAGCTCTTTACTGCCCTGTGTGGGTACTCAACACTGTGTTAAAGGCAGATTTGACACCCATTTGTTTTGGCAGCCTGTGCCATTCTCCTCTCCCTCTCTCGACCACCCAGCTCCCTCCAACATCTCCCTTGAGGCATCCAGGTACAATTGTTTGTGACACTGTGGGAAGAACTGATCCAGAACAATAAAAGTCATTTTTACCAGGTTAATTTACACCTGTTCCAATCCCATGAGGTAGTTCAAGGCATGGATGCAAAAATACCTGTAGTAGCAGAGCTGAGGAGGAGGTGAAGGAACAGAAACAGGCAGGCAGCTTCAGCAATCAACCTCTCACCTTGCTAAATGAGAATAGTAATTTACACCCAGCTTACAAAAAAACCTCAAAATCCTACATCCCCCTAAACCAAAAAAAAACAAAAAACAAAAAACCAAAACAAAACAAAACAAAAAAAAAAAACAAAAAAAACCCCTCACTGTTTCCTTAATTAAAAAAAAATGGAAAGAGATATGAAAAACATATCAGAATTGTATTTCTGTTGTTTTAGAGATTGAAACTGGCTCACCAGCAGAAGCAAACTCCAGTCCCAGTGCAAAGGAAAAAGGTGGGAGTATTCAAACAGGTATGGAGAGCAGGAGGGACGTGGAGGGAGTGACTCCATCTCTTTGGCACCTGATTACAACTTGATTTTCTTCAGCTGTGGCTGAAAAAAATGTCCCATTTGGTATTCATGTCATCAAATTGTTAAACAAGTGTTGGTTCAGGAAACAGGGTTTTTCTGAGATTCCACTCTTAAGCTCCCAGTTTAGGACTGCTGGCATATTCTGGTTTTCAGAAATCTGATAAGAGCTGAGTTCCAGCTGGGCAGTCAGTCCCTCTCTTGGGGTGCTGGAGACTGACAGAAGTTAAGTGATTTCTGCAAGCAGAAGACTATTCTATGCTGTGTTTTCTGTTAAAAATCCATGGAAGCTAGTACAATATTACTATTTTTGACAAAATGGCATTCACTATGTGAACAATTCACACAGCGTGCACCACCATTGAAGCACAAAAATACAAACCAACACCAGTCAGAACTGAGCAAATATTTTGCATAAGAAGGTACTAAAAAAACCCCTTTTTACAACATCAATTGGAAGAAAGAATAAGCACTGTGCTGCCATCAATGTGAAACTTTTGTTTCTAATTCAGCTTGCATTTCAAAATCTCACTGTTTCCTTGAACAAGAAAAAAAATGCAAAGAGCTATGAAAAATCAGAAAGAGATACTTGGGTTGCTCAAATTTTTCTCGACCAAAAGAACAAGATTTGAAACTGTAAAACTGCTAGAGAAACAGAGAGTCTGAGTCCTTCCCAGCTTTAATGACACGGCAGGGAGTGATTCTGGCACTGCAGAACGTGGTTTGAAAGGAGAACTCCGCTGGCAGGAGCGGAGGAGGTTTCTCTGCTGTCAGCCACCAGGAAGCAGATGGCACGTCTTGGCTGAGTGGGTTCTCAGGCATCTCATTTCAGGAAGCACTTCAGTGGAGCTGACAGCACCCTCAGATGTGGAACTGCTCCCTGAGCACGGCTCTGACAGCCCCAGTGAGGTGAATCCCCAATCACTGCAAGATCAGTGAGGAATGGGAGCGCAGGAGTTCTGCCTGCCCTGTGCAGGGAACAACCTTCCTCTTGTCTCCAGTGATTTGCAAACTCTTTAGGGTAATAGGTAAATTGTTTCTACCGTGATTATTCAGCACAAAACCAAAGGCTATTCTTTCTGTTATTATTGTTGTTGTTAGCAGCCTGAGTGTCAAAAGCAGGAAAATAATGAAAATAGTCTTCACCTGCCACATCAGCTTAGAGCAACAAAAATATCTTTAATGACTCCTGCCTCATGAGGGAAACTCAGAGATTGCTCAGGAAAACTGTGTTGGATGCCTTTTGTTATGGACCTTGTGTCCCCATTGCCTGGGTGACTTTAGGCATGCAGTTCTCCATGGTGGAGGACTATTCCCAGCTCCCTGGGAATGCTGAAAAGCCCCATGGAAGCCAATTCCCTGCTGCTTTTGAAAATGCCAGTAGATATTCTCTTGGTACTTTAGGCTCTGGAAAGAAAAAGTGGCCCTAGAATCCTCACCTACCATCACACACTGTCATTTTGTGACAATGCCAGGAACCGAGCTCCAAATTTTTGAACACCAGGCCAGTGCCTGCAGCACAAAGCATCCACCCTCACTCCATCAGTCTGACACAAAAAGTTATTCTGGATGCCCTCTTACTCAGCAGGGGTCTGGTGAATACAGGTGTCACCAAGTGATGCAAACAGTCATCAGAGAATCAAGTTCCCTGTATAGGCATCATATACCATCTTAAAACCTGACAGTAACTGTCCAAAATACAGTAGTCCGGGGTAAAAAATCCTACAGAACTCACTCTTTCACTGAAAAAAAATAACAGGCAATATAATTTTAAAATGGATTGATTCTCCTTGCCCATGGTCACATGTCAGTTCTCTTGTCTGGCACAAACCATACATGCAAATCAGGAGACAGAGCTCTCTCAGCACTCACATGCAGACAAAAGGACACCTGGGAGTGGTTTGGAGTAAATAAGGCATAAACAGATATGCATATGTAGAGTCCAGACATCTGAATTTAATAATGCCCTGGTGCCCCAGTCATCAGTGCAGAGGTATCACTTCATTTTATTTGCTATATAGGAACAGAGAGAGTGATGCACAGCAGGGTGAGGCCATGAACTTACACCCAGTATCTGTGCTGAAGAACGAGTTCCAAGTATATAAAACACCTGTAGATTAATTGAAATCATCAGTAGATAGACAATAAATCACTTTACTGACAGTATTTATCACTCCATTGAACTAAACCCATTAATTCTCTTTTATTTCTTTGGCCACAACCAGACTGTAGATATAAAATTGGCTTTTATGCAAATGAGTGTTATAGCCATGAGACATTGAAATTACTCTGGCAGTACCATCCAAAAAGCCATAGGCACAGCACAGTTATGCTCTGCCTGTGTATATTGTAACTGTGTATTTTAGACATTTTACTGGATACCTCACTGAATGAAAAGAGAAAAAAGAAATACACAGAAATTTGAATGTGAAGGAAACCCCCCGCTGTATTTTATCAGTCTGCCACCTACACCAACAATAGTCTATAATAAAAAAGACAGATATGGTCACAGTTCTTCTTATCAGGGTGATCTGAGGGGTATTGAGACAGACAGACAGAGATACAAAGAGTTCATGGGCCAATTTCACAGGCTACAGCCACTGCAGTGGTCTCATTAGGCAAGGTGGCACAGAAAAGAGAAAGGCAATAAATCTATATGAGTTTTCTTGGCCAAAAGAAAGCAGTGCCATGAAAGAAAAGGGCAAGAACAAGGTCCTAGGAAAAAAAGCCAAAATGTATTGACTGATACATCACTCACTATGAACTGAATTAAAATGAAATTTGTATAAATAACACGTCTCAACTATTAATGTGGCTGGTCATCTGCCCACCCCTTTTTTAAAAAACTGTTAATTCTGTGAACCCAGAGGGTGGGGAAAAATACACAAGACCAAAATTAGATGCCTTGAGACTTTTTTCTTTCCTGCAGAGCAGCTGCAGATGATTTATTAGTGAATGGATATCCGCCATCCATTTTGAAATTAAAAATCCCTTGGAGACTCTGCAGCCCCCCCCATGACATTACCAGGGTTTGCAAGTCACAAAGGTGCAGCTGGGACAAGAATTGTGCTCCATCACTCAAAAACTCTATTTTCTTCCCAAGTGCCAAAATCTTGAAGTGTGCAATTTGAATCATCCTTAAATTCCCCAGCATGTTTAAGCACTGTGCTAATAGGATGGTATTAAAGTATTAAAGGATACAGGGTAATCCCAGTGCTCTCCTGCCTTGGTCTCTTGGTGGCAGCTGGGGTTTGGAGTTAAGTGACATACTCAGACTTCATTCATGAGTGCTGAGGAGGGAGAGAGCCACAAGTGAGATTTCAGAGAAACATTCTCCATGTCACCTCTTCAATTTCACTTGAGTTTATGGCTGCAGTTTCTTTAAGCAGGCACAGGGTCTGGCCTCTTGTCTCAGCCTGGGTAAACAGGGCAGACAGACTGCTCCTGTGTGTGCCATATCCCAAGGCTAAGGGCGCTCTTCCATGAAGCCACTGACAGAAATGAAGGGTAATAATGATGCCCAGGAGAAACAGGAGAAAACTGGAGAGGAGAACAAAATAGACCCTACTCAAGTTCAGCATCTCAGATGATATGATGAGACGTACAAATGATGACTCCCCTGTTGGCATGTTGTGATCACTTCTGGCCAGAGAAACTGTGTGCTACTTTTATGCTAGGAAATGACAGGGCTGTTAGTGTTAAATAACCAAAGGGTTAACTGGCCCATACTGTGTGTGATGATTACACTCAGGTATATGTTTCATAGCTGGAATTTGAAATGGATTTTAGGGCAGCAGCAGAAACGCTTTCTCTGAGAGCCATGAGAATATGAACGCCCTTGGCCAGGTTTCCAGAAATGCCAACATTATGGGAGGGATTTTGTGTGGTTCAGAGATGGAATTTGCAACATGCCAAGCTGATGGCACATTTCTCCTCATCCCTTGGATGCTGACTCCTGCCTTCTGCTGCAGTTACCTGATGGGATTTGCCCTAGAGCACACACACAGCTATTACACTGCAAGACAGAGCAGCTCCTCTCCTTGAAATAACTTTGCAGCTGGCCTAGGGAGTCAGAACCATAAAACTTGCACAACCTGGGTATTTCCCACCAGGCAGCTGTAGATCAACCAGACAGCTTATCTAAGGGCTGCTAATTGAGAGGACAAACCTGTGGCTGGGATTAATTAGTACACCTCAGCCTGCAATGACTCAGGTCCCATCAGCAGGGAACACGAACATGTGCACGCCTCATAATTTTATTCAGACAGCTTTGTTGCTTACAGTACTTGTCAGATCTTAAATAATTAGGGTAAACTGCTTCTACCTGATAGAACTTGTTAAATCTTAAATAACTGGGAGGAAAAAAGACTAAATAATGGGGGGGGTTTTACATTCAATCTCTTGGTGACAGTTGTATCCTACATGTAGACTTTAGCCAATAGACTGGAGGTGACCAAAGAAAAGCTCATGGAGATGGATCTGCTTTTACACCTTAGAAATGGAAGTTGAGCATGTTCTGAAGTCTTCAGAGCCTGATGGATTTAAACACCAACTATTCCACTCAACTTTGAATGGATGTATATGCCATGGCTCTGGTTTAAGATACCAGCTTAGAAGATGCTCAACTAAGAAAGGACTTGGTTTAAGGACTTTTATAGCTGGGCCAGAACAAAGTCTGGGCTATTCTTCACCCAGGTTTTTTGAAGTCCATGGAACATTGAGCATCTATTTTTTTTTCCCCTGAAGGAAATGATTCAATGTTTTATTTTCTAACAACAGCTGAGCTGCCATGTACAGACCTTAGTAAGAGAAACTTGTTCACACCAAGAATAGAGGAAAAGAAACTGTATTAAAGAATAGCAAGTGGATACATTTTTTTCATGGACTGTTTCCAAATACAAAATGTGTTTTAAAGCCAGTAAAGTTCTTTTTCCGGATTCCTTTTCTTTAAATAACAAATTTGAAAAATAAGGAGATTAGACATATGACAGGCAGCACAGACACAATAAAATGAAATAAGAGCTAACTAAATAAATAATTAAATAAAGAGGAATTTGCATGTAACACAAAGCAGCCTTGCTCTTCAAAGAGGATGAGTTCCACTATTTCCATGTAAGCAAACTGCAAAAGATTTGGGCAAGTTAAGAGCAGATTAAGCAAATGCAAGACACCAGCCACAATTAAGTGTGTGCAGCAGGCTTGAAGGGAGGCTTTGTTTATGTTGATGTTGTTCATTCAATGGATATTAAAGCAAAAATGCTTCTCAAAGCCCACATCACAGAACCAGCTGTGTCCCAGGGGAGCTGCAAGGTCTGGGTGCCAGGAAGGTGTTTTATCTCCTGAGGGTTGGCAATGAATTTGCTCCACAGATCCTGGAGGAAGCTGAGATGAAGAATTGCAGCTACACACACAGATCCTGAAACCACCCTCTCAATTCCTCCTGTGTCTCAGAATTTTTAAGGTCTGAAAAATAACTCAGTGAGTATGAAAACTGAGTATGAAAACCATTTGTGAGTCTATCTATGTAGATAATAGGGGAATAAAGGAGCAGAAATCTTCATGAGAGGCAAATGACTCTGAGCCTCTGCCTCCTGTTTGGAGGGGCAGGGAGAAGGCAGAGTTTGCTCAGAAACAGGAGCTCAGCTGGGTTTCTCTAGGGGGCAACCAAATAAACTGAAAAGTGGCTATAATTTGATCTCTGCTCTGCTTCTGGGGAAAAAAAAGCAAATATATGCTGCCCTTTGGCCAGAGCTGAATGCAGACTGCCTGTCAATGCAGCCCTGGGAGAACATTCTGGATGTGAGCAGCAAACCTGAAGTCCAGTGCTTCACAAGGCTGTTGGCAAAAACACTTACAGGAAGCACACTCATCCAAAAGCCACAGATAGGGAACACTACAAGAAAATGCATTAATTCTCTGCCTGATCTAATCAGGCATAAAAGATGCTTTTGGTCACATGCAGACGTGGGAGTGGGTGGGTGAAGGAGAGGGCAGGCATGCATGGAAATGAGTCCAAGGATACACACAGATCCAAAATCCAGGGATGCTTCACCCCCCTATCATAGCTGTGCAGCAGAACAACACAAGATTGATTGCAAGATCAATGCAATCAGCTAGGCAGTGAGAGCTGATTATCTGGGAATTCTGAGCAAAGATTATCTATAACAGAATAAAGGGCTGCTGCCCAGCCAGGTACAAATCACAGGATAAGTAAAAAGTGCATTACAGGCTCCTCAACAGGGCGTCACCATGTGAGGATGAATGAGAAAAAAAATACTTGTGCACTTTTAAGAGAAGTTGAATAAGTGCTGTTTAAAATTTCCATCAGTAAACAAGTGGAAGAGTCATGAAGATTGTGTATTTTACACTTATACCAGCTATCACTGGTAATATCCATCTGGGTCTTCCTGCCAGCTATCAGTTCTGTCCTTTCTATCAGTGTTTGATGAGGATATTTTCATTTAATTTCAAGATATGGGTTGTGTTCCTCAACAGAGGAATGAATCTACTGAAGTTAATCTGGTGAGGGGTAGAACTGATAACTCTTGTCAGATTTCTAAATAGAATAGCATAAGTGCAGAGGCCACTTTTATTTACAGAAATATATAAACTGTGTGTGTATAGCCTGAAAATCTGTGGGTTACTTACAAAGTACATGTCACTGTTACAAGTTAATTAACTTTGATTCTTCATGGTCATTATTGACATAGATCATTATATAGATGATATTTATTATCTTATAAACATATCATCCATTGAGAGATGAGGTTAAAAAGAGGAGGGGAGAGTCACAATTAGGGTTAATTAACCCTAAAGAATTGTCACCTCCTCCCAGGTGACTGTTATCTTGACATGATGGAAGGCAGCTCGGATTATCTGTGTGGTGTTTTTCCTCAAACACAGCTTGATCCCAGAGCCACCACAGCACAGAGCTGGGAAAGCCAAGGGGTCAGAAATACACGGTGTACAACAACAACAAACAACTCTCAACATATACAGTCTGTGGAAATACATTAAATCTCATGTGGTGATGGATCATTGAGCGAGAGGGGAAGAACACAGAAATGTAACAACAAATGCTGCAAGGAAGTTGTGGGTCTTTGGGGGATCAAGTGACCTGCAAAAGATCTCATTTTCAGCACCACATGCCCAGTGTTACTTGAAATCACAGTTAAAGTCATGGGGCCTTGGTCTCTTGCACACAGTAACACTGAAAGTAAGCAAGGCTGAAGTGGAAGGATTGTTTTCTACTCAACAAAATAATTTCCTGCACAAGTCACTGAAACCCTTTGTTCTATATGTATACTAAAAGTTTTCCACTAGAGACACTACCTTGATTCCTACACACAAAATTTCAAAATAGAAGGCCCTGAAGTCTGTTAGCAAACACGTAGAAAAATACATCTTCTTTTAAATAATATATAGCTTCATAATCTTTTTTACATGTTTCTTATTCATTTCACAGGTCAGTTAAAATGAAGATGAAACCCTTGTGAGATCACTCAAAAAGATCACACTGCATGTTCATTCCTATGACAAACATTCAGTCATTTCCACTTTTGGTACTTCTGTTGTTGGGGTGGGGCTGACCCTGCTCTGGTTCCTGTTTTCTTTCAGTTGAGATTCAATTGCTCTTTCCTGCTCCCAGCTGCTGGTTCTTTTTACTTCCATTCCACTCCTCCAAATCACTGTTTCAGCCACCAGGCAAAAGCCTCCAAAAGCAAAATCCTCCAGTGCCTGAGATGCCTCAGCACCCAGGTTATAAAAGCAAGGCACTGCCGTGTGCATTTGTCCAAGCTCCAACAGTGTTTACAGCTGCATTTAGATTAGATGAATCTGCAAAACATTCCCCAATATTCAGATGTTTGAGGTAGTTCATGTATTCTGCTTTCTACAAAAATTCTGCATTTGAGAGTAGACACCTCTCCCAGTGGAAATTTCCTCCAGACCAATACATTCATGTGAAAAGTTTCAGCCCCAATGAACTGACATTTTTCTGATGAAAATCTTGCCCCAAACCTCTGAACTATCTCAATGTGCAGCCTCGTGGTACTGAGGCAACCACTGCCTCAGGCTCTTTACTTTAATTTGTACATTTTCATCAAACCCTGAGGCCCCTCGTGGGTTTGTGCTATTGCTGAAATGTAGCTAAAACATTTACTGTATATTTTTGCTCGTTGATTTGAAGTGAAATTATTTCATCACTTTATGTCTTCTTTTTCCTCCTAGTCCTGATGTATTTTGACATTCAGAGAATTACAGTTTAACCAAAAACACTTCAAATTGGAGTTTAGCAGAAAATGAGCTAAGGTAAAAATATTTCCCTTGGAGCTAATAGGCAGAATGAGGGCAGTGACTATTCAGGCATTCAAGTTAAATAAGGGGCTCATTACTGTCCTCTGTGACAACTGCCCAAATGCCAGATTTAAAGGTTCCATTATTTAAAGGTTCAAGGAATACAGTACTCATCTATTGTACAAAGTTTTTGCTTTAAAGTAGCACTTCAAAGTTAAGATCAAAATCCTGTTGAGTGGTTTTCTGTAGGATGGGTCATTTTACTGCTGTCACCCCAAACACCTTCCTAGGAGAGTGATTTCTCCTGCCCTATAGGTTTTCTGCTTGCCTGAAACTCCTCCAGGGAGATTGAGCTGAACTCTAGAAAACTTAAAAAAATTATTATCTAGGAGGATGACCTGGAAAAGAGAAGCTGTGCATTCCACATCTTGGCCTGAAGATACTTCAGAAATTAAAAATTAGAAAACGTGACATGGTGTTGTGCATGCCTCGTAAAAGAGATTCCATTTAGCTGAAAAGAAATCAATTTATTTAGTAACCAAATGTTTGGAGAGGCTCCCTACATTTGCCTGGGGAGAAGAGGAGCTACTCAAAATATAGATGAGACCAAAAAAAAGCAATTTATGTGACAATATATTTAGAAGACTTTGAAAGTTTTCTAATTAATTAATGTTCTGTTAAATATATTTTTTAGTTTAATACACTGTGACTCTCTTTGGCCTTTACTGAGAGGATATATAATTCCAAATATTTGCTTCATGTTTTAATATTGGATCTAAATTTAGTAATCAAATGTCTACTTATCAGTCTGATTGCTAATGTTTGGGAATTTTTTGATAATTTTTTTCCATAAAAATTAACAGAATATTTTCATATTCTTATTGGTGCCCTCAGCTTGCTTTAAAACTGGGTGGGAATCCTGAAGTGTTTTCACTGAAGTATTCAAGAAAACTCAGCTCAAGGACTCTGAGAACTTGAACTTTAAAAACACCACCAATTAAAAAAAGTAATAATTACTATTAAGATAAAATATTGATAATTATTACTATTTACATTAATATCATATTGCCTTATAATAATAGTCATAATTCATTATTTCTAAATTGAAAATAAAGTTTGATTCACCCAGTTTCTCAGACAAGAAAGGTGGAATATGGGACACTTGCTGGCACTGCAGGCAAGCTTTGTGTATGGACAGGTGGGGTGATTTCAGCTGTCAGTTTAAGTCACCCAAACTCTATCCCTTCATCAATAGTTTTTGAGGTTTTGATATATTTTTTTAACTTAAGGGAAGAAATTGGAATTGAAAGTTTAAATTCTTCCAAATTTTATGAGCAGAAAATTGACAATAGTGCCATTTGGACCAGCAGAAACTCTTCATTCAATTTAGCTGAAATTACATTTGCTATTTTGCTCTTTTTGATTGTAAATCAAGAATTAAAAATAAATTATTTGCAGTGGAAAAAAAAAAAAGAACAAAACAGGACTACATTTTCACTGGTAAATTAAATGTGTCCAGAGTTACTCCTTGCCATTGAAGCCAGTTCTCACAGACTGGACTCCATCTGTGCTCTTAATCACTTTTAACATCCAAAAACCAGAGTAACCCCACACAAACTGCCTGCTGTTAATGAATTCCAGCATGTGCCAGCTACCTAACATTGCCTTGTTTAAAACTGCAAGGACATGAGCAAAACCACATTGCAAAATGTTGACAGTCAATAGACTTCCAGTGGACAGGGACATTCCCTGGTCCTGTGGAATTTGCAAATGTGAGTGCTGTCAGAATTTCCCAAAGAATTAAAAAAAACTTCACATTCTTTTCATTTTTGAAGGTCTAGAAAATTAGTTAGTATGTCAAAATTACTAACACTGCCATTGAAAAATTGATAAGACAGCATTTTAAAATAAAATTAGTCCTAAAACCTCCAGTAGATCTACCAAAGAGAAAGAAGACAGACACAGGGATCAAAATTTCTCTGAAAACTCCTTGACCAGCCTGTGACACAGCTAAAATTTCAAATCCCGTCTCCTGGACTCCATTCCAATGATTTCATAACAAATCTTTCTCAGGAGGAAAAACAGATCAAGAAAACACTGAAGCACACAGACTGGCCTGGCATCTCTCACTGCTGAAAGAGTTGAAGCATTTTGCTTCATAGTGTGGAGCAGGAGTGGGCAAAATGCCTGGATTCTCAACAACTGTGAAAGCAGGAGTCTTTATTTATTTTGTGTAGGGGAAATGTATGAATTTGCAATCAGGGCAGCTCGTGGTAGCATGCTGAAATGCAATCAGTTTGCAGTGTGCAGAGAGTCCCAGAATAACTTTCTAACAGCAACATCAGAAAAAGCCACTCCCTTTCCCCCAGGCTGTTTGTACCTCCAACATGTAATTTTGCCATTAGTGAAGTGTGATGAAAATTAAGTCACTTGTACAGCCCAATATGCTCACTCAATCAACCATTTTGTTTTTTTTTTTTCTTTGTTACTAATTCAGGGCTCAACTGAGGAATAAATTGGCTGCAGAATTCAAGCTGCTAAAAGCTTTTTGAGAGTCTTTAGCATTGCAACCACACTGCCTTCACCAGAGCTGTAAACTATAAATCTGAGGAGAGAGGAAGGTCATGCTAAGATTTCAGAGCCATAACCCAAGCTCCTGCCTCAAAACATGTCTTCTACCACCACGAGGATATTTGACATTGCAGGCAGGCACTTTTCCAGCTCCCAGTGTTAGCACAGGCACTTAAGGAAGCACAGAGAGGAGGATCAATGAGCCTCTTCATATTTTCAGCTTCTCTGTTTGGTAGCATAGTTTGCTGATGGAATTCAGAGGTGGATTTGTGCAGAGACTGCCCATAAAAATGGATGTATGAGGACAGTCCAGTGGAACTCTTGGTCCAGTAGACTCCAAAATCAGACAGCTAGGGAGGAAAAAAGAAAGCCACCAGCAATACTTTCCTAGTGCAGTCCATCCAGCCTGCTGTAGTCATTGAGCTTGCTGTCCTTGAGATGCCCACTATAAAAAGGCCAGGCAGTCAATCCTCTAATTTCACAGGGATCTGGAAAAAGGGGACAGGTTTTAGACAATATCTTCAATCAGTGATAATGTAACTGATTTCGTTGGGAAGAAATTAATGTGAAACCAGTTAAGAGCAGTTCAACCTCAAAAAATTTGGCAACAGAATTGTTTTTACTAGAACCTCACTGTGAACAAGCAGAAATGCTTCTTGCAGTTTGAGAGGACAAATTATATCTTTATAGTCTGTATTTCTTAATATTATAAGCTTCTTTTTTTTTAGTAAAACACATGCTATAAATATAAAGCAGCATTTGAAGGTGAATTTATTATTCTGATGTCACTGTAATATATTAAATCAATTTGTTAGCACAACTGAGGTTAGATTTAAAAGATGGCATCCAATTATTGGAACAACATTTTGATGTCCTAAAGTTGTCAGAATTGACGTGCAAAAATAGAGAGATTGATAAATACAGAAATTTATAATCAGAGATAGTTTTCAGTTTGGAAGAGAACAGAGAAGAAAATTTGCCTGCCAAAACAGAAAATGCAGATCTAACACAAAGTTTTTGATAAATATATCTTAACTTGAGTGAATTATTTTGGTTGATATATATAACTCAATTTAAAATACACTTTCTTTTTTTTCTTTTGAGGTTATATTGGGCTTTCAAATCTTTCAAGATTTTCAAGACATCAGGTAAGAAATGTACCTGTTGCTAAACTAAACATTCTCTTAGCCTCAAAACTATATTTAATCACATTTTTAAAATTACCAGCAGAACTAAAAATCATTTTCTACTCCCACAGCTGTAAATAAATTGAGCACATCCCTTATTCTAAATGCCAGTATTAGTAATCCCTTTGCCCAGGATTTCTCTCCCGGGAAGCTGAGAAGCCTCAGAGAAAAAGGAAAACAATAATTATCTCATTGCTTTGCCTGTGTTTTGCTGCTTTGGAATGTGTTTGGAAATTGTTTATCCAACAGGTGATTGTTTGATTGCTTTCATGTGAATTGTTTTGACTTAAAGACCAATCACTGTCAAGCTGTGACTCTGGAATGAGTCATGAGTTTTTATTATTATATTTTTAGCCTTCTGTAAATGTCCTTTCTGTGATCCTTAGCACAGTTTAGTACAGTATTATTTAATATAATGCAGTATCATAAAGTAATAAATTAGCCTTCTGAGAACATGGAGTCAGATTCATCATTCCTGCCTTCGTCTGGGAACCCTGCAAATACAAGAGACCTCATCCCAAGATGTTCCTTGGGCAGCCAGGGTGACACCACCCAGCCCCTGTGAGCTGGCACCAAGGCAGGCCAGGAGCAGCTGTCAGACTGCTCAGGCTGGAGAGCAGATGTCACACTTGTGCTGCTAATTCAGAGTAATGCCACCCACTCCAGTTCCCTTTTGCTGGGCAATGATAATTCCTCATTTTCACCCTGAGCTAAACTTTAATCCATAGGACTTTCCAAGCCTGAATTTTCTGCAACGTGAACAAGACCAATTCTGTTATTCACCAAAGGGAAAAAAACAAAAAAAATAAAGAAATTAAATAATGAAATGAAATGATGAAATGAAATTAAATGAAATGCTAAGGCACCTTATAGATCCAGCTGATTTGGTTATGTCTTTCTGGCTGCATGAATCCATCTGAGGAAACAAATACATATAAAGATGCCACTTCATATTTCTACTCAGAAGGATATTTTATTGTTTGGATGAGCCACAATGTCACATCACATTACTGAGGAGCACAACCCCATGTTCCTAATTCACAAAAGTCTGTCTCCTTGCTCACAACCAAAAGTGGCATAAACCCATTTATAATTTAAGTTGCTGGCAGTTCCTAAAATGGCTTTCCTGGAGAATAATGAGATAGACCAGGGGGGTAAGAAACATGATAAGTGACTCCACAACAGAAGGCATAATGAATAGTTGCTCTGTCCCTGGCAAGTGGCTGTGGTAGTAGAGAACCCTGTCATGCACTGTCTTTTATGGCAAGTCATAAATTAAAACAGATTTTTATTGTGAAAGCTTCTGTCACTGCAAGGAGGAAGAACAATATAGTGCCACATTTCTTTCCAGGATTGCAAATCAAGGCCAAAATCTCTCCTAATGTAAATTATGTCAATACATTCATTTCAGCTGAGTTTTGCCCATGTTTGTAATCAGAAAAAGTCATAAACTGCTTCTGGTTTAATTTAATTGGAGTATCAATTCTTCAAAATTGTTATGTTACATTGAATTTTAGTTACCACTGTCAGCCTGTAAAAGACAATCTGGCACAAAAAGCTGATTCTGTGCATAAGTCAATGGGAATAGACAGGAGGATAGGTATTAGGGAGATGAAAATAATGCTATTTTAATTTATGATGCCAGAGGAGTATCTGTCTTCTAGTGTAATCACCACAGCTGATCAGTAGAATTATGAAAATCTGTTGCAGCCAGCACAAATAGAAATCTAGCAACAGCTCCAAAATAAAATGTTACTTTTTTTTCTTTTTTCCTTAATGAATTTTTCTGGTTTCCTGCTCATAACTTAAGAGGAACCAAAGACCTAATTTAGGGTAAACTTTGCTGCTAATAGCAGCAAGAGGCCATCAGGACAGCCAAAGTATTAATCAGCTTTACAGAGGTGTAAATCCAACACTGAGCACAGACTAACAGTGTTGGAGGGCTGCCCACGTGCTGCAGCCTGGACTCAAATATTCTCAAAGTGTAGTTTATGTGCTCTTTCCATGTCTTTCTGTACTGTTAAAGTGCTTTATTTCAGAAGCATATGCACACAGATTCATGTGCACAGAGCTGTCTCTAAATATACATTTGGGAGCAGAGGGGAGCTGACCCAGGATCCAGTTCACTAGGGACTGAACTCCTTGCATTTCTTGTTTTGCCCATTCCAGGTACCATTAACACCTCGTGGGTTTATTCCTTTCAGACCAGATTTTGCTCCAGGCTGGGTTTTTTGTACCCTACACTCTCCTACTGCCCTGCCCATGGCTCCTTAATCAACACCAAGGGCAGCCACATCAGCGGCTCATTTGTGTTCAATTAAAACTGCTGGAAAAACAGGGTCTAGAGGATGCAGTAAGTATTCTGAGCATCCTGAAAAATTGCAGTTGTGAGGTGGGAGGAATGCAAACAGGGGTGGGAGCAGAGCTTTGCTCTGGTGTCAGTGGGGATGTGCAGGGCAGCGTGCACAGAGGTGTGGGGCTCTGTGGCACTGACCTGACTGGGCAAGGGCCAGGGCACCTCTGCAAACCCTGCAGGTGTCTTTGCCAGACCAGAACCAAGGTGTTTTGCCTTCCAGCAGTGCTGAGACCAGTGAGGACTGGAGCTGGCTTGCTCAGACACACCTGCACACCACCTCTATTGTAAATGCAGGTTCACCAGAGGGGAGAGAATGATGCATCTGACTCCATCTTAACAGAAGGCTAATTTATTACTTCATTATACTATGTTATATTAAGGGATGCTGCACTATTATACATTAAAGAATACAGAAAGGATTCTTACTGAATGCTGAAAAGATAATAATGAAAACTCCTGACTCTTCCCAGAGCCCTGACACAGCTTGGGCAAAGAGTGAAAACAACTCACAGCAGAATGCAATGGAACAATCTCCTGTGGGTGAACAATCTCCAAACTCATTCCACAAGAGCACAACACAGGAGAAGCAAATGAGATGAGAATTGTTTTCCTTTTCTCTGAGGCCTCTCTCGCTGCCTTTCAGCTTCCCAGGAGAAAAAGCCCTGGGTGAGGGAATTTTTCCAGAGAATGTGAATGCCACACCCTCCACTCTCACCTACCCAGGTACACGCACCCACATGTGCTGTCTGCAAGGACTAAGAATCAAACTGGCAGCTGAGAGCACACTGATATTGAAATAAAGTCAATCAAATCCTGGCGACCAATTGTTTGATTTAGAAGCGTTTCTCTCCAGACACAAACATGCTTCTGATAGAACAGTTTTCTATCAAGGGAAAACAACTGAGGTAGCATTTTCTCAAAGACAAATATTCTCATAATAGCACTTATTTAGACAGAGGAAACTGGGATATTAATTAATTCTTCCCCAGTGAAATTCCATTGAATGCTCTGATCTCTCTGCCTTCAAAAGGAGCTGCTCACACCCATGCACTTTCTGTGAGCCAGACTCTGATTTCTAGTTCCATATCGCTAATCAGATATTTCCCTCTTGCATTCATTTAATTATTCCATATTAATAAACCCTGACTTTTAGACAGAAGCTCTGTGAGGTGCATTCTCAACATGATGCACACTAAAATCCCCATGGCATCATCAACAGCAGGGCTCATGAGGAGAACTGATTACAACCTTAGGTTTTAGCCATTGCTACCTTACTTTTACATTTTTCCTCTGGTGATTTTTTGAGTGCCAACACATATACTGCTGTTCCTCTCTTTGCTGAAAACCTTCCTAGGAACGCTACTAAAAAGGTTCCATTTATGCAAAATAGAATTTTAATCTAGAAAATGCAGCTTTGAGACTCTGCAGGGTGAAAGGAATCCCCTCAAAGTACAGCCAAATAGGTTACAAAAGCAGGTCACAGAAATCTGGTTTCCTAGGGAGCTTCTGTGCATTAGAGAAATTGGCAGCTCCAAGCTGCCCACATTAAATGTGTCTAGAAAGGATTTTGACAGGTCTCTACAAATCTGGGACTTTCTGTGCCTGTAGTACATTTCCAGTTTTATGGCAAGAGAGGTAAGAAAGGGAATGGTTTCTGTGCAAGAGTTCCATGCTGAATGAACACTCCTTTGGACAAATATGCATTTATTCTGAGGTCACTTGTAAATCTCTCAACAGTCTAAAAATATTTTATTTTACTTACTCCACTTTCACCTTTTTTTATTCTCTTTCAATGGGATGTTATGACCCAGTATGGCTATGTTGCTGGTATATTTGAATTCTGGTGCAGAATTCAAGGTTAGCTCAGAAATACTGAGCTCACAGAGAAACATGTTCTGCCCCAAGTTATTTCAATGAATTATTATGGGAAAGGTAACATTGTGAAAATATTTAGAAGGTTAGAAATGAATACCCCTTCACTGTGTTGGTCTGGGTATTATGCCTTAATAAAATATATGATAATAAATAGTCTCTTCACTTACTCAAATCAAATAAAGGAATTCATCCATGGCATGGTTTTATGAGTCTAGCTACAGGAAGTTATGTATATAAAATAAGAGCTGAGAGATTTGCATAGTCCTCAGCAAATGTACAAAATGACATTACAAAATCTAACGTGTATGTAATGTACTACACAAACCATTTGCATTCACTCACAAGATGCAACAAGAGAGGAATTTTCTGAACGTGGTGAAAGCTGAAACTCTAGCTAAGTGTTTGATTTTCAGAAAGTGCTGATAAGACACTTGCTGGAAATCAGGAGTGTTAGAGTGATCATCCACAAATTGAAGACCATGGGAAGAAATCTGGAATAATCACTGCTAAAAGAAAAGATCAAGTCATCCTTACTTCTATGGAGAGTGCTCTTCATCTGCAGCAATATAAAAACTCCTCAGAGCAGGACTGTCCAGCTACTAGATCAGTGCCATACCACATGTCACTTTGTCCTTTAATTATAACTGAAAGGCAAGAAAATGTCGATGTTTGCAGCTTCTGAGAGACAGATGCAATTCAATAATTCACACTGCTGCAATTGTGCATCACGGTTGGCTGCTGCTTTATAGGATCTTAGAGAACTTTTCTGGAAAGTCTATAATAAAATGATCACTGCTTTAAAAAAAAAAAATCAACCTGTTCTCGTGGAAAAGAAAAATATATCCTCTTCTGTTAAGAAAACCTGTAGGGTTTGCTTATCTTTTATCAGCTATTCCATGTCTTTGAGTTTATCTGCTTGTTTTCTACTTAAACTGTCCATTTCCAATCAAGCACGTGTTCTGTGCCTTTTAGGCATCTGTTCCTTTTTGTTTTCCCTGCAATGCTCATTATTGCCCATGACAGATCTTTTCCTAAGACTGCTAAGCAAAGCAGAAGGCTGCTCCAGAGCAGCATTGCTCTTCCTGGGCAGTTCACACGAGATCAATGTTCATTAACATTGGTAATTCACCACACAAGGGGACAGTGCCTTAAAAATAACCCTCTTGAGGACAGGCACAGGGAAATGTTACCCACATGGATAAAACACCACCATCTATTTTTTACACACCTTCTGGACAGCTCCTATTGGTGTTAACTGCTGGCATTGCAGCATTTTCCTTCTGTCCAGCTGCTCTGAATTCTTTAATTCTCCCACAGCCCCAGCTTCTGCCTGGTCCACCTCCAACCTGGGCTCACTCCCTACATTGCTCCTTCTTCTCCTGCTGTCAGATTTTCTGACAGAAATCCCATGGCTGCAATGACTCATTTCATCTGTACCCTTGCAAATGTTGCAGAAGAGAATCAGTCCTTGGGATATCTCTAGGCTGTGGCATTCCCTGCCCATGGAAACAGGTGAAACACTTAATGAGGCTGTGATCCTTCTTTGGGCCAAACCAAACTTGTGAAGAATTACTTTAGCTTTTCTTCAGCTTGAAGAACACAGGCTTGTTTGGCTTTTTTGGTTTTTTTTCTAAGTACATGAACAAATTTAGGACAAAATGATGGGTTGATAATCTCACAGCATTTTCTCACTATCCTGCTGTGGGAAATGCTGCAACAAACCTTACAGGTTTTGTGGCTTGGGTTTTCTGTTTTCAATTGAAAATACAGTTTCTACATCACCAACTTGTTGGCAATTTTCATTTTTTAACCCTGAAGTGCTCCCTGCTACCATCAGGAATTGCAGCCTGCCAGTTTCAGGTTGGCTTGGCCTCATCTTTCTTGTTTCATTGAACAATGTTTCTTTGAAGTGACCTGAAATTTTTTTTGGCTGGTTTTGTTTTTATGGAGTTTAATATCAAACTGCATTTCTCTGCTTGGTGCTCTGGTTTTGAAGCACCCAAAAGATTTATGAAGGTAAAAACTACAATACGTGAAAAATGCTGAAAACTAATAATTTGGATTTGAAAATGAAAATACAGTTATCTTGAGAGAGCTGAAGAGTTATTTCTTTTCCCCCTAAAATCCTCTTAGTGATTGGTCAGCACATTTTGTATTTCTGAATAATGTTTTTCCACTGAGTTATTCTTTAAAAGTACTGACCAACACAAAATGTATGAAAGCTTTATCTTCATCATCCAATTCTTTCTTATACTCTTAGATCATAATTATGATTTAAATTTTTTTTTCTTATCCTTCTGCAGTCACCACCAAGAAGTTTACAGCTCATGACAGCATCCATTTCATGGTGTAGCCATTAAACTCCTTCAAGATTGATTATCACCAGCTTTGCTGATGGGTTTGCTTGCCAGTTTTAATATGCTTCTTCATTCCTCCGAGGTAACTGCACGTCTTTTTGGCAGATTGCTTTAAAATTAACTGATAATGACTTTAATGTGTTGATAATTTGATAATGCAGCCCTCAAAATCCTATTACAGCTGCTTGCAGTTTGCTGATTGGCCACATCATTTTGCAGGAGGAGTTAATTGTGAAAGACTTGCAATTTTACATGAGCAAATGCCACAAACTTTATGTATGGAGCACATCTGGAGGAACTCCTCTGAAGTTAAACCAAATTTATACGATTAAAAACCGAAAACTGATATTTCCTATGTGTAAAAAAATGAATAAAAATTCACAGTGTTCATCCACTCCAATGGCTGTCAGATAATTCAAATTAAAAACAAAAATAAATTCATCATACAAAGTAGTAAGCATACCTATTCTTTGTTGTTTTCAAACAATATTTTCTGCAGCAGAAGAAGAGCATCATTGCATGGAGTGATATTACCAGCAGTTTCTGACCAAGGTATCATTAACTCAAAACCTAATTACTTTAGCCAAGTACCCTAATTTAAAGAGTTTTCTCAGTTTATATGAAGACCTCACTCTTACAGCAAATACTGAATGCCCTCTGTACTTTTCACTGATTTCATTAATGTCACTGCCCTATTCTCTGAAGACAATTTTTAGGCTTGCTCTCCTCTTTGTGCTGACCCTGGACACAGTGAGCAACCCCAGCTCCCTGCCCTGTGCCCGTCCTGTGTCCGTGCCCTGAGTCACACACAGCTGAGCAGGGATACCCAACCTGTGCTGAGCTACCACAGTGGGATAACCTGCCTGAGTGCCACCACAGGGAAAGGGCAAACCCACTTCTATTTCACTTAGAGAGAGTTTAAATTTCCTTAGTCTCGAAAACTTTAACTAGACCAACAGATGGTACATTCAGAGAGCTTTACATGAGTTTGGAAGGGGAAAAGGGACAAAACCAGGCTGATGAGTGCTGGGACAGTGTGCCAAAACTTGAGGAAGTTTTTGGTTTTTTTGTGGTCAGTAAATCTTTCAATGCTGTTTCTCATAGTGCCCTTCTGGTCAAAATGTCCAGCTCTCAGCTGGATAAACACATCATGGGATGGGTGAGCAACTGGCTCATGAGCCAGGCACAAAGGGTGACATTCTCACAGAGCTCAAGAAGCACTTGGACAATATTCTCAGGCACATGCTGTGGCTCTTGGGGCGTCCTGTGCAGGGCTGGAGTTGGACTCCATGATCCTTGTGGGTCCCTTCCAATCCAGCTTATTCTCTGGTTCTGTGATTCAGGGAAATGCAAAACAACTGCATTTTAAACAGTTGGTTCCAAATCACCTGGTAAAATGCACCCACAGAACTGCCTTTGACTCCAAAAGGTTTAGTAATGAAAAATATGAAGCACAAGTTAGATTCTCAGCTGACATCAAATCAGCAGGGCTTAACACCAGTGGAATATCCAGCTCCAAATATACTTTTCATTGGCAGTGAAATATGTATCTGTGAGCTTGGACTAACAAGGGAGGTTTCAGATTAAGCAGAGGTTTGAAGTGCTGACTCCACATACAGCTCCATTAAGTAAATTATAGTGAATCATTTTTAAAGCATAAATTACAAGTGGCTGGCACTTACATGTGTAACTTTACATATTGATCAGCAGCAGAATGAGAAATACAAGTGTATTTGGAAGAGTGCAAGGTGTAGGTATTGGAAATACCTACAGAGACGTGCCTTTAAGTGACTGCTCAGGAGCTCTGGGACTGAGCAGCACACATTTGAATTCAAACCATCCATCTTACTGAACCAAGCCCAGCTTCATGCCCTTCCCTCTGATCCTGTCCCTGCTCAGCACAGAGAAGGGGGAGCAGTGCCTGCCCTTCTGCTTCCCCTCATGAGGAGAATTCTTGCACCCTTCCCAACCCAGCCTCTGCTGCTGGAGGTAGAACAGGGTGTTTCTATATTCTCTTGCATGATATATTTACTATTTAACATTATTGCATTTGAAAATTAATGAAAATAGTTTTCACTACAACTGCTTATGAATTTATCATTCTGTATCATTTCAGCATGAGAATAATGGGAGTTGCAATAGGAGGACTGGGGGAAATGTGTCTGGCTAATTTAAAGGCAAAACTCTAAAGTTTAAATTGCAGGAAATGGCTGAACAATCTCACCTGGAACTCTCTTCTGTCTTTCTGTCCTTTCTTCACAAAGCCAGTATAAAAATAATGAATTATTAATAATCTGATATTTTGACACTTTCTAATCTTAAATTGTAAATGGAGAACCTAAAATTTTATTCCATTTCTTTATTAAAATGATATTTTACACACAAAAAGGAAGTAACACCCTCTGATATTCTTTGCACCAAGTTAAAGAGGAAAATATTCATCAGCACCAACATAATTAGGATTTTACTCCTTCCTGTTTCTAGATAACCATGACAAGTTCCAAACACTATATCTTAATGAGGGTATATCATCTTTCCTGACTGTAAAACTAGAACATTTCAGGACTCTTTTCCCTTTATTGTTCTCTTTTGCCCTCATTTTCTACATAAACCTCCCACTTCATCATGTCTGAATAATTCTGAATCCTTCTTCAGCAGCCCTTTGTGTCTTCCTGACACTTCATAGTTCACACTTTTATCAGACTTAGGGAAATGTTTTCTTATTTGTTTGGAGCAAAGGAGAGCAACACAAGGATAGAATCTCAGCCTAGAAGAAATAAATGTATTCAATTACAGTCTCCTGTCTTACTCTTATCCAAACCTTCAGACAGACTTTGGAGACTGTAGGATGTGTGTAGGTGAGGTAACACAAGGCTCATACAAACTTTCCAAGAGTTCAGAAGCATCTAGAAAATCTCCCTGCTTTTGTTTTCTCCTGTTCCTCACAGCTGAGCTGCTGTGAGCTGCCCCATATCACCTTTTCCTGCCTTCATGCTTGGCTGGCATCTGTTTGTTTGTATTATTGCTCTACCCTTTCATTGTTTGCAAGCCCTGATGGATATCAATCTGCAGTACAAGCACTCCTTTACACAAAAAGGACATCTAAAGTAATTGTAAAAAGGATAAAGATGTGAAACATCTAGGAAATAATGTAGCCCAAATACAATATTATGGTAGGAAGTCACAGAGAATCAAACAAAAGAGTTGCTTGGTTACACTGCTGCCTCTTTTTTTTTTTTTTCCTAACTGAAAAAAGAAGTAATTTCATATTTTGGTTAAATGGTGAGGAACTGTCCTAAACAGTTTCTTGAACTGAGGTAGTTTAGCTAAGATCCTTTAGTCTTCAGCAGAACAGGAAAAAAAACCAATAATAAACAAAAGTTAATATTAACCTGTACTGATTTTCCACGTGCAAGATAATTCTTACTCAGGTGAATATTCCCAGGATCTTTAATGAATTTACCTGTGTAACTCCTGTCTCAGAGATGGAGAAAGGTGAAGACACATCTTAAAAACTGTGTGAGGCCACGCTCCTAAACCTCACCAGCCTGAGCTAGAGTTGGCATTTTTACCACTGACTATTTCATAACATTGCATTATTTGTTGATATTCCAGAATACTGATGGGATGACAAGACAGCATCTTTCTGGTGTGAGTTCCTCTAGGAATCATCTGAGCAAAGAGCCTCTTCACGAGGCTCAGGGCATGATCAGCAGCAATCACTTATGCAGATGTAGAGGTGCTCTGGCAGTATTCTATACTTGGAGGATCCACTGATTTTTGGCAGGAATTTTAAATAATGGATGAGTTGAACATGAGGTCCCCGAGGGAAAAATGTATCACGCAAACACTAACAAGTACATTATTCACTTGCTTAGAAAAATTCAATTGTCAGTACATGATTTTCACAGGCAGGTGAGCAACAGGAGAGAACCTGTCTTGCAGAGATGCTTGTTTTTAGGTTAACATTGCAGTGTGAAACCTGATATTCCAAATATCTGGGGGATAAAGGGTGGGTGGGAGAGGTGACCTTGATCACACTCTGAGCACATCACTCACCGTGGGGGCTGCTTGGACCACATCAGTCTTGTCCCTGCCTTTCTTCCCTGGCTCTATGATTAACTAAGGACTAGAATTAAATATTTTCAGTGTTGCAAAGTTTGTGCAATCCCTCACTGTGACAGCTCTGCCTCGCTGAGCTCTGAGGCATCACCAGGGCAACACACCAGACAAACTTCTCTGGAAGTGTCTGGGGAAAAGGATGTGGAGGGGATGGAGGGTGCTGTGGGGCACTGAACAGTCTCAGCACCACAGGGATTCTCAGCTGTTACTCTCTGAAAAGAACAGAGTCTGCTTGTCAGACAGGCAGGGTGAGTCAAGAAAGAATCATTTTGTGATGTTCTCTGTTCTCCTTCACCAGTCACTTTGGCATGATCCAGAACATGGACAGCAGGCAATTACATGAGCAAACTTCTGATTTAGTGCTGTCTGCATGATTCTGTCTGGTGTTTCACTCCAGTTACACTTCTAGGAACTTTCATTTCCCTGTGTATTTCTCTCATGCCTACAAAGTGTATGACCACAAAGGATTAATCATAGTACAGCAAGTGGCCAAGGAAAAATGAAGAAATTGTACAATTGGAGATAAAGTGACACAGAGGAGGTTTAAGGATGCTACTCACCAAGACATACACCTATGATCAGACTATGAAATATTTTAGTAATAAAAAGAGCCCAACAGAAGTTGGTTTCCAACAACAGTTTTTAAAGAAAAAAAAGGCCACATTTTCAGGGCAATAAAATTTTCAATAAATCAGTACTTGATTTGATGAGTAGAATATTTTGGAAGAGAAGGAAAAAGGATGAACTATGGAGGAAGAACAGCAGAATAATCAGAACAATTTTAATATTTTCCAAACCAGTGCTATGACATTTTGCCACAAAATATCAATTTCAAAATCACTAGCATTAAAAAAAACAAACAAAATACCTCAACCAAACAAACAAAAAAAAATTGCAAAAGAAAGAAAGAAGGAGAAAAAATACCAGATAATTGAATGAATGATTGTGATTTCTTCACATTATCCAGGAAATTATAAAGTAAGAAAATGAAGCTGATATAACCAAAGCAGTTGCAAAATCTGTTTTTAGCAACTTGAGGCAGATTCATAAGGTAGTGCTCTTATCTTTCAACCATTAATAAGTGATGACTGTTGCAAGGGGACCTGCCTGCTCACATATTTCTCTCACATTCATTGGCCCCTCTGGAGAAGGGCTGTGCTGTACTTTGGAATAAAGTTCAGCTCTCCCTGCAGAATTCCCATCAGCAGAGGCTGAGCTGTAGGCATGACTCCTGCACTCCAATTACTTAATAAAGCTGGCAGCTGCTGTCCTGGGAGCACGAGCACTCACCTTAAATATTGCATAAAAACAGCAACAGAGGGGGAACCAAGAGGCAATTCCAGCAACACTGAACAGAACCTGAGCCCACTTCTGCCTGCTGGAGAGCTGGCCTGGAAGCACTGCTGGCTTAGGGAACAGGGTGCTTATGTCATAGCAAAATGCAACAGAAGCCAGGGCCCTAATTAAAAATTTGGATGCCCTAAAAATGATCCTGCCCTCTGAGGAGAGTGCTGAGATTGGAAAGGCAGAGCTCCCACTCATGACTCACTCAGTGTGGAATGGGTTTCCTTGCTGGGCATTTAAAGAACAGACCCATGACATCTGCTTTGCTCCCAGATCTTATCAGCTGGTGCCTCTCCCTGGCTCTTCTGGCAGCAGAGATGTGGTGGTGCTCTCCCCATTGCTTCTGTGTCCTTTTTGCCACCCCAGCTGAAAAAAACCCACATTACCACGGAGCAGTGATACTATTTACTTTGCTAAATGGAGCTCAAGAAAGAATATATATAAATATATATAAATTCCTTTTATTCTGGATTGAGCTGCTGGAGTCAACCCTTTGTCTAAAAGGGATCGCTCCAGGATTAGCTGAAAGAAATTCAGATTCTCTTTTTGCCCCCCTAAAGGGATGCAGAAGCCAAGCAGAAATGTAACAGTCAGGCCTATTTCCTATTATCCCCCTGTCTGGTCCCACAAAGACTGGAACAATTTTGCCTAACACAAACAGTCAGTGGGATGTTTGAAATTCCCATTTAGAGTGATTTCAGAGTGCAAGTCCATTATGTTTCTCTGAGACTCACGCTCTTAAATTACTGAGGATTTAAAAGAAACCAGCTTGCTGCCATATCCCAATGTAAACTCAGAAGAACCATAATTGTCCTTTCAGCATCTCTGCAAGGGAAACATTTTCCTTTCTTTTATTGAATTCTGCAGTTCACAGCAACAGAGTAAAAGTTTTTTCTAACCTGAACTAATGAACAGTAAATCATTTAAAGCATGCAAAAGCAGTTCAGAGAAATGGAAAAACTCAGTTGTAATTCGTTGAATTTCCAGAGTAGATTTCTCTGCATGATGTTCCTCATTTCACAAAACATGCTCATTTTCAAGAATTAAAGGGGAAAAAAAAGAAAAAGATAAGAGATAACTTTGTTTCATCATATAAAGTGTAAAGCAGCATTCAGGCCAAGGGAAAGAGGTCTAGAGAGTGGAAGAAAAAATTTATTTCTATTGGAGAATATTTCAAACACATCTTCCCTCACAAAAATATTTTCTCTTCTAACTTCCCCAAAGGCACTATTTAATATGGTTCCATAAAGATTATTAAAAAACCTGGTAATATTACAAAATGAAATTAAACCCATCAAGACACCCAGTAGGAAAATTATGACAAATTATGTTAATTTTGGTCTACTGTTCCTCTACTGCTGGACAAGGGTCATGTGTTTGCAATAGGAAACTTCACATTAAATTGTGAAAAAAAGTTAATTCTGCTAAAATTTTCCCTCAGATTATGATCTATCCTCCAGCAATATTTTTTATTTCTTTAATTTCCATCACACATCTAATTATAATTATAATTATTAAAACTGTATATCCAGGCTCCTGTGGAAAGATGAGTTGTGGTTGCAGGCTCACTGGATACTCAGGTATTGTTACTTTTATCTGTTGTAGTCTCTCCTGATTTTGAAACTAGATACCTCCTCTTGAACAAACTTGAACTTCTTCATATTGGCAAACATTTGCCCCTTACCCAGTCTCCTTTTTTTGGAGTGATAAACTGCATTTGACAAGTGCCCATCTAAACAAGCACTTTTAGTGTTTAGTGCTAAAATCTGGGTCCTTGGTAAAGATTAAAGAAAGGAAATTTGATTTTCCTAAGACACATTTTACCATCAGAGACTTGCAGATCCTTGAAATAAAATCCAGAGCAAAGAACCTGAAGCTGATAACTTGCTCTTTAAATCCTGAATGTAACCAGGAGTTCACAACAAGGACTAGACATAAACATTTTGCCAGAAATGACATTTGGTTTGGTTCAATGTAATTAGCCAAATAACTGGTGGTTATGTAAAAATAATGGTTATATGAAAATAGTGGGTCTCAGTTTGCAAAGCAAGGTAAGGTTTGGTCTTACTAGAGAACAGTCAGGGTTTTGTTTGCAAAGTTGGTGCCTCCATTATAGAGAGAGAGCCCAAAGATTAATCCCAAACTCTTCAGCTCAACTCTGCCCCCAAATCACACCTGGCAGCCCAACACAAATCTAAGAAACTGTTCTTCAGGATTTAACTGATCAATTTCCCCCCATTTGTAATTATGTGAAGCCCTTGCCTTGCTCAAGGCTCACTGTAGTTTATAAACATCTCGTTTACACACACGGTGTTTCCTTCAGCACAAGAGCCACTGGTGGGGAAATTGTATCCAATAAAACAGACACTCGGAAAGAGTGAACCTCCAGGGACTCGATGGACCATATGGGAAGAGGAAAACACCCAAATTGATAGGGGAGATTCTGTTCAGCTAATTTGGAATTTACTTAACAAACACAAAGAGTTTATATCTCACAGACATTTGCTTGTAGAAAAGGTAAGCTCAAGAGCACATATTTTGCACTGGTAAATATAACTTTAGGCTACATTTTAAAAAAAGATTATACTTTTAAATTCAGTCAATAAAAACTGAATAAAAGCTGTGAATTTTGCCATATTCAAGTAAGTTGTGTCTAAGATAATCACACTAAATACAGGGAATGAGCAGCAGCCTAACAACAGCAGACACTGCAGTGATCAGTTTCCTTTCTGTTTTACACAAACTCTTCCATTGGGGAATACAAACAATAAGAAGCTGACTTTTCTCTGAGAAGGTGGTGGTTGTAGAGATAAGAGATCTCCTGAACTAAATGACACAACACTCATCTGCAGAGCTTCAGAGGTCAGTGAGAGATAAGGCAGAGAGAGGGGCTGGTGCTGCTTTACAAAGCAATGATAACAACACATTCATAACAGGGTGCATCCTCACCAGACATTTGCTGTTATCTCCAACCTTCCAGTCAAACAAATCATCTTGCAGGGGGTTTCAACTACTCTGTGCTTTCCTGTTATTCATTCCACACAGAAAGGACTTGCAGCACAATCTCCTATATACAAGTACATATACAAGTACCAACACTTTATGATCATTAATGTCTATTTGCTGCAATATCACAGCTAGTGTCATCTCTGAACTTAGCTCAGAAATTCATTTTCCCAGAGCTTGCCCTTCCACAGAAAGCTCTGAAATTCCACTTGCTGATAGAGGAGCTGTGCTTCTTGACAGCAAGCAAACTTCAGCAAATACAAACCATGAAGGAGGTAAAAGGTGGCAACACAGTGCAAAAATTCAAATGTTCTGCTTGCAAGGGCAGGGCAGAGTAGGCTGCTGTTTCAATCAGTTTTGCAGTGGCCTCTATCTTTTGCACATAAGTGCAGGGATGCCAGCACATTTCAGTCTCCTTTCAATATTCAGCTGGTCCCTTGTATTCTCTGTGGCTGCTGTGCTGCTCCAATCCATTTTCCCAGCCTCATGCTGCTGGGTCTGCTCAGAACTTCAGCAGCATTGAAGAGTTGGCAGTGCCTGCAAGGTGCTTGTACTGCTTTATTTACTGAGATACATTTTTCTGTTTCAGCACTAGATCTGCATCATTTAACCAAAAAAAAAAAAAAAGGCAGGAGACACCAGATGTTTTGTTGTGCTAGTTACTAATTATCAAAGAACATGACAGACATAATTTCTGAGGGTATCAGGAAAGATTTGAGGAGTTGAATAAGCAAAGATTAAGAATTCATGAAATTCAGAAGAAATAATTAGTTTGCTTTTTGCCGGAGAGCAGCTACAGGAAATTTCTCCAAAACTGAGATCTGCCACAATCCTTGCTCCATACCACCCTATTGGATATTAAAACTTTTCCTTTGGCTATCTCTTTGAATACTCTGTCTTATTCCTCTCCTGGCACTGATTTTTCATTTGAGGAAATAAGTGGTGGTAGAGCCACAGACCAGTGTGATATAGGAAGTATTTTGGAGCTGGTTATGACTTTCAGAGAGAGAAGGAGAATACTGTGCAGTATTCAGACTCAGGCAAGCTGTATCCATCAGTTCTGCAGAGATCATGTGTGTAGACTTGCCTAAGGATCACCAAGATAAGGGAGGAGTTTGGTTTGGTTTGGTTTGGTTTGCATTTTTTTTGTTTTTTGCAAGCACTGCCCCAGGAAGTCGAAATACACAGAACTGGTTGTCTGCTCCAATTCAACAAAGCAATTAGTCTTACCCACTGTTTTCCCTCCTGGAAATTTCCCCTTTTATTTGCCAGTCATCTCCATTCTGGATAGCAGTCTGCCTGCTCTCCTTGCTTGTTTTCCTTCCTCACTGACAAACTTTGAGCTAGCACAACTTTTAATATTAAACACAGGCTCAAGCTCCATTCTTAGTAAGGAACTGGTATTGAAATGCACCCTTTAAACAAAGTAAATAAAGCTAAATTCAGCTCAATGGAAAACTCTTGCCAGTTGGCAGCCAATTTTAGCAGCTTTGATGTCAGAGGTAGTTGAGAAGTGACCATCTCCTGAGGCTCCCAGCAGGCATGGGAGATAATCTGAATTCCTCCCAGGAGATGCTCAGAAACATCATGAGATTTATTGTTGATCATGGGGATTAGATGGGACACAGGTTGCAGGATCATGTTCACTGTAACCATGTCAGACACTTGAAGGTACAGGGGCACAATGAACCCACACACAAACTATTAACAAACAGGTCATTGAAACCCTCTTTGATTTTCTGCTGGTGATCTCATTCTACTCAGATTATTTCAGATGGATAAATTTACTGCAGCACATATCATTTAACCTGAAAAATATTCTAGAGGGTCTAAAAAAAAGTGTAAGTCTTTTGAAGATTTGGAAAGTAGCTGGCAAAAAGATATTTTTATTTGATATATCATATCATACAGTCTGTGAAAGGACTATGCCAGACTCCCTCTGCCAAACACTGTCAGTCTCAAGGATCATTTGTCATTCACTGTTACTGCCCAAATTTTGCATTTGCTAAGTGAAATAGTGGAGCCAGAGAGGATCATTGGGTCATTGTCTTTTTCTGACATTTAATTTTGGTGAATCTGGGTGGAAGCTCAAGCACAGGTCACAGCACAATTCAGCTTTTCCTTCTTTGCCTCACAGCAGCACCAGCAGTGATGTTACCCAGTGATTCTGGGTACTGCACAAATGCATAGCAGCTCATTCCAAAGTTGATCCTTCAGGCTTAATGTCCCTGGAGTTCTCTCTGGACAAGTAATTTATCCTTTATAAGGTTACTTGTTTATTGCCTGACAAAGAACCTGGTCTTGTTGACACTGCTGATCATTTATAGCAGCCAGAGGATCTCAGCAGGAGCTTTTCTCACCTTTATTCCCCACAGTGGTGATTCACTCACTGATGGGCTGCTATATAAACACTGAACTGATGGAAGGACAGCAAGGTTCACTTCTGTTTCTCTACTGCTACATCATCCTAGTCACTCCCCTCTTCACCAGTGCTTTACATTTTTCCTACATTCTACATCTCCAAAAAGGCTCAGAAATGTTAAATAAATCATACTGCAATCTCTGTAGGACAGGAGTGCATTTGAAAGATGAACAGAAATTTTCAGGCAACCTTTTCCATCAGATCTACTAAAAATTAAAACCACTTTTAAATTTCTAAGAAAAGTGTATCTAAAATTTCCACTTTCCAAAAAATCCTCCAAATTGCCACTTATAATTCATATTCTCAATGAAGAGTCTTATTTTTGTTTGATTTTTTTTTTAATATTCAAAACATTTTAGATGCTGTACTCTAAAAAAAAAAAAAAGGTAGAGAAAATAGAAAAAGATAGAATGTGATAAAGCTACTTGGCATGTAACATATATTTATTACTTTGATTTTTCCAGGTATGAAGGTTTTCTGTAGCTCTAGAGAATTGAAATGTTTTAAAACAAACAAACAAGCAAACCAAACAAAAAAAAAAAAAAAAAAAAAAAAAAAACCAAAAAACCCCTCTTTGGAAACGATTTCAAAATATCACAAATTCTTGTCACAAGGGAAACATCTCCCTTAAAATAATATTACATTATTTCACTCTGCAGATAAGAAACAGATAATAATGATATGACTTTTCAGTCAAATGACTTCCACACAAGTCTGGTGACATATCCTCCAGTAAAGCTCCAGGTAAAGAACTGTTTAAAGTTTAAGACTTTAAATCTAGACTGCAGGATCTGAGTGATTTGAATTAAAACCACTTGTGAATGCAAGGAGCACAGCTTTGTTTTGCAAAATAAATGTTCAAAACTCATAGACTCACAGGATGGTTTGTGTTGGAAGGGACTTTATGGATCCTCTCATTCCCAACTCCCTTTCCATGGGCAGGGACAGCTTTCACTAGACCAGGGGTTACCTCCCCTGCTTTCAAGAGAGAAAATTGTGCCTGGGACTCTCCTGTGTGCCAGGGCATGTGAGCAAGCAGGAGGAGAGAAAACAAGGAAAATGGGAAAAAGGAAAACAGGAAAAAGGAAAACAGGAAAAAGGAAAACAGGAAAAAGGAAAACAGGGGAGCCTGTGCAGCAGGGCTGCCTCACTTATGGCACACCCAGCACAAAACCTGTTTCTGCAGAGCAGTGAGCACAGAGCTGCTTGGGAAATCACACAGAAAACTCCTGAATATCTCCATCCACTGAGCTTTAGGAGGGTTAATCAGGTATTATGGGATGCACCAAAAGAAGTCAATTTCACAGTTATACAAAAATGGAGACTGTGATAAATGCAGTTTAAATAAGTGCATTAAATCACCTTGCTTGATGAGAAGACTGCACTGAATAATTTCAGTGCTGAGATTTTGTCAGAGACAAAACTTTCGTATCTCCATTTCTGCATGCACCTGCAATGAGTGAGGCTCCAGCACTTTGTTATTTCTGACATTTAAAATCATGTGCACTTCACTGCAGGCTTGAATTACAGAGTGTATTAAAAATACTAAATACATAAAATAACATGCATATTGTGCTAATGACCACTCTCTAAATCATCTTCAGGTGAAAATGAGTTTATATGTTCTGGTTTAACTCAGTTGTAAATTCTTTTCCTATAAATACCCACTGGAGTCATATTTCCTGCAGGCATTTATAAAGTAAAAGGAATGCATGCCAGCTGAAATTGAGATGAATGATATTTATGACACTGTCTGTACACAATACATTGTTTGCAATATAAAACTAATCCAACTAATGTTGCTATGAAAGGGATAATATTCAGCTAGAGTTTTGGAATCTCAGGAAGGGCAAGGCAAGATTGCATGCTTGTTTAAAGGGGAGCAAGTAGCTAAGATCATGCCAAGAGGTGCTGCTCACCAGACCAGACAGAGCTCCCTGGTGGAATAAGGGCCTGTAAGGATGCAAACAGTGATTACAGGGCAAATTCTGCCCCTCAATTCCCCTTTTGGACAAAGTGATGACACAAAACCCTCCACTGGCACTGCTGGTGTGCCCACCAAATCACACCTGGGTGTTGGTATGTACAAATATTGAGCCTATTCATTTCAATATTAAGAGGGGAAGAGGGCAAGCCTAAATTCTCAGACCAAAACTTTTTTTGATACTTTATTTCTGCTGATTAAAACCTTAGTTAAAAACGAGTTTCTAATTTCCTCCTTGTTATGAGGTCTCGTACAAAATGAAATATTGAGGATTACCCAAAAGGAAGAATAGATCTCATTGATTTACAATTTAAAAGGGAAATACAGATTTTAAGTCTTAAAGCAGATTCTCAAAAATTAATGAATACTGGTACAATTAGAAGCCTCCATTTCCCCTCAAAAACTGCATCAACTTTGTGCCACCTTACAGCTGCCTTGAGCAGATAAAGGCACTGATAGATGGCATGCACATGGGTACTTTAATGAAGCACAGCACTGAAAAGGCCACGAGGAAATAAAAAAGTCTGAATTTACAAAGAGAATTAGAAGATCAGTAAATAAGTCATGGGGATGTGCATTGAATAATGAGGATAAAAGGAAGCACTGAATAGCTACTCATTTACTGAGACACATTCATCCAGTGCGCTGAACGAGGCAGGAGCCCCGCGAAGAAAGCAGCGTGTGATCAGGTAATTAAAGACTCCATCATAATGCATGCACTCAAGGAAGCCAAATTAAACCTGCACTGAGCTATCAGTGCAACGTTTCCCAACTTTTACACGTTTGACTTTGTCACCTTTGCGCTCTTCCAACGGCAATTTTTGGGGTTTTTTTGTTTTTTGCCTTTTTTAACAGTCATTGGTACACATTAACCATGGAAAACTTGTATTGCTCTTAATGATCTGATGGCCATGTAGCTTAGCTGCAGCTTTCCAAACACTGTGGAAATGTGGCTGGGTCATGCAGAAAATCAGCTACAGACTTGGTAAAAAGAAATTGGAAGTTGCATCTTAAAACTGTGAAAAAAAATCATTAAAACACTGTCTCACATATGCACAAAAACAAGATATCCACTTTCCCAGCAAGCTCTTACCTAGTTTGATTTCCTAAGGAAGTATAATTTCTGTAATTATGATCTGTGCTTATCTCAGTCCTTGCCCTTCCAAACAATTCTGAATCTATTTTTAAATCTTAGAGCAGATATAGAAAGAAATAAAGGTGTCAAAGATAAGTAGTTTTTACAAGTGTCATGAAAATTTCTGACTAAATGTCACATCACATGCCAAAAGCCAAACTTCAATCCTTGCTATTCCAATCTTCAACAAAATATACCATCATTTTAAGACTCACCACAAAAAATTAAACCAAACAAACAAAAATAAACAAACCAAACCAAATACCCAAAAAACCCAAACAACTCAGAAACTCTTCAGCAACCTGATAGCCATCATTTTACATGAAATAATTTTTTAATGATATCTCTGCCAGTCACAGAGTAGAATTCCACTAGTTGATTTTCTGCCAAAATTGTTACCATTTTTTAATGGCAAACTCTTTGTCAGTTCTGAAAGGAATTTTATAAGCACAGCTGAACTCAGCTCCAATTCTTTGCTTTGAGCAGAGAAGATTAAAATAACGTTTCTCTGTTCTTTGTAGAACAAGAAGCAGTTTTTACTAGAGTAGTTGACAGGAGATATCATGACAAGATCTTGAAATAATCTTTTCTAGTTGAATTTAAAGTCCCTGATGTCAGGTAAGAAATTAATGAGTTCTGAAACTCACCTCAGATGTGCAAAAGGCTTTGGTTAAAAAATAGTACTATATGCTGGCAAAAGAGAAATTAACATTTGGCCATGTTTTCTGTGAGCTGTGCCCAATCCAAAAAAGTTAAAAATAGAAAACAAAGAGATCTTTGATTCGTAATCAGTTAAGTTAAATATCAGTAAGCTACATGGGAACCAAAATTAAAATGAATATAAAAATAGAAAAAAATCATTATATAAAATGAATAATTAATTTTTAAAATTAATTTATTATTTAAACAAAATATGAAGAGAAACTTCCATTAAGGTAATTGAAATCAAAACTTCAGACCTCTGCACAATAGAAATAGTGACCAAATACTGTGTATCAAAACTTGTTCTATTTTAATTTAGTTTATATATCACTAACCATGAGAAATGGGAAAGGGTTATCTACAAATGGAAAAGAAAAATAAGATAAAAACAAGAAATATAATGAAAAGAATAAAAATAACAAAACAAACTAAATTTGAGCTAAGATAAAAGAGAGATGAGTGATGAATAATAAATCTGATCTCATTATACATCAAAAAAGGACAAATAACAGCAGATTCTAGTTGAGTGAAATGATTCATAACAAACTCAAGTCACAGATACTCTGACTGAATATAAATAGTTCAAATTGTCTGGCAATGAGATGTTACAAACACACAAATGTGTGCCCTGGTGGTAGAGATAAACCAGAGACAAATGCTCCATTCTCAGTAACACATCACTGCTGCTTGTCACCATTAATTCCCTGTCATTGTTTTATTCCCTTACCAGGGGCATGATTAGCAGGAATAAGAGACTCCAGGCTTGCAGGAGGTTGAGACAGAATTATCAGGCAGTATGGAAACAAAGGAAAAAGCTCCCTTCAGCTCATCCCATTTGATCTCATAATTAGGGACTCTGCTGTTCTGGGTCTGAGAGAAGTTTGTGTAGAGTTCAGGTGAGGAACAACCCCCAGAGGATCCTTGGGCATCCCCAGGGCCACTCCATCTCCAAGGTCAGCTCACAAAGGAGGGGACTAAACACACCTACAATGGAGGATTCTACCACTGAGGAGCTGAAGAGACATTTTTTTTTTTTCCCTCACATTTCTATTGATTGTTCCCACTGCTGCACAAAGGTTAACAAATTCTTGAAACAATATGGACAGTATGCTCTGGTATCAAAAACAGCGGGCCGTCCTGTCCCACAGTGAAGTAACTTACTGCTAGAGAGACTGATGGAATAGAAATCTGTAAGAACAAACAAGTAAAATGCACAAAAACATGTGTATCAGCTAATACTGATGGCAAAGAGAGAGGAAAGACAAAAGCCTGGCTCTTTAAGTCCCATTTGGAAGTTGCAGTAATATTTTCCATCCATTAGTCCTAATAAACTTTAGAAACCATTACCTAATATAACAAAAAGCCTCACTGAGTAATAGATAACACAGTATCACACAAAATGCTTAATTCTGTCTCATCTCTTCCAGACCACCAGTGAGTTAAGGTACAACTGTGTCACACCTTATATATGGTGCATAAACAGCTCCTAAAGACATCCAACACTGGGCACTCCAGAACACTCCTATACTGCAGTGCTTCAGTATTCTTATCATTGGAGTTTTTCTCCAAGTTCAAGAAAATATTCAAGCAGGAATTTGGGTCTGTGGCTGCTGAAGATGGGCGATTTCCTTTCTTTTTCTAAACACCTTGTAAATCCTTGGAGAATATTATCACATCCCCTGACATTTTCTCATCGTTAAGTTCAGCAGCCACAATTTTTATTTATCTTTACAAAACATGACCTCATCATACAATGTGTCAGTCTTTTCCTTTTTGCTTCCCTAGACTACAACTAGTGCATCTTTTATGGCGTGAGAGGTGCTAAAAATAGATGCAGAAGGTTCAATAGGCTTTTCCAAAAGGTCTAATTTTGACATTTACCACTGATTCTCCTAGAGATGACCACACATACATATGTATGTTCATATATTTTTGTAGAAATAAAGAGCATATCCTAGGCAAGAATAAAGGCTGGAAAGCTAAGGATTAACTTGCACCTTTAGAGGGCCAATTGAGGCTATTTTCTTTCTACATTTCTAAATGTAGAAATACAAAACACTAAAACATCATCATTATGATATGCACCATCATGAATTATTATTTATACCATAGATACAGGTGTATATTTCCTATCAACCACATGAGAAGAGCAATAAATTATCAGACTGGAAAGGCTAATTTCTATTTTTTTTTTTTTTTGAGGCAGGCTAGCTCTCAGTTCAACAATGTTCTCATTTGCATAAATGCAGTAGCTGTCAGTTCATTAGCAGGTTGTTAATAACACAGGGTTAGGGAGGATGGTTGCAAAATCTCAGTGAAATATAAGAGGCTTAAGCTTCTGGTTGCAAATTTATGTTAAACTTGACAACATTCAAAGTCACAGGTCAAAAATTATCCTGATGGGGAGTCAGAGTTCACCTACCTTACACTTAGAATAGTCTCGCATGAATTAGCACAATCAAATCAATGCAGATTTGTAATTAATGTTTACAGAATATGCTTCTAAAGCAGAATAAAATCCCTCAGAGTAACCTGTTTTAACACTGCACACACTGCACTTCACCATTTTTTTCAAAATGGTGAAGAACTCTTCAAAATTGAGAGCACATTGCTTTGGCTTAAATATAAGGATCCAGAACCTCCTAATCAGTCAGGAGTTGTCAGTGAGCAAATTTCAGCGTGTTTTTTTCTGATGATATTTGCCAAAATTCTCTAGAGCAGAGTGTGCTGTGTCAGGATGATACAATGTGCAAGAGATATATCTGCCACAGCCCAGAAAGTGATTCTCCAGTACAGGAGCCAATTAGAAATAGCACACAATGCAAGTGCCTTTTTGTGCCTTTTAATTTCCTAAACTGTTAGAAGAAACCTGAGAATTTCCAGAGAAGGAACATATCAGCATGATGTTGCATTTCATTGCCTTTTTTTCATCATTGTGCAAAGAACTGTTTGACTGCCAGCACAAAATTACCCAGCACTAAGGTGAGGTTTGGTTCTTTTGAACAGCCTTGCAAGACTGAATAATAAAAGAAACCCAAGCTATCAGTACATTGCTTTTGAAGCAATGTATTATGTTCACATGGAATATTTACCATTGTGTCGCCCTCAAACCATTACAAACCAAGTAAGATCTTGTGCAGTGCAGATGTGCCATCATAAACCCCCAAGTTTCTGAATTCTAGAGATGGAAATGGAACACTGATATTCAGGGGATTCATTTTGATGCACTGACAGCTGCTAAAACCATTTCTCTCTTCTCTGGTGGCAGCTTGACTAACACAGTGTTAAAGGTATGGTAGAGCACAGCACAAGAGTACCAATGGTTTTTTCTTCCACTCCTCTGCTCTGCTGCATTTATTAGCACTCTGTGCAATAGTTTATTTATTGACAAAATGAATGTATCAACAAGTGAAGTCATTCCTTGGCCACCACATCAACTTCAGAGGGCAAAAACCCCTGCTGATATCTAATGAATCCAAATTCACTCTGCACTGAAGACCATCTTTTGAGGCTTTGGGGGTCTTTCTTAAAGACAAATCTTTGTCATTACCATCATAATTACCATTTTGCCTTAATTGCAGTGGTTCCCCAGTGAGCACCTCAGCTGCCTTGGACTCTGGAAGAACTGAAAGTCAAAATAGCCCAGGTAAGAAAATCTTGTGTGTAAATCAAAGCTGGAGGGATGAATCCAAAATGACCCTCTAGTCATAATCAACCCTATGCAAGTGGTTTCCCTTTACCAGCCCAGTTTCCACAGTTTTGATCACACACTGATCCAGGAATTCCAGTCAGTTCAAACTATCTAAGTTTGGTAATTTATTTTTAGAATTCTATTACAACAGAAGTTCTCAAATGTATAAAGTCCCTTAATGGCATTCTGAAGATGTTGAGACTGTATTCATATGTAGAAATAAATCACAACCTGATAGTCAGAGAAAATATGCTGACAGTGGGGAGAATATATTGGATTATCTACTGGAGCACCTGAGAAGTCGGATGGCAGGTCACCAGTTATTATTTGGCATAACTCAGACAAGCACCAAGAAATAAACAATAAAGATTTATGGGGAACGGGCCTCATTTCTCTGCCTGGAAGTTCTGGTGCAGTTGGATTTGCTAAAATAAGTTTGTTGGGGAACAGCCAAGCTGTTTTGACATGTGCACAACTGAGGGCAGCAGTGCTGGAGACCCTCTCTGCCTTTTGCAGGTCCATTGGTTTGGACATGGAAAGAAATCTCTGTAAGGCACTGGTAAACAATGGAAGGGCTTGGAGGAAAGTTGAACAGTGTGGGAGGTGAATTCAGGTCAACATTTGAAAATATTCTGTTCATTCAACAAAGGAAAATAGAGGACATTGCAAGATTTCGAGGATTTTATAATCTGTGCAATTTATGAGCATGAGCAATAAAAACAGGGCAAAAAGGCTAGCTACAATGACAGTTTAATGATCCCAATGAAAATATAATTAATTTTAACCAGTGGGAAGCTTCCTTACTCAGAAAAAAACATGAACAGAGTAGAATCTATAGAAATCCAGCTGGATCTGGCATGGGAACAAATCTTGGCAGCAGGAATAACATCCAGCAAATCAGATATCTTTGATGGGAAAGGATTTGGAAAGAAGACAGACCAGGATAAGGATAACACTAAATGCACATTTTTGCAGCCCTGATCAGATAAGGCTCAGACAACAGAAGCAGCTGGCAGGAACATAAATAAGAAATAATCAGTGGTGTTGCAGTGGTAAATCAGATTTCTGCTCAAAGGTTTATTTGCTTTGCAGCAGTGAGCAGTAGCTGGTCATGTTAATAAATTGATGTCAAAACACTATAGAAGATTAAGTAATCCTGGTGTGATTTTTTAAAGCAGACTATGCACATTTTAAACCTTCCCCAATTAGGACCAATATTCAAATATTGAGTCATACTTTCAGATGTGTAAAATGAGAAATATAGAATCATAGAATCATTAAGGTTGAAAAAGACCTCCAAGACTATCAAATCCAAACTTTGACCACAATCATATGCAACAGATGTTCACATAATTGAATAATTACATATTCAAGCCTGAAACATTATCCCCTTTTTAAAGAGAAGTCAGGATATTTCACCTTGAATTTGAGATCTCAAGGCTGGACACCAATGCAAGATTTTGAAGCTTCACCCACAGCATGGCCTAAAAGGCACCTTCCCCATCTCTTGTGGGAGAAGCACGTTCACATTTCTGGCAGATATTTTTATGATCAATTAAAGAAAGAGAAGTTTCCTGCCATGATTCTTAAGAATGCTGCCTGAAAAGAAAGATATTCTGTGTGTGTCTAAGGTGATCATACTTATTTTTGGAGGGTCTCTTTCAAACACTTGACCGTATTCTTGGCATTGAGGCAGAATTTAAAGTGGTGGCTCAAAAGCTTTACCTACATCCATTGTTTAACATAACATCAACTTGACAGAGAGGTTTTTTTGTAAGGAAAAGCAATTTCCTCACTGTAGCCTGAGCACAATTGACACCAGTGGGGCTGGCACTGGCATCTCCTGGCACTGCCCAGTGAGCAATACAGCATTTAACAAAAAAACACCCTAACTTTTAAATACTGCTTTACTTCTCCCTTCTTTCAACATGGGGTTTCTTTTGGTGGGCAGAGATGTATATTTATTTATCTATTGGAGAAACAAAATCGTGTATGCCAGCGTGTGGTATTCACATTCTCTGAAAAAATTCCTTTGCCCAGAGTTTTTCTCCTAGGAAGAAAGAGAGGCCTCAGAGAAAAGGAAAACAATTCCTATCTCATTTGTTTCTCCTGTGTTGTGCTCGTGTGGAATGTGTTTGGAGATTGTTTCATTGGATTCTGGTGTGAGTTGTTTTCACTCTTTGGCCAATCAGGGCCAGGCTGTGTCAGGGCTCTGGGAAGAGTTATAAGATTTCATTATTATCTTTTTAGCATTCAGTAAGTGTCCTTTCTGTATTCTTTAATATAATATAGTATAATTAATTAATAAATTAGTCTTCTGATGAGATGGAGTCAGATGCATCATTCTTGCTCCTCATTGGGTTGCCTGCATTTACAATACCCACGGAATAATGAGCCTTTAAATCTGGCACTACAGCTTCTTTATCTAGTTTGACTTTCTAAATATTGCATGCATTTACTTTTTTAAAATATCAAAACTTAGAATTATCAAATCTCTAAAGTTTTTATGCTGTGCCCATGCACATGAGCATGACATATCCACTCTGAAAAGGACACAGAATCACAGGATGGTTTGGGCTGGAAGGGACCTAAAGCTCATCTCATTCCAAGCCCCTGCCATGGGCAGGGACACCTTGCACTCGACCAGGTTGCTCAAAACCCCATCCAGCCTGTCTTTGAACACACCCAGGGATGGAGGAATGGTGTGTGGGTGTGCAAAGGGATGCTGGCAAGCAGGACATCTGTACAGCTGCCTCGTGGATGGATGGGGGTGCACCTCCTGCCATGAAAGTGAAACCAGTCTGTGAGTCCTCCTGCTCTGGTCCCATTATCCTTGGCATGGTGTATGTCAGCACTAAATCTGCTGAGGCTCATCCAGACACAATCAATGTACACCAGGCTTTGGCATAAATATTGAACAACACAGAGAAATGCTGAGAGAGTAGGCTAAGAGCTCTTGTAAGATTACAAGGATAATTCTTCATTGCCTCAGAAGCTCAGTTCATTAGTACCTGGAAACCTTTAAAAGACACTTCAGAACAGAGCTGATGTGCGTATAATTTCTGGCCTGTATCACCTAGCAAAAATTGTACATAAAATTATCTTTAGGATATATCTACTGAGAGAGCCTGGAAAGAGAGAAAAGGACATTTTAAAGGTCTGAGGCATTATCAAATTGTATTTAAGTTAGATAATCTGACTTTAAAGGCAAATAAATTTAATTATGAAGAACTCAGCAACACCACCAAATGGAAACTTAGGTTCCTTTAAAATATCTTGTACAGTTTGAAAAAGAAAACAAAAATCTCAATTTTTCATCAGGACAGAGGTGCCAGAGCCTTGCCTGGGAGGCAGCCCTGACTCAGACTGGCACTATGAACAGCAGCACTGACCCACCTACTTGTGCCATTCCCAGTAATTAAGCAGCACATCTGTCCTTCAAATGGGGCACAGAAATGAGCACTAAATCAGCAGTGGAGAGGCAGGGCTTTGTTAGAGGTGTCAGCCTGCAGAAAAGCTCATTATAGCACTGAATCCTTTCACCTTTGAAGCAGAGAGCAATTTGGGCAATTGCTGGGTGCTGCAGGCAGGGGAGCAGGTACATCCATAGCATCCCTCCAGGATTTCCAAACTTGGCTGCATAATTCATTATATCTCAAATTGCAGTGGGACAGCAATGCCAACTCCCTGTGCCAGGGAGGAGCTGCAGGCACAGAAGGGGCAGTGCTCCCTGGAATGCAGTACCCTCAACAGGAATTCTATAATAAAATTGAAGCAGATATTATTATTGACATCACGTTACTCCTTCAGGAACCAGCCAAGAGTCACTGCTTTTACTCAGCACAAGCACCTCTCACACTACAGATCTTGGCAATTTTAGCAGGTCAAGAGAACTGTAAGAGCATTTCAGCAAAAAATCATTTACTTCCTTGAGAAGTCTTTTGACATCGCTGAAATTTTTAATGAAGTCGAGCCAGATCTGTGAGAGTCTGAATCAGATATTTCAAACATTTTTGGAGGATATATTCCATTTTCAGAACCTATTTCAATACATGGCTTGAAAAAAGACTATTTCAGTTTGAAATTTGTTTAAATTGATTTGTAGTAATGGGCTTTAAAATTTCCTAAATAACTTTGTCTGATGAAATGGTTCAGGCAAGCTGAAAGGAATCTAAATCTTCCAAGTGCAGAGATTTTGTGGTTTTGATGTGGGAAAATTTTATATTTAAGAATAAGATTTAATTGTGTTGCAGCTAAAGAAGCATCAGATATAGATGCAATAATCTGATGATGTTACATATAATAGAACTGCCTCCCCTCTGACTCTATTAAACTGTATATGCCACTGAATAAAAAAAATGTTTTTTAAAGATTTTTTTACTTGCTTGAAAGTTGCCCACAAAAGTTTTATCCTGCCTGCATTTGTATATGAAAATACCTTGAAGACCAGGAGCATTGCTATTTATCTATCAATTACCAGAGAACTTTGAGGAAAGCCCAGGTTCACTGGAAAGACAAGTAGACACAATCTCTGGAGTTTCTTCTTTGATGAACAGTGGAAAGCTCCTATAAAGATGAGATTTTGTTCCATTTTCCTTCTCCTATGCTTTCTCTAACAACTTTGAAAAAGTCAGAGTGTGAGACAAAAATACACATAAGCAGATATAGCTAATTTTAGGGACTTAGTTATATTGACTATTTGCTGAAACTCTGAGGTTATTTGAATTTTCTGAGAGAGAAATTATTGGGAAATAATGGCTATTAAAGAAAAGTTGGATACAGCAGAAAAATGATCTGACATCTTGAGTTTAGCTTGGAAAAGGCTCTGAAGTCTTGACAGACCAGGTTCCCTCCATCAGGATACATAAAATGACAATACTGAGTGTAAGAGATTGTGAAGTAAACCTTAGAAATCAGACAGAACCTGCACTTTCCTCCTTAATTTGTGATTAAAGAATACTTTGCTTTTCAAAAATGATCAGATGAGAAAAGTAAAAATTAAAGTAAGAGAAACTTAATGGGAAAGTATAAGGGGAAGCAAACTGTGAAAATTTTTGGGGTGTGTGTGTCAAGCTAAGATTTAATTAAGGAATACAGGAACTTTACCCTTCTTTCCATCTCCTAAATAACTTGGAATTGGCAAGTCCCACTGCATATCCCACCAGGAACCAGGGGAATCTCTCATGGAAGAGCAGGGATGTCTGAGGTTACAGCTGAAGCTGCTGAAAAGGAGCTCACCATTTTCTCATAACTTATGCTTTTTAAAACAGGTTAAGGACCAAGAGGCAGAGGAGATTTCCTGGTACACATTCAGGCATCTCAATGTTCAGATGAAATGAAACTCTCTTTCCTCAGTCTGGATGTGCCACAGACCAAAAGGAACACCCAATACCCAGTATATCCCTCATGGAGGAGATGGAGGACTGCTCTCCTTCCCTGATTCTGGCAATAAACACTGTCAGACAGGGCAGCACTGGGGCTGCTGGACACAGGACACAGCAAGAAAGGCTCAGAAGCTCTTCTTAAATTATTGATTGCTATTTCAGAGCACCACTTACCCCTCAGACCACAGGACTGACAGCAAGGAGCTGAGACTGGAAGAGATCATTCCAGCATCCAGATTCCACAGTCCTTTTCTGGGATCAATTGACCTTCAGGCTCATAACTTAGTACCCACTCCAACAGACTGAAGTTCAATATCCATCCCACTGTAAATCCAGCTGTGACATGTGTAATTTCTTTTTTACTACAACACACTGTCATAGTCATCCTTATCATCAGGAAAAGTGATGTACAGCTTATTGTAGTGCTAAAAAAATCCAGGGATTACTTTACAGAAATATCAGAGCATGAAAGAGATTTAAGATTGCTTTGCTTAAGCTTCAAGAATGGCAGACAACAATAACAATAAAAAGAGGGGGAAAACTCCTCCTCTCATGGTGTTTTCTCAAGTGACACTTCAAATATTGGAACTCTACTGATGCTTATCTCAGACAGGCCAAGTACTGATGTGTAAAAATCCCTGTAGTTCTGAGGTCAAGAGGCCCCTGCAGGGTGACACCAGCTGTGTGGAGGTCCCAGTGTAGCTGATATTGCCCATTACTCCAGGGATAAATATGGAATTCACTCAAGGGCACGCTGGCTGCTGTAGAGTTTAGCTCAGGATAAGAGCTGAGCAGCAGTTCAATATCACCCAGCCCACATCTGCCATGAATGCTGAAGCTGGAAACTAAAACAACAGAGGGAAAGAAGCAGAGAGAGGAAGAGCTGCAGCTTCTTTACAAAAGCTATGTTTTACTGCAAATGCACCTCACCAGCTCCAGGAGAGAATTAAAGGAGTGAAGTCCTTTGACCAGTCTGCACAGGGACTGGAGGCAATTCAGTGCTTCCTTCCTGGAGTCTCTGAAAAATTCAGTTAAGGCAGGTCTTGGGTCAAGTCCCAGGAGGATTGTGGTGTCTTGTTAGTTCCATTTGTTATTACACTGGGAAGGAGACCATTGCAGCTTTTTTGCAGAGGAATTTTGGAAGTATAATTTTTGGCATAATGCGAATTTTTGAAGGTCAGGCTATATGGTACAGTATAAATGTTCAGAGTTGAGACTTTTCTTTTTTTCTCCCAAACTTTTGCAGATTTTTCATGAGGAAAAACTAATTCTGAAATTCATCAGCCCCTCTGGCTACAAACCTCTGCTGATCATCTTTAAAGTTTGGAAATTAGCAACTGTTTTGCTGAATTTAAGAGCAGTTAATTTGCTTCTTCTTCCACTTATTCTTTCTACATATCTCAAAACACAAAACAAACAAACAAAAAACAACCAACAGTTTTTAGTCAACTGAATTTTTGAATCTCAACTGATACTCTGAACTAGTAGATGGCAGGAAGGGAATGGAGGAAACAGCAGTGTTTTGTATATATAGCTCGAACAAAAAATGAGAACAGATTCTTTCTGCTCATCAGCAAAAAGCCAGATGCTGAACAGTGTCAAATCCATCCCATCCTGCTAAATAAAACCTTCACTGAAAGGGTGGAGGAAAGATTAGGGGAGTTTCTGTTGTGGACTTTATACTGTGATAATTCTTCTTTCTTCAGACTGAAGAGCACAATCCTGCCTGCTTCATTTGCGTGATCAGACATCCAGGCTTAAACCCAATAATAAAAATAATCTGCTTCAATGGGATTATTTGCACAAGTGAGGGTTTGCAGAACAAGAGCTTAAGCAGCCCACCCATGTGTGCTCACTGGGAGCCTTCTGGGGAACCTTCAGAAAGGCTTTTTGCAAGTGCTGTGCGATTTCATTGAAGAGGATGTGTCAGACACTCTTCTGATGCAAGTCAAAGCAGTATTGTTGATATTAGCTGTTCTCTCAGGTCTCCCCTGTAAGGACCTGACCTTCAGAACCAGCTGTATATTAGCATTATCTTTTTATGCTTCCACAACAGATAGGTTTAATAAGTGGCCATCTCTTTTTAGGATGTTCTTGCCATGAGACAAAACAGAAATACTGTCTGCAATAATACCAAGGTCAAAATGCACTGCTAAGAAACAGAAGAGCATTTCACTAGAGAATGGAATGGATGTTAAATATTTTAAGAATCTGCTGCTTAAATAAAAAGTAACCTCCTGTGCATTAAAAATACATTTATTGATCCTATTCAGGATTCAACAGAAATACTTCCAGCAGAAAAAAAGCTTAAAAGAACTTGTTTCACTGCCAAAATGGGAATGTTTGTAGGACTGTCTTTGGTAAATGTAGCAGAAATCATAAAGCATACTTACTAAAAGGGTTTGAATCCCTCCTTTCCCTTCAATAATTAACCTGAATTACAATTTAAGCATTGACAGTGCACGGAGACAGTTTCAAGAGTGAGATAAGAAGAAAGAAGGTTCATCACTTCAGACATCCTAACTAATATATGCAGATAGAACTGTTAAACAAATAAATTAAAATGGACCCCCACCGTCAGCACTTGACAGAAACAAAAATCATGTTCTTCACTCTTGGTGTACCCTTATCTTTCTTCTCTTTCCCTCAGTGAATGTGAATCAGAAACTGACACTGGCAAAACAACTTCTGAAAAACTTTGAAATCCCAAAGAAAAAGAACCTGGGTTTGTTTCTGTTTATATAAAGTCTGGAATAAATTCACCCCCAAACCATCCTCCTACCCCCCAAATGAACCCCACAACACGAGCACTGACCTTCCTCAGCACATCCCATTTGCACCATTTATTTAATGTCTTTTTATCCTTGCAGTTCTGGTTTATAACTTCCACAAGAACCAAAAAAACAAATCAGTTTTTGGAGGAATAAAGAACCCTGCTCCTCATACTATTAAAAAAAATAACTGCAATGATTTATTCAGTACCGGGCTTAGAATCTGCTCTGAAAATGTGAATCCTTCATAAACATTTTACCTGTTCCTATCAGTACTTGTTCAGATTGGCAGAGTTCAGAGAAGTCTTTCAAGGTTTTTATCATCAAGGTTTCATCTGACTTTGGAGCATATTTGCTCTGAAATTATTGATGGCACATAAAGGAAACAGAGTATCATCAAACTATGATGCGTTAAACTCTGAAAAATATTCTGAGAGATGCCACAGGAATTTCCAACATGAAGCAGAGCTTTGTAATAGGATTCCTTCTCTATATAAGGCAAGGAAATTTGGAAGGCACAATTTTAATATGTATGGACAATCCAAACTCCAGACTTTGATCCCAAAATGTGGATGGGATGTGAGGAACTCTATTTTCATTTAAATCACATCTATGGAAGAGCCCTCTGGTGCACCAAGGGTTGAAGGGTCAAATCACTACATGTTCATTATTTATGCTTCGTCTCTCTCTTGCCTTTTTATATCTGGATGTATCCTTCAGTTAGAAAATGGAAGAGCAAATGCAGTCTGAAATGGAGACTGATTCCAAATGAACCATGAAACAGAGTTGTGTCTTCTTTATGGACACCCTCAAACTGGGGGGCTCTGCAGACACAGGGGATCACAAGGCACAGAGCTGGTGGCTGATGTTTGAGGGAGAATAGCTGAAAGAAGCCTTGACATGTACCTGGAAACCAGGCTGGGCTCCTGGTCTAATGAAACAACACCTTTAATCTGCCAAGATTCTCACTAATGGGAATAAGGCTCCTTGAAGCCTGATGCATGGATTAGCATGTTTGGGTTAATAACTCTGGGGAGGGGATGCTCCTGGCACAGGCTGAGAACCATCAGATCATTGTGTACATTGTGTAGCAATATCTGCCCTCAACTCAGGCTGTGCTCTTGAGCACTGAGAGTCCTGGGAAGAATGGGCCAGCTGAGCAGCACCAGCAGTCAGCAGTGGCTGTTATTAACTCATGAACAACGTGGTTCAAATTGCTTCTTCCAAAATTTTTTCCTCCTGTGAATATGAAATATTTTTTCCTCCAAGTGTTATGAAATATTAAACTGGAAAATCACAGTCAAATTTCCATTCTTTAACATTATTTCCCATAAAACCAAGAGCTACTGTGTCTTATGAGACCAAATTTGTTTTTGAGATTCAGCACCAACTCATTTCTTCCACAGATGGAGTTTGGGGGGCCCCTGCATGAGCCTCTCTTACATTGATAATCCACATTCAATTTGGCTACCAAAGGAGATTTCTCACCACCAAATCATGACAGAGTTCAATAATACTTTGTGATAACTATTAGTTTTTAAACCGATTTTGATTTCTTGCAACTTACTGCATTAATCCATTAATTAAATCCTTTAATTGATGTGGGAGTATATCACAGAAACACACAAATACTTTTAAAAAATAAACAGAGACAAAAATAAATAGAGACAAAAATATTTAAAAAATAAAAAGAGACAAAAATATGAAAAATACATTTTAGCTAATTAAATTCAAAAAAGAACCACACAGAGTATTTCTAACCCTCCACATCCTTTATAGTTTTTAACTTTTCTATGTATAAAAGTGATGTAGAAACCCCACAATAATTGCTGAAGTGACTCATTAAAATGCAGAGCTATGTGAATGGGAAGCATGGAAAACATTTCTGACATCTGAAGGCAAGGTAAAGTTTTCTAAAGAAATTAGTTTGCAAATCAATCCCACAGCTAAAAGACTGGCATAAATTAGCATCCTCGTGTCAAGTGTTTGAAACTAGTGAACGTTTCTTTTAGCAACCAAAGCTAAAAATATGGAACAGCTACTTTTGCTTTCAGCAGGACAAGTGCTTTGCATAAAATGAAATATTCATAAAACAACTTGGTTATAAAAATAGGTAATTTATCACTGCAATCATAAACACCAGGGCCCAGGAGCTGGGTCCATATCACAGGGAGGGGAAGGTGCACACTGCTGTCCCCCAGGACACCCTGACATCTCCTGCAAAGCCCTTCAGGTAAGCAGGACCTGTGCTCTCTGCCTGCTTAAGTCAGCAGTCAGGAAAAGAAAGTGGAAGACATGAAAGAAAAGCTTTTTATTAATTATCTTCTTTCTCAAAACTTCTCCCAAAGTGTCTCTTTCTAGGTTCTGGATAGTCTTCAACACTGGTCAGGAGGATTGAACATGCACATAAATAAGGGAACTGCTCTGTTTAAAGCCCTGTAGGAGTCTCCTAGAAAAGGAGTGAATTGGATGAGGAAGATGCCAGAGGAAACCCAAGTTGATTTCCCATTTCCCAGCACAGCAGCTCAGAGCAGGGTCTTGCAGCAAGATGAAGATTTGGCTATTTTAATTGACTGGCAGCTTTATGAGGGTTACAAATGTGGGAACTCATCTGGAAACATTCATACATTTTGCTTGTTGTCAAAACTGGAATTAAGATCAGCTCTTGGAGGAGAGAGGGAAAAGTATAGGGTAGGCAGAGCATTAATCCACTGCCAGCAAAACCTCAAGACAAAGTTTGAAATAGAGTCTTATTTATGAGTCTTACATTATTTTCTTTCCTCTCAAACAAAAGGCAATGCACTAGAGGGGTGTCTGTGAAATAATATGCATGTGTGAGCAGAAATAATGGCTTCACACATTTAAACTGAAAAGAAGAAAACAATTGTTTCACTTGGCTGAAAGAGACCAAGGGAGAGAGGGAGGAACATGGCATTCATTAAAGTAAAATAAAGTATTTAACATGTTTCAAATTAATTGAATTGCTGTACTTAAAGTCTTCAGCTCAAGTGCAAAACATAGGAATCTATTTTTAATTTACCAGATTATGAACTTTACAACATAGCCTGGAAAGGCAAGAAGCAGTAAAGAGTGAGTAAAAGTCACAGAGTTCACAGATTAAATTATTAAGACTTATTGTAGGAACACAGAAAACCACAAATGCAAAATGAAAATATAATTATAGAAAACTAAAAACAACTACAAGTGCCTTGGAAAACATGTGGGAAACAACTGAGAGATTCTGAATCAATAACACCACAATGTTTCCTTTGCTTCACATGCTGGTTTGGGTTTAGAATTTGCAAATGTTTTACTAATGCATTTCCTTGAACTGGTAAATGACAGAAATGAGGTTCATCGAGGTTCCAAGGTGTTGCACCCTCCTGCTGATGGTTCTCCATTCTATAAACTGAAATAAACTGAAATAAAGCCCTTTTCCTCTGGGACAGGAGGGATCACATCCCAAGTCTCCAAAATCAAAGATCACTGCCTGTGTTTCTGCTGGCCAGGGTGCTGTTACTGGGAAGAATGAGAATTTTGGCTCCTCTGGTATTTCAGAGTGAACATCAGCATGATTGCTGGGAGGGCAGGATGAAGTTTAAACTGCTTTTTCTTAAAAGACTGAAAATTTCTGCTGAAAATATTTACCCTGAGTTTAAAGCTGTGAAATGCCAAATGTTTTACTGATTCATATTTAGATAATACAGAGATATTGTCTATGATTTTATCTGTCAGATAAAATGTTGTTTGCCTTTTTAAACACCAATTATTTCCTGTCCATAGATCAGTTTTTCTGAGCAAAGGTTCCCTGGTATGAAAAGGGACTAATGGAACTATTTTAAAGGTTCCTTTTCTATAGGCAATGAGAAAGGGAGAGATTTTTTAGTTTTGTTAAAAGGATCTGTAACAGTCTGGTTATTGTTTTTTGTTTTACTTTGCTACAACAGCCATCATTCTTCACTGAGAATTTCAAAGCATTAAAGGTACTTCAATATCAGGGGAAATGAGTCTTTAAATCAGCCCATTATTCAACAAATAAACACTCAGCTTTTCAGTTTTCAGTCCCATACTCTTTTTAGTGTCATATTTGATATTACTATCAGTAACTTAAGTTCACACAGCTTTTATTACTGTAAAGTAGCATAAAGTTTATTGTGACTAAATATTAATTTGACAAATACTTGTTAATGCTACTGAATTAATGTCTATGACTTTTAAATCTTTCCTTTGAATAACTGTAAACTCAATGGGATTTAAAAATGCAATCTCCTCTCTATTGTGTGCAGGCAAAACCAGAAGTGTGAATAAACCCAGGAAATCCAACTTCAAAAAGGAAATTACTGAAGGTATCAATTATATTCTTAAAAATTCATGTGAAAATGATCTTCCTCTATTTAAAAATTCTAAAAAAAATTTATTAATATTCTGTGTAATTTGTCAAGCATTGACAACAGTGACAGAAGAGATCAAATGCTGTACAGACAGGGCCTCCTCCATAAGAGCACAGTGGCAGAAATGAGAAGTCAAGGGAAATTAATGCCTTTAAAAATGTGTTACACTCAATTTTATTTTTTTTAACCTCAGTAATTTAATGCATTAGAACAACAGACACATTGATTAAATTCTTGTGTTAGCTTCAGTGAGACTCCCAGGAGGCAAATGAAATGGAGGTGTTTTCTGGCACCTTTGCAGGGGATGCCAAAAGGGGAACCCTTGGAAACTGTGCCAAAATGCTGCTGGACTTCAAAGTGATGAAGGTTCCAGGGCAGCTTTGAAGCTTTTTAAAGGTTACTGGAGAAAAAAGCTGTCTTTCACCAGCCAGTGTGAGGACTTACTGCTCTGGAGCTTGCTTTTTATCGTTCACAACAAAAAACCAACCCCATTTCTGTCTATTTCAGAGTCTGATCAGCGTTGACACCGTTAAAATCTCCACATTATGCAAGGACAGTGAACTTGTACTCACCTACCCCAGCATGAAATGCCCTCCTCCTCCACAGCCTGCTCTGCCTCACACACTGCAAAGATACATCTAATTACAGTCATAAAAGCCTCCACCTGTTTCCTCTGCTTATCTGGGTGGAATAAGAAAGACAGACACAGACTGAACATAAATGAATTAAAATTAGCCTAATAGTCACAGTGATTTAAGCAATGGCAGGTGGTCTGGCTGCCTCTTTCTACCCTTTCCTCCTGGAAGTGGGTAAATAGCCTGCCAGGTTGGTGTTCTGCTTCTAACAAGTATTTTTAAAGCTGTTTACTCACTCAGGGAAAGGAAAATTAAGGTCACTGCTAAGTAGAAATGGGAAAGGAGTTTCAAAAGCACTCAGCACTGCAGTGAGCACTGATCCTGTTCAGTGTACTGGAGGTGCTTTCATTAATTTCTATCAGGCCAATGCAAAATATCTTGGAAAAGCTGAGGGAAGGATCATTTTTATGTTTCAAAGTATTGACTAGTTGTTTGCCCTTTTCCCCTACCACACTGGCCCTCATAGATTCCCTCCTCAACAAGATTTTTAAAAAATCAAAGATTACAAAGAAGACTTGATACATATCTCGAGGCCATCAGGAGGGAGAAAAGCATTTGCCTATCAGCAGTGTTATTTTTATAATATTCAACTTAAAAGCTATAAAATACTGCAGATTCCTGGCTGAAAGATCAGCAGGGACAGCCTGTGAACAACTGATGTTCAATTAAGAGCGTTTTTACTTTGGCTGAAGCGTGATGTGCTGGTATCTAATCTCTATCAGCACCTTTATCACAAAATGAAGACCAAGCAGCAGAAGGCTGCATTTATTAATTGCTTTTCAACAAATAATGCCTCTGGGGAGGGCATAAACAGCAGTTCTACCATGGAGACCTTGGGGTTTGGTAGAAGATTCACCTGTGCTTGGATAAAGTGACCTGGGCTGGGTGTTGCTGTGTCTGACCCAGCTGGGACAGGCACACCCTGGGGGATTGCACTGCCTGCACCATTTCCTCCCCAAATGTTCATCCTGTGTTCATCCCAATTAGCCAGAAAACATTTTCACCTTTTACCAGCCATCTCCAGGTGTATCTAGAGAAAGTAGAGCAGCCCCAAGCCCCAGACAATGCCATGCTGTTTGTATTTCTCAGGTGGAAAAACACTGGTGCAGTGCAAGTATTCAAGTCTGAATCTAAACCAAGGCAAAGATGTTGATTTTAAATATCCACTTCCAAGTTTCCCTTTTTCTTTCAGGAGTCCCTGCAGTACTGAGGAGGAGCTGCATTCTTACCTTCCTCTGGAGGCTATAGGTTTTTGTGCCAGGGCTGCAGTCTCACTAAAGTAGGGGGAAAAAAGCCTCTGCATGCCAGAAATATTTGACTCACTGAGATGAAACTTTGCAACAGCAATACATTAGTTGTGATAAAAAACTGACTCAGGTCAGAGTAGTCCCCATCCCAGAAAAGTAACTTTACATTGGGTTCAGCAGTTTTATGAAAAAGATCATTTTAAGATTCCATTTAGTTAACTAGTCCATTTTAGCAAGTGCATGTAATTTTTAATTAATTTTACTTTCTCAACCTAAATGATTCCAAGATTCTGTTCTCTGTTTTCTCCTTCCTAAGACAACAAACAGCTCAGACTCTGCCTCACACTTTCCCTGGCCTGGCAATGCTTCCTGCTAGCTGATGAAGAGAAACACCTACAGCACCAAACCAGAGCACTTCTGGGTGCAGAGACCTAGCATACCAACCTTAAACTCAGCAATACATGAATTTCAGACATTTCTGCTTTTTCTTCCTGCAAATTCTTCATCATTTAAGCTCATGCCCACTTCCCAAACATTCTAATAAACACTGATAATTTTAGAATGCTTTTGAAGCTCACGGCTCTGTTCCTTGCTAACACTTATTTTATATTCTTAGATCTCATGCCAGTTCTTCTATAAGGACATAAAGCCAGCAGATTAACTTTTTTCCTCATCATCAGTTAACACCTTTTCACTTTCTGAAAGCTTATTTTTAATGTTTATTTTATTAAGTCTTTGAGCCCTTGTCAGGGTTATTAAGGAGTCTGATGGCTAAATGTAATGCTGAATGTGCCATTACTTTCCCCCATTTTATTCTGATCTGCCTTTCTAAATGTTAATTCTAAAACTGGTGACATTTCCCTCTGAACTGGGAATAATTCTGATATGTATTTATTCATTTCTGTTAACACTGATTCATTTAATAACTGAGTATTCCAACCTTTGGTATGTTTGACTGTAGCTTAATAGAAAAAATGATCTAGTTCGTGATGAAGTCCCTAAATTTTTTTACTACTTCAGAAAAATAAATTTAGGGGACTACCACAAAAAGCCAATGAATTACACTGCTAAATATGGACTTCCATTTTTTAAAATTACAACAAATAACAGAAACCTTTCTCTTCTTTTTTAATGTAACTGTGTAGATAAGTAACAGATAACTGTGTAGATAACTGTAAGCATTGGAACAGCTGAAGAACAGAGGATCCCTCACCACAACATTAAATTTCTGACTGTGGTCACAATGTATTTTGAGTAAATTTCTGCAGGACTATCCACCTGTAAAGGTATGAGGAAAGCTAAATGTCTTTGGAAATTCATCATCTGTCCTTTTTTGATGGAAAGTGTCAGCCTGGTTTTTGATGGAAAATGTCAGCCACAGAAAATATCAAAATCTAGAAAACATCAAAGAACACAGGGTGAAAAAATTACTGCAGCCATACTCTTTGATGCTGAGAAGCCTTTGATACACCTATGATAGAGTACAGGACAGATGACTTAGCTACAGGCTTTCTAACTGGAAATAAAATCTTTTAATAATTTCTCAACTTTATCTTTGTAATAAATATATAAACATTGCAGTCCAGAAATATCTCTATTGTTTGTTGGGAACACCTTTATTGGGAAACAAACTTACCAAAATGTTTGTGCATTAGATTGGCTTTTAAGAGAGAAGTCTTGGCACAAAAATCTCCTGACTATCAGATATATTGGATTGTTTCCACATAAATATCCACTGTTTAGCAAGAGCTCCTGTCCTTGGAGATGTGCAGGCTCCCACAGAGTAACAAATGTACTACCCAATATTCTCCTAATGACATCTAGAGAGTCATTTGTGTGGAGTTTATTTCTGCTGCAAAGCTGGCTGCTGAAGGTGTGCGCTGCCCTCCTGAGAGTGCACAACTTCCCTTATTATTTACCAAAACTCGTGGAGCTCAGAGATGAAACTTTAATTAAATAAAGTCCTGAATGGATTCTTCTGTTTGACCAAACTTTAATTAAATAATGTCCTGAATGGATTCTCCTGTTTGACCTTACTCAGTTTCATGGGCTCTGTTTGCACCAGGGATTCCAACACTGGTCCTCTCCGTTTGGATCTCATTCAGTTCTATTCTGCTGGAATGCCTTTTTAAGGAGTGCTGGTATTTGCACAGCAGCATCTGTTTTCTTTCCACTGTGCTGCAGATTTATTGGTACAGGTATGCAGCTTCCAATGGAACTGACAGAAATTGGATTTAATCCTCACAAAAACCTCGCTATGGTTCTTCCCTGTTTTCCCCAACGCCAGGTTGCTGTTCAATATAAAAATTATCTTAGGTTATCCTCATAAGGAGAAAATAGGCTACAAAGTTTGTCTGGGCAAATTCTTCAGCAGTAAAGAACCCTCTGTAAAATGATTTTAAAAGTCCATTTAAAATACAGAATTAAAGAGAACAGAGCAGGGGTACTCATGCACAGACCAGTAGAGGAGCAAGTGGAATGTATAGATCCAGCAGGGAATTCACTCCAAATATTGAGGCAAAAATAAGTCAGACACAGTAAATAAGAAAATCATGATCTGTGTTAACCAAATTAATATTAATTACTAACAGAAAAAATAGTTTAAGTAATTTATGATGCTGTCTTACTTTTTGCACTAATGAAGCTTCCACAATAAAAATAGATCTAGAGACTACTTGTCCAAGCACTTTTATCCAGTTTTTAAAAGAACTTTATGTGCTTACTGCCCTGTCAAAAAAGAATTTATTAAGCAATTAGTATTTCAAAATCTATTGGGTTTGCCACCTCAAGTATGATTAATTATTTAGGGTTTTTTACTGCAAAAGAAAACCTAAAACACTTCTTCCGTTCTTCAAAGCATTTGAATATTTTTTTTTTCTTTAGAATCTGTTCCTATGAAGAAAAAAATGTGGAGTAACTATATTAAGCCAAAATAGGATGACTTGCAAACATCACAATTCATATTACTAGTATTAAAAAAATAATTTTGAAGGCTTGAAATTACATTTTGAAATGGAACAGGAAAAAAAATTGTTCTTTGGCAGCAGTATTTGAACGGAGCTCATTAAAACATCTCTTGACAGGTTATATTAAGTGCTACAATTATGCCTAATTTTGGTTTAGTACAATATGTTAATTTTAAACAGTTTAAGAGATTGTATCTCTTCTGGCCATTTTCTCTCTGCTTTGAAAGTGCACTTCACTCCAGCAGTAATCATAATTTCATATTGGAACTAACTGCATTTCTTTTGCTCTCATATTGCAAAGAACAATTTAATAGACACATTGGCCTTACTCTGCTGAAGCTCATAAGTTTATTTTAACTAGAGTATTTAATATTGCCATGAGGACAGACAGGAAAGACTTGGAATGTGTCGTAACATATTGAGCAAGATACTCTCTTTCCTTGGAAAGCAGTGACAAAATTCATATAGCATACATGGCAGGAAGAACTGGGAGGCAGAATTAAACACACAGACTGCTCTACACCATCCTTTCCTAGGAGTAATATTCTTTTCCACTGGAGAGAATTTGTAGACATGGAAGCAATCCTTGTGCTCTTTTTGGGGATTTTTTTCCCACAATGTGCAAAGATCTGGAACAGAGTCTGTTAGGGTGACCTAACAGAGCCAATTGGAAGAGAGATTAGGACAAATATTAACCTTTGAACTGAAGTGGAACAAACCCCATCTGATGATGCAGATGGAGTCATGTGCACTTTGGGTTAATGCAGAAGGCAGTGCTTCAACCTGCATTTTCATTTAAAGGGAAAAGAGTAATGATTTTAATGTTCTCTTTTGAAAGGTGCTATAAACATAAATAATATAAAGCAATGTCTGCCTGGGTTGAAAATTGAGAGATGAGAGTTTGAGGTGAAACAGCCTCTAATACCCCACTCTGAATTCTTAAGATGCAGTCGTTTAGGTTTCACGGAGTTGTGTGTGAAACCAGGAGTGGTGAACCTTCCCTCCTGCACAAATTACACATCTCAGTCTGCAGGCAGCCAAGAGGGATGAGACACAAACCACCCAGAGGGAGATGCTGGCAGGGAAAAGGTGAAAAGAGGCCACTGCAAGTCCACTGGACTCCAAATCCATTGGGAGGGTTTGGGTTTTATTCAATATAGAAAGTGTAATATAACATCGTGGGGGAATCCCAGACCAAGAATCCTAAGCAAGAGAAGAAAATCAATGAGAGCAGCCCTGAATGTTGCAGGGGGAGCTCAAGATCAGACAGAACGATCACCCCATGTCAGTGAGAAGGTGAAGGGCTCAGTACTCATCATCTGGGGGTTCAGTTTCAGAGCAAAAAGCATCTCCCCCACACCCTCCCACTTTTTCATCCTGATATTTTCTGGATCAAGAAGGAGCAGAGAAAAGTCAGCTATAACTACTTTTTTCCCCAAGATTATGGAAGAGAATCCTAAAAATCCAACATCCTAGGGAGTGTGTGTTGATTGAAAATCTGCAAACCATAGACAGAGATGACATTTTCCAGCTGAGCTGGGTATCTGAGTCACCTCACTGCTGGAATAGCAGAGGCTTTTTCTCCCCCCAGAGGTGGGAGGTCAGATCATTTAATGAAGAGATTTGTAAGTCTTTAAATGTCAGACATCCTGAAAACAGTCAGCAAATAAAAGATGATAACAATAACAATAATGCTCCATGAATTTTGAATAGACACTCTTGTACATCAATAAATTATCACATTACACATTCCATTTGAACATTTCTGAATTAATAAAAGGCATTACCTTGACTGTCAAGCACTAAAATAAGGACATTTGTTTGCTGACAGATTTCTTCACTGTGAGTAAGCATCCCTGTGTCAGATTCCCACGTAAGTATTGATAACTGGCTTTCCACTAATGGAGAGTTGCAACAGATGAGCCAGGATTTTCCTAAGAAATTTCAATAAATCACATTATTAAATAAAATTGTTCCTTCTGTTGCCCTGGATTTCTTTTTCTAAAATATTAATATCAATATTGTGCTATAGATTTGAACTCTTAAATGAAGCATAGCAGCCAGAATGGGAAACTTTGGGAGCAGTAGAAATGGCAAATTACTCTCAGAGAGCATCCAACACTGCAATTTCCACTTGACCTCCATCTTGCTGACTGAGGAGAGCAGCCAGATCTCACTGAACACTGACAATGGAGCTCAGCCCTGAAGTGCAGGAGCTTTTAATGACTGCTCACTGCCTTTAATTATTTCCCTTTGTGCTCTCATTGCATTTTGGTAATAAGCAAAGAAACCAGCGCTGTATTGAGTTTTAAAAACTATTTTGTCAAAAAGCTAATGAAGTTTATTTCCTTTCTCAAGACTACAGTGCCAATTGTTTCCCAGCTCAATGCACTAGATTTCTGATGTTCTCCTGATATTAATATATTTTATACCCAAAAGCCTCAGCTGAGTTGACAGTTTAACACAAGTTATAAACCCAGTGATGATAGCCAAGATATTTCCAAATAAAGAATTCATTTTAAGAAGCCCATGGTGTAGGAAGCAGCAGGAGAAGCAATTCAGTAGTAGCAGCACACCTCCAGGGAGGTGAGCATTGGGCTGCAGAGATCCCTCCCACCTCTATCCCTTGACATGCCTGAGTTTAAACATCCCCAGTTTAAACTGAAACAGTATTTTTGCATCACATTTTTGCCCTTAAAAAAAAGGATTTCTAGTCTTTGTAACACAATTTCATAACAGAATTTGTAGTAGGACTGAGGACAAATTCTCAGTTTAAATTACTATTAAATTACCACTTAAAACTGGGAGATGGTTTTTTTTTTCACTTTTGTACATCAAAAAATTTCTAAAGTTTGCACTCAGTGAAAATGTGTGATCTTCTTAACAAGCAGCTTCAAGTGATCAAAATCAATGTCTAAATATTACAATAGCTTAGAATTAGAATTTTTCTTCTTACAGCACTGGGTTCCCCCAAGTGCTCTGGCAGTTTCAGAACTGCATTTCCTTACAGCACATGACCTTGAGGAGGTCTCTTTACCTGGGGATTCCTCCAGGGTACCTGGATATGCTGACACAGCCCTTTCATGCCTGGCACCAGGACAAATCCCTCCTCTGGTTCAAAGGAGGCACAGGCAGAAGTTCAGACAGTGGCTGGTGTTAGTCTGAGGTCCTCAGGAATGTATAAATATCCAAATAGCCTTTAAAATATCAGCCTGCCAAATCAGCCTGGTGTACTGATATCAGCAGGACTGTAGAGATTTACACACATTGCAGACCTGAGCCAGAAAAAGAAAGGAGCAGACAGAGGAATCTTTTAGATCCCAACCATCAATACATTGGATGCTGATATGACAAAAACATGCTTTCAACTTATCACCAGAGAACGCCAAACCTGAAGGATTAAATAATCCAAAAATACTGGATTTGTTTACATCTGACCTGAAGGAAGACTTCCAAGCTCTAGGTAGTGTGTGAGATGCAGTCATATTGGAAATATGATTCACTTCAGACCATATTGCCTCAATTATCTGATGGTACAAAGGTGGCTGCTGCTGAGGGATCTGGCAAATACTCCACATCAGTGCTACTGTCATGCTTAACTAACAGATGTTTAAAATGAGAGGCTGACAGTTTTTATGTGATGGTTTAATCTTTTTAGTTGCCAACTGCAGCTTAATTTAACTTTAATCAAGAGTAATAACCACCCATAATTACTATTATAGTAAGGTTCCATTTTTACCTAGAGCCTGAAGGAAAAATTTGCAAAGATTGTGCTTCTAACCTAAAATCTTTCTGTTCTGAAATATCTTTCCAGATATATTAACTTTGAAGTACTTCCAAACAATACAGATACATATATAAATATGAATAAAACAATGTGGATATGAATGAAAAGGAAAAATCACCAATCGGTGGCAACTACTGAACAAAAAGGAAGTGAGTATGTGCTCCAAGAGATGATGAGGAAATATAAATCCCATTTCACCTGTATTGTTAAGGACAGTAGAGAGCAGTCAGTTCAGGTGCAGCCACACGATCCCCATGTCTTTTGGAGCTTTTCCAGAAGTTCAGGTGCTGAACTTTAGTGCTGAGCACTTTCAGTCTCTGAGCCAGAACTTCTCTCAGAGAGCAGGAGCTCACACACTGATTGCTTTGTCCCAGGGGTCTGTGCCCAGCACTCCCCACTCAACCTGTGGCTCCAGCAAGGTGACAACAAGCACACAACCTGTTCAGAGCAGGCTGTAAGCAAGAAATAGCAAATATTTTACACAGGTACAGTTTCTGCATGTGTGTTTCTAGCTGTATCAGTAAGTGAGCATCTTAGGTAATTTTCACTCCTTCAGATATCTGCATTCTTGTGGCAGTTTTATTCAGTTATTTTTCAGCTGCCTTGTACATTCAATTTGCATACTGTATTACACATGCTGCATAAAGAAGTACATATCCTTCTCTCAAAAGAAATAATTGGTCTGAACCTTAAGAGACTGTGCAAAATTTCATTCTAACATGGATAGGGAGGTTGGAAGAGAGCCAGGCAAGGTGGCTGTCCAGGAAAAATGAAATTAAAAAAGCAAAAAAAAGACTATTACCTCCCAAGTTATTTTCTTTTTAAAACTAGGCTTGCCTCTTTTTTATTTTCCTCCTTTATACTTTGAAAGAGAGGCAGAGATTATGCAGAAATCTGATGGGTAGGAAACAAAAATGTCATTAGGACCCAGAAAAATTGACTGTGGAGACACAGAAGTGACCAGACCTAGAGTTCTCCCTTGGTCACATTCCTAACTTCACACCTTTTCAGTGCAGTATGGCTGTGCTGGCAGGTCAAATAATCCACAGTGCTGATGCTAAAATGTCTTTAAACATCACTGGCTGCATGTTTTCTCTGAAAAAAGCCTGTTTGAGTAGTTCAGAACTGTATGAGAGCATGCAAGTTTTGATGAAACTTGTATCCAGAAATGATTTCTTGGCTCCATCATGCAACTTCCTGCCAAAATTAAGAAGAGATCCCTTTTACAAAGCTGTGTGCCAGAGCAAGTACCTGGGATATGGAGCACCCTCAGTCACATCACTGGCCTGAAGGAAGCAGAGCTGAGCTCCAGATGGAAAACAAATTGTAGAAAACCTGTCCATATCAAAGCTGCCTCACAAGGAAACGTAGTTTTGTAGTCAGTTATTTAAGGAGTGGAGGCAGAGGCTAAAAGTGAGTTTTATCCTTCTGGAATAAAGCCACAACTGAATCCATACTGACTCAAATGTTCAGGCAGAACAACCATCAGCACTGACTGCAGCGTGGTGGGGTGTGATGAGAAATTCTCCTTTGCTGTGAGACAGTTCAGAGTACAGCAGCAATATTTGATGTTCTGATAAGGCAGGAGCACAGTCTGAAGAGACAAGGTCGAGGCTGTGTGAATTTGGTGAAATTTCAATATACAACTGGTTACTTACAAGCATCTGAGAGTGCAAACTGAAGGAGCCACAGCAACAACACAAGGGATGGCTGCAGGAACCACCCACCAAAACTCAGCTGCTGTGAGCACACCAGGGAGACTGGCAGGACTCTAAGGCAAGGTCAAGATTGTTCTGGTCAGTGAAAAAAGATATCAAAGAGATAAAATTATTGAGAAAAGGTGATTTCAATGAAGACACACTCCTTTTCTCAGTGAAAAAGATGCATGTAAAATCACTAAGGGGAAAAGAGTCTGGTACTGTTGAGTCCATAAGTGTAACTGTGAATAGTAGGTCCCTTTCCTCTAGAAAAAGAGAATAAGGCACAGAAGCTGTTCCTCATTACACTCTAAATTCCAGATGTTAATGTCCTAGTTTTCATTACACTCTTGATGGGTAACACTTATTTGCTCTTTTCTGATTCAAATGACATCAGAGAAAATGAGTTTTAAAAAGTTTCTCTCTTTCTAAATGCAAAGCAAATTTTCAATATCAGTGTGTATTTAGCCCCTAATTACAGAACTCTGTAAAAAATCTTGAATATTTGTAATTTGTTCCTGCAGTTAGAAAGCAGAATCACATTTATCACCAATCAGTGCACCGGTAGCACACAAAAAGTTACATTCAGTATTTGATCTTTCCACAAACACAATAGGTGTCAGTGCCTTTGCCAGAAGACAACTTCAAAAAGCTGTTCAAGTTCTCAGCTGAGAGATCCTGCTCATTCCTTCTACAAGAAAGTGCAGTATTACTGCAATAGATCACCAGGGCTGCTTTTCTCTGATGTATTGTTGCAATATATCATAGGAACGGTGTCTGGCAGGAACATGGATTTCAGACACAGGCCTACTTTATATGTTTTATTTGAGGACACTTAAGGAAAATCAATGTGGAGTTCAAGAGCTGGCACTGCAGCTTAAGGAATTCAGCAGAATTCCCTTAAAATGCTAGAGGCGTCGCAAAGTTTAAGAAACTATGAACTATGAAGGATGAGAGGGACTCCCCGCTACCCCCTTGATTTGGTGAGTAGAATACCTAAAATTTTGGCTGGATAAAGTCTTCTGAGTTCTAGCCCATCTCTGAGATCACCCTGAGGGCTGAAATATTCCCCTGTTGTCAGAGTCTCACCGTGTTCTTCCCCAAAATTATTATAAATAAAGTCCTGAATTTTTAGAGGCAGAACCAGTTTGGTTGGGTTTTTGTAGACACTCATATACAATGGATAGAATCCTTTACACCAAATTAACCAAGACATTATAAGAAGTAAAGCACATTTTGTTTCACACCAACAGATAACAACTACTGACCCCTTCTGGGTCACCCTGCAGAAGTCTCAGGTGTGGAAGGATTTGAAATGGACTGAAATGGACTTGGCATCAGCTCCATGCTCAATCCCAGGCCTACAAATGTAATGTGATGACACAAAATATATATAAATGCAGAAGTGTGGGGCAGAAAGGGCCATCAGAGTGACAGTACACTTCACCTCACAGTTACCCACCAGACTACATTTGTTTGGAAAGCAGTGTCAAGCCTTTCCATTAACAAACAAGCCTGGCAGGCCCATGCTCCTGAAATGTGTTTTCAGTCAGTCATGATGGGTTTCACAGAGAAGGGTGACCAGAATTTTGGGATGTGAATATTTCTGCTATCCAGCCAGTCTGACTTGGTGTTTGCCACTCCATCTGTGCAGGGAGCAGAGCTGAGCACATTTCAGCAGTTGCAGCATTCAGGAGCCACAGTAAACCTTTCTATTTTGTGATTCTGTCTGCATGGATTTTCAAGGGATTCATAAAGTTTAAGGCCAGGAGAACCATTAGATCATCACACTCAATCTCCAGTATACCACAGGCTATTACATCCAGTTACTCCTCTATTAAGCTCAATAAAGCATAACCATCTTTTTTCCTAAAGGACCAGTCTTCACATCAGGTATCAAGAGATAGACAATCTACTGTTTTCCCTGCTGTTTCTTTATATACCAAAGGCTAATCATCATCACACTTACAGCTACTTGTACAAGTTGTCATTCCAGTTCCTCTAGATCAGCTTCCAGCCATGGCTCTTGCCTGTTTGCCTCAGTGAGATTAAAAGTTCTTTTTCTATCCACTGTCTTCTCCACAGGAAAATACTTGCTCTGCAATCAAATCATCTTCTCTTCCTGAGATGCTAAGCAGATTTGGATTCTTTAAGTCTTTCACAGCAGTATATTTTTTTTCCATTCCTAAATTCTGTTCTTTAGAAGAAAAACCTCTTCTGAGGTTCTTTCTCTACCAATGTAAGTGGTTCAGCAGTTTATAAAATATATTGACACTAAAAATATATAGAGTACTGCTTCATCTCTCTGAGCAATGCTGGATAATCAGGTAAAAATAATTTCTTAAATCCATTCACTGTACTCCTCCTAATACCCCCAAAGATGACAAATTTAGTTTATTTGTGTATATATATTTATTTCTTTTGCAGGAAAGCATGTCACATAAGGACCTCATGCTGAGTTGCGTCCTGATTCTGAGCCCTGAAATTACTTTTTCAAACAACATCTAAGCATTTCTGCTTTCCTTTAGAGTAAACCAAACAAAAGCAACCTTCTGCAGAGCACTTTAAAATTCAGATCTTCACATTAAAAAAAAAAAAGAAAAGACAAAAAATGACAAAAACTGCAGTAAGAGAGAGCCTGGACCTTCACCCTTTGCACACATCAGTCTCTAATGTACAACACATTTTCACAGGGCTGTGGGTGACAGCTGAAGTTGATGCAGGCTTGCTCAAAACTCAGCTCAAACTGATGGACTCTTCTTTATTTCCAAGTTTTCAGGCTTTGTCTCGCAGCACAGTGAACGTGGAGGAAGCAATACTGTCTGACAGCAGAGCTCCCCACCAGGGAGGTTCCTGTGCTGAGCTCCAGGACTTCATCTCTTCCTACAATACAGCTCCTGCCTAATTTCTTTCTTGATATTTTATCAGCTCCAGCTGCAGTTCCCCACTCACTCTGAAGTGTGTGTGCACACATAGATATGTGCATAAAATCCCAGATCTCTGAATCTCTGAACCCCTGACTTTTGTGAAGCTCTCTTGTCTGAAAGGGAAGAAGAGGATCTGACCTTGCAGCCTTGCCATGCCCCTGTGCTGCTTCTGCCAGGAGCCCTCTGAAAAGGAGGTGATAAGAACAACCAGGGGAAAATAGCTGCTCTGGTATGGAGCAGGCCAGGCTGCTCAGGTGCAGCAGTTATCTGTTTCTGTGTCTTTTCTCAGCCAGCTGCTGGTTCATGCTCTGTGCAGCAGCTCCTGACACCTTCCCAGGAAGGTGCATTTCACCTGCTGAATTGCCCCGTTCTCACATCAGTGATGCTGCGAGCAGAGCTGCTGATTGTGGAGACAGCTGTGAGTCTGTGCCAGGCTCCTGTCCTTCTCACTGAGGTGTAGATGGAAAAGGATGGCTCACACTTCACACACTGCAGCCTTCAAACAAGTAAACTTCCTTTGTGGGGAAGACAGTGACAAGACTATCAACCAGTATCATTAAATCAGCATTTAAATCTCTCTTTAATTCTCGACGTGCTGCCTTCCATTACAGGAAAATCAGAATATTGTGAAGAAGGTGTCAACATCTCCCCACCCACTTGGGCTGAGTAGGGCACTGATGCAGAGCAGAGAGACACCAGCAGGGAGCTGTCATTTCACAGAAAGAGATGCTGGAACAATTCTGCTTCTGTGTCTGGGACCAAAGAGGTTGAATCTCTGAAAAGCATCAGCAGCAGTTCAGAGTTTTCATTTCTCTTCCTCTGAAATCCTGACAGTGTGTCTTGATAGAAAAAATAAATCTGGGTCTAAGTCACTTGGTTCCAGGATTTATAGCAAATGAAGGCAAATTATTAGAACTGCAGTGCTCTGATTCAGTGAACTACAGTCTTCCTGATTCGTACCAGACTTGTATTAAAAAACAACCCCAAATACAACACACTACCTTTGTATGAAATTCTATTTCCAGTTTGCTGTTTCCCTGGCCTACCAAAATCATATTAGTACACTGCATTTACAAAACTCAGCAGCTGGTCCAGACCTCTAAACAGACTGTGCCCAAAGCAGCAGTGCATTGCTGTTAAAAGCCACCATTGCACATGGGATCTTGGTTTTACCCTTCTGGCTTATACTGAGTGCACCAAGTCAATCCCATGGATTCATCACATCACACTGAAGAGAGAAAGCCTCTGTGCTGCATTCTCAGGAAAATCAATCAGTGCTATTAGACTCAGTGAGCCCAGAGAGTAAAAGAATGGCTGGATAGAGTCATTCAGGTACAGCCTCCAGGGAGACAGGGATGTTCTTTCTGATCTCCAAAAAGTGCCACATTGCCACATACAATCCTTGGAAAATGAAGTAGAACCTGTCCCAAAATAAAGCCCTGACAGAGATAACCCAAAACTCGAATTTCACACTTCTGTATGGAGCATGGTATGCATGCCTCAAATGAATGGGCAGCAATTCTGTGATAGAAATGACTTATCAGTATGCACAGCAAATTCAGTGCAGGCTCTGGAGCAGGATGGGTGGCTCCTGCAGAGAGTGGGATGTGATGGCTGAAAGGTAGGACTGCCTATGTGACATCTAGTTGTCACCAGAGAGAGAGGAGAAAAGAATTAAATATTCACTTAGCAGCATCTAGCCACCATCTCATACAATACTTCCAATGTTTTTTAAAACAATTCCAATACTAAATGGCCAGTTAACATCTGTGAGAAATGTTTGGTACCAAGACTCCAAAATGTTTGTTATTTCCTGGTATTCTGCATACAATGTTATGTTGAAATATTTTTCTCCTACACCATGGCAATGGGATAAGAGGAGGTGGAAGGGGTTATAACTTCTGTTTTGTCCAAAGCTTGGTGAAATAATACAGGATAATAAAACCAGCTTGGGTAAATTAAATTATTTATGAGAGAAGGATCTGGTTCCTTCTAATAAAAACCACCAGAAAAATAGAAAAATAAAGAAGTACTACTGCCATCAGAGACACAAACCTTGTGAGCTATTATTTAAAAGAGGATCTCCATCCAGTAAAAACCTAAAAGCAGACACATGAGCCCATATTGAGGTGCTTACATTTACAAGACTTCAGGGGAGCTGGAAGCCAAAAAGGAAGAAAGAAACCAAAACAGAGAAGTAGAAGCAGATCATGAGTCTGATAACTGGGGATGCTGAATCTATTAACTGGAAATGTCAAGGATGGGACAGTTTTCTAACCCAATTTCTTTCCCTTCCTCAGCTTACACACTGTTCTACAGGCCAGGGCAGCATGCTGGGAGGAGAACAAGCATGTTTTCCATGCAGGCTTTGTTTCTGATTTCTCTTTAGCCCCTCTTGCTGCCAAGCAAAGAATGAGAGCACTCAGCCAAAGAGATCCCTGGTGTCACCCCTGCTACCCACCCACCAATGAGGGAGCCATTTCCTGCACAACTAATATTCTGTGTTTACTTAAAAATGCATAAAACCCATGGTTAATTTTGTTAATTACCCCCTATTGTAGACAGAATTACTTGAGGCAAGCACCAATATTGCTGACATTTCTCTTCCCTCCTTTCCTTCACAGAGTGGAGAACATTTTAGTGTGTTTCCTGGCTATGTTAGGATTGAAATCTTGAGTCAGATTTTTATAAACATCTTCTTCTTCAGATGTTGTTTTGTAAGTAGGAAATAATTCATATTGCAGAACAATTAAAGATATTAAAAAGACAAAACTATTTTGCCTGTTCCTTGTCTTCTAGACATCATTGCACCCTTCCATAGAGGGGAAAGGAGAAGAAAAACTAAACCAAGAAGGAAAAAGGTGAAAGATGCAGTGATGAAGAATATACACTTTTCTTTCAACCTCAGAAGTTTGTCAGGGAATTACACTGAAATACATGTTGTGAATAGAGGAACAGTAACCTTGTGTGATATGCAGGAAACAAGCAAACACAAATTACAAAAAATGGTACCCAAACTTTTACCAAACAGATGCTAAGCCACCATGTAGACAAAACACATAATATAAATACATGACTTTTTTTTTTCTAAATATCATGGCAATACAACAGAAGTACTCAGGCACATCAAATGCCTTAGGCTTTTCCCATCTCTTAAATGACAAGGCTGTAGGCTATTTCTCCTTGTACAAAATATAACATTCAGATAAACAAACACAAACTTAAAGGTTACTTTCCCCCATTCCTTCTTCCTTCTGTTTCTGCAGGATGCCTTTAAACAGATCCCTAGGAATATGAATTAGATTCCTCCTGATTGGAACAGGTTAAAAGCGTATTTGAGTAATCCCAAATTCAGATAAACCAACCATGCACTTAAATTTTACATGAAAACCAAAAAAATGGAACTTCCAATTGAATCTTTTTGGATATATTTCTGCAACCCATTACGGCTTTGGATAAAAGAAAGAGGCAGAATGACTGCAAGATGTAGAAAGTACAAAATTAGCATAATTTTTTATAATTTACAATTCAAAATAACAGGCAGAAAGCATTTCTAGATGTGGTACATGTTCAGCTCTCATCCAGGGGCTTCATTCTGCATGGCTTTGGAGAATAATAGAGAATACATTCCCCAGTCAGTTATGGGAGTGTGGTGAGGATTCCCTTGGTGGCACAGCACACAAGCACCAGGAATCAGTGTCCTTCAGCAGGCTGAATCCTTGGGATTCATGTGCCACAGTTCTTAAATTCAAAAATTGTGTGTAAATACTCTTACCCAATTTTAAAACATGCTGAGTGCCCACAAGTCTCAGTGGAAACTTTAGCTATTACGAATTCATGTAGAGTAAAAATCAAACAAGAGCAGACCTGACTATTCAGCTCTGCAGTACAGCTTTAGAGGGATAATTTTTTTAAAAGGTGGTTTTAAAAAGCAGTTTTAGTATTTCAGCTGTAATGTCTCTCATTTCAAACAGGATGCATTAATTTGATCCAGCCTGCAGAAATTCTCAGAGCTATAAAATTGATGAATGGATGTGTGTTTGTGTGAGTGATGATGCTTACCTGATGGCACACTAAGGACACACAGAACTTCCTGAATGACCTCCACAGTGAAAAGCAAGGTTCTTTCATCCTTTTGGATAGTAGAAATTATAACAAATTTTATTCATAGATGCTCTAATACCCTTTTCCCTAATAATTATAGAATAAACTGGATTCTGTGTCAGTGACATCTGCAGGGCTTTATTTTGGGGGGAGGGAGCCCATGTGAAATATTCAAACTGAACAGCAAAACTTGCAGCCACGTTTTTGGGGACTGATTTACAGTTCTCTGTCATTAAGATCCCAGAAGCACTTGGCCGTTTGTTGGTGGCAAGACCTTTGGCTCTGAAATTTCAGTGGGATATCATGCCAAAGGCTCTCTGTGCATAAATCAATTTTAATTGCCATATTACGGCCCAGAAAATTCTGCTTTCATATTACAACTGTGCATGGTGGAGAACTTCAGCAGCAGGATGTGATCTACAGACTTCAACTGAGTCTGTGTCTTTATGTCTAGAACTTAATTTCTACTCTGCTTTTTACTGCACTCCATACATGTGAACCTTTACAGTACTGGGAGAGCTTTGCTTTCCTCTTTCATTATCACAGTCTGTCCTATTTATCTCTGACTTTTTACTTGTCTCAGTCTACAAGTTTGCCTAAGCACAAATGTCAGGTGAAGATGATCTTCTTTGCCCTTTCCCTGTTGGAGCTGCTCCAGCCCAAGCACTGGATGGACCAGGAAGCACCTGAGGGAAATTATTTGGGAATGAAAGGGGGGTCACACTCAGTATACACAAAGAATGTGTTCTCATCACTGCCAGAGAATGTTAGTATGTCAGTGGCCTTAAAGCTGATAAGGGAAATATTTTCAATATCACTGTTCAGACACCATCCAGATTCAGCATCTCCTCCTTGGCCACAGGATAAATACTTTGTTTTTCTTCTATCAATAGGATTCCCAGTTCTTTCTTTACTTTTGCTACTGCTCTGTGTAGATAAGCACTGCTGTCCTTGGAGTTACACAGGTCTATTTGTGAAGATTTAATTTAGTTAGGATTTTTTTTTCTCATTCTTTCTTTACTGATTTGTAAAACTCATCAGATTCAGTTTTGACTTTATCCTTTGATATTTTTTGAAGCTTTTCAAAGTCATACGTGAACTGGAAAGAAGCTAAAGGATTAAAAACCTCCCAGACAGAAGATTTACCAGGCTCTGGCTTGGTTGGAAGGCAGCAGTAACAGAGCAAAGAGAGTAGATTTTGTATTTTAACAGCTCCAGAAGAAAATAGGGGGTTGCTATAATGTTTTAATAAAAGGCTGTTATTTTAAGACAGTCACATGATTTTGGGCACATCTCTCACTTTTCCACCTGAAGTCTCCCAGTTACTTTCTCTGCTACAACCCAGCAGAACATAATTCTAAAATCTCCAAGACAAGGCTGTTCTTCTGCACACATTGTGTGTAAAGGGCATTGTAGATGTATCTGCACCTCAAAACACACCCGTGCCTGGGGAGAAATCATGATTCCTACACAGTGACAGCCACAGGGATTTCATGACAGGGATATCATCCCTTCAGCACACAGCTCTGCTGCTCCTGCAGAAGCAGGAACCATCACTGAAGCCCTAAACCCTGCAACTCCCCAGGGGAAAGGAGGATATCAAACACACTCTGCACATTTTACTGGGTTTATGTCATACAGAGTGTGTTTCTATGGACACAGCAGTGAGTCTGTGTGTTTATATTAATCAGTGCAATATTACACACCCCTGTCTGTATAAGCCATGGACACACACCCAGAGTCTCTCTCTCTGTGTTACAGCACATTTTAGGAAGAAGCACACTGTAAGCACCAGAAAACTGCCCTTCCATACACATCAATACCAAGCTGTAGTAAAGAGAAGACACTCCAGGATAACTCAATCACAAATCCTGCCTGAGAAACCTGAAAGTATTTTTTGTGGCTGAGAGATGAGTCTATTGGCTGAAGGCTCTGCTCCCTTTCCTTGTTGGAAAAACAATATTAAAAGGCATTGTGCTAATGATCCAGGCTGTTTTCCCAACATTTCTTCTGATTTTACCACCCAGCAGAAGATAGGGAACATAACATCTTCAGGTTTTATGTGAGCTTCACACTTCTATTTGTATTTTTATGAGAACATTCATTTCTGGAGACCCAGCTTAGATTTCTTGCTCAGTCAAATATTTTTCTGTCTAACCAGTTTTATTATCATATCATGGCTCCTTGCCTTAGATATAATCAATCATTCTTGCCTGCAGTTTCATTTCAGATTTGCCAATAACACATGACAGGCATTTTGCTTTTAGACGTTGCCTATTTTTTTAATGGAGATTAATTTTTAAAAGAAGATGCAGTTTTAGTGTCAAGATAATTAAATTTTTTTAAGAGATACTATCTTTCTTTTGCTGCATCAGCTCTCCTGAACTCCTACCTTTAGCAGTCTGCCACAAAGCTACTCAAATAAAATCAATAGGTTCTGAAGTCCAGCAGGGAGAACTTTTTCCATTAATAAAATAACTTTATTAACTCTGAGAACCATAAATTGCTGAAACACATTTTTTTTTAACTGCCTCATCTGCATAAGAATCAACAGCAGTGTTTGTTAAGTGGCTCTATTGTCAAAGACATATTTGATAAATCTCTGCTGCATATTTTGCAGTATCAAAGGGTTTCTTTTTGTTTGCTTTTACCAGCTTTGTTTAATAAAGCCAGACTTGGAGGAGCCAACTTAACGAAGTCAAATTATGCCTGACTTCCCCTGTGCAACTTAGCTTTATTTCAAGGTGTTGAGGCTTTGTGGTGCCTTTCAGGTGTCAGCTGATACTGGGAAAAGAGGGGAAAAAGAGGATAGCTATCTTGTCATATAACCTTTTTTCACATATTTGGCTGGATATTGTAATTTTTCTGTTGCATCAAATTTTTTTAGAAGAAATACAAACTTTGTTTCTAACTGTTCCTTGGCTCAAGTACAAAATTAAAGAGTGTCCAAGAATCATAAAGGAGTTTGCTTGTTTTTATCCTCCTGGCATAGACAAGGAATCAAATTCCCCCACTGGTAGGAAAGCAATTTTACCATGATAAAACCAGGGTATGCTCACTGGGCTAACTTTTATCCCGGTGCTGTTTCTATTTTTAGTGGCTCTCATTCCAGGAGGACCTGGAGCAAGGTACATTCCACAGCTGCTATTTGTCCCTGTTGTGCTGGGCTCTCACCCAGACAGACTACTACTGATTTCAGCAAACTTTGGTTTTGACAGCCAGAATTAGGCAATTCTCCTTCTATGGGAAAGAGGAAAAAGAAGAATTGGTCCCATGGGGTTCTTTGCTGCCTTCAGTACCAACAAAGCAGCTGCAAGCATCCAGTGTAAAATCCAATATCTGGAGCTGAAAGGCTCCTGCCCACATCCACCTGCCTGGGGTCAGACTCTCAGTGGGTCAAGCTCAGCACATTTTATTCCAATGACATCAAAATGCAGCTGGTTTCAGTTTAGAGAAGAAGTTCTACACCCCCAATTTGCCTTTATCTGTATTGGTACCCCAGGGCAAGTGAGAGATGTTTTGGGTTAATGTTATTGTTGTGTTATTGTAACTGTTATTAATTGTAATTGATGTTATTGTAATTAATTGTAATTGTAATTAATGCTATTGTTAATGTAACTGTTAATGAGCAATCACAGCCTTTGGCTCCAATGCTTGGGTGCTGCTGTTGCTTTCAGAGCAAGGGCAGGTGATTAATCTTTCTTCCCCTGGAAAGACTCTCTGGAGTTAACCTGTTCTCTCAAGCTCAGCCTGGTTCTGACCTGTTATTTTTGTTCTGTCTCAAGTTTGCATCTTACACGAGGAGAATAAATCTCCTTATCATAGCAGACCATGATGTTATGATCAAAAGAAGTCAGATAAAACTTTTATCCAAAATTTCAGGTTTTCCTTGGAATAAAGAGAATTTTTTTTATTTCAGTTTATTCTTCTTATTTTCCATTTTCATTACAATGTTTTTTCTTTGCTTCCAGTTTTAGTGAGAGTGGAGGATTAGCTTGAATAGTTTATATGGTGATCCAAGTTTAAAAAGTTCTATAGATGGGGATATAATTGAATTTTTACAGAGAGGAAAAAAAACCCAAACCCCAAAGTCTGGCAAAGTTTTCCTCTACTTGCTAACTTAAATAATGGGGCAAGAAAAAAAGCAAATATTTTTTGAAAAGGCTATAGGAGTGTTAATTAAATGCCCATCTGAACCAAAGCTCTAAAACTTGAGAGGCAAGTTCAGGATAGTGCTTGCCAGTGGTACAACACAACCTTCCACAGAGTTCTGGACTTGATGGAATATACTGGATGCTGTGGTGAGAATATGGATCATTTCCATTTCCAATTCTATTTTTTCCTATCATCATTCAGAAGGTATCCATAGCCCATATGATCTTTCTATTATCCATCTTCAAATTCACAGAGAGAGGCAAAGAAAATTCTTCATGGTGAAACAGAGAAAAGATGTCTTGATGGCAAGCCTGGGGATGTGTTTCAGACATCTCCTACATGCTACAGCAGCAAGAACTGGGATAAATTTTCTTCTAAAACCAGATCTGCAAGTATTATAAGCAGTAATTTTCAGATTAGATGTTTGGACAGAGAATGCCTGGAAACATATAACACTGAGAAGAGTTTTACAAAGAGATCAGTGATATAAAATCCAAAGCTGAAATGAAATGAGAAAGCAGCTGCATTTCAGCACAGGCAACATCATCTAAAAAATCTTAGAGACCTCTCACTGACACTGACAGCTCTCTGGGAAAGGAATGCTGCGAGTAAGCCAAGCAATACAATTTTTCTGATAAAAAATATGGGTTTAGGGCAATCAGCAGTGCCCTCACTGTCAAATTTGTCAGCATTTCTTGACAACACCAATCATGACTCGCCACTGATTCATCTCAAACCTGACAAAAGAAGAAAGAATTGCACTGACCCCTCCTTTGATCATGACTCAGAGGGTTCCAGGCGTTATTTAGGATGTGCAAGATGCACAGGATGTATAGGATTTCTCTTGAGGTCTGGCCTTCTTTTCCATTGCACTCAGCTGGTGGGGAGGGAAGCTGCTCACAGATGTCTGTGTGCTGGGCTGGGTTAGCCCTGCAGAGCCAGAAGAAATTCTGTGTATTCTTCAGCACCATCTACCGGTGCCTCCTCCTTTAATAAACCCAATTCCTGCTGAGCACCCAGCGCCAGGCTCAGCACTTCCAATTTGACTTTTGTCAGACACCTCATTAAGACACTGAAAATAATTCCCATTAATTGCCTTAACCTTGGGCCAAACCCTCTGTTCCAGCCATGAGGGAAAATGAAATTATCCTTGCAAGCTCTTTCTTTTTAACCCTCTTTGAAAAGCCCCTCATATGCAGAAATCTGCCGCTTTCTCCTGAAGATTTTGAACATTTGTGATATTTTGATGCTTTTTCTTTGGTGTTGCCATAATGGGTGTAAATTTGTTTAGATTACACTTGTCATTTGTATACATCCATTATTTGCTAAGTATATGTCTGAGTCAAAGCTCTTTGCAGAAAGCTCTCCTAATACTTATGAGTTCTGGACCCCAGCACCTCATTACATCAATTCTTCAGGGAAAATGTGATCTAGTAAACAAAAAAAAAATAAAAGCATCACAAGGCACAAATTCAAAATATACCACTAAAAAAACCTCGAGCTTTTGCTCAGGATCTGTCAGCCAACTGAGAATGAGTCTAGAAAAATGACTCATTTTTTGTCATTGTAGCTAAAATTTGGTCCAGGGACAAACCCAGCTTCTTTTACAATAAGACAATTTCTTCAGCTACCAAGTGTCTTGGCTGCAGCAGAGAATAATTTCAGAGAAGGCTGAAGGATTTGCTGGAATTGCTGCTGCCTTTTGTTTGTGTGATAGGGTTACTGTGTTTGATGCACAGGCAATTAGCTGCCCTGCTGGGCTCCTTTGGGAGCATCCAAGGTCAAGATCCTGCTAATGGGAACTGACATCTCCCTGCCCCTAGGGAATGCAAGAGCAGGCAGCACAAAGTACCCCTTTTTAAAATAACCTGTTGTCATATTGCACAAATTAACCCCTAAAGTCAGTAGATATGCAAATTCTTTGTGTTTGTGCTTAAAGATTAAGTTTGGACAGAGCTATGGGAATGCTAAAGCTAAAAATTATTTTTTATAAAACCATTACTATACAATATAAGAATTGTGAGACATATTAAAATATACTTAATCCAGAAGCAATACTAAAGGTGAATTTGAATAGTGGCCTTCCTATTTGGTTTATTTCTCTCTTAATACATCATTTACAAAAAATGAAAATTAAGTATGGGGTAATACACTGGCATTTTTAAAAGTGTATTCCATCTGAAAATGTGCATACTGAACAGTAAATTACAGACTCTTGTCTTTATTATTATCTACAGATGTGAAATAATCCAGTGTTTTAAAAGATATTTTGGTTTTCTGGGGTTTCTTTGAAGTGGTCCTGCTAGAAAATTGGAGATATCTATACTGTCTCTGTGCATGTAGAATGGATATTTACAGAATAATCTTGTTTGCAGAAGAAAGGAAGCCTTACACAGGAGAATACAAAGCTATTCAGGCACGGTAAAAATAGGATATATAAAAAATATATAAATTTTTTCTTCATTCTGTAGTTTTGTTTGCCCATCCAGATGTAACAGGATTTTCTCTACATTCCTGTCTCACAGGTGCACCTCTCCAGGTGCACAGAGGTACCAATATAACAATTCATCTCTGGCAGGGAAGTCTGACAGAGGGGAGGGATCACAAAAAGCAGAGAGACACACGAGTGTCCACACAGACAGATGGACAGTTTGGGCAGCCTGGAGTGCTGCAGGTTTGGAGGTGATGAGGAGAACAACTTCAGAGCCTCCACCCCAAGTTCTGCCCCTGTGTGGGCAAAGCCCAGCTCCAGACACCCCAACCAAGGGCATTTCCCTCCCTGTCTGCTGCCCTTGAGATATCCCTGACAGACCTTGAACCTCACACCTCATTTTCCCAAAGCTAAATGACACAATTTTCCATCTCATCATCAGGGCTCTGAGTCCCCACCTCTGCTGCAGACAGCCACAATTAGCTCAGGTGTCCTGACTTTTTCTGCAATTCTCCTCTCCTGGGGCTAGAGATAATGATGACTAATGACCAGACAGCCTTAAAAAAAAACAACAAGGAACATTCATTCAACATTAAAACATTTAACAGAAGGCAGGATTTAGCCCCCTGGATGTGCTTTTAGCTTTCCAAGGTGCCCAGCTTGGAAAGCTTGAGTGTGCTGCCAGGGAAGGCCACTCAGAATAAATCCTCTCACAAAAATTCTGTATTTATCCCAAGGATTTTCCCATGGAATAAAATTTCTAAATTTTTTCCAATCTTTTCTACATTTGATAAAAGTCTGGTACAATGCTTTACATGCTCAATTGTATTCAAGGGGCATTCTCACACATCAGCAACCTCAGGGTTTCTCTCAAATAAATACTTTTGCTATCAAATCTAACCTCCATTCCCTGCCTACTGTATCTATAATAAAACTTAAACCACATTCACATATTTCAGACAAATAAAACCACCAAAGCTACAGCAAACTGAGAGATTTCAGTGGACTGAAAAAGAAATTCAGTAAGTATTTTGTAGCAATATATTGAAATACTAAATTTTAATTAAAGTGCACAAGATTAGATTAGTGACAAAATTAGTGGTCGCTCTAGATACCTATGTTTCTGGTGACCAACTTGATAATATTCTTTGGAAAATATTGAATTCTCATTTTCTGGAACAAGGTTACTTTGAATGTGCTGTGGTATCAGGCTCTGCTTCTCCATCTCCTCCTCAAACCACCACTTTTGCAACTAAACATGTTTTGGTAGAAGTAAAGCAGAACTGGAATATCCTGCTTTTTAAAAGATTTTATGACATTGTTACAATGACAAGTTTTAATCAATCCCAAGACAAGACCTCTACTGTCAGACTAAACTGGTAATTCAGGAGATATTTTTCTATGAAGGGCTTAGGCTCTGCTGGGTTTCATCCTCTCAAATTTTGTGCAGAACATAAGAGAGAGGAGCATGTGACCCATGACATGCTGTCTCTACATCTCTGTGCTATAAATATAAAAGAAATAAAAATGTGAGTATATATTTTACAGGAAAAAGCCTTTTGAACTTAGATGAAATACCCAGCAGGTATCTGCAGAGTGTAGTACGAAGGAGCCAGGAATGAAAAATATCTCATTAGATATTTCATAAATAAGTACAGATTGGCCACAGCTCTGCTCCATTACAGAGGGAAGACACTTCAAGGACCCTGTCATATCCTGGTTCTTTCAATGCTGATGAAAGAAGAAGTTTTTCCTCTTGTAATCCAAACAGAAGTGCTGTATCAGTCCCACTGAACTTAAGTTTTCCCTTCTGGCAGTGATTTTGTTGTGAAAGCCCTCTCAGAAGGTTCTTCTTGAGAGGTTAGCCTTGAACTTTCTCCACATCCTTGGGTCCAGCCTGATTGTCAACTTCTGAGAAGTTTTTGTCACACTCTCCCACAGGAGGGGGAGTTGCTCCTCCAGATCCTCACAAGACACAGTTGTTAATTACTCAGCCTCTGTAATCTATATGTGATGACCAAAATATATATCCCAGGTACCCTGTCATTACTATCCAGAGCTGAGTTAAATTCAATTTCTAGAGTAGCTTTTCAGAATGGTTGTAAACAACAGGGAACATCAACCATCCAAGAAAATTTTCTGTACACAAAGACTGCAGATGATTTACTGGAAAACCATTTAAGGAGAGTAAAGCTTCTTTTTGCAAATATGTGTGTTCAATATCATCTTCCCAAAACAGTCCACAGAAAGGCTGTCTAAGTAATCACAGGCTATGGCTGTCACATCATTAATCTCAATCTTATTTTCTACATGATTTCTGGAGAAGAAGAATTTTTGTTGCTCTACCAGAGGGATGAGTGAATAGATCACAGAAAAAACTAAATGAAAAAAGTCTGCCCTTAATCTCCCCACAGTTTCTAGGCCACAACTATTACAGATATCCAGGACAACCTACAGCAGCTCTCCAGTTTGTGAAAAAATGATGTATTAGCCATTGCATTTTCAACTCTGACCTTTCTATTAGGAACTATCAAAATCTTTTACAGTCATTAATTACATAGTGTGCCATTTTGTGAAATGAACTCTATTCCTCCTTTTTTTCCTGTCAGAGGGAAGGGACTGATGCCACCAGAATTCATCCTGTGGCATTTCTAAGCATGCCTATCGAGGGGCTGGATGAAAGGTAGGAGATCTGCCAGAAGTTTCCAACCATCACATGTTGCAGAGCCCAAGATGTCTCTCAGGAGCATTTTGAGCTCTTCCAGGAAGCAGAAAACCAGAGCTGGAAACCAGAGATGCTGTTTGCAGGCAGCCATCTGTGCCTGACCCCCACTCTTCCTTTGCAGATTATGGGCTACTCAAAATACCTGCTGCTACTTTTCAGGATGTTTCCTTTAGAAATTCAAACTTTTTAGGCTGACCAACTTTTTCCTCACTAACTAAAGCAGGACACTTCACAGCTGAGCTTCCTGAAAGATGAGTAATTATCTGGGAAACCATCAAGACAGAAACTCAGAAAGGTGAAACAAAGGTGGGGAAAAATATTTCTGTCTTCAACATGGAAGAAAGTAAATGATAATGATACAGGGCAGAGTAAAGGGGGCATGGGCTGGCACTGGAAATCTCATGGCTATAAACAACTCATTGGTGATTAAAGAGCTGGAGCCAGAAAAATAGAAAAATAGATTTTGGAGGTAGAAGGAAACAGAGAAGTTGCCAACATTTGTACAAAGAACAAGGTACAGTAAGTCCATTTGGAAATGACATTAGGCTACAGATCAATGAAGAAAGAAAAAGGTAAAAAAGTGGAATAGCAAACATTAAAATGATCCCAAATGGATCCTGGCATGAGGAAGAAGAAAGCACAAAAATGACTATGGTTCTTCATTTGAACTGTTAAATTTGCAACTATTTTTATGATAAATCCTACAAACAAGGTTAGTGGCAGGGCTGAAAGGTGCAGTAAGGGCCCAAACACACAGGTTTTGCTCAGTCCCCTTCACTTGTATTTATTTTTTTTATTTTAGTCCTAAGTTCTAAAACGTAAACTGAATTATGAAACACCACTGCTGAAATCTGAAGTGAGCTCAAAAAAAAAAAACCTTGCTTTTGGCAACAACGAGGATTGAGCTTAAGGAAATAAAAGTAAAACACAACCAACTCCAAATCTCCAGACATCCTGAATTCTGAATCCAAAATGCCCACTGCTAGTGTAAGAATGCAGTTCATGGCTCTCTTTCCCAAGCCACCATCTCTGATATTTGTTTACCAATGGTTGCTGGCCAGTGTGGGGCACCTGGAACAGGCATTTCCCTGGGGTTAGGAATGAGAGGATTACCAAATAGGGGCTCATAAGAAAAGAGAATAAACACATTCCTCTCTAGAGCAGAAATCTTTTCCTATGGCTTTCAATTCAACTTTTTTTTTTTTCATTTCCTCATTATTTCAAAAACATATTTTAAACCAGAATTAAGTATTCAAATAATTTCTTAGATTCACTTAATCAAATAGTCCTTTAATTATCCAGAACCTGGCTGCCTTCTTTAAACAAGTACAGATATAAAAACTCTAATTCTTAATCTCCTTTTCCCAGAAGATAATTGATCAGCTAGATTAAGATGCTGTCACTGCCTGCAGGAGAAACCAAATCAAGACAAAACCAAACCAAATAAAGACATAAACATCTCTGTGCTGGCTATTTTGAAGGCCAGCAGACAAGATATTAAGATAAATGAAGACAAACATTAAATGCCTCTTGATCACAATAGCAGTCCAAAGCCTTGCTGATGAACTTCATCTCTTTTCCCTTGTCTGTTTGCAGGGGGAGTGGGAATTGTTCTGTCCTTGTGCCTCAAAAGCAATGTGATCTGAATGGTGCTCATATTTTTTTTATACACACTTAAATTATAACAGCAGTTAAAACCATCTAAATGAAAGGACAGTTGTGAGATGGGAATAAATTATCCTAAAATGTAAATGACAGTGAATGGGGCAAGGACACAAAACACCTTTGCTTTGCTCACACAAGACAACACAAAGGGAATTCTCACTCCCCAGCAGAGGCAGCAAACGTGGCCCAGCTCAAGGAGCAGAGGTAACAGAGCTTTGAGATGCTCAGCTGGGGAAAAGCTCCATATCTTATTTACAGGAGTGTTGCTGCTCTGCATACTTTACTCAAAATTCAATTTTTATGCCAGTGAAACTGTAGAATTCAGTTCAGTAAAGGAATCACTTCTTTTATTATCAGTTTAGCAGAGTAGCAAGGGAGTGAGAGGTTTTTAAAAAATCAATTTATAAAAACATATTTTTAATCATCTTTGGCAGCTAATTACATTATTTCCAATTATGTAACAGTAGTGCTGATTATAGAGTGCAAAATATCAAGAGAGAAAATGTTTATTACAGAAAACTTGTCCATTTAACCAAGCTTCAACTTTAAAATTTTATTCTCACTTCATGCAATTTAATTTTTCTTTTCTTTGCTGGGCAGTATCCTTTGTCCTCTTTTGCAGGGCAAAACCTTGTTCAGACCTCCTGGGTACAAATCCTGGTGCTTGAGCTACTCACATGCACATTTTTGTGCTTAAAAATTATTATTGCAGTTGATGTGAGAGGGTGAGTGTGAGGTTATATTTGTCCTTAAATTAAATCATCTTCCTTTTCTTGCACTGAAGGTTTCCTACAGCACCACAATATAATACCCCACACAATCTAACTTGCAAAAGGAAATATATTTGTTGTTTATTACTTGCACACAAATAACCCCCAGCTAAGGAAGCAGAAATGGCTCTGAACTTTCAGTGTAAACCTTTCTGAAAGCTGCCTATGAAGGAGTTGGAGGGGGAAAAATGGCTCTCTGTTAAAATTCTCATACAGGGTAGAAAGCAACATGACCCCCTAAATTTGTCTGAAAATGCAGCCCATCCATCTCTAGGAGAACATTAATGAAAATAAAGACTGCAGGTCCTTGGAAGAGCCAGCTAGAATTTGCTCATCAGTGACAGAAACAGCATGATCCAGTAGGTCTTCAATATTTCCTCTGTATTTTGGAAAAGCTGAAGAGGAAAGATAGTTCCATAAATAATACTCCTCCAGGTCTTTTTCACAAATCTTATCCTCAGAGTTTCCAAGAGCCTTTTGGACAAATATACTGCAGAAAGAGATGTAAATATGAGCTGTGCATAACAGCATTCAAAACATCCCATTTTAGGGGATTTGTCCCCAAAAAGCACTATAAAATTAGGGTTTATTTTTGCCATTATAAAACCTAATTTGATATAACAATATAAGTATTATACTTGATCAATGCCAAATAATTATGTACAGGCACTTCTAGGGGATGCACTTTGATTACACTCTATCTCAACAAATAACCATGTTAAATGACTTTTTTTTTGCTTACTACCCATGCTTCTCCAAGTGCTTTTCAAGAGCCATGAGTGTACCTACTCCTTTTTCACTCAACAGAGGCACAATTGTTATTATTCTGAGTTATTACAGCTGCAAAGAAAATAAGCCAGATACTTTAACTCCCACTCCTCCTCTCCAAACGTTGCTCACTGCAGTGCTCACAGCTGAGACTTTTAATGCTCTGAATGACCAAACAAAGTTTAGAAAAGCAAACTGCTGTCAGAATACCCAGGAAGATGGGTCTTGAATGGGAGCTTGAACAAAGTGAGATTCAATTACTTATGAAGGTGCAAAGCTCGATTACCAAGAGTATCTTTTCCACTGTGTTGATCTCCTGAAACCTGTCACTGTGTCCTGGTCATGGCTGGGGTGGGGTTAATGTCCTTCATGGTAGCTGGGATGGGGCTGGGTTTGGGATTTGTGCTGGAAACAGAGTTGATATCTCAGGGATATTTCCTTGCTGCTGAGCAGAGCTTACACAGAGCCAAGGCCTCTTCTGCCTCTCACCCCACCCACCCACCAGTGAGAGAGCCAGGTGGGCAGGACAGCTGATCCCACTGACCCAAGGGATGTCCCATCCCCATCCCCATCCCCATCCCCATCCCCATCCCCATCCCTATCCTATCCCCATCCCATCCCATCCCATCCCATCCCATCCCATCCCCATCCCCATCCCCATCCCATCCCCATCCCCATCCCTATCCCCATTCCATCCCCATCCCATCCCATCCCATCCCCATCCCCATCCCCATCCCATCCCATCCCATCCCATCCCATCCCATCCCATCCCATCCCATCCCCATCCCCATCCCCATCCCCATCCCCATCCCCATCCCCATCCCATCCCATCCCATCCCATCCCATCCCATCCCATCCCATCCCCATCCCCATCCCCATCCCCATCCCCATCCCATCCCATCCCATCCCATCCCATCCCCATCCCCATCCCCATCCCCATCCCATCCCATCCCATCCCATCCCCATCCCATCCCATCCCATCCCATCCCATCCCATCCCCATCCCCATCCCCATCCCATCCCCATCCCCATCCCTATCCCCATTCCATCCCCATCCCATCCCATCCCATCCCCATCCCCATCCCCATCCCATCCCATCCCATCCCATCCCATCCCATCCCATCCCATCCCCATCCCCATCCCCATCCCCATCCCCATCCCCATCCCCATCCCATCCCATCCCATCCCATCCCATCCCATCCCATCCCATCCCATCCCCATCCCCATCCCCATCCCCATCCCCATCCCATCCCATCCCATCCCATCCCATCCCCATCCCCATCCCCATCCCCATCCCATCCCATCCCATCCCATCCCCATCCCATCCCATCCCCATCCCATCCCATCCCATCCCCATCCCCATCCCCATCCCCATCCCATCCCATCCCATCCCATCCCCATCCCATCCCATCCCCATCCCATCCCATCCCATCCCCATCCCCATCCCATCCCGATGTTCAACATACAGAGCTGTGGGGAGAAGGAGGAAGGGGGGACTTTCTGGATGATGGAGTTTTTCTTTCCAGTTAACCACTAACAGGTAACAAATCCAGGTTTCCTGGGTATGGCTATACCTGCCTGCAATTGGGAAATGATCTTTATCTCAACTCACAAGTTTCCCCACTTTTGACTTTCCAATCCTCTTTCCCATCCCGCTGTGAGGAGGTGAGCAAAAGGCTGCATGGGGCTGAGTAGCAGGCTGAGGTTAGCCAAGACAAACTGTTAATTAACTACAGATTAACTGGGGAGAGGTCATAATACTGAAAATATTTTCAAGTAGAAAAAGCCTTTTTGAGAGCACAATTAAAGTCTAGCTCTAAAGGTTTAACAATTACTCCAATTTATGCATATCCTGATTTTATGGGTATTTGCCCTTTCTGTGAAAGCTACTTTTTACAGAAGGGCTTTATTCATATAAAGGCTGTTCTGGCAGAACTATTCAGAGATTGAATCCCTTTGAAGCATCCAGAGTAAAACAGGTTCATTTCAGCAAGGTCAATTTGCTTTTCTGGCTTCAGAGTGTGTGGGATCCAACCAGCACAGGGTGTGCTGCCTCTGTCACTGCAATCCTCTTCCAAATCATCTCACGGTGCACATCTATAACAACTCCTAAACTGAGCAAATATACTGCAGGTTTTCATCAGAGCTGGATTTTGTGTTTTAAATTGAAGAAGTTCTGAGAAGGTTTACCTATGTGGGAAACTTTTAATTAAATAGCTGCTGAATGTCTTCTTTTGTTGACAGGGATAGACAAACTATGCTCAAGTACCCATTCAGTCAATGAATTTTTACTTTTTAAAGTGTGTGCCTAGCAAAACCCCAAAGCCTGAATTTTTGACAATAGCCAGCGCTATTATGCAATTTGGTACTCCTTTGTGTGCATGTTTTCAGAGTTAATGTGTAGCCTGTTGTAAACATGACTCTAGTTTAAATATTATGTTTAAAAAAATAATTGTTGCAATTGCAATCCAAAAGACTATTACACCTTAAGAGCCTCCTGTCAGTGAATTTAAGGATTTTCAACCTCCATCTCCACAGTTCCCCTCTTATCCATACAGGCTAAGGTAAAAATTGTTAGGCTGTCTTTGCCTTAGCTGGATTGGAGAAAGCCCTTCAGAAAAATCAGATTTCAAATTCCACATGACTGAACCTCAGCCCTGCAGTGACTCAGGACAGTGCCAGCTTTGTACACAACTAATCTGTGCTGTGTGCTCACCTGAGAGACAGAGAGTTAAGGAAAAGCTCAGAAAGAGAACATTCATGGATTAATTAGCTGCATATTGGAACTGTCTGGTGAGGCTTTTTAAACTGCTCTGTGAGCAGACTGTGACTGGGAGCCTGAGAGTCTGGTGACCTAAAGGATCTCGAGTAGGCTGAAGTCAAACACTGCCTGCTCTTGCTCAAGGCTCTTGCTCAAGGAAGTTTTAACACTGGTCAGGTGTTATTAAATAATACTTTCCTTTCAGAGAAATTTTAGATAGACAAATTATAGTAAGAAATAATCCAAGGGGATTTAGGCTTTTTAAAATTTCATAGAACTCTGAGTTTGTTTGGGGCTTTTTATGTGCCTTTTTGTTTTTATAAGGACTAAATGTAGAAGAGTAAAACTGCAATAATACAATGTAGTAATGCAATGGGCAAAGACACTGCCAGAGCAGGCAATTAATAAAAGAGAAGCACTGGAAACAGATTACTCCCCAGGGCACACCTGCTGCTTAGTTGAAGGTACAGTCAGTAGGGAAATCCATAGGAATGGGTATGATCCTGTTATTCAACCTGTTTTCTATCCTACAGGATTACCATATAGGCAATCCTGCACTACACATCTGCACATGAACTACTTATCCACCTTCCTTTTTACAGGAAATTGAGATTACTGGCAATCCTAGTGCATAGTTCATCTCACCATAATAACAGAAAACCAGGGAGATTGTGCCTCACCCTCTCTCAAGATTTAGAGAATCTTTGCCTGAATTTATGCAAATAAAATGACAACATTCTGTGATTTCAGCTGATATTGCTGATGTCACAAAACAAGTCAGTGAGCAGCTGCTTAGATGTTGCCTCTCCAGTTGAGCTGGTTGCTGCTGAAATGGAGACAAAAATCCTGCTGGATTAGCAGGTGAAATTTATTCCTGATGTCTTTATTGAGCCTAAGAGCAGCCATTGCCCCTATTCCAGTGGATCCTATTTGCTGGGAGATGCACTAAGGACAGTGGATAGTGCTTCAGCTACCCAGCAGCTGCTAATTGCATCTCACCTCACCTGGTTTAACATACATGGATCAACCCTTCCAAAACACTTCATCCAGAGCCTCTTTTCAGATTACTTGCAATGCCTACAAGGCTTGATCTCCTCAGCCATGTCTCTAGACAAGCATTTCAGATGCTGAACTCCTCACTGAATGGCCATGACAGCTGCTCTGAGATTTACAGCTGTCTTCAGCTTGAAGTTATTGAGCAATTTAGTGCTGCACTAATTGGCAAAACAGTCTTGTTACCTTCCCCTACACAAAAAAAAGCTATTCAGTCTTAGGCCTAGTTCTAAAATAAGTAAAATTACAGGTGAGTTGTGTAATTTATCCACAGGCACCACAGAAAATTCTTCAATGCAACGAAGGTCCTGTTCTGCACAAAGCTAATTTAGCTCAGGCTTAATTGCACCTCAATGCTCCACAGATCACAACATGAAGCCAGCAAGCAGGAATTCTTAAGTGAAGACAAAGGCTGTATCCCTGGGGTACTTCTGAACATCACTGAACCATCAACTTAATTTTTTATGTCAGGGTTTTTTGTAGGTCTTGTACCTAACACTATGAATAAGGCAGTGTCATAAGTGCTCCAAAATTAAGGCAAGGAGGGGACACAAGAGGTAGGACACAAGAGGTAGGACACAAGAGGTAGGACACATCTCCAAAGAGGGAGAAAACATCAGTGTTTCCATAGAACTACTTGAAAAAAAGTATTCTAGTTAAAATACAGCCACATGGACTCTATTCAAAACTTACTGGGTTGTTACAAAGCAAAAGAAGCACTAGGCAAGGTACTTTAAATGCATGAAACCTTGATGTAAGGCATAGATCATGGACAAGATGTAGGAGAAAAAAATCAACAGCATGCCTGTTGGAGCACCTGAGAAATGCATGCAGGGTGGCAGCTGACTGATTCAGGTCTGAGCTGTTTGCAGGGCCAGTGCAAGCCTGGGTGAGCTCTGTGCTGCGCTCTTTAGCCATCCCTCAGAGCTGAGGATGCTGGCAGGGCTCTGCTCCCTTCCCAGTGTGGATTTTAACTGCTCAGCAGTGCTTGGCAGACATGTCCCATGGCACAGAGCTCCTCTGCATCCCCTCCTGGCAAACCTCTTCAGGGCACCATTCCCCACATCCCTCCTTCCCAGCAGCACGGTGGCACGATGCGAAATTTAAGCGCTGTGAATCAGCACATCAGCTGAGAGCAGCAGGATGAATGTGTTCATCTCTGTGGTGCTGTATCCTGGTTTGCAACTCTTGCTCCCAAGGGATCCTAACAATATTGCTTGACATTTAGGTTTGAAATTGAAAGACCTGGGCTACAGCAATAAAAAGGCAAATACTAAACCTCTGCATTTCCTGTTGAGTATAATTCTGCTTTGATGTAAAGAAGTTTGGGGTACACCAGTCAGCTGGGCCTCCTGCAGGAATTAAACATCTGCTCTGACACCTACAAAAAATATCAAGTCACAAAACCTGTCTCAGGAAAGAGCAAAGAGCTGAAACAGCTATTTTGACTTACAATTTCAGAATATAATATCTTAATTCTGCCTAAATCCTGCCTTAGCCTTAGGCAGGGAACTGTTTTCCAGATCTAGCCCTTAGGACTTGTAAAGTGTAATGACAAATGCTATATGTTACAATTGTAAGTGACGTGCAGTCTCATGTATACCATACATACTATTCCCTTATGCTGCTCCACTCTCACACCTAACAGAAATATTACAGATTTACAGCTGACTTAGGACAGTGACAGATCAGAATCTGATCCTGGCAATACGCAGAACTGTCACTGAGGATCACACAAGCAGAGTTTTTGTAAAAACCTTCACTGTGTGATGTACCTGGTAAATCACTGATGAGAGGAAATACAGAGCCATTCCCTCTAAAATATATATTATCTTCCTATTAGAGATAGCTCTAGACCTCACTTTCATCTCTGAAAGTCCCTGACCTCTGGCAAGTCTCAGCTTCCAAATTTAGAACAGCATCTGAATTTTGCAGCTGGTCTTTCCATTCATAATGAGCCAAGTCAAAACTGAATACATCCAAATGAGAGGGGAGTATCAAACTCTGGACTCACATCTGAGTGGTGCAGCAGAGGCCTCTTTCAAACTCTCATCATGGACATGTAGCCATGATGTACAATAATCTATTAAATCACCCAGACCTTTTTTTCACAGGAAACCCAGGTAATCCTGCACCAAACTGTTGTTAGTGATATTAAGCACAAGTTGTCACACACATTAAGGTTAACACAAATTAATCAGCCTAAACATCTGGTGTACCAGACACCTGTGGTTGATAGGAGGGTGGGGATCAGACCTGTATGCAAACAAGATCTACTGGAAGTGAATAAAAGAAAAGCCATCACTCCTCTATGAGTCTGTTATCCTCTTTGCCAATTCTGTAAAAAAAAAAAATAACAAAGAAAACCCCATAAAATTCACCTCTAGAGAGAAACCTAAAGTTCAGTCGCTCCTCCCATTTCTATTTGCAGCTTTCTTCTCCTAATGTCAACTCCATCTGTCTTCCACAGGAACTTAATGTCTTTTGAATAGTGTATTTAATCACTTGCAAGTTTGTCCCCTGGTTTGGCTGCACTGTGCCCTTCATCTGTCAGCTTCAGTGCTCACCACACAGAGCACCCTCCCTCCCCCACCCACAGATCTTGGCCCTCCTTTTCAGCATCCTGCATTTTATCAGGTCCCTCTTATGTTGTCCTGAGGTTAATTTTTTTCCACACAACGTGATCCACTTCTGTTTCTTAAGCATATGAATCCCCCATTGCTCTCTCTCCTTTTCTATCCCTCATTTTACAGAGAATCCTCCCTGTCTTCTGCTCTACAGGATGTCTTCAGAGCCTGCTCTGGCATCTTTGTGCCTATAAGAAGTGTGATTTTTCTTTTTGGACAAGGATTTACAATTACAGAAAGTGTCTCTTCCAGTAGCTGCAGTTTGTTCAGCGCAGGGCTGTTGTTACACAGTGATTTACTTGATTTTTTTTAAGAATCATTTTGCATTATTCATTTCTGATAAATTATCCAGAAGCTCACTCAAACTCCATTCACTCACTCATATTATAAACGAATGCTAACCTATAGAGCATTCTTCTCCCTTATGGATGTACAGAAATTCTAAACAAGTACTATTATTCCTCTTCTAATTTTGCATCTGTAGTTGCAGGGAAGCACAGAGCTATTCAAGCCAAGTGTAAATCTTCATGGCTGGAACACCCTTGGCATTTCTTTCTGGCTGCTACATCAGTCTGCCCATGCTCCTGCATTCTCAGGTACCACAGAGAAAACCAACCAACCATCATCAGACATAAGGAAGATTTCTTTGCCTTTTCCTTACCTCTTTCATTACCCTCAGGTGTTTCAGTGTGGCTCCACTTTAGGAGAAGGCAACATTTCCATGTTCTATGTCAATTAGAGGTGTCAGTCAAGTTTAGAAACAGGTCCTTCTGTATTCTGGAGATAAACCCTCCAGAGCCCTGACAGAGACATGCTTTTGCAAATTTGGGAATCTGTGCCACTGGAGAATGTAGCCCAGGTTTTGCTGTTTCAATATGAGCCCAGAGCACTCTGAAACATGGTCTGAAGATTTTATTCAGACATATCCAGTAAAGCCCAGGTATATTGTGCAATGTTCTTCCTCTATGTAAACACATATGTGGTGCTGCCTTCCAGTATCAAACCACAAGGAAGCTGATGGAGCTATGAAAAATATAAGCTACAGCTGAAACAACAGTTCTTAATTCCCCAGATGATCAGAATCACTCTCCAGAAATATTAATGGACTGTCCAGTTCCTGTGTAGGAGTGTTTCATGTGAAGCTTTGATTCAATGCATTTCCATTTGCTTATGCTACAATATTTACCCACTTTATTAGAATAATTGTCCCACTGCTGAATGGAACTAAACTAAATAAATATACTAAATAAGTTTTGCTCTGGCTAGGATATGTTGATGTTAGCAAGGTAGCAAGGGGCACACACCTGCTGCTCACAGGTCTGGATCCACACTGCTCCCTGAGGGCATGCAAGGGACACCAGAAAGACAATCCCACTGCATTGCTGAAAAGTGAGCCATGGCCAGCTCCAGTTACCAACATTGCTGGAGAGCACAGTCAGAGAAAACACACTGACCTACCCATTACACATTTACTACTGAAGAGAAATAACCTTCATTTATTGGAACAGTGAGAGCTTTTACAGCTACAGGAAAGCCCATCTCCTCTCCTGACGGTTAATGATGTGATCCTAAAGCATCCTAAGGAAAAAATTACAGCTGCATCATGTATTCTCCTGGAGAAATGGGGAAAAATATACAGATCCAAACTTTCCCCCAGCTGAGAAGGAAAATGTGAAAGTTTCTTAGACTTCCAGGCACTAACCATCTCCAGAGAAGCAAATTAATATTGTTTCTGAAGTAATTTTTTGCACAAGCATGAAGGACTGACTTCAATGGATTCCATGGCATGAACAGCTGCTCATCACAAAAAGAAAAATGCCAAATAAAAAAGCAAACAAAATACAAATAACAAAACAAAACCTTACTGACTCAAACCCTTGTGCTCACACTAGATTCTAAGCCGTTATTTTTTCAGCCAATATCCATTTTTCTCACAATTTCTAATTCCAAAAGAAACCTATTCAAATTCAATATTTGCCTTCTCTTTTTTCCCCCAACTCTTTCCCCCATACTGTTTCTTCCAGAGAATCCACAACGTTGAAGCTATCATTACATCCATTTCCATGGCAACAAATGGGATGCCATAAAGAGTGTTTTAATCCAAGGACAGAGTGGTAGATAAAAGTTAGATTCTGAAACACAGAATTCTTGCTCAGTATCAAAGGCAATTACAAAAGGACTATAGAACATTATTTGTTGAGCTAATTTTCTTTTATGCACACAGAAGTTTCCTTCTCTTCACAAAGGACATTCTCACCTTTAAGTGCTGAACTCTCAGAATAATTTTTATGGGTTGAGGTGATTTAATATGCTAATATTTATCTCATTTTTCTTGATTATATGACATGCATCTTTTTTCTTATCAGCTGATAAGCTAGTTTATATTAAAAAATGACTAGAAGATGCTATGCTTGATTATCCTCAGTGGCATCTGCTTATTTCAGCAGGCTGTGGGGAAACACAATTTATGAGAGCAGAACAAGCATATTTATAGTGACTTCCAGCCTGATGGATTCCCACATCCTTAACAAACCAGCATGGATCCAAGAGAAATTAAAATTCTTGATGATATCTTGATTCCTTCAAGTGTTTCAAGTCCCATGGGGTGCCCCTAAAAGGATCCCATGGGACCCAGAATAAAGAAATGCAGCCCTTCATCACCTCCTTTCTGCACTTCAGCACTCTAACCAGCCTCTGCTGCATCCAGACCCTCCTGTGGATCTGGAAATAAATAAGTTGGAAAATATACAGTTTTCTATCACTGCAACAACCCCAAACTTTTGCCAAAAGTCTGTTAATAGCCAAGAAAAAAATTAAGTACAGACATATTTCTCCTAACAATTCCAAATTAGCCAGAGACTGCAAATGTAGTTTACTGAGGAGGCACGCTGCAATCGCAGCTTACAGATTTCTGTCAGGCTAGGTACTGTGAAGAACAGAAAATAAAGTCTAAATCACACTCTAAAACAGCATTAAGAAAACACTAATGTTGTGGCACAAACTGAGGCAAGTGATAAAAGGAGCACATAAAAGCAAATATTACACAATTTTTTTTTCCTGGGGTTTAGGCACACCAGGATAGCTGGTTAAATCCTTTTTTTAAATGTGACCTGCCAGAGAATCAGAGTGCATAAGGAGAGGTCCTGTCCCACCAGGTGTCTCCTTTGATGGTGCTTTTTGCCTCAGCCCTCGTGTCCTTCTAACTACAGGCTTTGTATTTCCAAATTCACTTTTCTATCAACATCACAGAAAACCTAAAGAGGTATTGAGGGAGCATTCGAGGTAAGATTTGAACCTGGCTCTGAAGTTTGGAGGCGATGAAAGAGACTGGTGGAAGTTTCCTTAAAAAAGCTCGTAGGAAACTTGATTTAACTGGAAAATAAGTGACATTTCAGAAAAATGTATAAAAGAGCCTTCTTAAGAAATCCTCCAGCAAGATAAAACTTGTCTAGTCGCACAATGTCTCACCACTCACTGAGCAATAAAAGCAGAAATGACAACCACATGAAATTATATTACATGGAGTAGCTTGAAGTCTGTTCAAAAATTCAGTTTTATGCTTTCACCAAAGCATTTCATCTTCCAAATTACATATTCATTTTAAACTTTTTGCTCTTGCTTTGGTTATAACGGAATTGGGTTTGGATCTGTTCTGGGTCTGTATTTTGGATTTTTGCTGGAGAGAGTGTTGATAACCCAGGGATGTCTTGCTACCCAGGAACAGTGTTACAGCTAAATTAATAAATCTTAATACTATAATTATCAATTGCCAATAAAAGCAATGCCATTTTTCAGAATAATATGTCTCTTTCCTGATTTAAATCACACTTCCAAGGGGCCTTTTACGCATTGTTGGGTTTTTTTTCTTTAGTCAAATATTTTCTCATGAGCTTAATACTGAATGGATAAACAATTATCAGTAGAACTTGAGCCAGAATCAATATCCATAGGAAAAAATCCATCCAGAGGACTGTGTGCTCCTTTTCATATCTAGAAAACCGCTTCAGTTGGAGAAACTGAAAAACAAACAATGGGGCAGGGTAGGGAAAATCTACTTTTTTGAGTGAATTTGAATTGTAATTATGACTTTGTCACGTTTTTTCCGATCATAGGGAAAAAAAGTCCAAAAACCTACTTATTTCACACAGAAACTCCAAATGGCCTCTTCTGCCTTTTCCTACAATGCCATTTTAATTGTATAAAGTCACAAACCTGAGCCTCCAGGGGAGTATGCACTGTCCAGCTGCTGTGTGTGACTTGCTAGAGAGAAAGTAATCTGTGATGGCATTGTGTTAATCCTTTGAGATGACATATTCAATATTTTGCCCATCCAGATACACAAAATAATCAAAATAATCAAACAAAATAAAGGATCAAATAATAATATTTTGATAGTTACTACAAATTGCTTTTTCTAGACTCCACAGTGCAGCCCACCAAGTGATCCTTAACTTCTCCACACAGGACTCACAGGGAAGCCTGTAGAAGCACATTTCTTTAGAAATGTTTCCTGGAAATGTCTTTTTTATAACTGCTAAAATGCCTAAAGCAAATCACACTGTGTATTGCAAGGAAGCTCATGGCTAGATGTTAGAATGTCTTTATTTCAACAAATGGAATACATATATTCCCCATGTTCTTTCATTTAGATCTTAGTGATACTTTTATATCTTCTTTGCTTGCTTTTTAAATCATTTACTGCCTCTGAGAAAAATAGGAATAGTCCTCTCTAAAGTGGTATGTGAAAAGCCAGCTCTGCAGTGCTTCTTGCACCCTAAATGTTACATTTGCACACAGTTAATAGCAAGACATTTAAAGAACAGTGCAATACTAGTTTTCATTCAGCTGTCACTGAACAGGGGAACAAGAAACCCACCTATCAAAAATTGAAGCTTATTTCATGTCTGCTTCATGCCTGAGTGTCTCTGTTATAACTCAACTAAAATCTGTCGTTTTCTGCTGATATTAGCTGGCAGAGCTTTCCCTGGCTAATTAGAAAGGCATGACGAAATAATTAATAATTATTATTAATAAATAATTCATGTGCTAAAATGTTGGGATTTCTTTTGAAATCTGAGGGCAAATATCTGAGTTCCTGCCACAAGCCTCTCCAAGGACTCTGAGGGTGAGCCCTTCCTTGCACAGCCCACTGTGGACACGGACACATCCAGATCTTCCCACCTGGGCTGCCCACCTCCCCCTTGGGATGCTTTCTTGGCCTTTTTATCAAATAGTTTACCCAGCCACTCCAACAAAACTCCAACAAATTAAAAAAAAAAAACCTCTAACAAATCAAAAAGCACTGCAATATGAGCTTGGCTTAACGCTACAAGAGCTCAGGACTTGCTATATTCATACACAAAATATATGGGGACCATTGTCCCCAGTTTGACCTTAAAATATGGCAGGATGATGTGACCTTTAATACCTACTAGTCATTTCTCTGTGTTTTTGAAAGGAAGGTTTGGCACTTTGGGCTGGAAAGGACATACTGGAATGATGTCTTCCTCCATCAGAAGCAAGAACTCACAGCACAAGTACAAGCACAGGCTTCAAAGGGAATTTGATAATACCAAGAGGCAGAAAACAGTAATATTTTAATGCCCAAACTCAACAGCATATTATTATATAGACTGGGACTTGCAGTTTATCCTCTGCCCCTCTTTGCCAGTCCTTCAGCATAGTCACAAGAAAGGTGGCAGCAGCAACAGGCAAAACATGTCTTTAATCTGAAATTTACAGATGGAACTGTTGGTAAAATAAACATAAACCCAAGAATCTGTTTCTTCCATGGAATAAAGGTTTGTTGTAACAATATCCACAGTTACAAGCAAGCCATTAAAAATTAACAAATCCATACCCTTAAATATAATGCATATATATGTTTAATAGCCTATGAATAATAGCCCTGGGACTACATGTGGTTGAACATTTAATGTAGAGAGCCTTCATTTCCTCCTGTCAAAATAAGCTCAGGTTTTGTTATTGAAGAGGTAGGAAACAAGATTAATGGTCCCATGGCTGTGAGTTATTTTTAGCCTGTTTCTCTCTCCACATTGCATTGTTTGCTTGTGTGATGTAAAGCAAATGAGAAATTATATGAAATACACTTGGTTACCATATTTGTCTGGCCATTAATTTCACTAGGAAGGATAATGTACATCAATAATCATTTACCTGTAAAAAGTCTCAAGTTGCAGCTTTTTGCTGAGATGTTCAAAATTATGTAGAGGAATTGCTATTTTCCTCATTAATTTTAATACAAGGTATGTGTCTAAATCATGCCTCCATATCGCAAGATTGTTTAGCAATCTCAACCCATTTTTCTTAATGACATGATTTTTCTTAATTATGTAAAAATGCAGCATGATTTGGCTATTTAACATCTTCTTAACTTTATATTACTACAGAAGATGAAAGAAAATAGAACCTTATCTGCATATGACACGGAAAAACACAGTGTGATGGTTCTGTCAGTGCTTTGTCACAGTGTAGGCAAAGAAACCTTGATGATTTATATTTAAAGGTCATTATTTTGAGAGACCAGCAGTGCCACTGATCAAAACATCAGAGATGATTTAGTTTCAAAGTTATCACTGAATAATTAATTTACTTAAAACTCAGACAAAATAAATATGCAAAACAGTGAGATGATATTTGACAGCTCCTACACTCCTTTTAATATTTAATGTTTATGTGGGTAGATTAGCAAGAAAATCTAATTGAATTAGCAACACTATAATTTGAAACATGAATATCTAAGTTTCAGTGGATGGTCATTGTAAACAGTGAAGTAATTCAATAGGTCAGATTCAAATATAGTCAATATTTGAATAATGTAGGTAACCCTACACACTCACAAAATAACAAAATGGAATATAAAAGCACAAGCAAAAATACATAATAGCCATATAAGTTTGAAACATCAGAACAAATTGGATATTTGATTATTATTTCATGATTCTTTCATTAATAAAAAAAAATGTTGAGTCTTTTTGCTTTAACTTCAAAAATTATTTGTGGGTAGAATTTGGTAAGCTTTTACACTAAGAGACCATTTCATGTCTAAGCAACTACAGGGAGGAATTTCTCAGACTTCAAAAAGACAGTACAAGATTTGACTGCATAAATGCAGTGGATTTTGTTCCTGAGCATTTTGTACTATGGCAGAGCATCACCAGGAAGTGAAAATTAAACCAATATTGTACCACCCTCATTGTGGTACTTTCCAGGAGCCCAGGTGTGCATTGTCTTTGTTCTTCAAACACTTGCTCCTGAAAAGGTTTGAGTGATCCTACCTAACACACCACAGATAACAAACTCAAGAGAAGTATGAGGGACTAATGTCAGAATTAGCCACATTTTTAGGGTTAATTTTGTCTAAGATTAAGGGAAGAACTTAAAGAGTCATACTCGAAGGATTGCACCCAAAATACTCTTGAGAAAGAATTACAAGAGAAGATGTGGTCAGAACTCTGACATCCCTCATTTGATGTTGCTGGGAAGAAATGGAAATATAGAGGATGACAATTCTGCACTTTGGGGTATGATTATCAAGTTCACTGGTTTTGCTTGGACCTTTTGGATGAGGTCCAGGCAAAACTAGGGAGCAATCAAACTTTATCAAGGACACCACGAGGCAGTGAAAACCCCCAAGATTCATTGTAGTCCTAGTGAGTCACAAGCTGTAACATTTTCATAAATTTCACTTAAAGATGAAAGAGGATCATGGCTATGTTTAAATCAATGGACCCAGAAACACTTCCAAGATATTAAATATAGGTCTGTGCCCTTGAACACCATGGCTCCATTACTGAGAGAGATTTTTGCATGCAACAGCCATCCTGCTCTGACTTCCACTGAAAAGAAACCCAGCCCTCAGAGCAGTATCTTCTGGCCATGTCCTTGGTCTGGAACAACCAACCCTGGAAGCCACATAGCTAAGTGAGCCAGAGACAAAATATCTGTCACCCCAAATTCCTGTCCCCAACGAGAACCAAGCAGAGTAATTAAACAGACCAATATTGGATCAATACACAATACTGAACTATTGTGTATTAGTTTGATTTTCTCACAGCACTTGATTTTGTTTCATTAAATGTGCCTTTGTGAGTAAATATTTTACAAAACCGAGTTGAAAGTTTCATAGTAATGGAAAACCCAGAGGCATTCCAGGCATATGGAAGGTAATGTTTTGAAAACTTCATTTTCACAAGAAGTTTCAATTTCTCTGGTGAATTGGGCCCTGAATAAGGTAAACATATTTTTGTAAGGTATATAGTGCATACACCCCCATCACATTTCTAAAGAAACGGCACTGTTGGTAAAAGAGAGAGAAAATATTTTCATCAATAGGTAGGAAGGATGAAAGGAAAATAAATGGATTTTGAATTAACATTAAAACATGAAAGTGAGTCGAGGAGGTTTTTTTTGTGTATTATGAAAAGATTCTGTTAGTCATACAGCATTCCCCAAAATGTTCCACATTTTTGGTAGCTTTGCTGTGCTTGAAAAAGTAGATACCTCCTCCAAATGGAATTAACAGGCTGTATCCACTCATGGGAGCCTCACTCTGTCTGCCAAAAAGTGACTCTCAATGATCAGGTTAAGCACATATTTAAGGACAAGCTGGAAGAATACTCAAAAAAAAAAACAAACCAAAAGAATTCATCTCATCCAGAGGGGAATTTAAATGTTTCCAAGCACTGGAGCCAGCAAAGCTGCTGAAACATGAGATAACATTCAACAGAGGATCCCTCTATCAGGATATGACTCTGAATGTGATTTTCATTGTTGCTTGTTTTCCACAAAAGAGCTGGGCACAAGGTCAGGGGCATGACAATCCCACAAAGGAAAAGTAGGTCTTGGCTCAAATGCTAGGCTGGATGTTAAAAGCAGAGAAAAATCTAAAATTATCCAAAGAGGGCTACAGGTGATGGCAGGTACTGTGGAATATGGAGAAAAAGTTCCATTTTAAAATCTGCTCTTGTGCATGAATAAAAATCGAAAAGCCCAGAGCAGCAGCTACTGCATCAGCTTCTCAGTCAAAAGCAGGCAAAGAGATTTGAAATTCTTGACTATGGCATAAATATTTGCAGGATCTGCACACAAATTGTACCATCACCTATTTGAACGGATTGCTGTAGACATGGTAAACGGCACCACTGATGGATTGGGTCCTGAGCTCTGCCAGGAGGACAATTTAGGGTAATTGTGGTGAAAAAACATCTAAGAGACTGCCAGCTAGGAGTCCTGTACATGGGTGTGCCTTCTGCTTCTGCCCTTATCTCTGAACCTCCTGACTGAGGATGCACTGGGCCCCCTTGGAGCACCCTGCACTCCTCAGATCTCATTAAATCCTCATTAAATCCACCCTGAATTCATGAGATCTCATTAAATCCTTCCATGCTGGAGCAAAGAGTCTTTGGCTTACATTTCCCATCATTTTCAGGGGTGCAGGTGGGACTAGCCCACCCTATCTGAATTCCTTTGCAGCTACAGCTAGTGGTGAGAAACATCAAAAATTCTGTCCTACCACACCACTGGCAATGCAAGAATGAGGTTGTATTTCTATCTATTTTCTCTTAGACTTTAAGCACAAATGTACAGTGTGGCACTGCATAATCTGACATATCCACCATTAGGCAAGATTTATTCATTCAAGTTCTGTGTTTTCCCAGCCTTTGTCTGTGCTCCTTTCTTTGCACCCAATAACATATTAAGAATAGATACTATTTCTTTTTTATATGATAACAAAGCACTTTCTACAAGAAAGCCTTGTTTAATATTTGGCTCTGCAGTTCTAGGATAATACAAACCAAAAAATAATAAAATCTAATAATAATAGCAATGAAAATAACAACAGAATATTGCCAACAGAAAAGTAGACATGGAAGATAAACAAAGCATGCATCCTTGACTACACAAATACAAAATTAATGTGCAAATACATTCATAAATTAAAGCATTGAATTCTTCTCACTGTTATTTCTGAAGCTGCATGATTCTTTTCTTTTCTGTGTTATACTGAATTATAGCTCAGTCTTATGTGAATTCCATGCAAAAAAGTTCATTTAACTTGTAAGTTTCATGAGTTTTAGTAAAAGTAATCATTGGGACTGCTATACTTATTATACAACACAGATTTTTTATCTTCTTTAAAAATATTGATAATGTGATTATAAATAAAGGAAAATGCAATACAATTACATTGGTTTTAGTAAATAGTGAATAGGGAAAAAAGAATAGTTTGTTAATCTATCCTTTGCTGAAATAATTTGAAAAATATTTAGGAATAACAATGACAATTAAGAAAAATCAGAAATCCAGTGTAACTGATTTCCAGAAGCTAAAAGGGCTAAATCCACCAGGGTACCTTTTCAGAGCCACAGTTTTGCTGAGCCTGCCAGATCTCTGGCAGCTCCACCAGCTGACTCTCTGCTTTGTGAGTGAGATCCAAGCCTTTCTGCTCTTGAGCTAACCATCATTTTCACAAACTCAAATTGCAGCCTGTGCTGCATATGGAAGGCTCCTACTTCACATGGGCAGAAGTTGAAATTGTAAAGTCATCAAGCACAGTGCACTTTACCAATGCAATGCTAGTTCAGAAACACCTCTGCTAAACACCTGACCTACTGTGAAAATGCACAGCATTCAGCAGCCTTGAAAATTTTCCATTTGTCACCCACGGTGAAGAAAGGAGGAACTGAAGTGCTTCATACAGACTGGAGGGTAAAAAAAATACACACTGAGACAATTTATTTTAACTCCTTTAAAGGCCTTTTGATAATGTTCCAGAAAGGCACCCTGGGGCTTCTTCACCTGTGGATCAGTGCACCCCCTTTCCACAGTGATGTTTAATCGCTCCCCAAGGGGACCAGGAGGAAGTTTTAAATATAACCACCAAGAAGAAGGCTCTGAAGAACCAGGACCCACAGTTTCCATTACTCTCACACAGAAAACTATGGTGAACTTTGGGCTAGCAAAATCTGAGCCCAGAGAGGGAGAGAGCAGAGAAGTGGAAGCCAAAAAATGGGTCACTGCCATGAAGGACACTCCAGTGCTATTGAGCATGTGAGGTTAAACCTGTAAGCTGTGAGCAGTTACTAGCAAAAATAGTTTTAAACTACACTGGATTACACCATCAATTTGGAGGAAATAGCTGGTTTAGAAAAAGAGTCCTACGAATTTCAGTTAACTGCTTGCACAGTGGGCTATAAAGTGACCTGCAGAGTCTCAGCAAGAGCATATTGGAATAAATGAAGAGTGAATCATTTTGGTGAATAAAAAGCTGAAAGCCCCCTCAGTGAAGAGAAAAAAAGAAAAAATGAGGAAAAACTAAAGAAGGTCATCAGCTAACTCTCTTTTCTGTAATATTTAGGATAGAAAATGAAACATGTTGAACAAAAATAGGACAAAACACACCTTTCAGATTCTCAAGAAATGCTTAAGTTCTGAATGGAAATGCATTTACATAAATACTCGAGCTGTAAACATCTACAGCACTCATGCAAATATGCTTTCCCAGAATCTTCAGGCTGGAAAAAATTGTACAACTCATGCTCCCATCCAGGTGAAGTTGTAACTCCCTTTTCAGGAGTGATCCAGCCTAAGAGAATCAGTCCTGGACAGTGACCAGAAGTTCACAAACAGACAAGATTCAGGAAAGTCTGTTAGAAAGCATGCAAATTGCCAAAGTCAGAAAGAGCAGCACAAGACAAAGTTTTGAAAGCGAAGGTGAGTACCCACCACAAGCTGTACTACAGAGAATGGTTCTGACACTTCCAGCAGGAATATTTCTGTGAGTGTTTATCAACATAAATATTTCCAGCACTTTCTCTTCCTACCAATTAGCAGGCAGCCCTGTCTGGTTTCTGGTGCAGAAGAGCTCAGTGCTGAACCCTCAAACCCAAGCTGCTCATCCTCTGCAACACTCAGTGCCCAGTGCTCAGCAAAACCCCTCGAGGGCATCACTGCAGGGCAAGGAAGGAGATCAAAAGGCCAAGGCCAATTAAGAAAAACTGCAGCTGATCTAGTACAGAGTAAGAAAATATTTCTTTTGTGAGTTTTGAAGTCAAACAGGATGCAACTAAGTCAGCTAGCCTACTAGGAAGGAACTCCATAGGAGGAACATACATACACCCTTAGAAGGAGCTACAAAGCATAAACTAAAGCTGATGGCAGAAGTGTTTGTTACAGGGGTGGCAAGGAAAGGGCAGATTTCACAGGTGGTGGGAAAGATAGGGAAGGGAAATTTAGTTGGGTTGTTGATGGAAAAGTTAGAAAGTGACAGGGGACCAAATTACATTCTGTCATAAACAACTGTTAACACTGCATTTTCCCAGTTGCCACCAGCAGATGGTCTGTCCTCAAGCTGGAAAAAGTGCATTGGATGGAAGAGAGCAGGATGGCTGACAATAACAGAGGAGAGAAGGATCATGGGAGAAAACCTCTGAAAAATACAGCCTTATCTAATACTGCAAACTGAGTTTGAGCAGGGAACACAGATCTCCAGGATGACAAAAGTACACCAAAATGTAATTTAAAAAAATGGAACGCCAAGAAATGCCTTCATAGTGTGCAGCTTTTCCTCCAGAAGTTTTTAAAGATAATTTGTCACTTTTTATAAATGTCAAGAAAACTTTGTTTTCCCTGCAACATCTTTGAATTTATTGCCAAAACTGTCATAGAAACAGCACTAGCAGCTTGATCCAAAGGTCACCAAAGTCAGTAGGAAGAGCAGCATTTTTTTCATAGGGATTTGGATAAAACAAAAATAAACTCCGTGCATATTTTAATATATAGAATAAATAAAATTCAACAGAGAATTACAAGAACAAAGACAGGGGAAAATTAAATTCACTGGGTTACTTTTTCTCTGCCCTTACAACAGCTGTTTTCAGAACAGAAAGAGAGGCAAATTCCCTTTCAGTGCAGCCTATTTAAGTACAGCAAAGATTACACTCTCCATAATCCTATGCCTCTCCTTTATTAAATAGTCCTGCTTTGAGCTACTTCTGTGCTTCTCTTGGGATGGCATGGAGCATATAATTGGATCCACTTCATATGGAGAAAAGAGCCTGTTAACCAGCAGTTGGAACAGCAGATGCTTGTTCACTCGTGAAAATAAAGACAGAAAGTTTCCATCAATCATTTAAAACTCCAAACATACAGGCTGGGTTTGCTCTCTGCAGCTTTGCTGTGCATGCAATTTTTCCCTTTCAAAAAATAATTCTTTGCCCTTAAATAATGGTGTAACTGTTAATGAGAAACACAAAAGCCCTCCCTGGCAGTTGGCAGTGCTGCCTTTGCTGTCTGTCACTGCAGGAATTGTATCTCAGAACAGGCTGGGACAATGCACCATCCAAATGAAAGCTCTTGGTGAGGGATTGATCAAGATGGAACTGTCCAAAAAGAAGAGGTGGGTTCAAAATTCAGCCAGCTTTTATTTGACTATGCAAAGGGGAAAAGGGCTTGCAAAGAGAGAAGAGGTTACACATGGTGCATCACATCTCACTTTTGGCAGTGATGCAGGCCATCTGAGTAAACTGGGGCAAAGTCATGATCCTGAGGAAAGGCTGCTGCCCTCTGCAAAAGACAGAAATGTTTCTTTCCTTGAATCACATATGCAGTCCTCTGCTCTCACGTGGCCAAGATGCACAGGGCTAACAATGAATTTCAGGGGAAAATAATTGCAAAGGCTACTCCTCTTCCTAAGGACTTCCAAATGAGCACCAGACTTATGCTTATGATCAACGTTTTTCCTCCTTTTTCCCCAGCTTCTCTACCTTTATTAACCCACAAAGCTTCTTTATACACCCTATATAAGGGATTAAATTAGAATTAGACATGTTTGCATGATAGATAGTGCATTGCTTAATATGGCAATATCCCACCCAAAGCACCTCTTCCATCAGAATGAGGGTGGAATAATAAGGCCACACCTTTATGTTTTAAGATTGTTTGCATGCTTTCCTGTCTGTTACCCCAATACAGTGCACCAAATCTCTCATCATCTGGGTGATATGGTCTCATTTTTAGAAACCACCTTTTCCCCTATTTCCATATTTAGGTTACATAAAGGATTCAGACCTCATAGCCAGAGCTTTTCCTGTTGCCCCCAAGAATGACATCAGCTGCTTTGCCTTTGGGGCTTTAGGCACGTGGGGAAAACAAATGGGATTTGGGAAGCAGAGTGATATTTTCTGGAAATAGCTTATTCCTTTGGCATTATGCAAAGCCTGTGCAAGACTGCAGGCAACCAAAGCAGCCACCAAGGGACAGCAGGCAATCAAAGCAAGTGCAGCTTTAGGGTCTGAGATACAGAATTCAACTGAAGGAGGAAAATGGCTACATCAGCCTTTCAATTTCATCTAGCATTCAAAGGATTTTTAAGTCATTTGAAAATTGGAAAAGGCAATTAATTAATTTCACATTTTTCAGAAACTTTTGTGTTAGCAAACACACAAAAGCTTTATCTTCTTTTTTTTTTTCCCCAGTGAAAATTAGGTGGAAGGAGTAATTTTCCTAGGAATCAGCAATGCACCCAGCAAAAAGATCAAGTTTTAAGCTTCCATCTCATCCTTCCCTACATCCTGCCAATAAAGACACAGCAGATTCCAGAGAGGCAGGAGTTTAGCAGAACTATCAGGTATTCCTGATAGTGGAGTCCCATTTTCTGGAGGTATTCCAAACCCACCTGGATAAATTCCTGCCCAGTCCATGTCAGCAGGAGGGTTGGGCTAGCTGATCTCCAGAGATCCCTTCCAAGCCCAACCCCATTCTATGACTGAGAATTCTGCTGGGAGGGAGAACCAAGATAACTCCAGCCCTTCCCCCCAATAAGCCTATTTTTCTTACTGACTCTGCTACTCAATCCATTTCTGTCCACCTGCCAAAAGAAACAAGAGACCCAATAGCACAAGATAAATCATAATAAATCTACTATTTCCCCAGTACCCTAATTTATGCCTTTATTTTGCTCCAGTAAGGAAATAATGAGACAGAGAAACATAACCTCATTTATAAAACTTGTTTGCCAAGAGGAGGGGGTTCTGTTTCTTCCAGCAACCTGGAGTTATCATAACAACACTAGAGAGATTAAACACAGACAGATTTTTATGATGCATTGCTTCCTATTTATTGCAGAATACATAGCTGTGTCCAAAAGAGAAACAGGAAGGTGACTACAGGAAGCCTCACACAATTTTAATAAGTTTTGACTGGCAAAGCACAACAAGCCTGTCAATACAAGTCCAAGTTTGCTGTGTGCCAGCAGTACATGAGTCCCAGAGTGAGAGATGCCAACACTGAAGAGGTGCTGCAAAAAGAGGGAAGAAAGGTGGACAGGAGGACTCTCTGGGATGCTTTATGCATCTTACTATAATGTAGATTTGATGGGTATTTTGACCACAAACATCCTGTGGCAAATCAGTTACACTAAATGTCCTCTCTCACATCAAATATCAAGATTTTAAATTAAGAATAACAACAAACTTTGAGCAATACATGTCATAAATAGGCAGTGATGCTCCCGTGTGTTCACATCACATAAATACTGAACTGATTATTAGAATGGAATTTCTAACAGTGAGAAGAAGAAAATTTAAGAAAAATAAAATATTTTACATAGATTTATTTTGGATATGTTGAAAATTATGTGAGCTGATCGCTGCAGGAATAGAAATGAGATCTCTAAGTTTGACATGAAAGCAGTAGGTATTTTGAAATTTAAAAAAGGCATTTTAAAAATAAAATACAAACAGTAAAAGCAGTAAATGTATCAGTGAAGTTCCTTACTTAAAAAAAAAAACCTTATGTACAGTTGATGTTTATATGCCACTATTTTTTTCTTTCAGCAGCTAGAAATTTGAAAAATTAAAGTTTCCATTGTTTATTTAGAGGCATCTGCTGAGTTAGGAATGCCCTTTCTAGTGACACCAAGCAATCCTAAGCAACATGGGTATTTCTGAGAACCACAATATAAACCACACCATGCTGAAATGAGCTGATTGAGAAGTTTGGATTTGAATCCTGATTCCAGGGCTGATTCTTGTAACACATATTTATTTATTTCAGGAAAACTTCCATTAAAACCTAAAGCAAGTAAATTCACAGCTAAACCTTCTGCTGCTGAGTAGTTTTCAAAGCCAAAGATATTTTTATTCTTTTTAAAGTTTTGAAAGAAAAAGATTTTGTTTACCTTTCCCAATGCTTCAAAGGGAAGTATAAATAATACAGCTTAAAGACAGCTCATTTCCCTCTTTCCCCAGTGACCTTTTCCAGAGACTGATCTATAAGAGAAAACATCTCTGGCTCCAGCTCCCAGCACACTCACCTGAGAACCCTGTTCAAATCAGACTCAGGTGTGTCCCAGGGTGACACAGACAGACTGGGACACTGGCCACGAAAAAGGGACACTGGAACAGCTGGGGGGTTTTATCAGGGTATGGACACACACCATAAAATCAGAAAATGTTTTGGGTTGGAAGCAACTTTTAAAGTTCTACTGGTCCAACCCTTGCCATGGGCAGGGACATCTTCCACCAGACCAGAGCCCCATCCAAGCTGGCCCTGAACCTTTCCAGGGATGGAGCATCCACAGCTTCTCTAGGAAAGCTGTTCCAGTGCCTCACCACATTCACAGCAAAGAATTTTTTTCTAAAATCTAATCTAAGTCTACCCACTTTGGAGTTTAAAACCATTGCCCCTTGCCCTATCACTACTTGTAAAATGCATTTTTCAGTCTTATAAACCCTTAATATATATATATAAAGGTCACCATAAAGCTTCCCAGGGCCTCCTCATCTCCAGAGATGACACATTTTTCAGAAACTAACATTTTATGACATTCCTTTACAGTGAATGATTAATCCTGAAGCTTTCATCTGAAGTGCTTTTGCAGATTTTTGTGCTTCTTTAAGCAAGAACTCTAAAGAGATGGCACTGATGTATGAGGCACACATCTTGGTACTAGTGCAGGAAGGGAAGCAGGATCCATTTTCCAACAAATCTTTGGTCTAGTTCCTTTATAAGTGACATCTTTCTCATAGTAAGAATTACCTTGAAATGTAAGTGCACAATTTTTTAATCAAGTTTTCTAATTCTGGAACTCAGCACAAGGGGTTTCTTTTCATTATTTCTCAATAGTCAAACCCCAGCTTTTCCTTGGAAAGTCAGTACCCCAGAAATATGCAAAAAAAAAATACAAAGAATGCAAACATTAAAATATTAACAATATAAAATATTAATCTGTAAACCATTTCAGGCATCACAAGTGTTCCAGGCCTCTCAAACATAAGCTTTTCTGTAAAATTTGGATGGGGGATTCTACTGTTACACACCTCCAGACTGGGAGGAAAAGATGCAGTAACATGACTTGAAATACACGGTTATTCAATTTTCCTGATAAGACACAAGTAATATTTTTCAGGTCACAGGCATGGAAATCTCCCACTATAAGTTGCTATATAATTGCAGGCTCTAAAGGCAATTAATATGTGTGAAATTGGAGGATGTTCTTTCATCCCAGTGATCAAGCAGGAGAATACAGCCCACTCTACCATCAGGTCTCAGGCTTGTTTTAGTGGCTGGTAAAATATTAGTTCTATTAAAGCTGGCAGGTTAAGGCTGGAGGCTTCAACTCTGCAAAGGCACCTGCATGTTTTTCAATTACCTGAGTGTTAGCAGGAGAGCACAGAGGACCCAGACAAGCCCTGAGGCACCCAAATGTCTTTGGATGTGCAGCTTTGTGCCTAATAGTCCCAAAGTGGTGTTGTTAGAACTGCTCAGCCTGGTGGATCCAGCTCTGCTGGCCACCTGCAGATCCTGGGGTGTTTTGGAGCTGGATGTTGCTGAGCCCAAGTGCCTTTGTGGGTGTCAGCCTGCACAGCCTGCAGCAGCTGCTCAGGTTTAGCTCCTATTTAAAATAAACAGGAATCTAATCTCTGGTGTCAACTGGCCTTGCATCAGGGGTAAAGAGGGAAGCTTCAGACTCACTCCCTTGTAATGACCTACATTGAAATGGCTCTCAGAGGAATAATTCAATTAATTCAGACAGTTATCAGCTGGATCCTTCTTCCCACCTCTTTTTAGCACTACCTGTTTTATTGCCACTTATCTTGCTAAACAGAAGCAAAAAATCCCTACAAAGTATTTCTTAGATGAGGCTAAGCTACTGAGCTCGAATGAAATTATTTTGGGTAATGGCTGGGCTTGAGAATTTTCTCCTTTTAATACTAATTATATCTGTTCTTAAAGAACACAAAACAGAGCATGGGAAAATGTGCAGTGTCTTTTTATCTTTTAATAAGCCAAAATTCAGAGAAGCCAAAGGAATTTAATTTTATGGGTTAAGGAAGTACAAGAGTAAAGAGGCAAAACCTGTTACTCATTTCAAGAGAGATTTTATTTCCCTCTAGAAAAGGCAGTGCAGTAGTCACTATTTAGAGATTGCTTTTCCATTACATTCCAGAGCTATCATCTAGCATTACACAGAATTGCAGAAAACTGAGCAGGTCCCACTGTGGGATCTCAGGCTGTCCCAGCACTGCACCCAAGGCACAGAGAAGTCAGGAATGCATGGAAAAAAAAAAAAAGACAGAGACACAGATATGTAACTTCAAATTAAAAAAAAAAAGAATTCTTAAATAAGTGATAATGATAGCTCTGGATTCAGATTCCTTCTTATTCCCAAGGCCAGAATCTTAGTGATTTCTGCTAAAACAGTGGAACAGCTAGGAAGGCAAGCTTGTCTGCAGCTCCAGGCTTGTTTCCTTGGATGTCACCCTGAGATATGCCTTGAGAACATGTCACAGTTCACCTCTAATGTGGATCATGTAACTGCCAGCAACATTTGAATAAAGACATGCCTGTTGTTTGGAGGAGCTGAAGAAGCTGCAGTCTGAAGGATTTCTTGTTCTGCTATGAACTAGAAAACCTGAAGAAAGACAAAGATGGGATCCTTCCCTCTCAGCCATTTTGGTGGATCTTGTTACCTGACAAAGGCAATTTTTAGGGAGGGGTGCAGAGGCAGGTGCATCCTGCAAATGGCCATCGGTCACAAGCAGATGGTGACAAGACCCCAGGAGCTGCCATGGGAGTTCTGGCTCCTTTTGTGCTGAGACAACATCCCCACACTAAGGACTCAGTCTTTTAACAGCATTCTTAACCTGACCTTGCACACTGCTTGTTAATCTAAACTTTCCCATTGAAGATGTGAAATTTCACCTGATGGCCAAGTAAATTTCAGAGAGAATTTTCTTCCTTCCTGTTTCCCTTAACTAAAAGTCTAAGAGAGGCTCAGCAACATATTTTCATACCAAGTTGAATTCATTGCTTCAGAACTTACAAGACAGTGCCTCAAGGTGTTAGGCCAGTTCAAGCAGGCCATACATTAGTTCAGGCAGATGGGATTACCAATATCACAAACAAATGCTTCTGCTTTGGACCAAGACCCCAAACATTCCAGCATGGTGCATCCAAAGGCATCCATCACAAGCTCCAGACCTCCACGTGCACTCTGGAAGTGCAATGAGTGCACAGACCTGTGCACAGATGATGAGATTGGCTCTGCACTAGGTTTCTAAATAATAGGAAAACTTTATTACAGTAAACCTGCTAATAATTGTGATAAGTGTTTTAAAGAGTCACTGTCCGTTGTTGTCATCGTGTAATAAGTGTTGGTTTGGAGGTTTCCCTCTATCTGACTGAAAGCATTAAAAATTGTATCTGAAATGAATCCATTTGCATTCACAAACCAAACCTACTGCAGATTGAGCAAGTGGCTGGAATTAGTCTCTGGTCCAGCTGGAAGGGGTCTGAGATGGCAGAGAGATTCCCAGTGGCCAAGGTCAGAGTGCTTGTGAGCATGCACAGCAGTGAAACATAAACATCTAAGAAAAACTATTATTCAAAATAGAAATTCCTAATATTTCCAGCTGCTGAAAAAGACTACTTGGAGCTCCTTCCCATATTAAGATTCATAATTCCATCTAAATTATGACTTTCTGGACATTTCTCTCACCTCCAAATTTGCTAAGCCAGGTTCACTTTAACTCTTCCAGCTTTTGTAAGTGCTGTTCATTTTCTTATTGTTATTTCTGTTGCTGCTTTTCTGGCGTAGCAGTTCCTTTGTTCTTTAATGCAAAGCAAAACTCTGAAAACCAGGGATGATTCATAAATCTTGGAAAGAAGAACTGCTGCAATACAAGATATCAACTTCCTGCCAAAGAAAAAGATCCAGTTGACAAATAAGTGTACTCCAGCATTCTGTGCAAATTATGCTTCCCTAAACTGACATGCAAGAATAAATTCCTGGCTGGAGCTTCTACAACATCCTCTGAATAACCATTGTGAAAGCAAGTATTTTACAGAAAAACAGACCAGCTGGCTGGTTAGCTGATACATTTTATTACTTCTGTAAGAAAAACAATGCACCAGGAAAACAAAGAGGAAAAAAATGTCATTGAAGAGTTGGGCCATGGAAAATTTAAAGTATTCATTTTATGGAAAAGTGAAAATTGTTATTCTGGGTTTAAAAGTTGTCTTCGGTTTTAGCAGTGGGGTTAGAATTGACACAGAGAGCTTCTGGTCCTCACATATTCCAATGCACTAGTTAATAATCTGGATGAGCACCACTATGGGTTATGTCACTGTGTTTTAGGCTGAATTTAAAAGTGGCTATTAAGAGGGGTTTTGTTTTCTTTTACAACACTTTGCACGAGAAGTTTAATTTATAACAAAAAGGCGAGTAAGGAATTGCTCAAGGATTGCCCACACTGTGCTGGGCTTTGAAGCAAAATTCTCAAGATGCACTCTAATACAGAGAGAGAGTCCAAAGAGCTCTATTCCCTTTGCTCAGCCTCTCCCACACAATAGTTGGAGAAATCAAGCCTGTGATACAGCAGTCTGCATGCTGACAGACTGTCTTTGGAAAGCTGTGACAGAGAAGAGCTGATGTGCGAGATGAGGAAAACAACAGTGAAGAAAATAATCCCCTTAAGATGACTTGTGAATGCTGAGAAATGTTTTATAGAGGTGATTGAGTCAGTATTAGATCTGAAAATGGTTTCTTAAAAACTGAAAGGGAAATTGCTCCAGTTACTCAAAAAGCATAAATACTGTAAAAATGGTATTTACCTGATCTGTTCCCTGCATGAAACTGCTCTTATCTGCCTCCTTTAACCACACAAAGAAGACTCAGCCTTTTTCAACTATTTTTTCACCTGATGTTAGTTTTAACTGTCAACACGGAAAACAGGGTTGGGTTCTCTATTTTCTGGTGCTCTTCTATCCCAGCAAGAACACATTCTGTTTTCTCATCATGCCTACTAACAAGTGAAAATTCCATTAAAAGAAATAGTTTATTTATCCAGCCTTTTGGAAATATCTTTTTCTTCGATGATGCACTAGACATGACATTAATATCCTCTAGTTCCTGCAGTTCATGTCTGCAATTTGGGGGGACTGTTGCCTGAATACTGTCTGCAATGCTTGGTGAAAACTTCTGTTATCTGATAGAAAGGAGCCAATAAGTGCTACATTCACTCCTCTCCCAAATTAGGAGTAGAAAGTTTGGAATTTAATAAGTAAAATAAACTCTCAGAAGCATTTGGAGGGAATGAAAGCCAGGGAATGATCAGAGTTCTGGTGGAGTATCACAGCATGGAGCAGGTTAGGAAATCTGATATGACAGAGAGAATCCAAGAGGAAAAGGTAATATAATACAAGCTGTTCCCTGAATATTGGGAGGATATGCTAATTTAACTGACCACAAATGGACAGAGTCAAAAAATATGGTTAGAAAGAAAAAGAAATTACTCTACATTTCAAAATCCAATTACAAATGTAATCCTTGGCTTTGTGCTCCTGAGTCCAACATTCCCACTCAAAAAGCCTATGCATTCGCTTTCAAAAGCTTTTCATGCTCAATCAGAAATAAGGGAATATAACCAGGTAGCAGTACTGCATTGAACTTCACAGGCTTTGAACCCTGGTCCAAACACAGATGTTATGTATCTTTTTGTTAGTTTACAAGACAGGAAATATGGACAGGTGATCCCTGGTTTTGGGAATAGCATGATACACAACCCTCACATGGCTTCATTTATAATCCCTCACTGAGTGGTTACTACCCCTTATTTAATAGAGGTACTTTTACTATTCATGCTCTTAACTGCAGCCACTCTAATTTAGTGGCTACCCTTGTTTAGAAGTCTCACCTTTAGCATAAGCTCCAGATTAAAGTAATTACATTTAATACAAGCTGCCCACTTCTGAGGCTGTCCTTGATTTAGAGCTTCAAGGAGAAGTACTTAAATATAATAGAAGCCACGGCCTGCAAATGAAGTCCAGAACAAAGATTAGTTCATACACCCAGTCTAACACTATTTATAAGTGCAATGTGTCAGTGAGATAGAATAGTTCCTGGAAAAGACTGCACTACATGCTGGAAGAAAGCCTCACTCAGAGCTGAACAAAAGGACCACCATAACAATGTACCACGCTGCTTTTCTTTAGACACAGAAAGAGTCCTTGCAATCATCCTCCCATAAAACCTTATGCTTGTTTTTCAAATCCATATCAACTCATTTGCTGGAAGCATCTGTCCCTGAAACAAATGTCCTGTCTGGCTGGAAGGTGCCTTTTATTGTCTGTTTTCTCTGTGTGTGAAAGGGAAATTTCTGTTCACACCTCATTCTGCCCATCTGCACCAGTAGGGCAAAAGCTGTTCCTCCTGTGGATTAACAATGCATCCCCTACATTTAGGGTGGGACAATGTCCTGGAAATCATTCCAAACACCTCTGGCAGTAATGGATTCCCAAAACAAGCTATGACGGGCACTCCCATCAACAAACCACCCCAAGGTCACCAGAGGTGGCCCTTTAGTTTCTGATTTAAATGGATACATTTTACTTCACCAAAAAATTGATCCCAAGGCCAGACCCAGCCAGAGGAGCAGCAACCAGTGATGGTCAAGCCTGAGAGAATCCCACAAACAGGCGCAGCTTGTCCATGCAAGCCAGCACAGCTCTCCCCAGATCCCCAGGGTGGGCTCTGGAAACAACCACCAGGCAAAGCTGGGGTCCTCCACAAGTCACATTCCAAAAGGAGCCACAGAGCTGCCCAGCTCTGACTCCAGTGAAGACAGAAGATTTTCCTGCCATCTCAGAATTCATTGCAAGGGCCAACAAACTAGACTGCTTTTGCCTCTTCCACTGGCTGGAAATGTAGATTCATTCTTCTGTTACTGAGCAGGGCAACAGTTTTCCAGTCTCATTTAAACCTTCCTAGATCTTCCCCAAGGTATACAGATTAGGACAAAGAATTATAACAAATTTTAACAAGCATAATTAAATTACATGTAGTAATATGCAATTACAACATAATGGAAGTGTATTAAATTATAACGTAAGCATATTATAATGTTACATGCTGTTCTTATTATGATTACATTAAGCCACACATGGCAATGAATGTTTACCTTGCACATGAATGAAAACTGTGACATATTCAGCTGTTTGATTGATGATTAAATCCTTCCTATCTTCCTCCTTCTATTAAGAAAAATTTAACCATCCAGACTGAACTGATCTATGCCTATAACTAATGCAAGTGCTACATGGAAAAGTTGCAATAAAATATTGTAAACATTCAATTCAGCTTTTCAACTAACCTCAGTGTTTTTAGTTGTCATCCAGTGTTACCTACTTGGCAGACAGTCCACACCTCATCTCTGGTATGATCCCTTCAAGACAAACGCTGTGCTTGAGACTAATTAAGAGCATCTAAATGTCTAATTTCTTGATCTCTACTAAAAAAAACAAAAATAATTGTTTTCTACCTAAACCTACAGCTTTGACACTGCTGTATTTTAAAAACATAATAAACAATGCTGGAAACACAGTGTCAGTGGCTGACAGATGGACAACACACAGGAGTGGTGTCTACTCTCAAATCATGTGGCTCTTGCCCTGTGATCAGTGAGATTGTGAGTGTATTTTGCAACAGTGAAATAAGTACACAGCTTTCAAAACAAGTCTTTTAATGCCCTTATGTTAGCAGTTTTACAAGTTCAATCTCGAGTGAAATTACAGAAATTAAATTACCTTAGAGTGAACTCATTGAATTCCAGTCAAAAAAAAAAATTACATTACCTGACAGAAACTTTGAGTGCAAATGGCTTTCAGCATCAAGCAAAAACCAACTGCCAATGAAGGGACTAAATTTTACAGCCATTCTTACTGATGACTTCTTGAAGTATTAAAAACATTGATTAAGAGGTGGGAGAAGTAGACAGGAATCTATTATAAAGCAGGAAATATGACATGACTATGAAAATCAATGCAGCTGGCAAACAGGAGGACAGAAAAGTGTGGAAAAAATACAATCATCTTTGAAGTGGCAGTGAAGGAAAACGTGAAATAGGGCTCCCAAAGGCATGGGCTGAACAAAGAATCTTCACCATAAGAATAAAGCAGCAAACAGGCATTAATTGCTTTCTATTGGAACCTGCACAATAAATAAAATCAGATTAAGAAGAGCTTTTATAGCTAGTCCATTTTTTTTAAAGCTACCACAAAATTCCCATATAACTCTCTAGGGCCAGAATTTTACCTGACTATGCAAACAAAACCCATTTACCAAAACCTTACAATGTTTGCTATTTTTAGAGTGGATTTCTTGTCCTGTTCTTACCCAAAGTACAAGTGCTCTATAAACATGGATTTGCTTGGTGATGGTGCTGGGAAAAAATGCTGCATCACCAGTTATCTTAGCAAAACAAATATTAAAAAATGTCCTAACAAGAAGTGGCTTGAACTTCCACATAATTCATGTCTTTCAGATAGACACTTCCTTTTTCTTTACAAAATATTAAATGTTTTATGCCATAATTTAAAATGACCATAAAATACCTCATAAAAATAAAGATGATCTCAAGCTCTAAGATTCAGAGCCTAATCACAGTCATTAGTGTTATATAACAGTATCAGTGTTGGAGAATAAGATTGTAGTCTCCTGTAAAAACAGAAGTTATCCATATTTCAATATTTGCATATACTCATACATTCAAAACACACCAAAAAATGCAGTTTACACTGGGAATTCTACTGCTAGATAATATTTTGAATTGTACATGAAAGAAATAAATAAAAAGATGCATTTTATGTGTAGAAAGAATACTACATTCAGTTCCATATCTGTTTCAGCTAATTGTCCATCAGATCTCAGACTGTGACCCCACACTAACTCCTTCTCATGGAGTGCCTTTCCTCTTCCAAACAACTGAAAATGGTAACAGAGCTTCTGTTACTCATTAATAATCTTTTCCTTCATAGCCTTTGTCTCCTGATGTTCTTTCCCCTGCAGCTTGAGTGGGATCAAATTTTGCCATCTGACTTGTATGTTGTCTTTGGGGGAGACAAACACAGCCACAGAAGTTCAGCCTTGATGGAATAAGAAGTGGCAGTGCTCATGGCTGGTGTACTGATTGTGCAACCTTTTTACACCATTATTTGGCTGAAATTTGGCCAGTAGGGCTGGGCTTCCACTTCCTTGTGCCAAACATAATGTGGGACTGCAAGTGCTTTAGGTTTTAATGCACAGGGCCACAACCAAAGTGCTCTAATCTTAAAATTTCTATGGAACAGGTATAAACCAGCATATTTCACTCTTTCCTTCAGGAGATGACAGCCTGTCACTGCCTTTTATAAATACAGATGCAGGGAACACTGAGTAAAAGTAAGGTTCAGAGTTTACCTTTCAGTTTTCCCCAAAGCTTAACAGAGAGACAGTTATCTATAAGTCTGCCAATCCCCTTGTGTCTGAAGGTGCCAAATCCAAGTATAACCCACCCAACCCATCTTTGATAATTACTGGGCAGGGATTTAGTAGAACATCTGTCATCATGGCAGCCCAGTATTTCAGTGTGTTATATCCCTAGTGACTAGAGGGCTTTTTACCACTCTATCTTTATCTCCTTCTAGTATTTTTTCCACCTAAAAGATTTCAAATCACACTAGCTGACTGCTGTGTTTAATAGGCATCCTCAATACATTAAAACACTGTTCCATGGGAAATGTGCTGTTGAGTATTACCTTGGTTAATAATTTAATTTAATAGGATAGCAACAACACGTTGACATTGTGCAGGTTTGTGACCTAATGATTTATGAGACAAGTAGCATTTGCAGACACATTGATTTTGGTAGCTGTGCAATGAACAGAACTGAAAAACAATTTTCATCTTTGTTTTAACATCTTTTTTTTCCTCCTCTTCCAACATTACTTTGGAATGGCCCCTTTTAAAGCTTATTGATGGTTTAAAAAAAATTGTAGGTCGTGGCATTATTTTTTAAACCTTCAACCCTTGAGGAGCCCCCTGCATCCCAACAAGTGCCAATTAATGTGTTCCACATCACTGGCCCTTGCAAGTGAGGCAATAAAATGCACTGACTGTAGTAAAACCATTTAAACTATGGTGAGATTTCCATGCCTTGACACTGAGGAAAACTAAGGACAACAATCCCATCACATGCAGGGTGCTCCCCTGCTCCAGCTGGCTGACACAGGTGGACACATGCAGGAAGATGTGGCCCAGTCCTCTCAGACTAAATCCACTGGGAGCATCTGGTAGAAATCAGGATCCCTCTGTGCTCATAGGATAAATAGTTTACTGTGCTGCATAACCACACCAGCCCCAGTTATCTCATCAGCAAATTGGACAGTGTGAGTGGAGTTAGGACATGCTGTGGGAGGTGATCACAAACAGAACAGGTGAGAGTAAAAATTGCCCTTTTTTTTCCTACTGGTTTTCCCCAGCAGTTGTTGGAACAAAGCACATCAGTTTTATGGCAAGGGAGGGAGCACACAAACACTTGCCATCAAAAATACACTGCAATAAAAGGGAAAAGTTTGTGTGTCACAGGCTGTAACCAACGGCAGAGGCAGGGGAGGGCTGAGAGCAGAGGAGGGGTCTGGAATAGCCCTGATGCCCACATTGGGCTCTTTTTGCAGATCAGAAGCTCCTGGAGAGTCACAAACCCCAGGTGCAGCTCCAGCAGAGAACACCTTACCTGCCTGCTGCTCACAATGGCCCTGCCACAGGCAGAGAGAGGAGCCAGCCACTCCTCTCGTCAGGAGAGGGATGCTGCAGCAGACACACCAGGGGTTAAACAGGCACTGTCCTCCTTGGGAGTGAGCTCATCCACAGCCAGGAACCAGAAAACATCAATTAGCACTGGCACAGCACAGCCAAACAGGGAGTATCCTCCTCTACTCCATATTCAGTGAGAAAAATCACCTGCTGCCCAGACAGACTCATAACCTAAAGCTGAAGACCAGAGTTTACACCATGCTAAGTAAGAACCAAAATACTGCAAAGCCCAGCTTAAATCTAAAAGATCTCTTGTTCTTTCAAAATTTATCCCAGTTTCAATCTTTGCAGCTGATCCACATTTTTCAAAGGACTAGTGGAAGGACTATCCTTCCTCTCCCAGCTCCTGTCCTCATTATGACACTCATGGGTAGCCCAGCAAATCCTGTTCATCTGCTGTTAGCAACTCAGCTCTGCCACTCAGTTCAACCTGCTTCAATTTATGTCATACCACCTCATGGTTATATCCACTTCACATTTATTTTAAGCTATGTTCTCTTCCTCATTAAATACCTTTTCTAGCCTCAGTCAGACATGGATATTTTACAGCTATGACAGCATTTCAGTGTGGTTTCAAATATAGCTTTGTCCACTTTGCAAACTCCATCAGGTTAACTTGCACCCTTGCCCTTTTAAATTTCTTCCCTAAGTGACATAGTTCTAAAGTGTGAGAAAAAAATTTGGGGGTTTTTAGGGATGTGTCTTCTTATATATTTGTACATCCTCAAATTGCTGCCTCTTACCTGCACAATGCTCCTGGGAGGATTTCTAGCTGGCTCAGTGCAGCCTCAATGAAAAGCAGCAGAGCTGGTGAGGAGCAGAGCAGTGGATGGTGCCCAGTGAGTGCAGTGCTGTGCCCCATTATTTGAGCCAGCTCATTCAGAGCTACCAGGAGTATCTTTGCACAGAGCTGGTTGCCCTGTGCAGGCACAGCATGAAAGACACTTTAATGTGAATGTGTGAGACTGAGGATTAGTGATGGAGGAGATTTCAGAGAGGAAAGAAATCAGGGTGCCATAGGAAAAAGGGACAGTTCCAGAGAAGACTTTTGAATTCACTGCTCTGTTATGGCAAACTTTCTTGCTAAAACAAGAAATTAATAATAATAATAGCAAGAAATTACTGAGAACTTCTTGCTGCAAAAGCATTCCTACCTTCACCAATGTGAATTTGACACAGGATTTAGAAGCTTATTTTCATTTGGCTAAAGAATAAGAGTTTATGCAAAATGTACCTATTCATAACCTCAGGCTAATACCCTTTTTCCTCTTTCATCATTAAATTAGGTTTTAAAATAAAATTATTTTCAGGCTTTTGTCAAGGTGTTGATGGATTCAAATCTGTGTGACACTGATCCTTCCATGCCTGTGAATGGGAGGATTATCCACAGGAGGAGAGATCTGCAGAGGTCACAGGTGTTAAACTGTTATTCAATTCAGGTTATTTCAGTAAAAACTGAAAGAATTAAAAAACTTCTTTTCAATGATCCATGAATTTGAATAGAAGTAGTTGGTAAGGTTATCTGCTTCCAGCTCTACCAAATATCACAGCTTCTCACTGGTTTGAGTGTCTGGAGATCAGGACTCTGCCCAGACTCCCTGTGTGACCCAGAGCACCTCTCACTTACAGACAGGTCTAAGGAGGTACTCACAGGTTAAGTGCTGCAATCTAGAACCTGAACAGAGTCACTGAGGCCAGCAGGGAAGGAGACATCTCCAAACACTGACTGAACCCACAGCAGCCACAAGTGGAAGCGCTGTAGAAAGCTCTACTACATTAGATTCCTGTCTGGAACACTCTCCAGGGGCTGAAGAGACCAGGATTAAAATTTTCTCCTCCACCCCGTGGCCCTGCAGCCCTGACCTCTCCCTTAAACTAACAGGCTCTGACCATTAAATGGGTTTTACCTCTTTTACACTCTGCTCCTCTGGCCCTGAAGTCTTGGCTACCAGCTTGTACATGGCACAAATTCTGTAAACAGCACTGAAGAATCGTGAAAGAATGAGAATAATGAGGAGAAAACAATGTTATAAATTACCAAAAGGAAAGGATATATTTAACTTGCAAGTAAGAAAAAGGATTGTACAGACAGTCCCATATTTGCCAGGAGAGGATAAATACATGGGTTTTATCACAAGTGCCATAAGTTCCCATCACATTCATGCAGACAGGATATTAAATGTATTTGCAGAGAAACCACCAGATGCTCCCATCCACCACTGCAGTTAGAGAGGAAAAAAGCAGGCAGTGGGAGAGCAGCACATCCCTTTCAAATGAGCTTTTCTAAATTACACACAATTCTTAAACGCTCGCTGGAACTGTGATTATCACAGCAGTGACAGCAATAACCCAATCAAACATACAGAAAATTAGAAACATGAGCATTTTCAATTATGTTTTTTCACTCTGGAATCCTCTACTCCAGGATAACCTTTCAGATTTGTCAGTCCTATTGAAAACCTTCCAATATTCAGGGGAAAATCCTGTATTTACTACTTTGTGGTGAGGAGTTACTGTTGAATATCCCAGGATGCCTCTCATTTGCCTTCATTGTTTTGCATATCACTGCATGGACTAAAGATGCTCAGACTGATGGAGAAGGCAAATGCTGAGCCCAACATACAGACTCACACAGAACCATCTGCATGGTCAGAATTAGCTCTAAGAAGCTGATTTTGCTTAGCAAAGCCCAACTTGATGGGCACTTCATGATTTTCTAAGTTAGCATCACTTCAACTCTTTGCTTGTTTTCCATTCCAGCAAAGAACTCCTGGTTTTGCTCTTGAGGCTGTGGGCTCCTCAGAGCATGTGGAAGATGATCACCCAGAGACACTGCAGGTATCTCTATACAGAAATAGTGCTGGAGCTTATGGCACATCCTTTTATTGATTTATGGTTTGCAGTGGTTCTAAAACAGTGTTCAGTTCACACCAAACTGAGGAATTGTGCAGTACTACAAATTTATTTTGGGGTTACATCACAAAATTGCCAGCTAAAATCACATAAATGGTAACGCCACACCAATGACTGTGTTCTGGGAAAAGATGCAAAAAGTAATTAGGAAACAAACTTCTTTTAGAAGTCTGAATGGAAAAGTGAGAGCTAAAAAAAAACCCCTAAAAACATGCAAACCAAATTGATTACAAATCAAATACTCTTAAATGCAAAATATTAATTTCTGCAGTCAGTGTTATGTAATTGAAATACTTTTTAAACTTAGCTATTTTCAAAATTACTTGGAAATGAAGACGAGTGTTCCTTCTTAACTGCAAGGAAAATTGTAGTATTAGATGCACAGTAATTAACAGGACATCACAACTGGCTAAGCTGTGCTCTAGATGTCACAAAAAGCTTCATATTACATCAAATGACTGGAATTAATCAATATACTGAATTTATAGTACAGTGAACACAGCTTAGCAAGAATTGATCCAGCACCAGGTGTGTATGTAAAATCCAAATACAGGTTTAATCAATTAGACCACCTTGCTAATTTTCACTTTAGATGCTCATTTATAATCATAATGTCCCAAAGAGGCATCACCACATATGTTGAAAAGCCTGCTCTTGGGTTGTTTTGCTTAAGTGTATCTGCTTGGCATGTACCAGAATGCTTCCATTTTTTATTAGTAAAATAATTACACCCACACAAAATGAAGACAAATTAACTGTGTCAGTTTTGTAGAGCAAACCAGAGCATTTTCCTACAGATCATTTCACAGAGCAGGGCATGGATTGGGGCTGCTCAGGGGAAGAGCCAGGCTGGGGCAGACAGGAGCTCAGGAGGGAGCCCAGCAGCAGGACCAACAGCCAATTTCAGCCCTGTGAGCCATGGCACTTTCCCTGCTCACCTGGTGGGGTGAGATGAGCTTGTCCAGAGGGCAACCCAGACACAGAGCCCAGTGGAGCTGTTTTGAACCCCCTGTCTCTCCCCATTGCCTATAGAAAGAGTCTAGAAAGGTTAATTTTGTAGTGCAGCTACCTCCAACAGTGCCTAATGGACTAAGACATCTGTTGAGACTCATTAAGAGCCTGACTCTCCTTTATTCCTCTGATATCAGGAAGCTCCACCAGCCCCAGACAACACAATGTTCCTGCAGAGCACATTGAAATGATGATGCTAATTTCAGACATTCAACACTGTGGGCAAACAGAGGGCTGTGGGGGTGCCACACAAATCTGCTCTACTACCCTTTGTCCCATTTGTTGCATCGTCACCACACTTCCAGGGACAGAGGAAGGGCTTAGAGATGAGTTTCCAGAGGAGATGCCCAAGCAGCAAGTTTCTAAAAGCTCTGAGACTATCTGCTTCTACAACATGATGCCGTTTGCATCCCCCACAGAAAACTCTGTTGCTCCTTTAGGGATTGGCTTGCTGGGAAATGTCAGTAGGCAAAGCAAGCAGCTGGATGTCAAGCCTAAGTTCAGTTCTGTGTGCAGAAATTAATAGGAACATTATCATTTTTTCTGGGTAGAGGTAAGAAAATATGATACTCAAAAGTGGATTTGAACTAGAAAAGGATATGTAAACTCTGTTTTCCTGTAGAGCTTGAAGCTGAAATCAGACATTAGCATCCCAAACTGCTGCAGAAAACCTGCCTTTAGGGAAATAGTGAGAAGTTGTTGAATATGACCTGCCTGCCAGCCCTAGCTCTGGGATCACCTCACTTCCCACAACAGGCAAAGGGCAAGGTTGGGAAACTGCAGAGACAGAGGAGGTGCTGGTAGAAAAGCTGCTGTCTGGGTCACACTAATTTCCTGTAAATGAGGAATAACTCCAGAAACCAGCAGAAACATGAAAGATTTAATCAGCTCAGAATCCTTGGTTCAGAACTCATCTTTTTCAGAAAGCACTGATCAACAAGGGTCTTCAGGAAGGCTAAGCAGAAAAACTGACAAAGAAATACAACTATTTATCCCAAGTCTAACTTTAGCTTCAACTGCAGCAAACCACAGTAACTGAATAAGTGAGAAATTCCATGTGTGAGCACTTTTCTCCTGGAGTCTCAGAATTATTCATCAAAAGTATCTGTTATCTGACAAATCAGAGTACATCATTAACTAGAAACTGTGATGACACTGAAGAGGTGTGGGAGGGAATTTATCTAAAAGCCTAGGAACAGATTCTTCCAGTACTTTCATTGCAGTAATATATGTGGGTTTTTATCACAGACTGACAACAAATTAATGTAATCTCATCTGTTCTATTTGTCTTTCAGTCTCTTTATCAGCTGCCAGCTTTTTTCTTGGTATTTGAGGTAAATTATAAAGGTTTTCTTAAAAAATACTTTAAAAGACCTCAGCAGATAAAAGCTGAAGACTAAGTGAGACTATTTGAGGAGGCCTCATGTAGCATGGGTAAGACTTGTGTTCAATTCATGAATATTTCTTGTGTTTCATAAAAAAAAATTACATCTATCCTCAATTTTAAAGGTGCAGATCTGTACCTTTGAAGAGCAGATTTTTTTCATGGTTGCATGACATTCTGACTGCTTTAGGTGCTTACAAGCTTCTTATTAGAGAGATTTATCTATCTATCCTTATTTAATGAGGAAATTTTATGAAAGGATCCTCAAAAGACCTTGACAGCAGGGTAACATTATTACCTCCATTTCAACATTTGTGGATAGTACAAGGTATAGGCAGATCAATGTGTTAAGGCTGAACAGATAAATTCAAGACCTTCAGGTAGGACTATTCTGAGACATCAAGCAGAAAAATCAGAAGTCCAGGTAACATGAACCTTTTGAGGAAACATCAATAAAATGAAGGTTTCTTAAGCTTAGAAAGAGATTTGGTTATACTGATGAACTCAAACTTTAGGAACAATGAAGTACTGGAAGAGACTGCCTGAATCCTAAAGGCTTTTAAAGAGAGAACAAGGAGACAGTGGTCTAGGGAGGCCAGTGAAGTCAAAGATGAATTTGTTTTCACTTTTGTGCAAGGGTGAACGTGCTGACCTTGGGATGGGCTCCTTGATCCAAGCTGGAACCCTCCCTGAGCCTTCAGAGTCCAGATCTAGGTGATGTAGCCCACCAAGGGCGATTCAGAGAGAGCTCAACACATCCCAAAGTCACCCTTCCAAACTCAGCACAGCCTGCTCCAGTAAAGCCAGACCCTGCAGGGGTGGGTGAAGCCAGACCCAACCCCTGCAGTCTTTTAGAACTGAGCAAAGCTCAAAGATGGGGGCACTGCTGTGGGCAGGGGATTCAGACAGACACTGTGGTTGCGCTAGACAGCACACTATAAAAACCACAGCTAATTCACTAGGTTTGTTTTAAAATTAAGAAATAATACCCATTACAGATCTGAGCCCCAACATGCACAGCAGCTGCAGACACCACTGAATTCCTCTGCAGTTATAATAAGCTCGCTGCATCTGTAAATTAGATGTTTCCATGTCTGGCTACTGTGGTGATTATTGTTGTTATTAAAAGAGAGTGCAGAAAATCTAAATAAAACACAGATTGCTGCTGTTGATCATTCACTTATTTCTTTCCTGGAGCAGCCTGCTGTACTGCTAAGAAAAAATAAAATACAATTATGTGTTATAGCATAGCACTTAATTAGCTTTACAAGAAGACATTAAGCAACACACCAGATGCTAATGAAATTCTGAAAGTCCATTTTGTAATGAAGCACATATGTACTAACATATTTTAATTTCAAACTGGTTTAGGGATTACAAGAAGAAATTGGAGGCTACAACCTCAAGACCGCATATAAACATGCAAGGAGTATTATTGGGAGTAGGATTTATAGTTTAAACAAAATATCTCTATCAACAATAAAAAACCCCACACACCCAGTGCATTCATCAGATTAAAACAACTATGACAGCTGGCAGCACTGTTGGTAAGTTCCCTGAAGATAAAAAGCAGTAACAAGTCAAAAATCATTGGTAGTCTGAAGGTAGCCTATGAAAGGCTCAGAGAAAAATATGTGTAACCCATTTGATGAAAAGTGACTGAAGATCTGCAAAAAGGGAAAGATGATCAAAGGATTAAGCCAGGAAAATTATCTGTTTAAAATCCTTTAAAGATACCACTGTGATGCTCTTAAGACTTCTATTTCTAATGTAAAGTATCTCTCCAAGGACCCAGTTCAAAGATAATCAAAGTCACTGAGAGCCATAAATTCTGAATAATCCTGAGGATGTCCATAATTAGTCAATGCATTGTCCTTTTAGAGGGCAAGTGACAGCAGCACGTGGCCTCCAGCTCCCCAGCAAGCCCAGAGCAGGGATTTGAGCCAGACCACACCTCATCCCAAATTATCCCTGAATGCTGGACCTACCAGCAGTAAATGGAGCCTCTCTTGCTCCCTCTGCCCTTGCACAGAGAGCTCCAAAGTGATGCTTCTGGTCACAATAAACTGAGAAATGTTAAAGACAAGATTTCTGATGCCCTCACTTCGTATCAAGTGGGGTTATTTTGCTGGAATAACAGGAGTTTTGTGTGTCTTCAAGCTGCTGTGGTACTGGAGAACAGGGTACCAGCAGAGTCAGAGACCTGCAGGGCTGGGAACAGCCAGGTGGCCATTTCTGTGTTGCTGGGATGGATTTAAAAAAGAGGGGGCTTCATGCCTCTGAGTTTATCAAAGACTGGACTTCTATCCAAAGTGAATGGAAATGAAGCAATTAAGAATTAGTCTGTGTTTGAAACTCTGATCCTTTTACTGTTGAGGCAGCATTTTACAGCATGGATATCTCTGTTGCCATATTGTGGCACTGCACAGCTGGGTTCATATTCTGACTGTGATAATGTACAGGAAAAAAAAAAATCAAACCAAACAAAACCAACCCAGAAATAAACCATAAATAACCTATCAGACTGTATTTTAAAGCAATCCTCCAGAACACTCTACCTAATCCCAGCAATATTAAAGACACTGACACAGTAAATATTTTTTAAGGACTGAAGTAATGCAGCAATTTTAGCATCTGAAATGATGCTTAGCAGCACAATGGCTGTTTCTTTGTACAGTTTCAAAATACTCAGTTCCAAACTCTTTGAGGCAATCAGAAGAAATTGCAATGGAAACTCATTCCATGACCCCTGTTCAGAGTGTTACTGCTCACAGTTAGGTTACTGCAGCAATTGGGACAGCTCTCAGGCCTCTACAGAATGCTGAATAGCTTTTACACCTATTATCTAATAAAACATGCATTTTTTTCAAGCATAGATGGAACATAAAAATTCATCTAATGGCTTTATGTAAAGCTGAATGAGTGCAAAAAAAAAGAGAACAAAATGGACAAGATATATGCTTTTAAAACATAGGGACAACTAAACCCAGATAATTCTTCCTCATTTTTAAATGAGCAGTTGTATCTATGTTATCATTATGCAGTTCTCCTTCTCCCTCTCCTTTTAAGGTATTGATTTTTCTTTCCTGCTAATGAACTAGGCACTCTGACAAATGTAAACATCCCAGAGTCCAGTAATTTCAACAATAAACCTACTAGGAAATACTTACAGAAATATTCTGCAGTAGTCACAAAATGCTTATTTTACCAGTCACTTGTTAACACCCAGTATATAAATGTATACAATTGCTCAAGTGCTTCATGAACCACCATTACCTGGTTGAAGAACTTGGACAAATTGTTTGACTTATTCTGCACTCTCATTCTCAGCACGAGCTGGAAACATGCCAGAGGAATAAACTACCCAACAGATGTTAATTGTGCACTAGACCACACTGCATGACTCCACATCCTACACAATTTTAAATATTGCAATTACTCAGAGATACAAGGGCAGGCTCTCCTGACAGCCTTTCACACCTTAAAAAATTCTTTTGGGAAATGTGCAAGGAAGGAAAACAAAGTTAAGAGCTTAATGTAAAACACACAAACAACAGTGATGCTTCCAAAGAGCTCTCCCAGATCTTCCATGTTTTATACCAGGAAAAACAGAGAGAAGTTCAGAAAAATGGAAGAGGATTTGGGAATGAGGATGGTAAGGACTGGTGAACAAATTCAGGGAAATCAAAAGGCAGAGAGAGGTTTGTGCCCCACAGCAGCACTGTTGTGACAAGGACCCTCTTGGGACCTCTGATTTCCTGGGAGTGAAGGGCTGGAAATGCAAGGTATGCATAATAGGACCCTGACCTTAGTTTGGGTACCATTTTGGTTTCTCACCTTTATTGTCTCTTAAAAAAGCCCCAATAATAAGATTGAAAATCCTGAAAGAATCTTTTAGGCTCAAATGTTTCTTTTCTCAGCCTTGTTTTGATTGCCAAGTAAACACAAACTTGAAACCTGCTGATCTTTTGATGAGAAAAGAAATTAGCTTTCTTTTAGAGATTGGTATCCAAGTATAATTAGATAGGTTTACAAAATATATCTCAAATGGAAACCATATTTTAAAGGAGATTTGAATGTGTAACTTCTAAGCAGAATCGAAGGAGCTTATCAACATACAAGTCTTTTATTGTCTAACAGGCACGGAAACTTTGTCTGAGTAGAGATTGATTTGATGCCAGCTTGCTGCAATTAGAAAGCAATTAGCATTCTTTCAAACTGAGGACCAGAAGAATGGCCTGAGGATGGCATTCAGTTCAGTGAATAAGGAAGCAAATTTGTGACTCCTGCTTTTGAATAAGTGAGAACACAATTTGGAAATCACTGACTGTACTGTAAACTCCACCTGCTACCTCTAAGGCCAAGCCCAAAACATATGAACAGAGAAATTGTTAATTGGTGAACACAGGATTTTGACTCTGACAAAGTATGCAAGCAGACTTTTATGATCAGCCACCATTTTTTCTTGTTTTTTTAAGATCCTACCCTACTGGTTTTTTGAATAAGAAATATCAGTTCCCTTATGCACTAAGGATGGCAACACCATGAGCACAACCAGCCCTCGTATCCTCTAAGTTCAAGTTTCATGCTTTTTAGGGAGTTTTTTCATTTGGTGGTTTTTTTACCACTTCAAACTCTGTGCAAAGGTATGAAACAGCCTTGAACATGGGGCAAAAGACCTCAGCACCTTCACAAAATACCATAAATCCTCAAATACAGCTTACTGAATTAACTCTCTTCACACAAATACCAATGTTGACTTTCATCAAGAGCTAGTACTGCCACCAACAGCAGTAAATCCAGAATAGATGCTCAGCTCATCACCTGTTCCCTCCATTTCACTGACTCTCATGCTCTTAGGAATCTGGCTGGGAACTGTAGAAACCAAGAGCACAAAAGATTTGAATTTTTCAAGAAAGGACATTCTATTCTGGAAAGATACAAAACCACAAACCAGTGATTTCTCATGTGCCTTTGTTGCAAGTTTTGTATTTTTATCCCTAATACAGGAAAGAATGGAGAGATGAAGGCTTTGCTGATTCTCCATTTGAAGTAACAACTACTTGGCCACCCTTTCACCTTCATCTTTGAACAATCATTTCCTGGAAGAAGGGGAATGAAGAGAATGAATTATGGAATGTAGTGCAGGGGAAATTGATCTAAAGACAGGTCAGGATACAGGAAAATTGTACACATTTTTTGCTTTGACTTGTCTGCAATGCCATGTTTCCTAATAATGATACCAATGAAGAGGCTTTAGATGGAAACAGGCATGTGAAGACTTTTGGCATTACCAGTGAGCATGGGACTCACCACTATTTTGTGTCCATCACTAACAGTTCTGAATTGCCAGTGAAATAGAAGCACAAATATTTAAGAAAACCTCTCAAACAGCAGAAATAAAGGAAAAGAATAAAGAGCTGAAGGGAGGAGAGAAGGAATTGGTTTCCTGGCTAGAAGAGCTCAGTTTACAGAGAGGATTAAATTTATTTTTCTAATTAGAACCTTGTTAGTTTTGAATTATATGCAGCAGTGTGGAAAGGAAATCGTGGGGGAGATGGTGTAGGAGCCAATGTTAATGCTCAGCAACAGCCACAGCAGACAAGATGCAGCCAAAGATGAAACTGCACAAGTTCCTATTTCTTCACCTTAAGGACTGAAAGAAGAAAAGCTTAGAGCTTTAAAGAAAATGTAACATTGCCAGAAGTGAAAGTTTTAACAAGCCATTGACCAGGAATACACTTGTCTGACAGACTTCACAAACACTGACTGCTGTCGTACACATGGCAAAGAAAACCCTAAAAATTCCAGAAGCCAGCAGCAAACACCTTCCTGCCCCCCAAAAATTTCAACAGCAAATAAAACAGTCTAAAAAGAACTCCTTATTATTTCTGAAAGCTTCTGGCTAAAACATGGTCAGGATTTGTGTCTACACTGAAGATAATGTTGTTGCCCTTCAAGGGTGACAAAGTTCTTGGTAAAAAAATTACATGTAACCATGAAGCAAATTAACACTGAACCCTCAATTATAGCTCACTGTCAGGGGTGCACTGCAAGCTCAGCAATCCTCCATGCAAACATCCTCTCAGGAGAGCTCTGGTAGAAGATGGATATTACAGAAATCTGCAGAACTGCCTCATTAATGAGTGAAACTGGGGACTGCAGTCTGGGGGTTAGCATAAATATGTTTGAAAAACAAGATACACATTTGTATTTACATGAATGTAAATTGTGGAGCATGCTGCCATAAAAAGCTATGAATTTATCATGTCTAGTTGGCTTCAAATCTAGGCTGAAGGGCTCTGTAGAATATACACCATGATGGAGCTGAAGTAAACAGTTTCAACAGAAGAGTTCCATTGCCTGTATCACAACAATGTCAGAGTAAGCAAATATCCCAATTTCTGCTTAAAATCAATAGCTCCATACTAAGAATAATTTCTGAAGCAATGGAATGAAAGAAAAACATAACTTTTCTACATTGATGAGGATAAAAGGTTCCTTTTCCACTTTTTATACCCACTGAAGCAAGGAGACATTGTCTAAATTAACCTTGGAATCAACACAAAAGGCCCTTTTTAATGTCAACTCCCATTCCTGATAACAACTTGACAGTTAAAAATAAAGGCCCCAAAACCAATGTTTTAAAGCAAACAAACAAAATTCTCATGTGTTGTTACAACAACTGGGTAGTTAATTGTTCTCATGTTCCCACCAAGGAAAACTTGTTGCAACTGTGAGGCTTTTTTCCCTAAATATTGAGACAGCCAAGAACCTGGGTTGAAAGCAGATATTTTTTGGGTGGGAATGAGAGGAGCTGCAGGAGCAGAGAGAAAGGGAATGCAGACAGCTTGGAAGCAGCTTCCACAGCCTTAGAAACACAGCTGACATGACAGAGAAAGATTTGGTGTTCAATACAGTTTGAAAGCAGCCTAGAAATACAAGGTATTCATGCTATTTCATGCTTTACTCTCCTTATGTTCAGAAAAACAGAAGGTTTTGCATTTTTTTAAATTAAATGATGTTGTACATTTTTTAAACTAAATGAGGTTGAGGAACACCCAACTCCCTTACTAATGTAACAGAAGCAAACTACAAATCCCAGAGATTTGACTAATTACCCATATCAAATGGAGAGACAGAGGATAATCCAGCTATAAATTTAATAATTGGCTATTGTAATAAGACTGACATCACTGAATGTCCTTGGGTTCACCACTTCTTTTGGCAACAAAGCATTCAGAATGGTTATGGTGAACATTCTGAATGTTTATTAACATAACAGCTCATTCTGGTTCCACAACCTGCAGGATGCATATAATGGTGCTGCATGCATTATTCATAGCGTGCAAAACCAAAATAATTCCTTGCTTCAGTCTTCTGGATTCATAATTTAAGATGAAGAGACAGCCTCTCTCTTGCAACAGAGATGTTTATTCTGCTCTTACTTAGGTTCATTTGGGTCTCACACAGACACAAAGCAGAGGATGAGACTTAAAATATCAATCAATGTGAAAAATTGTTAACAGCGTTTCCAAGTGCCCTGATAATCTCAGATATAAAAGAAACACCACAGCCCCTTTTCACATGTGAAATATCCTGTATCAAATACAGCAAATGGAAAATTATGTTATATAAAATAGCAGATAAATAAATTGGGAGCAGGAGGACAAAGCAGTGTGTGTAGCAGCCAGACACCTTTTATTTCCTCCAGTTCCTCTGTTCCTCTGGTGGCTCTAAAATTGGACACGAACTGGCTTAAACTCTGTCTGTGAGCTTAGAGAACTTAGAGAACAAGCACTTGTGAATGAAATTTCAACCCAGTAAGGGTGTCTGCCTGAACTACAAAGTTAGTAAAGTGTTGACAGTCCCTACCTATACAAAATGCTACAACACCAATTGCAATGTCACTTGTGGCCAGCCCTGCCTCAACAGCTCCCACCTCCCCACCTCAAAGAAAGAGGTGACAATTGCCTCCTTTGTAGCTTTTTCTGTCTTTTTATCAAAATAAATTTCAATGCAGACAGTACTGAAATACTTTTATCTACACTGTTTATCAGTGTAGATTCTTCTTAAGTATTATAGAAAAACAAATATTATTGTTGTATATATATTGGTTGCATATAAATTCAGTTTTAGATCAAGTGTACCATCCAGGAATTTCAGAGAGAAATTGTCCAAGGCATACAGCTGAAAAAAGGGTCCACAGGTCAGATATGTTGTATTATTTCATTCTGGTGTTTTCAGATAAAATGTTTGAATTTTTATCTTAAAGAAAAAAAAAAGAAAAAAAATCATTTTCATTAGGGAAAAAACACACTTTAAAAATAAATTGTATTAGTCTGAAATAATTCATGTGGAAAGCCAAAGCATTAGTAAGATGATTAGTGACAGCTGGAATAGATAGAAAAGCATGAGAAACAGAATGAGAATGTAGTGAGCATAACCACAGCATTCACAGGTAAGGTCAGGTGCTCCAAAATCAAGGCCTTTCCTGATCCAGATGAAATAAAACCAGACCAGGATGTTTAAAAAAAACCCCAAAACAGTCAAATTTTCTAACATGTTCTTAAATCTCTTACCACCTTCAGCCTGACAATTCCCATTATGATCATTTTATGAAACCGAACTCACAGGAATTTTTCAAGATATTTAATTATCCACTAATTTACCCAGGAATATTAGGTATACATGGTGTGGGAATTGGCAAGCCCTGTGCCCTACAGAGTGCTACGTTTAAGCAATCAAAGCAATTCCTGGTGCAAATCTGGCAAAGTCCCCCAGGTTTCCCTTGAGCCAGGGAACCTTGGCTGCTGCACCCCATCCCTCTGAGGCTGCCCCGTGCAATTCCCTGCACGGGAGGCACCAATCTGGTGCCACTCAGAAACCTCTGTGAGCCAACACATCAAGCCCCAAAACCACTTCACAACGTGTGCTGCCCACACCTCCCTCTCCTCTTATGAAATTTGATCTTCAGGCAGTCACTTGGACCAGGGTTTTGATGTATAAATCAGAGCCATAAATTATGTCTGAAACCACTCTGGGGTCTGACAAGAAGCAGAGAGGAAGGATGACACATCAGCAGGAGAGTGATGAAAAATGACACAAAAGATGACCTTGTTCTGCCCTTGAAGGTGGCACAGACGAGCTCAGAGATGCTGCCCTGGCAAAGAGAACTGATCTGCCCTGACTTGACCAAGGCAGAGAACCCCACGTGCAGCCAAACCCATCCCCAATTCCCTCTGTCACAGGCTCTCTGTTGACAAGTCTCTTCATGTCCCCTTTCTAAAAGATGCCTTTAAACATTCTCTTATTTTATTTCCATCAAGCAGAGTGAGCAGCTTGTATCTATCCACAAAACATTGCCATTCTGCCTACTAAATATCAAACCCAAGCCAGAGGAGAAATGGTGAATCCTTTGCATTACAACAACCAGAACACATCTGCCCCGCAGTTTTATTTTATTTTACAGTTTACTCAATGTTTCAATTTTTGGAGCACAGCAGTGGCATCTTTCCAAGTCCAAATCCAATTAGTCTTTTCATTATAAGACTGCAATGCAGAGTATTAAAAAAAAAATTGATTGTGTTTGGTGTTGTTTATTTAAAGTGAGTGTAAGTAAAATTGCTTATTTGATAGTTTATCTAGAAGAGAATGTCATTTCACAGTTTTACTGATCACACAATTTGATTTTATTTTCATGTGTTATTAGAGACTGCAAACAGTGGAACAAAAAAAAGTATATTTACAACTTCCAGCTCAGGACTGAATTTCCCACCTGAGTCAACAAACCCCCCTCAGTGACACTGTGTGTATGTGGAGTCAAGGCTATACTGGAATATATACACGTGTTTAAATAGAAATATATTAAAACTTTGTCAGCAGGAACAGAATCAATAACTACTGTGGTGTCTGAAGGAAAAAAAAGCCAAAATCCAGAATGCCAAAGAGAATTTTAGCAGAGAATGATGGCAGAGTTGTTGTTCAAGCCCCTCAACACAGCACATTTGATCACCATAATAAAATTATTGATATGATGCAAGTGGGCTTTAAAAAATACAAGATGACAATATTACCTAAAAAAAATTATCTGCCTTTGTTTCTTTTCTTTTGTCTCACAAGAATTTCTAAATTAAGATTTTTTTTGTCTTTTTTTTCTCCTGATAATTCATTTTTCTGCACAGTCTTTCTCTTTTAATGGTTAAAACCAACCACCAGTTCTTCAGGATAAGAGAAGATAAGTTTTGACCAAAATGTGCAGGGTATAAATAATTTATTTAGTTCTAGTTCTATGGTAGCTTTATATATTCTTTGCAGCTTAATGGCTGATAAATAACACAGACAAATTGCTTTCACTTTTAAGGAAACTGAGGCCCAATTTGGGGATTCTCAAATGAGGAGCAAAACACTCTCGGAAAAAATACAGTGATCTGTATGTTTAGTGTAGCAATATTTCACTATTTAAATAAATTTTCTTTAAAAGAAAAAAGCCTCTTCCTGAGGACAGTTGCCTCTCCCATGAGCTATTCTCCATAAGATATCTTGAAAGAAATTGGGACCCACAAATCTGACCCTTCAGCCCTACAGCAGCAAAATCCTTCTCCCTCCAGCATCATCCGCAGCGTTGGAGAATGGTTTGTTTGGCACATATGCTCTGTGAGTGTGAAGCCATCCAGTGAAATGAAAGACAGCCTGGTGCAGCTCATTCATTAATTTTCACAGCAGTTGGTGCCCTGTTGGCATTTCAAATTAACGTAAGGAAAAGTTCAAGAGATTTAACTTCATTTCAAATCATGTCTACTATGATTTTCGAGAAACGTTACAAATAGATTAAATTGCATTAGTAAAAGCTAATTGCAGAGCAAAAGAGAAGAATATTAAATGCTAAGTACCAAAGTAATTTCAGGGTAACATAATTTCACCAGCTGAATCAGCCCCTGCATGGAAGCTCACGCTCCAGCAGCTGCAGCAGGGACTGAGTCAGAGAGCAGGGCTGAAGTCCCTAAAGATGCTGCTTTGCAAATGTTACATGGCAACTTGGAGCAAAAGGATTTCAGTGCTGTTCATTGCACAGCTCCAAGCCCTTCTCTGCAATTGGATCCACGGTCTAAATGAACCAGTTCTTATGTGTATCATAAACTCTTTGTGGCTGCTGATAAACTGCAGGGCCTTAAGAACAGGCAGAGTTCTGATGATGGGGCTGGGCTTTCCTGGCACTTGCCTTTGGCCACTCATTTCAAAACTCCCAGTAACGCTTTCTGCACTAAACTATCCTGATCTGACCATGAAATAAGGAACTGAGATTAAACCCCCTGCAATCTCAAGTGTAATTGCAGCTCCTTATTTCTTTCTGCACTGGTTGGTTTTGCTGTTTGTCCTTTAAGGTCACAAACAACTCAGCAAATCCATCAATTCAAGGAAAAAAGGGCCATTTGTGGATGGAGAGAATTAAAACACTTTTTTTTTTTCCTGAATAACAGAATATCCAATGCATTTTATGCTTTGTTTCCTTCCTGCTGTGTGGGGAATTTCTGTGTGAAAACAGTCCACTTCCAATGAAAAACATGATAACTCAAAAAGAAGAAATAAAGGTGATAATGCTGGGGAAAAATGAAAACTGTGGCCTCAAATTACCCAATTACAAATCAGGGAGCCATTAAGGAAGTTGGATAAAAGCTGATGAAAGGACCAATGTGCAATCACCAAATTTAGATATTAGCAGTGCAGAGAGCTGCATTTAAGCATCTCCCTGGTATATAATGGGGGAAAATAGGTCCTCAATGCTCTGGGTTCTCCTTCTCTATGAAGGAATCAAAAGTTCTTATTTTTCTCTTTGCCTGTTTTCCCATTGCCCAGAGTTCAGATGATATCCAAAGTCAGGGAAGGTTGAATGCTACTCCCTGGCTTCTGGTTGAGAGGCCAAAACGAGGCACTGGCACCTTGAGACTGCACCAGAGAGATATTTGGATATTTGTGAGGTTGGGAGAAGGGATCAAATTAATCAAGTTTTCAAAATTAATTTAACTTAAGGGCAGGGCATGCACTACAGTAGCACCATATCACTCAGGTCCACAAGTGTGTTCACAAATAGACAAACATTCACAGGAATTTCATTGAAATTGTTCTGGCCTTATTTTTTTCTTTTAAAAACCACATTATTTCATGCTGAAACAGCAGCAGGAGCTGTAGAATGTCTGAGACCGGGTGAATTCTGAGCTGAATCAGAAGGAGAAACAATACATGTCAAGTGGCACTTCACAAATACTGCTTGCCACAGGAGTTGGTGAAAACATCCATAAGGAAGCAATTTTATGCTTGTTACATTCAAAGTGTGGGAAGAACACTGTGAGTGCATTTCTGAGCTCAGCAGACACAGAAGGACTGCTTTGGTTTTGTTCTCAAAGTAGAAACTGAATAAACAGAATCATTATAATAGCTCAGCGTTCACTAAGTCTGTAGACCCAAGGAATGAAGTCATAAGATAAAAATATGTGCATTGTAGACTACTGAATAAGTGAGCTAAAGAACATGGCTATGAAACAGAAGGAAAAAACAAGACTAGATTTCAATTATAATAAAATATTTATGCTCATCCATAATAAAATCTTACCATGATGTTGCCTTAAATTAAACTGCTCCTCCCTGTCACTAATATAATATAATGTTATGATATAACATATAGAGCAGGAGCAGAAGAGCTGGGGGTGCTCAGCTCCAGGGGCAGCCTCAAGGCGCAGGAACACGGCACTGTGTTACACAGAGTGCCCTCGCTGGGTCAGCCCAGCACAGAAAGTGTTTGAACAAAGTCATCTTCCCTTCTGGATCAGTGGTGTCCAGGCAATGGAGAAAGCTCTACTTGAGGTTTTCTCTACATGCACAGGAACAGCTTAAAGGCATTGCCTTTCCCCTTCTTTCCTCTTGGATGCTTTTGGATGAATTCCCTCTGCCTCACGCACATTTACCTGGGGACACTCATGTGCAGGTTCACCGCTGCTCTTCTGACATTCACAAGTGACCAAAGCACCAAAAACCCTCCCACAGAGACATGACTAAAATTTTCTGCAAATTTGCAGAGTGTTTTACATGTGGGTGGAAACTTGCAGCTGCAGGCCCCATGAAGAGACTCTCTGTTTGGTCTCCTCCAGAATTTTCAAATGTGTCAACCAAGGAGTTCTGACCAAGAGCTTGTGTTCACCAGGAGTTTAGTTGTGCATAGCCACCCATGTCCATAGTGACTTTGCAACATATCTGTAACTCCTTTGATTGAAGGAATCAATCAGTCATTAATCTGTGTCTTCTGGGACACAGAACCCTTGGGGATCAGCAGATTTGGGAAACTGGAGCCAGTGGATTCATACTCACGCTGCAAATTCAACAGAGCTTCCACAGCTGCCTGTGAGGAGAAAATTGTGGGTTTGCAGCCCTTGTAACGGGTGTGGATGAACTTGAGCAGCACATTATGCCTCAACTCACAGTCCCAAGCCTAAACCTACAGCACAGCACTCAAAACAATAAAATTGCTCCATGGAATGATGGGATCCTTCAACCCCAAATCCAAAGAATTCATTTCTGCATATATGATACAATGTGCTGTGCAAGGTTTTAAACACCTTTCAGATAAATAGGAGAGAGAGAGAGCAAAATGGACTGTAACAAAACTCTTGTGGTCTCAAGCTGTTATCTTACCTATGTGAACAAGGCAAACAAAGTTGGGCTAAATGAAAGGCTGAGACTGAGTACAGCCAAATGCTGCCTGGCATTTCAGCACTGCAGTTAAAGGTCTGCTCCTTTGGAGCAGCCTCTATTTGTCAAATGAAACATCAGCAATGTTGTTCAGTTACTTTTAAATTTTTTTCAGTTACTTTTTAAAATATTTTAAAGTAATTAAAAAACTGAGTATAAACATGAGACTAAAACTTGAAAATGCACATGTGATTCAGTATGTACATGATGCATTAAATTAATTGCATATATAATGCTAAGAGACAAAAAATTGCTGGCAGTAATTTCATAGCAGATCAGGAAAGGGAATTGGGAATTACCACATCCAGAGAGAAAGAGATAGAGAATCACATCTCCCAGAGGAATTCCAAAAGCAATGGAAAAATCTTACAGGGTGAGAAATAGATTTTCTAACTGCAATTATCTACAAACAAATTGATTATTTCACCAAGTGCTTTTGTCTCTATCAGCAAACACAAAAAAAAAAGGCAATAGCATAGATCCAGGAAATGCTCTGGCATTTGGAGTATTTCACAAATGTTTCAGTTTAAAGAGCTTTTCATCAGAAGATGGTGAATTTGACAATGACTTCATGTTTCATGGAATGATATTGAATTCTCTGTTTTAGATAGTGAACTGGGACAAGCACAGAATTTTTGGGAAAGCCACACTGTAATGAAAAAACAATTACCTTGCTGCCATATATATTGACATTGCTTAATGGAGCACCACCTTTAAAACCTGGACCCAGGACCTCCCACCCCATTTATTAGAGGTTTTCTAAAGACATCCTACTCTGCACAACACTGCCACAACTGCACAGCAAAGTCTCTAAGGAAACTGACCCTAAATAATGTTCTGTGCAAGCCTTTTTCTCCTGGGGATGCCAATCAGCCAACAGGTAAAGAAATTTAAATGGACTATGCTTGGTTCTGCGGGAGAAAATGGATTTATTTTTATACCAAGAAGATAAAACTAAGATCAAATGTTTGCAAACCCATACACCACCCATTCAGGAGCATTGGCCTTAAACTCATTCATTTTCAGAACTCCAGGGGGAAAAAAATAAAAACAAAATCAGGACATATTGGGGTTTTTCCCTCTAAAGTTAGGGGGTTTGTCTTCATTTTTGGGTTTTTTTTAACTCTGAACATCATGCACCTGGACATATTATAAGAAACTCCATCACACCATCAGTACAGCCATTGTACACCCTAGTACTTCAAGAGCATGATTTTCATAATTATTAATTCTTTTCAGCATGATTTTCATAATTATTAATTCTTTTCATCTGGAAAAACACCATGGGAAAGGTCTCACAACAGATCTTCAAAAATAACACTTTTGAATCCATCTTTACTACTGGCAAGAGCACAGAGTTGATTCAGTTACTGCCAGATCTATTAGAGGCATCAGGATTATCAGGAGAGCTGCTGGTCCCACTTGGGAGTTTCAATAAAACAGTTCAACAGTCAGAAAGATCAAAGACCATGACACATTAGGAAATTTAGTTAAGAGCCAAATGCAAGACAGCTTTGAAGGACAAGATCCACCTAAACAGACTGAATGAAAAAAGATACAATTGGAAATGCAATTTCTCATTAATATGTGCTCTGAATCCTACCAATCAAAACATAAGCAGAAAAGTTGTAACTAGGAATTTTCTGAGATCACAAAGCTGTTAAAAGGGACTGCTTAACCTCACAGTGCAACATGAGTGGGGTTTTTATCTCAGCATTCATCTTCTGAACTTAAGGACACTTATAGACACCTATTTTTAGAGTTACATTATTATGCTGACACAATTATTATTATTATTTTTAGTATATGAGAAGTTATTGTAGCAACACAAAACAAAAAAATAAATACATAAGAATAAAAATGTGATTGCAATGCTGTAACATAGAGTTTTTGTCTAAATAGTGATGGGAAAATTTGTCACTCAGTCACACAGAGGATGAGCAGAAATTGGAGACAGAGAACCTGTGAGGGAGGAGCAAAGTCCTTCTGCAGCTCTGAAAATTTACATTTGTAATCATGAACAATGCTGCAGAGTGCACAGTTAATGTGATAAATAACTCTGCCACCTCACTTCCACACATAATCTCCTGTGTGCTTTCTTATTACCCTGCCTGACTTACAGATGGCAGAGCCCTGCTCATGTGATTTTGTTCTTTTTATCAAATATCCAGAAACTGTACACAGAAGGTAAAAGGATATCTTTTCTTCCTTGCTTCTTGGAAAAAATATCTGTAACTGCCTTCATTAAATGGAGACCAGATCTCTGTAGGCAACTAATTCAAACCCATCACATCTGCTCCTAATTGCAGTGACTCTGAAAAGCTGAGTTGAGGCACTTTGCCCTCAAACATTGCCAAAGAACTGTGTCCAACTCTAATTTACAGACATATGACTTGGGGGCAATCAGCTTTTCCTCTTTTTTTTTTTTGCTACACGCCCCAAACACTCTCTTGATGTAAAACAACAGCAGGCAACATTCTAAAAGATTAATTTTACAAGCATAGCTGGGATCTTTTTCCACATACTCATTCTTTGCAGTATGCAAGAATGCTTACCATACTCATACAGATCAGCATAGCTTATATTTATTGCCTAATTATGAAAAAGTAATAATGAAAATGAAAAATGGCAATATAGATTTTCAGTCACATCATTGCAATGTTCCACTTGGATAAAATGATGGAAAACACCCACCCTTATTAGCCAGGAATATGCTGAAACAGTGTTTAAATAAAGACAAAACCTACAGCCAGGCAGAAAGCAAAAATGCTACAGACACATTTTACAGTTTCCAATCAGGTGTTTCACTGCAAATAAGACATGAAAAATACAATTTTCTATCTCCATAGCTTTATGCAATGCACAAGCATCTCAGATTAGCACTCATTTATCATCAGCCTCAGAGTAGTGTTTTGAGACCTCCAAATAAAAGTAAAACCCATGGTTGGACAAAAAGCATTCTTTTCTTGCTCCTAGATTTGCTATTTATCTTTCTTTTTGGTGAAGAGATGCAATTCCCTGCCTTCTCAGGTTTATGAAATACTGTTTACATGAGTCAAGCACCAAAACATTTCTTGTTGTTATGGGAAATTGTACCATCTAAGGTTTTGCAGTCATTTGGTAATCTAAGCATCAGCCACCACTGTGTTTAAATGACATCAGGTTTTGGCACTTTGATGGAGAAATCTACACATAAAAATCAAATCAAACCAGCAAATATTGAGGCAGCATTAAAGCTGGGGCTTTAATTAACTTTCTTGAAAGTCAGACTACTCAAAACATTGGATATCCTCAGATGGCTGAGCATGGAAGGAGCAGAGAAAATGAGGCAGAGATAAGAGACATTGTGAAATTATCCAAATTGAGGTCACAGCACTGTGCAGCCCCTGCCTTGGGAGAGGGTTTGCCCAAAGCAGGGAGGGGCTGGGAGGGGCTCTCAGACACGCTGGAAATGCAGTTTCCACTGATTTAACACCCCACAGCAGATGAACAAGGGATCCACCACATTCCTGTTCTACTGGGGAGAAACAGCAGAGAGTCTGGGCAGGCGCTGGGAGCTTGAGGAGCAGCCCCCAGGAACCTGGAAACCACAGCAAGGGAGGGAAGGCAGCTGGCATTTTTAAACCAGGGAATGAAATGGCTTTTACAAATCTTTTTATGACTGTGACTGTGGTGGCAGGTGCTTTCCTCAGCGGTGAACTCTCAAAAAAAACATCTCTTCATTTACTTTTAGTGCACCTGTGTTCCTTCTGTAGGCAAGGAAATAACTGCAGAAACTCCTCTCATTTTCTGGCATGTCCTATCACAGATCTCATTCTCTCTGAAAGGTGTTTCTGAAGGCAGCTGAATCTGTCAACTTCTGCTCTAGAGGATAAGGCAGCAAAAATTCCCAAAGCTTTATGCTGAGCCAAAGAAGTGTTAAGGAAAGGGAAGTTTATCATATGGTAAATATAAATTTCTCAAAAAAAAAAAAAAAATCTGGAGATAGAGTCCCACCCTTCTTTCCCTCTTCCAATACCTAAATTAATATTCTGGCCTTATTCAGCTCTTATTTTTCTCATGTCTCTCTGCTCTGTCTTGTATTTTAAGTTCAGAAGCCCTTTGTGGTGTCCCAAGTACATGAGCCCACATGACTCAGCTGTCTTTGGGTACAGATGGGTTGTTTGGGAGTCTCTTTTCATCATCTCTACTGCTAGCCTAACTGAAATCACTTGAAAACAATTATCACACATCAGACCTTTCGTGTTCCTTAGCACCATAATTTTAACAGCAGCACACATAGCACGACTGTCTGGAGAATTTAAAGCTCACATCCCTTCTCCTCTTTACTGTTTAAGTCTTAATTTAGCAGCAGAAATTGTTTATCAATATTTCAGCCTCAGATTTGCTACACTGAAAAGGAGGGGGGGATGTGAGCAGATGGCTGTGGCAAGCTGCATGCTCTGAGTGGTAAAGCACAAATATGCTTCTTGATCAACCACTTAACAAACCCTTTTACAAATTTATGTGCTGAGGAAAGCCAAGCTCAGGCTCTGTGATGGGAACTGGCTCAGGTTCTAATTTAGTTTGTCTTTCCACACTCTGCAGACTGTTTCATAAGCAAAACAAAGGCATGAGTTTCACTGCATCATGTGCAGACACATTTGAATTCAATGCATTCATTTCCTGTGAAGTCTGACCTTGTGCCTGCATAAGGCAGATCAGAAAAGGCCCAACAGCTTAAAATAATAATAAATATTAATCTATAAAGATTAATAATAGTAAATAAAAATAATAAATAATTCTAATCAATAACCATAATAGAAACACCATCACAGTCAGACACACCAGAAACACTCTCACTGACAAGCAGCACTTCCAGAAGTCCTTTTAGTTTACAACACCATAAATTCTTATTAGCATCTCCAGTGAAAATGACAGCAATGAAAGCAGACCAGGAACATGAACTCTTCCCTCACTCTCTTTCAGCATCAAAGAATTTGGCTTTGACAGAGTTGTGCCACCCAGGACAAGTTTTTCTAGTGCAGTTACCATGAGAGCCTACTGTGCTTAATCTGTTCCTTAAAAGAACTTGACCAGCCAGGAAGAGAATAATTGGGTTAAAAATTCCCCAGCAGAGGTGAAGAGAGGGGTCAGGTGGTTTTGGAGCACTCCTTCACCTTGCAGTCAGTGGAGTTAAAGGATAAGTGCATCCAAGAGAAGGTTTTAGCACATCCAGGATTCCCTGGTGCCTCCAGTATTCAAGCCACAATTTCACCTCTCTGTAGGAGTTTTTAAGCACGTTTTGAGGTAAAGCAGCTCTTGGGATGCTCTTTTCCAGGCCAAGGACAAATAGCTGTTACTGGCCTCACACTTGGGCAGTGGCTGCCCCAAAGGCTCTCCTTGCAGGTGACAGACTGGTGTTCTGCCTTTGGTGCATCTTCAAATCTCTGGGTTTTTTCATTTATGGGCAAGTATGAAGAATTAAATTGGTTTCCAGTTGTAACATTCAGTCAGAAATCCCACTAAGAGAAGTCCTTGAAGTCAAGAGTATGGCAACTACAAGATTGATCCTAAAAGGTAACTACCTGGCTCATGAATAATTTTATCCTCTGGATCTGTCAATCAGGCACCTTCTGTGAACATTAAATTTATGATGGTAAGTTAAAGAAAAAAATGATGTGGTGTCAAAGTTGGTTTTGAGATTAATATTACAAGAGATGGGAAAGATGAGCATGAGACCCCAAGTGCACACACAAGCCATGCTCAGCTGGATCACAAATTTTGTACCTCTGATGCCCTCAGAAGGAGGTCAGGATTCTGCAGAAAGGAATTGTGCAAATGAGGGTGGGAGGCCAAGGGCAGACAGAGGGAACTGGGAGAGCTTTTCTTCCTCCCAGATGGGCCATGGACCCCCCCAGCAGTGGCACTCCCCTGCCTCACATGCTGTGCCTTCCTACAGCAGCTACAGACCTCTGCTTATTTTTCCATCCTCACACTCAGCTTGAATTTCCAAAGCTACTTGTATTTAATCCATTCTTGACATCACCTTTAAAGTATTTTAGTAGCATTATGCCAGAATTTGATTTTTCTTCTGCCTCTTTTTTCTTTTCAAGCATGTGCTAGCAAGCTAAAGTCAGATGCAAAGAGCATGTTCCTTCCATAACATTCAAAATATTTCTAAACAGCTGGGAAAAGTTTAGCATTTTAACCACAACAAGATGTCATAATAAACTGGTTCTTTTTTATATAGCTGAAAAACTCCTGCAAATGCAAAAAGAATTTCATGTTTCTTTAGAACTCCATAGGAAACATGAATTTACTGAAAGCTACCCAAGCGTGGTATGAAACAGCACATTGTTTAAAAAGTGGGTAAATGTTTAGTTCATGCCAAACCATGATGGCTCCTGCTCATTCATAAAAATAACAGTTCTGCATCCCCAGCAAGACAGGCACTCCCTACATTCCCATTCCAGCTGGAAATTTTTTCACATTAAATAGACACTCTCAGGTGCTCCAAAGGAATTATGCAATCATTATTTTTGTTTTCTCTTGGAACTGGAGTCAATGTTATGTGAATGTGACAGCACATTTGATGCAAATATTTAGACATATAATACTTATTTTTTAAAACATAAGTATCAACAAAGCTCTTAAATCTTATTTAAGAGTTCTGGACCATCAGAGTGAACAGAATCACTTCTCCAGAGCTTACTCCTTCAGGAACAGCACCTTCTAAGTAAAACATGCTGACTCTCAGCAAAAACAGACCAAAAAAAATCATAAAGGGAAGTAAATAAAAGAAAAATAAAATGGTAGAGTATCCCTATCCACTTAGCAGTTAGTGGAAATTTTTTCAGTCCACCTTCTGTCTTTGACATATAGAAACCTCATTTTTTGGGTTTTAACAACCCAAGAATTTTTTCACCTATTCATTTTGAAGCTGAAATAGCTGAGGCTGATCACAACTCTTGTGTTTCAGGCACCTGCTGAAGAGCAATTTGGTGTAAATGTTCAGATAACGACAGAGTGTGCCAGTGAAAAATCCCTTCCTGCAGATCCAGTTCTGCCACTTCTCCAAATTGGGCACTTAGAACATTCTAAGCAATACTTTGAATACTATTACTGACTTCTAACAACAGCTGTGTCTCAGGTTCGATTCTTGCAGTGATGCGCTGAAAAGAAACTTCCCAGCACACGAATATAAACACAGAAAGAGGAACGGAATTAACCAGGAATTTTTTTTTAAAAGGACATCAAATGGTCTAGGCAGGGGGAACCTTCCACTCCTGCTGTATTAGCAGAACAGGATTAATTACGTGAGCCCATAAGCTGTAAAAAGCAGATGACTGGATGAAGTTCTGGTACAATTAAATGCTGCTGCCAGCTCAGGCAGCAGCAGCATGATTTTCACCTCTGGACTCCTCAGGGTGGGTACTTGGGCCCGTTTTTCTAAAGAACAGGAAGCTTTCATGTCTGAGCAAGACAAATAAATATTGAATAAATGCAGCTTTAAAAATCAATATGCACTGTGGATACAGGGAGTAGTGATTTTATCCTAATTGCTTCACAAACACATACCTAAAACTGTCTTAAACATGACAGCAGGTGCCCCCTGCTATCATCTTTATCTCAACAGCTGCCTGAAGCTCATAAGTCCTGCCTGAAAATCCGTTGCTCTTTGGTCCATATAATAACCATAACCATAATAACCATAATAACCTTATCCATATATCACCAAGAAATCAACACTGCTTACTCTTGTGCATTTACAAAACCTGACCTCTTGCAAAATTCCGTGTGCAAGTGCTCAAGGCTGCAGTTGTGACAATGGCCCTGCACAAAAGGTCTGCATGGCAGAGCATTTGTATGGCATGGCTTGGTCTGAGCACTGAGGTCTGTGCAGGCTCAGCTCAGGGTTTGACCCTTTCACATGAATGGCAGAGGCTGCAGAACATCGTGGCTAAGGGGAGGAGAGCCACCATCACCACAGAGCTGATGATTTTCCTCAGGGATGCGCAAGCAGTAGGAGTTTAATTACAATGCAATTCCTTCATTGCCCCAAGAATGTTCAGCTGCACACCTGGACTGTGCTTTTCACTTCCTGAGTTAAAATTCTGCTCAAGATTTTCTGCTGGGAAGATGGTTTATCATTCTTTCACTTGGTGGTTCTTCCTTGACTTCCAAATTCCTGTTTCTCTATCCAAAGTGGGAAGTAGTTACAGACTAATCCAAAGGATGGGGAGCACAGGAGCTAAATCCTGCAGCCAAGGACATGATGAAGGAATATGCTCAAACATGATTACTTGCTCTACTGACACTCCAAGATCATTTGCAAAGAACCATTTCCCAAATTAACAAAAATGAGACCTCTGGAAAAGGGAATCTTTTTGAAGGATGCTTATTCAGTGGTTTTGTGAGTGCTTGAACAGAGGAGAAATAACACATTGTCAGGCTTTGCAGAGGTTTTACCATCTACAGAGGAGCTCTCACTGAAATCTGGCCCACAACATTGTGCTTTCTCATTTCCTTTTTGTGTTTTATGGAATGCTTGTTGTGTTTTTCTAACACCATAGTGTTAATTGTTTAATGTTACAGTGTTAATTAGAGGTTCTCTACCAAGAGCTACTTCACCTTTCTCATATGCAGAGCTGATTAATTCCTAGGTATGCATTATACTAAAAGGTATATTAATTAACATTCTCACATTTTAGAATTATATTATACATTAGCAATATTACATTTAATTGCAATAATCACTCTGACATTGCATGTGGGTGGCACTACAATTTCATACGAATTCATTTTTCAGTCATAAGAATCATGATCTAAATTCCAGTAACTCCTCTTCAATAACTGATCTAATTTTTAAGCTTTTCTTTAAAGAGAACTGCTAGTTATTCTGCAGAAATTCTTTGATTCATGAATGGAAACAGCAAGTTTAAACTAAATTTCTTTTTCAAATGAGATTCCTACTACAGATAGAGATGAGACAGAAGGTCACTGAGTACAGACTGCAAGCTAAAGGGAAAAAACACTCCACAACTAAAAGCATCTTTACCTTTTATTGTTAGTCTGCTGCATTTCTTTGATAGATCTTTCATGCAGTAAATGCTATTGATGTCTAGACATCTTATCTTGTTTCTGGTTTATTGCTAAAATGTCTAGTTTGCCTCTAACTTCACTACCACAACATCCTGCTAAAGACACACTTGAATGTCTGGCTGACCTACATCAATCTATCTTTCTTCTTTCTGCCCCTCCTCCTTCCTTCACAAGTTCTTCCTCTGATCCATTATTTAGAGACTCACTGATTTTTTGCCCAGTTCTAAATCCACCCTGTTCCACCTCTGAAAGTAAAACACCACCCGTGGTATCTCAGCAGGCACTGGGATGGTAAGGTTGGATCCTTGAGAACATGAAGGATGCCATCAGTACCCAAGCAGAGCACAGAATATTTCACAGTTAGTGAAAAGATACTAAAAGAGCCAGGAGTCATCATCTTCCTCTAAAAAGTTAGATTTGCACTAAAATGTCTCCTGCATGCCACGGGGAGGTGATCTGGTGGTGTCCTTTCCCCCCAGTCTAGTACACAACAGGCCCCTAAAGGAGATGTCCTGAACACATAACATGAAATTGAGACAGATTTCATGTGTGTGAAGCCAGAGCCCAAATCCTGCAAAAATTTTATGATTAAGAAAGGAGACAACTGGAATTATTTCCCAAGGAATTTTAGAGACGCCACTTTACCACATGCCTAGTCCTGTAGTCCTGTCACTGCTTCATGACACTTTTTGCTTTCTTTCCCTCCTTCTTCTCATAAAATTTTTGTGCTTCATCATATAAAGATCATTACTAGAATGGAAACAATTATTTCATTATTTTTGTGAGGAGGAAAACAGTTTCAGGCTGAGGGAAGCAGTTGACATTATCTAACTTGTCTAAAACAGTTTCCTAAGAAAGTTCTTCAAAGCAAAGTTAATCTACTTTCCCTTAGAATAGCTAATAGTGCCTGTGGCTATGTTTGCATGCACAAATGTTTGTTCTTTATTCCACTGTTCTTTGCCTAAAGGTCACATGCCAAGAAAACATGAAGATAATGGTGTGTTATTACTCCTTTCCACTTTCACACTGAAGTAGAGAGAAAGAAATAAGTAGCTAGAATATTTTTCCATGGCTATGTACATCCTGACTGCCTTGAGAAATACTTGTGTGGGGTTATTTCAGGGAATTCTCAAGGCAAACACAGTTTAATAATGGATGCAGAAACCCACACATCCTGAGGGAGGGAGGATAAAACTTCTCAGTCCTGAGTGACTCAGTGAAACTGTTCAGGAGTGGGAGAAACCATCGATGGTGATGAACTACAGGGTCACAGACAGCATTTTTACCCTGTTCAGTAACAGCTAAAAGCACCATGGGTTGGGGCCCATTGCAGGGCAGATACCCTAAAACAGACTGAAAATCAGGAGTGAGGATATAACCCTTACCTGCACACACAACCTCTGGACCAGGGAGAAGACACAGAGTCCCTTTCCCAGGAACCTGAAGGACTAAATAATGTCTGTGGTACCAGGATCTCAATGATGTATCTAGCCTTTTCAGGTTCATCACATTCTTATTTAAACTAACAATTCAGCCTAGCATTAGAAAAAAGTGGAAACTATTTTTCTTTATGCTCCTTCTTTAAAAATTTAAATTTTGTGACTAGCAATGAATATAAGATTAGGTTAAGTATCTGATCTCAGAAAAAATTTTCCTGATACTTTCCGATTTAACATTAAAATGAATGTGTGGGTGTTTTTTTGAAATGAAAAATTACTCAGGTGCCTTAGATATCTACTTCTTTGGGAACATATGAAACATCTGTGTTAGTTTCAGAAATTCAATTTAGTTCTTCAAATCACTTGGGCACATTTGAAAATATTACCCTTGATCTAACTCTTGTTAGAAAAAGATTGGTGTCTTCATTAAACAACCCTGCTGAAATCAAACTACTGTAAAGCTCTCAATTTTGAAGAAGTGTTTTTTTCAAAAAAAAGCAAACAAATAAAGCCCCCAAAAAACCCCAAACCCTTAAAAACAACATTTTCACTTGCTTGATCTAACATACATTATGGATGGATCATTGCCATGACAAAAACAGCTTTAACTAAGCATCAGATCTCAGTTTTCCACTTTAGTGAGTTATTACATACAGGCTTTCCTATATATACTATTCTCATTTAGTCCTAATAATCTCCTTCATCTGCTATGTTGAGTTTGAAGAAGCCAGAATTTAAGCTGTTTAAATCTGAGCACAAACAGAACCCTAGAATAATAGTCTCTCATCATATTAAGAGGTTATTAGGTAATTGGCCACCTCTGTTCCAGTCATTGAAATTATTGTTCTTTACAGCTATTACCTTGTGCTTTCAGTTTACATAGTTTTTCCATTTAACACAAGTAGAAGATAACTCACCAAGTTGGCAAAGAGTGTTGTGATTAGCAAAAACATTTTGAGCTAAAACAAACTGAATGCAATTATTAGTATAATCTTATTATCAAGATAAATCTTTAGACAAAGTTCAGACAGGAGCCAGTAGCTTCTATATATAAGACTAAATTTAATTATACCTAGTTAAACCATCAAATGAGAAAGCCTGGGTTAGGCTGGGAGTTTGGGGGTGTTTAGGAAACAGCCCAAGAGAGCTGACAGGTTTTAATCCTGTCCTCCTGTTCTTCCTGCATAGCTTTGGCAAATAATTAAAAGGGGGTTTTGCAGGAGACAGAGGAATGACAGGGATGTGTTCTTGAATTTTAATTACAACTCCCAGCATATATAACTCCATGTATTTAGCGTGCCTGGGATATGGGAGCAGAACTCCTCCCCAGGAGGGTGTCACCAGGACACAGATGTCTGTTCACTCCTAAGTACAGCCCTGGATCCAAAGCTGCTCCTGAGCCAGCTCAGCTCTGTGGAACATGTCACTCAGGCCACTGAGCAGAGACTCAAATCAGATTCAAGATAACCCAAAATCAATCTGTAACCTCCTCCACTGAGCAGCTAAAATGCTAACAACTGCCAGCTAAATGAACATGCATTTTACAACACCACATTGCTGAAGTTACTGGTGCTGTGAGAACCTCTGGCAGCCCTTCCTTTTGGCATTTTGCACTCCTAGGGATGCAAATCCAGAAGGACACAGCTCCAAGGTCTGCTCTGCTCTGCTGAAGCCAATGCAATGTGATCACACAGCCCCAGGACCTGGGCTACAGGTCCTCATGCCACTGTCCCCATCTCAGACCTGTTTTCCCCATAGTGCTGCTGCCTGAAAGAGCACCCACCCTAAAAAAATCAGGTGATTCTCTGAGATGTTTATATGGTTATTTTAAAAAGCTTTGTGACAATCAGACTCAGTAGTGACCTGCTCTTGGTTTGCATGGAGTGCAATAGCATGGCTCAACCACAGTGGAGAATTAGACAGGATATTTTGTTGCTAATTTCAGCCCTGTAGAGGAAAAATGAACCAAATCCTGCCGGGCAGCAGAGCTGACTGGGATTTACCACAATCACAGAATGCAATCAAGAAAAATAATGCAGAAAGGATATTGCACGTGGAACTCAATTCACACCTCAAGTGGCTCTGTAGTACAGCAGATATGGATACCTGGAGCACCCACACCCTCAATTACTGATGGAAGTCAAGGGAAATATTTGAAAGAACACCTAAGGCTCATGAAAATACAAAAGCAAATCCAACCAACTCTTGAGTTTGCATCTGTGCAGATCCAAGCTGTGTCTATGACAGATTAGCTATATTGGGAAACTCCAGAATATGCTGTACAGACCAGAAAGTTCTTTTTGAGCATCTAACGAATTCAGTAGCATTTTTCCTTTTCATTCTATTGCATTCTTGATAATGGATAGGTTTTATTTACTAATAGACATTGATGGTTTCAAGATAAGTTTTATTCCAAATATTCTAGAATAGTGTAACATTATGTAACATTCTAGATTTGTGCATAGAAATTGCTTTCCATTAGGGAAAAAGCCATTGGATGCAGTCAGCATTTGCAGAGTTATTGCCATTCTAACTGCTGCAAAGCAAATAAATTGCAATACCATGCTTCATGGAAAATCAGTCATTACTCTAATTAACCACCTTCCTTATCACCTTGCACTTTTGCCTTATCACATCATCGACTATCTGCTTGTAATGAGTAATACTCAGGGGTTATTGTTACATATACAATTTACTGTAATTATTAGGTTACTGACAATGAAATGACTTATAAAACTAATAGTGCATCTTTGTTTCTCCACGTTCAATTTAAGGAACTGTGCCATTCTCACTTCATTTAAAAACATCAATAAAGCTCTTTCCAAGTTGAAAATTCATTTTCCTTTGTACTTAGACTATACATTTCATAGGACAGAAACCCATTTCCATATTAGTCACAGCAGCAAAATTATTTCTCATTCACCCTCAAGATTATTAAAAACAAAGTGCTTTTAATATTGGGTGAAGCTGGATTAAAAGCATACATTAGCTTCTGACATTAAAATGGAGTAATTTTATTTCTTGGTTCCACCATCTTAGGCACCATTAGGAGACTTTCAACAAATATTTTGGAATTTCCATTACTGCATTAAGAGGTAAATCTGGACTCCAAGCAATTAATGCATTAAGACATGAATGTCATCTATAAAGGCGGATACACACAAAGGTTATAATTATTAAAAATATTACTGCAAAATAATCAGAAGCAGCTTTCCAGACATTATTGATATAGTTTTCTGTTTTTCTAGCCTGCAAAAGAAGAACACTAAAATCCTTGAAGTTAATATGTGACAATAAGAATCAAAGCATTTTATTTGGAAAGCTATTTAGCAGTGCTGCAAACCAATAAAAGTGTAGCAATTCTCAAAACTCTCAACAGAAGCACTTCTAGTTCTGTTGCTTTCAGCTACTGGCACTTCCCTATAAATATATATAAAATATATACAATAATACATATATTTCTGACAGCTCCTGCAGAGTTCCCCTGTCTCTCCTTGTTCCCACCTTGGAGAAGTTAATAGAGGACACTTCAATGCCTCTGTCTCACCCCGGGCCCACCAATTCACCTCTGGAGAGTTCAGCCAAGCCATCCACCCTTCCTGAATTCTTTTCCCCTCGGTTGCCTTTATCTGTAGCCTCTAGAACTACACAGACACCTTTCCTGGTCCAGTTTGATGTGCCCTCCCAGGCCCAGCAGGGATCCCCTGCTGGCTCCAGGACAGGGATCCCAGTGCTCACCCTGCCCCAGAGATCTCTCCCGCTCTCAGAGGACAACTGACATTTTATGAAAATCCTTTCGCTAGGATTTTTCTCCTGAGAAGCTGAGAGGTCTCAGAAATGAAATGTAAACTCTCAGAAGGCTGTGGAATGTGGTCTGGAGATGCTTTACCAACAATTGCATCTTGGATTGGTCTCATGTGGTTGTTTTTACTTGATGACCAATCACAGGTCCAGCTGTGCCAGACTCTCTGGTCAGTCACAAGATTTTATTATTCATTCTTTTCTTTTCTAGCCTTCTGATGAAATCCTCTTTCTTTGGTGTAGTTTTAGTGTATAATTTTCTTTTAATATAATATATATAATAAAATAATAAATCAGCCTTCTGAAACATGGCATCAAAATTCTCATTTCTTCCCTCACCCTAGAGACCCAAAAATACCACCACACTTGGTGACCCTGAGTGAAGAACACCCCACACTCAGAGGACAACAGGTAACTGCCCCCCTGCCAACACTTTCTCTGAGTTCCCAAGAAATCCAAACCAGGCTGCTTCCCCTGAGAAGCCACTCACATCAGCTGTGGTTGCCTTTCCTCCTCCTGTCTATTCTTTCTGCTCCCAACTCCTTCCAAGCTGGGCTGCCCTGTCCCACAGGAGATAAAGCTGCTTTATTTCTAAATCAATTATTACCTTTTACCCTGACTGACTCTCCTCAAAGATAATTTTCATCCCTATGTTACTCCTATTTTTGCATGCAAAGTAGAGTTTGTGAGATCAGGATCATTTTTTCATGGCTATTAATTGTTTATACACATTAAAACACAAGGCAAATCTTTAAAATAATTATTATTGTTGTTAGCTAAGTGCATAAACAAATTAAAGCAGAAGGAGCCCTGTCTGGTTTTAAACATGACAGGCTGCATGTTTCAGCATTGCCCTGCAATGAGCCAAGATTTCTTTTTCCTTCTTCTACCACAGCCAAATCACTTCTGAAGTGTCAGTAAATCAAGTCAGCTGTTTGTCTGCAAGAGCAGGCTGAGTGGCTTTATTTCTGGTGCATCGAGGACAATGGAAAAATGGGGAAATAATACCTAGAGGGCAAAGATGAGAAGTGGGTTGGAAAGAAATGCAAAGATCAGGGTGACCAGGGAGGCTGCAGCCAGAGCTCCATGGTGGAGCAGGGCATATAGTGAGGGTCTTGCTGGACCTGAAGAAACTAGGCTAAAAAATGACCAGTGAAGGCTGGTGCAAGTGAGGCTCCCTGACAGGGGCTGGGCAAACCCAGAGAGGGTTGGTGCTCTTGCCCTGTGGACACTAAGGACTCCTGTCCTGGATACAACCAGAGTGAGCAGAGCCAGGGTCCTGCTTTTGACAAGGAACAAACACAAACTGCTTAAGGAAAGAGTCCAAGGCCAGGCTGGAGGGGGCCCTGAGCAACCTCAGCTCTAGAAGAAGGTGCCCTCAACCCATGGCAGGGGGCTTGGAACAAGATGATCTGTAAGATTCACTTCTAACCCAAATCACTCCATGAGTCTACAATAAGCAGGAGAGCACAAATAATACCAGCATCCCCTCATCTCCTCTGCCAAGAACCAGTTAATTGATTTGCTGAATTAGAAATGTAAATAAGACTCATGATTTTAAATAACCATTAATGGACTTATCCCTCATGCATTTATGCAGACCTCTTCTTAAACATAACTAATTTTGACTTTCAGAAGACTTTGTGGCAAAATAAGCTTAACAGTTTAATCATTAGTTTTCCTAGGGAAAAAAATTACTTCCTATTGTTGGTCCTTCATCTGTACCTTAATAATTTCCTTTTGCATCCTTCCAATTGCAAATCCATGCCTCAAAATTGTTTTCAGATCTGTGTATCTGCCACCTTCAGTTCCTCTGGATCTCATGTTTTTAAGGAGCAGCAGCAGATACCCCACAGCAATCTGACAGTGCCCCAGCACAGTAATGCTCCTCCAGTTCCCCAAGACTACATCGGTTACACTGGTGTAAAATTTGAATTACAATTCTTCAAAGGTCAATATGAAAGCTGCCCTTAGCAATGAATTCGAGTCAAGTCCTAAGGGCACAAAAATTCAGATGGGTAGATTGTAACTGCTAAGGCAGGACTTTTGTGAATGGAAATTTAGGGAATTTTTTGTCATAAACTAACTGATGTCTAAAGAAAGGCAGAGCTTTCTTTCTTTGTAAAGCTTCAGTCACAAATGTAGCAGGGGAAAAAGGGTCTTGAGCCTCATGCCTGTAAGGAGAGCAAGAAGAACATGAATAGCAGCATAAGGTAAACCTTACCATTATTGTCACCCCACAATGATACCAGGCTGCTCAAAATGCTCACTTTCAGTAGAGCAAAAATCAGTTCTGTTTTTATGGACGCATATTCAGCCTCATCACTGTTCATTTTTAAGCATCCAGAATGAAAACAAACAAAACCCAATAATTTTTTCTGTTATGGTATCACAGAGGATCCCCTACCAGGACTCTAGTGAGCGAGGCATCCTTCAAACACAAGTCGGACTCTCATGCTCATGAAGTTCTTACAAAATGAGTTGCCAAAAAAGCTGACATGAAGACAAGCAGCAAGTGAGACTGCAGACATCAATTCTTTAATTCCTTTCAGTGTTGGAAGCTGTTTAATTACTCATGACCATTTCTATGTAGTCAGGAAAGTGACTTCTGCTACTACCTCAAAAAGTAACCATCAAAAAAACCCATGTATTTTGGTGTTTTTTTGCACACATATATACATATATTTATAAATATATTAGTCAGTTCATACTTTTCCTCTGCTCTACAATTAATTTGCATGGTAGCTCCATGAAAGTTACATTTATTTAGTAGAGTCAAATTACACAGTCTTTTTTTAACCAAGTGACCAGAAGGCCCAAGAGGGACTTTGAATGACACAGGTGGGTAAGAAGGTCATTCCTAGAGCAGTTCCCTCCCCAGGCAGGCCAAACATGTGGCCACATCCATCCCTAATTTAAGATTACCATGAGCTTAGGAACAGCATTCCTGACATCACAGTGCATTTTTTAAAAAATAGTACTTTAATTTCTACTCTTTGTATCCAGAGTAAAATACACCTCAAGCACAAAGCAATGAAAAGTGAAGAATAAAACTCAGCCAAGATACATTGTAGTGAATGTATTTGGTCATCATAAAGAAGGGCAAAATCAGTTCCAAGAAGGTGCCATACAATTTCTGATGAAACTGTCCTTTATGAAAGACATTACTAATATTTCTTCTGAGACAGGTCTTGCAAAGCTAAGTAAAATCACTCAACTAAACTGCAAAAGTACCTTAAAGAGGCAAGCTGATTGATAAAATCAAGGGCTGCCAAGTGACCTGAACAGACATACAAAAAATACCATTGTAAGGTTTTATTCTGAATTTGGCATGCTCAGGGATGTGATTCCCCATAAATTGACTATGCTATTAATACTCACAGAAGCTTCACTGACAAAATGGAACAGGAACCACAATTTCTGCAACAACCAAGTCAGCAAAGCAACATTTGAAGCAAGTAGCTGTCAGAAGCTGCTTTCAGAACCTCTTTCAGTCTTTCTGGTACTTAGTGAAACAGGTGATGCCAGCTGGTAGCCAGAGCACTGTGATGTGCTTCTTTTTCACTGTTTATGCTGACTTCACAAAATTAACCACCTCCCTGGACAGAGCATAAACAGAACAAAATGTTTATCTAGAAATAGGAAGTAGCATGAACAAATCCTAACAGAGTCTTTTGAGGTGTGCAGATTCACTGCAGCCAACGGCACTGAGCCAAGCTCAGCCCAAATTTTGGGGGTCTTCAGTCAAGGAATTTGCACCAAGAGTGAATTTGTACCAATACTTTTAGGTGTGTGAAACAATTCTGCTTCTGTTGGGTGGGATTTGACAAAAAGCACTGAATCAAAGATAATGGGAACCACCCAACATTTTGAAATTCTAAATATTGTTATTCAAGAGGCTGAGGGAATGAGGAAAGAGAATCTGCTCTGTGCAATGGCCTTGCATTGCTTCCAGCAGAAGGGATAGAACTGCTTTGTTTTCTATTTTACTGCAAAAATGAATTGCTGAAAGTTTCACAAAAAAATAAAAAAAAACACCCACCAAAAAGAACCCCCACAGTGCAGCCCTATTTTAGTTTCCTTTCCCATATTTTCAATACAATCAATGTAAAGCTGACTGTTTTGTACTGTCATCAATAATTAAATAAATTGAAAGCTATATTGATTCTCAGCTACATCTGCATTTTGCATCTTCCTGATGTACTTTAGGAATCATAAAATGAGTATTTTTTTCCCAAAATGCTCAAGACATGCATTTTGTATTAACACTACTCTGTTACTTGGTTTTGATGCAATCTGTGATTACAATCAAGACCTGCTGAAGTTGAGCCACTGTGAGAAAACACAGTGAAGGCTTCTATAAACAAAGATTGATGTGTACAACAAACAAGTGTGCTTGAACAAATTCATGGTCTGTACACTGACCTCAGACTCTCAGGTTAATACCAGCATCTTCTTAATGGACTACAGTAGAAAATAAGATTTCATGGACATTACCCCTGAGACATCCAATCTTTACTGGCATCATCAAACAATTACAGCATTATGGAAACTCAGCTGAGGTGAGAAGAGGAGACACAGAAAAAAACTACAATTTACTGTAATTAATATTATGTTAATAGTGTGCATTTCACAAGCTCACTGAAGCAGGAACCATTGCTTTTTTCCTGGAATACAATGCAAAAACTGGGGCATTGTGCACTCAGTGCACACAGCAGCAGTGCTGCAGTAGGCAGGGAATAATTGTTGATTTGGGCACATTTCCATGGTCAGGGGAGCAGCTCCTTCCTGCTCCTGTTGTAACCATCCCCCTGCTCTTCCTGGCACCAGGGTAAAGCAAGAATTCTGGTCATGTTTCCATGGACAGATATTTCCCCTCTGTCACTTCCAGACAGCTTCAGCTTTGAGAGAAACAATTGTGAAGGGTAACACTAAACAGATCTGGTTGTGAGTAAATCATGTTTTTCTGCACATTATCCAGGTTTTGGGGAGAAAGTTCTCTAACACAAGGACCTATTTTCTAGTTGGGACTAAGACAAATAGAGATTTTCTACTTGCTTCATTTACATCTATACCATCCAGTAATTTATTATTCAGTATAGATAAGTTAATTAAAAAGCTTGATAGCTATTGGAAAAGGTATCATTTTGTATTTAGAACTAACTCCCCTTCTCTGCTCTTTCAATAATATCCTGCCTGGAGCCTTCATTCCTTTTGGCTCTTCCATTCTAAGAGACACTTTTGGGACTTTCAAATCATGTCTTCCTGGCCCATTTCTCTTGAAAACAAGTTCTATTTTTTTTTCTCAGCATATTCCAGTTTAAATAATAAATTTTAATAAAAATAATAAAGAATAAATAATAAATTTTAACAAAAAATGACAATGTTTGTTTTTTTTATCCTAACAGATAATCAGCACAAAATTACTAACCTAGAGCTTGTAGACAGGAAATACTGCACCAAGAACTTTTGCTTGAAAGTCTCTTAAAAAACTAAAATGGAAGATGAGTTCATGAGCTAAACAAGTGGGTTAATTATATTGCATCTAGTACAGAATAGACTGTTTCCTGGGCAGCAGATCAACATCAGCAAAAAAAAAAATGCTACAGCCCCACATCTGCTATTCTTGTGTCCAAGAGCTGAACTTGACATTACAAGAGATATTTATATACAAGTAGACACACATAAGATAATACTTTTTATTTTTAAAGACACACTAGAAATCCTCCTTGTGCTTGATCAATTGTCTATGAACAAGTTTCCTCTTTAGGTAATTAACAAGGCTCACAGCTATAAATTGCCAAAGTTCATTTGCTACTTTGATTCAGGGCCAATACTTATCAGACATTTAAATTTCTGAGGTGAATCAAATCATCTGCTAATATGTTTGCTGATAAGTGAGAACCAGACAAGTTTTGATTTAAATGAGAAGGAGGCTGATCAGAGGTGAAAATTATATTAAATGTTAATTACTGTAAAAAATTAATGCAACAGTTTAAGTCATGCCTAGGAGTGAATATTTGATTCCTTTTGTGTTCAAGGCTAGGAGACACCCGTTAGGCAGCTTGGGAACACAAACTTCCAAATCATTATTATAACCAGCCAACATACTGTCTAATGAAAAAACATTATGCCTGATGTAATTCTAATTACAGAATTATTGTAGGCTCATACTTATGCCTTTTTACAGTACACTAACAAAATCCAGTGCGCCACAGACTCAGAGTTTGCCCTGCAAACAATTACACACTCGAGCAGCCTTCCTCTGAGGAGAGGTTCCACTTCAATGGCTTTAATGAGACAGGCCATGTGACCAAAATTCCTGTTACACATAGCAGAAATTTCTCTCCTTAGTATTTAACCTCTGGGATTTTTTTACATTAACAATGTTGATTTAAATTTGGAGTGTCCCCCAGAAATATTTTTCCCCATTTACTTATCTTTGCCCGTTTTCAGTAAATTGTCAGAGCAAATCTATTTCAAACAGACTCGCTGAGACAAAAAAAATATTTCATTGCCACTGCGTTTTAAAACAATCTCCTAGTTCATAATAAACAAAAAAATCACAAATATTACTTTGGGGGGAAGGAAAATTATAAATGGAAGTCTGAAATAGAAAATTACCAATACTTTGTTTTTATAACAGTAATAAAAAAGTTACTATAATTACTAAAAGATTCTTCATTATAAATTGAGTCTCTTACGATCTTGCATTAGCTTTATGGCATCCACAAATCTGAAAAACAGTGTTTTAAGTATTCAAGACAAGCTGATGTGATTTGCTTGTTGGCTTGACATGCAGCAGGGAACCAAGATCTGCTACTTTTCCCTCTTTTTGCCCCATTCAGCCTGTTTCCTTCTGCACACCAAGCAAATAATGCAAAATCCAGCTGCTAATCTCAGTATAAATCTGGAGGTTGCCCTGGAAGTGAGCAGACATCATCCTTGAGAGAGGGAAGATTTATCAGAATATGACTGGGTATTTCAGCCCTGCTCTGTCCTCCCAACACCTGATTTAAGAGATGTGGCACACTCACCAGAGGTGGCTGTGAACTGTGGCCACAGAGTTCAGCCAGAGACATGTCAGACCTGCCCTGGCATTTGAGCAAGGCTCATTCTGTATGAGAACTGCTGACTCAAACCTCTTAAAAAAAAAAATTAAATAAAATCTGAGGACATGGCTCATTAAGTGCATTTTCAATCTGCACTGGAATATACATGTCTTTAATCAAGTCACACTCCAAATTTACATGTAGCCACAGCCCATAAATTGTTCACCAGAACTTTTCAAAAATCCTTCCAGAAGGCAGAAAGTCCATCCCTGGGTCTGAAATATTTCTGTACCACTCCTACTGCATTCAGTCAGATTTGAACACTCTTGTCTGCAGAGTATGACATTTAGACTCTAAAGAAATTCAACATTTATAACACCAGGGCTATTTATTTACTGCCACCCTTAACTTACATTGGTGCTGGTTTTTATCTTGTATTTCTGATACACTCTCCATTATTGCTTATTTATGAAAATAACCTGTGCCATCAAGAGTTCTATTCCTCCTTAATAAAAGAGTCAACAAGTAAAATTACCTCTACAGAGACAGACCAGACTTGCTGACCTGTAGCAGAGTACAATCATAGGCAAAATTAATACTAGTTTTGAACCATCATGAGCATGTGCAATGCAGACTAATATTTATCATTGTTTTTTACACAGTCTTTATATTAATTTGTTTACATGGACTTGAGCAGCATTTGGGGACAGATCTCATTAATCTCTAAGGTAAAACACCCAGATTATCAATGTCACAGGACCTCAGTCCTGTACAAGGTGTACAACAGGGTTCACAGTGGACATTGTGAAAAAACATCATTCTGCTTTTTCTCTGTCTCCATTCATATGAAACTTCATGAGATTTCTGAGACTAAAAGCTGGAAGTTTTGACTGTGGAATATCAGCCCATTTTTCAGAAAAAGAAAAGGACTGATGGGCCCCTAAAAACCAGAGGAGGTGTTCATCTCTGCTGGGGAGTAACTGAAGAACCAAGGGCAATTTTGAACAGTACAAAGGCAAGCTAAGAAAGGAAAAATTAACAGAAAAGTCCAAGATTACATGAGAGTTCAGCTGAATTAGGAAAGAAAATCAAGAAACGCTTCAGTTATCACTGTATTAATGACAGGAATCTGCAAAACAAAGGAAAAGGAATTGGAAACTCACCAGTGGGAAGAAATTTCATTTAATTAGCATTAGTGAAACCAGATGGGACAGTTTGCAGCACCACTGAAAAGCTAAAAATCCTGTTTTATAATCTGCTTCAGGGCAGAATGGGTGATAGAGGTGGAAGTGTATATTAAAGACATCATTACTTGTTGTATGGTTACTGATTACTGTGGAGTGCCTGGGATGAATATGCTGCAGTTTCCAGCAGCTTCCCAAAAGAAGCAGAGATGTAGCAAATGCAGCTGGGGAGCAGGATGGGCATCTCCTCCATCTCCTACATTATGCAGGAGAAATCTAACACAGGGCTTTGGCTTGAGAACAGCACAACAGCTACCCATGCCTTGTAGTGCAAAATCTGTGTGAGTTACTTCAAGCTCCACTTGAGAACAGACACTGAAATCAAATAACAGAATATTATTCAGCTCTATGTACAGCCACTTCCTCAGCTAGGGCATAGGTTTAATCCTGGAATCAAAGCCTGAATTCATTTTGAAAAAAAAAGACCACAAAATAGAATGCTTGATGCAAACAAAGGTAGAAGAACATGGCAAAATCTTCATTTAGAGTTCTGACACAGTCCAAATTAAAGGTATGAAAATGAAGGGATTCTTTATTTCTTCTCAAGATGGCTTGTTTTCTGAAACAGTTCCCAAGTCCTACAAGGTGTGCAGACTCTAACATTGAAGTATTTGAAGCAAAATGGAATCAGTCATGGAATCACAGAATATCCTGAGTTGGAAGGGAGCCATAAGGGTGAAAACTCCAAAGTTTTATAAAACAATCATCAGGTCTGAGACCCAGATAACAGACACAACAGCTGAGAGTGGATACAGCACTTCCCAGGTAAATACTCCATTTCCATGATGTTGCATAGTCTAGCCTTATTGTTCATACCAGAAATTTTCTGTTATCAGAAGTCAAAATTACACAGAATACATCAACAGACAGCTGCAAGGTGCTCAGCCTTTCCAGTGTGTTTAATGACACATGTATTTGTGATTAGAACTGGAAAACTTCATTTACCTAGTAGCTTGTTTTAATAAAGGCCTCTTCCTATGATTAGGTGGCCTTCACAGAATTTATAAGCAGCAAGAGTAGCTGATGAGAAAAGCTATAAGCTCTTACATACTGTCCTGAATTGTAAAACACCCCAAGATAACTCACCAAGGAAAAATTGCTATGCACTGTGAATAAGCACACAACACAGCTCTTGCTCTTTGCATTTCAGATTTGATAATCATCACTGAAAGTCTCAGCTTCACCAGAAAAATGCATTCAGTTCTATAGTTCAAATGTCTATGAGACCTGCTTGCTAAAACAAATGCATTTTCAGTCTAGTTTTCCAATATAATCCCCACAGAGAAAACTGAAATGCAGCATTGCATAGAAATGTATTTTGTGCCTGTATCAGGTAAGTCCTGAAGCATATTATTATTGATTTCTTCTGTTCAATAGAAGGAACTGAGTTACAGACTGAGTCTTAACTGGAAACCCTGATGTTAAGGTCATTACTTTCAAAACACCAGATATTACAGCCAAACCCACACAACTCTTGAGCACATAGCAAAAAGTCTATCTCCAAGGTTATTTTGGAATTCATTTAAAAGCAGCTGGAAACATCCTACTTCAATGTCAGAAAACATGATTGGATACTTTGAAGGCAAAACCTGCTCACAGCCATCAAATTCTAGCATTTTTGCTCCTTTCAGTCCATCTGTTTTTTATCTCTGTAGTGTCAACAATAAGAATTCTGGGTTTTTCTTTGGGGGCTTAACTGACAAGATAGGCTGTTCAATGAATCTTTCCTACATATCCATAACTTTTTATGAGTATGACTTAAGTGAATAGGAAAAATTGTAACACAAAAAACTGAAAACACCTAAATTGAGAAAAACACTTCATCTGCCTGACAGACTTTGTTTTACACACATTTTCAAGTGCCTTAGAAAATAAAGCTCTTGTCATTGGAACAGAGGAGAACAAATATAAAAATAGGAACACGTGTTCTTAACTCAAATTACAAAGAGATAATTTATACAATGAGGAAATAAAATGACACAAGAGGAGAGAACATTCAGTGTTTTAGTAAGAAAATGTCATTTAAGGTTTCCCAGGTCCTGAGCTGGTGCTATATCTGTATTCCATCTGTTGGAGCTTCCTGATAAATACAGAGTCTGAGCGTGGATTAAAGCACTGGAGGTTATGCTTAATGAGCCAATCTGCTGAAGCTTTATACTACCACCACCTTAGATAAGGGAATTAAGTAGAAACATAAGCATATTCAGATTTCCAAAGGGTACTTGATGAGATTCTATGACTTAAGATTGCTTAGCAAATTGGGAACCACCAGGTTAATTAGGACAATTTTCTTGACAGGCAATGTCTCAAGAGCAGGAATTCATGCATTAGCAATTCAGAAGAATGGTAAGTTCAGGAATCACTTGAAAATCTAGAAATTAATAATAGTAAAAAAACCTAACAGATCACATCAAAGTGCTAAAAATTTGGCATGAACTCACATGGATTCTGAGCATGAAAGACTGAAGAGGAGAAAAAACAGAAAATTGACATATTGGAGAAGCAATACAAAAATAAACTCCACAGTTCACCAAAAACTTCAAACACATTACTTCAGAGAAATATACCTCTACAAAAAAATGGATGGGGAAGAGCTGCTTGCTCACAGTGTTTTGGAAAAAGACTAATCATGGTTGATAAACAGCACTGACACCAGGCCACTGTAAGATAAAGCATTGCAGGAGTGTGCTCTACATCTTCATTACAGATTACATGGAAGCAACAGCCCCAGCCACAGAAGGAAAACATTCAGGCTGGCTCTCAGGAAAATGGACAGTGTAACTGGGGCATGAGAATCAATAGTCTGAAATGCACTCTCATCATCAGTGCAATGCATGGTTCTTCAGCCAAGATTTAAGAGGAAAAAATAAATTATAAAAATAACTCCCCTACAAACCCACTTTATCTGAGTCAGGCAGAGAACTCACACAACCTGCATAGGAAAGCTGCTCTTCCTCTTCCTCACACACATCCAGCAGAGAAAAACAGGCTTCTGCACAGGGGATGGATAGGAGCTTTTGAGGATTTTATTCTGAAATGCTTTCCAAAAAGGCTCTGTCTCTTTTCTAACAGAACTTGGGAAGACAAACTCTCTAATCTAGGAAACCCTTGAATTTAATCATGGTGCATACACTGCACTATGGCTCCACCTGGACCAACAGGATTTGTGTTAGTTCCACAGTAGTTAGTGCTAGGAGCTTTGTTATTGTATAAATTTGAAACCAAGTTTGACTGTAGTTATCAGGAAAAATTAAAGCTGTCACAACAAACAGAGGTAGGAAGGCAAAAACTTCACTTCTGGAGGAGCTCATCCCAAATCTGCACACACTACTGAACAGCACAGACAAAATGCTGAGAGCAAGGAGGTTGTATGAGCCTCAGTAAGGGCCTCAACAGAAGGAGAACACAGTTCAGTGCCAATTAACTTAGAAGGAAAAAACCAATCTGCCCATACCCTGCCCAAAAAGGGTTTGAAAGGTCTTGGGAGACCATGTAACAATGGGCAGAGAAACATCTGGAAAAATGGAATCAGTCATGGAATCACAGAATATCCTGAGTTAGAAGGAGCCATGAGGATCAAAACTCCAAAATGCAGAGTACTGCATAAAGTAATCATCAGGTGTGAGACCCAGAAAACAGACACAACAGTTGAATGTGGACACAGCAGGTAAGTTTTCCAGGTAGGTTTTGTGGCAGTTTTGCAGGAGTTACTGTGTTTTTAACAGTGGGAGAGAAGCACATCTGATACTGGGCATCTTGACACACAGCACACTGCTGCTGGCTTAGCACCATCTGGTATCCAAACCTCACAGCCCCTGCAGAACATAAATGTGAAAGCCATTTTAAGGGATCTAAAAGTAGTTTCTTATTGAGGGAGAATGAAAATGCTGAGCTAGCCTAACATGAAAAATTTATTTAAACAGAAAAAAAAAAAAAAAAAGAGGTTAAAAGAAACAAAGTCAGATCATGGGATGGTGTCAATTGGCACAACTCCATTGGTTTTAAAAGTAACTGAACCAATTTCTGCAAGTCCAGGATTTTCTTGGCCCTTATCATGTTGCATTAAGAGTATCTATTCATTAAAAAGAAAAAGGATAACCTGTTAGGACTGGTCACTGTACCACATACAAAGAAAGAATAAAAATTTGGAATACAAGCAAAGAAAGAAAAATTCAAGATGTAATTGACTGTTGACCAATACTGTAGGATGCATTTTGATAACAAGACAGAGGCAAAAGGAAAAAATGCAGCCAAGAATATCAAGAATATTTATAATGATGATACAGTAGTGCTACAAACATTTCCAAACCTTATATACATTAGAATTATTTAATATATTTAGTTTCAAGGCAGCATATATAAAACTTCTCAGTGCCTATTTACTGGGATTTTCAAATATTCACAGTAGCAGGTTTATCTTCCTTTTTCCTAAATGTTACAGGAAAATTTTTAGATCCTCTAGTAGGAAGAGCTTATGATAAACATATCTGGCAGGTATTCTCCTGACAGAGAAAACTGCTTCCTATGGACATTTTTCATTTTGTGTTTGTCATCCCCTTTTGGGAAATGGGAACTGCAGGCCAAGATCTTCCCAAGCAACTATTCCAAACACAAACTCCATCACCTCAGCCTGCCTTGATGCATGACCCACTCTGGTAGGCAAAAAAATGTCATTTTCTTGATCATGCATTTTCAAATAGAACAGATTTCAAGGACTTGAAATACTCCAACCCAGCTACATGTAAGTCACTTCCCATTTGACCTCCTCAGGGCTTTTTTCCCATTTTTTAACTAAAGCCTGGTAAAAAGCTCTCACCTCTAAAAGGCCTTTTTGCATAAAGAGATGCACTTCGTCCTGCCCACCAACAGAAAAGTACAACTATATTATATTTCAAGCCACAGGACTTTACAAGCTATACAAGACATTTGCTACCCTTTTCATCTAAGCTGAAGATGTTATTTGTCTTTTACAGTCAATGCTATTGAGAAAATCTATTTCCACACAAAACAGAACCCCTGTGTATCTGGAAGAAATAGGAAATAGGAATATTATTGTGCTTATGCAACCCCAGTGTCAATTCAGCATAAGAAAAGCATCTCTCCATGACAGGAAAGATTCCTCTGTCTGATTTTTTTTCTCTGTGTTTAGGAATATCCAGCACAATAATCATAACTATCTCTGTATGAGCTGACAGGCTGCAACAACATTTACCTCAGTTGATTACTTAGCTCTGCCATGGATGCTATTACCAGAATCCTGGCTCTGTGTTCCTGCCTCTCTATTGAGACATATGTATTTGATTTCCTCTAAGATTCACACTCACCTGTAGGGTTTTGGTTCTGGGTTATGTTGTTGAGTTTTGTTAATAAGTCTGTCAGAGCCCCAGACATGTCCAAAGCAGGCAGAGGGACAATTTGCTGTAACACTGAGTTTCACACACTACCAACACGTGGCTGTGATGTGCTGGATACAACCACAGCCAAAGATCAAAAGGAGAATTATCTTTACAACAATCAAAACACCTGTCTGGCATCAAGACAAACCACAGTTTACACAAACCAAATTATCACACAGCCTTGTGCTCTACTTGTGATGCTCTGCACAGAGGGACACAGAGCCAGAGATGATGTTTTTGCTAACATCTGTTATCATCTGGTCTGATGATAACATGGTGAGCATGGTTCATGGTCTGACCCTCAAAGAGATAGGCAAAGGGTATTCTGAATTGAAAAGCCACACCAAGCATTCTCTGTCTGCTCTTCCCAATGAGAATTTGCCCCGGGTGAGACACTGACGGTGGCTCTGAGTCAGGTGGGGGCTTTGTGTGGCCTCATTTCAGCTGCTCCTCACCCCACCCTGAAACCTGGCACCAGTTTCTCTTTGCTGGACTTTTGCATTTCTTCTTGCATGGATTTCAAAACATTTTTGTGTATCCTGTGTTATCTGTCAGGATTGAATAAATCATTTATAATGAAAATTGCACCAATGGGATTTCAGCCCCTTTTCTGTTTGCAAATTGCCTGTGAACAAATTGCAGAAGCCTCCAATGGACAACTCAAAAGTATTGACAATTTTTCATAGAGTAATTAATTGGACTTACAAGCTGCCAGCAAATGTTTCACTTTGTAGTTGCACACTCCCTGCTCTGCTGTAAGTCTTAAAATTTATGTTGTACCAACTCCTCTCTTGTATTGGGTCTGTTGAGTGTACAATACTCAGCATCCTCTAACTGGGAAACAATGCATCCAGCCATGAAAATAAACTCTGAATCACATACTTGAACATCAAAATTAAAATGCACAGCTTAGAATTCTCTTTCCATGTCAGAACATATTTCAGGTTTTGAGATCAATAGTGTATTTTTGCTAATCTTTTACTTGCCATGCTCCATTCTCATAGGAAGTATCTTCAGGGATTACAGGAACATAACCAAGGCAAAGTCATCTTAAAGTTCAAATGCATATTTCTATTTCTATCCTGTGCTACCTCTCACCTTTGTTTTCAATGAACAAGTGTGTGATTAATATGTAATTCATGTCATTAAACTGCTTTTCTTCCTCCTGGACGATTAATGACTGCATTAAACAGATACTCCATTTCCTTCTCTTAGGATTCTTAGAAAGATTTTTAATCCAGATTTCACAGTTCCCTCACAGCCAAGTCAATTTCTTTTTTCTCACCTAACATACTATTGTTTGCTAAAATCAGATTTATTTCTGTCACATACCTCAAAAGAAGTGATTTTCATAATTAAGCTCTTGGCTCTTGATAAAAGCTGAGCTTTACATAAAATGTCTTCATAGGCTCAAGTTATGGTAACAGCTAAAATACTGAGAACCCTAATAGCAGTTCTAGCCAAAAGGAAGAAGTCTGAAACTCATCTGAAAATAAGATACAGCTGCTAGACCTTGTGGCAAAAGATGCCATTTTTTTCCTCCCCCAAAAGAAAACAACTCCCACTCCTCACTGTCAGAAGGAGGCACCAGGTGCTTCATCCTATTCCAATCTGATCTTGTCCGTGTCCCCCAACAGACCCAGGGATTCACCATGAAATCCCTGCCATTATGTTTCATTCAAAGGTAGGGCAACTCAATTACACTCAAATATTGATATTTCAATTGTACCAACAGTTCCTAAAAGGGGATATGAACATTAAAAAGTGCCTAGATTTTTGAAATCTGAAATTTGGGACAAAGTTCTATCGCTGCGGGAAAGCGGCAACAATTTCATATGAAGCTAGGCTAGAGAGAAATCCAGTGTTTCACTCACAAGTGGAGTGTGGGAAGGGCTTCCCCAAGAGGGAGTGTAAAGAATGAATGAGTTATTGAGGCTAGAGAATCCAAGCCATTACCATCTTGCTCTTTGTTGGCTTCTGAGTGGTGAAGTCCTGACATTACCCTGATGAGCCAGGGTAAATCACTTGCAGGAACAGGTACTCTGTCTCACCTACATCATAGGTTCTCCTGATTTCATATTAATCAGATCTAAAACCCTTACAAGTAAGTGAAGGTCAATAAAAAGAAAACACACACTGTACAAGAAGTGCAGTATTAGCAGATAGCGTACAATCACCGGGAGAAAAAAAAGACATTTCCATTAATTCATATTTCTAGCACTCAGCCAGAGATTTTCCTCATGAAGGAAAATAACATTTGTCCACTTTCTGTGGTAACTATATAGCAAAAAAACATCTTTACTAAATGACATTTTTAAATAACTTAAGCCACCATTTTATTACTACCTGACAATTCAATATTAAGTTGCTTAGGGGATATTATTCCAATTTATTCTCAGTATGCTGAATAGGGTTTTTAGAAAGCTTTTATTTCCCTCTTAGTATTCATATTCTTTTGTGTTGATTTTCTTATGTGTTGATTTTTCTGTAATAGAAAAATTAATAAAGGATTATTCCTTTTCAATTACAGACTATACAGTAATGTGAAAATTGTAGACTTGGCACAATGAAAAAGCCTTCAGTAAAAGAAGGCTAAGTATTACCATAGTGGGAGCAGATAATACACAATCTTTAAATGAAAAGGAAGCATCTTCATCAATTTGAACTGGTTAATAATTACATTTCTAATGCACTCTCAAGACAGAAACTCCCACTGAAGATCTGCACCAATATTAGGTTAGACAGCAGCACAATAAACATTAGGGAAAAAATGAGCCTCTTACAAGCCTGGGTAACAATTTTGTAGATAATTTCTGATTGTGTGTATGGCTGCAGGTTGCTCCTGTTTCACCAGAAGGAGATTGCCCTATTAGCTGGAAGTAAAATGAAATGAGTGTCGAGTTATATCATTGTAAGGATCAAGTTTTTTGTGAGATACACAAAGATTATGTCAAGTAATAATAGAGCAATCTGAGCAACAAAACTAAGGTTTATAATGTCAGTTGCAAAAGTGTTTCACATTTCTTTCCATGTGAGATAAAAACATTCTTTAAAATATCCTTAAAAATACAATTTTCCACAAGGGGAGTGAAGGCACATCTGAAACTCCTGGAACCAAAAAGCAGGTGCAGAAACAGAGCAGGTGAGCAGGGTTTCAAGGCTCTGAAGCTGCTGCCCTGAAGCTGCTGCCCTGAAGCTGCTGACAAAATTTGGGCATCAGGATAACAGCTTCTCCCCTGCTCACCAGCAAAGGAGATTGGATTTCTATAGCATGGAAGACAGAAATGACCACTTGGCTGGAGTTCCACTAAGAAGAGAATCCACCCTTGTTCTAGGCAGCACAGAAAAATCAGCAATCAATTAAAGTACACATTTATATGAGTGCTAAGTCAGAAACAGCTACACTGCCCTTGGAAGGCATTGACTACTCATTTTTTCCAGAAACATTGGCAATTTAAGATCCCCTATCTTGACCCAAACAATAAAAAGCAAACTTGTATTAAAATTCTATAGTATAGATTTGTTTGCTAGTTCTCATTCCCACAGTCAGATGCTGTCATGTGTACACATCATTCCCCTAGACAACAGAAGAAACAGATCTCAATCCTATTGATTTCAAATATGAGGTAAATCCCACTGAAATAAAGACAGTGGCTAAATTGCAGACTCTTTATTTGCATGAACTGAATGAAATTAATGGCCAAATTATATTTCCTTTAAAATATTTTATTAGTACACCAAAATTGTTTCTTAACCTCACTTCATATATATGGATCAGTATTTTATCTTCAAGATTTCCATCTTAATAACTAGCTATTACTGCATACTACATAGATTTATTTTTTCTACTACAGCAGAATTACAGTAATTAACTTTGTACCAATTACCAGGGTAGATATTAATATTCATACATTTTTACAGAAAGAATGATCTTGAAATCTCACAGCAGGGATGGTTAAAATGATTCATTAATGTTCTGCACAGGTTTCTTTTCTAATTCATTAAGAAAATATTAGCATAATCATGTGAAATTAATTTCCTTTAAAAAGGTTGATATAAGTGAGGGATTAAGGGGGATGGTTCTAATATAAAAACATGGCTTGCACCATGCTCTTGGTCTCCAGAGGCTGACTATCATATTTGAGGTATTACTTGCCACTGTACTTTGATAATGAAGAAGAAATCTGAGATAGATGGAGGTAGTTGAGCTAAGGATCTCATTTTCACATAAACAAAGTCTCATGCACCCTCTTCTTGTAGAGACAGAGAAAAAACACATTACTCACCATGAACAGGGGGCTGAAAGGAAATAAAATGAAGTGATAGGCTACAAATGAGAAGAGCATAAGAGAATGGAATGCATGATAACAAAGGCTGAAGATAAAGTTCAGCGACACATCCAAATAGAAGACTTGAGCAAAAATAAATGTTCATTTAAAAAAGTGGTTTTTAAGGAAAAGAAAAAGAAAATTCAACAAAAATTGGCAGTGAGAGTGCAAAAGACCTTGTTCATACCCTGGTGTAGAAAGGCACAGGGAAAAGGACATTAAGAGCTCTCGTGTCACCAACATGTTTTGTGAGAAATCCTTTCCTTAAGATTTTTCCTCCTGAGAAGCTGAGAGGCCTCAAGAACAAAATGTAAACAATTCTTATCTGCTGCTGTGGAATGCAACAGGTGGATCTGGGATTAGTCTCATGTGGTTGTTTCTAATTAATGGCCAACCACAGTCCAGCTGTCTTGGACTGTTTCAGTCAGTCTGAACCTTTGTTATTCATTCCTGTTTTATTCTTAGCTGAGTCTTCTGATGAAATCCTTCCTTCTATTCTTTTAGTATAGTTTTTAACATAATATATATCATAAAAAAATAAACCAAGCCTTCTGAACATGAAGCCAACTTTCTCGTCTCATCCCTCATCCTGTGACCCCTGCGAACACGGTCACACTCTTGTGCTATAACCCAAAGTGATTATTGATAAATTAAACCCTGGTGTATGCAGTTAAAGAAAAAAAACAGTTGTGGAGGCTACACAGAGAGAATAACTTCACTGAAACAAACCCAGGGAAGTCTGTGCTGTGAGCCAAGTCCAGGCTTTTTGTCAATACCACATTATATCTGGGATTGCTGCTCCCTTTTCCTCCTGGTGACTACACTTGCAGTCAGCTTTTAGCTCCATAACAATACCCAGGTCAATAACTCTTGAATGTCCTCCAGAGACAGAGGAAAATTGGTGTTCTACTAAGAAAGTAAATGCAAAGGTTTTAATCTTCTTTGCAAGGACTGTATCTGAGGTGGTATTCAAGAAGCTCATCATAAAGGTAGATTTGGGGGCCCATTTTCTATATTTGTTTATTTTCTTTATAAGACCCAACAAGCTTTCATGACCTAAATGCTTGGGGTCCCCATCCATTAACCTACTACCCAGCATCCAGCTGTGCCAACCTCCTCACTCCTTTTCACAAAAGCATCTTATTTAACACTCCAATTATGGAAATTGATTAGAAAAATATATATTTTTTTAAATCTAAGTAACAAAGCACCTTGATCTCTGTACCAAAAATCTGTACCTAAATCTCTGTACCAAAAAAGTGCACATAGACTTAACTCTTTAGCTTCAACACCCTGAAAATTAGTATTTCCTAGTGTTTTGCCTCAGTGGTGTAATAGTTAAACCTTGGTACAATTTCCCAGTGCACTCCATTATTTACAACCTCTGCAATTATTATTCCATTGCACATAGAGTAGAACCTTTCACGAGTAAATTATACACACATAATTCCCACTGATTTATGACAGACATCCATTAATTCTTATATGTGCTCATATTATTCCATCTATTGATGTGAAAGGGTCATAGCTCACCTTAAGCAGCAAATCCATACATATGGACAGGAATGCAGTACAGTGGGGACCTTATAATGTGGCAGGGGCAGAGGGAAGGGCACTCTGGGATGAGCTTGCACTCGAGAGAGAAACAAGGAATGGCCTGTGCAATTTACTTCTGCTCCACATTAATGCACCTCAAAAAATATTTTACATGGTTTTTTATTCCCCTCTCATTGCTTTAAATCTAAATTCTTTCACTTTAAATGTAATTCTATATTCTTAAATTTTAAAATGGATTTTTTAATTTCTTGGAATTGTAACAAAATTGCCCCCTTCCCCCCTTAAATTTTTACTTTTAGTCATTTTCTGCTTAAAATTCTTTAAATTAGTTTGTACCAATTCAAACCTCCAGGTACTTCTCAAAATCTTTAAGCAGCCTTCGATTATTTTTTACTTTTCTCCTCTAATGTTCAGGTTATATCTACTACTAAGCAAGATCTGTAAACTCAGGTATTTTGGCTTTCTGCTTCCCAAAATTTTCTGTCATTTTACATAAAGAAAATTCCCTTTAACACAGAAAAAATTTGATTCTTTTCCCCAATTCATTTTTCCCAACTTGTCCTAATTACAAAGGTTTCTTAAAAACCTCAAAATACAATTCCTTTAATAAAGATTTTTTTTCATCCAAATAAGAGCTACAGTTCTGAAGGTTTTAGATCTATGTGGATAATGTTCAGTTGAAATGTATAACACAAGTCCTCATTCTTCTATTGCCATCTCTGTCATTGATTGCTCCTGAATGAAGAAAGGGAATACAGGCAAAATATACTCAAGGGCATTCTTCCATCTTTTTCCCACATGGTTCCTTCTTTTGCAATTTTTTATTGTGCAACCACCACCTTCTCAGTGATAGAAAAGTATTTTTTACTGACTTAAAAAACTTCTTTGACAAAAGAATGTGAAACTACTTTCTGAAAGCTTTCAAGCTGCTACAAAGATCATCAACAGGGAAAACAAAGCAGATTACCTTTCCTCATTAATAAAATTGTTTTTAAAAATAGTTAGGTGGTCATGGACACACGTCTCAAAGAGCTTCATGGAAACTCTTATTTGAAGAGCATTAGCTTCCCCCAATTTTATTAGCACCCTATCCTTTATAGCCTGTGTTATAAAACACAAGCTTTTAGCTTCATCTAATAACTCTGTTAGCAGGACTTCCACACCAATTTATGATTCATTTACTGTTATTATATAAAGATTTATTTCACATGGCTTTTGGACAACTAGACATTTTAAAAGGGGGGGGGAGGAAGCCAAACTCAGCTACACATAACATAGAGAGGAGACATTTTCAAACAGACCTAGAGAATGAAGTTTAGACTCAATTGCTGCCCTGAGAAGTGGGTCAGGCAGCCACATAGTTAATTTACTGTTCAGCCCTATTGTTAAGCAGATCTAAACTTTTGTGTCATCTATTTAAAGCCTCATGGACACTTGAATTGCAGCCATGCCATGGATAAACCTGAAGCAAGTCAAAGGCAGGCTGTTGATTCAAGGGCAGCTTACACAGATAACCACACACTGCAAGGTACCACCACAACAACAAGCACTTCAAAATGAAACAAAAAAACCAACCAAACAAAAAAAATCAAGGCCTGCACAAATGTAGGCAAACATCTACTTGTGCAAGGAACGACCTGAGTGTCACACAAGAAGTGCTCCTGGATGCCACAGGTGGTTTATGCTCCACCCAACATCTGAGTTATTGCAATCTCACCTCACCTGTTTTGAGAACTAAGATTTGTTAAGTGATTCTGGGATTTGATTTTTTTTTCCCCCTGGCTTTATAAAGGCAGAGCAAAGTTAAGAAGTCTGAATTTCTCTTAAAAGAAAGAAGCAAAAATAATGCATTTGTCAGTGTTCTCCACTGTCTCTGCTGCATACCACAGACTTTTGCACAAGTTCTAGGTGTTCACTGTGCTGCTGTTGCCCTAACATTTTTGATTTATCTTAGCTCTAAAGTTTTAAAATGACTGTACTGAAGTGCTGGCATGAGAACAAGGGTAGTGAAACAATTCAATTAAATAATCCAGTCAGAGTTTTCTATAGCTCTTCTACCTACTCTGCTCGTTTTCCTAATTTATCAGCACCAACGTTTGAAAAATTGGGTTCTCTACCATTCATCAACACTTCTGTGACAACCTTTTAATCAATTCTCAGTTTGATCATCCTATTAAAACTGGCAAACCTGATTCCCATTTTTTATGTCAGCTAGATCTATTCTCTTAAGAGCCTGAACCATCTGTCTTTTCTAACTTGCTATTTAGGGTCAATGCTTCTTGTTCTTTAAGTCTTTTATGAGATTGCAGTGCAGTGTGCCCTCACTCTCTGGAGATTCTCTCTTTTGCTGCACTATTTTATCCTAAATTCTCTTTGTCATGAGGTTTCTGGTTTTGGTTTTTTTGACTTTGTTTTGTTTTCTTTTAATAACACATTTCATCCCACATCTCTTGTCTGAGCCAAGGTGGTATCAGCTGCAGACACAGCCTTCTAAAGATAGCTGAAACATACATTGCAAAAAAAGATAATAATGAAAATTATTCTGGGAAAAGCTGCACCTAACCTATATAATATTTAATTAACCAGACTTTCATGGGCATGCAAAACCCACCCTATTTCAGAAAAATTCAATCATTCCTTTCTAACATCAAATATCATGTACATCAACCAGCACACTTCATTTGTTATGTGATCTTCAGCTGTTACAAAAAGAAATAAACATAAAAGCATAGATACTTTGAAGTTAACCTCCCCAAGACACAGGGCAGTAGGGACAGGCTGACAACAGTAAATTAAATCTAAAACACAAAAAGCACAATTCTATCAATGAATCAGATATAGATTGATTCAAGAGAAAACAAGAAATACAAGTTGCTGCCTGACTTAAAATCTGTATGGAACTCTTGCTTTAAAAACTGGAGATGTGAATGAAGTTTGCAGAAGTAATAAAAGACAAGTTCAACTTTATAAAACTGAGGATGTGCACAGTAAGTTGACAAGCTTTCCTAAGAGTAGATCCAGGAGACTGGTGAAGTCTCAGATATACACACCAAGTGGCTTGCATCAAATTCATCAAATCCATAATAGAATCATGATCCAGGAAATTACTTTCTTAAATAAGTATTCCTTGAAGTTATGCTAATGATGGAGGTTTCTCAACACACAGAAGTGTAGTAAAGGAACAATTTGATCATATGTCATTGCAGACAATCCAATTAAAGTGTCTATTTGATGTTCAGTAACAGAGGAAAAGTAGAGCTGGAAAGGTCTATTAAAATGAATAAAAATAGCCTAAAAATAAATAACTTTTAGTTAGATTTCAGGTACACTGACACTGAACTGGTGTCTGACTTCAGCAATACTATTGCTAGAATCCTAGGACTGGAATTTCACTAAGTTAAAAATAAAACTAAAAATTAAAAGCATTAGGAAAAAAGTGCAAGAACATTATTTGAACCCATTAGTTGCAGGAGTTTTAAAGCACAAATCCATAAGTAGCCATATCTCATCTTATAGACATAATTCCTGCTTCCCTTAACACACCCACCCCATTCAGGCACTCATTTCTGCCTCTCCTTCCAATATTTATTCCCTCCCAGTTCAGGGCAACACATCTTCCCATTTCTACTGTACATGACTCCTCCTGAAAGTTAACTATTATAAATCACATGTCACTCAGCTTCCAGCCTGGCCACAGTTAGAAATATTCAGTATGGGGTCCTGGGAATGCCCCCACACATCCCAAAGCTGTCTGGAAGGCACACAGCTGCTGCCTATTGCAGCATCAATGGGCACCCACTTCACCCCTCAAAAGTGGCCACTTCATGGGCACTCAGAACTTCTTTTTTTAAAATGCAATAAAATATCCTGCAGCTGAATTCCTTCCCTCTTCAGAATATCTCAATGGGTTTTCACCCTAAACCACTTTGCATCTCAAAAGCAATAAGTACCCAAGCTTCAGAGGGAACTCAGGAACTCCTGCCTGCAAATTTACCCAGCTGCAGTACTTCTGTTACCTCCTCCTCACTCAGCATTGTAAATGTTGCTATAACATCAAGTTATGTGTTTGGTTGGGGTTATCTTTTGTATAACTCATGTGGCAATCCAATTCACTAGTGACAAAAGTAAAGGGGAGGCTAACGTGCTCTCATCCTATAAATGGGACTGAAACTAACACAAGAAAAATTCTGATTCTAGAAACCTGCAGTCCCTCATCCATGGCTACATGAGATGTCTATGCCCAAACATAATTCTTTTATTTTCAGGCATCACCTTGAACAAACAAATGAAAACATGCAGAGGGGCAGGTGGCTGTGCAGCTGCAGATGTCACTGGGAAATAGATTTGATCAGGCTAAACTTAGTGATGACCCAGTAGGAAACAAATTAGAGATTATAAAGGGGACTGTGGGCATTTTAAACAACCTGAGTTGCATTTAAATTAGGCAAAACCCTTATGCAAATCTGTGCCACTTTGCAGCTTCAACAGAATAATTCCAAACCTATTTAAAACAATCTCACAACGTGACATTAGCCCAGTGTTGGTTGCCTCGAAGTGCAGGATGCTGTTATGGTTTATAGCAAACCATTACAGATAACAGGGCTCAATTGTACTGCATGTTGCCATTACTGGACACTTTGGGTTTCACAGTGCAGTTACTCAGAATAATGTCTGTCAGCTCACCAGAGACACCAGGACAGCAGCCATTCCTTTCCCTCCCTGTTTTCTTGCCTCACAATTTGTTATTGAGACACTTTTCAGCTGTTTACTTCTGAGCAGCTCGTTCCTACAATATATGACATGGCAAATAATTCAAGTTCTTCTTGCATTATTACATCAGTGTGCAATAGGGGAGCAGCACATGGCTCACTGTAGGGTTATTAAATCACAGGGCTATCTCCACAGCTGCCACAGACATGCAAACAAACCTAACTTATTGTTCCCCTCCTGTTTTTTCATTTATGCTCACACCTCCCCTCCTTTTGCTATCTCACTATGCTCCATGTTGTCTCTCCAACATAAATATACAAATAACTCCAAGAGAACATGTGTTATTCCTTATGAGCTGCATGCATCTAAAAGGAAATTAATGGCAAAACCCTCACTGACTTCAGAGGTGCCAAGGCAATTCCATTTGTTGCACTAATGATCTGAGTGAACACAACATCACTAGAATTTCCAGCCTTCTCCAACCTCTCAAAATGAGTTTGCATCCTTGCAATTGCATCTAACCATTAGTCCCTCTCCTCAGAGTGCCACTTAGTGTAAATCTGTGCAAATTGTTAAATGCAATTCCAGGCTGCAGCCCCCAGCTGGATAAAAATATGTTTCCCTAGGAAAAAAGGACAGAGACTATCAACTCATCTCAAACACTACTGTGCATTTTTTCAGGATATGTTGCAAAAAATAGAGATATCCAAAATTGTGCCAATAATCAGGTTTGGGAACCAAAAGCAGTATAGTAAATATCAGCCCTTCAACCCACTAATTAACTTCCCTGAAAGTGAGGTATATGAATTTTAGCAGAGCACTGGGAACTGGATCAGTTGCAGAACTTCCATGTGGTTGTTGATAGCTGTAGGTGGAAACACTTGGTTTTCACATGATATCTGCTCCTTTGTAAAAACATTTTGGTCTTTATTGGGCTCCTATGGGCAAGGAGTCCCTGGAGCTCATTTTTACCTTTAAGTGGTTTAAGAACAAAAAAAAACCAAAAACAAAACAAAACAAAAATAAAAAAACACCCAGAAAATGGTTGTTAATACATGCCTAGATAATTATACAGCTCAAATTCAGGCAGACCAATGGGGGACAGACTGTGGAGGGAAGTTTGTTGTGATTTTATAGTTTGATTTTGTTGGCTTTTTTCTTGGTCTCCAGCCCTTTAAAAGGTTTTGCTTCTTACACAAAACAGTGCCCTGCAATTTTCAGATATCAGTCTAAAACATATCACAAAATAAAAATGAAACCCTCTGAAGAAAAGTGACTGAACAAATGCACTACAAGCGCTGGGTCACAAAAAGTTGACCAATTCTGACACGCACACAGAAATTTTTATTCCTCTCTCTTACTAATCCTTTCACCAGCAGGATCTTTTGGGCTAAAGGGATTAAATTCAGTACTTTTGTAAAGGTCAGAAAGGACCATTTCTAAAATCTGTTCAACTTTCTTCTTTGCTTCTTTTGAATGGTGCACCAGAGAGAGCAACTGTATGGGCTCAAGTTTCCATTTAACATATTTTTGACATTTTGCTCCTCTGGTGAAGGAACGAAGGGCAGACAGTTAACTTTACCAGAGCTCACAAAGGAAGAGATGTCAACAGAGCTTATCCCATTTCTTTAGAGCTGACACAAGTCTTCAGAACGCCTGGGAGGAAGCTACATGAAGTATTTTGTCATAAAATTTTTCTTATTATTTTATATTTCAAATCCTTCAGTGTTCCCTGGGATGGACCTAGGGTTCATAATGCTATATCTCAATTTATTTGATAAAGCTAACTCTCAGTGCTACTACAGATTATTTTAAAAGCTCCCTTAAAATATTAAGTAGCATCTTGGGTCTGCACAGAGAAAAAAAATTATCATCTAATCACAGCACTACAGAGTAGCAAAAATTAGGGATGGAAGAGAACATCCACTCTCTCCCTCTGCCAGTGAAGGATTGCCCTCTAGAGTACTCTTTCTACTGTTTTTTCATGTCTAAATTTAAACTGTCTTAAGTGATGGGTCTTTCTTCCTCTCCTGCATTCTCAATTTAGTGTCACAAAGCTTTATCATGGAAGTGAGCCCACATTTTATTTTTCTTAATTTCAACCCATTAGTCTCTGTTATACCCCTCTGTTCCTCTCCACAGTAATTTTTCACCACCATTAGTCTTTACTGAGCAAGTATTTCAAGACAGTTATCATGTCCCCTGTTCTATTTGCATATCCAGTCTAAATATATTGCGCTCTTAATTTTACCTGATAAATCAGATTCCTCCAGTCACTTAATCTTTCTGGTTGCTCTTCTATAACTTACCCTCAAATTTTGCACATCCCCAGGGTGGCAACAGGCGAAGGCATCAATTTATCTTTCAAGGCTTCACAAGGCTAAACCACCAAGGCAAACCCTGGTGTCATCCTGCCAATCTCCAAGAAAAATGCAACTTTTGGTGGCCTTGCTGCTCTCCAGGTCCTGTGTTTTAGCTGTGAGAAGAAAAGGTAGGATGGAAAACTTGCAAAATTTTCACAGGATCAAAAGCAGCAATGCATAAGAGCAGAAGACCAAAAGAGATGGATATATAATCCTTCCCTACTACATTTGGGTTTTTTTCTTCATAAAAAGTTACAGGAAGAGCAACAAAAAAAAAAAAAAAATCTTGATTTTAATAGTTATTTTCACAAGTAGTACCAGTTTTCCAAGGTATAACAGAAAAATAGCTGAAAAGAGAAACAGTAGTCGAGGGTGGAAGTGCAGATGAGCCATGGAGGCTCTTTGAGGTCCCGTGTAGGTGAGGAAGTCGCTGGTGAGCAGTGAAGTGACAATCCCCTCTGAATTGTGGTTTTCTGCACCCTTATGTTCTGATCTAATGAAACAAGGCCTGAGAGAGTTTTTTCCACTTCTTGAAATATCAAGTCTTGTACTGCTGTGCCTCACCTGAAATAACTTACACTTGTTTTGTAGACAAATATCCTGTTGCCTTTGCATAAGGCATAAATTAAAATGCATTCTGTTCCTGAAGGACTGATTTTTCTTGCAAGATCAGCTGTCAATCTGATACTAGGTAAATAAGCTTTTGAGTGAATTCATTATTAGCATTTTTAGCTGGAAAGAAATTCCTATCTGATAATACCTATACACTTGCTCAAGTATGGATTTCCTTTTTTCTTTTAAATAATTTTTATTATCATCACCTGGAATCGTTGCTCTTCAGGGTGGAAAAAAGTCTGCTTTAATCATCTTAGTACACATTCACATACATAGATTTTAATCTGAAAAAAATATCTTGGATGAAAATGACCACAGGAGCTGGTTTTGGAAAGAAGAGGGTTGTACAGTCAGCAAGGCTACTAGGGCAAGGAAAAATAACAACTATAATCAAAACAGAAAGGCAAAAAATCAACTCCATGAACCAAAGCAGAAAACTCCAGTCTTAGGAAGTATTATAGGAAGTATTATTGTCTGATGGTTTTGCTTTGGATTGGCAAAATACAGTATTTCCACATAACTGTGAAGCTTGGAATCAGTCCCCATTGAGATTAATAGTATTAAAGGATTTTGTTTTTAAAAAATTACTAAAAGCAGCTGTTGGCCAGCAGTTGTTCACCAGTCAGCTTGGAAATCACCTGTGCCTCATCACACCTCAGCCCTCAGTAATATGGGCAGCACAGAGTCTTCCATCCTCCCTTTGCAAAATAAAAATTACTACTTTTTGCTTTTCTTTTGGTACAATCAGTAGTTTCAGTACTGATTGACATAGTAAATCCTTGTTCCCAAGGACACACATGAGAGATTCCCAATTTTCCCAACTTCTGCTTCTTTCTCCCAGCCTCACCACACATGCCAAGGTAAATCAGTGAAATTGGTTGATCTCCATTTCAATCCAGCCCCCACATCATGGAAAGGAAACAGAGTGGGGATTTCTTTTCTACTACAGATATATTTCCATTAAACATGATTCATATTTCATGTATGCAAGCGTGAAAACTTCTTGCCTGACAAGATTATGTAGTAAAACTAGAGTGAATTTCAATATTGTCAGGTTGCTTTTTTATTTTTTTAAACACAAGCTCAGCACAGATGACTCCCTTTATAAATATTGTTCAAATTAGTGTGTAAATTTGAAAACTACAAGCACCACCTCAGGGTGTTCAACAGCCTTCTCCCTTATCTGTCCTGATAAAAACATTTTGTAAAAGTCCAGAAACATCTCTCAGCTATTTAATGCATCGCATCCCTAAACAATAATGATTGATTTTGTTTGGTCTGGAAAACACAAATTATTCCATAATCATTTTATCTTGCCAGCCGAGCCTCCCTTGACTTGCTTGCATTTTAAGAAAAAAATGCAGTGATTGTAATGAAAAATGGAAAAGGCTGGAGGCATACAAAATATTTCTCTGCTTCTGGAAACACATTTACTATAATTGTCTACACAGACTAGACTTGTTTTTCTGTGAAAACAAAATGGATTTTAAAATAAAAGGGGACATTCCCTTTAAACTTGCCTTGCAACTATCCAGGGCTCCATTTCCACATTTTCCCTGCTTTATAGCAAAATAACATACACAACAGCGATGTTTTCGTTCTTCTTATCTTTTCAAATTATTTTATGCCTTAAAAAGAAAGAAAAAAAAACAGAACAAAATTCAAACCTTCAGATGCATAAAAGAAGCTTTGATTGAGACAGCACAGTCAACAGAAACAGGGATTGGGCTGGAGCAAGATACACTGATGGCTGGAGACTGAAAGAAAAATTCACCAAATTTTTTGCTAAAGAGGAAAAATAAAAATAAGTGTGGCAAACAGGAGGCAATAAAGTTCTGGGGTTTACCAGTATGAGTTAATTTGGCCAGCATTTGCAACTTAGTTTTCTGTACAGAATAACTGACCAGGGACACTGAGATCTCTGGGGAAGGAAGGCAGCCTGTCCTGAAACCAGGGATGTGGTGTTCTCAAAGTCCTGAGCTGAAAACATTGACATGGAAACAAAATAGATTCCTCACTCTTTTTCCTTCCAAAATTATTCTCCAAGTTTCACACAGCCTCACAGACAAACTGCTTCTGGAGAAATATATTTCAAGAATAACTTTCAGAAAATTCCACCTGAACATGAAGGAGCACTTCTTTACTCTGCTCTGGAGCAGGCTGCCCTGTACTGAAACTCAGAACACCAAAACTCACCAAGGCCACCAGCACCCACTTAGATCATAATGTCCAGGACAAAATGGTGCCTGATGATGCACAAAGTACAAGAATTCACTCCTGAGGTAAAGGAAAAAGTTATTTGAGCAAAATATCTTGCAAGCTGTTGCCACAACCAGGCTGAACGTGAAGGTCAATGTGACATGCAAGGAGCTTTCTGCCTTTAACAACAGCTTTATTACATTAATAGCAGCCTAAAAAAGGTGTTACAGTAATATTGCTTCTGATCTACATCTTCACTCCCAATAGAATGATGCCCTATTAAGGAAAGGGGAATTTCCAATACTTAAGTCCTGCTATAATCTTACTAGATTTTGATACCTTTACGGTTCTTCAATTTCCTGTCAGCAAGATAACCCACACAGCACTTCTCTGAAACAACAGGAGGGATATGCCTGCACTTACTGCTAGTAATAGATCATATTTAAGAAGTTCAATCAAAAGCTGAGATAGCCATTTACAAGGAATTATTGGATCTCAGGTCTCAAAGAACCCATAAGCTGGAAGGAAGAACAACTTTCAGAGCAATAAATCTGTCTTTAATGTCAGTACAAAACTCACTGCTGTGGTCAACAGCATTTCAGAGGAGTTTTAGGATGTTCAGAAACAAAACACTGCCTGGAAATTCCACCAAATGCAGCTGCTGTGTCAAGTCAGCAGTTTTGAAATGCTCTATTTGGTAAAATAGCAAACAGCTATCACCTATTAAATTCTTCTATTCATTCAGCCCAACAGTGATCCAGCTGTGGCTTCAGCCTGGAGTCCCCTGCACTGTCCTTGTCCCAGCCAGCCAAGCACTCAACTCCAGGACAGTCTCAGTGGAGACCCACAGTCCTCACACACCCCCTTTGGCTGTTAGAAATTCTGGCTTCTTAGAATATGTTGTCAGATATTAAGGAAGAGCAAAGAACTTCTGAGAAAGGATAATGAAATAGCTGCCACACTCCTAAATAAAACAAGTCACCTACAAAAAAAAACCAACCAAACAAACAAAAAAACCCATAAAACAAAAAAAGCCCCCAGAACCAAACCAGGAAATAATCTTTTTCATGAAGGTTGTTTGGCTTTTCACTCCAATTTACTCCACACATTACACAGAGCCACCTTACCATCCAACTTTTCTAATAGCAAAACTGCACGATGGATGTGATTAAAGATGAAGAAGCAGGTAGTCTCAGTGCAATAAATATTCTGAAGTATTGGGGATTCTCAGCTACAGATCTCCTTTAGGTATGCACAAAGGCCTTTGAGGCAGCAGGCAGGTTTCAATAAGGAACAGAAATAGCTCCAGTGATGGTGCTTTAATCAGTCCTGTGCCTCTAGACTCCAGCCACATGTCAGAATCCAAACTGGAGTTCACTGGGTGGGAGGAACCTAAGTGCACTCAGACTCTCAACAGGGTACAGTTAGTTTTCTTTTAAGGTTGGAATAAAAAGTTGACAGCACAAAAAAATCTTTCACTACAATGGAAGCTCCAGAAGAAATGCACCCAAACAAAAACATTTTGGTTTTGTTTCTCCTTAAAGCCAAGGATCTTACTGCTCTTTCAAATTAATTATTTGTGTTAGTCGACTGAAATGAAGCCAGCTGATCCAAAACTCATCTGTATTTTCATATAATATCTGCTGAGTGGTTTCCCCCAACAGGGTGGAATGATGAAGAAAGAACACATTTCATTTCATCCACAGCCTGTAAATGACCCAATTTAAAGAAACAAGAAGGAAGAAAGTCTTTTCATGAGTGGTTTTCATGAAAAATGAAAACAAAAAATAATATGCCTCTCCTGGTTTGAAAACAGTGTCCCTTTGACACCCAGCCTACATCATGCCTTTCAGATGTTCTCCCAGAACCAAGATCAAACCCTGCCAGTAGAGCATGCAGCATCTGAGCTGTGTCTCACAAACCCAGGGACCTTCTGCCCTCCAAGCTCTCCTGCCAATCTACAATCAGCACCCTGCATTTGACCAGCCCAGCCCATGGAAAACACCACGTCTCTTATCAAGTGCAATGAAATTCCACCTGCTGATCCAAAGCAAGATCAGCAAACTGAATTCCAGGGGTTGCCATACTCTCTGGAGGGAGTTTACTTACTTACCCAAGAGCTCACCACTACTAATTTAAAATCCCCCCCTCCTCAGTGATGTCCAGCATAACAGACCATAGGTAGCTCTTCCCTCTCACTGCCTGGAGAACTGAGGCCAGTCTAAAATTAACAAATTAACTTTTTTTTTTTTCTTTATTTCCTTGGCAGTCACAGCCCTTCCTCACAAGGGAAAGCCTGCAAATGCCAAGGCTGACTGGAAACCATCTTGATTTTGTGTTAGTGTGAGTTTTGTCTCTGCAGGGGACTTGCCCACAATTTAAGCCAATAAAAGTCATCTGAGAGCCTGACTTCAAATTGACAGCAGTCAGCTAAACTCTGGCAGGAGCAAACAGACAGCAAGAGCTGCTGCTTAATGAGAAGCTGTTAGCAGCTGGACAGCAGAGAAGTTTTAGATTTTCTGAATGGATGATTATTGGAGCTGCAATTTCTCCCTGGTAAGGAGCCAGAGTCCTTCCCCTTGCCCTGCCCAGCTGTTGTGATGTCCCACAAGCTGCCCTGTTGAGGAACACTGCAGACACTATCTGTGGGTATTGAGCACTTAATTTAAGTTTATTAGGAACAAAATGATTGAAGCATTTGATTGAAAACAGATTGAAGCCCATGGCAATCAAGCAGCAGCCACCTCCATTCCCTGAGCTTCTCAATCACCTCCAAGCAGCTCAGGGTCCAGCCAGGCAGAGCCCCCAGGCCCAAAAACAGAATTATCCACAATTTGTCCTGGGAGGCTCCAAATACAACCCTTCTCAGCAATACCTTAAAGATGTCAGGGGGTATTTATATTTATTCTTGTGTGCTGCAAAAGTGATCAGAGCCCAGCAGAGGCATTGACAGGAATCCAAGGGAACTCCCTGCACTCCTGGAGTGGGCACTGCATTTGCACAATGCCATCAAAGACCCTATGGTTTCATGTACCCACTGTCTTATATTTGTCCTTTAATGAAAAATTGTGCATCTATGTTGTTTCAGGAGTGTTCCTCAGGGCACTTTTATCACAGATACAGAGGAGAATCAAAATAACCTGCAATTTCATAGCTGTAAAAAACTGCAGGAAAATAAAATAATTGTGAGGATATCAAGAACAATGTTGTACTTGTTGAAGAGACAGGCAGATATATCTTTAAAACCAAATTATTTGCTAGTCTACTACTGCAGTCTGCTATGTATGAACTACCGCCTGCCTTGGGATCTAAGCTGAACAAACATTGCCCACTCTCAAGCCAAAGAGAATAAAACCAGGAGGAAGGAGCTGACAGAGACAAGGGCTGTGTCTCCAGCTGGGGACTTGCTGCTCTCACCTTTCCACCAGTGAGACATTGTCCTGTCACCTGGTGACAGGCAACCTGCTTTTATGCACAGCAAGACAAAAGAGGGGGGCAAAATAAATCAACTGACCACTGGCCCACAAAAATGGGGCATAATGGATCTTCAATTCATCAAGCTAAAACACCACGTTAAAAACAGGCAAGAAACTTTTTACTGAGCAGTGTTTATTTATTTTTAATTCTGAAATAATTTAGCATAAAATAATTCTTATTTTCTAGCAAACCATCACATTTTGTTTAGCTATCAACTCAAGGACGGAGAAAACACCCATATTTATCCACACTTATGCATCAAATGCAGCCATTGTAGTTCCTTTTTAATCTACAAAAGGGGTCAGGCTTGCAAGAGGAAGAAAATTGACAAATGCAACATTTGAAAAGATACAGTCTCAAAACAAAGGGGACAGGGAAGCAACCTGCAGCAATTCACAATAGTTTTCACCATTCCCTGCTCCCAAGGGTTTTGCAGAAAAGACAAGGAAAGTGGCAGAAGTAACAAGCAGAAGCCATTTCTGAGTATTGGTGGTGATACAAGGGAACACACACTGTCAAATCACATATTTTGCAGTGTTATTCTAACAAACTGACAATAAAATGCAGTGAAATGTGGTGCTGGGATTGAATCCCTTCTCCAAATGTAAATGCATTTTAGACACGTCAGCTGCTCACAGTGCTCATATCACCACTCTGCCTCCCTCCAAAACAGTAGTGGGAAGCCCTGCCATGGAAGAAAAGGCCATCAAGGGCTATTAAATGCAAAGATAGAATATAATCTCCAGCTTTGAAAGCCCCTAAACTGCAGATTGCCAGATGCTGGAAGAGCACAGTCAGAGCTGCAGGTTTGATTTATTCCCACAAGTTCCCCTAAAGCATCTGCTGCTGGCAGCTGCTGAGGGAGACTGGGGGACAAGGCAGGGCTTCCCTCTCTCCCACTGGGACTGGTGTCCCTTCCCAGACTGGGTGAAGGTTCAGGTTCTCACTGGTACCCCCCAGAACATCCACAGCGTGAGGAAAAGGATGCTTTTACAAATGAAGCAAAGGGGAAGAACTCTTGTGACCATAAAAAAGTCTGGCACAGACAAAAAATGCTAGACAGGAAAATGAGAGAGAGGATTTTTAGTAAAACCCATGGGAAGAGATCTCAGCAAAATGTAATCCCTTCAAAGTAAGGGATATTGACAGGAAAATTCCTGCTGGGATATACCAGAGGCATATCTGATGCAGTTAATAGCCATATTAATATCACCTTTGGTTCCTCACAAGGCCAACAAAAAACCAAACCTGTTTGATGGGATCATGAAAGTAGAAAAAATTCTTATGAAGCTCTTTTTGAGAGTGCAAATGGGAACAGATTTATAGTGATCTTGGACAGTTGCTGTGGTCTTGCAGGAGCACACACTGTTTTCAGAAGGATTTATAACATTTCAGCATATCTTTCTTAGCATAAAGAGTAATTTAGCCTCTACAGAGCAAATTGCTGGGAGAAGCAGCCTGCACATAAAAGTTTGTCATAGCAAGGGTGACAGTACAGGAGTGCTCAACTCTCAGCTCCTACACTTCCATCAAGTGCTCTCAGCAGAGCTCAGGAAAAATCCTTCAGTCTCTCACCAGTCATTGGATAAAGAAAAAGAAAACTCTTCAATTCCCATCCCCAAGCATCTCTTCACAAGCATGGAGATCACAGTGCTTCAGTGCTATAAGTGAGCAAGAGCTTCTCCAAACCTGCCATGGCCATAAGGAAGAGAAATCTAAAGGCTCCCATTGAATTGTCTCTTATTCCCCACTCATTTTCTACTTTAAGCTGCAGGTGCTGCTGGAGACACACATGCACCAGGGATGAAACATGTTTTTCCCCTTTCAATGATGTACAAACCTGGATTCAATTATAATGATATCTCCCATGGGTATTAGGAAAAAAAATATCCTTGAACAAGGTATTCTGCTCAGTAATACTCCATAAAACTGCATACACAAGACACCTGAATTATTAGGATTTCCATTACTCAGGCCAGTAAGCATCCATAATTAACTGCTGCCTTGAGAAATTGCTCACAAGAATCCACTGTTAACTTTAATGTAAGTAAAATTAGAAGTGTTACAGAAATTTAAAACAAGCAACAGAACAGGACCAGACACTTAACAGCAATTCTCCTTTTTTTCCCCTCACAATAAAAAAAAAAAACAAACAACCTACTACATCCAATGTGAAAGCACATTCTTTCCTGTGGATGATCTATTTTCACTGCATTTTCTGAAAGAAATAAAGTTCCACCAGCCAAATCCCTAGGCATGTCTAGGACAGACCCAGTGTTAATAGATTTGCTCCCTCACAAAATAGCTGGTACTGGAGATTGGGTTTTCTGCAATCACAGGCTGCTAGTTCAGATCAAACCTGCTGCTTGCAAGGTGTAGGAAACATTTTGTGCTTGAAAAAGTCCTTTCTGACTGTGGAATACCAAAGCAACTCAGCATGGCTTTGTGCTTCTCCAGACTCAGCATGGTTTGAGTTACAGCCCTAGACAACTATCCTAACTCAAGGACTCTTAATTACTGCTTACATTTCATGACTTCATTAATTCCCTGGAGAGGGCAGGAACAGCAGAAAAAAAAAAACAAAAAACATTTGAGCTATCCAGCACTGTGAAGGGCTCACAACCACACAAATATGGAAATAAAGAAATAAAAAGGAAAATCCTGTCCAATATAACTACAGTAATATGAATCATAACTACTGAAAGGGAGAGGATGGAGAAACTTCAGCAGAAAGAAAGCAGCTGATAATGGTGCCTTTGCCCAGCACACCCTCAAAGCCAGCAGCAGAAGTCCAACACTGTTTCAGAAGCCAGATAAAAGAACATCATATCACTAAGTGCTCTGAGAAGCAAAACATTCTCTCCAAATCCAGTCATTGATGCTGAACTTCATTGATCGGAGCAGCTGTGAAATGATTCAAGCGCAGGTGTCACACTGAGGCATCCTGGGGGCTCACACTTCAAAGGAATCCCCACAAAACCACAGCAAACCCCAGCCCCATCCTGCAGAGGCACTGCAAGCAGGTCCTGGAGCAGCAGGGGACACACAGCAGCGCCAGCCCAGGCGAGCAGAGCAGATTCTTTGGGTCTCTGCATCAGAACCAGACCGGCAAAGCTTCACCAAAGCTCACAGCAACCCACTCAGCTACAGAAAAGGGGCTTCTCTTTGACACAGCTTTCTCTGCAGGAATGGAAGCCTTTCCAGGACCCTGTTGGCACGGCTCTGCTCTCCAGGTGAGGCACAGCACAGTCACTTCATGCTGCCCAGGCCACACCTCCTTTCCCTCTCATCCATCTGCCTGTATTTTCTCCACAGAAAACAGCAGATCAACCCATACATCAGGTCTTAACTTAAAGCTGGGATATTTCCAAGGCACAGAGTAGGAAACAGGAATTGAGAAGCCTTTCTGGGTCGCACACACTTCAGCTTATATTTGTTACTGGTCACCTATTTATGCACATAAAAGCAAAATTCCAACTCAACACCATCCAAATTTCCAAGTCCAGCTTCTTGAGCAAGCACAGCTGATAACAGGAAACTCAGACTCAAAAATGGCAGCTTTCCATCCCAGGAGAGACTCAAGGCTTGTGGAAATACTAGAGGGAAGCAGACAACATGACTGAATCAACCAAAGAAATCCCACTGAATATAAACAGGCAGAATTTTATAGACAAGTGAAAAATTCTAGGCCAGAAACCGACTTGACAAGAGCACCTTTTCAATATATCTTTCCAATACTCAGTCAAATTTCTAAATAAGGAATGTTTTCTGAACAAGTCTAAGCACTCCTGAGACAAAATAAACCAAGAGAATAATTGTATGGGTCACTGTCCATGACAAATCTCCATTTCACACTTCCTATGTAAATGTTGTTGTTTACAGCTCAGAGAATTTCATGCATCTTGAAAGCTCAAAATGGTTTTTACTGAATAATTATCTCAAAAATCACAGCTTGATCACTATAATCAAAACCTGAAAAATTCAATTATTGCTTAATAAAGGCAATTGGCTCAATAGAACAGGATGAAGTTTGTACCTTTGTTGTGTTTCCTTTAAAATCAAAACTTCCTTTGGCTTAAATAGAAAAGCTGGCAAAGAGAAACAATTCATGACCTGGTTCAGATTCCAGTAGTTCCTCATCTCCAGATGGCTGAATGATCTTCTCTGGAGTCACAGTAACTCAGACTGAGACGTTTAACCGATTTCCCCCATTTTCCAGTATTTCAAAGGTAGCAAACAAAAGTTCCTCAAACAGAACCAGCAGCTAGAGAGCTACTGTACCACAGGTAATGGGCCACTGGGGATTCAAACAGGCAGCTGGGGAAGAGAAAGAAGGTGGGAAAAAATGTTTGGGTTTTTTTGAACTGTAAATTCAAGAGAAATACAAATAAATAGATGGAGAGGGTGCAAGGAAAGCTATGGAGATTCTTCATAAGAGTACTTTGAGTCAAAAGAAAAGTATTAGGTATTAACCAAATCTTAGTTTTTCCCTTATGTGGTTCAATCCCCTGAAAGTTGTTATTCTTTTTTGGTACTTTTGTGCAAAATGATACTAAATCTTCTTTTATCTGCAGTGAATTTTGGGGCTTAGCAGCAAGGCTCCACTGACATTTAAATCTTTTTGTCCCTTCATGGGAACAACCAATAATGACCCAAGCCCAGTTTCTAATTTGCAAAAAACTCACCTTATTAAAAAAAAAAAAATTAAAGTACTTTGGCCATTTCTGTTTAAAATTAAAGAAGAGTACATCTCATACTCTAAGCAGATTTCTATTTCTACAGCTATTTCACAGCAATCATTGATTTGTAGCTGAGGAGTTTAACAGGGGCACAAATTGGTTTAAGGGCAGCCCCATGATTTGTGGGGCAATAAAAGAGGACAAACACTGGTGACACAATGAAGTACAGTCATGGTGCAAGAATCAGGTTGAAACAGGTATGGAAAAGGTCTGATGCCATGAAACATAAATGTCTTCAGGGAATAAGAAATTACAGGCAGAAAGAACATTTAAACATATTTATGAAGAACATTTGTCTGCATTCACCATAGAATGAGGACAGGCAACACACCACCAAAGGAAGCACAAGAATTAAATTGGAGATAGTGCATCAGCAAATCTCCAGCTATCTAAAGATATGAAACCCATACATTATCCCTCTGCTGCATTTACCTTACAATTTGAATGAGAAAGTAGAGCTTCTTGGTTTTCAGCTGTTTGTCTTATAGGTAATTTTTATTTTCCATTGATTTCCTGTTGTAACCATACTTTGTGTGAAATAGCATACAATGCCAAATAATATCTATGCCCATTTTACATCCCAAATTGGATTTCTGTGCCATTTCTTCTGATAGACCAGTTTTATTTCATCCTATCATTATTTTGCCTTATGTGCTCTCAGTCTTCATTTCATTTTAAGGAGAAATTCATCCTTATGCAGGAAAGCCAGCATATGAAATACCCAACATTACAAACTTGCTGAAGCTTTCTTTGGAGTACATAGTTCACAGCACACAGATGAATTTCACCCTCAATAAACACTGAGGATTTCTGGCCAAATGAGGGAGAATACAGGATGCCAGCATTCAACATATTTTCCTCAAAACAGAGTCAGTGCTCCATCTCTGAGGTGATTTGTGGCCAAATTCTATTCATGGCTTTCAATATCCCCATAGCATTTTCTCAAATGACAAAATAGCTGAGGTTATGATATTGTCTGTCAGCCAGCTCCTGCCAAAGTCAAAGGCATGGCCGTGTAAATTGGACTCTTGATGACTATTGGCCCCTTTTTTCAGGAAAAATAGATAGCTCTATACCTCTAAACTTTCATGTCATGTAAATTAGGAGTCACACACCCAAAAAAAAATGCTTACCTCTCACCCTGTGCCACACTTAGCCCAGCCCAACAAACTTGACTCTAAATTTAAATTCTTTAGAGTGATCCAAGCTTTTCTTCTTTGTAATTTTCAATAAGATTTCTGTGTATAGGAGAATATCTAAAATATCTGCCCCCCTAAAAAAGAATGCAATCAGGAGAGGAATGTGAAGAATATGTGTGTTCCTTCAGCCTAAAACAATTGGAGCAGAGCAGTAAACAAAGACATCCCAGAACATCTTCTGTGACTTGTGGTCACAAGTGAAAGGAAAGGACTCCCAACAGAAATTCCATTTTTCAAATTATTTGTGTTGAATACTCAACTCCAGGAATGAGGACAGCCACATGGATTGTCTGGGGGGGAAAAATAGCATTGACTTTTAATGTTACCAGAGCTGAGTGTTCTTATCCCCCTGGCCTTGTTTACTCCTTGCTCAGAGCTCCTGCATCTGTGGCTGTGCCACCTAAAGCCAGGAAGCAGCAAAGCTCTCAGGCCAGGAGTTCTCAGCCCCATGGAGCACTCAAGGCTCCCCATTGCCCTGCACCACGTCCCTAAAGCAGCTCTCCTGGAAAACACACACTCTCCACTTGCCCTGTGATCTCCCAAGAGCTTCTGCAAAGTACCCAGGCTTGCCTTGCTTGAGGATCCACCTTCTGTTAGAGGATATTTATAAATAACAATAAAAATATCTTGAATAAAAAGACATTATTCATGTGGAATGCTCAGGAGTACTTCCCAGCCTTGCCAAGCTGTTTCCTGTCTCTCCTTAACAAGAGGCAACACCTCTCAGTGTGATATATGAACTGCAAACACAGTCTACCACCACGAGCTTGTATTAAACTTCAGGCTCATTAAATAACTCCTGCCTCTAAAGTCAGTTACATTCCACTGCAAATACATCTTTCTCAAGGCTTTTTGGTTTCATTTACAGGTTACTTTCTTTTCCTTTTCCCACTTTCTCACTGTTACAGTTTGACATCTTTTGTTATTCCCTTAGACCAGCAGGGGCATCCACAGACTTGCACAAACTGAATTTGATTAGACTCAACAGGGAAATGGTGCCATGGGATTCATCACAGGTTTGTATCAGTGACTAATTGACAGCAGACTAAAGGCATTACATGGTTCTGATTTCATGATTCACACCACAGCTCTGCAGCTATTTTTTTTTCTCCTGAAAAGCAGAAAATAGTCATCAAAAGCAGCACCAAGTAGCCAAAAAGAAAAATAAAGAACTATGCATTTATATGAACAAACCTATTGCAAACATCACAAACAGCACTTTCATGAAATGAAATAAATGAATAACTAAACTAGAAATTAGAAAAGAATGGGTTATTTAGTATTAAAAATTACACATTTATTACATAGTTTAGAATGAAAAGTGTGTAAATGAATCCAGACCAAGTTTATGAGCCATATTCAAGCACTAATTTTAGTGGCAGGAAAGACGCTGAGATTTAATCTCAGACATTTGAGTCCAGCTTAGTAGTAAGTAGATTAGGCACAGTCACAGGAGTTAATTTTTTAACAATGGCCCATTTTCTTATCTCTGATCTGTCTGGTTTGGAAATAATACAATTCTCCATGAGAAGTGCATTAGTTCCTCCTGAAATCCTCCCTGTTTCACATTCCACACACAGGCAGAACCATCTAATATGCAGTGACAGCTGCCAAATCACTCTTTCCCCCCCAAAAGATGGGCCCTGTCTTCCATTTCAATCTGCTAGCCTCACAGTCACAGCACTCCTAATTATCCCCAAATTCTGGATTGTCTTTTACCTCCCCCAGACAGAGCAGCTCCTTGGAACCTCAGCCCTCCCTGGTGCCTCTCAGCCATTCACTGCTCCCAGGGATGGGACAGGTCTGGCCCTTGGAACCAGTCCCTGCTGGGGACACTGAGTACTGCAACATGAGTGCTCCAAACTTGCTAACTACTGTCCAGTCAACGTTAAAAAACTTTCTGGTGGTTTTGGGGCAGTTCCTGGGATAGGAGGGGAAAAGCAGGGTTTCTCAATGGTGTCCTTTAACCTTTCCCTCAAATAAAACCAACAAAAAAACCCAACAACAAAAAAAAAATTTTTCCTCACAGCAACAAAAATACTAACATGCCAATTTCCTGCAGAGTTGAAGACATTCACAGCATCTCGAATTTTAAGGCAATTTAAACTCAGAAGAGTTCTATAGATATAATCTATAGATTAGAAGCCATAGTGAATATATCATGCTATAATGTAAGGTTTTATTTTAAGCTAAGTCAACTGATAATTTGCCAACTCTCTATTCTTGTAACTAAATTACATATAGTGACTGGTGTCTCAGAGTCCCTTCCTTTTGAAAAACACTTCAGATCATTAGGAGCGCTTGTTGTTACAAGAATCTGTTACAATCACAAACAATTCAAAATTACCAAAATACTAAAGTCCCATACCAATCAACCTCACTTTTTTTTCTTGGTTTTCCTGTTTGTTAGCAATGCAAATGATTTGCAATTATTTTATTTCACATTAGCACTACAAGTCCAGGAAAGCTGATAAAGTACCAAAATACAAGTTGGATAAAAATTTTCATAGAAAAATGTAGGAAATGCACAATACTACTTCCTTTACTGTCCACAGAAACAATGTGTTGCGCAGAGGAAGGACACCTTGTCCATAAAAGTGCACAGAATATCCACTTAGCAAGGTGAACCTAGCAAGGCTTGGGTTTTACAGAGCCCAGACCATTACAACCATCATTGGGCTTCCAGAAGAACCTTGGCTTTCACTGCTGACACCTTCCCTAAAGGTCTGGAGAATATTTCCTACAGCTGTGCTGCCCTGGGTTTGCTCTTACTCACACAAACATCTCAGCAAACCCAAAACCTTTTGACACTGTTTTTCTCTTAAAATGTTTCCCTAAATGACACCACTAAGGCTGTAAGTGATAAGGGTGAACCAGGCACTTTCTCACACGTCAAATAAGATGTGTGAGAAATCTGGTGGCATCTTCATGGAGGGACTTGGTCACAGAGAGGGACAACACAGTGTTAAATCACCTCCCAACAAATCATGGCCTTTCAGGGTGACATTTAAAATGAGGAGCATTTGCTGTTAAGACAGCAAAAGCAATGACTGTAACCACACATTGCACTGGTACTGTGTCATTGACTGTCAAGGGAAGAAAGCAGAGAAAAAATGTACATGCAAGAACTGTGTATAATATTTAGAAGGCCAGGTATCTTTAATCCAAAGAAAAGTAGATTGTGAAGCACTGGAGAAACTTCAGTGTGAAATCTCCTTAAGGGAATGAAAGTGGAGCACAAGAACCATGCTGATTATTCTTATCTGGTTTTAAGAAATAAAAAAGTACATAGGACTGCAAAAATTATGTAGGACTCTTTTTCTCTAACAATTTTTCTTTCTCTGCATCCATCATGAAGATGAATCACTGGGGAAGACAGCACAGAAATATCTGCTTTGAAGTTTTATGGTTTCTCACTACCATGAGACATCAGCACCGTTTATGAGCCTATCCTGGACTGAAGGGATACAAGCAACTGTGAACAGTTCAATATATTTTATACAGACAACAATTAAAAAACTCCAAAGTTACAAAAATTCCTTTCAGGGAGTGGAAGACTCCGTATGAAATTGGAATTTTAGGCTGTTTTCACTGTTGCAGAAACGAACAAGTGCAGCATCCAGGGGGCATTTCAGCAGTTGCAGAGCCATGATGGGTAAAACCAATCTATTCTGCAGAGCAGCTTCAGCCTGGCCCAGAGAGAGTAAACCCCAAAAGGGCAACAACCAGTGAGCCCAGAAACACAAGAAGATGAAATGGCCACCTTTTGTCCCTTAGGTAGAAGGGAACAAATCCTTTTAAAGCAAGCTCAGCCCCTCCACTCAGATGAAGACAGCTGATACATTTGTGATACCACTAGGTACAGGAACACATCCAAGCACCCAGGAACTAGTATTCCAATTATTCAAAAAGTGAATTCTACTCTCAAACTCCATTTTAACAATTATTTAACAAAACAAAAATATAATCAGGAATACCTGTGGCTGGCTACACAATGTTTGCTGGTTATTGATGGAGAAAAAAAAACCAATAAATTTATTAAACATTACCTGTAGGAAGTTGTCAAATTTTTTTTCTCCATTATAGAGATGCATCTAAGCCTTACAAAATTTAGTGTATATTTGATTTGCTATTTTCTTGTCCAGGAAAGCAGGAATGCCAACCATCAAACTGGACAGAAAGAGCAGAAAGCATTAGTAGCATTTAATCTCAGCATTATCTTGACCTGGCAAGGTTAATTTCAAGTGTCAGATATCTCACAGCATAAACATATTCCAGCAACCTTTTTTTACTACTTCACCTCTCAAAAAATTTTGTCATAAAAAGCCAAATGAAAATTAATGTTTACCCTTCTCTGTTGCAGCATGAATTTGATACACAGCCCTCAATCAGTATGGCTCTCCTTGTTTGGATCAGGTTGAGTAATGCACTCCTTTTTGCAATTTGTTTAATCCAAAATTTAACCTAAATACATCTTTTTGTCAAACAAGCAGTGGTTGTGTGGGGAGATGCAACTGCAAGTGTAGATGATGTGTATATATTGTGGGTTGATTAGATGAGGCTTTTTGTGTGCTCTCAACTTGAATAGCGTCTCTTCAGAGATCTCTGCTCAAGCTATCTATTAGTCATGGTTAAATGAGCAACAATTTCAAATATACAAAAACCAGACACACTTGAGTCATAGAAATTCAGTGTGTGCCATGCTCAACATTAAGCACAGCAACAGAAGTTATCCAGAGCCAGCAAAGTGTGTCTGCAGCTGTGGAAGGAGAAGGGGATGCTCTCCTGCTCCAGACACAGAGCAGCAATCCCACCTTCCTGCCTGAGGTGCTGGGGCATTACAGGAGTGAGCATCAGCTTCTGCAGACCATGCTTTGGAAGCAGATTTTGCACCACCATGGTTTAATTGTAGGATTTAACACACAGCATATATCTGCTGCAGGGATTTCTGGCCACAGAGCTTCATATTTACTCTTTGCTTCAGTGATTTCAGAATATAATCAAACTCCTGCTTGACAAAATTCAAGAATTGAGGTCCCAGAACATCTGTGCAACCTTTCTACTCTGTGTCCCCTTTATCAGGCTGATCTTCCAAGCATGATACTGATGCCCCTCACCATGTGAAATACCACAGAGCATTGCCTGACAGCTACCAAACCCTCACTGTGCTGCTCACACTTTTCATGGTTCATAAAACAGAAAGGATGAGCAAGGGGTAATAAATGTGATGTACCAGGATAAGAAAAAAAAAAAAAATCACATGTGGAAATGCAGCACTGAGAATCATAAAAAAACTACAGCTCTCCTTTTAAAAGAGGATTTCAATCTTTTTTCATACTTGTATAGTTTTTGGAAAATAGCTGAGTGATTTACATTCCATATTTCCATATGAGTAAAAGCAGTGCTACATAGAAGACTAAATGTCAAAGATATCCCAACTAGACATTCTAGGGATTGAGAGGAGCATTTTTCCATGTATTTTTCACATTAAAGAGCAAAAAACACAGGAAAGATCAGTGATCATGCATAATGGCAATATATATAATTAATCCTAATAAATAATCTAGCATTACCACATTTGTTTTCCCATCTTGGGGTGCTGGGAAAAGAAGTACCTGGGTGAAATCTACCAACCCCACCTCCAAGTGAAAACAGGAGCTTAAGCTTCACAGCACAGAGACTGAGCTCAAATTTAAGCCTCACTGGGGAACTCATCCTGAGAAGCATCATCAAATTACAAATAGTACCTGGTGAGCCAGACTGAGGGACCAGACATCTCTCCTCCCTCAAGTGACCTTTATTAGCAGACTTTTAATCATGACCATGTTATTCCATCTGTTCTCTCCAAACCCTGGGCTTCCTTACACCCAAAACGTTCAGCATTTTGACCAAGACACTCCAGAACAAAATCTGAGACAGTGTAGAGACAGAAGTGGCCACAAGCAAGCTGAGCCCTCCCTGCCCAGACATCAGCCTTCACCTGCTCAGAGTCAGCTGTGCCATTCAGCAAGAGCTCTCACACACTTGCAATTTAAACAGGGGATGTTTCTCCAGTACTAAAGAGAGAGACAGACACAAGAATATCCTGATAGACAAAGGTTCTCTCAACTGGCACTGGCTTTACTGGTTTGAAAATACCAGTAATGATTTCACAGTTAAAGCAAAGCTAAGCATTGGTTTCTTCTACCATGCTACATACAAGGATTTTTTTAGAAATTACAGTCAGAGGATTGTGACATCAAGTGAAATGACCAAGGGAAAGCAACTAATGTTTTCCTGATCCTGCTTCCCAGAGATAAATCACAAACCCAACCAAAACAGCTTTGTCATTTGTCAGTATAAGCCAGCAAGGTGTGCTCAGAGCAACTGGTCACAAAAGCAGTGCTGGTGTGTGAAGAGCTGTAGGGTGGATCAATGCTCAGCCTTGGTGCCCCATGACCACTCAGCACAGCCATGGCTTAGGAAGAAGCCAAGGGTAGTGGTGTTCACACACTGTGCAGCACCACAAGGCCCCAAAGCAGAGATTTAAAGAGTTACTTGAAAGGAGAGCAGAAGGTACAGTAATGAAAGTGGAAAGTGAGAAACTCATGGGGTCCAGGCTTTTCAGAAGCACAGTGTGATGTATGTTTACAGAGGCCTCGAGTGCCCTTTTCCACAACTCTGTTTATAGCTCATCTGTGTGCAGTAAGTCTTGACCAGAATTGGTCTTTGACACAGACTGTAAAATACAAACCTTAAAAGGGCCCAATGGAAAATAAAAGTCAGTATCATGACAAAATGGATGATTTCTGATGTAATCGCCTTCCACTTGTGCCTTCCATGTAAAGGAGACACAGAAAATATGTTTCCTGCTATAGAAATTAGGAATTCTGCTTCAGTAAAAACACATCTGGCTGCTATGACATTGAAGTAAGAGCTTATTAGTATTACAGCTGCAATCATTACAGCTGCTCCCAAACAGGCAGCCTCCTTCTTGAAGGAGGTCTTCCTCAGATGCCTGTTTTTTGTCTAAGAATGGGGCTGTTATAAGAAAAGATGGCAGTGTCCTCCCAGTAATATACCAAATTATTACCAGGAAAACAAGCTGAATGCAGTAAAGCTGCTGCTGAACTATGTGGAGATAAAATACCTATTTATCTATTCCAGTTATTTTGACATTGACACAACTCAGTGACAAAGACATAAAAAAGTTTCTTCCAGCAGTAACAACTTCTGAGACAAAGCTTGAACAGGGGAGGAAAGATGAGTAATTTGTTTCCTGGGCTGTCAAGCCCTTTGTCTTGACCCAACAACAAACCCATTGATCTACTTCAAAACACAAAGGGAGTGGCAAGCATCATGACAGTATGACACAAAGCAGATTTGAAAGCAAAAAGAGAACAGTAAAAGAATCTTGTTTGTGCTCTGAGTGGTGTGCTCCAGCATTACTCCTCCAGCACGTTATGTGCAATCACACCTGCCCCACGTGGCTGTGACTCAGGATCCCCTCTACTGTGTCCCATTCTGTCCCATTCTGTCCCCAGTTCCTCAAGGAACATCATGAGAGAGCACAGCAGTGCAGCTGCCATCCAGGCAGACCAGGGAATTGCTCTGCAGGAGGGTGCCTGCCCTGAGCTGGGAGTGGCTCCAGCTCTGAGCTCAACCCTGCGCCTCCAGGATCCAGAGCTCCTGCACACAAGCCAGTCCTTTCCTATGGGACCTCTCCCATGATCCCTGCACTGCCAGGGAGCAGCAGAGCCACCTGATTCCCATCCCTCAGGCAGGGATATCCACAACTTTCATTTGAATCCAGGTGTCTCTTTCTACCTGGCTTCCTTGTGATACAGAGCAGTGTGGCCAATGGCTCCACACCCCCTGTCAGGATTGCAGCTGAAGCCTCCTGAGAACATCTCCAAGCCCATCTTCCTGAAAAGCACTAAAAAAACCCTAATATTCAACTTGTTTTGGTACTTAAGAAAAGATCAGCTTGCTTGAAGAAATACCAAAAGGTTAAACTAGGATTTTATGCAGACTGCCTGGTATTTTTCCTTTAAGAATTTTATTGGAAAAGGAAAGTTAAATAAAAGAGAATTCTTTCTGTGCAGTTGTTTTGATCAGTCCAAGTTCAATATATCAGATACCCTGAAAAGTTTCTCCCTCATTGCAGTCTGACTTGATCCCCCCATTTATTGCTTTGGCTGTAGAACAAAAATATATTTCCCAGCTGTATTAATCAGATATTGAGAATATTCCATTATTACAGACAGCTATACAGAGCTCTCAGATTTTTTTTTTTAACAGAAATGAAGTTAAATCAATACTAAACAAATTTCCCAGAAGTCAAATTACAATGAAGAGGGATGAGGAAGGATTATGCCAGCTAACACTGCAAAACATGAGGGCACCTGGGGCCAAAGGTCTGCCAGTAAGAGCTGCTCCTTTGAGGAGATGGACAACTGTACAACTCCTGCAGCTCTCACTGGTAAGCAAAGTAAAAAAAAAGGTGAAAAAAAGAGCCTTTTTCCCCACCACCACCAGTTTAACCTTTTCTTTCTAACACCAGTGGAATTGCCTGGACTGATGGACTGTAGGTGTTGTGATGTCCAGCATTAAGTACCAGAATGAGTCTGTTATATTGGCTGTATTTTTAAAAAGACACCAAAGGGCACCCAGACACAGCCCCAGTGACAATGTTGCATGTAGTGCTCATAAATGCTGGTCTTGCTTTTACAGGAATGCTTCCACAGAATATAATTTTTCACTAATCTTCAATTCATGCAGCACATAAAACACTCCTCCCTCCAGAAAGGCATGCAAGTACCTGCTAAAATTTAGCACTGGGGCACACACATTGAAGCACAAAATAAACACATTTTAAAGCTTTGTTATTAAATTCCAATTTAGCTTAAATATGCCAAGACATTTCTTATATTTTCTTTGAAATTTAAAAACTGTCAGTAAAGAAGATTTAAACATAATCAGGTGAGAAAGAGTCCCTACACACCTACTAAGATGGATTCACTAAACAGATACAAACTCCATAGTAACATATGCAAATTACATAAAAAATTAGATAAGGGCTTCAGTATTTACTGTAGTGCAAAAGGCAGACTTTATAATGCTAAGTATAGACAGTGACAGGAATAATAAACAAAACAGACGACTATTTTGTAGGAAAATAGCAGCCAATTTTTTTCTGCAAGCAATTCATGTTATGATGTTTATGTACTCCTCACTTAAAAAAAAAAAAAAAAAAAAAAAAACAAGAAATCCACAACTACAGCAGACACTGTTTAGTAAAAGTGGCAAACCAGCTTTGGATATAAATCCCATTTCTAGATGTACACAATTTTCAGACGTGGCTGCTGGTGTGGTCAGCAGCCTGTGAGTAAAATGAATTTATTCCTTCCTTTTGGACAGCAGTTATACCTCCCAGGTTAGTTTGCAGCTTAGAAAACATTTTTCCTTCATGGTTAAGCCCTAATCTGCCAGCCACTACCTCTTCATGGACACTGAGGTCTAAAATCTTCTTCTGCTAGAATGGAATGCTAGACAGTCTCCAGTATTACTTTTAAGAGAGCTATGCTGGCCATGGTTGACAGAATTAATACAACCATAAATTGAATAATAACCAGATAGTAAATAAATTACCATTCACATCTATGTGGATTAGGCAAATGCAGATGTACATGGGGGTTCACTTCTATGTTCAGGTATTTCTGAAGAACAGACTGACAGGGAGCACGAGAGAAGCTCTAACCAACCTTTCCCTTTTATGCTTGGATGTGTCATGTAAGATGGGAAATATCCGAAACGGGGAAAATTGGAAGAGGATTGTACTTAAAAGGATTAAATGATTCATTCAATGGCATTTCTGCAGCCCTCTGTATAATTGAGCAGCCTTTCTTCCACCTTTCTTCTGAAAGAAAACCTTAATTGTAACCACTGAAAGGAAATAAGTTTCTGGCTATTTTTACAAAATATGCGTTATGTCTCAGCAAGCCGCTCCCATTTAACTCTGCAATACAGCTATAAAATGGTTTATTTGATTTAGTACCTTACTTCTGAAGTACCTCACACACCACACGAGGCAGTGAACCACTGAAGAGGTTCAGACTGCAGATGGAAATGCAAAATCTTGAATAAATCCTCTGTAATAAGAAACTTCTAAAGGACTTTGCTGCTATTATTTCAGGGAGAGGAGGGAAAGTCACTTAACAAGCCTGCAGAGAACTTCAGATCACATCAGTCCAAAGTGCCATCAGCCACACTTCAGCAAACCATTCATGTATTACCTGGAAAGCAGGGTAAATTCTTTTCTACCTCTCAATCTGTCCCAAGGGATGTCGTTCCTTTCCAATTTCATCCCCTGGCACTATGTCATGGATATTTTTCCCATCAGATTTCAGTCACTTGCCTGCTGGTTTGCAGCTTTCAGGGGGGCTCATCCCTGTCTTCCCCTCACCTGCAAAGTGCTCTGTTATCTTCCTGCATCCTTGCAGAGGGTCCCCTTCAGCCACAGGGCAACTAAAACCTGTTGGGAATTCATTCCCACAACATCTCATCATTGACTCAGTCCAAACAACCTCATGGCCCTGGTGCTCATTTACACTAAAGCAAATTAGCCTGAAATTTCATTTACTCTAAACCCACAATATCACCCTGGCAGCACAGAGAGGCTCTAAAATGAGTCACCATGTCATTCATTCCTCCTTTATTATGCCAGAAGAGCATAAAGTGGCCTGAGTGCAGACAAGAAGACAGCCAAATGACATCTGCCACTGATTTCATCAAAGTAGAATTTGACCCAATTGGTTTGAGTCCCAACAAGGTGGGCTAGAAGAAAAGAGCCAGCTCAGACAGTGGATATGGGACAGGTTGCAATTCAAATCCTTCTATTAATTCAGTAGGTGAACATTTAAAAACAGAGGGATTCACAAAGTCCAGCTGCTCCTGACCATAATTTCTAGGCCACTTTTCAGCTACCATTGTTTCATATGTAGCTCCATATCTCATAACACTGATCTGCTCTATTTTTGAGTCTCTACTTTTCATTCCCCCCTCCTCCTTCCCTGATAGTGACTGGAGCACCAAGAGGTCTGTTCCCCATGCACACCTAAACCAAATCTGGGATGTTCTAAGACACAAAGGCTTGTCACACAGGAAGAGGTGGAGAGACCAGAAGATACCATCAGTCCTATTCTTTTCCAAAAGCCCGTTGTTAAAAAGCAGTTTTTCCCAATTTTAGCTTGTGTCCACTTGTGGCTGTCAAAATCATCATTTGACTATTTTTTCCCCCTAATTTTTTGGCCTTACTTAGCAGCCCCATGGATGAAATAAGCATGAACTAGTCCAACATTCTCTTAGTTTAACAAGGTTGGTAAGTGGATGGATGAAGTTTTTGACAAGTCAGGGCCATGAGCTCTGTCCATTTCTAACTACACAATTCTTCTTTGCTGAGCTTACAAACCAATAATGCCCTGGTTGCTGCTCTGCTCCTATAAATCCAAACGTGGATTTACTGGGCACTTCTGAAGCCAAGACTAGAGCCACAAAACTAAAACTGGATCTGAAGGTCTCAGCTCATTTCTGCTGCCTCAAAAAGGACCAAACCACTGATTTTCTTCAGAGTTTTGGTAAGAACCCTGCCTGTGATACTGATGTGATGTTGTAAAGGGAACTTAGCTCTAAAGTTCTGGGTAGAAAATTGCTTAGAAACACAAAGAACATATCAGTGGAGTAAAGACATAATGCCACACATCATACCACTAATCTCTCAGCTATTGTAGGTGGACAACAACTCTGAGTGCTGGAAACAAGCAAATGTTTTCATGCATCCGTCCTGCAAACAGTTTAATGGGAAAAGCAACGCTATCTTCATTTTCAGTGTGTATTTAAATCATTCCTCTCTCCTGTCCAACTGCTGCAGCTGACATAACATGACTAATCACCACTACCTTTTCTGCACAGAATAAGTGTGTGGCTCCTGACACTTCAACTAATTCCCTTCAGCTTGATATTAGGCTTGAACTAATATCAAGCTCAATTTCACTACAGGATGTGACATGTATATCCTCTAAAAATAGTAAGCTTCAGTCAAATGTGTACTACTTGCAAATTGAAATCAGTGTCTGAACTGCAGTTATTTAGAACACAGTAAGTAATGAAAAACAGCTAGGATTATGTTTAATAGACACAGAAAGATACTACTTATCTAAGAGGAAAAAAAAAATCCCCTTTCCCTTCTCTTAAAAATCCCCAAACCAAACTCAACACAAATTTCCCTCACTTTTAAAAGTTGTGGAAATAATTCGTTTTACCTCTTTTTCAAAGGAAAAGAACTGTTCATTCATAAGAAAATAAGCTTTCTACAAAGAATTTAGCTAGAGAATTTACCATTAACAAAAAAAAAAAAAAAAGCATAGCAGCACCTTCCAGCTGGTAAAATTAGCTTAAATGATTAGCAGTAGGAGTGCAGAACTAAGACATGTCATACCTGTTCAATCCCTGAAGTAAACATCAACCCCAACCATATAAGACATGTGAACTATGCTGTTTTTTTTTTCTTTGGCCTTTTTAAACAGCTTCCTCACTACAGACGTTTGGAAGCAACACATTCTTCAGCCTCTTTTCACAGAGACATGCCCATTAACAAGCCCAATTAAGCACAAGTTATATGCCACCTCACTTTGTTCTTGTTATTACAACCAGCACCACAGAACTCCTTTATAACCCCCAGTTTTCTCTCCCCATCCTCCTACTTGAGTGTATTTCAATAAGCATTTTTCCCCAATCTCATCCTGAAAGCTGCACACACACATTCCCAGACTGTTTATAACTTTGTTCAGTGCCAACAGTACCCTTTAATTTAAGCACTCATGTCCATTTATGATGTTTTAATCATGTTCTACAAGCAGATGGGAAAATGTACAGTCAGGCACAAAGGAAAAAAAAAAACCAAACCTGGCCATTCCAGGTACAATCTTGCAGCCTGCAAACCTGACTTGGCAGTGGATGCCCAGAGCCAAATCCTGCATTGTGTTCCTGCAGAGGCCTCACCAAGCACCAGAGCATCCCAAACCCTCACAGAATCACTGGGTTGGAAGAGACCTTCAACATCACTGAGTCCAACCATGCCCCAACACCTCAACTAAACCATGGCACTGAGTGCCACATCCAGTCTTTCTTTAAACACATCCAGGGATGGTGGCTCCTTCTGTAAAAAATCTTCTCCTAATATCCAACCTATGGAAATATCTCTCCTAGCTCATCCTCCTGCTGCATTTGTCACCATCACACTGGTGTCTACTGTGTTTCTGTTAGAGCTCCCAGCTTGGACCAGCAAGTATTAACCATTCCTTCAGTAGACATGGCTTTGCCTTCTAGGCTGCTGAGTTGGATCCTGTTCTTGCTGCTCTCTACTCCAAGGTCATTCATTTCCTTTGTAGAGACCCTTTCTTGGAATTCAATCACTCCTTTTCAATATGATCTGCCAAGAAGTTTCATTAACCTAAATTTTGGGGAGTTTTGGTGGTTGCCAAGTTTATTTCATTACCAAAGGAAAATTGAAAAAGATCATGGAATGGTTTGGCTTGGAAGGCATGTTAAAGATGAATAAATTCCAATCCCTCTCCCATTGGAAGGGACACCTTTCACTAGACCAGGTTGATCAGAACCCCATCCAACCTGGCCTTGAGCACTTCCAGGCATGGAGCATCCACAGCTTCCCTGTACAACCTGTGCCAGTGCCTCACCACTCTCAGTGGGAGAATTTCTCTATAACATCTAATCTAAACCTCTTCTCTTGCAGTTTAAAGCCACTCCCCCTTGTCCCTGTGCAAACACAGATCTGATTTTGGTGTTTTGTGTAAGAATCAGCTGAGCCCTGGCTTGCTGAGAACATTTAGGCATTTATACAGACTGTTAAAATAATCCCTCTAAGTAGTACAGATGCAGCCCTTAAGTTCAAAATAAATTAAATTTACATGTAAAAAATGTAAGTAAAGACTAAACCCTGGGGTGCACCCCCACTACCTAAGAAACAAAACAGTAAGTTGTCCCTCATTTTCAGAAATCTCCTCTACACAGTATTAATAAAGGACAAATTACAAGGCGTATTTTACATGTGCTATTAAACCAGTAAGATTAAGTTTGCACAAAATGTAATTGCCTTTTGATGTGAGTAAAGCACAAAAAGCCCAGTCAGACACAGCACAATCTAATTTGTGACACAACCCCAAAATTTTTTGGTGATTGGTGCCACAACATCACAATTCTGATGTATTACAGTGTTAAGAGGTACATAGCCTTGACATAAATTATTTCACTTTTCCCTCCCGTGCATCTGAGGTGACAGACTGAAGGTAAATTTCTTCCTGACCATTTAGACAGCTCATTATTTCCCCAGAACTCTCCTGTGCCATCACTAATCTCTGCAATGTATCATCATTCATTTAAAATATCAATTTTCTGCAACCCATGTTTAACAGCACATTTTGTTTTCTAACTTTTTAATATTTTTGAGGACAACTTCCCAACTGAATTCTGCAAAGACTGACAAATGGCAACTCCCAAAACCCCGATGGCAAGACACCTTTATGAACTGGTTTCTCAGGTGACACAAGCTGTATTTTCTCTACTGCATGTGTTACATCAGGGCTTAGACTGGTTCTTGCAGTAACCAAGGGACACAAGAGCCAACTTTTATTTGGTACAAGCTTAAGGAACTATCAGTTTCTTGTTAGAAAAGGTGAAAGGTCTCTTCACCCAAAAGCATGTGCCTAATAAATGGTAATTCTTGCACCTACATTGTGAGCATCAAGTATGAGGTTCTGCAAACCAAGATGCAAATATCAACTTGCACGGCAATGGAAAAGAAAAGCCAGAGAAGAAAACAAAGCCTCAAAATAAACTATTTCTAGAAGATTTCTTCCATTTTTTCTTCTACAAGGTAATCAGTGTTGGGTGGGCTCAGATTCCATCAAAGATAACCTCATTAGTAAGTTTGTGAAGCAAAGGATGCAACAGGCAGCTGCACCCAGTGGCAAAGTTACATCATGGAAACAGGCATGGAAAAAACTTCCCCATAAGCATGACTTAAGTTATCCTATAGGTTTGCTTGATTTCACTGACAATGCAAAGAATTCATTAATTAACACAACCTGAGCAGCCTGAAGAACCATTAATTAAAAGTGAGGAGATCATATAAACTCTGTTTTACCTAAACTGCTCAGGTCTGACTGAAAATTCCTCCCTGGTAGAAAACCTTCACTCTTAGACAATAATGTTCTGTTTGAGCTAGGATTTTTGTCCTGAACAATCGCTTTAGTGGTCTACAAGGGTCTCCTTACCAGAAAGTGCCATCATAAATACATGGACTTACCCAATTCCAAATTAACAGGTGAAGCTCAGTTTTAAAAATTTATTCTACATATCAGAAATTTTTCCCATAATAACTTGATTCCATTGATATCCCTTACTCAGATGAGACTGCTCCAGCAGTGTTCTTGCAGTTACTTAGGGTTCAGATTTATTAAGTCTGAATAAACTGTCAAGTGTGTTGACTTAATCTCCACACTTGAGAGCAAAAAAAGTCATACCAAATATTCTTATTTGAATTTATTCCATAACTGCTATTTAAAAATGCAAATCTTGACTGTTTAAGAAATATCAGAATATCAAACTGATGTTAAAGCTTTAAATGGGGAGATTTATTCAATAATCAGCTGCCCAGGGTAATACATGCTACATCTTCCAGGCCAGAAACTGCTGTTGACCATTGTCATAGCAAGCTTGCTTTTAAGGAGAGTGAATTAAAATAAAGGGAAATAAACTGAAAGAAATCACATCTGGTTTGCTTCCTTGCACCGAGGAAACAGAGAAAGGTAGGCTGCAACCAAGCAGTTAGAGCTGACTTTCAATAAAGAGTAAGTTTTAAATTCAAGAAGAGCCTGGAAGAAGGAAAGCTTAGCTTACTGAGCACCAGGCACAATTTGCCAGCAGATATCAGCAAGCTCAGAGAAGCAGCAGCAGCACAGGCTCGAGGGGTTTCTCCAAGGAGCAGCAGGAACCCCCACTAGCACAGCTGGGGAACACAACACAGATAACTCACTTTAGCCATACCCCCAGGACTTTGCCAGTGAGTAAAGACCATTTAGTTCACAAAATCCTCTGTTTTCTTTCCATCAGTTGCTATATGTCCCCAAAGAATAAAAATTTGAAGTGCAGTAATCGGAAGCTGAAATTTTGCCAAGAGCGCGGCTGAGCACGAGGCAAGTCCTGGAGATCAATACTCCCCTGCAGGTGCCTTTCCCCAGCTGTCCTGCCAGGGAGAGCAAGCATCAATCTCTGCCCAGCAAACCTGCCCACAGAGATGTGCACAGAGAGTGTAATTAGACCCATGACAGCTCAAAGGGGGAAAAAAAAAAAAAGAAAGCACACAGCTCCAAAATTCAACTTCCAGCACAGTTGTTCACAATCAGGTGTTCAGCTGGGACTGAGCTGAGAGGTTTTAAATAAGCTCCCTGCAAAACTGAAAGACTTGAGCCATATTTTGAGCTACTAAAACAGGTGGGTGTTTTTTCCTTTAACAAGATACTCAGATCTGCAGGATTGAGCTTTTAAATCCAAATTTGGCACCTAATGGAGAGCAACTCCCCTGCCAAGTCAGAGACCAGCCCAGCAGCACAGATACCCCCCAGGAGTTGTCCCTTTGTGCCAGAGCAAAAGTCTGCAGGCCACACAGCAGGGAGGACCAAAGGGAAAAACACAGCACAGGCATGCAATTCTGCAAATGGATCCCCACAATTTAAAAATAAGTTTATGGCACTTCAGTGCATCCAAAGGATAGCTGCAAAACAGACCCTCAGGCAAAACAGCAATAAGAGAAGCTGATAGAGGATCCCCTAAGAAAATACCATTACCTAAAGGCAGCTTTTCATCTGGTAAGAGAGACTGCATCTCCTGAGTACATTACTATTTATGTCATATGCACACCAAGCTCACAGAGAAGAAACAGCAGTAAAAGAAATTAGAAAATAATATTTGAACCAAAAGGAGACAAAAATTCAAGAAAGATCAGAATGTGGTAACAGTATTCCTAGACAGAAGTATTAGGGAAGAAATAATGTTCAAGTCAGTGCTGAAGTTGCCAGAAAGTCACAGAAACCCAAGTTACTTGATGTTTCTTCACTAGCATCTTAGTATTTGGTACAACACAGCTACCAGTAATAGCAGCTTCCAGCATTAGCAATTTCTATTGCAATAAATCTTGGAATACCCAGTTATAAGAAAAGTCTTTAGTTAAAGCAAAGGTGAAATAGCTGTTGGGGAAAGAAAAGGGAGAAGTATGGCCTCAATTATTTTATATTTTGTACAAACAGAAGCAAGAACTCCTGTGGGAGATCACAGAGTCATAGGTAATTTAAAAAGGTGTAATATCATTTATTTTGTCCAAGAAAATAGTTTTATTAGTTTTACTATTGAGGTGAAAGGAACAAAGGAATCAATGTAATAATCCTAAAAGAAAAAAAAAAAAGTTTAATGACAAGCTGTAATGCATGAACTGCTACAAGAGAGGCCTTCAAGATGGTAGTTCTGCCCCAGCTTTTTACAAGATGTGGCTGGAAGATTATAGAGTGCATTTTACACTGGTTTCTGCTAAATGGTTACAGTAAAATTGTTCTGTTCTCCATTGTCTCTCTGGCATGCCACTACATGAAAATGGCTTTTTTATTAAAGTTACCTAATTGTGCTAAAAAAATACCATTGTACCTGCTGAAACACCAGCTCCTCCAATACTTTTAATTACAAAAACAATGACCAAAATTAATGCAAATTAAGGCAAGGCAAAACCAACAACTATTCACACAAGGAAGGTACTGGACTGAATACAATGAAACACTTTACTGTGCTGCTGCTAAGCAGGAGTCAGCAGAAGAGTTTAAGTGGTACTTTTATAGGTAAACTGATTAAAAAAAAAATCACCTTACTGCACTTATTTCCTAGCTCTGTCTTGGTCCCTTGATGTATAAACTTCCCCTTGGACTGCTGGTCAAGGCACCAGGGCAGAGACAAGCAGATGCCAGAAAAGAGAGGGGAGCCCACGCTGAGGCTCTGCCCCAAGACCATCAATTCAAAAAGCACAACAATTCACAAAGGAACTCCCCAAGCCCACTTGTTCAGATGAGGTTCAAAGATAACTTTTACCAAATCCAGACCCAGTGGCACAGCCTGGAAGCACCTCAGCCCCTGGGTCTCTTGGTTAAGTAGATTCCTTCACAACTTATTGATGCATTATGCAGTACTCAGCTGTTCCAGCACCCCTGCTAAATCCTTTCGTCCCAGCAAGTTAAACTTTGTGTCATTTGTCCCTGCTTGAGGGTGCTTGGCTCTCTTTAGATAGGCTCTGCATGCTTACAGTTCAATCGCTAACATACAACCTACTTTGTTCCACCTCTGAGCTCCAGAAATAGAACTAAACACCAAAACAGACATTTTACAAATAGACAAGGTAGCTTGTGACATCCAGCAAAAGACATATTCCTGACCTTGCAGCAGGCAGCTCAACAAGCAGCATTCTTCACACTCCTTATTAACATGGATTATTAAAAAATCACCCACAGCTCTGGGAGAGCACTGTAAATCCAGTCAAACCTCAAACACCATTGGTCTAAAGCAAATCCTTTATCCTGCACCCCTCCTTCCAAATGTCCCTTCCTGTAATGAGCCTTGGCCAGCTGCTCCATCCCACCCTCTACATGATGCAGGTGATACCCATTTTCCAAGGCAATTTGCCTTGAGGGGCTCTAGCTGTCCCTGGGGCTGGACACCAGAGACTCCTCACATGCTTTTAATCTATAGGATTATAATCTCTGCCTCATGGTTGTGCACTCAGCAGCACCGTGTCACAAACAACGGGAATCCTCATATCAGCCACACCTGAGGATACAAAGATTTGCCAGGGTGCTTAAGAGAAGTTTAAGTTTTACAGCAGGTGAAGAGCAGAAGTCCTTTGTTCTGTTCTCTGTGTACTTGGAATTGATATCACTTAATTTCACGCATTTGGGGAAGAAAACTATGCAATTATTACTCTGCACAGTTTGTATTTTGAGGTTTTAATATGCCTAGAGGAGAAGCTTTGGCTATTCTTGTTGAACAAGCACTACTCACTCAGCTATCCTGAGCAACATGCCAGGGCCACTAGCCTGAAGAATTTAGCAATCCTGAGTTGGAAGCCTCAGAACCATGAGATTTCAATTAAAAATTGCAATTTTTTACTCTTTGCTTTCTGATTTTTTTTATCATTTTCAAGGTTGAATCAATACCTACTTGCAAGTTTCCTCACAAACCCAAGAGCTTAAAAGAAGCTGAAATTCTCATATTAATTGCCAAGAACTGGAAACTGATACCTTAAGCAGGACAATAAATACTGCAACAAAGGCAGAAGTTGTGAAGTCTGAGAAATTCGTATTTCCAAAACAGGCTTATGACTAAGCTTGTGGAAGTTCTTAATTATTTACATTCAACACAGGAGACTCAAAGTTACTCCCAGGGTTATCAGAGTTGCTGCAGATTTTGAGACCCTCACTGAACATAACTGGCAATTCATATTATGACTTCAGTGGAGTTGTGTTGACTGATACCAAAAGGTGATCTCAAACTTCACCAAAAAGAGATGTTATTTTCAGTAAAACTTCTGTTCAGAATTAAAAGGAATCTTGGAGGTGCCATTTTTACCTATTAAACAATCTAAATACATCTGCACCTTGACCATGCTTGTATTGAAATATTTCAGCTTTCTTTGATGATATCAAGTTCCAGTACTTCAGAAATACGTTTATCAGTCCTTCTGGTTTTCTTCTCTGGTGACCAGCTTTTTCCTTTGATCTCCATGTAAGAGTTTTCTCCTCCATGGTCTTTGCTCCCACATTTCTGGTCTACTTCCAAGTATGAAACATTTTAGTTTTCCCATTAGCTTTTAACTTTTGTGGATTTTGCTTTATTGGAACTGGCAACATGGTGCTATTTAAACACAGCTCCATCTGTCAGAGTCGAGTCCTGCAGGTAGGGGTGTCATGTTTGATTTCATGTTATCATTTGTTGTGCAGTCAGAGCTAAAGAAAAGAAATGTTTACTATAAAACAGTTACCTTCACAAATTCCTTTGAGAATTGAATTAGGTTCATAAGGACCTACTTTTGTCCATGTGAACACAGCCCCTTCTGCACTGCCAGAGAGAAAACAGAAGGGATGTGCTCAGCTTTACTTTGCTCCTTGTGTTTCCTCCCCTCTCCTGCTTTCCATGTGTCCTAAGCATGTATGTGAATTGGAATGGCAGCATTACAGCTGATGGAAAACAATGTAGGCTTAAAAGAAAGCTGGCATTTTGGAGATTGAGTTTTCAGATTTGAAAAGGAATCTACTTTGATTGCCCAGCTTCAGAGCTGCTGCCTGGTATGAGGTTACATCTGACACTGAAAGAAGAGATATGGTTGGTTTTTATCCCAGCAGGACAACAGTTGTACTTCACAGTCAGGGCTTCCCAGCCAGAAGGGGACTGGATGGGAAGTAAAAACTTCATTTCCTGGAGCCTTTCTGACACGCATATCAAATAGGTCTGGTGAGTACCATTATTTCCTTGCAGCCTCCTAGATTGCTTCCTCTGTTCCTTTTTCTTCCCAAAAAGACATAACCTCAAAACCAGCAAAAATGTAATGTTGACTATAGTCCAGAGACACCACAGCATATCTGGGAAGCTTTGCAGCCCAATAGAGTGCTTGTCTTTTTTTTTCCACAAACAATATGTACATCTTGCATACAGGTCTCAATGATCCCACATTAAACAAAAGCCTTCATTTTGCTTTATCCTGGGCACTACACCATCATTGCCATTTTTTAAAGCCAGATAGAAGTAGCTATTCAGGTGTAAGAGCTTTCCTTTCTTTCTTTTCCCTTAAAACTTTCTTTTTTTTTTTTCCTTTCAAACAGCAGCATGACTGTTTCTAGCCTGACATTTCTGCAGGTGGACCTGCAATTCACACCATGCACAGCCTCACCAGAGCAGTGGTGCCCCAAGGCAGAGAGCGTGGCCAGCATCTCTCGGGCTCTCCCCCTTGGAGAGACACCACGGTCAAGTGCTGGCAGACAATCCATGTTCCAACAGGGAGAGAGCACTTCCCAAAGGACTGACATATGAGTCCTCCTAATATTTAGGAGGAGCTTGAGTGCTGTGAGGCTGTTCCCTTATGGGGAATCAGGCAGTAACTGGCACTAAGAGGGGTGAAGAGGGAGAGCAGCTTTCCTGCCATCAGGACCCAGCAGAGCTGAGGGGTCAGAGGGGCTGGAAGTGTAAACACAGGGAAGTGGGATGCAGGTGGAGGGCTGGGTGCAGCTCTCACAGATGGCCCTGCTGGCACAGACACCTGCCTCAGCCACAGGAGCCTGGCCTGACTCTGCACTTAGAAAAACAAACAGCTGGGGAAAGGCCATGTCTTAAACAATCAAAGCTCCTGTGCTCAGTAAATGTGAGCCATAAATCTTAGGGCTTACACTGACATCAGCACAGCTGACCCAGTGCTAGGCTGCTATCACAGGATCTGTGCTTTTAGTGCAAATAAAATACCATGTCAGGGGCAGGAATCAGCTAAGCCCTCTGCTATTTGCTCTGTTGCCATTGTAAGCACTTTTCCAGGAAGTGCTGCTGGAAGCAGCTATTTCAATTCACCCACAATTTGTTCCAAAGCAGATGGGACCAGATTCTCCAGACTGATGGAATGTAAACCATCACAGTGGATGCAGAATGTCCAGAACTGAGGATACACACACAGCCTCTCATCAAAGGTTGTAGTGAGCTGGGGATTTGGAGAGCACTGGTGTGCTGGACATTGTGCAAACAGCACAAAAAAAAATCATGTGCACTATGTAAAACTAGAAACAAAACTGCAAACAGATAGCTCTTATGTGACTTGTGCTCCAATTTAAACCAGAACAGTGCAACCCAAGCCCTGAACTAATGCATTAGAGTTACATTAACATTGCCTTTGCTGAGAAGGCTGCTGGGATTCTTGGGACTCTGTTTTCTGGTGCAGTAAATTTATCCACAGCCATCTTCCCTCTCAGTTATTTAGTGGCTGTCCTGCACACATGGGAGGAACAGGGGATAGCTGAAAAGCCCTCACCCTGCAGCAAACAGCTCCCAGAATCTCACTGCTCACAGTCTGCAAGGGCCCCAGAGCCTGAGCCTGAACCTGAGCCTCTCCTTCTAAACAACAGAGACAAGAGCAAACCCTGGATCATGTACAGCTCATGAAATAGGCCCTGAAGCTGACAGTACAACACTGGAATTAGAGATCTTTCATTTTGTTTGCCTTGTATTTACAGCTGCAAACATCAAAGGCTGGCTCACTGCACAGACCAACAAGCCCTTAAGTACCAGGCTTTGCAGAACAGCTGCTGCCTGACCAGGAGAACCACCCTTCAGGGCCACTGTCATTAACAATTCTGTAATTTATACTGATGGCAGTGCAGGGAAACAAAACCAACTGTTGTTCAGGCACCAGAAATCCTCTGCTGGACAGCCTGTCTCTCTCCAAGGGTTGTATACAGCCTGCTCCAGTTTAGGGAAGGATGGAAAAATGGAAGATGCTGCTGGTCACAGACATGTTCCAAATACCTGTCCCATCCTTGGAGCCAGCAGAGCAAAGGTGATCACCAAGGCAGACCTGGCTGCACCAGCACCAACCAGGCTCTTTTTGAGAAGAATTAGAAGTTTTAGCTCACCTGTTGCTTGCTTTTAAATAACATGGGTGACAAGCTGATTCAGGATTTCTGTGCAGTGATGTGTGAGCTTCTTGTGCCCACATCAAGCTGACATGACTGATGCCACTCAAGAAGACTGTGACACATTTGGGACCAAAAATCCTGAGCACCTTCACTACCATGATTCTGACAGCTACAGACCATGGCTTCCCCCCAGGGCTCTAAATCCCCGCAGGGATTGTACCACAGCAAGCAGAAGATTTCCCTTTAAGAGTTGCTTTCTGATTGTCATCTGTACCTTGTTTTTGTTTCTCTGTATCTCACCTTTTCCCATATTGGTATTTATAGTCTCTAATTCTCTAGATGCTTCTGTTTCCAGGCAGTGATGAGCTCCTCCTCACAAATCTCTTTTGTCTCCTCTTTGTCTGCAGCTTTTAACACTGCGCTGCTTAACCAACATGGGATTGAAATAACCAGAACTGAGACAATGATGAAATGCTGGAATCGTTTTTAAAAATAATGAGATCAATAAAGCTAAAGCCACGTGCATTTGGAACTGTGGCAAGACTCTGTGATGTGAAGCCTGAATGTGAGTGGAGAATTCCCATTACTGCAATTGTTCACTCACGTGCTCACTTCACTAACTGTGTTGCACACCCAGAAATTACACTGCCACAGGAGAAGTGCCTGCTTTAAATATTACACCCATCAATTTTACAAGTTAAAAATGACACAATTTCTCTTTCTGCACCAGGGTTTGTGCTTGGAGCAGCAATGGTTGGCTGGTAGCAAAAGGGAAGTGAGTGGGACCTGGGACAGCGGGGCAGGAGGGTGGAGGGACCTGGCTGAGCAGAAGGAGGGGCACTGAGATGGAAGTATGGGTCAGAATCCGGCCCAGAGGCACTGCTCAGGGTCTGCCTCAGTCCCACAACCAGTGGGGAAAACCAGAGGGACAAGGTTCAGGAAGCAAAGTCAAGACTGAAAGCTCTCAGGCTGTGCTACCACATTTACACCACACACTGCTCAACACTAAACCACTTAAAAACATTATCCATTTTTTAGGATTATATTAGTTTGCTATTTCAGAGGAGAATAAATTCTTAGCTAAATTTACACTGGTATTGCAAAAAAAAATTTTAAAAAGAGAAAGGAGGAATCAGCACCATACTTTGAGAGCTGTGACTGTGCTTCCCAAGTGCACTAGATAAGAGCCACGGAGCTCTTGAATATTGATATGCATCACAGATATACTAAAATAGAAAAGAGAAATCCCAGACTCCTCAAGAATCCACTGTGAGGACAATTGCCTGGGCTGTAAGAAGTCCAGGATTAACTCCCTGCTGAGCCAATCTCCCACTTCCCACAGGTAAATACCTTAGCTCAGAATGTCATGACTGCTCTAGGTCAGAAACCTCAGAAACCTTCTGCCCTGAACAAAATTACCCAAACTTTTTGTTTCAGGAAGAGCTTGCATTTCCAGATAATTTCACTTTTAATAAATCAGGGATGTTATGAGGGACAGTAGGAGACACTTTTTAAGAAATCAAACACTTCAAAAGAAAAAGATTCTGATGCAGTTCTAATTCTTACACAGCCTGAATGGGCAAGACCAATGAGAATAGTGGAAAGAATAATTATTCCTTGAGAAGAGGAAAACAGGCAAAGTTGCTTACCCAAAATAAATCTTCTGGGTAACCATTTAGTCAGCACCTTACTCAAAAGGCTATTTCAGATATTTAAAATGCATTCCTCCCACTTTCTGTCCCGTATAACAAACACCAGACAGATGCTTGTATTCTCATAAGTGTGAATCTTTAATTCTTCTTCTATCATCTGTTTTAAACAGCAGAGTCTGATCTTCCTGTGATAGAGTTGTGGAATCCCAATATATAAATCTGTTTGTGGTTTGTAAATGTCGGTACATAAGGTACTTGGGCATTTGATTACTGGCTGCCTCAAGCATACAAACTAGCATATTAAAGCCTTGGCATTCTTGTCAGAATTAACTAATCTTAATGCTTCTGAAAACAACTCTCACATGCAGAAGTAATTCCCTTCAAGGTTTTTCAAATATTCGTTCATTTAAGTTGCTCTACTTGTCCTTGTAAATGGCAGAATTTGTTTCAAAAAGACCCAGTTGATGACAAACTCACAGGGTCACATGGGCAAAGTATTGAACTCCTTTGATTTTAAGGGACAAATATGAAAGAAGCAGAAGCCTAAAAGTCTTCAAAGTAATCCCAGTCAAAGCCATACACCAGCACTGTATGCTGCTCCCACAGCTGTGACTATAAATAGGTATTCAGACCAAAGCTGTGAAGGAAAAACAAGTGAAAAAAAGGTCCCTAATTCCACCTGACAAATTTTCAAATATTCACAAAAATTGTAACAAATACCATCATTTCTCTGCTGACAAAAGAACTGATCTCTCCTCACTTATCCATTTCTGGCTCTTCTTGTCATTTAATGGAGCCCCCTCATCTTTCTTACTCAGATTCTTCTCAGTAGAATTCACTTTTGCCTTCTTGTTGCTATCACTGAATGACTTCTCTAGCAAAGCTCTTTTTGGTCCAGTACAGATGGAAAATATACATCATTTTCAGCTCCAGCTGAAATTAGAGCAACCTCCATGCTCAAAGAATGTCCCTTCAGGAGCCATGCACTGCCACAAAGAGATGCAGGGCAGCTTGAGTTTCAGTGCCAAAGACAGAGGGACAGATAAAGCACCTTCCCTCTAAAGAACCTGCTCTGCTCCATCTGTTCCAGTCTGTTCTGCCCTTACACTGCTCAAAGACATTTGTAACATTACACAGTGCAATATAATACACAGGTATGCAGTATAATGTTAAACAGAAGACTTGATTTCTCTTGTCTAATCAAGACTATTTTACATATTAGAGTTTAATCCTGTTTTTCTCCAAGCTAATTCAGTAGCATGAAGATTAAGCACTAACTGATGAAGGTGAAAACATACTTAGAACCTAAATGTTGCACTATGTCCATTAAGACAATCACTCGTGGATGATTGTAAAAGTATTATTCAAAAATTTCTATTAAAAAGCTGAAGAAAAAAAAGCCCTATAACTCCCAGGAAGTTACTCATTGTATTAGTTGGTGGGTTGGGTTTTCTCTTGTTCCTGAGCTTTAATTTTGAGCCACAGCAAAGCAACCCCATTTTCCACTTAATTTAGAAGTGGCAGCATGACACACCTCCAGAGAATCTTGCCTACTGAAAATGCTTGGATTTTATGCCAAGGGTTCATTTTTTTCTAAAAGAAAGTAAGGGATAGTTAACAGTAAAACAAAGTGTTAACCATTTGTCTAAAATTCTGCAATTTGTGGAAGCCTCACTGTGTCTCAGAAGACAATGGTAACAGTCCCTTCTATTCACTTTCAATTAAATGGAAAAGCCATAGGAATCCTACTGTTCTGACATGGGATAGTGAAAGGTTTCCATGGTCAGTGCAGCATGCAATTAGTGAAAACCATTACTTTGGAGTACATTGCCAGCACCCTGCAGGGAGAATTAGATCTTCACAGCTGCCACTAAGCCTAATTTTTCACAAGGTGCGTGGAAAGTTTCCTGCACTGAGGATTGAAGTGAACAACAAATGAGAGTGACTTAACCTGTGCATATTTTTATTCTGTTTTTCTGGTTAAATTAGAAGTAGGAATTGCAGTGAGATGCAATAATAATGAACACATCCATATAGATGTTTAACTGGCTTACAGAAGTGAGTTATTCCTTTGAAAACAAACCACAGGAACATTAAAGCAATACCTAAGGACTCAAGAGGTGCAGACATACCTGTCTGTCCAGCCATGGACTGGGTTTTCCACAGGAGGCTAAGGAATTAAATATCTATTGCAGATGGGTTTGATCCTAGCCACTTTGTGTGCCTCAGTCTGCTTCTTTAAATTGTGACATCCTCAGTCCACAAGGCCTCCTGAACATTGCAATATCTTCCTAGGGTGAAACAAAACATTCATACCCATCAGAGACCTCCAGCCACTGAGAACTCTGAACACTCCCACACCAAACTCCTGCAGTATCCCCCTCCCTCAGTTGTCACAGCAAAGGGCACCAGCTCAATTTGGACAGGCTAATTAGAAGGAGGGAGTGGGAAGCTGAGGTGTGTCAGAGGTGGCTGCTCTGAAACCTAATCCTGGAGCATTGCAAAGCCAGCCAGTAACACCAGTGATCCTGCAGGTCCCTCATGCTCACAGTCAGGGCACAGTAAGGCCAAGCTTTGCTCGCTCCCTGAAATGAGGATCTGCTGCAAGTACCCAAGCAAGAGATTTAAATTACAAAAAAATTCAGAAATAAAGCAAAGTGTCTCCAAACTCCTGCTTGCTCTCCCAAGGGATGCAGCACAGAGAGCCAGGTATGAAGTAGCTGCTGTGTGCTAAATCCCTGAGAGAAGAGAGCATTACACTGTAAGGACAAGTATTAGATATCCACAGAGACTTGGGTGCAGCTCTAGTGATGGACAGGGTTTTTGGCACCCAAAAGGAATATTGAATCTCTGTATAACAAAAAGACAAGGGCTGAGTTTCTGTAACCTAGGTGCTTTTGGCAATGCAAAACTGACTGTCTGGATCCAGCACACAGTCTTGCTCTATTTTCAAGGAAGTGCTGATGGTTTTGCTTCCCTATTTTTCTTGCTAGAGCTGGGACAAGCCCTAGAGAAAGCCACACTATGATGAAATAACTGGAGAAATTTTCTGAAATTTATAAGATTATTTAGAAACAGAAAAGTCCTCAGGTAGCATGACACACCTGAGAACTGTGAGAACTATGTTTGTCTGAAAAGTAAATAAATATGATTGAAAGCAGAGAAACACATTTCCACTTAATTACTATTTGCTCAATACCTACTTAAGACACATTTGTCTTTAGGAAATTAAATTAATTGTTCAACTCACCAGTGAAAGTCTACACTTGTGCATCCTATGATTATAGCAATCTCAAATTAATGACCCACTGATTCCTGATTATTAAAGTTTAATAGTTCTGTGATTAGCATTAAAAAATACAATGCATGAAGCTGGCTGAGGCAGCAGCACTGTTTGCTGTGCATGTGCTTGATCTACAAGTGTGAGTTATCACTTGCAACTCATCAGGAGGAGTGACACAATCAGGAATTAGCCACACACTGATGAATTAAACCATGATATTTCAGCAGGGACTTTTTAAATTGTCACAGACTTATAATACACAGATCCCTAGTTATTAAAGGTTGATGCACATTAAGCACCAAAAAAAGCTATAGACACAGCAACTCAAGAAAGGACTCATAACACAAAAATCACTGTTTAGACAAAATTTTAAATCCCTTAAAATCCCAACAGCCTCAGGAGGCTGGATCTAGTGTGCTTGTGGTGTTATGGAAAACCTGCAGTATTATCTGTTTCATGTTGCGATTTCTTTTCATTAAGGGATAACATGCACTGTGCTTCCAACAATAAATCTGGGGAATTAATCCTTGCTTCCTATGAGCTTGAATGACTGTAACTTCTTTTTAAACATCACAGAGAGTAGAATTCCCAAGAGAGAAAATATCTCTTATTTCAGTGAGGACTCAATTTCTAGGACTTCACAAATCTGTGATTCCTAATGTATGTCCTATCAATTTAGATATTTCCTTTCTACTCTCACACCATATCAAAGTAAAGTTTTTGGTGACATGTATGCCATGAACTTCCACTGGGCTCTGGAAAGATAATTTCATGATATCTATCAGCCATTTTTATGGCCAGTCAACACTAGGCAACAAATACCAGCTGTGTTTCCTACACTGGACAGAGGCTGGTTAATAGGGCACGTGGCACATTGAAAAACCCTGTAGGACTTTCAGAGAGGAACTCTAATCAAATAAAGCTCATTATTAAGGCCAGATATTTTAGATGTCATCAGTAATCCTTCTGTGTTTACATAAGACTTAACTTACCCCTTATTTGCACCGAGTCAGTAGCAGTGAGGCTCATTCACATGAAAAGTCCATTTTAACATAAATACTAGGAATATTCACAGAGATATTGATCTTTGATTTAGCCCTGCCCCCATGTGGTCTCTTATGTAGTTTTCTTTTATTAAAACTGCCACTGCCAAATACTTAGTAAAGTCAAGATATTTCTTGCCACCTTCTATTGTTATTTTTAGCTTTCTCCATCCACTTGTTCTACAATTTCATCATGATCTACCTGTGGCCTTCACTTCCCATTTTTCATTCTCTTTCAAGTCTTTCCAACTGACTGGCCATTTCTAAGTAGGTCCACACAAATCTTCCCATGATCCACACCCAGCTGTAGTGTACAACAGAGTCACTTGATGTGACTCATATTGGTTGAGCAGAGATATCTGAGCACTAAAACTCAGAGGAAACTACAATTCACAGACATTATACTGGGCAGGAAAAAGAAGAGACACAAATTCTCAGGTGTGTTTCTGTAGATGAGCTCTGATCTCAGGAATCTCTTTCCTTCCCCATAACAATACAAAGTAGTGCAACAATAATCCCATCAATCTGGGAAATTCTGAGTAATACAGTTTATTTTCATTTAAAATGAAAGGAAAGGTTGCTCTTGCAGTGGAATTTATAGCCTTTCAAGTTACAGGTGGGCATTTTCAGAAGACATGAAAGGAAATTGGGACAAGGAAGCATTATTAATAGTTAGCAACATGCTCTCTTGCTCCCAAATTTTCCCCCTTCCAGCAGCAAGTTGGCACTGTGAACTTTGTTTTATCAGAGAATGTTTTTTTCATCTTGGCAGAATGGATGGCAGGTTAGACTGAAGTTTAACAAAGAGGGATTCTGCTGATATACCCTAGTTGTGTTCTTTTCTTCACAAACTCATCTGGCAAATACTGTATGATCTTACTCAACTCCAGTTCAGTTCAGTGAAACTCCTGAAGTTCAGTACAGGTTCCCTACATTCAAAGACTGCATTCAGACTTCTCTAACCCATTTCAAAGGGTTTTGATGTCATCATCTCTGGAGACACCATCCTTGCTATAGCCCAGTCATATACCAGCTGTATCTCTAGTGGTAAAAGTTGTTCATCCAAGCAACTTTTCTTTCTCAGAATATGCAGAGCCTTTTTCCAGACACCAGCCTGGAAACACATTCCTGCCTTCTATCTTGTCCTCTTGACATCAGCTCTAAAAACACAAGCCTAGAAGTAAAAATGCTGCCTGTGAATTTTGCTGCCTTCGTACCCTGATCACCAGAAGACAATCTTTCCTTTTTGCTAGCAACATGCCCCATTTCATCAGGAATTTGAAAACTTCCTGTTGGCTTGAAACAAGCAAATCAGAAAACGCTCCCGTATGAAACAGAGCGTATTCCATTCCCCCAGGCAGTGCAATGCCCTGTGTAACCCCAGCACCAGTCAGAAATAGTTATAAATAAGTACTTATGACTACATAAGCTGACTTCTGGTGATAAACTACTTAATCATGAGCTAATGGCTCTCTTACAGTCAGTTACTCCAGTGCCAGAGTCTGCTGGCTCAAGTTGCCCTATATGCCCTTGTGTTAATTACTTTGACTAACTACAGGAGTGACTTATTAAATTTACTGATTGCCCTGTCTATAAACCAATATTTTCCAATTCTTCTGCATCTATAACCAGAGTACTGCTCTGTTTAGCACTGATAATTTTTCTTTGGCCTATGTTGCTTTTGTAGAAATTCAGTGAAATTTCCCTCTGTTTACAGGGCCAGATTCAGTGATTGTTTTGTTATAGCCCTCTCCAAGGGCAATTTTTCTTCCAACTCCAAGGTTTTAACATTTTGCAATCAGTAAAATAGACAAATATCATATGCCTTTGATATTAAGATATATGGGACCTCATTCAATTTACATCTTCTTCCAATGCTGCTGAAACATTCTTGCAATTTTCAGAGATGCTGGAGCAGTTCAGGCATTATTAGCAGAGCCATTTTCAATTTCTTTCAAGAACAAATTAATGTCATTATCATCACTATGCATCAGTGCCCCACCTGAGCTGACAATTATGAAAGGAAGAACACCACTGGAAAAAGTCAGAGACTTCCTCAGCATTACTAATTGTAATGCCAGGGTGCCTGTTAGTCTGCATATATATATCAGGCAATAAATTATTTCAGTCTACTTTTACATTTCCCATCCTCTCCCATCAGTAAATAGCATCTGAAATTCCTGCTTATTTTGGTCTTCCAAGACCAGAAATTTAAATATCTTTGCTTAGTGTGTCTTGAAGCAGACTGAAAAGGTCACCCTTCTGCTAGGTGCATTAAACTTGGCTCTCTCAGGTGCAGAGTTGGTGAGCACCTTGCTCCCCTCTCAATTAGTATAATTACTTATCACTGTACTTCACCAGTGGCAGAATCCAGAGCAGGCAGTGACACAGCATTGCCTCTGGTACTGTGGGGTAACAATGGCAAGGTCTCACATTTATTTGAGACGACCTGAAGAACAGAACTGTAATTTCTGGTGTCTCTAATGCATTACCTTCTGTACATGTAATTCCCTTCAGCTTTTCAGAGTTATCTGGATTTGGAGGTCGTGTGGCAGCACAGCAGAGGCTGCTCAGCACAGGAGAATTAAGGACTCATTAAACACCTTGGTACCACCTCCTGGAGGGAGTGCAGCTTAATTAGGATAAGGACCCAAGGCTTTCCGAGGTACAGTAGCTTCCCCAAACTGTTTTATGGCATTTCAGTATTGCCTAGAATTTCAGCAGAACAGGTTTATTTTTTTGCAATTCCCCCCATGCAGCATTCTGCATATATTGCAAAGGAATTTTCAGAAGACAGCACCTGATTATACCAAAGACAACAGACTATTTCCCTGGTCAAGTGACAGACTCCTAGGAGTCATTACCTTTATTTGGAGTAAGGAATGTAAAGAAGAGACAAACAATGTGGATTTCAGACCTTCTCTGTATAATAAAAATTTCAATACATTTTAAAAAATAGTATCATTATTTATATTAAAAATATTTATCCTGTATTCCACACATGGGAGCCATTGTAGAAAAATAAAACCAAAAAGCAATTTAATACATTTCAGGTTTGCCACTGAGCTGCTATTTTACCAGGCACTAGAATTTAATAGTTACCCTGTATCATCATGAAGCACAAAGTTTTGTGAGTCCATGCTGTTCTGGAAGTAAGCCAGGCAATGAAATAATGAGGGATTTGGACATGAGTCAGAGATAAATGACTCTGAATATTAAAGAAGGAAGGAAAAAAAAAAAGAATAAGAAATATAATTGACCACAACAGAATAAAAATCTCAGTGTTTTAGAAATCATTGGTCATTTTTCTAATGCTGCAGCCAGAAAGATAATGAAGAACCTAAACCCAAATGGCTTTCTTTTCAGAGATTCTGAGCACTCTTTCATGCAGCTGGAAGGGTTTCTGCTCAGTTTAAATGCTATTTCTTTCTAAAAGAAGTAATTTCCAATACTACTGTCTGTCACCTTTCATAGTGTTATGACTACAAGCAGTCAAAGCCTTATGGTGACACAGACTTCTGTTGAAAAAGACAATTAGTTCTAAAAAAATAATGTTTCATGGTGAAGGCTTAGATTTGCAAATTTTATAAAGCTTTTCTACTGGAAACCTGGGTCAGACTTTTCAACTTTGGAGTACATTCAACTTGGAAACATTTAAAATATTGCTCCCAAGGAACCAGAAGCATTATGAATCCCACTGTGAATCAAAGAATTTAGGGTCAAGGCAGTGCTTGGCACTTCACAGATCTAGTTTCTCTGTCACAAAATTTTGATCTTTAAAATTACCAGCCTTCTGTTCCAAGATGATGATATTAAATAAAATTCAAAAATCTCAGGCTACCCAAAACCCATATTTGCAAGTGTGTAAGATCCAATTATTCAGCAGCCCAGGTACTTTTTGCAGACTGAGGTTTCACCTAAAATGAGACAAATTACATGGCTTTGGTTCTAATCTCTTGGAGATCACAGGGAATACATTTCATTTCACAAAATGAAATCTGTCATGTGTCATCTATAAGCCTTTTTCTCATTTTTTCTGGACTGCAGCTCTGGACCTAACATAAACAAAATATATTTTTAAGTATGGGAAGTTAAGACTCACAGCCAGCTTTAGACAGTGAGATACCCAAGGACCATTTCTTTACATTTCTATAGAGCTCCTTGGGACCTCTTACTAGAATGCCTAAAATAATCATTAATATAGCAGAGCAGAGTTAGAGGGGTCCCAAGACACATGTGTAACTTGAATTGCAAAGAGTAGAAGATGAAGATTTGTGCCTTTTTATTTATTTTTTACCACAAAGACAAATCACCTTTTTATCAATCCACACTCCAAGCAGTAAATTATGTGTTATGGAAATTATTGATAAATATAAATTCATATTCCTCAAGTAAGCCCTTCCACTCAATGACACTCCAAGAATGGGGAAGAAAAAAACCCAACTTCTCTTGATACAAGGCACAAAGGATTGATGGGCTTTAGAACCAACTATGAGGAAAAAACTCAGAAAAACTGATTCCTCTTCCCCAAATCTACCTTGCTGAAAAGAATGAAAGACCCACTTCCTAAGTTCCCTTCCAGATATTCTCTAAAGCTTCCTCTACTTTACCTCCTTGACTGTTTGATCAAACCTATTTGCTAAAAATAAATAAATAAATAAATATTTTTTTTAAAAAAAGGTTATTGACTTCTAAAACCTTCTCACTACAGATGGATCAATAAAGCCTCCAATGGAAAAATCAGCTCATATCTCATTGTCCTTGCTGCATTTGCACTGAGAGTGATCAGAGACACGGGGGCCTTGCTGATCTCCTGAACTTCCCAGGATGTGTGCTAGAGGGAATAGAGTGTGTGGATGGATGGATGCCTGTACATCAGAGACTACCAAAAACACAACATAAAAAATTTAGCTAACACACATCCTACATAGGAGAAAATAACATCTTGCATGCAAATTTTGTTAAGAAGTCCTGAGGATTCTTTTCTGAAAGTGGTTTCAAATGTTATCAGTGGATTTCTCTTTTCCTGCTTCTCACTAATCAGCATTGATTGGCTGGGCTGTGTACAGTGTTGTGCATGCAAACCAGGTACAAAACTGTTGTTAGCACTGGAAAATCACCTGCCTTCAAGCTGCACCCTGTAGATGCAAATTTAGCCTGCTTATAAATGGAAAGCTTGAGAGGGGTACAGTATGCCCCTACAGCAGCTACAGCTCAGAATATTAATCAGTTTGAAATATATTTAGACTGGATGAGCTGGGATTAATAACATCTCAGAGATAATAGATCTTTCTTCTTTACATCATCAATCCAGGTTTTACTTTATTACTGTTTTATAGCAGCATGATGGCCCCTGTGAAACAAATTGGAGGTCCTGACGTTTCCGAGTGAACAGCTTTGCCCACATGTCAAGGTCTTTCATCTGAAGCAGTATTTGTGGTCCCAGTAGAAAGGTGAAAGCCTGAGTGAGCAAAAGTAGCCCAGACTGGGATTTTCAAAGGCTGGATCAGGGCACTTTGTCGGACTCAGAAAGCTCCTTTCTTCCCCTACCCACCTCAGGGTTAGAGAGCTAACCAGGGCTGGAGAGAGCTGCTCCTCATCACCACCTCAGCACTGCCAGATTCTCACTGAACACCGGCATGGCTCCAGCAGGGAAGGCTGAGAGGGAGGATTCCTCTGAAATGCAGTGGTTACAGTGCTCTCCTGGGAAGAGGAGAACACATCAAACATTCCTCTGCATCCAAAGGAGATCTGCTGAGCCACATTTCCTGGTGGGTACAGCTGGTGCATGAGGTCATAGGGCTCCTGTCCTCTCTTCTTCCTTGACAGGAAATTCAGGTCTCAGAACAAGAGGGGTCCCAGGCACTGGGTGGTACCAAACATAGTGCAGCACTGCAGCTGTTGAGTCAGGGATGGAAGGAAAGACACCAGTCTTCAGGTGGATTAGAAGGCAAAAGCCAGATAAATGAAAGTAGCAGGTCCTTTTATAATGTGACTTGCTAAGGTGAGACTTGATTGGACTCAAAGTAAAAAGCTCTCACACTATTGGTGAACTGTGAATAGCACACTCCGAAGAGCGTGCTATCTATAAACATATCTATAATCAAGGGTTACAGAAAGAGAGATAATAATTGTTTTAATTCTTTTCTCTACATTTCCCACAGCTTCTCCCAGTTTCCCAGGAAAATCCTGGGACAGCTATGTCTCTCTCTGTTCAGAGAATATGTGATTACCACACAGCACTGTAGCTGTGCTGGCTCCCATGAATAAATCCAGACTGCAGCATTCCTGTCTCAGAGTTGAAATCCAGCCCCACCATCTCCTCCTGCATTTTAGCTGTGTGCTTCTCACACACCCTGCTCTGACTGGCCTTATCCCACAGAAAGCCAGTGCACCTTCCTAAGCATAAGTGCTGTTCAGAAGACACATTGAATTAAGACATTAGCAGCCATTGAAACCCTTCCCCAAATCCTTTTTTAGGTCTGAATCTAAGACTGGAAGACACCAAATTCTGTGTCCATCTAGGTCAGGCAGCACTTGAGGCTGGTCCCCTTTTACTGTGTTGAACTCAGCATTCCTGAACCTCCTGCATGCACTGGGCTGTGTATAAGGATGTCCATATAAGCACAAGCTTTGCCATACCTGCAAATCAATACAGGTATTTTCATGGATGCCTCCCATTGTTTACAGCTGAGTCAGGAGCTTAAATATCTCTGAAAATGGGATCCTGCAAGTCTTCTTTTTCTAGCCTCAGCCCATCAGGCTTTTGTTCCCTATGCTAGGAACAATCATTTTTGGTTACAAAAGGCTTACACTCAGACCTTACTGATGACCTAAATACAGGACTTCAATTTCTGAGAAGTGATTTTGAAATTAGAGATAAATACGGCACACCTCTTCTGCACCATGGTTTCCAACTTATTTTACTGCTGAGTATCAGCCTAAAATGAGATTTTATACAACCCAACCTAAAAATGGAAGTCTATCATAGAACTGCTGATAGACTCCGTGTAATATGATATATTCCAATGCTTTTAAAATTCCTTACCTACAATTTAATTTTAAGAAAAAGAGCAGAGAAGAATGAAATCTCACCACTAATACAGTCTTTTCACTCTGAAAAGATCTTAGGGTATTCCCATGCTTTACCCAAGGGTAATTCACCTTTCAGTTGCTAGGAAAAAAATTGCCATCTCCATAAAAAGAATTGCCTCAATGAACTTGACAAAACTTGAACTATTCCATTAATGAGATTTTAATGAGTTACCCAGTAAAGATAAGGGAATTTCACAAGGATTTTTTTTCCCTGTTCCACAACTACAGTTGTATCACAATAGACTAAACACATCTCCATGAAAACATTTGTCATTCTTCCCGGTTTTACAGAAGGGCTAAATTAGACCTAATACTTCTTGTGGCAGTTCTGTAGTGCTAGTTACAAAAACACCTTTATGCTTTTCTACCAGCAGCAGAAACCTTGTTATTCCAAGCACTGAAAGTTGACCAACTGGATGCATCTCCCAGGCCACGTTTTGCTAGTCTTGGCAAAATAACCTCAATGCAGAATTTATTTCTTCTAACATTGCATTTATTTAAACACTTCAGCCTTTTGTCCCAGAAACAAAAAGGGATCAACAGTCTCATCTCAGAAATTTCAACTAATACTCATGATCTAGATTTTTCTGGTGTTACTTCAGGTCATTATCAGTATGTTGGGTATTTCCTTATGTATGAACTCCTCTGGATGTTTGTTCTGCATCATGCAGATCCCCTTTCCATAGGATCCTCTTTTCCAGTTGTATATCTGTGGCTGTCACCAGCATTTCTCTTCTCCAGCTTATTCTCTGCACCCCTGTACCCAGGAAGGAGGATGGGGTTGGACAGCTGTGGGCATTTCCCAACACAATTACACAAAGATCTTACTTGACAGCTATCACACCTCCCTTAAAAATAGAAGGGGAATCCCCACAGTCACTTCATTTGCAGTAGGGAAAGAGATAATATTTATAATATTTTTAAATCAATGGAAAAGGAGAAAGAAACATTTCTTGAATCTAAGCTATTCTTGACAGTTACAGCTTTTACATACTTTTAATTCCAGATCCTCTCATCTCCAGCAGTAACAAATTTTTTGAGCAAATAAATTACCACAGAAGTAGAAGAGTGCCACATACTAATTACACTCATAATTTGTGAGGAAATTAAATTGTTGTGATCACTGACAGGGAAAACAATACCCAATACAGTATTTGTTCAGAACAAATATAAAAATAAAAGCCAAAACCAAGCAAGAGTAACACTTCTCTTTGAACTCCTAAATTGTTTGTTTCAATTAGAAACTAACAGGCAGACACAGCAGAAGCTGACCACCTCAGAGGGATCAAAAAGGACTTCTTCAGCTCTCCCTTGAGGACATTTGCAATTGCAAATCAGGCCATGGAACAAGCCCAGAGCAGTAACAGAAAGCTCTTCCAGCCTGAATGTAATCCAGCTCTGAGACACTAGTGAAGCTAATTTATGTATCCTGGTTTAATAACCCCTTTTACGATAAAAACCACAATAAAGAAGGTTTAACTACTAATTTTTATAAAGTGTCTTAATATTAAGTTTTTGGGTAAGTTTAGAAATTGGGCTTGTGTTTTTTCCTTCATTTTACCAAAGGCTACAGCACAAGAGCAGCAGTGTCACCCCAGGTGGGTTCCAGCAGCAGAGCTGGAACAGCAGTGCTCAGCTCTGGGGTATTCAATGGTCCCCTGGTCCAGAAGGCAATCAGGAAACAGAGGCACCACTGCCCCCTGACCACCAGTTTGTCCAGAGGTGCTATTTGTACCTCTGGAAGCACTCCTGACCAGATGGTCTGGAGGGTACACAGTGAGGAAGCAGAATCAAGGATCATGTTTAAAGTTCTTATCCTGAGCACCATAAACCTCTTTCACTGTATGTCCATTTTCCCTTTACATTAATCTACAGATGCACCCTGTTCACCATTCTCCACCTCAATCAGGGCATATGCATTACTCAAAAAGTCCCAATAAAATCCAAGTGTGGTTATAATTTTTCATAAACTGTAGAAAATCAGCTCCTTTTTGAGGTGACACTTTGTTTCAGTGTTTGGTTTCTCCACTCCCACACAGGTTTCAGATTGCCTAAAATGGCACAAGGACTCTGTTGAGCATGATTTATTGCCTTGATTTATTGAACTGAGCAATGACAGAGCTCCCACTTGACAAGTTTTCGTTTCTTCATGGCAAGTAATTAGCCTTCATATTGCCAAAGGGCCCTTCAGCTGCCCTGTCAATGCTGCTCCAACCTAATGAAAATGCATCATCTTATCATGGTAAGACATTTACATTATTCACATGCTGCTTTCCAGTAGCCTCTCATTAGCTCCAGCCTGCTGGTTTATTTGTAGCAGCAAAACAAAAAATACGATGCTCAAGGAGGAAGGGAATCACCCAGCTGCAACTTTGCCTCTCTGCTGGGTTAAAATGACGTCTTCTGACACCCCCATGCCAATGATTTTGAAGAGAGAATGCGAGGATCTACACCCCAGCACACATTCCTGGCTATATATTTTCTTTTTAGCCTTCACAGAGCTGCATGCTGTCATTAGGCACAGTCACAAATAACAGGTAGTGTTATAATCCTCACTTCATCACAGTCATAATCCCTCTCCTACCTCTTCCTCCTGACAGGTGCTTTACAGCTCTCTGATCCTGATACCGACCTCATCTCCTGCCAAGCTGCCAGGGCTCCAGCAGCAAACAAAATCTATAACCACATCCCTGCTTCTTCCCTGACTGCCTGGGGGGAGGATAAATGTCAGTTCAACAACCCTGCTAACTCTTTCAGGCTGGGACCAAGCCCTGCAGGCAGGCAGTCCAGCTGGGGAGGAAGAGGAGTAGTGAGGGCATGTGCCCAAGCCACAGTGCTGCCAGGGTTATACACATGGTCTGCTGAGAAACCCCATAAAATCACACAAACAGTGATCCCCCTGGAGATTTGCAAAGTACCTCAGCACCTTAGCACACATCACACACAGACCCACCCAAAACACTTTAATACAGCCAGTGCAGCTGCCAAGAGCAATTCTATCCAGCAGCAAAATCTTTAAGGGTGTACCAGACCACCTTGGACCCCTGGCTAGGAAAACAGATTGTGCAAGAAAAATCACCAGGTGAAAGTGAACAGACAAGTTGCCACAAAATATAAATTCAGCCAGGCTCTCTTATAAACAAATCATGACAGATCTTTTCAGAACTCTTTTAGCATTCCAATCCACAGATTAGGACTTTAAGGTGCTTTCTCCACCTTGCAATTATTTTGTTCCTATTTCTGGGGCAGGGAATCTCTTCCACATCCACATAGAACTGGTCTGTCTCTTGATTGGGAGTCTGGACTGCCAGAGGGAGAAATTAGAAAGCAAGGCATAATTATTAAGAAAAACTAATTTCCTCATCTGGAATGGATGCTGAAGGAAGATGAATTTTACCTTGTAGACTTCAAAGTTTTCAGTGAATTGCCTAATCTATAGCAAGCATTTTCAGTCTGCCATCAGCACATATTAAGAGGGATGAATCCTACTAGGAGACAAGCACCTGGCAAAGGTACTTCTACAGAAAGTTGCTCTCTTTGCAGAAGATACCTAATGGCCAGTGAAGTATTTACGTAGTTTACATTTAAGAAGCCAACTTCCATCTGGACTGCCAGAGCCCTGCTTTGGTCATGCCAGAAAACTGTCTAACCCTAGGTGGATGCAAAAGAGTAAAATAGGCAATAAGGTCCCCATAGCTCTGTTAGACTGTGGCTTGTGTCTTTCCTCAGACCTTGCCTTCTCCAGAAGACATAAAAGACAGAAAAGAAAATCTCACCAGCCTCTGCTTAATCCTATCAGACAAGGAAAGGGAGGAAGAGTGAAGTACATTCACGGTCTCTGTACTCCCACTGGATTGCACACCTGAGAAATACAATTGGAAATATTCATGAACTGGGCATATTGCTCCCAGCAAGTGAGAGATAACAGATAAAACGAATGTTCTCTAAATCCCACATTCTTCCCCACAGACCCATTGGGGGATGATAAAGACATATCTAACTCCAAGTTCTGGTTTTCTGCTTCTGCCTTTTACTGTCCATAGAAGGAATGCCTCATCATCAATCTGCTACTTACTCTCTTGTTTTACTTCAACTTTCAGGACAAAAAATTCCCTGATGTAAAACAACTGTCCAGTAGAGCAAAGTCCAAAATAGATGTATTCTTCTGTTTGCTTGTGTTTATTTTTGCTGATATTGCCTTTGATACTGACAGTGTATCTTTCTTTCAACCTTCAAAGCACTTGGAACACTTTCTACTACCCACTTAAGAAATATGAGATACTCATAAAACATTACTTGGGAGTCACAAAAATTGAGATGTCCTACAGCCATGTATTCTGACCAAAAAAAAAAAAAAAGTTTGATTAAATTCATGCTATACAGTTTAAGTGTTGCTATTCCAACTGTGAGCAACTAGATACTTCATCCTGAGCTTGCTTTTCAAGGCAATGCCTTAGGAGGGTCTTTAGTCATCGTTCCCTCCTCATTTCAGAAGTTTCCCCATGCCAGTGCTATTATGCATAAACATCCTTGGAAGCTGTGGCAGAAAGCAGATATTGGGCTTCTGCTATTAAGGCCAAAGGCTGCAGATAAATAAGGTTGTGGGGACCCAAGGGAATATGCTGTATTTCTTCTAATTGCTTTTTTCATTTTCAATCTGAATGTTCAGTGACAAAAGCCTACTGAAATTTCAGGGTAGGGGAAGAAGGGTAAAAACAGAAGAATAATCACTTTTTCAAGTTTCCTTGAGCCCTGAGGAAGATTCAGTGTGAAGGCTTGAAAGTCAAAAAGTAGGTCCTGCTTTTCCATCTGAGTGATCAGAAAAAAAGAAATATGCTGAATTTGCGTGATAATTAAATCCTAAATGGAAAAATGAAAAAAAGGAGCAAAAGCTGAGAGTTGAGAGAAAACTAAAGTACATTTGTAAGGATTTTAATGACAAAAGAAAATCCACCTTCTTTTCTTTCCTTTGACCCACTTAATATCAATTTTATTGAAATCTGGCTGTGGGTCATGTAAGCTCCAATTTCTCTCCTTTAAGCAGTAGGGAGCTTTCTTGTAGGCTGAGGGCTGTATGGCAGATAAACAGGCTCCCTAAGATGTGGGGGCTTTTCAATATCATTGATCCACTTCTGTCTCCCTATTCTGCATTTCCTTATGAAGCCTTGCTATATATCTGCCAACTCTGGAATTCTTATCTATCCACCTTGTTTGTTTTTTGTTGTTGTTGTTGTTGTTTCCCACTGACACTTTTCTTTCCTTTCTCTTTTCTTTTATGAGAAATCCCCCTAATATTTCATTATTTCTTCTTTGGTCACATCTCCCTTCCTCAATTCCCTGTGGTGAGGGGATGCTGTCATTCCCCGTTGCATGTAACCCATCCAGGCAATGCTGGCATTTCCCTCCTCAAAGTACATTCCACTGCACAGCTCAAAACCAGAGAGGTTTGCATCAGCCCTGGATCTGGTTTTCTCACAGATTTCCCAAGCCCTGCTGAACTGCAAAGAGCTGTCTTCAGAGATGACAATTCACATGCGGACAGCTCATCTCTGAAAAGCTTTCTGTACTCACCTTGAGGAAGACCTGGTGAGAGCAGGGGGAAAAGCTGTGTATCAGGGATTCTTTCCTGGATTGAATATTGTTCAGTGGCTCTGAATCTACAGGCCAGTTTGCAAAGGTGGGGTGCAGCCAAGATGGGAATGCAGATACAGATGGCAGCAGGAAGGCAGTGGCAGGGCAGAAGATGATCTATTGTTAGATCTTGACAAGCTGGCACCAAGTCCTACAAGCTGCTGAGTTAATGAGTTATGAGGACAGGACTGGAATAAAGATGTCCCTCAAGATAAAACTGATGTCCTTCAGGCACTGAAGCAGAGGCCTTGGAGAGAGGCTGGGTCAAGAGCAATTACAGTTAATCAGTACCAGCTCTTCTTGCTGCAAAGCATCCACAAATCCCTTTCATTGTGAGTTACCACTCTGCCCCTCAGAGACCTTTACAATACACCTTTCTCAAGCATCCTCAAGCAAAGCAGATTCCTCCACAGAGCCCTTAACTACAATTTTCAGCTCACCAGTGTATTACAGTCCTTTGTGTAACTCATCTGAGTCAAAGTAATACAGAGATTTTGCTTGCAGCAACAAAGTAAACACTAAATCTCCTTTTTAATTCATGAAAGGCTTATGCAGAGCCAATAGGTTTTTATAGCATTGCCAAGAAACCAAATATTCTGCATTTCTCTGCTTCTCTTGGTCTTGCAGAGTTCCTCCTCTTTATGTGAATTTTGAAGACTAAACTAGACACAACTGAAGGTAAAAAAAACCACCAAGGTTTAAAACTTTTCAGCAGTGTTTTTCAACATTTTACTTTTTTTTTGTTTTGTTTAAAACTTCCAAAAGAAAAGAGTTTTTTTAAAAAAAGAGGGGTTTGGGGGTGGTGATGTCACAAGCATGATCCAAAACCTAGTGGCATAGAGACTGTTGAGATGCACACTTCTCTAGTCCATGCACCCCAGTGAAGGAGTCCCCCAAAATGCAATAGAAAGGATTTCTGCCCTCTATTGCTGCATTCTCACAGAGAGGGGGAACCCAAGAACTCTGACAAACAGAACAAAATCAGAATGGAGCATCATAAGGGCTTCAAGATATTACCTCTGATATCCTTTTCTCATCACTTTGTCACATCTAGATTAGATGTTCAGCATGTAAGAGGTTGCAGAAGCTACAAACAAGAAACATTTTTTTATCATATGAAAAGAGATAGCAGTAAAACTGCCAAATATTATATATCCAAAACACCATGCAGAAGAGTTAATAGAAAACTCACTTTAGTACACATAACTCCCTTATCTTCCTCACAGACCTGTCACAGAAAGTGTATTAGCAGAGTAAAAATGGGACTCTTGCTGGGTGACATTACTTGTAGCACTAATGTGATTATGAGAATAAGAAATTGGGGGTATAACCTACTTCTTTTTCTTTCAATATATTTGTTCAGTAACAGAAATTTCATTAGAAAATAAGAAAACTGGGGTGAGGATGCATCTCATCAATGCTTGGGTGGCAGAGTAGGAAAATGATGATAACATGACAGGTCTTTTTTAAATAATGAGATATTAGAGATGCCATCACAGAGTTTATATAAAGTGTACAAGACATAAAGTGTATAAGACATGTACAATTGCATCTAATCTGCGTGTATAATGTCCATTTAATGTATATGCCAACAGTCCCTATTTGAAATGGCTGATATGAAATCCTTACAAGAGTTAACCCAGAAGATTCCATGCCTGAAACTCCACACAGAGCGGAAATTACTCACAGTTAAAACAAAGAAGGGTGAAAGTGGAAATTACTGATCCACACACTGGACAGGATAACAGAGAGGGGACTGAAGTATCACTCTTAAAAGTTTAAAAGTTCTTCTGCAGAAGGGAAGGGCATATCCCAGTGTGCCTCTAACACTGGGACTCTAACACCTCTGGGAGGTCAGTGTTCCTCCCAGAAGCACAAAAGGCAGATAAGTGCTCCCTGGTGGACTCTGACCACCCTGATCTGTTTTGTGCAAACCCTGGCTGAGCTGTCTTTGCAGCTTTTGAAGATCCTCATATCCAACTAAGAATTTTGGCATTACAGATGCCAGCCCAACATTTAAGAGGAAAAAGATACACTAATAATACAGTACTGGATAAGAGTATTTAAAAGGGTTTTTTCGTTTCAAAAAGATCAGCTAAACTTGTTTGCACCTTCTAATGAGTTCCCTATGTATTCAAAGAATACAAATTGAACTAGAGGAGATATTATACAATTTTTATATAATTTATTAAAATAAATCATAATTAGTATAATATCATCTGTTGATTCTTGTTATTTGTTACAATTAGATGAAGGAACAAATAAAAAAAGGTATTTTAATTAGATGTTTCTTCATTTTAATATTTTTATCAGTACTCATTTCTTAACAAATGCAAGGCAACCATGTCATTTTAGGAAAAAAGCCTGGGAAATAATTACATCCTTTAATAAAATTCAAAAACTCTTTATCCTTTTCTTGTTGTTGGAAGGTGAGAAAACACATAAAAAAATGCACAAGGGTACAACTGCTCTGGTGCAACCCCAAAGACTTCTGCTTTCTGCAGGTCATGTTAACAACACATTTATGTGTCAAATCCAAACTGTCAATGCTTCAAAGTGCCAAGAGGGAAAAGGGAAGCAATACTGGAAGTAAAAAAACCAGGGCTCACAGGGACATGGCAAGTTATTATTTACAAAGCAAATTTGGGGGTTTATTCTCTGATAAGGACTTCAGTTATCAACTTTGGTGAGCCATTTTAAGAAAGGCCTCAGTTCCACAGTCCTGCCTAATTTCCATTTAAGCAATGCAAATCCAAATCACAGTCCTGAGTGAAATCATGCAGGTGACTTCTTTCCCTGTCCTGTGTGCTCTCTCCTCCACCTGCTGAGCTCTGCAAGGAAGTGCTTGACTTCCCCCACACCTTCGAGGGGGACAGTCGATGTCTGGCTTAGCTTAGGTCACAATGTCCTGGGTGAAGTGATGAGCAGTAATTTTAAAGCCAGTACAACTCAGTGGCAAAGCTAAGCTGAAGTGTGGGCCAGAACTCTTGGGACCCAGGCTTTGGGAATGAAATTCCAGGTTGATGCAAACACAGCCCCATCATTAGGGAAGGAAGAGCTGGAAACTGAACTACTACAGGAATGTGACCTCTAGAAACTGATAGGTCCTGACAACATCCACTGAGGGTAGTAAGAGAGTGATTGCTGGTGTTGTGAGGCCATTCTCCATGATCTTTGAGAAATAATGAAGGGGTCAAGAAAGAAACTGTTGCTGTTTCATTGCCACACTCCATGCAGACATTCATGACACAAACATTGCCTTATTGACTTCAGTAGCCACAGGACAGCTTAAGACACTGAAGAAAACAGTTTTAGGAAGGCAGAAGCAATGGGTCCAGAGGGAAAAAGGGTTGAAATACAATCCTCAGCTTTTGCTCAGCTACAGCTGCCCTTTCTTTTAGCTGGGCTGCAAGGTGTGTGTGAAATATTGACAGACACAGGGAGAGTGTGTGTGCATAGGCAGCTAATGTGGAAGATCTTGGCCTGTAAGACTGTGTTGATACACAATCTTCAAGGGGTGGAATGCAAAAATTCCCACTAACATAATAGGAGCAGTTAATTAAGAACAGAAAAAAGGGAAATAGTGTAGGGAAAGAAGAAAAAATTCAAAAGAAAGAATACAAGGCATATTAATCCATGCCTGGCCTGTAACAAACAGAAGGAACCCCATCAAAAAAGTTTAACTTCAGTGGGAAAAACAACCCAAAACCAACCAATTTTAAATAAAAGTTTAAAAAGGAAGAAACAGAAAAGAAATTGCAATTTCACCTTCAGATAAAAGCCACTAAGAGAAAAAGAAAGTACAGAATGTAAAAGAGCATTTTCTTTAAAGAAATATTTTACATATTTCAATTCTCATGTTTCCCTTGGGGTTTGCATATTTCAGTCACACAGTTATCCAATTAAAATGAAAACTCTGCATTATCCTTTAGGCGAGGACAGCTGCCAGCTGCTAAGTTTTATAAAGTCTTTAATCTTGTCCATAAATATTTAACAAGAATTGGTTGGTACACAAACCAAAGTAAAGTAAGAAATCAAAGGCATGAGCTCTGCAATAACCTCTGTATTGTCTGAATGGAGATGAACTACTTGAACAAAATCATGACTTTTCCCTTTTTATGTTAAAATTATTATTAAAAAGTATTCTGGCAACTTTTCTGATCATATTCCCATTTTCTCCTCCTCATGTAATGTAAAAAAGAGAAAGGAAGAACTAAACATTTCAAAATCGAGATAAATCTGTCTTTTCCAAAGAGAGATTACAGCACAGCAAAGCACCAATCTCTGCCATTTTATCCCATGTCTTTAGGTGTTAATCAGTTGTTTCTCAAGCACATCTTTCACTAAAGGGTAACATCTTCTCATGATGCAGGTGCAATGAGCCTGCAGGTGCAGCCCACTCCAGGTCTTTGCATCATCAGCACCAGCACACCCTGGCACGTGGGATGCTGTGTAAAGCCAGCAGCGCTCACAGCTTTCTCATTTCCACTGATATGCACCAGGCTGGCAGCCTTAGCCACACCCAGGAGCAAGGAGAAGCCCTGGGATCTCTGTGTTTCCATGGATCAGGTGCACAGCAATGTACCTGGGAGGAAGGAGCCTCCAAAGGCACAGGTTTGAGGAAAACAGGGATGCAGCAGCCCCATGCCAAGCCAGGCAAAACTGACAGCCCTTGCCTGGACAGAGAATATTTCAACAAGTGCTGAGCTGAGGGACTTGTACATTTACATTTTTAAGGCTGCATGCCTTACACAGCCTCATTTTCCCAAGAAGCAGAGGAATGTTCCTGTTGGCTCCAAGGAAATGGTGCCCAGTGCTCCCTGGCAGGCCCAGGCCTCCAGCCCAGTGTTCTGTCACCAAACCCCACTGCCATGGCCTGGACCATCATCCCCCCAGGATTTTACACCTATGGCACTAGGGAAAACACACAACACAAGGAACAAGGATGAAACAGCACCTTCCAAGTCCTCTCTACCAGGGATGGACAATCCATGCCCAAGACAGAGAATAACAGCTGCTGACTCACACTTGTAGACTCTTTTTCCAAATGTTTGCAAACAGAGTAACATATTTTTGTGTTACTGTTTATGTTTTATGTGTTTAAGTGGATTGAGCCTGATTTCACCTTCACCTCAGGGAATTATTGTAGTTGAATTTTTGTTTGGATAAAATATATACTGCTAAGTATAATCAAACTGAGAAAAGGTCCTTTATCACAGCCTTCAAAAAATAACCATCAGAGTGACCAATTTCTTGCCCATTCAATTATTTGGCCTATAGAAACTCAGAATTGAGAAACAGCCCTGAGAGCAGTCCGAGTTTAATAGAAAATACACAGCAGCAAGCACTGCTCCTAATACTATTGGTTTGAGAGCAGGTCTTCAAATATCACACTATTTCCATGGGAAGAATATTGAAAACTGTAAGCATAAGCTCTCCAAGCACAGGCTACTGAAGAAGAGGATCACCCAGATGACCTTATGGCTCTATCTCTGTGCCAAAAGCAGGTGTCTGTCAGCTGTACCCAGCTCAGGTGAGTCAGAGAGATGTTCTTAAACTGATTGGTTTTACTAAGGCAGCTGCAGCAGATATTAAAAAAATATTAATTTTAATTTCCATAAAGACTGCATCACTTATAAAAAAAATAAAATAGCCCTCTGTGTCAGAAAGTCACCCTTGTTGTAAACAGTTAGATATTGGAACTTCACTCAGAAAACCACAGCTGCATATGCTATAAATTGGTTATAAGGCACTCCCTGGCACAATGGAACAAAGCAGGCACTAGAGCTTAATCCTCCTGCCTTCAGAATCAATAGAAATATTCTTCTCAATTTAGCAGGACGGGATGAAAACACTAGACTCAGCTTCACAGAACTGGCAGAGTGAATTCTGAGGAACACTGGAGATGAAATTAAATGAAAGGGGTCATTGCCAGAACCTTTGTGAGTGACAGGTGCTTTTCAGAACTTTGCATTTTCAGTTTTAATCTGAAACCTGGAAATAAAGAAGCCTGACTTTTCAAAACAAGATCTTTGACCATGTTATTTAGGTGGGAGGCTGGGAAGAAGACAGGCAAAGGAAAAGGGTTCTTGTGAGATTTCTGGAAATTAAAGCCTTGATATATTCAAAATCACCAGTCATTAATGAAAAAATATGACACATTCTCCCATCTCTGTCACTGATGAATCAAGAAAGCTTGAAAAATTATGGCTGGAAGTGCAGGTGACTGCAAGTCTCTCTGAAGTTAATGAAAGCTGCAGAGACTAAGCACAGTTGGAAAAGTCAGGTTATTAATATCCCTGCACTAAAATTTCACATATTTAGAAGTAATTCTGAGGCAGTACTGCCTTACCTTCTTTGAGTAATTAAAACCAAAACATATCCATGAAAAAAATGCTTTAATTCTTCTGAAGACAGACTCAAAGTACAAAGCCTATGGCATATCCAACCCAATCTGTGATTAAAATGCTATTTGAACTTTTGAGTCCTTCACAGGACTGTGAATTATTGAACAAAAGAATTCACTGCTGTGGTCAAGGTGAACAGAACTTGATAAATATTTTCATGGAGGAACTTATCCTCATAAGAAAATTTCATAGCAGAGATTCATCTCTGACATGTATTAATTATAGATGAGGGAGCTCAATGCAAAGATAAGCTAGGTTGGGTAGGTACCAGGAAAGACTCAGAAAATTTGCACTTAGCCTATCGAGCAAACCCACTTTGGTCAATGCAGAGCTCCTCAGGCTCACAAGCCCTTAGGGCAGAGCTAATTATAAAGTTCAGACAGAGAAGCAAGAAGTGATGAGCTTGACTATTCCTCTGATAAAGAAAACAATCCAGGGGATACCCATGGAAGGATGAACATAATCAACCTGAGATGAAACGTATCAAGACTGAGGAAAGCCATATGAAAATCACTGATATCTGGGTGAAAAGAACTGGGGTAAGCAGGAGGCAGTCCCATACTTTGCAGTGAGGGACAGACAAAAGCAGGAAGTTATTTCTTTTTTTCTGTTCAATGAAAACTTTTCTCCAGCAAAAACACAGTTTGTGTGCCAAAGGGCAGTGTGACTAACTGAGCCTGAATTAGCTGTACAGAGCAATAAAACCACACAGAGCTGCACAGAGCAACCAAACTACTGTTGGGTGAAGCCATGGCTCTGACAGCAATGCTGTGAGTGGATGAAAACATGTGCAGTTCAGCTCTAGAGGCTGCCAGGAGCACAGGGTGCCTGTAAGCTGAAATGTGTCCCACAGCCACTGTGGGACAGGGAGGAGAGAGGGAGTATGTCCCCTTCAAGGTGAGGAACTGTCCAGCAGAGCAATATTTGTCTGCCAGAAGAGAGGCACAGACACCCCTCTCCCATTTTGGATCTCCCCTGTAGACACTACAGATAAGACATTGTACAAGACACAAGCAACTGGAAGTGCAGGACATATTGGAATTCTATTTTCACCTGAAGCTACATTGGAAAAGACTACAATTAGTCAAATAGGAACTTCCAAAGCAGCACCAACTCCCCTTAACTGATACTATTACTTTAACTGATTCCCTCAGCAAATAGCCAGCAATTGCCTTTATTTTCTAGGTTCCTTCCCCACAACAGTAATCGAATCCTTGTTAACAATTTTCAGGAGGAAATCTGAACAAACTAATCTCTGATAAAGTGCCTCTGCTCACAGCTGTGCAAGCTAACGTGTTTCTGAGAGAGAGACATATTAAGCCTTGAAATTCTTCCATTTGCTATCCTCATGCCAATGAGAAAATGGAACATTTTAATTGACTTTTGAAAGACTGTTTGCAAACTGCTGACCTAGAAGGAAAGCCCTGCAAATCATTTGCCATGGATTTCTTACACGAATAGCACAAAATCTGTCAGGAAGCAAAACAGCCACAGCCACAGCGAGTGAGTAGTGCATAAAGATCAAGGTAAACACTGTTTTTCATAAGCCTCAGCCAGAGCTAAATGTAGTTTTGATTCAGCAGCAACTGAAGCATTTTGCACCACAGTGTCATGCACACCATTTAAGCTTTCCTTGAAAAGGGAAAACCCAGGAAAACCCAGGGAAATAGGAAAATATAAACAGGTACAGATGATCTGGTTTATAGTGTTTGCCTCTCAGTAGAAATTCAGGTTGCTTAAGCAACTATCTGTTTGTTCTCTGATTTAGAAGGACTCTACACAAATTATCATAAAACCTAGAAACAGAGCAGATAATCTCATCTCATTCTGATAAGAATTGTTTCAGCATAATTCAACTGCCTTGAAGAGACAGTGCAGCACACCACCATTAGGCAGCACACATAGATCTGCTCTAATGTGAACCTTCTGTAATAAATTATTTGGATTTCATTCTAAAACTACATTTCTGAAAATGAAATGTGGTACTATGCTCAGGGATGCTTACAGCTGCAGAGAAACACTCATCAGAGCCACCAGTAAGGAAAAGCATGGAATGATACAAGCCACACTCTTGCACTTCCAGACCAGGGGATTACATTTTGGGTTAACTTGACAGGCTGGATTGCAATACTTCATATTTTCAGCAGAGCATTCTTGTAATGGTTCTCTTCTTCTCAGCCCTGATGAGACACATCTGGAGTCCCATGTCCAGATCTGGATTCTCCAAACAAAGCACATGTGATGCCATGAATCTGTGATATGGTGATCCAGCCAATCAACAAGGACTAAAAAGGGCTTTTAGATACAAGTAGAAGCTGAGAGAGCTGAGGCTGTTCAGGCTGGAGAAAGGAATTCTCAGGGTGACCTAAGCAATGCATAATAATACCTGATGGGAGAGTAAAGAAAACGGACTCAGACTCTTCTCAGGAGTGCCCAGTGATCAGACAAGAGGCAATGGCCACAAACTGAAATACAAATATTTGTATAAGTAACAGAAGCTTTTTCACTCAGAGGGCTCTCATGCTCTGGAACAGGTTGAGAGGCTGTAAAGTGTCCATCCTTGGAGCTATTCCAAACCTGACTGGACAGGATCCTGAGCAATCTGCTTTAGCTGCCTCTGCTTTCAGAAGGGCAACAGGATTGGATTATTTCCTGAGTTGCCTTCCACCATCAATCATTCTGGGATTATGGAATTTACCATTTTGGTTAATTGTCTACACATCTTTCAGTGAGATAGTTCAACAAAATTGTGAGAAGCCTATTATTTAATTTAAGAAATGTGTGTATGCCACCAGGCAGGACACATTTGATGCTGTGTTTGACAGCTGCAGTCAGGGAAATGGTTTTGAAGTATACTTTATACTGCAGTGCATTAGTGCGACTGCTCCTACTGTCCAGGGACTGTTATTAGACAGAAGTACCTGAAAAAATGGATGCCATTGCTTTTTCCAAAGTAATGTGTCTAGGAAAGAGTTCAGCCTCTTTGTTAATGCACAAAGAAACTGTAACTCATATTTTATATATTTTAAAGCTTCCATATTTCAAAGATACCAGCACTTACATGTTATTGATTATACTAACAGCTTCTAAGTTCTGGGACTTGTTTCTCAGAGACAAGGATCACCTTTTTTTCCCTCTAATACATCCATATTTTTCACTGAAGAGCTGCTTCACTCACAGGCAAACACTTGTATTCAGTTGCTGCTTCACAGCAACCACTGCCTCTGTTTTTCCTCTTAGCTTTAGTATGATCTCAACAGCAATTCTGTACTGATTGATCTTACTTAAATGTAGTGTATATATGTCTCAAATAGCACAAATATTGAATTAGAAAATGCCACCTACCATTCTGGTATTTCTCTGCCTTGCTTTCCTTTCTGAATCCGCTAGTCTCATCTATAAACTTTTTGGATCAAGGAGCATTTCAACTAAAGCATTCAGGTGGACAGAAACAGTAGGAAATATGAACAATAAATCTCTCTCACTGCATGCTGAAAGAAGGTCTTGGCTTCTCTCTGCATGTGCACCTTCAGAAAACAGATTGAGATGACTGAACACAGGAAGACTTTGCTATGGTGAGGAGGGAATACAATCAGGTAGGACCTGAATAAATATATTAAAAAACAAACTAAAAGGAAACAAAGTTCCATTTTCTCTAGAAAATTCAATATCATGACTAGCCTTCTCCATCGATCTCCTCCCTGTCAGAAGTATTAAATGCTGATATGGTGCCAGCTTAGCTGGTCAATAGTGAGTGGCTGGGCTTGGGCTTGGTGTGGTCTCATCAGCATTCAGTAGAACTACAGCATTCTGCAGCAAGAATGAGACAGGAAAGGGGAGGGAGAGAAGGAAAAAAGGATTAGGACAAATATTATTTCTTAAATTACACAGTAGGTTTTTGTGTGAATGGATATCCCCTTGCAGACTTCATGCTAAGTAAAGAAATTGGCTTAGAAAATACCAAAGAAACAAGCATGATTATTTTTGGTGGCTATGCTTTGGCAGGAATTTTGGCAGCTTTATTCCACACAGTATTGTAAACATATCCTTCACTCTGTAAACAAGCCTCCATTAGAGCCAGAACAACTTCTACTATTGTTCTCTTCTCTCTCTGCTCCTCAGACAACACCAGCTTTTCTTGAGCGAAGAACACAAATCCAAGGTCTTCCCAGAGCCAGACCTTTCTTTTTGGTGCTATCAGATTTTTTATATATAATTGTATTGTGTTCTTTTTGAGGATTATATGATTTTATTTTCACCCTTAAAGTTTTTTCAACAGGGCTAAAAATTTGGTAGTTTATGCCTTTAATGAAACACTAAACCTCTTGAGCAAAAATCCACCAGGCTTAGCACGGAGCCTGGGCTGTTGCCATGAACAATCCCATGTAGAGCTGTCAACCTATCTCCTTCTGCTCTTCTGGCAGTCCTATTATCTAGAGTCTTCCTAGTCCCACCCTAACCAGCTGTGCTGGCTGCTGGGGTAGGATGCAGTCACAATCCCAGTTTCATCTCCCCAGAGTCACATAAAATTTGGTAGGTGGGATTAAAAGTACAATTTCTTCTTAAGGATTTATGGGAAGTGCATTCACTGCAGCAGAAAGGAGAGAGATGGAACTGTGATGAAGATATGGGTTTAAAGTTCCAACTTGAAATTTCATAAGGTGTTACTGTGAAAAGAAAAATTATTTCCATGTAAGCCTCCTCTCTCACTAATATTGCTGCATATATCAAGAGATTTCACTTTCAGATTTTGTCACTTAGTAATTTATAGACACATCTAGAGCTGGTTCTAATTGATTACTTCTACCTGTTTCAAACACCCTACCTGAAATTTTATAAAATATGTCAGCAGTTTACTGCAGATCAATTAAAAGGCACCATAGATTTCTGATTCCCATTTGTAATGAAAATCAATACCAAGGCATAAGATAAGAGGTTTGTTATTAAAATGGAAGGTCAGGAACCCAAAAATCTAGGTTATATTTCTGGGTTGAGTCTAGGTGCCTGTGGATCTAAGTATATAATTTTACTTTTTTGTACCTAGCTGCCTTTGTAAAATGAGGAATTTAATTTGCAGAGGGCTTGCAAAGGTTATCATTTATAAAGGTCCTGAAGTCTTCAGGTGGAAGGGCAGTCTGGTGTCACCAGACTAACAATAGGCAGTTGATAAGTTGAATATAAAACAAGTGAAATGGGAAATATTAGGAACAAAGTTGGGCACAAGGCAATTAGTCAAGGCCAGTTCAGTTGCCCTCATTCTTTTCACTTTTTGAACACTGAATAAGTCAGGTACCCTGTAGAGAAATAAAATAGGATGTTATAATTGAAGACACTGGACATACAGTTAATGGTGCATGGACAACCATAAATCTGGCAATTTTCCAGATTTAAAATACTTGATTTTGCAGGTAAGCAACTGTCTTAATGAACTTCATTGCTCCAAATATAACTACATTGTTAGTACAGACAAGCATCATTTTGAAAGGTGAATAAATTTAAATAGCATAACTTATATTTAATTTTTACCTGTGCCAAACTTACATCCCCAAAGTCATTTGTTAGTCATCCTGTGGACACAGCTGCCAATCCCACAGCCCCATGCCACGGGGGTCTGCCTGTGTTTGCCTAAGTTACTTCTGATTGTAGAAGGTATCACTGAGCCCTGAAAGACTCCCAGCCCTCGGGTCAAACAAGCATTTACCAAAGAGATAAAATGGATATAACACCTCTTTACCTCCCCCACACATTCTGCTTTTGTGTCATCCCTGACTTTGCTTCCCCCTGAGAAACACCAATGCTGGCATCCACATCCTACACCACACCCCAGCCATTAGTACCTGGAAAAGTCCCAGAGAGTGCATTTAATTCTTCTTTGAACTGAACCATGCCTTTCTGTGAAAGAAGAGTCTTGCTAGGTAGAAAGACAGAGAGATCTAAAGCTTACACTGCCTTGCTCTTTCTTGTACCACCCTCTCATGGAGGGGGAGGCTGTGGAGGTGGCAGGAGGTGCCCAGTTTCACCGGTGTAACACCCTGGCTGTCAGTGTGTTTGCACAGCTGTGACTTAGCAAATGGGCCTGATGCTAGAGAGAGACAAGGAAAGGAGTGTTTTTCTTTGTGGTATTGGCTGAGCAAACCTCACAGGCACTGTGCTAACAGTGAAAAATCGTTCTGAGTGTCTCTTGTCATGCTAGCCAGGGAGTATTATATATACACTCTCTGAGTGCAGCCTTGTTGAGAAGGAAGAGACAATCATTACATAGTTACTTTTTGATCTACACTGTATTTTAAGGTAGAACTCTGTATTTGAAAGTGAGAACAACAAAGACCAGTCAGAGAAGAAATGCTGCTTCATCTGGAATGAAACCAGCAATGGCAAAAAAGACAAGACTATCATGAAATACTTCCTTTGGCAGCATGAGCAACCAGCTTCAGCACGTACTTCCCAAAGCCTTGATGGCTGACCCAGACCCTACAGAATGAACAGCAGATTTCCATACAGAATGTTCCTAGTTTCATCCTGCTGTGACTGCAGGATATATTTATACATTTCTTGCAACAGACATGGTATTTTGTACCTACTGACAATCAGCCACTGTCATTATCCAGCCTGTGGGAGGCTGACTGCCTTCCATTATACATGCAAAACACCTAGAACTAACTAGGCTGTGATCTGGCTGCTTTCACCTACTTGTTTATCCTTGTGGAAGTGCTGAATGATTGACAGCAGACAAAAAACAGTGTAGGATCCTTCCTAAGTGTGCTTTTTGCCAGGCCTCCTTATTACAATGGTGCAGCTGGACTACATATGGCCCACCAAAAAATGTATATATGAATGTCCCCACAGCTCTCCAGAATGGGATGTACCCAGCCTTGTCTCTTGGATTACTCTTAGATGTTAAAATAAGCATTTCAACTTGTTCTGGAGAGTTGCAGCAATCAGACAGGTATCCCTCCTGAAGCATCAGGAGTGAGTGGCATAAAGCCTTTTTAACCTCTGTTGGCATTATATATATATTCTTCCTGGAATAAAATGTAGAAACCAAAGAAATGGCTGGAAAAGTACAGCTGCACTGAGCAGAACAGATGGACCTTAATTTCCCACAGTTGTGCTCCCAGTCCAGCCCAGTCTCATCTCCCCAGTGTCAAGGACAAACAGCACTGGAGTTTATATCTGTAATGTGCAATTTTTGCAGTGCACCAAAGGCAGATATACAGACACAACGTGTGGAAAGATCCTACCAGCTGCTAATTCCATTCACAGATGCATTAGTAGTTTACAGAATTTTGCCTCCAAAAACCTGGCATATTTTGAAGTTGTCTCTAGAAATATAGGGGTAGAACAGAATCGCATTGAAGAAAAAAAGGTAATTTCAGCCATTAAAAAAAAGTTTGGGATTTCAAAAAGTAGATTCAGCACTAAAATGAACTGAAAATCTTTGCTACTTTTTCCATGATTTTTGCAAAAATTTACTAGTTTGTTGTTTTTTGGGGGTTTTTTTGACAAGAAGCAGTTGATATGTGCCAAAATCTCCAAGCCAATAGAAGAGGCATTTCATTTGTCATAAAATCCCCAAATCGTTATGGAGATTTTAGCTTGTGGCACTTCAATGAAACATAGTCCTTTACAATGCAAATACTGCTGTCAGATGGACACTCATCAATCAAAGCACCAACTAGCTCCTTTCTGTGGAAAGCCTGAGTCACTCCTTTTTATATCAGAACAGAGCTGCAGGAAAGTGGCTGTGTCAGCTGCCCCACTCCATGCCCCACTCCAATGTTTGATTTATTACAAAAAATACTTGAAATGATGAGAACCCACTGTCCATGACAGGTAGATGAAGGATGAAGGCACACTCTGCTGTGTCCCATGCCTTCTGACTGTACAGGAAAAATCTGTAGGGGTACTCAGGCTGCCTCTGCAAACTCTTTAGGGTCCAAGTCAAAAATCATTTCTTAAGCTTGTTTCTGCAAATACAGACAAATCTAAGGGGGGATCAACAGACTACCTGCGTGAGAAATTGTCTTTTTCCCATTTAAAAAGCAATGCATATTCAACCTAAATATGAAGCCAGAGGGGGCTCTTTTTATTTACAACATTCTGGTTAAGATTGGTTTCTATGGCAGCAGAAAGGAAGGGGTTGGGTTTTCTTTTTTTTTTTTCCCATGCACACCCTCCCAGAGGAATTATTCAACTATTGAATTTAGGAAGAATTATTTAGCTTATTAAAAATATTTTTTATTATTTGATAATATCCAAAAAGTGATAAAAGATCAGCTAGTTGTTATCATATCTCACTTTTATCATTGCCTTCAATGTGTCTGCAACTGTACTTTCTTATTGCTGTTCCATGTTTCAAAAGAGGTGCTTGGAAATACAGCAAGGGCATTTGATTATCCAGCACCAGCCCAGGTCAGAAAACCACACTGAATAATGATACTAAGCTGAGGAGAGTCACAAAATTAATTATAATTTACATCAGACCTTCAGAAGCAGATAACTGTAGGTTGATAAGAATGACATTGGGGTCTGGATAATCAGCTATATAGCTGAAGATAATTTCTCCAATTAAAGGTATATGCATTTACAATTTCTACTTTTGTGTCTGATTGCAAGAGCTATAATGACCAATTTATGTTTCAGATAAGGAAAGTTACATTCTAACATGTTCAGATCAGGTAAAAAGTTGCAGACAAAAGAAATAGAGTCCACTTTAATTTTCCACCTTACAGCCAGACATTAGTGGGCAAGTTCAAAGGCTCAGAGACTGTGATCTCTTTACATTGGAAGACCAATATATTCTCACATGGCACAATATGTAGATCCATGGCAAAAAAGAAATACAGCCTGGCAGCAGTGGTAAAGTACTACAAGGACAGGTTTAGGATAGCAGCTCAGGATTATTCACTGTTAGGCACTTGGAGATTGATCTTATTTCCACTGAAGTGAACAATTATGTTTCTCTTCACGTCCATGGTAGAGATTTGACACTTTGACTAAATAGTTTCCCAGTTGTTTGACAGTCTTTTACAATAAAATGCATCAAGCTGCACAGCTTCCCAGCACCAGAGGTGTGTCTATTTATAACCAACATCTGCTCAGACTTGTGCTCAGTCCAAACCACTACTGTGTCCACATTGTGTGGACACAATTTGGGTTTAAATCTGCATAATCCCTTGATGTGTACTGAAAGAAGGCAGTGGGAAAAGCTGGATCCCAGGTGTCCCTTAGCACAAGTCCAACTGCATCAATATTCATGATGATAGGACAGATATGCTACATTTAGGCTGTCTGCTGCCACATATCCCACTTGCTCTTGGAGCAGTGGCTGAGCTCTAGAAGACTTCTCATCTACAAGGTCTTTTCTGAGACCCTTTTGTATGCACAGGAACAAATATTGCAAGGACTCCTGCAAGTGCATGCTATATGCAACAATCTACACACAGTCCATATGTACAGCTCAATATTTACCTTCCTTTCATGGCAGAATCCCTGAAATTCACAGGAGAAGCAGCTTTGATGCAGTGAATATTATTTACGCATATTCATCCCATGCTTTGCAGGACCTCTTCCACATTCTCAGCAGCACCAGACTAACATCTGGAACAGAACAAGCAAATAAAGGTCTTGTAATATCTTTGGTGTTTTCAGGGGGATTGAGTCACATGAAAATATTAGCATCAGCATGGCCTTGAGTCAAAGAACATTATTATATGGACTTCCCACCCTGCATTCTTTGCAAACCTGGCCCTTTAAACTTCAGTTCTGATGCTGCAAATATTTACACAGATAAGGAGTTTCTGGGATAATTGAGTTTTGCTCAAAATGCACAATGCCACATTTGAAACACAGTTCAGCTGTCTATACATCTGTGTGAAAAGTGCTGCTCGATTTGGAGCACTGCCTTTATCACACCAATGTACTAAAACCATAACATTTCCTTTTATTGCAGGATGCCATATTGTTGAGACGTGTTCTGAGAAACTCTGCTGGACAAACATCCCATGAAGCCTTTCAGTTCTGCAACTGCTTTATTGCAAGGCTCTCCAGGCACAAAGAAGAGTCCCATTGACTGCACTGTGAATTATACTTCATTCCTTTTCAAGCCTCTCTCCTCCCCCTCTGAGATGGAAACTGTTCAATCTCTGCTGGAAAGAGAAGAAAAAGCCCGGATAAAAAAGGCAGCAAAGTGTATGGTGATTTGCCTTTTTCCCTGTCTACTGAGAACTGTCCCAGAAATGTTCTCCTAAAGTCAGATGAAACAGAATAATATATTTTAATATCACTTAAGGCTAAGTTTGACCTTTAAATATTAATATTTAAATATTAATGAAATAGCAGGAGAAAGCAGACTGACAGGTGTAATACAAGTCAGACAAATAGCACTGTAAAATTATTTCATGCATTGAAATTCTCATTAGTGATAATGAGAAATGCACCTATAATCCATGATCTGAAAATGTACTCCAGAAAATCCTAGTAGAATAAATGATCAGAAAATTTTGCTTGAAGTAATTATTCTTATTTTATAACTTAGGGGGAAATTCTGAAAGAGAGGAAAAGTCAGAAACCTGTACTTATCCATGTAAGTGGACTTTTTCTTTAAATTGGACCCTACTGGATTTGTTTCCTGAAATATTTTACTCAAGGGTCTATTTCCTTTCCAATAGCACAGGAGAATCTTAATCTTTCCACAGTTCTTTTTCTTTCTACATTAATTCACTTGACTGTTCTTTACTGATGAAAGTGTATCCCTCAAACACACCCTGAGTATTGCTTATATCACTAAAGCTGTCTGAGAATAACAGAAAATTACATGCTGAAATTATAAACATTTTCCCATTAAGTGCAATATAACAAGAGGGAAGCAGAATTTTAAAGCAGTATTAGTTCTTCATTCTGCACTTTTACCGTTACATAGAAAGGCAAAACCAGAGAAGTCAGAGGAAGACACTAGGAGCTTTCAAATCACACTTAAAATTGTGTGTTAATCTACTAGATGATTTGAGTATGAAACTCACAGAATCTGTCTTAAAGTCAATGAAAAAACACAATAATAATCATGGAAAGATTAACAGATCCACACCTGCTGTTTCACAGGTCTGTATCTCTGCTAAAGCTGTGCTGTTTAAAGAAAAAATAATATGATGTTGGAAAATATGTAATTAAATATTATTTACAATTAGTTTGTTTATTCTTCTTAAAGATAATTAACTATCTAGAAGGTGTAAAGTTGCAGAAGGTGTAAATGTGTAGAAGTGCACAGTGGGGCTGAGGTTTAACTTCCCTGGAAGAAGTAAATATTCTGCACTAAAGTCAGACAGGGACTGGCCAGGGAATTCAATTTGATCTATCTCCCAGTGTCTCTCAGCATCACCTCCTGTGCCAGACTTATTCAACGCCTTATCTTCTGTCAGACCAATAAAGTAAGAACATTTCTGTGGCACAAACAAAATGTCTTTACTTTAGCAGATAAATTCCTATCCAAGGTAATCAGACTCTAGAGAAGACCTCACAGTGACCAACAAATAGTTGTACAACATCAGCCAGAGTCAGAGTACTGCAAAATCATGGACATAGAATACAACTGAAAATGGTGCTTTCAAATGGGGTGTCCATTCTGAGGAGGCCAAGATCTGTCTGGGCCGTAAGTCTGAACTGCCAAAACAAATGTTGAGAGGCCAGGGGCTTAGCAGAATGACACAGGAAAGCCCTCCAGACTATGTCCCTAACAGTGTACAGGATTCCCTGCATGCCTTGGACCCCAGTCAAGGATTGATCATTTCATGGATAAGCAATCATAATGGTTACTGAACTCTATCCAAATGGTATGGGTGACACTCCAGGGCAGTACAGCCTTTCAGCTCATCCAGGTGAATCTCACCACCTACAAACCCAGAGGAGCACCCAGCATGATTTCCCAAACTTCTTGGAAGGATTACTCAGAGCCTGTTCACTCTGTACTCCCAACATCCAGTGAAGGCACCACTGTGGATCTCATGAGACACTGGAACTGCTTGGAGTGAGGGCTTTAACACAGGGTCCATGATACCGACCATGGTTACATGGCAGGAATGAGACCATGCATGATTTATTCCAATCATGCAGGATGTCTGTGGTAAAGATAGAAGCTCCACATTTTCTGAGTTCCAGTCCTACAGCCAAAATGGAAATTTGTTTATATTATTAATGTTGTTTCTTTACACCGATCATGAGGTGTATTCTCAATTTACATGAGAATGTTTTGAGCTGTCAGAGAATGGGGTAGTATAGAATCTAGTCTGTATATCATGGCTTTCTCCTTTGATTCATGCATATCCTCCAATAAAGCTCTGTAATTCTAATATCTGGTGTGCTCTTGCATACCCAGTAAATGACCTGTGTTTTACCACTATAAAGTGGAGATGGAACATCTCTCTTTGAATGACTCAATGATTTAATAATTATTAATGAGACATTATGCTTTTAAACATTTCTGGCAAATGATTAAGCTAAATGTTTGACATGGCTTTTAAAGGCCTGGAGCATGATGCTGCCTAGCAACTGAAATGTCATACACTTTTTTCTGGTATTTTGTGACGCAGATAAAATAAAAATCTTTGGTAAATACACTCAGTGTCATTCATATGTCAAGGAGTTTTGTCATACTAAAGAGTTTTACATTTTCATGTATCCAAACTTTCAGTATTCTAAACCTGTCTCCAGATACTCTTCACCATGTACACAATTCTCACCTGCAGAATCCTGGCAACTCCGGACATTTGCATTCTAGATGTGAACAGATCATCTTTCTGCACACCAAGTTAAAAATAGGGCTCTGCAGGATGTCTACAGGCATGGATGCTCAGGAAAACAGTGCCAAGACATTGAGTAATGTGCAAAACACTGAACAAGGTGAGCTGCAGGAGAAAGGTTAAGGACCTTTATACAAAAACATGACCTGGAGGTCTGTTATCACTGACTTGGAAAACCAAAACCTTTCCCTTACACTACTGACAAATATGATGAGAAAGAATTCAGCTGGACATTCGGAGCAATGTATTGTCTTCCCTCTGTTTGGTTCTGCAACAAGTTCAGGTAGCAATTAGAATTCTTAATAAACATTACCTAAGTTCTATATCTGCTCCCCTTATCTAACACTGTCTAAAAGAATGTATTCATTTTATTATTCTAATATTTTTATTAGTCAGTTTTGTGCTAAGAGAATTTGAATTATTTTTAAAGTGCAAAGCAAGAATTTTTCCCAGTGAAAGACAAAGTGTTGGTCCAAACAATGTATGAACCTGATGTTGTCATGAATAATAACTGCTCTTGGTCTTTCCACATGTGCCATTCCCATGCACCTTACTGCAGTTTAAGGGAAGCAGTGGTAATGCTGAGAGGCAGCTTTGGAAGTCTAAAGGCCATGATGACTGGGGAGATACAAGATTATTAGTTTGTTAGAATTAAATCTATCACAGGTTCTAATAAATAATTGAAGGCAGATCATGATTTTCCTAAGCTCTGTTTGAGTTGCACTGTGTCAATAAAGACAAAGACTTAATTTAAGCCACGTTTGTGCTCTCCTGTTCCACTTTCTGGTGCTTACTCTGCAGAAAAATATATAAAAAGGTGTGAAGTTTCTGTTCATGCTTGCAGCCAACAGCTCAAAAAAAAATGGTATCTAATACTGCCATGAAATATTTCTCCAGTAAGAACGGACAATCACACACCAGGACAGTGTTATGCCACTGGCTTATAAACAGATGTGACACTGTCTTTTGTCACATTACATAACAGAGATCAAAAGCACCACAGCCACTTAAAGCCATCTTGATCCCCGGAGGAGACACTGAGCAGTCCAAGAATGGTGACACATAAATTGAGGGACAAGTTATCAGCGAGACAGATTAGGTCATACAGTCTCTGGGTTACTATGCTTTTGCTGATTAAACACAGATGAACTAACTGAGTTTTGTTTCTAAACTGGTTTTCTGTGAAATGGTCTGCCTTCACATCAAGGGCAGGGTCTCAGCAAGGTTGGCCACCCACTGGCTTCTCCTCTGTGCTACCAGGGAACAGAGGACTGTATTTCAGATTTGTTGAAAGAGCCAGGTAAGAAAACTGCACTAAGGCCAAAGTGAACCACAGTTCCCCCTGGATTTATATGACAGTTCAGGATCTGACAACTGAAAAAAAAAAGCCTCTGGAAGATACCAGGGCATGAAATGGTTTCCTGTGCCAACAAGACAAAAAATGTGGCCCTTCCTTCACCTCATTTTAAATTTTTTGCCTATCCTGGGGCACAAGAACAGAAATTGTAGTCACCAACAGATTAAACCGTGATCCATTAAGAAAGACTGCCATCTCCTGGTTTCTTCCACAACAGCCTTCCTTGGGAAAAAAGTCAGTTTAGTTAAAGCTTATGGTTGATCATAAAGTCATGCTTGCTCTGAACCTTTAAGGGAAAATGTCACAGTTAATAAAGGACAGGCAAGTGAAAGCTGGAAAGGCTAATGCATTATGACTGCACGATATAGGTTAAGCCAACGTGTGCAATAATTATAACTATCACAGCTTGACACAGTTTATAAAGGACTGAACCGTAAAAGCTCAGAGCCCAGTAATACAAGCTACTTAAATATTCTCTTCTGGAGTGCTGACTCTCCAATCTTCTGCTGACTTTCAATCAGGAAAAACAATATTACATAATGGTTGATAGGAACCAATCATTCTCATTCTCAGGGATATTAAATCTCCTCTAAATGCCAATCTGAAAGGGGTCTAGGAGTAAAAGTGACTTACACTGGGTTTAAGGACGTGAAGAATTATGCAGAGCAGAAGACTACTGTAAAACTATGGATGTACATGCATAGTAATGATATTGGGCAAGGGAGGGGTGAGCCACTCCAAGAAAAATGTGAGAATGAACCCTTTGATATTTTCCTGAAAGTGTTCAAGAATGGGCTAAAATGGCATGTGGAGGTATCACAGATTATTTCACATGTTCTGTGTTCCTTATAAAGTCTTCTCCTCTCTCTATGTTGATGAGAATTTGTTCCCACTAGATGTATACTTTGCAATAATACAGTATTTTACTATCATTTGTATATTTAAATTTTAGTGGTTACGAATAACACACTTTTGTTTAATCAATATTACAATAGTGCCCAGAGCTCCCTGAGACACATGGGCCTTCTCTGTCCAACACAGACTCTGTCTCTTTAGGTCCCATGCCCACCTGGTTTAAAATAGTTCTTTCTTCAAGGCCTTGCAACCTAAACACAAGCAGTGGGAGTGAAGAAGTAAGGCTGTCCTCACCTTTCTGATAAAGATATTCCACTGTGTGGATGACACAAACAAAATGAGAACGACCCCTGAAGGTAACAGGAGCACCTACAGCTCAACAAGACATTGAGGTCTGTCCTCACAAGTCCCACACTTGGGATGTCTTCAAGGAAACAAACATTTAAGGCATAAATGTCACTTTGAACATAGACATGTTGTCTGTATTACTGAATTCAGAGGCATGAGCTCAAGGAGTTGAATTATAATTAGAAGAATGCTAATACCATTGTTTAATCAATATTTTGTTTAATTCAAGATTTTAAACCCCATCTTCATCAAAGGAAGAATTTTGTATTGATTAGAATAAAGGTAAAGGGAATTTTGAACTGTTACATACAGAAAATATTACTCTTCAGCAAAAAAAGGTTTACACATTTTAGGAAGAAATGTGACAACTCAGCTCATGATATTATTTGGAAGTTTTTCACAATAGTTACCATTCCATCCTTCTATAAGCTTTAAGACTTCCAGGTAAATGTATGAAAATTAATGTTTCTGAAGAAAACTCAGAAATATATTGCACTTCATTCTCCATCATCTCTTTCACTAACAGTTTAAGAAACTACTCAAGGAAGTAAAAACCTGATTCCAAATTTCAGAATCTACTTTTAAAAAGTAATTAAAAATTAAAAATGGCATGAGAAAATTTTCTTATAAATATTCAGCAAGGTGGAGAAAATTTTGCAGTGCAACAGTGCTCCAGGATAGGTAAATGAAGGAAGACAACACGTGATGAACACTTTAAAATAAAGAAGCAACCTCAATCTCTGATTCTCTTTCCTCTTCAGCTAAAGGCATTTGTGTGTTGGAGCTCTCTCACAGCGAGGGTGACATCTTGTGTTCATTCCAGCCACAAACTGCCATTAATCAGCCTCCATCCAGCTGCTATGCACCAGAATATCCCTCCCCTTCAAATTTTATCTTCAAAAGAGCTGCAGAGTTTTAGCTGACCCTACATATTTCCCTTACTGTATCAGCTTTCGTACTCTCTTTGAGTTTAGTCATGACTTTATATCGTTTGAACAGAGCTATTTTAAATGAAGATCTGTAAATGATAAAGCTATATAAAAGACACACTCCTTCTGAATAGGAGACAGTAATATATTTACTAGGATTCTTTAAATGAATGAGGGCACTGTAAAAGGAATGCCTTTCATGCCTGAGAAAATCATTATTCTAAGGGTTATGAACCTGTCAGTCTGTAAGTTATAAACTAGTTCCTACACCTGCAGTTTGATTAATCTGCTAATAAATCACTTGGTCCTACTTGTAGCCTTTGCAGCATATTGGGAAACCTTCACTAAGTTTTCTAAAAACAGGAAAACATTGGATCATTGTAGGTAAAAAAAGAATATTGTGAATTTACATGCTGCCTTAATAAAAGTGGCTGTAGCTTACTGTCACGTGCAAAACAGGCTAATTTTCAGCATCTGCTGAAAAAAAGGATTTGTAGAATAGGAGAAGCAAGCCTGTAAACAGCCTCCTAAAATAGAAAATTATTTCATCTGATTCAGAAAAGCAGCTTCTGAGGACCCCCAAAATATTTTGCAAGTTTAAATTGCAAACATCAGAAAAAAAAATTAAATAAAAATAAAATTAAATAGAATAGAATCTAAACTCTTCAGCTGTGTGTCATGTATAATATTTTCAGTTATCCTCATGGTACCCTCCTGCCTGCCAGTGGTACATTACAAACAGTGCACTGCTCTTGCATTATGTATTTTTTGTTCTCTCATTGCCTCTGTGAGGACAAAAATGTGTATAGCATCTTGTTTTCCTGAAGGCTTTTTGTTTGCAGTGTGTAGGTGATAAACATAAAATAATCTCTTACTGTAAGGAAGAATTCCAACATTTCCTACAAGGTGGCATTTCCTGGACTTTGGTCCTCCGTGTGACAACGAGGAGATCATGCATTAGAGCACTTGCAATGGTTTCAGTTCCAGCTGTAAAGTATGGGCCGAATGAGAAATAAAAAATTCACTGATGTGATTTGAATCCAGCTCTATTGCCATGTCCACAAAATGCTGCTGCTGTCACTTAAAACTGAGACCAGACTACCACATGGCACAATGGACACATAATCTGAAAGCGGCATTAAACCAAGCCCCTAAAAATATGTGATTGTGATAGCCTACCTTGCTTTTTCCAAACATGGATACCTTACTCTCCTAGTAAGCCATACTTTGAATTCCCTCACAGGTTCAGTGATATTCAGTGATACCCTATGAAGACATGATTTGTACCACCAATTTCTAACTCACATTAACATTGAAATGTTCTATAAATCAAGTTATCTATTCTCCATGTGATGTATCTGAATATATCTGTATCTATGCCATTTATATCAGTTCAGGTCTGGGTGACTTTTCTCTGTCAAAGTCCACATTTCAGGATGACATATCTCCACTAAATTAGAAAATGTATTATTTCTGCAGACACCTTTGTATCCATCATTTGTATATGTACACACACTGGTAAGGTAGACACATTTGAAAAAAAAAATCTAATTTTAAATCAAGTCCCTTTGTATTACTCTCTGACAGATTAATGTGTCTAACATGGAAAATAATAATCTGCTAAAAATTAAAAGACAGCTCTGAACAGTTTTCCAGTTTGTGGCTGCAAACAATAAAGGCTTTCGTTTTCTAGTTCAGAACTTTTAGCTGAACGGTGCAGATGTTCATGAATTACATCAGTGTTGATTTTCTTCATGTTTAACTTAAGACATCAGAAAAACATTTCTTCAAAAATTCTGATTTCTGAAAATAAAACTTGTCTTCTTTAATTCAGCTCTGTACCCAAAATCCTGTATTAAAAAATGACTACACACTTTTGTTTCATGACCTTTTCTAGATGGGGTTTTGGCACCTTTTGCATAAGTCACACCTCCTACTTGAAATGATACAACTGAAATCAATTACTACTTCTGTGTTACATTTTAATCAACACAAGTTAGTTTATGGTAAGTAGGCACAAATATTCTGAATTTGGCTATAAGGATGAATTAACTCTGAGAGATAAAATACTGACACTGGCAGTCCATTAAAAATATTCACCTTTATCTCATATGGAGTTATTCAGCTCATAAAGGCTTTACTCACACAAAACATGTTTCCTTACAAACCTTCCTGCAAGATCATGGGCAGAAAATTTGGGACATTTTGACAACAATTCAATAACCATCTGAAAAAATCCTATTGTTAGTAGTGATTGCCTGATAACTCAAACAATTAGGAATGAATGTATTGGACAAAAATGACACTTGTACTAGAGGGGATTCATACGCTATCTAAGAAATGCCAAAATTCAGAGAAAAACTATTAACATGACTTAGTGGTTTAAATTACTGTCTAGACTTGTCACAATAATATTATCATCATTATCTTCTGAGTCTTCTTTTTTTTTTTTTTTTTGGTGACTTTCCACAATAACAGCTTGAAGAAAAACAAATAGATGCTAAAAGAAGGAAGCTCAAAAACACATTTTGAAATTTCCAGAGAAGCACATTTGTTTGTTAACTCTAAGTAACATGTTTTATAAGATATTGAGAGAAAGCAATTTTGGAGCTCATGATAATTTGCTACCTAAAAAAAAATCTGTACTTCCTGAATTCTGATACAGAATGCCCTGACATCTGTGTACACAGATGCAAGACCATCTTTTGTCTATAAAGTTTTCCTTGTGTGCCCTGCTGATTGTAGCCAACAGAGCAGGTCAGTGTGATCTGACATAACTGCTCAGGACAGTTTATCAATGTGGGCCTTGTGCCACACTAATGCAATTTCACAAAGACTTGCCAAGTCAGCCAGAACCCAGCATGGACACTGAGGTGAGTTCTTTATATAAAGGCTTTTACCTGACCAGAATCCTTTACCAGCATTACCTTTACCAGGTTCTAATTCTTGGCAGAGCTGGGGATGTGATGACATGTGTGAAAGCAAAAAGGCACTACTGGTTAAGATGGGAACATGAAGACCATGCCAAACCCAAAACACATAACTTTGTCCTCCCTCAGTGTATTAGTGTCAGCTCCCTGCTATCCAGATCTCTATACATTTTATCTGCACAGTGACCATATTCCAGAAAGAAGCACTGCCTGGGTTAAGTCTGGATCCATATAGTAATACTGGTCACATACATATAAATCAGTACAGACCAGGAAGAGCAAACCCATGTCTACTTAAAAATTCATTCTGCAAATACAATATAAGGTAACAAGGGAGAAAACAGACACAGAACCTAAATTACACTGAGCTGAGTAAGGAACTTTCCCCTGCTTAAAATTAAGCAGGTAAAACTGAGTTCCTCCGGAGTCTGTACCAAAAGCCTTTTTTTGCTGAGGATGGATCAGTTTAGTTTCAAATGAAGATGATGGAAATAGCAATAATTCGTTCAATTTATTAAAGCAGTGGCATCCAGTCTGTGACAGCCTGGACAGGACAGCATGGTTCACAGTCTGAAGCTCTGGTAAGACAAATACTCATCGTAGTGATCCAAATTACCTATGGAAGCCAATAATTACAGATGGTGAAAAATTACTTTCGTTATTAATATAGAATTAGTTCCGCAGTTTATTCTGTGCTACAGCAAGCTATCAAGGGCTGACCCTCACTCAGTTTGTAGTCTCGGGTCTCTCAGAAGGCGCTGGTTTCTGGTTCCAGGTGGCAAAGCACATCCCTGTGCTGTCTGTGCCCTCTGCTGTCAGGAAGCAGCCGGGAATCCTCCCTGGAGGAACGGGGAGTGACCCTTTCCCTGTATTTGGCACTGGTGATGCCCCACCTCGAGTGCTGTGCCCTCAGTTCAAGGGCACCGAGGGGCTGCAGTGGGCGCAGGGTAAGGCAGCGAGGCTGGGAAGGGCTGGTGAGCGGCGTGTTCGGCATGGAAAAAAGGAGCCTCGGGGGCCCTTCGGCCCTCCGCAACCCCCGACAGGAGCGGGCAGCCGGGGGGGACGGGCTCTGCTCCCAGGGAACAGGGACGGGACAAGAGCACACGGCGTCAAGCTCCGCCAGGGAAGGTTTAGGTTGGGTATTAGAAAGAACTCCTTCACAAATTGTGATTAAACATTGGAGTGACCTGCCCAGGGAGGTGGTGGAGTCACCATCCCTGGAGGTGTTTAAGGAAAGCCTGGATATGGTGCTCAGTGCCACGGGGTGATTTTGGTCGTAGGTTGGACTCGATGATCTCCGAGTTCTTTTCCAACATGACTGATTCTTTAAATCTGTCTCTTTCTCCCATTGAACACATGTAACCATGGGTGGAGGCACCGCCACCGGGCAGCCGGGTGTTGTGAGGCTGGAGGGGGTCTGTGTGGGATACGGCGAGCCCCCTCCTCAGGGAAACCCGGGGCGTGTTCCGTGTCGGCGGCTGAGAGCGGGGCCGGGAATGGGGCGGGAATCGAGGCCGGAAGCAGGAGCGGCGATCGGTATCGCGATCTGAGCAGGGATCCGATCCGCTGCCTCCGCCGGGCCCCCAGAGGGCGCTGCCCGGTGCCCGTGAGGCCCCGCGGGCGGCGGTTCCGGCGCGTCCGGTCGCGGCCTCCCCACGTGTGCCGAGAGCGCGGGGGTCCCGCTGCCGCTGCCGCGATGTCGGTGCCGGCTGCTGCCAGCAACCTGCCCATGCGGCTGCTCCGCAGGAAGATCCACAAGCGCAACCTGAAGCTGCGGCAGCGCAACCTGAAGCTGCAGGCGGCCCAGGGGGCAGGTACGGGCGGGCGGCCCCGCGGTGCCTCTCCGGGCTGAGCGCCGGCGGAGCCGTGACTAACTTTGGGTTCTTTCCCCTCTCTGTCCTCCTTCTGTCTCTGTCTCCGCCGTGCAGTGCCCTCGCTGAGCGAGGCGGCTTCTCAGGAACCCCCGGAGGAGGAGGAGGTGGAGGAGGCGGCGGTGCCACAGGAGGGTGCAGAGGCCGAGGAGGGCGCGGAGCCTGCGGACGCAGCCGGACCCCGCAGCGGAGAAAAGAAGAAAAAAAAGAAGAAAAAGAGAAAAGCGGTGGCCAACGGAGGAGATGGTGCGTGGACTTAGCAAAGACAGCGTGTCTCCCAGGGCTGAGTTAGTCTGGGAGACTCCACAAGCGCCTCCTTAGGGTTCCCGCGGCGTCGGGGAAAGTTGAAATGCCATGTGCTGCTCAGGCGCTTTAAAGTCCCTGAGGTCTAAAGATTTACCCGTGTCATTCCAGCTGCGATATTTGTATCCTTAATTCATACTGGTACCCAAGTTATTTGTTCCGTAGGATTGTGCTTTGTAACACTGACTTATTTATTATTCAAATACATGCCCTGTGTTTCAGGGCTCTGGTAGTTAGGTGAGTGCTCTCTGTACTTGGCTGTGCAGCCAATACAGCTTTTTAGCAATATGTCCAGCCTTTGGCAACATTTATATATTATTAAACTGAAGTATACTGGAAAACTACCAAAAAACCCTCAAAAAGCACTACACAAATATTGCTATGTTTACATATGTTTTTATATGCATAGATTTATAGATACATATCCAGACATACATGAGAAATAGAAGGTTTCAGAATGTATTTGATTTTTGGGACATGCATCGTGGTTATGGCAGTAAAGAGGTGTTTTCATCTCTAAAGATTCAGGTACCCAAAATGCAACTTCTCACATATCGTCAGCACAAACGGTGTGGGAAATTTCGTGTCTGCATTGCAGACGGGAAAGAATTCTGTTACCAGTTTAAGGACAATTTATCTTGCTTCCACACAAGATGTCATATGATATATGTCAAGCTACGTTGTTTCACTGTGCAGAGTGGGCTGTGGGGAAGGAACTTGGGGAATTTTGTCTCTGTGCCTCAAAAAATTCCATAGAAACCATGACTCTCCTCCAGCCCCCTTCCACCCCAAAAATCCTGATCTTTGTATGTGGTTTACAGACTAAAGGAAATTCAGTCTGTGGAACAGCTTTTCAAGATAACCATGACCTTTGTATTTCTAACTGACTTGTTTTCTGTAAAAATAACACTCCAGATACAGAAACCAAAAAAGCAAAAACTGAAGAAGATGAATCTGCAGAGGCAGAAGATGGAGATAAGCAGGACTCTGGAGAGAAAGAAGTGGAAGAGGAGGAGGATGAAGTGCCCAGTTTGCCACTAGGTGTAACAGGTATCTTGTGTTCTCTTTTTCATGCATGGGCAAAATCCCAAGGTCTAACACTTTCCTTCCAGAGCAAGTTGCAGTTTTCAAGTGAGCTTTGTGAGTCAGGGGTTTGGATACATGATGTGACACTGGCAGCTGTACAGCTCTCACCCACCTGCTGGTTTTGGAAATTCACATTATATACACACCTCTTGGTCCTACAATTACTAGTGAAAGTGTTTTTTAAACCTATATACACATATCCTTATCTATAAAGAAAGAAGTCCATGAAAAGCAAGCTGGAGGTGTAGAACTAGTAAATCTGACAAGAAGCAGTGCATTCATCTTCATTTTTATTAACTCTGTGTAGTTTTCTTATTAACTCATTAATACAGAGTATTTTGCCAGTGTCTTTGGATTTTGTGGTAGATTGCAATAAGAAGAAGTCCTTTGATTTTTTTTGTATAGGTCAATTTGAACTGGTTAGTCACAGACAGCAGAGGAAATAGAAGAAATAAGTTTAAATATTTTTCATTTTGCCCCTCACTTAGGTGCTTTTGAAGACAATTCCTTTGCTTCCCTGTCTGGTTGTGTCAGTGAGAATACATTGAAAGGTATAAACGACATGGGCTTTACACACATGACTGAAATTCAACATAAAAGTATTAAGCCTCTTCTGGAAGGCAGGTAAGAAATAGGGCTTTTTAGTCACTCTAATGACCCCAGACGATTTGTAAATTTTGCTGGCAGGCTACATACATGAATCATAAAATCAAATCGTGCTATCATTAAGGTTGGAAAAGACCTCCATGGTCATTGAGGGGCCTTTCACTGGCTGATTGCTGTGACTGGCCTCTGCCAGCAAGCTCCTAGTACCAACTCCACTGCTCTTCTTCAAGACATGTTAGTTTTTTACATTGTTAGCATGGATCAGAGTGAGATTGCTTTTCTCTTGGTATGGTCAGCTAAATACTTCTTTTTCTATTGCTGCCTACAGGGATATTTTAGCAGCTGCAAAAACAGGCAGTGGAAAAACACTCGCATTTCTCATTCCTGCAGTAGAGCTCATCTACAAGCTGAAATTCATGCCTAGGAATGGTAAGACTCTTCATTTCACAGCTGAATTTTACTGCAAAGCAGCCATTTAGGGGGTTGGATGAGTTGTAAGTGACTCTCTGGTTGATGTATTTTTTAGGAACGGGTGTTATTATTCTTTCTCCTACCCGAGAGCTGGCTATGCAGACCTACGGAGTTCTTAAGGAACTTATGAATCATCACGTTCATACCTATGGTCTGATAATGGGGGGCAGCAACAGATCAGCAGAAGCACAGAAGCTTGGAAATGGAATCAACATCATTGTAGCTACACCAGGGAGACTGCTGGATCATATGCAGGTAGATACAATATTGATGTCTAATCTGGTTGTTAAAACATAATAAAACTCCTTTCCCTGTCTGACTGTGAATTTGTTAATCTTCTAGAACACTCCAGGTTTCATGTACAAGAACTTGCAGTGTTTGGTAATTGATGAGGCAGATCGAATCTTGGAGGTTGGATTTGAAGAAGAAATGAAACAGATCATAAAACTTTTACCAAGTAAGAAAAAAAAATCTCTCTTTCCTGGAAATCACTTGACTAACATTATGTCTTCTTTCTGAGTCTATTATTATAGGAGAAATTATTAATTTTTATAGTTCTGTAAATGAACTTCATAGTGGTTTTCTTACTCTATCCTTTTTTTCTGCTAGCCAGTATATATTACTTATTCAGCATCATTTATCTGAAGAATAGAGTTTTCAAATGCTCTTCAGAGATATAATTCTGTTCATATAAAATCCTTTTAGTTTAATGTTTCCATTTTCTCATTCATCTTCCTCTGCCTGTTTATTTCCTGCAATTCATTATTTCCTAATAAGGTTTAAATTCAAGGAAAAAGAGCTTCTGACTTGCAGTTCCATCTTTTTTGATAGCTCCAAGACCAGTATCTTGAAGAAGTTTAAGTATTTACCTTAAATTTTTCTTTTCCTAATTTTTCATGTAGCTATTCCTTGTAATTGATATATTAAACACAATTTGAATTGTTTTTTTTAAAACAAAAATATTGTAGCATTCCTGGAAATTATTTTAGAAGATTAATCTTGGTTTTGTTTTGTGTCTGAATTGAATTGCAAATGATTACTAACATTTTTACAGAGAAAGAACACTGTGTTTTGATAGCAGTTAGGATTTTGGGGGTGGGGACTGCTGAAATAAGCATGGTGTACACCCCATAATACAACTACACCTCTTTCTTTGTCAGTAGCAGTATGTTTGATTTAGAATTTAATTGGAAAGTTTGCACAGGGAAGTTTGCAGTTAGATTTTATGGAATCACTATTTGAATTCTTCTTTAAAATATGAAGCTGCCTTTCAAATATTTTCCAGAGCGCAGACAGACGATGCTTTTCTCTGCCACACAAACCAGAAAGGTGGAAGATCTGGCCAAGATCTCTCTGAAAAAAGAGCCACTGTATGTTGGGGTTGATGATAACAAGGAGACAGCAACTGTAGATGGTCTGGAACAGGTAATACAAACATTAGTGGGAGGGTTGAGATCTCTGAACACACGAGCCTTGTGCTTTTTTTACCTGGGATGCTTCAGATGTATAACTGTTTGGTGAGGTTTTTTTCACAAAGTAGCCTTTCACTGATGTAGTTGTGTTCCTAAAACACAAGTTTGCTCCCTACTACTTTTATTTAACAACATTTAAAATTTTTGCAGGGTTACGTGGTCTGTCCATCTGAAAAAAGATTCCTTTTGCTCTTCACATTCCTCAAGAAGAACCGGAAGAAGAAACTGATGGTATTTTTTTCTTCATGTATGTCAGTGAAGTACCACTATGAATTACTCAACTACATTGATCTGCCTGTTTTGGCCATTCATGTAAGTATCTTATTCATCTATTTATTTTGGATTATTCTGGTAACATCTGTAAGCTTTACATTTTTGCCTGGTTTGTTTCAGACAGCCTGCTCATAAAACTGATGATGGTCTTGATGGGTCTATAGAGGAAGGAGATAAAGCAAAGATTATATAATAACACTTCAATAATCAAACTTGCTATTTTTTTAAACAGTGCTGAACACTGATAATAATTTATGCACTCTGTGTAGCAACATTTCTGTTTTCTTCCAAGAACTTACCTTTCACAAATACTAAAATTGAATATATGGAGTGAATTTCTTGTCAGAGAAAAAGAGTCTGATGCCTGACGTGTTTGATGCTTTTCCTAAGACCTGGTGGTGTTTGGATTTAGTATGCCAATTCTTCCCATTTGAATGAGCACAGTAAATTTTTTCAAAACCACAAAATGCACGGTTTAGAAGAAAGAGTTGACTGAAAGTCTATGAAACAGTTGCAACTAATCTCAAATGTCCTTTTTTGTTTTGTTTTAGGGGGAAATGTCTTGCTATTCTTTGATAGAATTGTGACAAGTATTGGTTTTGTTTAGTTGTTTGCTTTTATAACCTGTAATCTGTCTAACATATTGCCAGTCTTGCAAATGTCCTTTTTCTGGACTTGAAACATTCAGCATGTTGTGCTGAATGTTTATGCAGTTTTTAAAATTTTGGGAGATACATTGTAATCTCTGAGGGATGCCACTTCTTGTAACCCTGTGTGGTTTATCTTTGTGTCTTCACTTCAGAATGGTCCTGCTTGGTCTGTACAAAACCATGATTTGGAAAGATGCCTCAAATTACTTTTTTAGTTGATATTTCATCCCTAGTGTGTTTGTTTCCTTTCAGGGCAAGCAGAAGCAGACCAAACGTACTACAACATTTTTCCAGTTCTGTAACGCAGAGTCTGGGATACTGCTGTGCACTGATGTGGCTGCCAGAGGATTGGACATTCCTGAGGTTGACTGGATTGTCCAGTATGACCCTCCAGACGATCCAAAGGTAAGTTAAGGAAATAGACAAGTGTCACAGCAAGAAATCAAATTCTGACTACAAACTTAGTTGCAGAGAAGGGCTGAAACTGCTGCTTGACAGAGGGCAGGATGCAGCCATGGTCATATCCTACTGCTGGTTTCTTTCACTGGCCTTCACCAGCTCCTAGGAAATGCTGCTCCTAGCCAAGACCTTGGTTGCCTTCTTAAGAATTACATTTTAAGATATTGTTTGTGCTGTGAAATTAAAATCTAATCAGCTAAACAGCCAAACACTTCTCAAGAGGAGGATGAGTTTATGTATGCATCCCTGAGCTTTTCCAGTTGAAATTTGCTTTTTGTTTTAAGATAGTATTCTTACTTGAATAAAAGTCTACTGTAAACAAAGGAAATTTAAAAGTCTCTAAAATCAAGGTTTAATTTTCAGTTACTATGGACTAGATTTTTTCCCTTCAGTAAAAGATAAAATGCTTTCATCAGGGGCTCTGTCTCAGCCTAATATTGCTTTGCACCTTCAGCATTTGTTTTCCCTTATCCATGTGTCAGTGCCAAGAAGAAGTCTTACCAAATAGTGAATGATGAATTACATTATATTGAGGTCAACTCTTGTGTATTTTTTGTTGATGATTGAGACTGCCTGACCTAGTTGTCTGTTATTCTTTCCCAAAGGAATATATCCATCGTGTTGGTAGGACTGCCAGAGGAATAAACGGTAGAGGACATGCTCTGCTCATCTTACGACCAGAAGAACTGGGCTTCCTTCGTTACCTGAAACAAGCCAGGGTAAACTTCTGTCCAGTTTGTAAAGGCAAAACTTGATGCTTTGCTTTGGTTTGGTTTGGTTTTTCAGCGATCAGTTTCATTGTGTTTAATTCCAAAAGAACAGTCTTCTTTTAAAGGTAATCATTTTAACAGAACTGCACAGAGCTGCTTGGTTGCTTTCCTTTTGGACTTGTTTTGTGACTTTAATTAAAGTGATTTAACTTCTAAAGCAAAAGTGGTAAAAAATGGTGTCATACTGAGTGTCTCTATTACTCTGGCTTAAAGGAAGTGATAATACTGTCATATTGATGTAAAGGCACTTTACAGATACAGCTATGGTATTAAAAAAAATCCGTTATCTAGCAGATTGTTTTCTATTTGTCCTTGGTCTTAAACACATTCACTATATTTTCACAGTGAAAATAATGTTGATACTTCATTTCTTCTGTTTTTAAGGTACCACTAAGTGAATTTGAATTTTCTTGGTCAAAAATCTCAGACATCCAGTCTCAGGTATGACATGTTTTTACACTTCAACTACTTTGAATATCTTTGTTATAATTTGCATGGAGAATGTTGCAGTCTATAATGACTGCAAATCAAAAATGCGTGTGCTTCTTTAGGAATGTTAGTATATAAGCCCATATACATTTTTAATTATCTGGTGTTAATAAAGGCCAACATCAGCTAAAATTCTTTTGTGCTCCTGTGCTACAAAAATAGCCAAGGAACACAGAGTTGAGGGGAATAGCATAGATAATTCTGAAGATGTGAGTTTCTGTTGACTACTTCTGTGAATCATTCTTTTGATAAGAGTTCTGTAAAATTTCTTTACAGTAACTTGAATTTAAAGTAGCAAGTACAGGAAGCAGTGAAGACAGTCCTCACAGAGAGAGATTTCTAATTAAGCATAATCAGGAAGAAGTGGTGCCTATTATTTCTTCTTTTTAGAATGCTGAGTTAATGTACTTTAAACATCAAATGAAACACTGGGATCTAGTGAGTGAGTGATTGGGAACTTGACCCACATCAAATAAAATGATAGTTTACCCTGGTGTATCTTCATTTTTGGTTTAGAATTAATATTGCTGATTTCACAATGCATTGGCACCATGGTAGACCAGACTGTGCACAGAATTGCATGGCATCACACAGTTCAGATGTCAGGCTGGCAGTTCTCATACACATGGTTTCGTGGTGTGGCTGCAGGTGTATTGTCCTTGATTAACTTGTTTGGGACAACCCAGTGTAATATTTCTGTAAATTTTCGTATTGCTGAGGCTTTGTTTGTACTGTAAGACAGCTTCAGGATTTTTTGTCTCTCTACTTGCTTATAAAAGCAATTTTACACCTGAATGTGCACTTTGATGTCACAGAACAGTTTTGCTGAAGTGAGGAGTGAATGTCATTGGCACTCATACAATAAAAAAAAGTCTGAATATAATGTATAATGTTGAATATAATGTTAACTTTTAACAGCTATAATTGTTTATGTCTCTTACGGTTTTATTTTTCCCTCACCAGCTGGAAAAACTGATAGAGAAGAACTACTTCCTTCACAAGTCAGCCCAGGAGGCTTACAAAGCTTACATCAGAGCTTATGACTCCCATTCTCTGAAGCAGATCTATGATGTCAATAATTTGGACCTTCCCAAAGTCTGCCTTTCGTTTGGTTTTAAAGTTCCTCCGTTTGTTGACCTCAGTATCCTTTTACTGCAGTGTTTCAAAGCTGAAGTTCTGCATTATAAATGTTCGGTGCAACTTGCTGAATTCTTGTGGTACCTAAAGTTCTGCTGTTTTGTTGTTGGGGTTGGAGTTTTTCTGCGAATTACCATAAAAATGCATCATGCTCCAACAGTACTTTATCAAAGAAAATGTAAATATTAACTGCAGAAATGCCTACAAACATCTCTTTTAGCACGTGTCCATGCTGTACAGGCCTCAGTTGCTGTTGGGCAGATTCTGAAATGCATCCATGTTCTCCTCCATGCAAAATTATTTTCATTGAATTGTACTTGCTTAAGTTTCACAGTCATGAAATATTAGCATAGAGGGGCAAGAGCAGGAACTAGAAGACTATCTAAATTACTGTCAAAGCTGTCAGTGGATGGAATTTGAAGCAGTAGTGCCTTGGGAGGAGTATTTAGAGTATTAGTATTTAGGAGTATTTAGTTTAATGGAAGGAGTATTTAGAACCACAGGCACAAAGTTCTGGATTTCTCTGTAATTAGGCAGCTCAACTTTTTCTCTGTTTTTTCTCACATCAATAACCCTTAGTAAACCCAAAATGCAGTATTTCAAATTACTCCTTTTAAAATTCTTTAACCAATGAAATTTCAGATGTGAACAGCAACCGTGGCAGAAGACTACAGAAGAGAGGTGGAGGTGGGGGATTTGGCTACCAGAAATCAAAGAGCGTCCACAAAGCAAAAATCTTCAAACACATCAGCAAGAAATCTGACAATCGGCAATTTTCTCGTTAATTCTGGCCATTGAAATGCCTTGGAGTAGCCTACTTTGATCAAAACCATCTGGCAGTTACTTCTAATTTAAACAGCTCCTTTCCCATTTTTAGGTCTCTTTAAGGATTTTTTTCTTTTCTGGGAACGTCTTTTATTTTTCACTTCAGGAAGACTCTTCAGAGCTGTGGCTAAAGGAGAATATGGCCAGGGAATTTTGCCATACTGGTTGGAAGGAAGAAGATTATTTTAATTACCTGAAGTCAATACTACAGAGATTTTTTTAAAGAAAGAGAGAATACCTTTAGGTTTTATAGAAGAATTTGCTTTACATTTACCCTTCTTTGTATGCATACCTCTGGAAATTGTTAGAGTGGACAACAAAAGAACATGGTAAGATAAAAAGGTTTTGCTCACATGAATCATTGCAAGGGATTTTAATGCTACAGAACTCTGCTTTGGCCATCAAATATGCTGAAGAATATAAGAAGATTCCTTTAGAACTGAACCATGGATGAATAATTAAGGCTGTATAAGCTTGTGAATAATTTCAGACATGGTATCTGTATAACAAGTACAGTGTCCAAAATAAAACAAATATCTTACATCTGTTCTGGTACATGATTAATACTGGTTTAATGTGATATAATGGTAACACTATACTGAAAAACTTGGTTTTCCTTCATGTTTAAATCTGAATTTATTAATCTGGGGACACCTAGTGTACTCTGCAAAGAATTAAGGAAAGCAGATTACATAAATTAAAGCACTCAAACCAGGTATTTTTTAAAGATGCTTCATAACCTTGACGCAGTGAGAAGTTCTGCAGTTGTATCTTAAAATTACAAAAGTGAATTGCTTTCAAGTCCTAGTATATCAGATCAGCAATGAGCAAAGTCAAAGATACTGCCACAGGACTGGGGGGATGGAGACTCAATAAGTGAAAAAGTGAAATGGCTTATAAATATACTAGAAGGGGATTTTGAAGGAGGAATATAAAAAACTGAAATGGAAGAGGGTGGAATACACATTGCAGACAGGAAAAAGTGTGGAAGGTTCAGTAGAAGAATATGTAAGTTGGGTAAAAGAGTAATTGTTTTACACATATTACTTCCATCTCTCTGCCATTGTAGCAGTAGGCAACTGCTCTTACAGGCTACAGTGGTCATGGTAAGTGTTTAAAAAGTGTTCATGCGTCAAGGAAGGACTAAAGTGTCACAAAAATCGAGAAATGTGGGCCATCTGTGATTACTGTAAAACAGCTTGTAATGACATTTAGAATGTAACCCAGGAACAGTTACAAATACAAAAGCATAAGTAGTTATTCCAATATAAAGTGGACTGTTATTTTTTAGGGCTTCAGACGTAGCATGTCATATTTAAATTTGATACATGCATTGAAGTATTTTTTTTAAAATCAGCAGACTTTCTTTTCATCCTTGGGGAAAGTGGATGGGGAGAAATATTGGGACCATTCTGTTTCTAGTGCTTCCACCATTCAGAGCATTGTCTGGTTTTCCTTCTTTTGAAATGACTGACTTTAGACCCTAGTGGCCTTTTAAGATTTTAAATGTCTTGTGCTTCTAAGCTTGCAATGAAATAGCAAAATCTTCTCTGAAGTGCAAGCAGTGCTAATTATGATGCCTGTCTCATTGAGTTCTAATCTTTGATTCTGGGTTTTCTTACAAATTTATAAATAATAGATGTCAAAGCAATTTTCATGTCTTTATTAATAGCACATCTTAGGAGTTCTCTCTGAGATCTACATCATCATATAGTTTAAGACTTCTGTTTATACCTGCCAGCTGTGCAGTTACTGTATGGGAATTATCTTTCATTAAAGCAAAAGAAATGCTGGGGCACTCATTAGATGAACTGCAAAATTAATTACTGGGAAAGAGATGTAAGCAAAGCTGCAGTAAACCACTGTGAAGATCAGTGTGTTTATGTGGGTGCAAGCAGTGGCTGCAGTAGTGGGGAGTATTGGTTTGGAACAGGAAAAACTTGGGATATGGTGTCAGCGATCACCTGTCTGACCACGTGTTCATGGCCAGAACTGGTTGGGCTTAAAAGTGCATCAAAATTCCTACCACTTCTGAAGTCTGATACATGGAAAACTGACAGAGAGCCTGCACAACTCCTCCCTGTGATACTTGGGTTGTATTTTCCTAATTTTCTAATACAAAGAAATCTTTGAAACAAACTTCCGTAGGAGATGGAAGGACTGGATGTTACTGCTCTTGAGTAATAGTAGCTTACACTGAAGGAGAAAAAAGTTAACACTCTTACTTGAACATAGAGGTGTAATGGCTCCACAGTGCCTGTAGTAGCTACAAAGTCAACTCTAATTTTCTGATTAAGCAGAACAGAAATTCATGAGCTGAGACTAAGTGGGAATCAAAAGCTTCCTGTCTTGTGCAGATGCAATTACCTTTTGCTTTGCTTATGAAATTGTAAATGACAATTTCTGACAAAATATCTGTGTATTGGGCAGCATCTATTCCACCATGGTATTGCAAGAAGTGCAAAAGATTGTCAAACTGGAATTCTGAGGTTTCCTTTGCAGCTTCCCCTGCTATCAATCTTGGGAGCAGTTAATAGACCTCAGCCATCAGGCTCTCAAGGTTTGTCTCAGAGCAGTGACCAATCGCTTGGGGACTAATATCGTGTGCCTTGAGAAATTGCTTTCTTCCTCTGAGAACCTTGACAAAGAAATTGGGCTCTTTAAACCACTTAAGGAGGTGATCAAAACTGTCCTGCTTGGACTGGAAGATGTTTTTGACAGTTCCTGGAACAGGCCCATAAAGGAGCACTCTGCCCCCAAGTTACTGCTCATAATTGTGAAAAATCTTGTCATGGTCCAAGTTTCCTGTGCCATAAAGCTGCAGAGTTACAGACAAGCACAACACTGGTCAGAAGGTATTGCCATCAAATTTTTCAGGATGAGTGTCACAGGTAGAAGGCACCTTTATTGACACTGTAGAGCAAGAGTAGTTGAGAACTGAGTAAGATATTATCTGCTGAGGTCTGCTGTAAATAAGACCTTTCTATTTTGGCAGTAATCAGCCTTTTTGATTGATGTATGACTTGATGACTCAATTTAAGTCACCAAAGCTCTGATGATTTGCTTTCAAGCCAGTGACTTGAGGCTCAGGGAAAGCAACTCACAGGAAGGGGGAAAAGGGCTATGTGATTTAAAAAAATAATATTCTATTGGAGGTCCTACTGGGAAGGAAGACATGGTGCTAACAGGATACTGCACAGGTCTGTAACTTTTGGTTTTAGTTCTACCACTGTCCTGCTTAGGAGATCATTGTCCAGTCACTTCAAGTGCCCAAAACTTAGAAAGGATTTTACAGAACCCTGAAAACAGCCAGAAAAGATCCAGTTATTAACCCTTGAAAGGTGGGTTTGTTGTTGGGTTTACGTTTTAAAATTTTTTTCAAATTAAAGTAATGCTGAAAGAAGCCTATAATCAAGGGGCTAAGCATAAGAATAAAGTCTATCACTGCTCCTGGCTTTTGCTCTATTAGCTTGATTTTCTCAGGATTTTCGCTGACAGGAGAATTCATGCAATGCTTACTGAGGCTTTTGTTTGTCCAATGCTTTTAGATTTATAGAAGGTGTTGCACCCTGACAATAAGAATCCAGCCTCTTGAGCTGGAATGCTCTTAGCTGCTAAAAAATCTGCTGGCTTGCATCAAAGCCATAAATACCATGATGTTGCTTCTGTCAAATCTCTTTATTGCACGGCCACATGGGGAAGAGATTACTTTTGGTTTTTGCTCTTAGCCACCACGATAAACTTGATATGGAGTTGTGAGGAGAGGTGGAGGAAAGATGCCATTAGGAGAAGGGAAGACAAATGGAAAATCAGGGTCCTGTCTAGAAGCACATTCACTTTGCTATATGGGTGTCATCCAGCTTAAGAACTGCATTCACTTTTCACAAAAAAAAAACCCCAAACCTTAGCATACTCCTCAACAGCAGTCCATCTTCCCAGACACTTTTGTAAGCTGCAACACTGAAAAACATAACCATCTACTATTTTTTCCCAGCTGGTCAGAATTTAAAGAAAAAAGAAAAAAGGGAAAATTGTAGGCTCTGCAAAATCCTGTATAACAGTTACAAAACTTCCAAACTCTCCTCTCTATTCTGGCTGTCAGCTAAAGATATTGAGACACACAGGGCTTTCTGGGCTCCTCTATGAGTGGTTGCAATCACCTGTGAATGTTTTTATTACTAATCAAATCAATACTAGCTGGCATCCATGTGACACCTAGGTTCTTCATCACATTTTCAATTGTAAAAGTATGGAAACAACTGTCAAAGGACTTTGGAAGGTTTGTTTTTTTGTCTTGAGCTGAAATTTTCTGTATATTTCTCAAATCAATTGCAGGATTTATGTAACTGACTCTTCTTAAAAATACTTTAGAAAGGAGGCTGATTTTCTACTAAAGAGGATAGAATAAAAGTGCATCTGCTAGAACCTTTTTTAGCACTTTTGAATCTAAAACAAAAAATGGAAAATATGTAAAGAGTGGAGTTCAGTGTAGTCCCTTTATAATGGTCTAAAAATAATCTGCCTGTAATGGATAAAAAAAAAACTTCTGGAAAATGTAACATTAAATTTTATATATTTGCTATAAAAATACTGCATCACTTCACAAAATGGGCTGGAATTCTGTTATCTCTGGATGAATCATCACCCTCCAGAGCTGTTACTAAGCTGCATGCTGTCCTTGGACGTGCTTGGAAATGGTGCTGTGACAATGCTGGCCTGAGCAGCTGCTCCCTGGGGAGGACAGACACCTCCTCAGCACAGCTGAGCACAGGGAGGGGAACATGGACACGAATTACAAGGATGCAGGGAGGGTTAAGCCAAGAAGAATTTTCAGACTGGCAGAAAGAAATAGCATGACAAGACTGAGTCCAAAAAGATTCAGTTAGAGAGTCCTGAAGTGATGAAGACTAGTAAGTATGTTTTGCAATTCCTCCCCTCCGTCACAAGTCCTTTTCTCCTCAATTCTCAGGTCAACAGGGAAAAGTGAGAACAGATGCAAAAGAAGATGTGAAGTATTTAGACTTACAAGAGATTGCTATTTTCCACCCTTTTGTGTTTTGCATCCCTCAGACTTCTCAAAAGCACCACAAAGCACCAAACATCCAGATGGAAAGATGACATTCCCTTGTATTCACTGTTGATCCTATTGTCCATCTCTAAGCCCTTGGTCACATATTTGATAGCTTATTTTAAGAGCAATGAAATGGTTGGTGGGAGCTCTGAGGGAACACAGCAGGAAAAGGCTGTGAAGAGAAGAGGCTGTCCTGTAGCCTCATGGGGTCCATGGGGAGAAGGGGTATCTCGTCACCAGCCGGGTGTGTGGGGACACAGACTATTGCTGTCGGCTTGGTCCTGGTGAGACCACATCTGAGCACGGCGTCCAAATCGGGGCTCCTCCATACAAGAAAGACAAGGAGCTACTGGAGAGGGTCCAGCAGAGGCCACAAAGGTCATGGCGGGTCTGGAGCATCTCTCTTCTGAGGAGAGACTGCAAGAGCTGAGCCTGTTTAGTCTGGAGGAGACAGGACAGAGGGGATCTCATTGATGCACCTTAAGATCTCAAAGGCAGGTGCCAAGAGGATGGTGCCAGACTCTTTTCAGTGGTGCCCAGCGACACCACTGAAAAACTAAAGCACAAGAAGTTAAACCTCAACATGAGGAAGAACTTCTTTACACTGAGGGTGGCCGCGCATTGAAAGCTGCCCAGGGAGGGCGTGGAGTCTCGCTCTCCGGAGATTCCAAACTCACCCGGACGTGTTCCTGTGACACCTGCCCGAGGCGACCCTGCCTGGGCAGGGCGGTGGGACGGGGTGATCTCCAAAGGTCCCTTCCAGCCCCGGCAGCTCAGAGATCCCGGCAGCAGCGGGTATCTCGCCCCTCAGGGCCCGCGGGCAGCCGCCGGGGAGGCGCCGCCTCCCGCCCCCCACGGCCCGGCCGCGCCGCCGCCCTCGAGGCGGCCGCTGGGGCGGGGCGGCAGCGCCGGTGCCGCCCGCTCGTCCTCGCTGCCCGTGCCGGAGCCTCGCCGCGGTCCCGCCGCGCCTCCCTCCCTTCTCCAGCCTCCTTCCCTTCTCCAGCCTGCCTCCCTTCTCCAGCCGCCCGGGATAGGCGTGCGGAGCGACGGGCGGGAGGCGCGGGCAGCGCTGGGGCGGCGGCACATGTGGGGCGGCCGCTGAGCGGAGGCGCGTCCGGTGTGGGGCTCCCGGTCGCCGGCAGCGGGGTTGGGGACGGTGCCGGCGGCCTGGGAAGGGGCAGCGGTGAAGGGTCGAGCCCTGGTCCCGGGCATGGCGGAGACCCTGAGCCCCTGCTCCCCACGGGGCCAGTGCCAGCCCAGCATGGGCACCAATACCTCGTCTGCCAACGTGGACGCCAACGCCTCCTCCTCGGTGGTGGGCGGCAGCGCGTGGAGGGGCCGGGAGCCCTTCTCCGTCTTCACCGTCCTCATCCTCACCCTGCTGGTGCTCCTGACCGTGGCCACCTTCCTCTGGAACCTGCTGGTGCTGGCGACCATCCTGCGGGTGAAGGCCTTCCACCGGGTGCCCCACAACCTGGTGGCCTCCACGGCGGTGTCGGACGTGCTGGTGGCGGCCCTGGTGATGCCGCTGAGCCTGGTGAAGGAGCTGTCGGCCGGACGGCGGTGGCGGCTGGGCCGGGAGCTGTGCCTCGTGTGGGTGTGCTTCGACATGCTGTGCTGCACGGCCAGCATCTGGAACGTGACGGCCATCGCCCTGGACCGCTACTGGTCCATCACCCGGCAGCTGCAGTACACGCTGCTCGCCCGCCGCCGCATCTCCAACGTGATGATCGCTCTCACCTGGCTGCTGTCCGCCGCCATCTCCCTCGCCCCGCTGCTGGGCTGGGGGGAGACCTACAGCCCCGAGCAGGAGCGCTGCCAGCTCAGCCAGGAGCCGTCCTACACCATCGTCTCCACGGGCGGGGCCTTCTACCTGCCCCTCTGCGTGGTGCTCTTCGTCTACTGGAAGATCTACAAGGCGTCCAAGTTCCACATGGGGGCCCGCAGGAGGAACGCCGTGGTGCCCCTGCCCGAGGCTGCCCAGGTAAGGCCGGGCAAGGGGAGGGAGCCCTCGCTGCTCCCCCGGGCGCTGCCGTCCTGCTTCTCCTCCGCTCCGGCCCTCGGTGGGCTCGGCACAGCGAGAAGGCTGCCAGGTGCCCTGGGGCTCCCGTGTGTTTGACTTTGTCGCAGACTGGACGTGAGCAGTAATTAGCCAGTCAAAAAGTGCAGCTCCTGGAGAAGAGCTTTATTCTCATTTTTTCCTTGTGTTGTAAGAGTAAGGGACAGGTGCACTCACTGCCAGTCGGGAGAGATATTTGAAAATTGTCTCTTTGTTGTTAATTTGCCATTCCTTGGGTTTTGTTGTTTTGTTGATTTTTTTTTTCCTATTAATATATTTTATAGCCTTAGTGGGGTAAAAAAAGACATAAACAGATCCCTAGGTCCTGTACTGAGATAAATGCACATTTATTTACCAGCACAGACTTTGTGTGTCTGAATACATTCTGGTAAGCAAATTAAGCACTATTCACAATATAAACTTATATATTTTGATGCACTTGGGCTATTTTTCCTTGAATGGTGCTCACTACATAGTGTTGAAGCAATGAGCCATCGTTTCTGGTTTAAAATTACCTGCTGGCTTCAAAACCATGTTCTCCTTATCCCAAAGATTGTCTGTAATCCTGCAGTGCCCTAGCCATTTGGGAGGTCTCATTCATTTTGAGGGTATACTTTGCTGACAGGAAAGCTGTGTCCCTTCAGAGGGGTTGGCTCCATGTGCTCCATAAGTCAGGCTCCCTGCATGATGCTGCTGTCACCCATTCCATGCCTCCACTGTGCTTGGCTGTGCTCTCTGTAAACTTTCCCTGCTTTCTGTCACATACTCTTGCTCTCACTCCTGCCAGTCCTTATGTTTTTGTGATTACATGTTGCACTTCCTAAGCCCAGTCCCTTCCCAGTAGCCAAAGATGAGCTGTGTGGATGTTAGAGGTACCTACAGAGAACATTTCTGTTCCATTGGGGTTAATCCTGCAGAGCCTCATTCCCTGCAAAATCCTATCTTTGATTTGGAGGCAAGGAAGCTCATTATGATGGTCACAAGTAAGAGTCTGTAGGTTGTGTTCCCAGATAATTGCATAATTGCTCTGGCAATAATTGCATAATACACTGGCAATTATGTGTGATTAGACTCGCAGATTTGGATCATAATGTCTTGAAGCTACTTCTAATATATATTGATTTATGAAGGTATGAAAAAGCAAAATATTTGTTAGAAAAGTAGAGAATGTCTCTACTAGTGGCATTTTTTTTCCTATGATTTTCAGCCCCTAGGTTGCACCAGATTTCTTCCAAATTGTTTTAAATACGATGAAAGTACTGCTTGGAGTTAAAGCATAATCCCTTCAAGCACAAAAGCCAGCTGATTATTTGTAGTGTTTTTGCATGCTCTATCTTTTACCTACACACATACCCGTACAGGACTAGTTGTCTGGAATCTAAAATTCCTGGAAGTGAATGAGCTGAGGCATTGCTGCTCGAGCCAGTGGAGAGACACATCACATGACAGTTTCAGCAAGACTGAGTCTGGCTGCAAAATGTCATAGTTCTGTCTGCAGGAGGCCCTGTGTGGGCCCAGCATGGCTGCCAGGTGAGTGCTTTTTGTGATGCAAAGTCTGGGGGCTGGTTTAGGCTGCACTGACAAAGGGGCTCTGTCACAGCGAGCTACACACCCAATTTGGAGGGGTTATTGCAATGCCAGTAAATGCTCAAGCCAGCAGGTCTTCTTTCTCAGTGGTGTGATTGACATATTAGCTGTGATTGACTTCTCCTGACAGGGATTCTTGAGTCTGCACTTGGTGTGTAGTGGCAACTTCCTCTGTTGTCCCAGCAGCTCCATTTGCTGATGTAAATTAGAAGACTTCTGTGATTCAGATGCAAACTTTACTCCTCACCTGAAGGAAGAGCTGATGCTGCACACGTGTACATTAAATGAACTCGTGGATCAAGCAAGCTGGCATTCAGGATGCATTTCTTATTTTCTTGCTAAATTAAGATACTGAGATTTACTCACTGGGTGTTATCCTGATCCTTTTTAAGCTTTTGGTAGTAGGATCTATCACTTTCACAGGAAGAGTAGCAGTTCCCCAGTGAATTTTGGAGGGGAATCTTCATACACATCACTACTGTTCTTTGGCAAAACCCTGCTGGTTTTTTAACATGCAAACACAAAGGCAACATTGCCAAGCTTTGCTTCTCTGCATGCAGGGGTGATCAGGCTGTCAGCATCAGCTCTGTCTTCTCTGATGGGGCAAACTCTTTTCTGCTTCTCATGGCTTGCCCATCAGCTCATTCTGATTTTCCCATTCTTTCTCCCTTGATGTCTCTCCTCCCTCTACTTTCTTCCATCTCTGTTCTCAGAGAATGCTCACCTGTCATGCTCACCCTGGCAACGTTTTCCTTCTGTCACTGTGACTCTGGATGTGAATTCCCCTCTGCATCTATGTCAGTCCTCACTCCAGGTTGCCCTGCACCAGTTGATCTGAGGAATATTAGCAGGGTTTTTTTGGCAGACAGTGCCAAAGGCTGGCAGTGCTTCCCAGTCTGGAGGTGAGCAATAACAGCAGGGATCCCTGCTGGGAGAGACGTCTGTGTTGCACTCAGGAATGAGCTGTCAGGTGGTGCTGGACTGGAACTGCACAGCAGGGCTGCACTTGGTGGCCTGAGGTACAACCAGCTGGTTAATTCTGGCAAGTCTAAGGACAGAAAAGGTCTGAATTCATAGCACTTGGAAAAAACAGTGCACCAGTGGAGCAGTGAGGGTGATACCTTGATGTTTGTCAGCCAGCAGAGTCAGGCACCTAAGTGCTTTGCAGGTTGCCTATATATATATATATATATATGTATATAATGGTTTGGGGTTTTTTCATAGAGAAAGGGCATTCCTTTCAAAGTGGGAGTTGGCATACATGCCTTAGGTTCTTAAAGAGCTGCAGAATAGAATAGGTACAAAATAACTATTCTGAGTCATACTTTGGTTAAAATTTTACTTTGAAAAAATTCAGGTGAGGGAGATGGATGTGAAACATCTGAGATGCTTCTGGTTTTAATGAGAGTTGGTTTTTGCTTCTCTTTGGAATAAATTAATTGCCAAATTGGGATCCTAAATTAAGCTGGTGCTTTTATAATTTTTTGTTTGCCAATTATGAGACTCCCTGAAAAGTGAATTCTGCAGGCTACACTGATGTGGGTGACCCTCATTAAAAACCTAGTGACATATCATCACTGACAGAGAGCTATGCTCTGTCACACCTGGTTGACAGCAGGCAATAATTCTCTCTCTAAACAGTCCAATTGAAATAAATGAGACTGCTTGAAAACCAGCAGATACTGCTGGATAGTGCCCTTTTAAATCAATGAAATCACTTGTAGCATAGGGATAGCCCAGCAAAACCAAGGATGATGGGATCTGAATGTCTGCATTACTTACATTTAGCAATTGCAAAATCAGACTTAAATTTTCATGTGAAGAGATAAAAATCAAGTTCTGTTGATGATTGGTGGAGGTTTTGTTGGGGTTTTTTTGTTGTTGTTGTTTTTTTTTAATTTTTTTTTTATTTCTCCCCTCTCAAAGTGGTTTTGTAGTGTATAAAAGCATTAGGCATGAGCCATACCTTAGAGTTTTATGAGAGTCCTTCCCCCTTCGGATAACATCAGGCCCCAGAGCTCCAGAGGTGCTGTGTTGTTCTGCATCTTGGCCCATTCAGCTTCTCCAATTCACTTAACCAGTCAGGACAGTGAGGGAGAAAAAAAACCAGATTCTCCTTTTCTGAAGGGGTCACGGGCCTTTTATTTTTTAATTTGTGCCTCTGTACAAGTAGAAGAGATGTGTCAGGAAACAAAAGTTCCGCTGTCCAGAAGAGGTGCAAAAAATGTCCAGAAAAGAGTGAGTCAGGAAGCAAAGTGAGTCAAGGGTGGGTAGTTATTTCATAGCAGAAATACAGTTAGTCCTGCTTACAGCAGAAGAAATTCCTGTGAGAGAAAGCAGGTTTTCTTCTCCCTGTCAAATGAGCTGTTTGTCATGTTGGTAGAGCATCCAAGACAGTGTAGGCCTTTCTTTGTTTTGATCCTTTGTTGTGCATTTAGCTCCCTGTGCTCTTGTTCAAAGAGCAAGGAGTGTGCCAGGACTGCACTGAGGCAGTAATGACCTTTGCTGAACCACACTGTGATAGGCAAAGCTCTAAATTTGTGGTACTAAGCCTGATTTGATTGATGTGTATCATTACTGTTGTTTTGTTATTGCAGGCCCTGCAGGTACAGGACGGACACACACAGAGCACCTGCCACAAAGGACCAGTAAAAACAATCATTAAAGCTGTAAGGAGCATTTTAAATCAAGGAATTTTGTCAGAAGCTCCTTGGTGGCATGTTTTCTATGACATTCTAGGAACACAGGAATTGGGAACATACAGCTCTGGGAACATGTATCCATTTAGGAGCAGTAATTTACTGGGGACAGACAAACAAGAGAATAGGCATTGAACTGTAATTGCTGATCAGTGTACAGAAGAATAAATTCTGGAATTAAAACCAAACTCCTTTGTGACTGTAGAAGGATTTGCACTTGAGCTCATTTCCTTCATTCACTTTTTATTAGTCTCACAGAACAGCAGTTATCTCTGCAGTTCTCACAGCCCATTGTCCTGGAAATAGCTGATTTCATGAGTTCAGAACCAAATTGTGGCCTCAGAGGAGCAGTCTTTTCATGCCAGCTATTTCCCCAGTGCTCCTGGAGCAGAGCCTGGGCAGATGGAAGGAAATCTGTGCCCGAGGCAGAGTGTGCTGCTAGACACTGAGTGAGAACAGTGTGCAGCACTGCAGAGGTGGCTCCAGCATAACCCAAGGCATCTCCATGGACTGCTGTAATTTACAGTCTGTGACCACCTCTTCTGCTGTCACAGCCTGCTTGCTAGTGCTCATCAGTATGCCCAAAATGGGGGCAAAGGTTCTATACTTGTCCTTTGTTCTGTGTGGTATGGGGATAGAGGTCAGCTGTTGTGACTTACATTGGAAAGGGGAGTCATGAGAAGCTTCTGGGGCTGGCACTGGGAACTGCAGATTTGATACAGTTAGAGCTGCATTTAGTTCTAGCAAGTAATTTACAAAACATACCATGATCTAGTCTGACTTGCTGTTTTGTTTTCAGAGGCCTGACCTAACAACTAGGAAAGTTTATAAAAACTCCTCACACTTCAGTAGGAGCTTGACCAGGCTGTAAATGCAGGCTTCATTGTGAAAAACACCTGAGGACTAAGGTATCTTCTAGTAAAGGAAATGAAATAACCTTTTCTTAAGTGATAAAAGGGTCAGTGCTAGGAAATTCTGTAGTGAGAAGTAGCGAGAAGGCTCTGATTTGATTTTGTGATTTGATGATGGCACACAGCAAGCTCTATCTTCTGAGCAAGAGTTGAAGGTTAAATACAAACCAAGCTGTGCCTGGTGCTCATGAGGAAGTCCTTTTTATGGCTGTTCCCAAGAGGCACTTACGTAACTGTTCCTCAGGGCTAAGACATAATCTTTCAGGGTTGCTTGTCACAGATTTGTCCTCATGTCATACATTCATCCCTTTTTTGCAGAGTGTGATTAAGGATGTGCAGAGCAAGTCCTTCTGCAGACAAATGGTGTGATCCTTGCTACATGAGGGGTGTCCCATTTTAATTGTCAGAACAGATGTGATTTTCATTTTCTTCCATTATTTGCCTGTGCCCATAATCTGCTGCTCTTACGTTCTGCAGCCTTGGCTCGTGTCTGAGGGTGCAGACAGGGATATCCATCCTGAAGAGTGATTGTTCAGTCACTGCCAGTGCTTCATTGTCTGAATTGCTGTGCTCATACTCAGTACAGGCCCTCCTTCTATTACAAAGGTAGCACATGAATGTGCAATATGTAGCTAATTTAACAGCGGCCCATATTTGGAGTGCCTGTGAATTACCACTCAGGCAAATTTCACAGCCTTAAGCTGGTTGCTTTTATTGCTCTCTCTTCATAACTGTAGTGCCTAGGAGAACTTTAATATCACAGACACTTCCATCTTCAGATTAAAATCTCTAGGGATTGTCTTCATCTGATCAGACTCAAAGCACACAAATAACTTTTGCCCAGAAGCTGTTTGCCCTCAGTGAGAGGAAACAAGAAGCACTGTCGACAGCCTGGAGTAGCTGAAATTTTTTCCTCTCTTGTATAACCTCTGCTGAAGCCAGAGTTTGAACTGAAGGTCAGTTGAAATGGTGTTTTTCTAGCAATGGTGTACTTTTTGAGAAAGTACAGAATCACAGAATGGTTGGACTTGGAAGGGACCTCTGGAGATGATCTAGTCCAAGCCCTGCTGAAGCAGTTCACCTGGAGCGGGTCTGAAGGCCATGTAGCAGCATGAGTCTGGTGCAGGGATAGGCAGCAGACACAGGCTTTGTTAGGCTGCCTTACCCTCATTTCCCCCTAGGTTTGAAGGCATCCAGTACAATGAACAGAAAAAGAGTCCCTCAACACACATGGTACCAGGTACTCTTTATTTAGCTCTGTTTGTCAGTTACACTTGGCAGCTTTTCCAGTGTAATGAGTTTGGCACTCTGGGGCATTTTCTTTCTTTTAGCATGGAAGGAATGAAGTTCAGGCCTTTTGTGGTAGGTGCACAGATGTTGTGCTGTCATTTGAAAGTAATACTTCACTCAAACAAACTGTCTTGGTAAGAAACTGTGTTTGCTTTTGTTTGAGGTGAAGGAAGCTTCGCAGGAACCACAGATGGTGTTTACAGCTCGTCGTGCAGCTATCACTTTCCAGACAGATGGAGAAACATGGAGAGAACAGAAAGAGAAAAAGGCAGCTCTGATGGTTGGCATCTTAATTGGAGTTTTTGTACTGTGCTGGATCCCTTTCTTCATCACAGAGTTAATAAGTCCCCTCTGTTCCTGCAACATCCCGCCCATCTGGAAAAGCATCTTTCTTTGGCTTGGCTACTCAAATTCTTTCTTTAATCCTCTCATTTATACAGCATTTAACAAAAATTACAACAATGCCTTCAAGAACCTTTTTGCAAAGCAAAGATAAAAGGGGACACAGAGGAGAAAACGATTATTGCATAATAGAGAGATTTCTTGAGGGAGACATGCCTGTGATACAAACAGTTTCCATGCACAAGAGCTACTTGAGGGCATTTAGCAGCAGCGAAGAAGAAGATGGAAGATGTCTGGATATAAACCTACTGAGAGTTTACAGGCCCCCCTTAGAAATACAGATGTGCTACGCCAGTGTTTGGCAAAGAAGGTGGAAGCAGGGAATGCCTCCCGTCTGCTCTTCAAAAATCACAGGCTGAGGTGTGTCCAGTGCCGCGGCTGTCACACCCAACACGGCTGATCCCGCCCAGCCAGCCCCGGCGCCCTGCTGGAGCTCTCCTCATTAGCAAAGGCACCGGTGGGAGCTGCTAATTGAGCAGTCCTGACTTGTTTGGGATATGAACAGGATGCTGGCTTCGGGTTTGAGATTTATTTGGATGGGAATAAACATGCTGCAGTCAATCAGTCCTTGAGTTGATGTGGAATTAAAGTGGATGACCAAGCAGCTCAGAAACACAGCCTGCCAGGACTGAGGGGCTGTGAGCTCGGCGAGCAGCAGGGCTTGATGGGCAGGCTTGGTCAGACAGGGGTCAGCTGTGTCCCCTGGGGTTAAGTAAACTTAAGAGCCAAGCCTAGAATTATTCAGAGCCCCTGAGAATGTGTTCTCACTGCTTGCACAGGAGGATCTAGTGAGGATTTTTCACTTGTGTAGTCCTCTCTCACTCTGCCAGGCTCAGACTCTCCCTGTTTTATGAAACCCCGGTGAGCTCAAGACACCAACACCTCCAAGTGAATGGGGACTGTGTGAATGGTTACTTCATGCAACCATAAAACTGAGCAGGCATGTGTGTTACAAACACCAAACAGGATGCTGAGTCACACCAGGTGTGCTGGCAGCAGCATGTGGCTGCTTGGCAGTGGTAGGTGAGTGCCTGCACCGTGTCTGGGGCCCTTGCACCATAAATGTGCTCAGCACCCAGCCTGGGTGAAGTCCATAATTTGTCAGGTGGCATCAACTTCCTCCTACTGTATCAAAGATGTTGATGACACCAGGTTTAAGAGACTCAAACCCAAGCCTTAAATCATTTTCTCAAGATCTGACAACATCCCTGACCCAACAATATATACATAAATAATCTATTTCCTTGCATACTGCCACATCCATTTTGCTCCATGTTTGTTTTCGGGTGGGTTTTACCTCCTCCCCTGCTCTGAGTGGGAGAGCTGACAACATCTCTGAGTCTTTCTAGCATGGCACAGAGTCCCAGGAAGCTTAAGGGAGCTTGGCTGCATCTCAAGAGCACAGTGTATGGTGAGGTCAGGCACTGCTGTGACAGTCCAGTGTGACCTGCTGTGCCCACAGCCACCTGTGTGTCTTGCATTCCTGCAGAGGATGCTTCTCTCAATTTCAGTGGGAATTCAGAAGTTTTAATTACCTAGAATTTCAAAGAGTTGTTAGACAGTGACTCAGACTTAAATGCTGATTTAAATAACTTTCCCTTGTGACTCTCAACTTGCCTGCATATGGAATAGCTACCATTCAAACCAGTGTTTGGAGGCTTAATGAAACCAGAAGGAAGGCACATATGTAAGAGACTGAATGTTACTAAAACCTGCAGCCTCATTCAGAACCACTGACAAATTTTTCAAGTCAATTGATTTTTTTCATGTAAGAGAGTCACTGCTCTAAAACCTTTAAAATCCAAACAGATGACATGGAAGGAGGAAATGCAGAGGTCATCTTGAGCTGATGCTGAAAAGCACACAAATCTTCTGTATGTGGCACTCCGGAAATGTCTAGTAATCATGTTTTGGACAAATTTTAGTGCCTGCACTCCCTGAGCCTGGTAAGCCAAGCCATTACTGTCACACAAATCCAATGCCAACACTGGTGCCCCGGCCCATCCCAGTCTGGCTGCAGGAGCTGCAGTGATCTCCAGATGCACATTCCAACTGACTGGAGCAGCACCCGTCTCCAGTTCCAGAAGCAACACAGGCTGTGCAAGCATCTTCTTGGCACCATGGCTTGGCCTCTGGAACTTGGGAGGACACCACAGACTGCAAGGCCCCTGTGCAGTTCCTGCAGTCACACACGTGCAGGGCACTGCTGCAGACACTGACCTGCAGCACAAGCAGGGGAGCAGCAGCAGGGCACTGACAGCTCTCCTCCTCCTCCTCAAGGATGAATTCAACTCCCTTAGGAGGCGAGGCTGGGCCTCTGGAATTTTGCTGTGAGGAGTTCTGAAGCTAAGCAGCCAGTGCTCTGCCCACCCGAGCATCTGTGCCAGCAGTGTGTTACAGTGGCGGGCTCACACAGCCGGCCTCAGAACACACCCAGAGGCAGTGAGAGGCAAGCAGAGCTTTCATTTCATTGCAGTGGCTTTAGAAAGCTCTCAACAAAATCAGCTTCCCACACTGGCTCTAAATGCGGACTGCATTTAGAAGAGTGGCAGCACAGATTCGGGATTTAAAATTCTGGTTTTTAATCACAGCTTGCTGTGGGGCAAAGAAAATATGTATCAGTGGTTGCTGCCTAACCTGCTGGATGCTCCCACATGAACTAAGATTAATGACACAGTATCTTGACTATCCAAACAGCAAAAAAAAAAAAAAATATTATAAAGGGACATTTGGCACAGCTTAGGTGTTGCGTATTTATTTCCCCAATAGAAGCTGCCAATTTGGAGTACAGCAATCATCTCTGCTTGTAAGCAATGGACTACTACTTATACACTTTATTTCCTGACACTGAATTTGCTCCTAGAAAAATTTACTGAAGCCTATTGCTCAGCAGAAGGGCAGATTTGCATCCTGGAGCAAGGCTCCGAGAATCCTGCAGCAGCTGCACTGTGGGAGCCCAGAATGTGCAGAAATGAAAGGGCTTTGGAAGATGAATGTGAGCAGACTATGCTAATAAACCTAATAAAGAAATTAGGTTTTGCTGCAAGTCCCATTAATGTTACTTTACAAGCCTTACAAGGTAACACCAAATGAGTTCAGGGCAAGACCTTTCTCTTTCAACAAGGAAATCCAGCAATACTGAAGAAAAATTCTGAGAATTCCTTGCTTGCAATCATCTGAGTTGGAGAGTTAAGGCAGATTCTCCTTGCTGTCGGTTCCTCCCCAGCTCTGAGGAGAAATGGCACCCAACACCCAGAGCTTGTGCCAGAAAGCAAGAACAGCTGATGGAACTGTTTTCACACCCTCACCAGCTCCTTTCTTCTCCTTTTCACACAGGCCTCACACCAAAGGTCGGGCCCATCTGCTCTGGGCTCCATCTACAGCAGACACTGAGTTATGATCTGGACTCTGATTTATCCTTTGTAAGCAACAACTGGATTTTCACAAACCTCAGCTTTATATCTTAGTCAAAATCACACAAATCCTAGTCAGAACAATGGATCTCACATTTTTATATTCCTTGTGAAAGCTTCCAGGTTACTGTGTTTATAGCATGTAAGCATAAATTTTAACATTATACTGAACAAATAATCTCATAATTTATTCTACATGCAAGTTCATTATTTACTCTACTATTTACCATACCTAGGAAATTTTCCTTGATGCCAAAAAGCAATTGTGATTAAAATGATAAATCCCCAATTGAAATGCCCATTCAAGTTACTTTTTTAGAGTTGCATGGTATACAAACACAGCACAGCTTCATTTCCCAAGCAGGGCTCCTTGGTGCCAAAGTTGAGTTTTTCAATTCACAAACTGGAAAGAGCCTTACATAGTTTTTATAGAGGGCAAAGTTTGTAGACAGAAATAATGCCTCCTATAGCAAAGCTGACTGCAGAAAGCCTGCAAGCATTGCAAGCCTGCAATGCAGGTTTCCTTCTTTAAAGGAATGCTGAATGTAAATTTTTCCTTCTTTGAAGGGACCTGGAATCTGATTTTGCCTTCATTATTTTGCTAGCCCTGGGCAAGACTGACTGTTTGAACAGATTCAAGAGGAGCAGCCCAGATCTATTCCCTCACTAACCAGTGTGGGGGAGCAAGGTCCCAGCTGGCTCAGTGGGAAGGTTTCCTTTCTGTTTGTGCTGAAGGAATAGGACATCACAAAAACAGTGACTCAACTGTGGACACGATTCATCTTTTAATGCACTTGTAATTCAGGAGCCTGGGAAAGCTTCTGAAAGCTTCTGAGGCAAGTTCCACCTTAAAAACACAATATCAGAATGTCACTGGATTCCAAACATCCTTTATTTTATATCTGCTGCCACAGACAGTCATTGAACAGCGCTGTCAAAAAGGCAAAAAGGAACATGGGTCTTCTTCTCCTGAAGATGTCATGTACATTAAGAAGTCAGTCCAAAATCCTGGAGTTAAGTACAAAAACCAACTGTTTGAATTATAAAATACTGTATATACAGATATAAAAATGTCTCAGAAAGTGTCCCACAAAGTTTCTGAACTTTCAAGAGCAAATCTTCAGCAGGGTAAGTAGGTTGTTGTCTTCAAAGGTGAGCATCAGTTCATTAGAGCAGAATGTCTCAATCTTTATCTTCCTATATTACAGGTGACAGACTCTGATTTTCATCCCAACCAGGGATAACGTGGTGATCCTAGTATTAAAGTGTTCTTTTCCTGGAGCTATTAATTTAACAAGCACACTCTCTATATATAAAAATGAAATTTCAAAGAAATTTATACAACAGCTAGACTTTATAAAAATATAGATCTATAATTTTACACCAGGAATTATCCAAGGTAAGTTTTCATTTCCTTAGCCATTAGAAATTAATTGTTATCCTCTGGAATCCTATATATGGCTAGAGTATAAACTAAAATAATGTGAAGTTATGGAAAAGTAAGTTTGAAGAATCTTATTTTGTGGGGTTTTTTGGGCCAAAATTAACAAACTACTGCATTCTGCAGTGCTCATCCTGTGGGGTGGTGGACATACTACACAGTATATGTAAACTTATTCCAGAATTTTCACCTAATTCAGTGTTAAAACCCAAATAAAAAACCATTCCCACTGTCCTTACTGTAGGAAAAAAAACCCCAAACCCAAATAAATAAAATTAGACCGTATTTCTATTTTTCTGTACTGTGTTAACTCTTTACTGTGTAGTGGAGGCAATAATGAATAATACAGCCATGTGATGAGGGAATGTAAACTGAACACATACTGGAAAAACCAGACTTTTACAGCTGTGTGTATATATATTTTTTATATATATCTATATATATACATCTACATTGCAGTTATAACTGTCACCTCACAAAAGAGATTCAATGGACTGAACAATCTTCTATAAATTTCCCCAGCTGGAGTTCTTCAGGAAGAACTGGCTTTCAGCTTGGACAGCAGCATTTCATTCTTACGGCATTCCTGTTAACAGAGAGCAAACGAGTCAGGAGGAATTGCTCTTAACTCTGCAACCTGTATCTCCACATCAACAGAACCAAACCCTTTCTTTCATTTTGAAACATCTCCACAGTCCAAAGCAGCTTGGAGTGAGTGATGAGTTGAAGATAATTCTGATTCATCCATAATGTTATTCCAATGGCAATACTCATTAAACTTTATGACATTCAAGCCAAAAGGAACACTGCCTGACCACCCATCTGAAGTTTTTGCTGAAGCAAATTTAGCTTTTTACTTATAAGTAGAACAAATCTGAAATGGACATCACTTGTAGATGATCTGGAACTTCTCAGGACAGTTTGCAAAAGAGTCAGTGCTCAGGGAATAACTCTTGGTCAGGAAATGTATTTACACAAGTACACCTATGTTCAGTACCAGAACCATGACTTTTTTATTTTTAAGGATAGCAGAGTTGGGCAGAAATTCCCTCACATAGCAATGGAAGAAAAATAGGTAAAACACCAAACAATAAATCTACCTAAATTCTGCAAGTAGGATGTAAAATTCTGCATGTCAGACAAGCAGCTGAACAGCCCCTGTCATTCTGCCAGAGTACGCTGTCTGAAACAGGAAGGAACTGTCTCAGAACAAAGCAGGAATAATTACACAAAGATGTTTTTCCTTGAACATATGAAACCAAATGACAATTTTGCCTGCAGCATTCCTATTCATTCATTCATTCTCATGGAGACAGCAAGTAAAAGAAGCCCATGATGATTAAAAGCTTGGGAAAGGCTAAATCAATGAAGTGTTATACAGTGCTTTCACAATCATTAGGCAACAAGGCTGATTCCTGAAGATTAATGACCAAGATCCTGCATTTCCACACCCCTCTCTGCTCCAAAAACTAACTGCTCACAGACCTTAGAGATTCCACTTGAAAACCTAAATACACCACTTGCTTGATAACCTCTCCCTGTAACATGGAGAGGTGCCAATCTAGCAGTGAAAGAACTCCCAGAATCACATTCAGAGTCCAAGATTCACATGGAGAAAACGACCAAGATACATCATGAACATGGTGTGATAAGCATCATATCAGGAAATCTTGTGGATATGTTAATGCACAAGTACATCAAAATAGGTCACAGAACACTACAGCTGAACATAGCAAAAGTGTTCTTACCTCTTTAAATTCTTTCACTGTTTTGAAGTAAAGCCTCTGTTTCTCTAGAAGCTCCAAGTATTCATCATTCAATTGGTCTCTTCTCATTTTGTTTTCTTGCTTCTTCTTTTCCATCTATTGTTATGCAGGAAGGGTAAGAGATCATATGTATGGGATACACATGGACACACTGCATAAGGAACAGCTATCTTTAACACACTAGAGGAGACAGATACTTCATAAATGATACCCCCAGCTCGTGCTTGAAATGTAATGAACATTTAGGTCAGCTCTTAAAAATTAAGAGCCTAATGCTGAAGTCTTGGTACCAGTGGCACTGCAGGTGCAAGTGGGACAAGGGCACATGATGCTTGGGACTGTGAGGTGCTGCTGACCCTCTTCAGCAGCAGAAAACTTCAGTCAGCTCCCACAGTCTGAGAAACCATGCCTGAGGTGCAGCAGGTCTGACTGCACCCACACAGTCCAAATGGAAGAGTTCTCACTGATTTCAGTGGCATTCACTTGTCTCAGGCATTTAAATCACTACACTGCCAGTAATGAAGTTGAGGGGTATAAGATTTCTGTCAGGACAGAGGTGTTACAACACCTCTGTCACACTCTATTCATTGACATTTAGTGGTGAGAAGTTTCTGATGAATGTGAAAAGAAATAATCCTTTTTAGTTGCTTGCCTAATTTGCAGCTCATGTAATGGATAATAATTGTGCATAGAAAGATCTAAGAGGCTTTGCTGAGATAGTTCCCAGGTTCTAGCAAAGAAAGTGAGGAGAGTCAGACCTTCATTCGATTCTGTTTGATGCCTTCTACAATCTGCTCCATCTGCCGCAAAAACTGCTCCCGAGATCCGGACGATGCCATGGCTCTGGAAAGAAAAAAATGGAACACTTGAGAGGGATGTGGGACACTGTCTCAGCTGCTGCTGTCTTGCACATCCACCCATGTCCAAAGTTCTCATTGCTTAGTGCTCTGTGTAAAAATTCATCCTTTTAATCACTGATACCACTGACAGTGCAGCTCTTCAGCTACAAAAGAGATGGGCACAGAGAGCTCAGAGCCCGTCACAGGTGTGCTCCCTGTCAGCTCAAGTCTGTTCCTTGCTCTCATGTCCTGTACAGAAATCAACTGCTAATAACTAAATAAAACCATAGTTTTTAAAGAAAAGCCTCTGCTGTGAATAGTAAGAAGGTGACTAGAGGTCTAGGAGAACAGCAAATGTTGTACAATTTCACACTGTAATAGGGAAAACCTAGAAGTCATTTTAGACCTCGAAATCATTAGAGGAAAATAAACACTGGCTGATTAACACACTGATCTTTGACCAGGAACTTCCAAGGGAACCACAATTTTACACAGACTCCACAATATATCAAAATTTTCAAATACAGAGGTAGTTTATTATAAACATGTCTGAGATATGTCCCAGTCTAATGTTTTGTACATAATGTAATAACCACTACTCCACAAAAAGGAGGAAAATACTTAGTTTAAGTCCAAGAAAATTATGAATTTCCACATCTAAAGAGTCAGATATTAAAAACATGTGTTGGCTATAAAAGTTAAGTAATTCCAAGTCTGTGATTCCCCAAACTGGCTTAAACAGAGTTAATAAACTATTCTATAAATCAGTTTATGACTATAAAATCTTCTAAGAAATTTTTAGTCTCCATAACGGTGCCCACTCTCATTTGTCCAACCAACTCTGCCACTCTTTGCAACTATTATGAGATAATGAACCATAACTTACTGGTGGAAGTTGTCATGGATAGAATTCAGTAAGTTAACCTGTGAGTTGGAAAAAAAAATACACATTTGTCTTTTCTGGTATGAGTTTTCACAGACAATAAGATGAATTTTATTTTAAAAAAAAGTTACTATATAGATAATGCCCTCAAAAGCAGACAAATCTACAAAAATCACCATGAGTTTTCTTTCAGAAGATAAACCACAATCCTTTTGATTTAGTAAAATCTATCCTACTAGTTGAATGACAGAAGTGTTGGACCACAACATATTTTTAATTTTACTGTCACTCAGTTATAGCACTGAAAGTTTTCCAGCATGATGCCTTCCCACACTAAAGCAATAAAGTAAAATGGCCTGTACATGTGTTCAGCATGTGTTGGAATTTGACATAAAAGCAGATGCTGGTCCAGTGTTCAGCAGTGACTGTTGACATGTGCACAAGCACATCACAAATAAACAGGAAAAAACCACTTTTGCCTTTGAGATGGGAACCACTCAACATATTCTATTTCCACACAGGGCTCTGAAGAATCTCCAAGCAGTGCAGGAGCAGCAGGTGAATTCCTGCACTGCTTCATTGTGCAGATGAGGTTTACAGATTCCCTACCAGCCATGCATCATTACTCTCTTTGCTTATGTGTATTTTACTGGGTGCTAAAAGGTGAACTCAAAAAGTACAGAAAGGCATTTCAGAGGTGTGGCCTCTCTTACAAGGCAGTAGCATTGCACTGAATGAAGACAAAAAAAGACATTTATAACATTTATTCCCAGGAATATTTTGCTGCTTGTATGAATTCCCCCAACTAATAAAACTGTATGGAATACATCCTATCTAACTGCCTTTGATTTTTTTTCCTGTTTTTTACATATTGCCTAGAGCATTAAAATTCAACAACTGGAAATTAATGTGGTCCTTTCTCTCAGCTTTGAATACAACTTGCAAGTCTCCTGTGGTTAAGCCTTCCAAGCAGTTCCTCCTTTTGATGAGAACTGGAAGAGTTCTGCACTAAGCAAGCCCAAGAGCTGCAAACAGAATCACCTGTCCCACTGCCACAGAAAACTGAACTCATCTCCTAAATCTAAAATCCTCCACCTGAACGAGATAGCAATGAGCAGGAATGGCAGAATCTGCAGGTGTTCCTGATCTTCCCTTGGATAAATTCAAACAAATTCTGAACAGACTCCCAAGCAGCCAAGGTGCTTAAGAATTCCTGTAATTTACAGCAGTGAAAATATTGCATTACTTGTTAATATTTGCCATGTCCACAGCCCTACCTGAAGATACTTCACTAAGCCAGTGCTTGAGAACATAATTACAGTTTATACAGATATATATATATACACACACACATTCAAGCCAGGAAAAGTAGCTCTGCACAGCAGTGCTGCACAACCATGGCATAGGAAGAGTCTGGATGTGTCAGACTACAGTGAAATCAGCATACACACCCCAAAATTGAAAGACATTATGAAAAAAAATTATTTTTAATGCCTTTTTTAAAAAAAAGCATCTTTTTCAAAATATGAGCCATGATCACAGATACCTTTCATGCCAGGACTAAAACCCTGATAGCCAAAATTCAACTGTACAACAATTCTTACTATTGTTGTTTTAAAGCAATGATGTTCAGTGTGTTTTACAAAAGGGCTGGTTTGGAGAGGAAAAAGGGGTAAAAGATCTCCCCAAAACCCAGGAACAAGACAAAGTGCAAGTATATTCCAGAAATCTTTGTGAGGCTCAGATGCCAAAGACGTTTTATACACTATTAGACAATATTTACTTGCTGAAACCTTGGGTCTAATATTAAATGCATCTCAAGGAAATCTCAATGATATTATACATTTAACTAAGTTATGATGGCATCAGAAGACATTCAGAATTCCCCCTGTGAATCCCCCAAAGACATTGAATTATTTTGGCAAGAGTACTCCCAGTTTATACAACAGTGAAGTAAATCTGTTCTGTTTCTATATTCTCTATAATCTGCTTTTTATGTCCCATTTCAAAACGAGTCTCTCTATAATTTTAAAATTTTCAGGTTTGCCCTCAAAAAAAAACCAAACAAAAAATATAACAAAATCCTCAACAAATAAATCTGTATTAAATACTAATGTAGGGGAGGAGTTAATATTAAGTAATATAGCTTGTACTTCATGCATTTTTAAAAATATGGTATATGACTTTTTCTGAATGGAAAAAATGAAAACTACCTAATGTGGATTAGAATCAGCTGCTTAAGGGAAGGAAATGGTTGCTCATGATCTCCAAAACAGGATGTGAAAGGACACTGAAAAAGTGTCTACATAATCAGAAATTTGACCACTGCTTGTCTGACAAACTAAAGAAATATATCAATAAATATAAATAATGCAAAACTCACTAATCTGTTCTTATTTTATTAGAATAAACAGAGAAACCTGAGGTATCAAAATATTTTGTATTTTAAAAGCAAAGTCGTAATTTTTATTTCCTCTTGTTCCCTCCTATTTCTCCATCTTTACTGAAGTCAGACACTTGTCATTGCAAAAAAAGAAGACTGAAATCACTCAGTTATGCCCAAGAAAGAAGTGAACACTACATAGATGGGAAAGAGGAGGGGAAAAAAACCATTCTTCCATGAAAACTACTCTTCTGACCCAGTAAAATCACCAGCAAATAAAGTATAGCAGCTCAGACCCTGAGAACTAAATTTGATGCTGCTGACAGCAGCTTAAATTTGCTCTCTGAAGTTACTGACTGTGGTCTGGGTTCATAATATAAGTATTGACTAGAAAGAGAGAAAAGGGTATTTTGGTGCTATGATTACAGAGCTATTTGCTGATCAAATGTTACTCATGTTTTCAGAGCACAGTGAGTGTTTAAACATGCTGGACTAACAGCAATTCTTTTACAACACAGACCATTGCCCCTCCAAGATTACAAATATTCTTATGATTCTGTTGTTCCATTTTTGTTTACAAAGACCAGTAAGTTTGCTCTAACAGGACTGAATATGGTGAAAGCCAAGCAAAAACTTTTTATTTCCTTCCCCACAGACTGAATTCTTAGAAAATAGTAGTACCATTTTCTTACCTCCTTTTCCAAATATACTTTCTTATCATCCAGTGTATTATAAAGGGTAAAAAACTGTTTCGTTTCTTTGTGAGTTGCTGAGACTGCAAACAAAAAAAGGGGGTAGAATAATAAAAGAATATGAGGTAAAATGGAATCTGTAAAAATACTCTGTAGGCTTTACATAACATATCTTCCACTATCAATAATGGAACACAGTCACTAATGTACATGCAGAGGGAACATCCTCCCAGAGTTTCTCTCAGCAGGGTTCCAGCTATCATCTCTTATAAGAACAACACAGCTCAGTGTCTAAATTAATCCCCAGCTGCTGACAGGTCTTTCTGCCAACCCATGCTGGCACCATCAGCTGCCTGTTGGTGCTTCCTTCCCAAGCTTTACCCTGACACCACCCAGGCAGCTGTGCCGCTCACAGGGGCCTTGCCTGGGTTGTTGGAGGGGCACAGGCTCAGCAGGGACAGGGAAGAGCAGATAATCTGGGTAGCACTGTGTGGAAAAAAAATGCATTAGACTATAAATGTCAAGCTACACATGTGCAAGATGCCCAACAAAGCTTTTGCTGTTTTAAAGTATTTTTATCTTCTTATAATTTATGTGTGGCAATAGAATTAAATAATACTTTCTGGTTTAGGTGGTTACAGCAGATGTTGGTCAGAGCTCAGCTGGGAAGGCAAGGCTCAGACATGCCTTCCCTTTGGGCCTACAAGATGATACTCAAATCTGCTGAGTCTTACTCTAGTCTTTGGTTCATCAATGCCTAAGGAAATCCAATCTATTTGTGACTCACAAGGAAAGAGTTCAACAGGCAGGAGAAGTAATTCAGGCTAGAAACCACAAGCTGGAAAAAATGTATGGGTTCAAAATGATGAATCTTGCTCATTAGTCTGGGATTTGCAGAACTGCTGCCAAATGAAAGAGGCCTTTCCCAAACCATTTCCTTCATGCAACTCCTTCTGCTCTTCCAGCAGCTCTGGTAGTCACAAGTCTTTCATGAGTGGATTCCACAAAACAACTCAGAAAACCTTTCAAGACTTCACCTGTGATGGAAAGTTGTGCCAACTTATGGAGCCTTATGGGCAACCACCAGAACCCATGCAGGGTAAAACAAAGGGGGAAGAGGAAACCAATTGGCTCATTGATTCTCTGAAACATTTTCAATGGAAGAGGCTCAGTTAGGTCAAAACCAAACACTGAATATAACTGAAAAGGGTTCTGGTACAAAAATCACAAAATCACTAAGGTTTGAGGTTAGTGCTGAAGATTGTCCAGTCTAACCCCTTGAAGCAAAGTTAAAAAAAAACATGATTTGGCAACTGAAGGTCACCTGAATCTGGCTAAATGAAAAGCCTCTAAGTACCTCTAAAAATACAACAACTCACAGAAAAACTGGCTAGAGGTTTCCAGCTCATTTCTGTAGAAGTTTAGCCTGTGCAAAGCAGGTTCCCAACCATGACTGAGCAGCGTGCTATCCTGAGATACTACTCACACTTTGTACTTTAGAAAACAAAGTCCCATAAAATCCAAAGCTTAAATCTACACCCAAAGTGCCCAAGTCTCTTTGATGCTAATCTCTCTGTACTTCAGACATAAAGAAAGCTCCATCTTTTGAACAGGTAGGTCTGACCAGACATGACAGAGAATTAGACATGACAGAGAATGTGCAGAAAATTTAAGGAAAAACAACAAAGCTCTTTATAGCTGGACTGGACTAAATAAACTGCATGGCACAGCAAAGGGGAGGAAGAAGCCTGTGACTTGTACTTACATCTATTCCATGTATTTGGACAATACCCGTGGAGGACAGCACAGAACTGTGCCACTGGAGATGCCTCACCAAGGCAGGGGATTTGGATCCCACTCAGATAACAAGTTTGGAACTGCTCACCCTTCCAGAGCTTGCTTCACACATATATTTAATAAATGCAGAATACCACTGAATCATTTGCTAGGTTTTCTTATGCTAACACACAAGTTAGTTAAATATACACCAGTAAGCATACTGGTCTGCTATCAGTTTAATGGAACAACTTTGAAATTTTATTCCATTTGCACCTTTTCCAATTTTATAATTTCTGATCATAACAGTTCAAGACAATTTGCATTCTGCTCCTACCAAGATATAGCAGGATTGTGTTAATTAAAAATGAAAGAAACCAATCCCCTCAAGAGACTGTTTTTACTTTGTAGTTCTTGACACAGTTTGGTTCAGAACCAGTTATGCCATGTCAGTGGAAACAATAAAAGCAATCTAATGGTAAGGCAAATTAATTAAACGTGATTCAAACTCACAGCAATCTCATTTGTAAATGGTGAATTAAGGACTTTCAGAACATACTGGCCATTAACCTAAACGATAGAACCTGCTGCAGATAAAATTTCGTCCAGAGATCTTGTGCATTGAGTTTCACCTTCAGGAGGATTCTTAAAGCCCAGCTTACAAAACCTCAAAAATATGACGTGTAACATGAATACCAAAAACCTTTAAAATACCACCAAACTAGTAGGTGCTGTTGTTACATGCCATATGCTTCAAATGCAACTGCCCTCCTTTCAGGGCTTTAGCCTTCAGCAGGATGGCCCTGCTTGATATACATACCCTGACTGTACAGTTCAATAAATCTCTTCTGATACTGTGTGAGCTCAGCTCGGCTGGGTACTTCATCAATCTTGCGCTGTAAAATGGCTATTTCTCTGTTTCTTCGAGCCTGAATAGAAAGTTAGGAGGGGAGAAAACAAAGCCTCTTCTTGTTCTCTTCTTAAAATGGATGAAGCCCCCCCAGCAATACTTTGTTATTAAATAATTGACTTTAAAAACAAAAAGCTTTGGCTGAGGATCAATTTTTTTTTTTTTTTGCAATTGATTTGTGATAGAAACACTTGTTAAAATTAGAACAACAAGACAAAGTATTAGAAATTCCAAGATAAGACAAACATCAAAAATTTTGTACAAGTAAGGACACAAAGAGGAGCTCACCAGTAGCAGGCGGATCTTTTGAAGTTTCTCTTTCTCAGCTTTGTACTGCTGTTCTATAATCTTATTTGGCTCCTGGAAGTTGAGAACCCAAAATAATTGTGCATTACAGTAGCATACGAGAGCTGCAGTGCAAAAATGGGCAGATTTCGTTTATTTTCTGGTTTTGCCTACCTTTGGCTCCCACAATAACACCACCATTCATTGTTTGGGGTTTTTTTAGAATAATAATTTGTTATCTGTATTAAAAGCCTGACATCATTTACTCTAAAAAAGGACATTTAGATGGTTTTTAACTTTTGATATTTTAGTTTTTAAAAGCTATCAGTAGCTTTTGCACTGCTTTACAACAGTCACACTTTAAATGAAGATACAAATACAAAGATTGTCAGTACTCCTTGTCTGAGTGCTTATACTTTGATTCAGTGGTGGGGTTAAGGATAAACAAGGCACCTGAACAGAATATAAATCCTCTGACATTTGTTCTAAACTTCCTGCAGTGTGAACTTCAAGCTAAATTTTTCTTGCTGAAAAATTTAAGATTTCAGTTTGCACTTTAATTTTTTTCATGCTGTGTTGAGGAGGACAGCAGCATCATGGAAGTTGTAATCTGCCTTGTTCCAGAGGCATGAATGCATCAAATGTTTACCCACTGAAAATAAAGTCATTGAAGCTTTTCCTTTTCTGTTCATTCATTATTCATTGCCATCAGTCTGGATGCACTTGTGTTAAAGTCTAACTTCTGACAGCTGCTCACTGCATGCAGTGCACCGAGCCACTGAAAGCTCGTGCTTTCATCCTTCAGATAACCCCACTTCCAAGAAAAAAACAACCAAACCAGACACTCTTTCTGAGGAAGACATGTTTCTGTCAGAGACATGCACAGTTTTTAGCACAACAACCAGAGATTCTTCTCTGGTACTACAAAGAAAGAAGTAAAAGGCACAAAAGCATCCATGAGCAGAGTCCCATGGATTCTGCAAAAAAACTAGATAATGTGTTGCTGTTTGCACACCCCTGTATTTCTAGGATTATTAGCCTGAACTGTGGCTTTACAGAGCTTTTTAAATATTCCAGCAGATACTTTAGGGCTTACAAGAATATCCCAGAAGTCAGAAAGACATAAACATTCGAAAATGCAATTTGAAAATAAGAACTTAGGCTTTTGCTATTACCTGTTCCTCCCCATTTTCCGCTGCTTCGGCTTTCAGAGTCTCAATATTTTGTTGTAGTCTCTCCATTTCTTCCTTTAAAACAAACAAAAGTTGATTTTTTTTTAACTGAGACCTCTTAAGAGGGGAGGAAAGAATCTTGACACCACAACTTCTAACAAAATTTCAGAGCTAACCATACACATAGTATTTAAATTTGGAAGATTAAACAGCATTCCCTACTTAAGGGTATTAAGGAAGGCCACAGCAGCTCAGATCCTTCCTCACTCCTCCCTGCTCCAGGGGTGCTAATCAATATAAACCTGGAGTCAGCAGTACCTGGAGGTGTGGGACAGATGCCAGACAGGCACACACAGCACAACAACACACCAGGAAAGTGCTTATTTACCAAGCTTTAAAAGAATCCTTCTAGGAGACACTGGAACTTACCCTACAGTGTGCTTTGAACTCTTGCTCCTGGCTCTTTAGGTTTTCATTCATGGCCACCAGTGCTCTCAGACTCTGTAATATGCTAAATTTGAAGATCCAGTAAACTATGTTAGATTTTTAGTTTCTAATTTAAACAGATTGAGAATTAGCATATATGAAAACAAGCTTTGTTCTAAATAAATTTATAATAAAACCTGGGTATATTAAAACCCCAAATATCAGGACTGATCTACCAAGGTCAAAATAAAGATGGAGTGTTACACTGAATATTCTGATGGCTTTGTTATGTTTTAACCTCATTACTGTGAAAGTTTTGAGAGACTTCTATTTAATTTATGTGAGATGAAGGCTTCAAATATGAACAAAATAAATCAAGAAGGCCTCATCTACTTGTCAGATATGTCTAGGGTTCTTCTGCTTTAAACACCTACAATTATTTTGAACTACAGACTGACACTTTTCATTCTGACTGAATCCTATTGCAATGTTTCCCTGTCTCTGGAAAGCAAGCTGGAGAATAATTTAATTTTTAAATTTTAGTCATTTGTTAAGGTTGACAAACCAAGAAACACTGAATGATTCATTTTAAAACCATTATTTTTCAGAATTTCAAAGGTAACAAAGGAAGAAACTTACCTAGAATCTGCTTGGGATTCTATTGTTTCTAAGGCTGCCAATTCCTTGTCCAGCTTTTCACTGTAACTCTTAACCTAAGGGTTACAATTAATAATAAATTGATACTAAATTGATTAATAATAAATTGACTTTCCCACACCATGAGATCAGTGAACTAAGCTGGCAAACACAGTTTAATACATCCCTTCACAAACAGAATTTCTCAAAGTTTCAGCTACATACAGCACAGAAAAAACCAAAGATTACCTCTGTTAATGTCTTTTTTGCTTTGGTACATTTTGCCTGCAGATCAGCACATTTAGCTTGCAACTGTTACAAAAGAGAGAAAAAAAAAAGAGTTGGATTCTATATTCATACTAATTACACCTGTAATGGAGAACAGAGACTATTTGAGCTGTTCATAATGCTTGTCTGTCAAGCAGCAGGCCAAGCATAACAAACACTGTCTTTTCTTGTCAGCTACTCCTGCAACTGATTGCAAGAATTCTGACTGAATATTTAATTACTAATAGCAAACATTTACCACCTGATCCTTTAGGTCCATAAAGTCCCAGAATAAACATCAGCTTTTCCAAAATAGAGGCCAACAGAATGGTGACTTATTGGACAGAATCTCTGTTAAACTGCTCAAACTTTTCTAGCCTGGCTGTACTGGCCTAGTTTCACACCAAGCTAAGAATGAGCCCTATTTTACACTTCTCCAAATAAGTCAGGGCAATTCAAGACTTGCACAGAAGCACCATGGCAGCAAACCACAGACACTTCCACACCAAATAACCAAGCTGCTTTATGGTTTCCTTCTGTGTGACTATGAGAAGTCTAACAAGGCAGTGAGCAAAATATGTATTATAAACAAATATTAGATATTACACTTGTCAATTAATTTACAGAAGCTAATTTTAGAAGAACATACTTCTTTAAATTCCCTATGATTTAAGATAACATTGCAAATAGCAACAGCAAAAAGTGAGCAAACAAAAAATGCACATGCAGCTCAGTTCCACTTCCTTTCATGCTATTTTAATGTGCTGTCACAACACAGAGCTGTGACTTAATGCTCCAGTCTTCCCTTTCCAAATTTATAAAAATAAAGCTTTTTCATTGTTTTTCATAATTTTTTACCAATAGTTCACCAACAAATTTCATTCTAACTAAAAAAAAATTAAGTCTGCAGTCCACATCTCATGAAAACTGACATGAATTGCTAGTTTTGAGAAATCTTGCCAAAACTTACTGCAGTATGGAAGCCAGAACTCCATAAATATTTCTTAAAAGACAGGGTTCTTGACTGTCACTGATTTCAAAAGCTGCTTTTGGCAACTGGTAAATGAAATTCAGCCAGGAAATTCTTAGTTTAGTAAAGTGATAAAAGGATTATATTTGGCTTACAGCTGTCAGTACATTTTTTCCCCATATAAAAACAGCACTGAGATTGTTATGTACTGGAAACAAGCTGCACAGAATTAAAGGGCCCTCAACTGTTAAAATCATGGTCCTTCCCAAAATTAAGGCTGAGCTAACTGCCCCCAGGAACACAACCTGTTCTCACAATCCAAGGGCAATGCAAGCAAAACATTCAGAGAAATCAGTGTTCAGCATGACAAATTGCTGGTGCAGGAGACAGCTTGCAGGTATTTTCTGTATGTAAAAACTTTGTGATCAACCACTTTTATCAACGTTTTCTTCTTTACTACACACACAATACTCACCTCTTCGAGGAGTTTGGTTTTCTGCAAGATCTGCTTGTTGAGAGATGCCACCTTCCTTCTGTGTTGCTGGGCAGCTCCAAGCCTTTCTGGTCGCTCCTCAGCAGAAAGCTCTGATTGCTGAAAAACCGATAACAACAGCCTGTTGGACCTCACAGCACCGTTATCTGCTTCTTCAGAACCTCAGGAAACACCAAAGTGGGATACAGCTGTGATATCCCTTATCAGGAACTGTGTCCCACTATCCAAAAGAATGACTTACTAATTTACCTCACATCAAAATAAGGAAGCAGCTGAACAACTGAATTATATTCCAAAATTTGCAAGTAAGCTAAAAAAGTCAGTTACCCTGGGACAGGTGGAAAGTACTACAGTGTACTAGAAGACAGATTTTTTTGGGTTTTTTTTTGCATCAGTATTATGGTTAAACCTGGTAGAGTTCTTCAATGGAAAAAATACAAACATACTGAAAAACATCTTAAGCCATGGTATTCACTGAACTTGTTGAATCAGAGATGTTCCACATTCCAGCTCCACAATTTTTAGAAGCCTTGAACAATAGTGTATTCTGAAATAGAGGCTTGGATGGATCTCCATGCTGAATGACAATGACATGCTCAGTGTGGGAGATGCATTTACCACTCTGGGGTTTTTTTGTGTGTGCATGTGTACTGCTGACACCAGCCTTTGAGAACTACTCCATCCAGCATGCTTTGCCAAGAGTGTCTCATAAATGCATAACAGAGACAGCAATCTGGATCCAGCCTCCTCTTCTCTCTGAATTGTGAAAGCAAAGCTGACAGAAACATTCTTTATAAAAAATAACATTTAGAACAGAAATTGTATATTTGCAGTAGACAAAAGTATCATTAAAAACCAGTGATATCTTGATCTCTAAGGGATTATTTGCCTAAAAATTATTTGTACCTTTTGAAAGTCTTTCCTTTGATACTTACATCCATCTGTTTTTGTAATTTGCTTCATGCACTCAGACTTCTTTTTTTCACTTAATCCATTTTCCAATATTTCACTAGAAAACCAGTTAATTTTCAAGTACCTCAAGTGCTAATTTATAGTCTGTCAAAGATTTCAATACTAAGTGCTTTTTGAATAATTACCCAGTGTTGACAACTGCTACAATGCATAATCAGCTAAAATGCTACAAGGAATGTGATATACTCTCCACTCATATTTGCTGCTGGTTCCACTCCAGGCATATGGGTAAGCAGCTTAATTTTAAATGAAAATAAGAAGCAAAGCCTGTCTTCCTCATCTACATGTTCTATGTAATTCATATTGAAGAGCAGCTTAATGATCTGTTATGTTTTTACATCCACAGCAAGAAAAGCCCAATTCTGATGGCTTAGCCCAACAATTCAGAGGCTTTCTTTGCTTTTGTTGTTAGGAAAGGAAGAAATGCCTCTAAGCAACACCTGTGACCTTGAACTACTCAACAAATATATACTCAGTCTTACTTATTCCTCTCATTATTTAGTCAAATCACATTCCTTCATCATCTTATGCATTTCAAAACCTTACCCTTCTCACCACATTTAGCCTCTCACATGCTAAAGATATTAATGGAGAAAAATGGAAATGCAAGAGAAACAGACACGAGCTACTAGTCTGAGACTGATGTTTGCAGAAACAGTAAAAATTCATGTAGTACAGCTTTGCCATTAAAAAAAGTGGTGATAATTCAAGAAGTGAACTCTACAGATTGCTTTTTGAAAATGGGAAAGAACCATCAGTAATGTCTCTGGCTGTTTAAAGATGATCAATTTGCTACTCATTAATGATTTTCTGCCAATATTTTCAGAAGGTGAGGAATGACACTACAATCCTTCCTCCAGTTCACTCTGCAGGTTAACATGGCAGCAGAATGGAGGGGCAAATGCAGGAAATTCTAAACACTGATCTTGTGCAAAAATGCCTCTTGTAAGAAAGGCCCTGGCATCAGGACCTCATACCTCGAATTTGGCTTGTCAGGTATCTTTACAGGGCTTGTGGATTCTGTTAAGATTCTGGTAAACAAATAAGCACTGCTCTGTTTCTCAGGCTATGTACAGTTACCAAGGGCTAAGACTATTAGAATTACATCCAAACATTGCTGATGCTTCAATAAACTCTTTGATAACATCCTTAATTCTTTTCCTGGTGCATGGATACGTGCACAGAAATTCTATTTTTTTATCACATCCCATAGATTTGAAAAGTGATCTATTTTTGGTTTGACTTGAATCAGTTCTTACTTTTCAGAGTATTAATCATTGCCCTACTATAATAGTCAAGGTCCTGCTCCCTTCTCTCAGAACAGAAGAACTGTAACATTGAAATATGACCCTTGGGCTTCTGTTCTTCCAATCTTTTATAATAAAGAAAGGCCAAGAATTTGCTGTTGAGCTATAGGGTTTATCTCCAAAATGGGAAAGCTCCATACCTCAAATGTGTCAACAAAAAGGAAGAAATATGAGAAGACTATTGGACAAGTAAGAACGGCCTATAACTCTTATCTGGCAGTGATGTATTGGATGCATTAATTGCTTGAAGAGCCAGATTTTCTTTTCACATTACTGCAAAAAACAATCACAGCTGAACACAGTAACTGGAGCAAACACACACATTTAATTGCTTTGACTTCTCAAAGCAACCAAGGTTTGGGTTTGATGAGATGAGATTCAAAACTTGAGATCCAGGGCATGACTGAGAACTGGAGTCCAGCACAAACATCTGGAAATCTGAGTGCAGGAGGCCTAGACTTTTCTCTGAGAGGCCCACAGAAATGTATTTCTGTGCTTTACACACTGAACATTTTAAAGCATATCAAGAATTTAGGCCTCTAGTTTGAATAGATACAACTCAGGCCTCTCTTCATCCATGAAAGCCTTCAGGCAGGTGCTTAAACCCAAATTAGTCACAAACACAATTCAGGGACGTGTACTATCTCACCAAAAGCCTGGCTATGTTTAAGTCTTCTCAGAGTACTTTCTTGAACTCTGGCTGTGCTGCTGCCCACAGCATGTATTAAAAAGTGTGTTTCAAGAGAATCATGGCAATGAAGTTGGCAGCTTAAAGCCTAAATTAAAACGCTATCAAATACCATGTGGTTAAACCCACTCAGGTAACACACTTACCTTCTCAGCATATTCAGACACAATTTGCTTGATCTCATCTGACTGGAGTCCAACAATCTGGCCAACTGTGCTTGCTGTCAGTTTGCCCTGAAATTGTATCAAGAAAATGCCTGGAGCTTTGGAACTGCCTGTACTTATACATGATAATTTCCAAAAAGTTCTAATTTTAAACAGAAATTTGCACAATAAGTAAAAGTCTCTAATCATAAGAAAAGTCCAGGAAACATTCCACCTTCTAAACATAATTTTGCTGATAGAAATTTCTCACTTAAATCTTTTTAGCAAATCATTCTTTTTACTGAATTTTGCATTTGCTTAACAAGCAGGCATGTGCAAGAATTCACCTTTAAACTGCATGCATGTATAAAACCAGTTTTCCAACAGAACTGAATTCTACAATGGATTTCAGTAGAAATCATGTCAGTCAACTCTGAGACTAGACTAATTGTTACCTTTTCTTTCACGACTCCAGCATAAACAGAAACATTGTTTAACAGCTGAAATTATTTCCAGTCCTTTCACCCAGAAATCAAAGAACAGACTACAAGTCCCACTATATATCATTGAAAACAACAAATTAAGAAAAGAAGATGCATATCCAGTATTTTCTGTGTCTTAGTCTAATCTGTATTTTTAAGTGCTTTGAAAAGAACCTTGAAAGGCACAGTTTTCCAGCACTCTCCCCAGTAATCTTCTGAATAATTTCACAAGATGAATAAAGTAAGGTAGTGCATCTTGGGTAGCTGCAGAGTGATATCTTTGCCCTGAAATTCATGTAGAAACCATTTGAAACAGGTATTTATTTATATTGTCATTATCATTTCAAGGCAAATGATGAACTAATTAGCCTTGTAAAATTTACTGTCTTCCTAATTGAAAATTTAAACACAGTCATTCCATGACTTCAGACCCAAATCAGCAGCCTAATTTTAAGAATAATTACCACAATCTACCATAATTTAAAGAAAGCTGTATTAGTTTTAAATGCTACTGACCTCTTCTGTTGCCATTGCAGCCATTCCAGTCATCAAAGTTTTAATGCGAAGCTACAGCAAAATATAAAGAATTATACATAACAATTTAACTTCTATTATTTAGCTATTTTTCTGCCAGGGACACATACATAAAATTAGTATCATATAATGTGTATTTTAAAACATGCAACGGGGCTCTAAGTCTGTGAAAAGAAGAGGTGGCTAAAGTTACCAAATGTAAGGAAAAATTCTTGTAACAGTAAACTTTCACTCAGACTATTCACCTCCCACTGTCAAACAAAAATCAACCTTTTTAAAAATGCTGAGATTCAAGAAATAAAAAAGAGGTTTTGGGTGTTGAACATCAACAAGCATTTATTTTGTAGATCAATTTCAGGCTCTGTATTCTCCTGTGGGATGCAACTCTCACTTCAAATAACCATGGAAATTTTCCTTCTTTTGGAGAATGACTGGGCAGTGAAAGTTGATGCTCTCCCCCCAGGTTAGTAACTCCCATGCCTGCTGTGTCTGGGGCTCACCTCTTCAGCAGCCTGAAGGTCATCTTCATCACAAGGCTCAGCTTTCCCTGCTGCTGCAAGCCCTGAAGGTAGCACTGCTTTTTTACCCTCAGCCTTTTAAAGAAAAATAAAGACATTATTATATCTAGCTCCAATATCCTAAAGTGTTAAGAAAGACATCAAGGAGAAAACTGGAATGTAGCTGTTCTGTTTGTATGAATACATTTGAGCTACTGGTACATCCTCACCCTCCAAATCATGCCAACTGAAATGTAAGCCTTCCTGATTTCTCACAAGTATTCCAACTGTGTCTCTGGCTTCCTATGCACTTATCTGGTTTGAAGATTCCTTATTCCACAGCCTTCTGAGAGCTGCCAACCTCAGGACACAACCCAGAATATGATGCCTACTACACAGGACAAGACTGAATTTTTTTTTTAAATAAATCGGTTTTGCAACTTAATATTGGTGTAACAAACATACAACATAAAAATTGCAAACATGCCTGGTTCAGTTAGAAGAATTTGTACCACTGAAGTAAAGAGAACTGGGGACAGCCAGACTCAATTTCTAGGTCACCCTACCACACCACTAACATATTTCACTGTCCACTTCTGCCTTACTGGAGGCTCAACTTCCACAAGAACCATGATGAACAACTTATATACAATAACCCAAAGGCAACAGAATTTTGAAAGAAACAAAATGAACTCTATAACCATGACTAGAGGTGACTCTGAAGGGAAAACAGGCATGCCTAGATGGAGAAATATCTGCATTTATAAAAACATAAATGTGACATTTGCATGTGGAATAATGAGATAATGAAGAAGAGCAACTTTAATCTGCTCAATGTATTGTTGGGTCCATGAAGTGTTTAATGCATTACCTTCATTATCTCTGTAATAAAGACTTGTAGCCAAATTAATATCTGCACTGAAATCACAAAACTGCAGACACCCTGCATTTTATGGACATTTTAAGATGCCATAATTGTCAAAAGCACAGCAAGGATGCTAATTTTCAAGAAGGACAATTATTTGTTTACCATTTTATTGATGCATAGGTTTCTTTATCACATTAAACAAAGTGTTTTGTAATAAATGTTTACAATATTTCTTACCAAGTTGAATGGTTCTTTAAAAAAAAAGACCCTTTAATGATCACATTACGGAACACTCAGTTGAAAAATATAAACAGACAAAATATGGAATTACCTAATAATAAAAGTCAAACCAAAACAAACCCAAAGCCCAAACCCTCTTTCTTCAAAACAAAAAAAGCAGTTTGCAAATGTGATCTGTGAGCAGAGATGAAGGAAACCCTTTAAAAGGGGTAATCAATTACACCTTTCATGGCATGCACATTTTTAATTGCAGTTAGCTATTTTTAAAATCTGTTAATAGTAGAAGTTATACTGTCTATTCTGCTGTATTCTTTTAGGATTTAACAGTAACCAACACTTCAACAATGAAGTTCTTCTCACAATTTGAGCATTTTAAATTAGTATATTTTTTACCTGTTCTGTTTTTCCTGCTTGTCTGCTAAATCCATATCTCCTAAAAGAACAATAGTAACATGAAGGAAAAATACTGTTGTTTATGACTTCCACAAATACATTAAATTTTTATCGATTTTCAACATAAGATATGCACTAAGAGCCAGGATCAAATTAGTTTTGGAATGTTTTGAGTAAACTAAATAAGCAGGTACTGGAGCATATTTACAGAATGGTTTCAGAGCCATTATCTGAATATTCCATATCCCATCAAGATTTACAAATCTTCACTTTCCATAAAATATTATCATGTAAAGCTCATGAGAGGAAAAGGTAATGCTCTCTTCCCATTTGAAAGTTAATCCTGAGCTATTACACTACAGTCCATGTTACTGTTAAAAGGAAAGTACTCAAAACAGTGAGACAAAAAAAATCAAAAAATCTATGGCTATGGGGTAAAGAAGACCCAGAAGATACAAAATGGAATTCAGACGTAATCTGCACTTGTTAAGTATTAAGAGCACAGACAGCAGACAAGATGTCCTTACCACTAAATTGTGAAAAGAAAACTGGAAATAGAAACTCGAAATATAAGCTCTGTGACTTCATTTTTATGTGTTTGGAGAGCTCTCAGTAAACCAGAGGGTCTTTCAGAGATAATGGAAAATTGAAAGCCTTGGTAACTTTGTCTCTGAATGAAAGTTTGCAGGAAAGTGAGAAGACAAAACATTCAACCATGATTCAGCCTCCATGCAGCAGCCACATGAGAACGAGGAAAAGAAGCAACAGCAACTGCAGGTCCTTTTCTACCAAATTTTCAGTGGATTGCTTGCAAAAACCTAATATTGATTGACACACACTATCTGGAAGGATGATGTATTTAAGCTGTTTTTATAAAAACAGGTATGTTAAAAAACACACCCTAGAAGGAGCATAAAACCTGGTCTCCAATTGTACAAAATATGGTTCACAAATATGAGCACTGTCCAGTCCCCAGAGAACTTACAGGGTAAGGAAACAAAATCTGAAACCAAACTGGAGTAAATCTGAAATAGCTCAATTCTGAAGTAGTAGGAAAACCCTACCACAATCCAAATTTTATCTGTACTGCTTGTAATACACACTATAAAACCCAGAGAGCTAAATGAAGCCTTTCACCTGCCATATTCCAGAAGTGTAGCATGAACCTTTGATTCCTCATCCAGCAGTTCCTCAGCTCCTGTCTGACGTTTGTATTTTCTCTGGGGTTTGTAAACCTCCTGCAAGACAGTGAATGAGTTCATTGCTTGTAAAAGGGTTTTTTATGAAAAAATAAATGAGGAATTGTCATCTAAAGTGTTATACACACTGTTTGCTTTCCAACTCAATATACTTACCCAAATAAACATCCTTCACATCTTTCTGAAATTACCTTATAAAACTTTACTGAATTAATTTCTAAGCAATTTGCCACAGAAATTTTCTAAGTTTAAAAAAACTTAGGAAAAAAAACTTGCTTAACATGAAACAATGTCTCAACCATCTCCTCTGTCATGTCTGGAAGAAGAATAAAAAGTAACACAACACTCAACAGCTGTTAAAATGATTTGGCTAATGCCAGTGTCTAGAAAGGTTACCTTCTTTGTGAGTTAATTCTATTTTTAAACTCTGATTAGATAATTAAGTGCAATTATTATTTATGATCATGGGTTACAATGGAATTAAAGCAAATTTTATTACAATTTAAGGGAAAAAAAGTCTCAAGAAGTTGGGAGTAAAATGACTTTAATCTCCTGCTATCCAAGTGTAATCCAATAGTTCAACAACAGCCCATCAAATAAAACAAGAATTCCCAATTACTATTTTGTACTGATAGAGCTGCTTCCAATTTAAAAACAAAAGGGAGAACATTTCTTTTTAAAGCTGGCTTTCCATACCACACAAACTATTATTTTCAACAAACAATTCCTACACCATAACACTGCTGAAATGGCTTTCTATCTTTTTCAAAGGTGTAATCCAAAAGTGGAGATTTCAAACAAGTACAAATTGACAGAGGGTGAGCTAACATGTAAAACAGAATACATGTCTCACTGGAAAGGCAAGTGTTTCTAGTTGGAGTACAAGACTCAGTGTAAGCCTGCCAATAATTAAAAAACCCAATCAAAACATGGGTAACAACACTTCAGAAACTAATTGAAATTTCCAAAGCAAGAACAATTATTCAAATAGATTAACAAAGGAGCTAAATTGGTCAGCACCTGGAGACTTTCATTGCAATGTCATTCTACAAACACATGCTGTAATTCAACCAGCTGTATTACACTCAGCAGCACTCAGCTCATTTGTACAGAAAAACAACTACCTCCCTCCAAAAGCTGACAAAAGAGTAAGGTGACTTGTCTGGCCCATTACACAGCCTCTCATGTGGCTCCTTACATCAGCACTGAGCACCTCCATCTATGCATGAAGAGCTCAGGGCGCCTGGCTAGAGCTGTCTGAAAAAACAGTGATTTTCTCAGGAGAGCAGGGTTTCACTTTCTGTTGAAGAGCCTTGAAAATGTCCCATTCAAAGCAAACCCAGATTTCTCCTCTCTTGTCAAATACTGTCCTGGAATTTATCAAGATGGTCCAAAAAACCCCCAAAGCAGTAGCAAACTACTGTGAGTCAGAAATGGTGAATTGATGGTCCCAAGCAAAGAGGGAAATTAGAAAGCAAGGACAGAAACTCCAGTTGCCAGCCAGACAGCTGAATTCAGGTATGACAGTGAGAGCCTAGGTATTTTACTACTTTACCTCTCTGTAGCATTCATGAACAAGCTTTCAAAAAATATATACAAACAGTTAATCCAAGAGTTAGAAGATTTGCATGTGAAAAGAGAGAACACAGGTGAGACCATCTTTCCCAGCCAACATCTGCTACTTGAAGAAAACAGCCCTGAAGGAGGGTGTTGACTTTCATTGCTAATTACAAGAAGTGAAAAAGTCAAGTTCTGAAATACAGATAATTGAGATCATCACTATAATAACTAATTTCAAGACAAATAGCACAACTGCTGATAGCTTCAAACACACATTTAAGTCTGCTGAGGGTTTAATAGTCTGTAGGCTACCCTGTGACTTTTGTTTGATAGTGTGGGACTCCACACAGCATCTCCTCATACAGTGCTCACCTATCAATGTGACATATTGGCATTTGAGACCTGTCTTAAGGATGAAGATCAATATGAAACTGAATTGGGATCTTCTCATGATAAAACCCAGTTAACCCAGAATTAACTACCTCCATTTCAGCATTAAAACCACTCATTTGGCTATAAAAAAAAGAAATCTAACATACTTACAAAGATATCAGTGACCGTTTTGAGAGCCTTCTCTTTTCTTTGCATGAATTCATCATCCTGAAAGACATTAGTGGAGGTAATTAAAATACCAGGGATGGACACTAAATCTCAAACATTCTAATGATTCTGTGAAACAAAGCTGTCAAACAGTTTCTGAGTTGCCCAATGATTTGGTGAAATGTTAGTGATTTTCTGTAACAAGAAAAGTACTTGCTTCTGCCTTCGGATGGGAGCTAGGTCATCAAAACTGTGTCCAGATCAGCAGCCTGGCTGCTCTCTGCTCAGGCAGTACCTGACATAAAAGCAGTCCCAGCCCACTACTGGGATCTCCAATCTTTAATACACTATTAAGAAATTAAGCTGAGATAGACTTGATGTGGAAAAGAGAGGTTTCCTTTACTGTTTAATTTCTAAGCATTAAAGATAAAAATAAAAAAAAAAATCAAAACCACCAAGTTAATTAAATCTGTCTATCCCAATACTAGGGACTTTAACCCTGCTAGTAACAGGCCTTTAATCCTGTTATTAAGGGAAAAAACTTGGGTTCTAGATGTTAAAAATGGTATTGCCTTGTGATATGTAAGAACAGAACTGATGGCTTTGCACCACAGGCACATAACCAAGCTCATTCAATCTCTCCTCCTCTACCAAGGAAACTTCATCTCACTGCTGAAGAACAGTTCAGTTATTGAATGAAGTTTTTTTACAAATCTAGTTTTCAAAACCAGATTTTGGGGTTTAGATACAGAAAGATGAGAGCTGCCTTTCAGCACTCTGAAAGAAACCCCAAATTACAAAGTATTAACAGCATATTAGTTCTCTATTAGCTCCATTAGCCTCCCCACAGCATGCTGGGTGTTTCTGAACAGTTAGAATGACACAAAAATACCAAATACTGCAGAAAAACTAAGGCAATCACTGGACAAAAGTTAACCAGAATCTACAAAGTTTCTGTCACAATTATGCTTCAATTTTTTTCCAGATAAATTTGTAGGGGATTCCTTTAACACTCACTCACAAAACAATGGCACTTTACTCTGGTGAAGTGTGCAGATTTCAGAGCTATGAGGCTGGTACTGCAACTGAACATCTGACATAACAGAAACAAGAACTGCCTTGATCTTACCTCTGGCAGCCTGTGAGTTTTTTGAAACTGTGATATAGAGTAAGAACGGACATAATCTCCCATTTCTTCCCTTGTTTCTATTGCACGTTTCACCAGCCACTGGAAAAAAAAACTGTATTAGCTGAAAACAAACGAATAATAGCAGCAAGCACCAAACTGTTGCCTAATTGTTTAACACATGATAAAAGCCAAAAGCACATTTTTAAGCATGGAAACAAGAGCATGTGATTTATTTGTAAACATGGCAACTCTTTGGCCTAACCCTAACAAAATGTGTCAATATTTGCTACTTTATAAACATTTCCTTTTGTTTTGTGCATATGTTTCTTGTATTAAATTCTCCAACTGTAGATCACTCCACTCACTGGTTTAACAGACTACAGCTCCACCATGAACAGACATCTTCAAGCCTAGAAGTGCTCATGAAGAACCACATGCCTGTGCAAGAAAAAAGGCTTCTTCTGACATTTATAAGACCACACAAAAAGCCACAAAATACTGAAGTACATTTTAAACAATGTTGGAGAAGATAAATCTTGCAGACTGTTGACAGCCTGTGCAGGAGGTCACAGAAGAGATGAGATCAGTTGTGGGATCCAAGTTTGAACCAACAACTGTTTCCTGTGCTATAACCATGAACCCCTGGAAAGTGAAGGGAACATGATGACAGCAAGAGATGAAAATGAAGAATATTAATTACCAAGAAGATCTCAACACAAGACTGTGTAGATACTTTTGCCTGTGATCATATGCAGAATTTATTAGGAAGAACAATGATGTTTCTGCCCCATGGAATATTTGTAAGATTTTTTAGATTTTTTTTAAAGTTCTGCTACACTCTATGGCAGTGAGCCAACTCAGCCTAATTTCTTCCTGTAGGGAGGGATCCATCTAAATTCTTGCACAGTGTAAGAGCTAATGGGACAGAATGCCAGACTTAAGAGCAAGCATTTGTAGTATTTGAAAACTGATTTGAGATTTACAGATAGCAAGTGGAATCTTGATTTTAACAGGGCGTTGAATAAAGTTCCATTACCAAATACATAATTCCTACTTGGTGCATTCAGCATTTTATATTTTGCATGGTCTTTTTCAGAACACAGTATTCTGGTGACACCAACAAGTTTTCTTGAAAGTCTGTCTTGGCTGGGATGAAATGAGGAACCTGCAGTATGTGGAGCAAGCAGAAGTTCACAGGGACCTGACAGAAAGCCACATTTTTTAAACAAAGTTCCTCTCCATACCATCAGAAAAGTCTTGTATGTGTCAGCTATACCACCTACTGGCCAGCTACAAATCCTGAGAGTCACTGCTCTCAGAGAAACCCAGAACTAGATTTCCTCCCTGTTTAGAATCAATAGCTCTCCTTTCCAGAAGTAATATCCCACATCAGGATTTGGGATAAAGTAGGTGAGAGAAAAGAATACCTAGTGCTATTGTTTTTACAGAAGGAGGAATATATTTCCTATGAAAGAAGCCTAGTATTTGATAAATGTAACCATTCATTGCCATCCAGTGACCAGGGCAAGAAACTCACCTGGGTTGAATTTTATTTTTTTTTTTTTCTGTGTAAGAAATAAGGGTTCAGAAGCAAAAACTCACATTAGCAAGATACAAACTTTACACCTTAAGCAGCATGATCACAGCCTGAAAGCTGTGTAAGAGCAGCACACACCACAGAATGTTTTGTGGGGAGTGCAGATAAGTGTGGTTTTCCTCAAGAGCTTCCATCTGGAACACAAGAGGAAAGAGCACCAGGAAGTTTTCCCCACTTCTTACAGACTGAAATTTAGATTCTTCTTACTTGCTAAATTCCTTCACAGACATGAGGTAAGGAGATATTAAATGGAAAAGAAGCTTGCTTAACAGTCTTCATTTTCCCTATCTGTCAAAGATACCTTTCTGTGTGCAGATGAAAGGAAAATCAAAAAATGCCAAGGATTCTCAGAATACCACATGTAACTGGAACACATCAAGTGTTAGCTTAAATCTTAATAAACTTGAGAACGGGGCACATGGTGAGTTAGTGGGGCTCAACAAATACACAGTAAGAGGATCACTTGTCAGAACTCAGTTTTAAGTGATAGGAAATAAGGATGAATTATGCTTAAAGGAATGACCCCAGTGACGTTTGCCTTATTCATATCCTTCTGACTCAAGGTTTATCTGTATAACTTACTCCATAAGCTTAAACAAAGACTGGAAGGAATTCATTCTATTTCCTAATCTAACAAAGCAGACTATCAGATTCCACAACAAGATTAAACTTCAGTTTCTTTAAGCAGACATTCCACAATAGGCAAAATCTGACTCCTCCACGGCAAAGAATTCAGAGAGTTTGTTTTGTTTACTTTCTAAATGTGGATCAAACAATACTTTAAAATTCTATCTTCCATAATGTCACTTCATTCTTTAAAAACATTAATTCAAACTACTTCTCTGTGCTTATTTATTCCAAAGTTAAATAAAGAGCCAAACAATAATTCAAAGCTTTGTTCTATTTTTTATGCAAGTTTTACAACTTTTTTCAGCAAAATACCAATAAACCATGAAATTATTACCTGTACAACAGGAAATATATGAATGAAATCCAGCCCCTGGATCTGATGTGGTTCCAAACGATGTGGACACTTCATTTTTGGTAATACTGACACGATTTTTTCAGTTAAGGCACTATTATAAAAACAACAAAAAGACAGATGTATATATGCTACAATTTTCTTTTGTAAATTACAGATTATTTTTGCAAACACAGTAGATCAAAGATTCCCTTAAGCAACTTCCACTATATATAATGAAAAGCAATCAAACTCATTTACAAAACAGCTTTTACAGGCACTATTTATATCATCAGTAAGTGAAGAGGTGATTAAACCCCATTTACAGGCTCCTACCTTGGAAATTCATTTAACTACTACAGAAAATTTCAAGATCCGCATGTCTGGACAGATAAAATATCCATATAAAATACAGCACCACAAACACCTTTGCATGTTATAGGGTACACCCAACATGAAGAGACAGTAGCTTTAAGAACAGTTACATTAAGTAAGAGATGTACACTCCAATGAAGTCCAGAAAAAAATGTAAGGACTTAAAACTTTATTTAGCAGAACTCTCAAAATAAATATTGATGTTACACCTGAAACTTTCTGAATTTAAATACATACTTCACTTAAAAGCTAAATACACAGTGCACTTCACATACTTTTCAAGTGACTAAAATTGAATTTGCTGGCAGCAATCTCTTTCTAGAGCTCAGTAAGAGCTGGTTAAGGGAAAGGATTACCCTGCCACAAGGGATCCATCTGCAAGAAATTCATCCTGTTTCCACTGAATACCTAATTTTAGGGCAAGAATTTTTTTTTTTGCTGTCAATGTTGGCAAGTGCATTTTTAAAGCAGGTGTAACCACTGAGAGAGAAAACTTTACTTGGAAAACCAAAGCTATTTTCCCATGAAGGAAAAAAAATGAACTGGTCCAGTACTGACCTCACTGATATTTAGTACTGCCCAAATGGACAACTAAGGTCCTGGAAGAACAAAAGGGGATCAAGAGATATGAGACAGTTACCAAAATCTGGGAATAGAGCCTGAAACACTTTACATCCTAAAAGGAAGTGAAACACAATCAAAACAGATGCAATTAAAACAAAAAGCTATTTATCCAATAGATGCAAGATCCTCTCCTAATGTATGTTTCCATCTTTATTTCAGCCCAGCATCACAATGGTGTGACACCATCACTTTGGAATAATACTGAGAAAACACAGTTTAACTTTTCTTTATCTTGAAAACACCACAGAAGCCCTGAGCCTCTACCAACACAAACATTACACTGACATCAAAACAGCCTATGCTCCTATGTTCTGAACACTTTAGATTTACAAATAAATCATTGTTGCTGATTTGGGAGAGGCCTGGTTTTTGTTTTGCCAGTTTTGCATCCAGCTGGAAAAATAACAGAACATTTTGAGAGCAACTTAACCACTTCCTACCCTGGTGTTCCTAAGGATAGCAAAGACAAAAAACTATCACTACCATTTTCATTTCCTAGTCTCTACTTAATTTTTTGTACTCTGCAATGCTTTATGTAGTTAGTTATATATGATGATTTGAATGTCTCCAAATGCAATTGCAATACCCACAAATATTTATTTTGAAAACCCTTGCCAATGCTCTATGATTTTCAAGAAAACACAGGAAGATGCTCTTTTTAACTACACTGAGTAAATAAGTCTCCTAATAAGCCACTGTAACTTATCAGGCTAAACTTATTTCCTGCAAATTTTAATTATGCCTCTTTTATCACAGATATACATAAAGAAATAATGGAGTTTAGAATGTGTTCCCTTTCCCAGCATAAACAATGTCTATAAGCTCCCTGGCACAGGAATTAGCTGGCTTATGAGCAAATTCCATGCATAAGAAATGAATCAAAACAAAATGTTCTCATTGGGTCGCCCTGAGGAAGGAAATCCTCCTCAGTATGGGGCAGGTAACTATTGTGGCAACAGTGACATACTTTAAATTCTGTTTGCTGATGCCTACAATTCTAACCCAGAACCATAAAAGGGAGTCAGAGGTTATTTACACAGCAGAATGCAGACACAGGGAACTCAGGGAAGGCCTTCTAATGTTGCACTCCAGCTTCCAGCAGCATGGTCTCCCTCTGCCCTTTGCTTTGGCCTCTGCATCATCCCCTTGTGCCAGCACAAGCATCTGTACAGCTGCACAGAGAACGGGATCCAAGAATTCATTCATGTTAAAACTATTTTCTTTTTTTTTTCTTTTGGGTTTTGGTTTTTCAGTTTTTGTTGGTAGGTTTTAATTTGGATCAGTTCCCAATTCAGTTCAGTGTGGAGCCACATAAATGCCTTCAGTGCTTAGTAGGGATATAAGAACATGGCAGCCCAAAGGGAACAGCCCTGCCTTTTTTGAAATAAGCTTCTTTCTGGATTTAGAATTTGTGAAACTACAGTCTGAGAAACCGAAAACCTGTGCAATGCTTTGTAAACAGGCAGTCCTCAAAAGCAGGAAATGTGAACTAAAACTCTTTCTTAGAAATAGAGCAGGTAACTCCCCCTTCCCCACCCACTTTTTATATTTAAGAAGAAGAAGAAAAAAAATCCCCCCCTTGCCATTTAATCAACTTACATTTTTTGACCAATAGTAGAGTTTTCCTGAAATAATAAATCCACGTCGATATCAAAGCTGCAGGTAGTGATACACCACGTCATGCCTCCCACCACCTGGCAAAGGAGCAACAGCATGGTCAGGGCCATTTTCAACTGAAGAGGTAAACCCAAATACATCTTTGAGGCTTTATTTATTTTAGGAACTACATCTCAGTAATCTCACCATCCTCAGTATCCTCTCTGCTCTAAGACAGACTCAGATAACATAACCATACCAACTTCATACAATACTATAGAAGACAGAAACCAACCCAGCAGTTATTGACAATCTAAATCCCTCTCTGAGCTTTATATATTAGTTTTGAAACAGCTCTCAGATTGAAAAGAGAAAACCAACCAACCAAAAGGATAAAACACAACAGTATGTTAAATGTCATGACCTCTAAAAAGTGACCATATCAAAGTTTTATCAAGAATCATAATTACTGCAGTCTTATATTCACCTTTTTATATACATCTTTGCTACTATTATTTATTGCTTGCTGACACATGCAACACAAAGTGCTAGACACAGCATCAGCACAGCAATGGAAATCCCCAGCTCTGCAGAAATCTCTATTTCAGGCCCTATTCTGACATGGGCATATTTAAACTTCTGAGCCGTTTCATCAAATTTACATAAATATTTAAAGACAACCTTGCATAAACATGTGCAAGATAACCTAAATGCATGCAAAGGCAAAGAAGAGAAAAAGGGATTTGAATGTGGAATAACTTGCCATTATCACCCAGCAAATTAGGAACCTTGGTTTCTAACAAGGTTTCTGACATATTCCCCCCCCCTCTGTGATAACCTACACATCCCTTTTGCATTAGCAGTGTGATCATTTTCAGTAGCAAATTTTGGTGAGGTTGGGCACTATAATGGACTGGTAACTTTGCAATTGTATTTAAGTACCTATAAGTGATTTCTACACATAAATGCAACAATGTTACATCCTAAGGCAGTCTCCTTGAAACTTCTCTGTCTGTGAGCACAGACTCCTGAGCAGCGACTGTTAGCAATACCAAGGAGTTGAATAAAATAAAATTGCAAAGTGAGGCTGTGCTATGATCAGAGACAGAGCAGAAAACAGAAGAATCCATTTCAAGGCTGTTGTAGTTCTGTGTTTTCAAACCTTGATTCAGGAATTTCTCACAGAGTCAGCATTAAAGCAATTCAGAAATCTCTCTTCAACCTGAACTTTGCTCACTGTTAGCATCACACACTTCCTGTCTAGAACAATGAAAGGTTAACAAATATGACATTCTAAAGATATGTAAAAACAGCCCCAAAATAATCTCACCAAGCTAACTGTTCCTTTCTTACACAGATACTTCCTCATTTCTCATCAATGTTGTTTTTAAAATTACCATGCTATCTCCAAATATTTAAAGACTCCAAGTATCCAAAGACTAGCTATTCTAACTGCTGTTGTGAGAGAGAGGAAAATTCCCTGCACAAAACTCTAGCATAGGCTATAGCACCCAAAAAAAGCAGACAGGAGTAAGTTTGCATCCAATTGTCTCCTCTAAAACAGGCCTTGCTGCACAGAATTGTCTTTCAAGACTGAGGAGGTCCTGTCTGTCTGAAACTAGGTAATTTGCAGAATTATTCACACAGGGAAGCCTCATAGGTTGTAACTTATTTTATAAAGTCACCCAGAATTGCTAAGCAAACCAGCAAAATGTGTAAGTCTCTTATACTTAAAAGAAGTATTTGAAATATTGTCATGGCCTCACCTTGTCAAAGGGTGATAACCCCTTGATTCTTGCTCGAAAATACCCAGCAGCCACCAACAGTTCCAAGATTTCAGTCAACTTGATGTTTTGTTCCTCATCTTCTCTCGTTTCAACCTGACAAACAACAAAACACTAATTCAGTTTTTCTCATTCATTTGAAGAATGAGCATTTTCCAAGCCTTGGCACAGACCGCATACCAGAGGAAGTCTGCCTTCCATTAGCAACTTGGTTGTTAATTTGAAAGACATTAAAGAAACAGGTAACACATTTCTACATGGGCTTAACATCACATATTTTCACCCAGTTAAATACTTTAATCTGCTTTTGCTGTTCAAACTGCTGGTCCACTGCTTGCCTCTAGCTACTAAGATTGTCCTATTGCCATAAGCCAGTTAACTTATTCTCCATTTCACACATTTCTTTCAATTTCAGGGTTCATAAACTCATACACCTCAATTTAAGCTCTATCCCAGCCGAAACCAGGACATGCTTCTCTAATCCTTCTACAAGAACAGGAGGAGACGCTCACACGGAATTCCACTTTTTGGGCGATGCAATTTCAAAGCACGGCACTAACAAAAGTAAACTGTGACGGGCAGCCGGGACAGCCTCAATGCTCCGAAGCCTCACCAGCACCGCCAGCCCGTCCCAGGGTTTTTGTCCCCCCTTCCAGGATGAAACCCCCCAGCTCCGGGGATACACGTGATTTCCTAGAGGCACAGAGCTCCCCAGCACCTCGGCCCTAGGCCGGAGAGCCGCTCACAGGGCTCCAGGGGCTGCACGGACCCACCTGCACACCCTTCCCACCTCCACCCCTCTGGGCACCCTCCTCCCCTCCGCTCCGTGCCACGGGAACCCGGCCAGCCGGGCTTGCAGCGGGGACACGGCAAGGCGACGGTGCACCGAAGGTGACCCGCACAGCGCTGCCGGCAGCCCCGCAGGCCTCCCCGCGCCCAGCGCGCTGCGCGGCACCGACCCCCGCGCTGCCGGCGAGGGCCGGGAACCAGGGCAGGAGCAGGCGGGGATCCCGGGGACGCCGGTGCAGCGGGGCCGGAGGAACAGCGGCCGCGCCTCGGCAGCGCCCGGGGGACGGGGGGCTGGGAGAGACGCGGCTCCGGTACCTCCTGCGGGGCCTGGCGCTCCTGTCCCCGCGGGACCCCCATCGCCCTCCGCCGCCGGCCGCGCCGCTGTCACGTCCGCTCCCCGCTGCCGCAGCGCCCCGGCGAAGGGGTGTTCCCGGCCGGCGGCTGCCGGGTTCCCCCGCCCCCGCTCAATGGTTCGCCCGCACTCTCCTTGCGTACAAGCGCATCCGGGCCGTGCCATTCGCGGCCGAGGGGTGCCGGGGAAGGAGGGCGGCGGCTCATGTGACTGACTGGCTGCGCGGAGCGCAACGGCCGCGGCCCCGCCCGCGGGGTGCGCCCTTGGGGGCGCCCCCGGGTGCCCCCGTGCCCGCGGCCCCTCAGAGCGCGGCTCCGCCCCGCGGGCCCCGGGCGCTTCCCCTGCGCGGCGCTGCCCTTCGCCCGCCGCGCTTTTCTCCTTTTTTTCCTTTCGCAAGGGGTCCTGAGGCCTCCCGCAGCATGGAGGACAAGTTACCGAGCGCTCTGACTGCGAGGCGCCTCACGGCCGCTCATGCCCCGCTGAGCACTGACACTTCTCATTGCCAGCCGTGTTTCCTTTGGTGACTTAAGAGCTGGAGCGGGGTTTAAATCTGTTTTTTCTCCCTTGCACACAGGTCACGGAATCACTGAATCCATTAGGTTGGAAAAGACCTCTGAGATCAGCAGGTCCAACATCGAACATGTCAACTGGACCTTGGCATCAAGAGACATTTCCAGGCTTTCCTTGAACACTTCCAGGGGCGGTGGCTCCACCACTTCCCTAAGCACGTTCAGTTCATGAATAAAATCACACCAAAGCACAAGGATTCGATGGGCTGAACAGCTGGAGAAAACCATGGCAGCATTTCATGGGTACCATTCTTGTTGGTGATGGCTTAGGAAATACCTGACAGGGGTGTCTTTTCAAGTCTCTCACAGGTGTCCTTCTTGTGTTTCCAGTCTCTTCGCCACACACAGAATATTAAAAAAAAAATAACCTTGCACTCAGCTGTGTCTGGAAGCATCTCAATAAGGTGAAGGAACAGGAGTGCAGCATTTCCATCCTTTGGAGGGCAGCAGAGCATGCATGAGCCAGTCCATTCTGACCGCTGTTCTGATGGAGTAGTAGTAGTAGTAGTAGTAGTAGTAATAATAATAATAATAATAATAATAATAATAATAATAATAATAATAATAATAATAATAATAATAATAATAATAATAGAAAAACAGGCCAGACCAGCTCAGGCCATGTGGCCATGTACTGGTGTAAGCCCAGGCCACATCTTAAACAGAGCTGCAGAACACCGTTCCACAGCCCCAGAGGCTAATGTGGTCACCACAGCAATATGGGCTTTCTGTGTTTTGTCTGGCTTCTCCTCAAAGAGAACTGTATGGCTCTAATTTGACTGCCATGCAGAGGAAGATGAAGCCTACAGACAGCAAAGACAAGGGTTGAAACAGGAGAGTGTTAGGGAGGGACGTAGATGACCTTCAGACGCAGCAGCAAGTGCAGAAATAAACAAAAATGATAAATAAGAAGCCAAAGGTATTATGAACTAGGGGCTTAAGTAGTAACTGAGTATCAGACAAGGGAGGGAACTAACCTACCCTGGGAAATGGAACTGTTTGTCTGACTTTTTAAAGCACAGTAAGGCAAGGGAGGGAGACAGGGCTAATTAACTGCTATGAACTTTAAAACTTATGCATCTGACCCCCAAAGTCAAAAAGCTGGCTTGAAATTATGTACTTACAGAAATGTAATAGGTTCTTTTAATTTGCTTTATGCCTATGAGACAACAAAGACTGGAAACATTTTTCTCCTTTATAGGCTGGCATTTTCCTTCATCTGATATGTAGTTAGGAAAGAAAAGAGTAAAGCATGAAAGTACAAAAATCTATGGTTATTACAACTCATCCTGGATCACTTAAACCTCAATAAAATACTTTGTGAAAGCACTGCTTCCCAACACCTAATTGTGATGCAAATTCACTCAGTTACTCAGACAGAGCTGTTGTCCCCTATGACATTTGGATAATCAATCTTCTAAATACCAGTTAGTTTTAAAAGGAGTCCCAAGAGGGGTACCATCAAAAAAAGAAAAAACCTCCTTTCCTTCAGATTTTTAGATTTTGTGCTTCCAAATCTCCAGCAGTTTCAATTTAGGCTTAGATTTCCCTTTTCCTACTTTATTTTGATCTGTGAAGGTAAGTGAGGTCTGGTTCTTGGTGCAGCTGCTTTCAGCAATCCTGTCTTGATTTTTCTATTTCACTAATTTTGATCCCACAAAGCTGAGCTAAAGAGCTTCCTCATTTTTTGTATAGCCATGTGATTCATTTTGCTGCTCAGCCTGGACTTGTGACAACATTAAACTCCGTCACCACTGAAAATGTAGCACTAGATCTCACTGTATCTTTTAGCACATATTTGTTTCTTCTTGTAATAAAAATAAAAGCATAAATTTGAGTCCTGACAGCAACAGCAAGGGCTCCACTGTTTTAGAGCAGACACAGTTAGGTAAACTTAAGTAACTTAAGTAACTTTCCAATGTTCTCTATTCTGAGCAGGCCTAAAAGAGATTTATTTCCATTTGCATGATAGATAACATAAAGTATGTATAACTTCCTGTGCAATGGTCCTTTGGACAGCATTTCTTGTTAGGGTGCAGCGTTCTTGTAAGGATACCATAAAACAAAGTGTGACAGACCAATCTCAGAGTAAATTGACAGGATCTCAGTGGTTGCATCAGGCCATGAGCATCAGTGCTGCCATGACTGCATCTTCCCAGTTGAATTCCTACTTACAGGAGGAGCTGAAGCCACTTGTAAGGTACTAGGCCCAAGACTTCCAACCTCACTATCAGATTTTGCATTGTTTTCTGTGGCTCATATCTTGGGTGGGCTCTTTTTTCAACCCATGTTGTTGCCTGGCAGCCCCAGCACAGAGATCACTTCCATCCTGCTCCCTAATGAAATGATTCCTGTGATAAAGATTTTCATCCAGATTTCTGGAATCAGCAGTACTGTTTGCTACAAGTGTCTTCCTCTGCATGCATTTACTCTTTTAATTTGTTGTCTTGGTTGTATCCCATCTCCTTACAGTTACCCAGTTCCCCTTCATCTCTTTCCTGAGATGTAGTAGGCATAGAGAACCATTCAGTGGGCAGTTGCAAATTCCCAACTATTGTCAGTGAAAGTGAGTCTGTGCACTGTGAAATGAAAAAGTCACAGACCTGTTACAGTGGCCACTGTGTTAGGGGCTGCAGCAGACCATTGCATCCCATCAGACCAGCTGATATTCTTGGCAAGGTATTGTGCCCTTTCAGCACTCACAAATAACAGGAAAGAGTGGTGTTTTAAACAGGCTCACTGTTGTACCCATGAGTGACATTTAGAAGGTCCAGTCCAGCCAAGGTTCTTTTCAGTCTCTCTGAACAATTCCTATTTTCAGCACTTAATAGTTTAAAACATACAGGCAGATAAGAAGACATCTTTTTCTTGAAAATTATGTTTGTGTCATTTTTAATATTATTTTGTAAGATTGGCAATATGAACACAAACATTTTTAGCTCACTTACTTGGCAGAGGAAAGATTTTGTGACCTGTGGAATTTGTAGAGGAAAAGGTAATCTGATAGTGGAAATATTGAGATTCTAGTAAGAAAAAAAATCACAGCTCCCTCATAGTCTACATGACAGAACTTGACAGAATTGGTGGCCAGTCCTCTCTACAATTTCATCTGTGCCAGATCTAGAAGTCTTCTGGAGAGAAATGAGTAACTAAGTATGTGAATATAAAGTTTTTACCAGACTTCTCTTTCTGCAGTGTCATGATTTTGATTGCATGACTCAAAGACTGTAGTCACCATATGCAAGTTGCCAATCCTTTTGGGTATTTCAATTTTTGAGAGGCTGGGTTTTTCCGAGAGTGTTACTGTGCTCTCTTTGAAAACCAGGCTGCTGAGGAGTTTCTCAGTTTCTACATGAGTGTGCATAACAAAGTCCAGGCAAGGACAGGCACAGCACACCTTGACACAGAGGAGTCACCCACAGAGAGCTTTGTTTGGGACAGTGCCTTTGCACATCTTTTCTGAAAGTCTCAGGTCATCTGTAGCTGTTGTGCTCAAAATAAATTAATCTCCGGGAGAATGACATGGGTCTTTCTAACTCACATATCATCCATGGAACAACTAATTAAATCTGATTCACTGAGCCTCAACTCGAGAAGGAACAAACAAAATAAGAACCTTTGCACTGCAAGTGCATCACAGACTCCTTGATTTGGGCCAGGATATTAAATTTCAGATCACAGCTCTGTGAAAAAATGTTTTCCTTCATTTTTATATTGAGACTGAGCAAATCTGATATGGAATTTTTGGAAAATAAAATGCCCAGGAATTTATATTTGTGAAAGGTAAAACTTCTCCAAACAGAATCACTAGTAAGATTTACTTGAAGTTCAAAGAATAAGAGACTACAGGTCATTGGATTACTGATTTACAAATCCTTACAAAGAGGCAGAGAGGTGTATATTTTCACTGTGGCATTCTTAGGCAAAATATATGGATTTAGACTTTACCTTCTACATGCCATAATACTATGACACATCCTTCACTTAAAATAGTTGTAAGAATGAACAGTTAATTTCCCAATGGAGTGAGAGAGTCTGAAACAGTAACAGACTTCTCACAGGTACACCTCACTCCCAAGAGAATGATGATCTAAGATGGAGGAGTTTTTTCAGCTTTTCTTCTTCCATGTTGATTTTTTGAAAGAGAGTTGAAAAGGCAGATGAGTGGTAAGAGAAGCAAGATAAAATATCAGTGATGTAGAGATGAAAAAGACAGAACTGTAGAGATTTGAAGTGAGCATTGTAAGTGTAGCCTTGGACAGAACTAAGCAAAAAGGAAAATAGCCTGCAGGAAAAAAAATGGCTGTGTACCATCTGGATAGACATCCAGTTTAACATCAGTAATTTATACATGTGTGCATTTTGAAATGAAACAGTCCTACCAAGCAATGTTTTTAGGAATTTTAGCCTGACTGCAACTTAACCCTAAGTGAAAATCAAACTTTGCTGCCATTCACTACCACTCCCTCCATCTTCAGACTGCTTGTAAGCAGGGCATTCTGGCGTATTCCAAAACTGCCAGTAGAATCAGGCGTCCTTTTAAGAATCAAATCTTGCTTCCACTCAGGCAGCCCCTGTGACAAACGGTGGGAGAGCCCCCTCTGGTGACTGCAGGCACACGCTGTGCTCTGCTGCCCGCAGGAAATGCGTTCCCGCAGCACGGGCGGTGCTCCTGGATGTGCCTTATTTAGTGGGTTTTAATTCATTATTCGGTTATACATAGGGAGTACCAGAGTGAACGTCCTGAAAACAAATCAGGGATGACAGTGACCTTACTTCTGCCTCTTAAATCACCGAGTTCTTGTAATTTGAATCAAACATTTTCTGAATTGTTCTGAGACATTTTTTAGGAGGTTTTGGAGCAGGTTTTATGGGCACCATGAAATGCAGTCCCAAGTTTTATTGCACTGGACAGTTCAAGGCTTTTCAGAGTGTGATCCAAGTGTTTTCTTACAGTGTTCAAGAAACTTGGCTGAGCTGTCTTTTCAAAGATTTTCTTTTTCCACAGAAGCAATTATTAATAAAAATGAATTACCTTTTGCTGTTCTAGCTATTCAGAAGCAAGGAAAAAGGATGGATCTTAACCTAACTACTATTTGCAAATCATACCTCAATTCAGCACAAATAGAAGCCAAATATGCTAACAAATAAAATAAATGATTTTTCTGAATGGATTCTTCATCTCAATGCTGATGGCACTCATTTCATGAAAATCCAAGGGCAAGCTAATATGAGCTTCATCAGGAGTTAATAAAAGCAGTTAGTGTTTATAATAAGTTTAGGAAACACTTTCAGGAATTTTAGTCTGCAAAGGACGGATTTTCTAAGGCTGGGCTTTGTGCAGACTGATTCTCTCACGCTTCAAAAGCTGTGCAAAGCCCCTAAACATCAGGGAACCTTGCCAAAAACTAGGTAAAGGTAAAAAATGTTGAAACCATTGAAGTTCTTAATTGTAATTCAGTATGTGATTCATGAAAAAATGGTCACGTGATTACCAAATTATTTTTTAATTTATCATACTAATCTGGTCCACATAATAGTAACTTAATCTTTTATTTAGTAAGATAATACAGCATTACATCTCCAAAGTGTAAAGATAATCCTCAGAATGTCACCTAGCATAAAACTGAATAGCATGTCTGAATAAATCAGCAGAGTATCTCATGATTACCATGAAAGAAAAGTGATATGTTGTGCTTCCTCCCAGCATCTCACAACAGTGAGTGGAAAAATTGAGGAAAACCTTTGTTTCTTGATTAAAACAGAGACTTTCACCTAATCCCTTGATTCTGGGAGCTGGGCTATAAACAAACATCAAATATTGCAAGGCTCATAATAAAAATAAGAATTGTCAATGCCTTATTATGCAACTTCACATCCTTTATGCCAGGCCACTCAGGAGAAAGATTTCCCTCTAAGATTGTCAGCATTTTCCTTATCAGTCACCTCAAAAGCAGCAGCATGGCTGACTCCAGTGACTGTGTTGGATTATTTTACAGTTCAAGGCTAATGAAGTCTTTTGTTGTGGAATTCTCCGAGCAATTCCTCCACTGTCTCCAGCAGTTCATATCCTCGTGATTTTGAAAGGCTGCGAGTAATACATTTGGAGTTACACTGCTTATCTCCAAGGCATGCCCTCTTATCAGGAACTATGCCTTCTAGAAACAAGGTGGAAAAGGATACCTTGTAATTTCCATGACTTTTGAAATTAGGAGGAAAGTTCCTGCAGGTACACACACACTTGGAGCACACCTGGACACAGCACCATGTGGTGCCCAGCACAGTTTGTTTGGAATGGCTGTTAAAGCCACAGCTCAGTCACAAGGCACAAACTCCTGCAAGCTCTGCTGCCCACTGCTGCTGCCTTCGTTCTTGGGATCCCTGTTAGTTTTACTCACTGTAAGAAATAGACATGAAGCTACATCCTGGTTCCTAAATCTGTCTCTGTGAAGGAATATAACCTCTGCCAGCTCCCCATCTCTTGGCCTTGCTCTGACAACTTACCATACTCCAGGCTGGGATGTCCTGCAGTTGTAGAGATGTGTTGCTTCTCTTACTCAGACTTTTTGCAAACTAAAAAGCCATTCCAAACTCTTCATTTCCTACAGATGGACTCAGCAGAAATTACTTCCTTCCACTTTGGGAAGCCTGGGGCTGGTGGGAAGCTGAGCAGTGAGCACAGAGCAGTGCCATAACTGGAGCCATGGGGAGCAGAAATGACTGAATCCAGGGACTGCTTCTAGGGAGCAGATGAAGTCACTCCCATTAATTCAGGGACTACCACTTCCACCAAAGGAATAATTAACCTTTTACCTTGCCTACTGTTATACTGAGCTTAAAGCCATTTCTCTGTCTTCATCTCTTCTGCTGAAACTACCTCCCAGTTCCCTTTTTACTGCAGATTTAAAGAAAAATCTGACAGTGCATTTTCTTTTTTGCCAGTCTTTGCTTCCCTAACTGGCTGTCATCTAGTCAATCCATTGACTATACTCTTCCCTTTGTATTGCAAAAAAAAAAAAAAAAAAAAAATCCTGCAATTTTTTGATTTAGAAAGTAGGATGAATTGAGTGCATATGCTCTATCAGAACATCACATCAGGATTCACCTGCCTTTATTTCTGGAAGTGTGTATGAAGTGAAGCAGCATGTTTCACAGTGGCTCAGAGAAAACAGGTCTGTGCTGGTCTGTAAGAGACAGAACAGCCAAGCCTGCTTTCAGGAGGACAAAGGAAACTGGGAGCTCCAAAGTGAGAAGGACAGCAGTGGCTCTTGTGCCATGCAGTAAGCCAGAACTATCAAGTAGCAGTACTTTTCCATGAACTTGCCAACACACAGAATTTCAAATGCTGAGCCAGTTCTGAAGAGATTTAGCTCATGAATTCTGCCTCCACATATGCTGGGTGGTTGTGCAGAAGAGTGGATGCTCTCAGCAGAGAATCCATTTGTTTCATAGGAGAAACTGAGGAAACAAAGAAATGCATTGGAAAGGGTTAGGTTCAGAACAAGTATTTAATATATTTTATGGAGAAATAAAGCATAAAGGGGGAAAAAAGCAACATGTCTGGCCTTACACCACCGTGAACTCTAGCCCAACTTTTTTGCCGTGTTTTCTTTAACCCTTTCATTTTCAGAGTCTTTTGTTCCACGTTTCATACCGAGGTTTTTCAGGAGATCTGGACATGAGTTTGACTGTCACTGCATTCTGCCCACCAGAACACACTCCTGTGCTAACAGTTACCAAATGCTGGACAAGACCTTTTCACATACATCTTGTTTCCCTGAGGGATGTTCTTCTGCTAAGAAACCAACACATTTGTGTACTATTCTGATGCATCTTCACTGAACTCCATATCAAACTTAGCCAATTAATAAAGCAGAATAAAATTTTCTAACTGCCTGGTCTGCACTTAACATAGTGTCTGAAAATTGAGCTACATTTTTTCATTTCATAACTTAGCTTTGATAGTGACAGATATTCTGAGATCAGGTCTGAAATGCAATTTTATTGTTTGGACTTAAGAGGACATACACTATATCTTGCTTTTTCTATATCTGTACTGATCATCATCCCTTTTAGTAATTAAAAAAAGAAAATCAGAAAAGTAAGGAGATTGAAAGCATTGCCATGAGGAAAGATTTAACACCAGAGTAGTAAACTGCCACTGACAAGAGCCTATTCTTGACATTGCAGAATAAAAATATACTGTTTGTAATAAATGTGCATAACTGTAATATCATTTACCTTTCAAGGCCATTGGGTTAACTATCTGAACACAATGTTTATGTTAATCTTCAAATATCACTTTATCTTCCACTGTAATTTTGCTAGCAGTCTCAGCCAAAGCCTGCTGTGGTCACAAGAAAGTTTTGTTGTTTTCTATTGAATCAGACCAAAGAATTAAGTCATTGAGTCAAAGCTGGAAACATGTATATAGGAAGCAATAGAAAATGTCATGCTTTTACAGACTTCCTGTCTCTAACTGCACCCATCAGTAGCAGAATATATTCCACATTTGCCATCTTTTTCCATAAGCAGACTATTTTTCCAATTCATAGCCTAAATATACATTTATATTTCTGGGGTTTTTTTTGAGTGGGTGCTGTTCAGTTGGCTGAGTCTTTTTTTTTTTTTTTTTCTGGATGCAACCCATTATCCACACTAAGTGTTATTTTTTAGATGCAGTGAAAATTCCAGGATGAAGTGACTAGACTGGAAGGAACTTCCTGACATACAGAATGACAGGAGCTGATGATCCATCTGCTCCAGCACTCTCTGCCTGATAAACTGATGGTGCTTCCATTGCACAAAATGAGAGATGGCATAATTACTGATTACTTTTCAAGCCCTTATTCTATTTACTTTTATGCTGGGTAGAAAAGATGGGATTTCCCAGGATCTGTTTGAAGGAGCATAGGGCAATAGTGCTGTCAAAAAGAACATGAGCAAAAGTGGGAGGAAGATGCAGAAGGAAAACGTGCCCAAAGAATGGTGGCATGACTTAGCTTGGTGCTGCTGGAGTATTCACAAGGTGTGACAGGGATTGAACACTCTGTGGGATGAGGTAAGGAAGTACAGGACACAAACCTTATGAACAACTGTTTACTCCCTGCCTTTACAGCACAGTAAAATTGGGTAAGAGTTGGAAGTGCTTTGGCAAGACAAACCTGGGCACATCACAGCTATTTCCCAGGCCTGCAGGCCAGGTTCTCTTCCTTAACAGCAGATGGCAGTGAAGTTAAACAAATGAGTGGAAATAAATCGAGAAAATATGTTTTGCCTGGTGGCTGGTGTTGCTGCAGGTAGCTCAGAGAGCTCTGGGCATATTCAGACAGTGCAAGGTTGATTTCCAATGCAGAGATCTCCTGTAGCACATTCAGGAGGCAGAAATATTAATTCACCCATATCAGTTTGTAGTCCAAGTCGTTTATTTTGTTTGTGATGTCTTTGGTGGCAGTAGAACAGAGAGAATCTGTTATAGTTTCTTTCTTACATCCCTCTTCCCTACATTTAAAATCTATGCATAGCTGAACATATGAGGATGAAGCTCAGTTTCAAGTGAGTAAATTTCTACTCTTTATCTTGACTTGTGCTTCCTTTGAGACAATGAAGATACAGCGCAATGGGTTGCTTTAAAACTTTTATATTGCCAATTATTTTTTGCTGCCAAAAAAATGTGTGAAAGGGTTATCAAGGCCACAAGAACAGAAATGGAGAGTAAACTTTGTTTTCAGTCTTGCCTTACACTTTAATTTAGTCTCATTTCTGGCGGCAGAATGGGAGAGGGGATTGTTTGTTTTCCAATTTCCATCAGGCAAATGATGGAACTGTCAGTACAGATATTTGATTGCAGCTTCTAAGTTCCTTGCCTAAAGTGAAAAAGGGATGAAAAGATATCAGGGATATCTACATAATGTCATTAATAGCTTAGTTCCATGGCAGTGTCATGAAAAAAAGGTGTTTGTGTGGTCTGTGATTTCCAGTCAGATGCTAGACCACCAAACAAATAGAGCATCTATTTCCCTTATTTACTGCTCAGTGCTCAATCCACCTAAGGAAACCCAGGAGGACTCTTCCCTCCTCACATACCAAGGTAATCCCTCAGTCCTGTAGGATCATGCAGAGCACCGAGAAGTGCCATGAATATGTACCTCAAAGACCCAGAACTTCATTTCCAAACTCCTTCAAGACAAAGCCAGCTCTGGGTGAAGCCTTGGCTGTTCTCAGTGCTGACCTGAGTGTCACTCCTGGGACAGCAGGAGGAGTGGAACCAGAGGAATCTTTCTTGCCCTGCTCTTTTTGATCACTAATGCTCTGCAACACGGACTTGCACTCTGCAGTCCTGTTCTTAAGAGAGGTGCCAGGCCAGTGGGACTGCTCAGAGAAGAGAGGACTGCGCCCAGGAGTTGGATGGTGTGATGCCTTATTGTGGCATCCACAGCATATATCCTCTTTTCAAGCTCATATTCACACATCCAATAGTCTCAATATGCTTTTAATCTTCTGTTGTATTTAAACTTCTAGTTAAAAATTCACATGACACCCCAGCAGACATATTTATAACAAGCAAGGGCACAGGCCTCAATCACTTGTGAAGAAGCAGCCCTTCATAATCTGTCTGTCAATCCATGCACAAAATGCACACAGCATCAATTTTTTTTAGGTTATTCACTGTGACTTCTGTATCTGCCAATAAATCTCAAATACAGGTCAAAGAATATGTAGCTCAAGTAAATCTATAAATGTAGCAGAAAAGCTTCACTAACTACCTCAGATTGCCAAAGCTGAGGTCATTTCCTTGTTGTGAAAAATACAGAGTCCATAAATTATTTTTATCACCTCTGGGGCAATGCAAACAGTTTCC